>NC_139345.1:29034624-30442124 GCF_055883805.1 Amblyomma maculatum
TTAACGTGCGCTGACATCGCACAGCACACGGACGCCACTTCGTTTCGCCTCCATCGAAACGCAGCCGCCGTGGTCGGGTTCGAACCCGGGAACTCCGGCACAGTAGTCGGGCGTCTTACCACTGCACCACCCCGGCGGGGCAACCGATGTTCACCATCGATTTAAAATACGACCGTGCTGAGCGAGGGACTAAGAGCTGCTCGAGCGCAGCTTACGCGTCGTGGGCAGGCATCAATACAGAAACGTTAAAACAGCTAGAGGCACTGCTCAAAGCTCCAGGACTTCAGTCATCAATGGCAATGTACCGGCACGAAACGAAACAGCACGGTCAAGCGACATTAAATCCGTAGCTAGCGGGAAGGAGCATCTCCCAAATAAAATTGTTCAAACAAACTATACCACAGTCGCGGTCGTTTCTTTCTTTTTTTTTTTTTCCCCAGTGCTGTTGTTTATCCATAACTTTCGCGGGGCGTGTTGTCTTGCTTCCCTTTCGAATTGACAAAATTACACTGTGTAGACTTTACAGCGGGAAAGCGCATTAAAATGGAATGCCGAAAAACAATTTTAATGTTCTCTTCTTCGTTTATTGCCTTTCGCATGTCAGTATCACGACAAGTGGTGAACAGAGGGGCCGTTTTACAGCGCACGAGTCACGGTAAGACGGAGCGCGTTGCTATGTTCGACCTGAATCGGCGATTTTTCACCGGTCACGATGAAAACTCGGCCGGGTGTTTCGATCAAGGGGAATTTTTGTCACGCCGAAGTAATTATGATACCTAAACCTGGCAAACAGCTCCAAATTGAAAATCTCAGGCCCATATCGCTCACGTCGTGCCTCGGCAAGCTTTACGAGCGGGTGGTGCTGCAAAGACTGCAAAATTTCATGGAAGATAATGAACATGTACCCCATACCATGTTCGGCTTCAGAGCAAAACTCTCGACGCAGGACGTGCTGCTTCAAATACAAGAAGATGTGCTCCGCAACGTACCCCGAACAGGTGAAAATGTCATAATGGCCCTTGACATCAAGGGAGCATTTGATAACGTCAGTCACGAAGCGATCCTTACAGGTCTAGACGACCTGAACTGCGGACGCAGAATCCACGGGTACGTCAAAGCCTTCCTGTCAGATAGAACTGCCACCATCGGCATGGGAGACCTTCGATCGAACAAAATTCACGCGCCAAACAAAGGAACACCACAAGGATCAGTCATCTCACCTATCCTCTTCAATATAGCTATGATAGGTCTAGCACGAAAACTAGAGAAGATCGAAGGCATCAGGCACGCCATGTATGCAGACGACATAACAGTCTGGACGAACACCGGTTCCCTCGGGGAGAAGGAAGGAAAACTACAGGAAGCGGCCTCCTGTGTACAGAAATATCTCGGAGAAAGAGGACTCGCATGCTCGACCGAGAAATCGGAACTGCTTCGAGTGTGGAGAGGCAAACAAAACCGGACCGTCCCAACCAGTGAGAGCCTGAAACTCAACATCTACCTGGAAGGAATGCCCATCCCTGAAAAGACAAAAATAAGAATATTAGGTATGTGGGTTCAATCGAACCAACGCAGTAGTCACACTTTTACCATGCTCAAAACTACAACGCTACAAGTGACACGCATGATCACCCGCATCACCAACAGGCGGCATGGCATGCGCGAAGAGGACACACTAAAACTAGTTAGAAACCTGGTAGTGAGCCGAATTATGTACAGCCTGCCCTACCACTGCCTCAACAAGAGTGAAATACAACAAGCTGATGCCCTGCTACGCAAAGCGTATAAGACGGCGCTCCGATTACCGCGCAACACGTCTACAGAAAAGCTCATGGCGCTTGGATTGCAAAACACATTCGAAGAACTACGCGAGGCGCAGCTTGAGTCGCAAAAACTCAGGCTGCTGCAGACAACGACTGGAAGAGCGCTTTTACAGAGACTCGGATACTGTGAGCAGATGCGAGAAATAGCGAGGACGGTAACGATCCCCGACGAACTTCGCAAGTCCCTCAAGGTAGCTCCAATCCCGAGAAACATGGACCCTAACCTCCACCAAGGTAGAAGAGAAGCAAGGGCCAATTTTATTCAAAAAACATACGCTCCTGAAGACACGACTGTGTATGCAGACGCGTCCTCGAGAGGAGGACAGAACAAAATTGCAGTGGCCACGGTGGTCAATTCGTCTCTACGCGAAGTGACCAGCGCCTCTATCCGACACTGCACAGCAGCAGAGGCCGAGGAAGTAGCCATTTCTCTAGCGGTGGCGGAGGGCTATAGAGCTGGGCGGTCGCTAACGATACTCACGGACTCTCAAACAGCCTGTCGAAATTTCATGAATGGTAGGATTGGTCGTCACGCGCTTCGTATACTCCTCGAAGCGAGCGACAGATTTAAAAACCACGAAGAAAACAAGACCAGACACAAAATTATATGGGTACCGGGGCACATGGGGGTGGCAGGGAACCAAGAGGCTGACAGGATAGCTCGAGCATACACTACTTTCCGAGCATCCGACGGGTCCGCGGAACTTTTGCCAGCACCCAAGGCATACTCGGCCATACTAGAAAACTATAGAGGAAGAAGAATGCGATATCCCCCACCGCACAGTTCTCTCACCAGAGAGGAAACTGTCATATGGAGACAATTACAGACGGGTTCATACCGAAACCTACACATACTAAACAAAATGCACCCTACCTTATACGCTGACAGATGTCCGTGGTGCTATGAAAAACCAACACTGTATCACATCACATGGGCATGTCAAAACATAGATGTGGTCCCCAAAATTCGAAACCCGAGTGCGGAGCAATGGGAGACTCTGCTGTCCAGCGACCGCTGCGAAGACCAGAAAGGTCTGGTACAGCGAGCCCAACGGGCGGCAGCAGCCAGCGGAGCCCTGGACTGAGGGCAACCGACCATTGTAAAAAGTGGACGAAGTCGACGGAGAAGACTCTTGTGGATACAACAAGCAGACATCTCTGAAGACGTCCAAAAACCGCCAAATAATATAGGACTAAATAAAGTTTTTCCTCCTCCTCCTCCTCTGGAGAAATGAACTCTTCCGGAGACCTACGCTGCACGTTCTTGGAGTTGTTAGCGCAGGGCCAACCACTATTTATCCGGGAGAAAGAGCTCGGGACAGGAAAAGAAGAGGGGGGGGGGGGGTTGTCATAGTATCTGGGTGTTGTACAGGCAGAAGACGTGGACAGTGCAGGAGTCGGATGCAGCATTGGAATCAAAACGCGTGCTTCCGCGCACTTGTGGCTGCAGGTACCGCAGACAGCTGATACTTTTTTTTTTCTCTCGAAACCAAGCTATTCAGCAGAATGGAAAGTTGGGCTAGTTGAAAGCTGTTCATGATGGATAAGAGGGCGCAGACGGAACCTGGACACAGACACGGCGCTTGTCTTGTTGTATTCTTCTCTGTGTCCACGTTCCTCTGCGCCCTCTTATCGATCAAGCTATTCAGCACGTCTTTTTCGAAAAGTCGTTAAGGCAGCATATTTCTCCATATCGCCTCCCTCTAAACTGAGCGGCATGCCAAGGAGTACTCCGGGCGCTGAAAGGAGCTCGGCGGTCAAGAGTCTTCCTCGGCGACGATACGGAGTACGGCGAAAGGACAGTCAGCGAAAGATTACTGCGCTGACGTCGAGAGGAGTAAGAACTTGTCGAGAAAGTGTATAGTCAGGTATGCTCACGTCGACGTTGTGTAAGCTTCCTCGTGCAGAGGACCCGGCCCATTGCGAAGCTGGGTATTTTCGATCCAACCAACATGTATTGTCTCCTCTGCAACGAACTCGGGACCATTAGTATCTGCGCCATTGAAGCCCTTCGACAATTTTACGCACAGCGTTCTCCGGGAACACCGCGCTCATGGAGCGGATTTACATCTGGCCGGTCCCAGGCCGGCCTTCCGAGTGACCTATACTAACAAAGTCGATCGAACTGTCTTATTCATTTCGACGGTGAGGATACAGCGCAGAAAGAAGGCATCGTTTACCTTCTGTCAGCGCCATCCTAGCTGATGGCGCTTTAGAGTTAATGGCATGGCTTACCGGACCTAAATACAATGTATGATGTATGTAAATGTATGATGATGATGATTATGCTGGTGCATGGCTAGTCGCCTTGTATCGGGTGGACGCCTGGATGGCGTCTCAGCCGAAAAAAAAATAATAATAAAAAAAAAGACGTGCAACCGACAGTGCCACCGCTAGTTTTATTTGGTAAGGACTGGTGGTGAAAATCCCTTCCTGAGAAGGCAATGTTCGGTGCTTGAGGTCTGGCTCCATCGGAGGGGAGTCTCTAGTGATTCGAGCACAGGTGAAGAGGGAAATAAATAGGCAGATAAAAACCGAGTGGCTTGTTTCGCACATCATTTTATACAAAAGGGAAAAGTCATTTTTGATGGCGGTTCTTCGCTCATTTTATAATAGACACTTGAAGCAACCCCCCCCCCCCCCCCCCCCCCTGTCAGCGTGCTCGACGGCATAAAACGTAAAACAGCTCGCAGTGAGACCAACAGTCGGCATTTTTAAGATATTGCTACGGGGCGACTCATCGAAGAAGAGGCAGACGAAGCGTGTGTGCGAATGGCGCATGCTCTGGGCCCGAATCCTTGGTAGCGGTCTGTGTTTTGACGATCTGTGCGCCCTGTGCTTGTGTCGTGTTGGGTGTGAGTGTATATATAGTGTTCTACGTGGTGTGTACGCCTCCTGCCACGTAACATCTTGGTGGAGATATAAACAGCGCGAACACGAAAACAAGGGACAAGAAACACGAAAGCCACAGTACATGTCGTGTTCGCGCTGTTTATATCAATAATGAATAAGTACCAACTCGCCCAACAAAGTATCTTGGTGGAGGTGCGGATTTTCCCATCCTCCGCGTCCTGGCTTATTCCACCATGGAGCTTCGCAGCGGTCGCTACTATTTAACATTTCTTTTTTGGAAAAACCACTATTTTACAGTACTATTAAAATCGAAGAGAAATGAAGCGCTTCTGAACAATCCCAACGTGTGATGAAGATTTCGTAAGAGCAAAGGTGCAAACAAAATTTTTGCAAATAAATGTGCTTTATTGCACTCCATGGAAGATGCACGAATTTTATGTGCTTGAAGTGACATTATAGAAAAAATAAGTACGAGTTTTAATCTCACTTTTAACGTATAATCAACTAGGTAAGAAAAATATAAACAGTTTTGTGCCGCCAGTAAACGAAATTACTGTTAACAAATATTAATGAACATCAAGACTGACCTGCTTTACAGGCGGCTACTATACAGCCTACAAATGATATTGCGCGAGCATGCCGTCAATTATCTCAGTCAGTGGCTAAAGTATGGTTTGAACCGGCAAAATTGGCGAGTGTTAATGCGTGTGCACAATACATCAGTTCCGGCCTTTGTATACTGTGACTGACTTTTTATTTTTCGCTGACTCGGGTTTTCGGAAACATGTTAATTATTCTTATTAAAACTCATTGTGAAATTACCTCATCATGTTTCGATTACCAATGACAAGAATGAAAAACGGTTGTCTGCTTGTCTACTTCAGTCCGAATACATTCCAGCCCACGGTTCTGAGACCTCACCTAAATACAACGGGGAGAGTCTCAGACCGCCGAGACTCCCTGGCTTTAAACACTGAACGTTCATATGATACGGAAAAAACAATGTGGCCTGCGGCAGTGTGGTTAGCTTCAAATCCCTACGCTCCTTTGGATGTGGATGACCTATTTGACTTGAGCGAAGCATTCCTTCGGCATTTGGCATGGATGTGTCCTAGAGGTGCGGCAGCTGACCAGTAGATCAAGGCTACTAACGGTGGACCTTTGTCTATGTGACATGGGGATTGTCCAATTTCCCCCTTCACATCTCTGCAGCAACGGAACAGGCCACTCCCTATGGAATATGGATAAAAGTGCGTTTTCTTTCTTTCCCTGCATAGCCTTTGCTGCAGAGTCACATAGCAAGCTGCATGGTAGTCACCAATCCCAGCGAAGGGTATGGTGAACAGCTTTATTTTGCGCGCTTCCCTTGTAATGTGTAGGATAAGCTTCTGTGCGATCCTTCACAAACGAACTTTTCCAGTGCACTTCTTCTTCCGGACAAATCCATCACCACCACGCAAATACGCATTCTTCGACCTATACACCTAAGTACACTCTTTACACTCCTTCTGCAGCATGCCCAAATGGACATTTTTCCAGTAACGCACCCCTCTTCCTGCAGGCAGGCGAAGAAGGATTGACAGGATGGTTACTGAGAAATTGTGCAGAAATTCCTTCCTAAAGAAGGGGGTGGAATCATTTTCCAAACAGAAGTTGAGTACAGGGCTGGTCTCGCGTAGCCTGTGCAAGAAAAACGCGAGTTATCTGTGAACATACCTTGACACACTACCCTCACCCCTGCTAAAAAGTTAAACCATGACAATACCAGGAAGCTGGCGAACCTGGCCGTGTCTTTCCTGTTGAGGCAAGCTGGGGGACAGTATAATGCGTCCATTCCGAAGGCCTATAGATGCTAGCACCGCACGCTATTATTGTGCAGCAGTTTGTTGCGTCCATAAAGTGAGGGAGGTCGCTTCCCGGAGAAGCACGTGCAGCGAAGTCCTCCCCAGGCGAAAATGGCGGCCGAAGAGGCTCCGCGCATGCGCAGTAGCGCTACTTGAAAAAGGCCCATTGTCCTGAACCCTATGCAGACTTGAACACTGCATGTTTTCCTGCCCTGTTGCAATCCAGTCACTTTACACCCTCCTCCCCCAACGTGGCGGGCTTGGTTAACCTCTGACGAGCTGAAAGACCAGTTGGCCATTCTCGACGCTGCATGCAATGCGTGCATTTACAAAGGCCACATCGTTTCTGGAAGAGCCCGTGCAGCGAGCTCCTCTTCCCATTTTCGCTTGGCATCAAGGCGAAAATTGCCGCCCGAGGAGGTTTCGTGCATGCACACTGCAAGAAAAGAACTTCAGCGCTTCCATCGAGGCATGGAGACCTCAACCTGGGAGCCAGGTTAATCAAAAGGCCCGTATCTAAGAACCAGCAAGCCTCAATCTTAGTTACCTTAGTTCAAAGTTAAACCACATTTACTAAGAGTACAAAAAGCGCACGGATATCCGTATTCCACCACTCGCCACCGCACCACAAATGTTTTTTAAGCTAATATAAACAACACAGAAAATATCTGCCATCAACAGTGATGCCCTCCTCTCTTCGTTTAACCCAACGCTCGCATATGCGCACGGGAAAAGTGAACAAACTTAGGCCGGGACTGCGTCCCGCCGCGCTCCGTGCTGCTGCGTCACTTGGGCGCTCCCAATGAGAAGGCGTGCCTAACAACGCACGGCGAACTAGGTGTGCGAACTAGGTGTCGTCCTAATCGGTTCTGAGAACCAGCTTTTAATTTTTAAAATCTTTGTAAATTACACGTTCCACGCAGAACTTGTAAATTTGACTCGAAAACTCGCACAAGCCAGCTCTGCGAACTTTCTGCATTATAGTATACCGTATTGCTACCTAAATAATTTCCGCCAGCTTGAAGCAGCACGAAAAATGGGGGGCCTCTTGTAGAATACGTCGCTCCCGGTGCAAGGTGGTCGTTCTCCTGAGAGTCGGGACGCAGTCGGTCATAAGAATTTGGCCGCCACGACAGAGATTCGATCATTTGCTCTCCTCGATGATGACCCTCGAGGAAGAGCCTGCTGAGCGCAAAACCGCAGGACGGGGCACGCGGGAAGTACCTGGCTGGAATGCGAGGGTTGGGAAGGTAGCAAGTGTGTCGGTTCACATAAAAGTGGACCCCTATGACAGGCGAACACTTGCGACTGACCATTGTTCAAACAGAATTCCTGCAGTCACCTAAAGAAAGATCATCAAAAAATAAAAACACATCATGAAACTACATACGTTAAGAGGAGGCTTACACAACTTCTCAGTTGTTGTGGTTGCCTGGGTGCATGTTTCGAGGTAAGGGTGGTACTAGTATTTGTTCCCTTATGTTGAGTGAGATATATGTAAAGAACGCAGAGAACAAAGAGCCAACGCCATCGCTAAAAGAACGAAACACAAAGCAGTCGATGAAGTTGCTTCTGTAGACGCATCATGCGGGCGACACGGAGCAGCCGTCTCGGCAGTAGTGAATGGAGAAGCATCCGTGACATTGCGCATGCACTGGCACACAGGCCAAAACGGCTGTCTGGAATTTTGCAAAAGGATGGATTTCAGAGAAGGCCAAAAAGATTCTTCTCACAAATCCCATTACTAGGACCATATCCATCATATGGATACCAACACACGAGCCTGCCCCTAGCAACGAAGCTGACACCTGCTGGCCCGAGATCTCTACCACCGGGCAGCGGTAGAACAGCCCGAATGCAAGGGAATTAAAGAATGCGCTATCACATGCAATGAGATCACTGAAACCCTCCCCCAGATCGTTCTCTTACTAACAATGAAGCACGCATTTGGAGGTGATTACAAGCCGGTAACTAAATCTGCCCGGTCTGGGTTTTCTTAACACAGACCGAGGAGGAAGAAGATTCAAAATGTAAAAATTGCGACCAAAAAGGTACGCTAGAGCATATAATATAGGAATGCGCCGACTCCCTAGGCGCCGGCATTAACATTGACAGTAGAGAAGCCTGGGAGGTTTGGCTGCGGAGCGGAGATCCCACAGTTCAGCGGCACGCGACCCGCCTGGCGGCTGAGGCCGTGAAGTGTTCTTGTAACCTCACCTGGGGGGACCTCAGCCTGCGCGGCCCTCCTGACCCACACCCCGGCCTGCGTGCCGGGGGCGGGAGATGAAGGGCTCCTTTTCGGTGGAAATAAAGTTTCATTCATTCATTCATTCATTCATTCATTCATTCATTCATTCATTCATTTACAGCCATCGCTGATATTAAAGTGACCTAGCCAACTTTCAGCCTCGTATCTCTTCGCAGGGTTCATTTTTTATATATATATATATATATATATATATATATATATATATATATATATATATATATTTCAGTGACACTGGCAACCTGCATACCCACGAGATCAAGACAGCAATTCACATACAATATTTTCGTTTTCCTCAAAACTAACTGATCAGCAGAAATAGCATCTCCCGGAAGCACTGCAGTCAATATCTCCAACAATCCATATTGTAATAAAAGAGCTGTTCAGAGCTTACCACAGACCAGACAGTGGAATGCATTTTAAATTATTTATTTATTCAAATAGTACTCTAAAGGCCCTCTGGGGAGGGTATTACTTAATACCGTTAAAGGGCCCGTTCTCTAGAAAATTCGGAGTTGGCGCTAATTGTCGACGTTAACATCACTGTGGGCAAAAAATCTCGGGCATGGCGCTGGGTGGTGGTAGTTGACATGGACTTGCGCTGCTTGGTCGTCTGCTTGAGTGACGTCACGAGACCGCATGGCATGGTCGATTTGGCCCAGGCGCTGCCAACTTGGACTTCGCATTTGAGATGGGAACTTGAGATCGGAATGCAGCCTTCGGTGACACTTGGATGCCGACGCCTTGACCATAGGTGACACATACATGTTCGTATACGGCTTGATTAAAGATGTGTTAAAGATCTGTGCAGTGTGGCTTTTGAGGTGGTCTGGTAGGTTAGAACTGTATATGTTTATCAGTATGTGTAAGATAATAGAGACACAAAATAGAGGATCAGTGATATACGGATATACGATCTGTACAGTGCTTAAGTGTCCCTAACTCCGACCGCCTAACTCCTTAAGTGTCCTAATTCCTAACGCGGAGCTGTCTTGTCTGCACACAACCAAGCGCAACTGCTAACCAATGCCGAGAAGCCCGCCACCGCGCTCAACGATGTTCTATGGTGTATAATGACGTCAAAAACCCGGTAACCTATTAGAGCATGCCCATGTCATGTGTTTGCGAGAAGTCACGTCGTCACGACACTGAATTGATGAATTTTGATGGACGCTGCTATATGGATTCTCAAAGGCAATCGATGGGCCCCGTACAAGAGGGCAAATGGCGAGGAATAAAAGAAATACCTAGAATCGTTTCACCTTGAATACACAGTTCATAATCCACGCTTCGCCCGCATCCTCTCTCTTTCGAGTCATTTGTCAACAGTGCAAAAATAAAGTTAACTCAGTTCACCAATTTTGTTGCCTTCTCTCATGCTTTATGCGGTTCCAACAGCCGACTATCTGCTGTGTATAACTTCAAAGTTCGATGCGGAGCATACGAAGCATAGAAAAGTGACCATATGATTGCAGCTTCATCAAGAGCCATAAGAACAACAACAACAACAAAAAGCACAGATTGCAATAAAATTTACGTGCCGGTCGAGATTTATGCTCAACTTCGACGTCATCGGCCGACTATCGAAACCACATGACCGAAGAAATTCAGTTTTAAATTATATCTCCTGACTGGAGGCGAATACCGTGGGAGATTCGTGCACTCTAATATACAATCAACCACCACAAGCAAGAAAATATACGCGAACAAAATTTTATGTCCATACTCACTGGACTTTTATTTATTTATTTTTGAAGAGCATTTCAATTTACACTTCAGGAGGGAGGCCAAAAGGCAAGACGCCTGACGTGGGCCTTCTTCCCTGGGGTAAGCAAATTGCATTTGGCACATGTATACAAAACAAGCAAATACAATGTGTGTAGCGGTCATCATGACATCATTTTCCACAAGCACATGAAACAAAATTCATTTCAAAAATAACAATACCTGAACCTAAGGTGTTCTGAATAAATAAGAAAAAATACAACATGAAACCATCATACGCCACGACTACTGGTACAGCAATCTACGATGAACATACAAGAGCGAAAAGCTGTACAGTGTAGGCTACCGTAAATTAAGATTTCTTGAAAATAAGCAATGATGAAATGCAGGAAGTTATGAAGGGAAAGAAAGAAAAAAGAATAATGTTCACTGATATGAATGCACAGTATATCACAGGATGTACCAAAACGTCACGCAGTCAGCAGTGCAATCACTTTTGTCTTGTAGATTTACATTGATACAAGAGGTCATGGATATTTCCATGACCTCTTATCATAGATATTGAGCTCCTGTTTCCTCTCACATATAAGATGAAAAATAGTTTGAGCAACTTATGTTGTAGTCCTTAGTCACCGCTTTCTGTGTCCTACAAAAATCTTTGGAATTTCTCTATGCGTACTTGTTCGGAAATTAAGATGACCCCAGTCTTCAAAGTGGAACCGATCTTTTAAAGCGATAAGTTGCTTCGGTTTCTTTGTTGTCCGGTACGTTCGATGGCCAAGAATGGAGGGTCGCGATTTCTCCTCGTCTCCGATCACCCTTGCACCACAAATATCGAGCGGACAAGTTTTGCAGTGTATCGGCGACACCTTGTATATTGACGGTCATGGAAGCCATGCACAGGCGTGATAAAACAACAAAAATAATAGGGCAGGAATCAGATGAAGATAATTTTAGCAAAGTTTTGTGTGGACGCATTTTTCCGAGCTCTCTAACTCTTTAAACAAAGTATGACATGCAAAGTATAGCAGAACCAGAAAATTGTCCCATACATGTTCTGACGTCACATGTTCTGACGTCCACGAGAGCGCAGACCTTAATTGCTTGATACAGCGACAGGCTTCGTTATACTCTGTACTAGTTATGATGCATATAGATGCTGTCAACATAAAGTAAATATTAACAAAAACATTTAATGCATCGCCCTCGTTTTACGCATTACTGAATTGGTATAGTCAGCCTGGTATTGTTTGAACTATACAAGGCGCAAATAAATCTAATAATAAACATGAGCATGTGTCAAACCAGTCAGTGGAGGCCAGGCAGTGGAGCCAGGCAGTAGAGCCAGTCAGTGGAGGCTACTGATGTGCAATAGCTAAACTTCGAATAAAAAAGTGTGCTAGCCTTCCGTCCGTTTCGATGTCGGACAGCCTGTTTAATGGACGCGGAGCGGCGTGCAAACATGCGAGACGTGTTTGCTCAGTTGTCCTTCTGTATCCTTGTGAGATGATATTTGCAGGGGTCTGGATCGAGTGGGACGATTACGCTTCTGAAGCATTTATTTCAGATTCTGCGTGCGCCAGATAAGGCTGTAAAATGAAGTGTTGTTTTATCAGCGAAGTTCCCGCGTGTTTGTTGCACTCTGCATATTCCCGCTGGCTACCAGGTAACCATGACTGCTATAAAGAATAAACCGCCCGATTAATAATAAATGCCGATGAGCGACGCTCGGACGCCACGGAGACACTGCGGACACTGGCGACACATAAATAAATTAGTGTGGGCAGAAAAAAACACTAACCGGGCCGCAGAAGCGTCGAGGCGAACACGAGACCAGCAGACATGTGTGGAAGAGGCCCTCTTCGCTGCTCAGTGGCTCGGGGCAGAACCATTCGCCTTAGTGTTTTAGTATTCCTGAGCCACACCCGGTGTCGGGGTCAACCAAGCACTAGTATTATAATGTTAAAAAGGTATATCATATTATATGGGCAGGTGTCTCCCCCGGAGATCTGAAACCGTCCCGCGCACCTATATCAGCAGGTTGATCACAAAGGCTGTGGCTATGGCGTTATGCTCATGTACGCAAGGTTGCGAGATCTAATCCCGGCCTCGGCAGCCATGGGCGCAAAATGCGATAGCGCCTTCGAGAATACTTTGCAGATGGTCGGAATTCATCCGAATGATCCGCAGTTCGTCTTTTACAAAGCTATACATGTGCAGTCTTGGAACGTGAAGACCGACCGGCGTGGTCCAGTGGGGATAGCCGCGCAACGATTATTTGCTGGAGAGATGGTAAGGCCAGTGAATAGCAACAGAGCCGCTTTTGCAGTCTTCACTTGAATTCAAGAGGCGAGCGCAATGCGATCCATTTGTCGCTCATGAGTGATGGCGCTGCTAGTGGAGCCTTTGTCTCGCTTGCCTCGAGTGGCGATCACTCGCACACCGAACAGCAATTGTGTCGCAGCGCTGACAGCTTCCTTTTGTGGCGAGCATGACAGATGGAATCAGACACGCGGCTTTGGCCCACTCTTAAATGGCTGCCGCCGTCGAGATCCAGGTTTTCAGTGTGAAATGCTGTTAGCCGACAATCTTGACAGACTCAGGCAATAGCATCGTCCCGACGCAGAAACGGAAGCGGAAGGCGAAACTTTCCTAAGCTTTTCGTTCGAACTGGTCCGTTGGGGAAAAAATAGGTGTGGTTTAGCTTGTGGTTAAACCTGGAGTTACGCGAGATCTGCATGGCTACGCTTAGGTTCGGCTTGAAAGTAAAAACATGGCTTTTGCACATATACTTCGTATCACAAGATATCTGCAGCGCTGAGAAAGACAGAGGAGCCCTTGTAATTCTGCTCGTAAGTGCCTCTCGTCCCTGCACACTATAATAAAGAATTGTGCTCCTACTGTCCCCCCCGCCAATTTGGGGGGCGAGAGGCGCGTAGGAGCATAATTTCCTATTGTAGTGCGCGTGATCCCGATTGGACCGGGGTGTCTGTGCCTTTCGCAGTGCTGCAAATATCTTGTGAGACGAAGTATAGTAGTTTACTCTATGGTTCCAGCTTCATTTATGCCATAGGAGGCACTTTTGACCACTAAAGTGCGATGAGGCGAAAGCGTCTGTTGCGCGGTGGTCCGGAGCCCTCCACTACGGCACCTCTTTCTGTTTTCACTCCCGTGCACCTTCATTGTGACGCGTTAGCGTAAGCTACCAGCCAACATATAAAGCCCCGCTTTAACCGAGCCGTATGAATGTGCCTGCGTGGCCTAGGCATAACGCGAATGCAAATGTTTTGGCAAGCTGATTCTGGTATCACCCTCCCATGTAAAGGGAGAGTCCCGAGTTGGCAGCTCCTGCCAAAAGTAATGTCAGGAATCTCTACGTCCATTTAGTGCTCGGCTATGTTAGCTACCAGCTACTGCCTCCCACGACCTCTTCTTCTTCTTCTAACGGTTGCTAGGCAACGGCTCAAGGTGAGTGCGACCACGGCGAAGAGGCGAAGCGGCTGGCGTCGTGTAGCTCTCGCTACAAAAGATTTCCCGTTACGGCGTCGCCAGCGAGATTCGAACTAACGCTGATGTGAATAGGGCAGCTTCCTTTTCTGAAACCATCACCCCAACATTTACGGCGTGTGTCGTTGTATGGGGCACACCCTCGGTCCAAGGTCGGCAGCCAGGGATGAAAGTTAAGAGAAAGAAGGCAAGAAGAGGGGAAAAAAATGGAGGGACGCTATCAGTGATAGAGATATGCAAACAAGAAAACTATAAACAGGCGCAGCGGCCTTCCCCTGCTCTCGAGGGATGTTATCGCTGGCACAAGTTCTGCCAGACGTTTATTACCCTTGCTGCCTCGCGCTTCTAGCTTTGTGTCTGAATTCGTCTCCATCGTCTAGGACAGTGGCTGCAGCTTGGAAGCATAAATGCTCGCCAAGATGAAGCTCTGCGAAGATTCCCTTTGCGCTCGGCTGGAAAAACGAAATAACCGAGAAACCAGCGCGCAGAGGACGCAGTCGCTGCCGTGGCGCGGTTGTACCGGTGATGCGGAGGAGACTCGTCGGTCGCGAGCCTCGACATCGGCGTAGACAAAACGAAACTGTGCTTGTCGCCGAGCTAGACGCAAGTGGATAAGCGGCGTAGCAAGACCGAAGTGCGGTGGGTGACGAAGACCTCGCAAGAGCGTGAGCGCTACCGGCGAGAACGCTAGGAGGACGGAGAGGGCCGTCTATTTTCGGAATTTCCGTACCGCACGGAGGAAGTCCGCGCTGGAGTGAGATCGTCGGAAGGGCCAGCGCAAAGCTCCCGGTTCACGCCGTTTATGTAACTAAGGCCACGTTGAATGAACCCTCAGGTGGGCTATTGCATGGCAATGTAGAGCGTGTGTGTTCAATTTATTCTGTTCATCTTGACCTTCAACGCAGTGCGTGTTCTGATTAGAAAACACCTTGCAGGTTGAGAACCCGAATGTCATGCTAGCTGAAGTTGTATCCCACCAATCGCATGAAGAAGCACTGAAGGTTATAAATGTGAGCTTTTTTTTTTTCTTTTTTCTTTTTTTTGTCTGAAATGTTCATTGGTCTGTTTCGAAGGTGAAGTTCACCCCATGCAAAAAGCGATAGAACTTCCCACAGTGAAGCCTGGTATGATTTCGGAACCTTCTTTAACGTACTTCTGGATCCGTCGGTGCTCTGCAAGTGTTGGTCGACACTAGCCGCAAAAAGTCACCATGCAGCTTCCGCCAGCTCTGTAGCTTTCGCAGCTTCCTGCGTGCAACACCGAATAACCCAACCTTGAGAGCACTATTTGATTCCCCTCGCGTGCCGACTTGCGGGTAACAGGTACAAGATCACGGTTTTCGCAGCTTCTAGAATCGACATGTGTAATAGCACTGTGCGATGAATTGTGATCTTAAGTATAAGGTCGATATGCAGTCCGAGAACCCGCACGTTCTTCTCTATCGCAAAGCGCATGCTCCGATATTTATTCGAGGCGTATAAGCGGCAGTTATGATTAAGCTCTTTCACTATCTTGACCTCATCGGACTTGTCGTTCCTCCTTCTGACATGACCTCCATATGGTGACCTTTTAATGAAGAACAGAAAATTTAGCCGGCGTTTAGAAATCGCTGGTATGCTATTCGGCATGAAAAATTACATTTATGTAAATATATATGCAATAATAAACGCAGACCATTCATATCGGCTGTCCGCTGACCTTGTGTTCTGACCTTGTGAACGATGTGTTCTTGCTATATTGTTCGTAAAATAATGTCACGGCGGCCAGCAGGCTCCTGCGCCGACCAAATTGTTTAATCGTAGCCCTTGGACGTGTTGCCCAGTCGTTTTCATGTAATGCAGAGGAGCCTTTTCACCAGTGTTTAAGCGATTGTGCGTGTTATTATTTTACATGAACCCCTCCCTCCCCCCCCCTTCCCTCCCCCAACTTGATAGAAATAACAGCTAGCGTTTCCTTGCAACACGGAACGCCATAGATCATTTTCTTTTCTTTAATAACAGAGAAGAGAAGCACTTGGATGAAATTCACACAATTTAGCGGCATTGAAGCAACGCTGATATAGTGTTAGATTTAGGAGGGGTGAGGGGCGTAAATTTGTAGAAAATGTGGAAATCGAAAAAAGTGAGAGCAATCGAAATATTTCGCCATCGCGCAGTGAGCATGATGTAAAGTAATGGAAAGTAATGAAATGGGTGGAAAGTTATGGAAGTAATGGAAAATTTCCTTACTCCTGTGTACCGTTAGGTGTAAGTAAAAACGTTCCCGGAATAAGCGTCCCCGGAAGAAAAGGCCCCAGAGAAAGCGGCAACCAGAAAAAAAAAAATAATAATAATACATAAAAGAGTGCACACTTTATAGCATTTTTTCTTGAATTAGAGAATAATTCTAGCCATCATTCTGCATCTGGATTCTCCGGGCGCCTGAAGTTAAAAAAAAAAAAAAAAAGACAGAAACTGCGGGAAACAGAAATACAAATAAAATTATAGTTAAAATCATCAAAGATGTAAGGTAAAATCAGTAAAAGTCATGAAATGGCACCAACATCGTTTAACTTTTATAAGCCGGACACCAGACATGGCGCACGCTTGACGTTGCAGGTAGGTTCTCACCAGTTTGGGAGACATTTTTTCCGTCTTCGCAAATGGGGCAGTTTTTTCCGGGGGGGGGGGGGGGGGGGGGGGGGGGGTGCGCTTTCACCGGAATTCGTGTACTGCTATGAAAATTAAGCACAAATATTGGGTATTATTCCTTTTATTACTTCCTGGCAGATTAAGCTGTCCTTCAGGCCTGGGCGAAAGCGATATCAGGAAAATATATCATACAAAAAGACAAATCCACTGACTTCGTCTGTTCTTTGTCGATCTTGATCACTGCTATATTCACGGAGCTGCAGTGCCTGAACCGTATGGTGTCCCACGTGTCTGAGCACCGCATGGAGGAAACACCGGCGTCCACTAAGACATGTTTATTATTTGTTACGGCACAATACCGCGGCTGTCGTCACAAAAGGGCTAGGTATACCGTAATTCTGCGTTTGTATAGTGTTTTCGTGTATGTCAACTAAACTGCAGGGTCGCCAGTCTCGCCACATAGACAAAAGCCCATCTCCGTCACTTTCCTGCGTAGCCTTGGCTGTAGAGCCACAGAATGTTTCTCCCAGTGGCCACTCATGGGAAAGGTGTTTCTTGCTCCCACTTTTTCAAAACGGTTTTCACTCGGAACCCGCAGCCGAAAGAAATACACATAGCGACAGGCCCCATAATGTTCATGCCGACGCTTACTCGCTTTTTAGGTCGAGCGAGATTGAGGAGGCGCCGAAAATCGCCCTGCGTCGAGCCGCAGGCGGGTCGGCGGTGAGAACAGCCGGCCGCGCCCCTTTCCGCAATTACGACCTTTCCGTCCGACTGGGGCGGCGAAGCAACTCCCCCGAGCGCTCGATCCAGGCGGCCGTGCCTCGCGTGTCTTCGCTTTCGGTGCTACGCTTGGCACACACCCTCGAAAGTAGATGATCATGTCCGATAAGCGACGCGGGGCCTTCTTGTCCTCGGAAGTGCGCATCAGTCCTACTGGAGTCGGGTTGGATGTGACGTCTTCAGTGTGGATGACACCTTCGAGGCGGCGCTCTGCGCTAATCGACTCTCTTGTCTGACGCGGGTCGATCAGTTTCTTTGTGACGCAAGATGCATGGGTATATATCTCGAACGATCACAGCCACGTGCCACTGTGCCCATATCGTTATATAATATTATAGGCACATTTGGCTGCTTTTCTCAATGCTTTATTGAGAACGGCCATGGCTCCGTAGGCATGCATTGACGACTGTCGAGCACGTTTGCTGCTATTGTTGCCGCCGAACAACATAATATCAGTGTACAAAACTATTAAGGCGAAAGCCTTTAATCGCTCATACTGTCGGCGTTCGCTCGGTCACACTATAGCTGTCAATCAAATGACGTCATGATGACGTCGTCAGAAAAATAAATATTCTGTCTCCACCGGGAACCGAACCTCCATCCTTTGGATCCCCAGCCGAGCTCTTTAACCCACTGCGCCACGCTCTGGATTTTGTTTCTTTATTGCCGGTCAACAAAGTACATACAAGCACAAAAAAGGATAGCCTACCTTTGGCTAAAATGATACATTAAAGCTTTTTCATGTTGATCAATTCGTCGGCCACATCCATCCACTGAGGTTGCTCACGCCGACTACGGAGAACATCTCTGAGAAATGTTACACTTTCAAAAAATTCAACTCCTGCCTTGGCCTGTGCCGGCAGTATGGCAGATCATAAATTTTCTTCTGCGTGCCTACGCACATCACAATTTCCTTTGTTTACCGTGACGAAGATAGTTAAAATACATAAATAAATTCTGTCTCCACCGGAATCGAACCTCCCTCCCTTGAATTCCTTGCCGACCAGCTGCGCCATGCCCGGGATTTTTTTCTTTATAGAATGGAAGTACTTCAAGACTGATTTAACCAGGTCGCATCCCGCAACCTGTCATACACAGTCGCATCAGCATCGAGCTCTCACTTTGCCCACACATTAAAATTCCGGGAGGCAGTATAGATAACCAGGCAGGAGGTCGACCCTGCGCTGCATATACCCACCGCGCCATAGCACACTGTTCTCTGGACAGAGACTTCGATGTGGCTCTGCGTGGTTATCTGTCATGCGGCTCTTCCGCAGGCTAAACAGTCCCATGAGCACAAAAAGATCACATGGCACCTCGGAAGCTTCCATTGCAGGCAAAAATGTTATAGTATAGGGGGTAATATCAATGTCCTTTTAGAGAGTCCGTTGAAGAAACCCCCCCCCCCCCCCTTCATTAAAAAAAAAAAAAAACACTGCATCACGACAATACACAAAGCAATGATCTATAGTTTCTGGCTGCTGACACAGGCCACAGTCCACTGTTCATGGCGTAAAAGTCCCTTTTTTGCGCGAAGCCACGTTTTGACTGGTAAGGTTGACGTGTGAAGTTCAAAAAAGAAAGTATTTGCAGTTTATTGTATATGCATTCGTTGCACTCGCTTTAATACACTATATTGTCTAGAAAAAGGAGGTAAGACTGCCAATACATCAGTACAGGAAATTACGTCTCAATAAGAATTTTTGCCATCTTTCTTTTGGATAGAATGTATAGGTATTGAAGGAAAACCATACCGTGAAGAAAGGGAATGTGTCGGCAACTTTCTTAAGAAAACCCCACAAAGGACCCTCATTCCTATGACCAGTGGGTGAAAGAAATAAGGCAAATGGGCACTTAATCGCCTATTAAACACAGCTAGGAGGAAGGTATGCCTTGCTGTTTTAGAAAAGAAAAACTTTGAAACAAGCCAATGAATAAACAAGTGCTGAAGACCAGTTCCATGCACCAGCCTCCAGAGAAAGAAACAAATTGTCTCGACGCATAGGCTCCCATTGAGACCGCCACACAAAAATAGCAAAAATTCTATGCATGGACTATATTCGTTTCTTGCACAATGCAACACCAGCACGACGTAGATAACCTTCGAAATCAAGAAGACATTGCAAACTTGCGCTCGTGCACATAGAGCCAGTTCCCTACCCATCCAAGCCTGGATTTGTCGTCTAACCGATGAGATCCGAGAATCCCAGTGAGGCCCACTATTGCGATATTGATGCAAGGGAACCCCCAAATCAGGTTTTGTAGCCCAGTGATCTAGGCAGAGTCACTGATTTATTAACCCTTTGCGGGTCGAATTGTTTTGAGAAAAACTTCCCCAGATGGTCAAATTACTTTGAAAGTTCAATATGAGTAAAGTCAAGAAAAATATTTGGAACCGTATTTTGGTGTCAACGTTGCTCCACACTGCAAACTCGGGAACCTCAGGAAACCACAAGAAGAGCAGGCATACCTCGTGAGCGTTGATGAGAAACAAGCTAACCGCAGCCCCAATAAAGATGGAAATCTGTTTCTGTGGCCCCTGTCCATAAATATAAAAATCAAGTTTTGCGCTCCTCCATTGCGATCACGGGGGGGGGGGGGGGGGGGGGGGGGGTAACCGAAACCATGCAAGGGCCTTGCTGCAGAGCGGGCCACAAGCTGCAGCTAGGAATAAGTTCTGTTTATTCCCTGCACGGAAGCGCCCATAAAGATAGAAATCAAGTTTCGCGCCTCCGTTGCGATCACGTCGCGAAACCGAAACCGCGATAGGGCGGCGGGGTTGCCGCGTACTAGGCTGCAGCTAAAAGCTGCATTCGATTCAGCCGTGGTTCTCTGCACCGCCGGAACCGGTTCACGATGCGCTGCACCAAAGCGCTCGATTCATGCATTCCCTGCACCACTGTCCGCGATTGATTTTAAGTGCAGTCGTGGTGCCGCTGTGGTGCAAAGAACCACGGCACCCTCCGAGGAGGAGGTGCAGAAAAGCGGTGCACGTGTTGACGGCACTAGCAGACGACGCGCGCTGCCAATGAGATGCTTAAAAACATCGATTATCGACTTGGGGACATTTTTTCCCGTCGTCATTCTCTGTGAAATGGCAAGTTCCTCTGAGGTCTCTTGTGACAACCTGAATACCCTTTCGAGTTAAATATCTGGCAACGGCGCTTCAGTTGTACGGGAACTCGGTTATTGCGGTCTGTCCGAACCAGTCGGTCTCGGTCTGAACAACGATGTTGCCTCGAAGGAAAGCACGGCGTAGGGCTCCTCATCCTCACTGTCGAAGAACTCCAGAAATTCCTTAAAATTGACTTCGACGATGTTGTCGTCCACGACGTCGCGACGCACCGCGAAAACTTAAAGCTCGCGGCGCACGGGAACTCGCGAGCAGACGACTAGCTCGTCTGAAGTGGCGCTGCTGACGCGCTGCACCTGCACCTGAACCACAAAACTGGAACTGCACCTCACCGGCACCCGACTGGCACCGGCGGAACTTTTTCAGAATTGGTGCCGAGAACCAGTTCTGAATCGAACGAACCTAAAGCCTGGTTCACATGCAAGCGAAAACGTTAGCGATTTCTGCCGCGGCGACGCAGAAACCTGTTCTCAGCTGTCGCGGCGGCTCGAGCGGCGAGAGCGACGTAGTTCCAACTCGCTGGAAATTTTTCGCTCTTGTCGCTGCCGCTCGCCGCTCAGTTCGCTCAATCGCTTGCATGTGAACCAGCCTTAAGAAACACTGCTGTTTATGTTCGAAAGAAGGCAGCGCCATAAATTTCAAGCGCTTCTTGCAAGCCCTAGGAGGTGGCAGCACCTCCCAGTGAGCATGCATCGTCATTAGGGCGCTAAATTTCAAACGGAGGATCGAAACCGTACCGGTACGGCAGAAACCTTGCGGGACGGAAAACCGCCACCGTACATGTACGGCAAAAACCCTCGAAGGGTCAAGGTTAAGAGACGCACCCGAATTATCACAGAAACGCTCAGTTACGCGCAAAACCTCGATCACACTTTTTTATCATGACAGAAAAGGGCAATGCCATCAGCATAAGCCAAAAGATTGATTTCACATTGCGATAGTGAGAAGCCATGACCTGCTTTGTTCTTGATGATACTATGACATAGGGGTTCAAGATATAACGCGAATAACAAAGGCGATAGTGGACAGCCCTATCAAACATTATTTAAGCCGAATAGGTTTAGTAAAGTTTTGATTAACAATCAGTCTTGCAGGGGCCGCTTTATAACAGTTCGATGCCTTTAGGCAAGGCATCATCAATATTTGTACTCTCCGATACAGCAAACAAAAGTTATGACGCACCTTACCAAAAGCTTTTTTATCAGATTAATCTATCAATCTGAATTAGGGCCACTTGATTGACCTCATCTGACAGTGTCTCTATCACGAAACGTGCAATATGGGAAATGTATGTTGATGGGCGAGTTGGTAGTACATAACGGAAAACAGCACTAGCAGACGAAGGACTACAAAAAGGAGGAGAAATTATTTCAAACTCACACAGTTCGTTCAAGGTTTTTTTTCGGAATAAAAGTTGTTAGTCAGTGCAATTGTGTGTCCTCCTTTTTCTTGTCCTTCGTCTGCTAGCCCTGTTTTCCATTGTGCGATATGGATATTGTTTTGGATACCACGGCTTTTTATCTCACACACTTGGTGTGGTCCTAGTAAATCCAATGCCACACGCAGCAGGCGAGAAGAAATAATCTTCGCAAGTGTCTTATAATCCACAGTGCATGAGGATATCGGACGATACCCTTCAACAGCTTTCAACTGACATGCATCCGAGGTTTTCGGGATTAGTATGGTGTGACCGCGGTATAGAACGTGGGTGGCAAATAAGCTGCACTGAAAACTTCCAATAAGGCAGGTGCTAAGGTAAGCATAAACGCTTTTATAAAACTCGCTACTTAGGCCATCCGGGACATGAGACTTCTGACCCTGTAGTGAAGAAATGGCCGACTTCGCGTCACCTAAAATAATGGACCTCTCAATGGTTGTCCGCTGCTCATCTTCAAGACGAGGAAAATATTGTTTTAAATAACTGAAATCAGACCCACTAACCATGTTACTACAACCACGAAAGAGTGACGCATAATAGTTAAAGAAGGCACAAGAATGCCTGGCATGTCAGTGTACGTATCATTTCCGCAACGAATTTCAAAAACCTTCTTGAAAAGAGCAGCTAGCTTTTCGTCATTAAAACCGTGGAAAGATGGTTGTTCATTAACGAACCTCCGTGTTCGTGATCTAACCAAGGTACCCTGATATATATATATATATATATATATATATATATATATATATATATATATATATATATATATATATATATATATATATATATATATATATATATATATATATATATATATATATATATATATATACAGATAAATGAAGGGGAAATGAGGGTGCTCGTTATAATACATGAAGGAAAGAAGCCAAAAGTCGGCGAGGCCAAGGAAAGCATTGAGGATTATGTTTTGTCTTTTTTTTTTAATTTTTACTTGGATAAACACAGAAATGAGTAATGTAATCTGCTAAGTAAAGATAATTAAACGCAAAGTAGAAGAAAAAACAACGTGCCGATGGTGGGGACCGAACCCACGACCTCCGAATATCGCGTCCGGTGCTCATATATATATATATATATATACAACATAAATACCCAGCAAGTAGCAGGGGGGACAGCGGCCGATGTAGCTCAGTTGGGAGAGCACCGGACGCGATATTCGGAGGTCGTGGGTTCGGTTCCCACCATCGGCACGTTGTTTTTTCTTCTACTTTGTGTTTAATTATCTTTTCCCTAAAAACATATTACATTACTAATTTCTGTGATTATCCTAGTAAACATTAAAAAAAAAAGACAAAGTACCATCCCCAACGCTTTCCTTGGCCTCGCCGACTGTTGGCTTCTTTCCTTCATGTATTATAACGAGCACCCTAATTTCCCCTTAATTGATCTGCTTGTAGTTTACCGGGGTCTCGGTTCTGGCAGTCTTGAAGCCATAGGTAGCGTAAGAGGGTTCTAGCACAGCTTTCGCCCTCGCTCTTGATCACGTTCTACGTGACGCTGGCGGTAACAAAAAGGACGTTCCACGTCCGCCGCTATGGTGGAGGGTGGCGCTGGTGAACACTCTCAAGGTTCGTATACAGACAACATAAATACCCAAGCAAGTAGCAGCGGGGACAGCGGCCGATGTAGCTCAGGTGGGAGAGCACCGGACGCGATATTCGGAGGTCGTGGGTTCGGTTCCCACCATCGGCACGTTGTTTTTTCTTCTACTTTGTGTTTAATTATCTTTCCCCTAAAAACATATTACATTACTAATTTCTGTGATTATCCTAGTAAACATTAAAAAAAAAAGACAAAGTACCATCCCTAACGCTTTCCTTGGCAAGTCTTTCCTCCTCGCCCATAGCCAGTTTGGTTTAATTAATGTCAGCTACATTCACGCTACAGCTTTCAACACTTTAACTGACATAACGTTAAGGGTAGCGATCTCAAAAGCTGTGACCTTAGCAATTTCGCTTAATATCTTCCCGATAAAAAAGAAGAAAAAAGACGTCATTTGACAGTCCTTTGATTTTTAGCCTAGTGAAAAATTAGGCCTCGCAAAAATTTATTTATTTATTTATTTACTTATTTATTCGCGCTGGCCGTTCCTTGCGAACAACTCATGTGAGGCGTGCTTTTATCATGCGTTAAAAGACGCCACTGCAGCGTTTTTGTGACATTTAGTTAGCTTTCTAAACTCAAAACGCATCGGTTTTGAACTTTGTTTTAGAAAATTGCGTAAAATTCATAAACATGCAAAAAAAAATATCAATGCTGAAGTTGAACTGAATAAATGTTTTTGAATAAAAATGCCAAGGCTGTAAACAGTGCGTCCTGCTGCGTGTTCGAACGAAAATTTCATACTCAGGGGCTCTTTTCGGAATTTCGAAATACAATTCAGCGCACGACTCGTTTTATTGTGATATCCGCGAGAAATTTTATTGAGGTGTGTTCTGTGTGTGTGTGTGTGTTGTTTTAGCCGAGGGGGAAAAATGGAGATGAGCGCCACAGCACAGGTCATGGTTCCCTGGACTGTATTTTCCCTGCAGAACAAACATCGGCGCCGCTTACACTCCCCCCCCCCCTCCCCCCTCAGGTGTTGAGGCTTTGTTCATCTGCATTGAGCGAAGCCGGCGTTACCTATTTTCGCGCGCTTTGTTTACAAGAACAGTGATGTGCGAGGATGGAATCAAGTGGCTGAGCGGGCATGCACAACAGCGAATGAGATCGCCTCGGGAGACCTGAATCTCACATACGCATCCCTCTGATATATATATTTTTTTTCCATCCACAGATTTCTTCACGGTGTCGCCGGATTTCGCCAGCCTCTCGAGTTCTATTGTCAACAGTCCTTCATAAATATAGAGCATGGCTGTATCCAGCGCAATAAGTTGTGTTGTCCTAGTTTTCTATAGTCAAGGTGCTAACGAAAAATTATCACTTCATCAGCTTCAGCCATAGATTGATTCTGAAGCTTTTTTCGAGGAAAAAAAAAACATATGGAGTATATCATGCGAAGAATAACATGAGTGGATATATCATCTCCTAGAGTATTGGTTGTGAGCAATAATATTTTACAGAAGACAATAAATTCAGGTAATTGCATCCGTGTCTTCCGTCTTCCTTGCCTCGTACAGTAATCTCACTGAAATGAGCGCTTTTACCAACTTTGATATAACCATTGCACTTGACGTGGCTCAGAGTGGGTGGTACCGAATTCGCGGGTGATGGGACGAACGTTGCTGCGTGTAGATCTGCTTCGATATCAGAATCTTGTTCTAAGAAGGATGTGACTCTATAGCGAGAGCAGTACTAGGAAATGAGGGCTTAAAACAATGCGATGTCCGTGTGCCTTTCACCGAAACCGCCATTCCAAACTTTGGATCACGCTGGGCCGTTTTTCTTGGACTGCACTTTGTACATTCCAAGCGGTCTCCATACCTTTCACCCCACGTTAAAAACTGACAGAGCGTTATGAGTTGGCCTTCTTAAGACGTCTGTCAGTGATGCCAGTCGCTTTGTTTACCTTGGCGAATTGTCGCCAACGTCATCGCAGGTGCCCTTGCCACGATGATCAGCCGACACGTCAAAAATCATTTTCATGGTAGGGAAAGTTAAGTAAATCCTTTTTGTTCCTATACCGGCGGATAGCGCCGTTGAAGACTTAACAGAATTTTGTCAATTGCAGAAGATCTCTCTTTAAGAGGGTTTGAGACATCTAGCTGGTTTAAACAATTGCCACAGAATCAGTGTTGTGTTCATATGAAGCCTGAGCAGATGGCGGCTTGGCGCCTGCATAACTCCTCTTCCCTACACCTGCACGTTCACTCAGCCAATGCGACTAAACCAACTGGACATCAGTCTCGCTACTGTAAACCGATAATCGTTTTCATCCTAACCCCTGCCCTGTCTTATCTCCCTGTTGCTCACCTCTGTATTTATTGTCACCGTGTCTACTCTATGTCTCTGTTTCCGCCCGCACAGCTGAGGCACCTCCGAGCGCGATGGCAGGTGCCGCGGCGACCCATTATTTACCTTTGTAGGGAAGACGGCGAACTCTCAGTGCCCTTGCACCTTCTCCGGGGCATATCCGGGGCCCACCTTGGCCTGCGGATGATGGTTCTACTCTGCTGCATCCGAAGTACTGCTAGATTTAGCCTTCACACCAAGTCAATAAATCCTGTCTTCACCTTCATTGTTAATTATTGTTCACGAAATCACTTGATAATTGATAGTTGATTTCATCCTAAGCTATAGCAGCAGTCACATATGTAGCTGCCGGCCAGCATCAGAGAGGAAGATCGGGTGATGCCTTATCGCGGGACAGCGCGCTGTGTGTGGAACTATTGTGTTACATACTGAACTCTGGAGCACTCCGAAGTGCGTCGGCTCAGGCCAAAGAGCTTAGTGGAAACAAGATAAAGATGAGGGACGCTGTGATGAGACTCTATCCTCCCCAGGCGATCAAATTCGCTGTTGTGGATGCCCCGCTCGAGTCACCTGATTCTATCATTGCATATCACTGCATGCCTTGTATAAACAAAGCACGCGAGAACCAATTGTAATGCATGAAAGGAGGGCAGTATGGACATTACCGAAGCTGTGTTTTGCAGTGAAGTGGCAGCGGGGTGCCCATGACTAGTGCGGCGTCAGTCAACTTCAATAAAATTTTCCCAACTAAAACAAAAAGAAGACCTCGGCAAAAATTGCTTCGCGAAGTCACAATGAAACGGGCTATCAGCTGAATTTTACTAAGCAATTTTTCAATATGGAGTTTGCAGTCGTATATACAGGCAACGCACTCTAACTTTGGCATTCTTTTCCTGAATGTTACGTCAGTTTTAAGTTCAGCGTAGACATTTTTACCAAGTAATAAATGTTATGGCGATCGGATTACAAGTTTTATGTTAGTTATAAATTTGCGCGGATGTTTTAAAACGTTTGAGAATGATTCATCTTGGTCCCGCCGCGGTGGTGGAATTGTTAGGGCGCTCGACTACTATGCCTATGCAGGATCATAACCCGGCCGCGGAGGCCGCTTTTCGATGGAGGCGAAAAGCAAGACGCCTGTGTGCTGTGCGATGTCAGTGCTCGTTAAAGAACCCCAGGCGGTCGAAATTTTCGAAGCCCTCCACAGCAGCGGCATCTCTCATAGCCTGAGTCGCTTTGAGCCGTTAAACCCCCTTCTACCAAACCGTCATTCATTACGAGGTGAAAATATGAGCTCGACAACATGAATGAAAGACTGTGCCGACAATTTCTGGTGCATGGTTAACAAATACAACCCATGTATAAAAGATTTCGAGCGCAAGATATTTTTACATGTACATATTCTAGAAAAGTCAAACAATTGCCACATAAAGGAAATTGTTTTCCTAATAGATAATAAGGGAAACAGTTTTTGACGATTTAGTAAAATTTTTTTGAAAAGAAATCAGAGAGATTCGAGCACAAACTCCGGTGCGTTTGGTACAGAATGACCCTGAATTATTTTGTCACTCTTTTTATAAAGAATAAAAACTTTCACGCACTGAAGTTTTTCAAGACAAAGGCTCAAATTATGAGGAAGAGGGAAAGGAATAACGTTGGCAATCAATTCTATCGGGCGGACTTGAATATCAGATATCACCAGAGCTAGTATTTCTTAATTTCATGATAATAGAGAAAACTACTTCCGAAATTTGATTCAGGGAAATTGTTTCGGGATAGATTATTGCGTACTTGTCAAATATTTGGTACAATATCCTGATGTTGCAGTTAGATCTTTTCCCGAAATTGTTGTGCCATCCGTACCAATTTAATTTTTTTTTTTACCTAGTTCTGCAAGGTTTGAGATATTGAACTCGGTTTTCGCCATGCCACAACAACAATTCTAAATTAAATATTGAAACAGCTATCTCTAGCTTTCCCAAGTTCACTATTTAATTCATTACGATACTTCCTAAATGATTTTAGCGGTTAAAAATGCCGTTGCTTAAGATATGTATGGTACATCGTACACATTGTTTCATTTCACCAAGTAAATTACACCTGATCTACAGATATGCATATTTCTTATATTGGGAAAAATGATAATACAGAAAACACAATTCGCAATTAGTTTAAATATGCTAAAAAATTCTAAGGACGATGACAATACTCCCTAATGCGAAATTTGAGCGCAGCTGTTTAAGAATTAGTTTTTTGCGATATACTGAGGCAAAGAATTTGGAGATGCTTTTATGCCTGTATGTGCGGTTACAAAGGCACTATGATAATGGTCTCATCAATAGGCTTTGTAAAGGGGGCGTTAACCAAGAACTTGCAGCAGCACCTGTGTGTGTGTGTGTGTGTGTGTGTGTGTGTGTGTGTGTGTGTGTGTGTGTGTGTGTGTGTGTGTGTGTGTGTGTGTGTGTGTGTGTGTGTGTGTGTGTGTGTGTGTGTGTGTGTGTGTGTGTGTGTGTGTGTGTGTGTGTGTGTGTGTGTGTGTGTGTGTGTGTGTGTGTGTGTGTGTGTGTGTGTGTGTGTGTGTGTGTGTGTGTGTGTGTGTGTGTGTGTGTGTGTGTGTGTGTGTGTGTGTGTGTGTGTGTGTGTGTGTGTGTGTGTGTGTGTGTGTGTGTGTGTGTGTGTGTGTGTGTGTGTGTGTGTGTGTGTGTGTGTGTGTGTGTGTGTGTGTGTGTGTGTGTGTGTGTGTGTGTGTGTGTGTGTGTGTGTGTGTGTGTGTGTGTGTGTGTGTGTGTGTGTGTGTGTGTGTGTGTGTGTGTGTGTGTGTGTGTGTGTGTGTGTGTGTGTGTGTGTGTGTGTGTGTGTGTGTGTGTGTGTGTGTGTGTGTGTGTGTGTGTGTGTGTGTGTGTGTGTGTGTGTGTGTGTGTGTGTGTGTGTGTGTGTGTGTGTGTGTGTGTGTGTGTGTGTGTGTGTGTGTGTGTGTGTGTGTGTGTGTGTGTGTGTGTGTGTGTGTGTGTGTGTGTGTGTGTGTGTGTGTGTGTGTGTGTGTGTGTGTGTGTGTGTGTGTGTGTGTGTGTGTGTGTGTGTGTGTGTGTGTGTGTGTGTGTGTGTGTGTGTGTGTGTGTGTGTGTGTGTGTGTGTGTGTGTGTGTGTGTGTGTGTGTGTGTGTGTGTGTGTGTGTGTGTGTGTGTGTGTGTGTGTGTGTGTGTGTGTGTGTGTGTGTGTGTGTTCGCGCGCGCGTGCGTGCACACCTGCATTCGCTCTTGCTTGAAGTGCCCAGTGACCAGGAAAACCACAGTGATTGCTACAGGTGTTGTAGAGTGGTTTGTTTTTCTCACGAGCCAAGATAATTTTTCAGAAGATAACTGAGAGCCCCCAGCTCGGGGTGCAGAGCTCGTGGCTCGTGACGGAAGGGCGTTCCGTCCGTCCTTTAAGTTAAATTGAAGGACTGAAATTAAAAATTATGAGTTGAAGTGAAGATTAGTTAAATTTTCTGCAAAATACACAAGCGGTCGTTTTTGCGGCTGAAGGAAGAAGGAAAAGAAAATGCACTGACCTGCTACTGGCTCTGTAGCTGAGCCACCTCCGCTGCCTCGTGCAGACAGAAGAGAATACAGAGAAGAAATAAAAAGGAAAGGGAGAGATAGACGTCACAACAGCCGTCGTCCACCACCGAAACGGTAGCGGGTGCAATTACGGCCTACAACATATGGTGGCAGGCTAGCCACCGCCGCAAGCGGCAGCGACCTCCCAGTCCCAGTCCCGTAGGGCCAAGAGCGGTCATATCTGCGGTGCGATTTTAGACTTTGGCAGAGAAAGATTATTTTCAATGCGGGTCACTCTGGCGAAAGGTGAGAAGTTTGGAAGAAAAGACCCGGAATAAAATTAAGAACGCAGCATCAAATGCCTCTAACGGAGGCCTTTGTTTCAAGGACTCGACCGACTGCCATAACGTCGCGCTTGTACCGCTTATTCCTCTGCCAGGCCAAGTTATCATGTGCATTGTCTTTATAATCATTCGATGTCACTGGTCGGAGGGAATCATTTGAAGACATGCGCGTCTGGAAGAGTCATCAATCCGATCAGGGTAGACAATGCAGCGAAGGTCACCACCAGGCCCCTCCTTGAACTTCCCGTGGCTGTACACCAGCATCACTCATGAAAGTCTCCGAGCGAAGCGAACAGGTCACTTGGAGATTTCGTCACTCTTTCAAGTTAATGAAGAGCAACAGCTCAAAGCAGGTCTCACTGCAATGCAAATGCTCTCTGTTTCATTCTTTGTAACCTCACCTGTAGCTTCATCATGGCTTCTCCGTCCCAATCGCACAGCGCACGGATGATTTAGCCCGTTGCGTCAAATAGTAGCCGTTATTCGATTGTGCTTAGCAATGAAGCGCCATCCCCATTGAAGTGCTACGACGGGTTCTCAACAGATTGGATAGCGGCTCATCAGACGAATCAATCATATTCTCCTAATGTGTGTTTACCTATCACATGTTTGTTCTCGTTTTTTGCTTATCGCCGCCGGCACGCAGCTTATCGGCTTCTATTTCGCCACGCGAGTTATTCTTGTTATCGCCATCACGTTGTACGAGAACGACCGCAAAACGCGTGTGACCCTGCTCCTGTTATCAGCAAGGTTCACAGCCAATACAGCATAGCCCTCACTCAATTTACGGCGTGCCCAAGGTGCTCACCCACAGCATTCCCGCGCTTTGATTGATACCTCGTAGCCAATAGAGAAGTGTCGATAAGGGCTGGACACCTGGACTAGGCAGCGTTTGCTTCTGCATCGACACAGCTTGTATAGCTTGCACACGCAGTTCTGCTCGGTGGTGGAACGATGTGGCAGTTGTGCATCTGAACATCAGTGATGATGAACTGGTGGTCATGACCTTTGAATAGGGTCCACGCAGCGTCCAGCCAGAGTGGAAACAAAAAGAAAAGAGTGCTTCCGGTTGAGCAGAGTCTCATAGCGGCCAACTAGAGAAATTTTATGAATACGAATTATAACGCAGTTCCCACAGCTTTCTGTTGAGCAGTGACAGCTAGTGGCAAATCGGTAGTTCGAATCGGATTGTTTGTAGTTCGAATCGGAGCATTTTAGCCAAGTTTTGACTGTGCCGGAGTCTGTCCCGCCGTTGTGTCAACACCACCAGCACCGCTTACCTTGGAGTATGTTCAAGTGGTCGATGCGGCGTCTTGTCTCCACTGCCCACTCTGCCCTTGTTGCACTTGTTCTGGTTTTTCTTTTTTTTTGCGCTATTATACCAGATATTTTTCTGAAGGTGCAATAAAATTTAAGAAGGGGGGAGGGGGGGCACTTAAGCTTCCCTTGGGCAGGAAGATATTGCATTAAAGAGTTCCTCAGTATTCCTATGTTGTCGTTCTGCAAACTGTCTGAGACGTCAATTGCGTTCCGTATGACCATTCAATGTTGTCCGAAGCCGAGCAGAAGTTTGTGCCACAGGTTGGTCTGACACTTGCAATAAGATGGCCACCCGGGGCACTCCATTACAGGTGCACTTTGCCTTTCCCTTTCGTGCAGGACGCGGTAACTTAAAGGGCTCTCTCATATTCCCACCGTTATCATTAGCCAGACTGTCGAGACGCCTGCGTTCAGGATGGTGATGGCGGGTTGCAGAACGCCGAGGAGAATCTTACTTCCCAATAAGTTGTCCACTAAAAGCTCTGATGTGGCTGGCCTCTGGGATACGCTGTAGAGGCCAACCGGTTACACCGACGGCGACGCCGCTCAAGCCAGGAACTGTGCTTTTAAACGCCTGTGTGCAGTGCGATGTCGGCGCACGTTTAGGAACGCCAGGCGGTATATATCTTAGCCCGTAGACCTACACAAGGACTCCACTCATAGTGATAAGCCCTATGGGAAGTAAGCTTTCTCTAACCTCCCGTATTTTTGTCTGTCCAAAATTGATAGTGCGCCATCACTAAGGTCCCCACTAAGCTGTTTCGTCAACCTTTGTCTGAATTCTGATGCACCAAAATTCGAGCATCGAACTGAACCCGAAGTGAAACACGAAGCGCCCCTAATTTGGATTCGGCGTAAGCACGCTTAATCGTAAGCCGTTTTTGGGACCCCTCAGTGAATGGGAGTGGGCAGGCTGGCAGCAGAAGTGGCAGAACGCTCAGCAATCAGTTTTGCCTCGTGATGAAAGCGGTCTAAAAACACACCCGCATATTGTTACTGAGGTACTTTATAGCAAAATGAGAGACATCTCAAACCAAAACTTTTTAATTTGATGATCGGTCTTCTACACTTCTAACTTGTTCGGCGGCATCAGCTGTTTCCTAGAACCACGATGTCACGGCGCGGCTGCTTGAGTTGTCAAAAGGCAGATTACTCTTTTGAAATCGACTATGCATTGGAAGGGGTTGCGCATATGTTGCCGTTTGCAAATGGGAAGGGCATTTAAAATCCTAAAGTTCCATGCCCCGGAGTCACACATTGTTCATCGACCCATCATCATCATCCGTGCAGCACCTTCTGCAAACGCCCCTCTACCCGCCCACCTCCCACACACACAGGGCCAATGGGGAGCTGGGGGATCTTTTGTGTTCGAGGTGAAGGCCCTACTCGCACAAGGGGGCCGCCGCGCGATGCATCCACAAGAGTGGGCTGCATCGAACGCGAAGACGGCCTGCCGCGCCATCATGCCATTGAGCCAACGAGGCGTTGGACCTTCATGGCCCCACAACAGGTGTCACCAAGGATGACCGTCTCCTAAGATGTAATCATATCAAAACATGAAGTGTTCCACCAGTAACCGAAACAAATCACAGGGCCGACACCAAATCTGCGAAAACTTCTACTCGCTGAAAATGCGGCGGTCCAGCTGCAAGTTTATAGAACCAGACCTCTTTCCGTATCTTTGCATTTTCTTCGTTTAGGCCCGGAACCTTGCTGCAGTATGCGGCCGCACAGGGCGCCAGCCACAATTGGTACGTACTACACCCCACGAGCACGAAGACGAACTGATTACCGGCTTCGCCTGGCAACAGATTCAGGTATCGCACAGTCTGATATGGTATACCCGGAAGCTGGAACAGGTAAGCTATACGGCGGAGAAGCGCTTCAGGAAGAAGACAAGCGAAAACATGTGCAAGTTTCCTCTCTATCGCCACAAAACGGACAAGTTCGTCGCAAGCTGGCCCGTGTGAACGCCGGAGCCTTAATGAAGAGGACTCCCCTGGAAAGGCATGAAGCTGTTTGCTTTCAAAAAGTCCACCGTGATGTGCCGCCAGATGGTCCTAACATCAACAAGATCCTACTAGCGGAGGTGAGAAGGAAGACATGGAGTGAAGAGCCTAATCAATTTCTTGAGGAGTCAAAACCGCATCGATGTCCGCCTCCCTTACGGATACGCTCAAGACAGGTGCCTGCCTGAGCGTAAAAGGGCGATGGAGAGCCAGACCATGACACGCAATTAGAATACGTGCTCTGGCAAAAAGGCGGAGTCGACTGCTCAGAAAATACCAAGTCAAGCTTTGAGTCAGAGGCATGTCCGAGCTCAGTGCCCCTTGATTCCACCTGACGTGCAAGGCCGAGGCTACGATGCTTAGGTGGGAGTGCCGAGGCCTCCCATATCCCTAGGCAGTTTCACCGCAAGCCTTTTGACCTTGTCCGTAACTCCAACCTGCAAGAAATTGAAAAGGATCCACTCCAGGCGACAAAGGTGTTACGCCGGCGACATAGGTCCGCACCGAATACAAGAAGGACCGTGTAATAGTGGCCCCAGCCGTGAGCGGATATAAAGGCTTCTTGTACTCTCCCACTGTAGATTCGATTATCTCTTGAGTTAAGGACCAATGTCTACCTGAGAGACCTTCCGAGTTGAAATAGAAACAAAGAAGGCGGACTTCAGCCTTCACGGGAAGACCGTGAGCAGGCTGAGGACTGGATGGCGCACAACCCAAAATAGAGGATGGCACTCTCCAATTTGTTAACCTTAGCCCGACTCACCTGACAGTACACCTGCAAGGCGTCCAGAACGGAGGAGACAGAAGCCTCATCGGGGACGACAATGGTCAGGTCGTCTGCATAGGCAAATATGGGAGCTGGTGGAGAACCTGGAGAACCTCCAGGACTTGAAGTAAGTAGGAATGGCTAACAACATCGAATGCCTTTTCGTGATTAAATGAGCAAGGAGTTCCCGAAAGATTTCTGTGCTGAGCCCACAGAAAGAGGTCCCTGAGGGCAAAACCGTGGAGTTGGGCAGAACGACCTGGAACACAATGAGCCTGATAAGTACCTATAATATCTGGAAGGAACGAAGTTAGTCAAGAGGACAGGCACTTGGCTGTGAGCTTGCAGTCGACACACAGGGGCGTAATGGGACGCCAGGCTCACTTCAGTATGTATCGACTTATCCTTACAAATGAGAGTGATTACCCCTTCCTTTGAGGATCTGAAAGCGTCCCCTCACCCAGTAGCATGTTCACAAGGGAAATGAAAGACTTCCTGAGCTGGCCCCAGACCTTGGCATAAAACTCAGTAGTCAGGCCATCCGAACTGGGCTGCGATTTCTATGGAATGACTTAGGTGCCGCTTAACATTGATTCTCACTTCAAGGAGCCCCTTATCGGTGGACTGGACTCAAGGGTGTTTCGAAAGAAAACCGAACAGGCGGTTGTAGCTGGAGCCTTATAGAGAGTGGAAATAAAATGTCATGCTTCTTCAAGAACAGCAACCGGGGCGCTTTCGACGGAATACGTAGTTGGGTCTGCTAAATCAGTGAGGGAAGTATCCGTGCGCGCTAAACGGCGTCGAATGAAGTGCCTCTGCACCAATGTACCCTCTCCCGCCGCTCAGCGCGTGCCATAACTCTAGGGCCATCCCAACGACGTTGAAGTAATTTCTGAAGCCGGATGTGCTGCGAGGCAAGTGCTTCGGTGACTCCCCTGTCAGCAGAAAAAGGCTTAGAAAGCAAGAGGATGATGTCTGAGATGATGGGAATCTCCTGGGCTCCTCGCGTACCCGCCTCATTCCCGCCTTCCTGAAACAGTCACGCACTTCAGTATTAATGCTGTCCCATCCAGCACCGTCTAAATATAAAGTGGAATTTAGAGAGTTCTAAGAATACCGGACACTTCATTAACAATTTCCTGGTCCTCTAGAAGCCGCGAGTTGAAGCGCGAAGTCTCCTTTCCGCAAGGGACTATAGTTCCATCACCGAAGCGAAGGATGACACACCTGTGACCCCTCAACGCAAAGGGGCAGCCAATGTTACAGAGACGTAGAAATGGTCTCGCCAGCTATGAAGGCGCCTCCCTGTCTATGTCATCCCCGACTCTCTCGATCGCAGCACCCTCCAGGCATCGACCAGGTCTAGCTCCTCCATCCGCTCCCTAAGTACAGACGCTGCCTGTATATCCCGCTCTTTAGGCTGAGTACCACTAGAAGAGAAGCGGTCCACCCAGTCCAGGACACAGTTGAAGTTACCTACCAGAAATACCTTGGATGGACCTACTGGGAGTCGGTGCTTGAAGAAAGCACCCTGATCACTACATTTGCTCGGAGCGTAGATTTTAACTATATGAATGCCAGAATCAAGATCCACAGACAGGACACGGTCACCAGCATCCTTGTAGTGGCGCAAAAACGAGCCGCGGAGTCCTTGCATTAAAATAATGCCAACCCAAGGACAGCGCGCACCACAGCTCCTATAGAAACCTGGTACCAAATGTCTTGTCGAAGTTCCTGATCTGGCCAAGGCGATGGATGTAGATCCCTTGCACAATCAAAAATATATTTTCTTATAACGGGCAAGCTGAACAATCTCAGCTTGCTTAGGACGGCGGGACATGCTACGACAGTGAAAAGTAGCTATTGTAGGCGATGCCATCGTGAATGGAAAAGGAAAAGCTACCTGAATAATCAATGACCGAGAAGGCCCCGCATAAAACGGAACGATTGGAGTAAGAGACGTGAAGAAAAACGACCTTACTGAGGACCTGAAATGGCCCCAACGTCGCGATCTGGGGACGTCTCTTTAGTAGAGGAGTCGGAAGTGGGAATGGAAGACGAGGACAAGGACGAGCAGGCGTCGGAACTGGAATGCTCAGGAGAGCATTCACAGTTAACTAGCTCACAAAACGAGCAGGTCGACCGTGGGGACGAAGAGAGTGGTGTTCCTGGACGTATTTGAAACCTGGACTTCATCTCCCATGTGGTGCGATCGAGTGACGATATATTCGACCTGGAGTGCGATACACCTTTATCCGGACGCTGTTTAACCAATGGGATTGCATTCATGCTCAAACCGCTTCCAGAACCTCTCCAGTTCAGTTTATCCTAATTGATCATATGTGCTATCAGGTACAATCTAAATAGTTGTATGAAAGTCATATCCTATTCACATCCTGAAAGATATCCCTCGTCGCTTCGTCTGCTTCGGCACAAAAGAAAGGCACGTCGCATGAAAACTTCCCGCGAAGACTGAGGGGAGTGCCCGCGCAGCCCTGCCTGCACCCGATGAACCTATTACAAAGAGCACTAAATGAGCTTTTCGTAATAAAGGGTAACGCTGTTAAATGATCTCTCCTCATTTCTTAATGAGCGTTAATTAAAATGAATGTATATAGTGTCACGATCCCGGAATAACATGCGCCACAAAAAAAAAAAAAAAAGTGGTTGAATGATGGTGCGTTTGGTAGTGGATTTTACCCTAGTGCAACTCTTGAACCATACTCCTAGCTTTAGCGGCTTTTTCCGTAAGCGGGTGAGGATGAAAGGAAAGCTCGAAGATTATCTATCCTACAGATAGAACTCGCAACCTTAAGCGCTTTCATGCATACGGAGCAGTGAGCTGGAGATAGACTGCCGATGGCAATTATTGTCCCGGTACCCTTCACCCAGGCATCGATCGCCAAAGAGAATCAGACAAGGACATCGAACACACTCAGTTCGGGCCCTCATCGTTACGCGGAGAAAGGCGCCTCCTTTCTAACTGAGCCCCGCTTCAAGAAATTCTTCCCTCCTCGCACGCGTAATTGGGGTTAGCCGACGCGTAATTAGGGTTCCACGATGAGCGCGTGCACTCAACACTCGCATTTAGGACTCCTTGGAGGAGAAAATGCAGGGAAAAGCATGGAAGTAAGTGGTCAGTCAGCGAGATAGGCGCGGACCAACAGCGGCGCTGTGAATCTGCGGTGTAGATGTAGCTGTCCTTGGCGAATATAGTGCCATTAGATGGTTGCAACGAAAAGCTTTGCGTCTCTCTCTGCGAGTTTCACGTTTCATCAAACTCAATAGGTTGATGCTCTAACAGTCGCGAAAGCTGGCTTCTGGATCCGGTCGTTATAAATGAGCGCACTCTGGAGGAGGCCAGCCATTCCTAAGAACTTGTCGAAGTGCTTTCAGGTAAAGAGGCTGTTTATGTGAATTTCAAGATTGTTTACGAGAATAGCTCGCTGACCTGAAACTTAATAAGTTGAGTCTAGCTTTTTTAACTCCTTTAGATGGCTTTTGCACCTCTAAGAATTTTAATGTTGATGCTCTACTTGAGCAAATTTGCGACCTTCCATTGAAATGCGCTAGAAGGGATCCTTGGATTGGAGCAGCTGGAAAATTACGCAATTCACTCGTCGTTTAGTTTAGTTTTGGTTTGTTATGGGGCTTAGCGTCCCAAAGCGACTGGGCTATGAGAGAAGCCGTAGTGGAATTTTACAAAAGTTTCAACCAACGTGCACTGACATCGCACAGCGCATGGGCGCCTTTCTTTTAGCCTCCATCGAAAACCGGCCGCCACGGCATGGAATATCCCGCATCCTTGGGCACAGCAGTCGAACGCTATAACCATTGCACCACCACGGCGGTACAAAACGATTGTGTGAAAGCACGAGAGCAGCAGTCGTCAAGTTTTCTCAAGTCTGTGTTAAAAAGTCAAGTGCAGGAAGTTGTGAACTGATTGTAAAGTGTAACTTTGGCATTCATTGTTTCCGATGTGTGTATGACGTCACAAGACCACCCTGCATGGTTGTTTCCAGGAGTTGCCGAATCGGGCAGCTCCTTTTAGAAGGGAAGATATGATGGGAATCTTACCCTACGCGATCCTTAAAATCTCGAGTCAGACACGCTACACGTCTGCACAGCTTGGTTAAAACTGGGCTTTGTATCTATATCGGGTGGTCTTTCACATAATGGGGTATCTTATAACTGTATGCAAATGGGTATGTGCGAGATAATAGAGACACAAATTAAGGGATCAGTGATTAGGTAAGTAAGAAAGTACATGCGTAGCACCGAGGACCAGCAAGGGGAGTCGCGGAGGGGAGCAAATAACGCTGTCGTCACCTGTACAATTGAAGGCAGAGCTTATGTTTCTCTGCCAACTATGTCACCAGCAAACTACGGCCTTCTGGATGCATGTCAGTGATATTTCGCTCAAGACGCCGACATCGTCGCCGCATTTTCTGTACAACGAAAGACAGATCTTAACTGTCCCCCAATTTTTTTTATTATTATGTTTATTTGCACTGAAAATACTTGGGGAACTACGAGGGAACAAGCAATGCTGACAGGGACTCATGCAGTGAATCCGCAAAGAGAAAATACTTTATAATCAGCAACTGCGAGTTGCCAAGAGCATGTTCTCCGTCCGGGTCAGTTTATCCTTATACTTGTCTACGAGAGAGGGCGGCGCTCACTGGCCTGCAGCGAATGCCGCAAAGAGCGAAGCGTCGAAGGCAGGCTTGGCACGCGCGTGTTCCGGCCACAAAAGCCGCGCTGTCCGACTGCCGTCGCCGGCGAGTCCCGCCGTCGCCAGCGCCGCAGCGGCGCCCCGGGTCAATCGATGGCCGCGGCGCGCCCAGGGCGCGGCGCCGTGGCCCGTTAAGGCGGGCGCCGGCGGGGCGGCGCGGGATCGACCCGCAGCGGCGCCGGCCTGGTCGATGCGCCAGAAAGAGAACACGCCCGACTGCGGAGGAGAAGGCCCTTCCTTCGGACCCGAGCGATCACTCGTGGCGGGGATGTCCAACAGCTGACCTTTATAGATGCGCCCGCCACTTTCACCAAGACCTCGTTTGCAAAAGTCTTCCCGCCTTGCGAGCGAGCACGTTACGTAGGACGACACCATTCTGGCGACACCAATGGGGGCCTTCTATGGGCCCTTACGAGTTGTGAGGCCCGTTTTGAAATCTACCCCCCGTTCCGAGGCCAACTTTTGGAAGTGCCCTACAGCCTTCTTAAGCCCTATGTTGGGACTCCCTTTCGTTTAACGGTTGCTCCTGCAAACCTCGACATATGTTCGGTCTATATCTCGTTCCGGGGGGGTGGGGGGGGGGGGGGGTATTTCCGCAACCGTCACGACTGGCTAGCAGTAGCATGCCTGTGCAATGAGCGCCCAACAACGCTGCAGAGCTACGTCTGTCAGCCGCGTGTTTCCTTTGGTATCACTGTGTTTTTCATGAGCAAATAGCGAATCTATTTGCACTCCGAAAGTCACAACGCCATTCCAGGCCTTGCAGGCGCATTTCTCCTCGGACCAATGAAAATATGATTTCCAACGAGAAAACGTAATTTAAGAGCTGGATTTCTGTGGTTACGACCCTCTTCAGACGCCCACTCATACCCTTTGTTCTATGCTGGCTTCTCAAAAATATGCTGCCCATATTGCTCGAACGGAGTCCCATGAATGCTTAAAGGCAGTGTCCGCGGTGTGGAAAACAACACCATAGAGTTTGTGGGGCGCTCTTTCGCCTTTTCTTTTGTCACGAGGCGATAAAAAGGCAAGAAGAGCCGAGAGAAAAAAAAAAAAAAAAAAAAAAGCTGACAGAATGGTTGCCCTACTGCAACGTAGGTTTAACGATAGCTTCGAAGGGGCGCTGTCCTGCACATTCACCTTACATGACCTCGATGTGTGCAGCACATTATCTTATAATCGCCGAACATTGTGTCCTCTATGCCCTTTCGCTAGCGATCGTCAGTGCAAGCTTTTGTCAAAAATGAACATGGTTCAGCGCTGATGACGAATACTCAGTGCGTTACAGTATCGACGAGCATCGCGCACGCGCTGCCTCCAGAGCACGGGCATTACGCTGAGCAATGCACGGCGCCGGTTGTGGCGGCGCGCGCTCTCGTCCAGTCCATCCCTGGCATAAAGGAGGCTATGGCCCTGGTCATGCTCGCTTCAGTCTGCACTCGCAGACACAGTGATATTCTTACACACTTCCTAAGTGGTGAGCCACCTCTTTGAATGCAGCCCCTTTATCCACATCATCTTTTTTGTTACGTTGATGGCAATTAAAATTAGACTACCGCTTCTCTTCCGCTCTCAATGCCTCCCCCCCCCCCCCCCCGTACAAATTTAGGCACCCCTAATTTCAATTACAGGGAAAGTCCCTAGGTGACTAGCACCCTAACCTCTCGCCATATCTCTTGCTTACCTCCCTATTATATCTAGGCTGTGTGAACAAAAGACGACACCGCAGTTTATTAGAGAGATAAGGCGCGAATGTCCGTGGAAGAAAGCTGAGAGGTGTCTCTGCCAGAGCTCGATGAGCGCATGCGACTGCCGAACAACTTGCAGTGCCTAGATAGTGTACCGAGCGTCCGGCATGCGAGAGGTTTGCACCATTCACGGCCGGTCTCGATGGAGAGCGCGCGCTCTCTCCATCGAGACCGGCTGCACATCATTCTATGACTTTCCGCTGCGGCCGATAGAGGACACGTGGAGTAATGTGGAGTAGGGGAAGCGCGCTGATCGAGAAGCCTTAACGTGGGGCCGCTTCGTCGAGGACTGACGACAACGGGATCAACGTCACAGCGTCACTGATGCATTCTTTATAATTTTTATATTTCGGGTAACTAAGGTACAACCTATAGGGAACGGAACCTTAGTCTATTCGGCAGCTACAGCCTTTGGGGATTTTCCGTGCGTCTAAATCTTCTGTAGGAGCTGTAACTCAATTTTTTTTTTTAATAAGAAGACAAAAGAATCGTGCCCAAAAGGTCGCTATTGATGAGAAAGCACCAGAAGCCCCAAGCATTCTGTGACACATTTTACTTGTGATCCAACTTTGGGATATTGTAAGATACTATTACGCGTATTATGGGAATGGTCTGTAAGCCTCCGATGTGTAGCATAAATTTGCTTTTAAAGTTTTCCTTACTCTCGTATGAGATTGTAAAGCTGATACAGAAGACCAATGGGCCAGTTTTAGAGCGCGAGCTCTGGTCTTCGCACTGAAACTCCCAAGGTCATCTAGCTCTACGCTTTGACCTTCAGTCGCCGGAGTGGAGGACTCTGTATGACGTCATATAACGTGAACCGCCGTAAAAAGGCACCGGCGCGCCCTCGGAGCAATGCTCGGAGCCTCGCCATTATGCACTACGTGACAAGGCGAGGGTAAAACAATGTTTGCGCCGGTGTTTGGTCCTTTAAGCGCTAACCGCATGAGGCGACAATTCGCGGCGACATGCCGCGCGACGCCGTCGCGCGACGCCGTCGCGCGACGGGCTGAGGGCCGCCAAAGCATTGCCGCTCGTCGCTGTCGCTCGGTTTCTGGGTTTTTAAGAAAATTTCGCGTGTCGCCCGGAAGCAGCTCACGAGGCAGCCAATCGCAGAAGGCTTTAGGGTGCTCAACTTCCGTTCTGCCTTTTTTTTTTATTGCGTGTGAAGCATGTGAAGTTTGCGGTTTGGGCGAAGAACCTGGTGCCTTCACGCGCTCACTTCGTCTGATCCGTGTATATATGAGTGCATCGAGATAATTCAGTAAAAGCTTGGAAGGGTTATAAAAGAAAGAAAAAGGTTAGCGTGGCTAGATATTGTTAATTTCCGAAAGGAGCTGGAGAAAGTCACTGCTTGCAATGCAAGTCGGCATCGCAGTGTAGTAGCGCACCGCTGCGCTGTGACCCTTTAAAATACGATGCGTTACAAGAAATTTCATCGGTGTTTTATCGTACTTCATGCTATTTAGTGTTAGAAATCGGATGTAGCGTGATTGCATTCCTCTTGACCGAATGACGAAGCGGCGGTAACAGAGCAACGCTGAAAACGCGCCTCTCTGTCGCTGAGCCCCGTCGCTCCGTGCGGTATGCACCAGCGACGACAGGCGTTGGCGGCGGCGTCGCGCGACGGATCGCTAAGGGTTGTCGCCTCATGCGGTTACCGCTTATTACCGCTTTAGTCTCGTCAAGGATGAGGCGTGTGCAGGTCGCAGTGCGTCAATAGAGCCCGTAACTAGGTTTAACTGAGGTCAAACAATCTATTTATAGATTTTTCTTTTTCGAAATAATTATGAGACAGCCATGCAGTGTTGTCAGATACTTTTTGAAAAAATTTATACAGTGTAAACTTCCGACGCGTGGCAAAATCTTGCAAGATTGCGTTAAAACCTATAGGGTGGATTTTGTCAAATAAATAAGGTTTGCGAATATATTGATGTACTATGGTGCAGTTATACAATGTGTGAAAAAAAAAAAAAAAAAAAAAAAAAAAAAAACCTCAAAACCTTTTCCAAAAATTTTTGTAAAAAGAAGGGAAGCTACGTGTTTGAAAAAGTAGTGTCATAAAGCCACCTTCCAAAACCCGACTTTTGGAGGTAGGGCGCTACGGAGCAAATGAAATCCTCTAACGACGAACACGCAGTTCCAGGAACATCGACTAGTATCAACAAAGAAGCTTGGCTCGGCAGCTGTGCCACAGCTTGGACGAGTAACGTTCTTGTCTTCGCCATGTATAGGTGATCCAGTGTTCACGCTTGTGTTATTGTGTGTTTTGGTTAGTACCCACGTGGACACGCGGGCACGTTATCGGCTCCACAACGGCAGTGATGAAGCTGATACCCATTACGTAACAGCGGCTGATATTGAGTTTGACTGGACTTCGTAACCACCTGGTTCTAGGATCATCTGTTCGTGTTTTGGGAAATCCAGTTGTCGCAGACATCATGTTTTCCGCCAGCTATGAGAGACCGCCCGTATAGACCGCGGCGCCTTGTATAGACCCCCTTGCCTTCGCCTTGCAGGTTAGCAAATAATATTTTCTCTTTGGAAATCGAGTACCTACTGTTTATAATTCAGCTGCCGAACCCGCAGTGCTGCATTTGTGTTGCCGTTGAAAGCTTTGATGTCCATCCGTTACTTATGCTATCCGGGGACATTAAAAGTAACCCTTGTCCTGACACACCGCAAAACTGCAGATGATAACATCGGGCCAAACCACGTTAAGTAATGAAGTAAAAGACCTCGGCAGCCAGTTAGCAGTCACCAATCAAAAACCGAGTAAGCGCATTACCGAATTAGAAAACCACTATCAACCTCGAATAAGTTAAAACAGAAGTTGATAGCCACCAGATCGGCTATCCGAATCAGCAAACTCGAATCCAGACTAGATGATGCCGAAAATCCGTCGCGCCGTAACAGCCTGATCTTCTATGGCTTGCTTGATACTAGTTCAACGAAGACCTCCCCTGAGTCTGAAGATCAGGTGACTCGCATTTGCAGGGAAAATTTGGACGTCACCATCCAAAGGAAATAGAAAGAGCGCATCGCCTTGACCGTCACTCAAACGAACGATGTCGACCTTTTATCGTTACATTCACTTCCCATAAGGCAAAATAATCTATCCTAAAGAAAGCAAACTGAAGACTTTTCACATTCTGTCCGTAACGCAAGCAAACACTTAGTTTCGTGAAAGAAAAGTCTGTTAATTACACGCTGCGATTTAAAATGCTATACATAGGTCCGAAGTGATAAGCATTTGATGACTTGACGGAAACTGTTAAAAAAAATGCCATAGCAACAACGCTACGCTTTCTGAAGCAACTCTGTGACGGCACGCCCCCAGACCTTACCTGTTCTGCCGCATTTACTAACATATGAAGGTTTTTAGTGAAACAGGACCTCGTATCGTGGCTTGTCTCCTCAACCAACAGCAATCTTCTCATCCTGAAAGAAACATGGCTAACAAAATACCGAAGATTTAGGTGCGGTACCCAACTTTAACGTTTACCGTAGTCGGGAGTGTGTCCGCAGTGGCGACATGCTCAGTGCCATGCATCAGCAGTTTTCGTCATCAGTAATCATTGTAGGCTCTGACTAAGAACTGCTATGGCTGATCTGATTGGAGTTGGCTACAAGCCACCGCACAATGCCTCCACTCCAAATTTTCCTTCAAACTAAACAATGTGGTGATAGAACCTGACGTCATCGTACCTTAACGCGGACATTATTATTTTTGGTGATTTCAACTTCCCCACCATTGAATGGCATTACAGAACCTATACATAGCAAACCCTTCAGAAGCAAGAAATTTCGCCAATGTCTGTTTTAACTTCAACCTTACTCAGTTAATGTTAGACACAACGCGCACCGCGCAGAATTAAGCTAACACTTTGGATCTGATATTAACTAACAATCTTGACAGCGCAACAGGCATTACATACCTAAGGGAAATAAGTGATCAAAAAGTCATTCATGTTTCCACCCACGCTCCATCAAGTTTCCAGGAAGACCATTCATCTTATGAAAAAACTGGCTTGCAAGCCATAATGTGCGAACTAACTACTTTCTTCTTTTCCAACTAATGAAACCGATTCCTACAAAACGCCCCGCCGGGGTGGCGCAGTGGTTACGGCGCTCGACCAAGGAAGTGCCCAAGGAAGAGGGATCGGATGGAGGCGAAACGGAGTGGCGTCCGTGTGCTGTGCGATGTCAGTGCACGTTAAAGAACACCATGTGGTCGAAATTTCCGGAGTCTACAACGGCGTCTCTCATAGCCTGAGTCGCTTTGGGAAGTTAAACCCTACAAACCAACCAACCGATTTCCACAAGACGTCTCTTCACGAAAATTGGACGACTTTCAGGACCAATGTTCACGAAATAACAAACAGGTACATCCCGGTGACAATAGTTTTCATGCAAATTTGCAAAATCTGTGGTTCACTACGGCCCTGCGACGCCTGGAAAACAAGAAAAAGCGTCACTACCGGGCAGCAAAGCGGATACCAAGCTAGGGATAATGGGAAAAATACTAGAATGCCGAAGCTGCTTACCTATCTGTCGTATTCGCGACGCAAAACATACTTTTTCCCCCTCTGAGTCCTAAACTTGCTAAACAACAACCCTAAAAAAAAATTTGGAACGTAGTAGACTCCCAAGATACTCGCACGTACAATCGTCCTTACAACGAGGGTCAAACAATCGCCGATGGTGAATGCGCTGACATTTTCAGTAGAACGTTTTCATCAGTTTTAAAAAAGGGTGTGATTTACCTGCTAATGCCTTCGGAAGTACCTTCGCACAATCAAACAAGCCTCCAGTTTCTTTCTTCGCAGATGGTATATCATCTCGTATCAAAAATGTCAAGCTAACGTCATCAACCGAGATCGATGAAATCAACGCGAAGTTACTGAAAAATATTAAGCACATTTCCGCTGCCCACTTATCGCTATTGTACTTCCAGTCTTTCCCCTGATGCAGCAAACCGGATTGCTGGAATGTGGAAACGGTTGTCCCAATATTTATCTTAGGTAACGAAAACTCTCCCTTAAATTATCGACCCATTTCCACAACAAGCATTCCTTGTAAAATCATGAAGCATGTAATTTATTCTCAAGTCATTAACTTTCTCGATTCCAACAACTTCTTTCATTCATCTCAACATGACTTCCGTAAGAACGTTTCCTGCGAGATAAACTGTCTGCACTTATCCATGACTTACATGATAACCTTGAATGCAACCAACAGAGTGACGCTGTCTTTTTAGATTACGCAACCGCACCAGAGATTATTTAAGCTCTCTTACCTAAATATTCACCCTAGCATTCTAAACTAGATTAATGAATTGTTCGGACCGTTGTTATTCCTAATATACGTTAGTGACTTTCCCCTCCACGTATCATGTCAGATTCGTATGTTAGTTGATGACTGCGTCATTTACCGTACTATAAATAACTCTTCCGACCAGCAAGCCCTCCAGACTGACCCAAATAATGTTCAAAAATGAAGCTACCTATGGATGATGACACTCAACCCTCACAAATGCAAGAGCATATTTTTCACTCGTTGCACTAAACCGTTTAATTTTTCTTACAATATAGCCCACATCCCAACAGAAGCACTTGACTCATTTAGGTGCTCTGGACTCATGCTAACTCATGAACTTGGCGCATACATATTTTAAATGCAATATCATCCACGAATAAAACACGTTTTTTGTTTTGTTTTTTGTAAACTCCATTTGCGTCATGTTCCCTAACAAGTTAAACTTCTGGCTTACCGATCGCTAATGAGACTTAAGCTAGGATATGCATCCCCTTAATGGATTCCACATACCTCATAAATTCCCTCGAATCCGACCAGAACCATCCCTTTAGATTCGTTCACAATAGGTATTTACACCAAGTCAGCGTATCGTCCCTGAAGCAGAATCCTCTCTATCAACCCTTGCGCGTCGTCGCCGTATCGCCAGTTTAACCCTGTGTCATATTTTTTAGAGCGCAGCTCAATTAGGCACCCGTTTCTGCATTTCGCGGCGTCGCCGTCGGCGTTGTCCCTCGTAACCGGCTCCATAAATTCTTGCTTCCACCGGGAATCGAACCTGCATCCCTTGGATCCCCAGCTGAGCGGTTTAACCAACTGCGCCACGCCGGGATCGTAAAACGCATATCATAATTTTCCCATGTTTACCGTAAGGATGACAGTAGCGATGACAATGACGCTGCAATTAGTTATAATGACAATAGTGACATTAACAATAATAATGACGGTGCATTGAGCTGGTAATGAGAGCAAACGTGATGCACAGTGTGCACCAGCAACGCTTAGGTTTTCGCATTTCTGCAGTGTAGATTCCACTGTGCTCTCGGAATTTTAGAGCACAGCTCTTTGGAGCCCGTTCCTGCGTTCCGCGGCTTCGCCGTCGCCATCACCGTCACCGTTGTCTCTCGTTATCTCTCGTTGCCAGCTCCGCAGCCAAAAAGGAATGGTACCATATGATAGAGCGTCATAGAAAGGTGTGCATGGCTTTGTCAGCGCTGTAAAAGAGCAACTAGTTGGTATATCGTAAAAAGAATATTACTACGGGAAAGAGCGTCAAGGAAAGGTATGCAAGTAACAATAAGAGCGGGAGCCTTCTCCGGTTCCTTACGGAAAATAATTTACATGAGTTTTTATAATATGCCTTATGGCAAGCTTGCGTAATAAAAAAAAAACTGACAAATGGTTGGTGTGGATTAATTAGGTAATTAATGAAAGCCAAAAACAATAATAATTGGTTCAGAAAAAAGGAAGGCGCAATGTCTGTCACACCTGTCTTCTGGACACCTTAACCAAGCCGTAAAGCAAGGGAGAAAGATGGGAGCGAAAGCGGTGCCGCAGTGGAGGGCTCCGTAGTAATTTCGACCACCCGCGGATCTTTGCACTGACATCGCGCAGCACTCTGATGCCTCTTCGTTTCGCCTCCATCGAGCCTTAATAGAGCCAGTTAAGTGGTTTACAGGAAAGGAAAGGCCCAGCATCTGTCACTCGCGGAAGAAGGACTAGTTGGTATGGAATATGTGTAAAAAATAAAAAATTCTGTAATTGTACATGCATGTCTTGCTCGAATTATTTGCCTATTATTTACTAGCCCAAATTTTGACATTATTTCCCTCAATCTATCGAAAAGCTTAAACAGGTGATGAGCTGTGCTCAAATTTCGCAGGAAATAACGTAATCGTCAGCATTTTTTTTATAGCCCCCATGACTACGTAGGCTACATCACACCACCAGCTCGGATACTGTATCGCACAGGCCATATTCTTCAGGTAACCCGGCCTCGGGCCCATACAACCACATTCACTTATTTATTATTTTCTTATTTTATTACTTTCTCTACTCGCTTTTCTTCTCGCCTAATCTCTAATCAATTAATCTGTGCCTCTTTCGTCTCGCGGATATTCATTAGCATACAACAGTGAGCTGCCCAGTTATGCGAAAGACCACCCGACATAGATGTTTATAGGGTCTTGAAAGGTTCATTTCACATGCACATCATCCGACCATTTGAAAGTATAGAAGCCCGATTTGTCAGGTTGTGCCATGTCATATGGTCTCGTGATGTCGTACAATCCACCGAGCAATCAGTACGTGACTTTTTCAGCCGCGGAGTATCACTTGCCAAGGATACGCCCCATGATTTTCCGCTCACAGTGCCGAGAACGCAGTTTCTATAGAACGGAGCCTTTGAAGCTGTAAATATTTTACGCAGTGTAGACAGGTGCACGGCGGGTAGATTAGTTAGTGCTAACAGCGATGCTCCTTCACCCAGAATTTCGAGACCCACGTCAACGGACGACGGCGCGAGCCACTCCTGACAGCGAAGCCTGTCTCACCCCATCGCACGTAATATGCGCGGTGCGGTGGCCCTCTTCGCGTTCGTGCGTAGTAACGATCCCGCGGGAGATAAGCGCCGTGAGAACACACCGGCGACTTCGGTCAGCCTACGAAGAGCGCTCTCAACCCGTTTCTGGTATAGGTGCCTCGATGTCCGCGCATTCGCTTTCATGGTGGAGATACCTTTCGTAACACCCCGCGCCGACGTTTTCAACCCGTCAGGGCTAGTCGGGTCCCACCCGACGGTAGCGTATTGCGAGCAGTGCATGAATGTATGTGGCTTCTTTGCTTCTGCAATGGCCTGGCGACTGTAATAATGTGACTTAACTGGACAAAGAGAGCATGTGTTTGTTTTCTCAATGGCAGTGAGGATCTGATGGTTGGCGGTTTGTTTCATGTGTGGTGGAGTAGCTGCGACTGCAATTGAATCGACTGATGACCTCCATAGTGCGCCGGCTGCACTGGAAAGTGATCGCGGTAATGTTTTGAACGCCACAACGTCAAAGCCACGCTCTATAGAAAGTAAGGCGTTGTTTGCGTTGCGAGCGACAAATAACGGAAAGGTCGAAGTTGGCATGTGACATGGCCGCGTACTAATTGGTCGGTGGGTTGTGCTACGTCACGAGACAATGTGACATGGCAGATGCTACCAATTCGGGCTTCTCCTTTAAGATGAGCTGGTTAAATAAGAATCGAACCTTCCAGGACCGGCGAACAGTATGCTCGGTTAAAATGGGGCTTAATAGGCACCTAAGTCGGGTGGCTTTCCACATAACTGGTAAGCGTATACGACTGTACACTAATAGTAATTATATGTCATATTAAAAGAGAGAACTAAGATATTAAATATTAGGCCAGCAGCAAAGTGGATACACGCAAATGAGCATCCGCAAGGGAGCCGCAGGAGCCAAATTCACGAGGTGGTTCCTGTAATGGGGCCGCTTTAAGGAAGCATAAGAAAGTTATCCCGCCGCGGCGGCCGCTTTTCGACGGAGGTGAAAAGCAAAACTCCAGTGTGGTGTGCGATGCCAGTGCACGGTAAAGAACCCCAGGTGGTCTAAATTCTCGGAGTCTTCCACTACGGCGTCTCCCATAGCATGAGTCGCTTCTGAGACGATAAAGCCCACAAACCGAATCAAACCCCTGACAAGACCCCCCTCCCACCCCCATCTACACCTTTTTGCATACGTGGGGAACAAAGCGGCTTTGCTGGAGCTGAAAAAAAGTCATCCTGAATGTCGGAAAAAGTATTCATATTTCGAGCGCCGAAGTCAACGGACTCGCGAAGGAATATGCCGCATTCGCTGACCGAAGGCAGCGAGTTTCTCGGCAGACGAGCTACGAAACATGTTATATACTCTAACGTAACAAACTCAGATTCACTTATCTAGTGCCATCTATCTTGGTAGAAAATCGTTTTTGTTTGTTTGTTATTCCACGTGATAGTGGCAGTGTCTTCATCAAAACAGCCCGCTGGCGCACTGCAGCTCTCACTGCAGCGGAACGAGAGGGTCGGTCCCAACGAGGTTATAAACCCCGGTCCCGAGATGGCGCCGGAGAGAGCGCTGTCTACGCACCCTGAGAGCGGCGCTTGACATCAAGGCACCTATAGTATCTCGCCTTTGTGTCTCGTCCTGAAGGCCGCCGTCGGGTGCGGCCCCTACGCACCACCACCACCTGCGGAGCAGTCCATTGTGGTGCTGCCTGTCGGGAGGGGTTGTACTCTTTCTATACGGCGTGCCAGGTGAGAATTCTCCATTGAAGGAAGTAAAAAGGGAGAGTTGTTTGACGGCACTTGTCGAGGATGCCAACACAACGCGCCGCATTTATCGGCAGCCGGCTATTTAAAGATTAGGTGGTGGTTGACTCCATCTAAACATAAATTACTGCGACGAAACTAGAGTAACACAGTTGCTTTTTTTTTTTTTTTTTTGCAATTTGTATGCAATCAATTATTTTATGATCTAGTATTTTAGTAGCCTAATAATTACTCTGAGGTGGTACGTTCGCATCGAAAGTAATTAGCTACACTTTTTGAAAGGTGCTCTTTACGTCGCGGTTTCTCGCGTGCCGCTCGAAAGTAGAAACGGTGCGAGGCAAGCTTAAAACAGCGTAGAAAAACGGCAGAGGCCACTGATGTCCCCAATTTGCCCTGCGGGTATTCGATGGACAAGCAGGAATGCACGCTTCATGAGCATATCCAAGTAGCAAGACGTAAGACCGATTCTTGGGACGAAGAAAGCAGTTAAAAAAAAATAAAGGGAGAAGATTAGGTGATACTTAAGTGCATCACGTGCTGAGAATTCGAGAGCATGTGAAGTCTGAAGCCAGCTCGACATGTTTTTCCGTCATTGGTGCTCACCGCACAGGTTGAGCCTGTGCTGGCGCCGATACCCACTCCGCTTGTTGGTACTCAACTCAAAATTGCGTTTAACGGCTACATTTTAACCTTCCTTTGTCTGTCCGTTTCCAGAAGGGATTCTACACCGAAAGCTTCTAAACTACGCAATACATGTGAATGCCACGGCACGGTACACTGTAAAGAAGAGCAGCTCGTATCCCTCACCTCGTGCGGATGTGAGCTTCACTATACAGGCAATTAGGTGAAATGTGCTGATGTTTACTGAGGCCTACAGCAGTTGTGCATGCACGCGGTAATTAGTCAAAAGTAGATCAAATGAACAAAATAACTAGAATAGAAAACAAAAGCACGATCAGACTGCCAACAAGCGCTGACGTCATGTGAGCCCTGCAACTTTCGCTTGAAAGTGACCAAGTGACGATGAAATATATCCAAGACACGTACAGCATTTGTCAAAAGTTTAAAGCCCATTAGGTTTACTTCTGAGCTGTGCCGTACGACTCGTAATATATTTCCAGTGTTCAAAATTTCCTGAAGTTAATGTTATTTTTCGGCCTATCCTTCTCAACAGGAAGGGCTTCCATGAATGCTAAAACAACGCCACTACACGGCTTAGAGGCAGGTCCCCTAGGCTCTGTGCCTCAACTGCATCAACAACGACTGTGCATCATTCGCGCAGTGGGGACCATACTTCCTGGAGAGACTTCAACATGTAGCTTGGTCGTACAGTAGGTCATTCAGGCGGTGTATACTGTCACCGCGTCTAAGAATGCATTTGGACAGGATACCCAAAATCCCGGGGCAGCAAGCTAAGCTGCAAATCGCTCTGTCCTAGAGCACGCAGGGTACCGTAATCGACTCGTGGAGCAAGAAAGCAGTTTCAAGGAGCCATGACGCACGGATGGACCAATTTCACACGTTCCCAAAGAGTAAGGGAAAGGTGCATCAGATAGAAACGGAGGCACATTCAAGAAACGCACACATTTTTTTGACAGCATCCCCCCTCCCCCTTCCTTAGAACACGAGGTGAAACGCATCGTTTGTAACGTGCAATTTTGACGTGTTGGAGCGGGCTCTACCACTGCTGTTCGTGAGGCGGGGCCACTGAGCGCGTGTAGCGGGCTTCCGACAGTCCTGTACACGTCTACGCCGCGAGTAGTACGTCTCCTCTGCGATAAAACCCTCTAACCGCTTTTCAAGGGAGGCCGCCACAGGAGCTGTGAGGGTCCGCACAGTCCGCACGTACGATGTCGGCCGGCCATAATGACCGTCCGGCAAGGGCGCACAAGGAGTGGAATGAAATATTTCAACCCCCTCCTGGTTGACCTAGGGATGGGGTTGGGGATCTGGTTTGCCGAAGCTCGCCTGAGGTCGCACTGGACCGTACCAAGGCGACGACCAAGAGCCACTCCTCCGACGGCGACGCTCCCTGTTCGCAGGCGGAGGACGCCGGGTTCACACGGAATACTAAGACCTATTCTCTTCTGAACGCATTGTTCGCTCTTCATGTATGCCTCGCCCGCGGCCAGTCAGTGCTTTTCCGTTACTCGTCTCGACGCGTCCTTCTACGACATGCGCCTACATACGCTGCTTTAGTTTCCCTCAGAATGTCATTTCCCATCGCATTTTACTCCCTTCGGCCGCACCCGTTTTCATGCAGGCTCACGCTGTTATCCCCTTTCAGACTTGCGCAAGTTTTGGCTTGAAATTATTTCTGGACAGAAAGAAACGTAATGCTCTGACCAAAGGTCTTGTGGGTTTGTCAAGAGCGACGGAATACGAACTCGTCCACAACTTTTTCGCAGCCCTCAACGCAGCCCCCGTGCACGCCTGTATAGGCTGGTGTGGGAAACGTGGCGACTTCCTTGGGAAGGCTTCTAAGTTTGCTTGCACTTTACTTTAAACATCAGTGGCTTACCTTGGTGACACCAGTTAGATATATGAAAGTGCTGGATGATCTTCAAGAAGCTGCAGATGACGTTATTTCTGTTTATACCGCGGCAGCAGGTAGCGGAACAAGCTCTCAGGTGCATGTTACACGTAGTGGCCTTGACAGAAGCACATTATTTTTCGTTCTCCTATTAAATATTCGGTATACTATATATGTACATAAAAGACTGACTTACAATCTATCAGCAGCTTTCAAGAGCCCGACAAGTGATGTTGCTCTAGGCGAGAGGTTTTCTTTGACGTTGGAAAGGGTGTTTACCTTCACGGCAGCAACCACCCCTCAACCTTCTTTGTGTATCGTTTGTTTTCTCTGTGATTTGCGTCAATCATTCATCTTTCCGTGCATATCGATCTTTCCGAGCATCTTTCTGTGCACTGCAGCGAGACGAAATCTGGCGTGCTTTTTTTTCTGCACAAAACCGAAACTACGCGCTCTGACGTGCGGCTGTCATTAGTAGGCGCAGGTCCTCTAGTGAACCACAGGCGCGGGCATCATCGGCGATGATACCCCCCTGTGATGATACCCCCCTGTGTTGTATTTTATACTCATGTGATTGTGTTTGTTGCGCCACATTTCTGGGTACTATGCAGCACCCCCCCCCCCCCCCCCCCCCCCCTTCCTTTGAGATATCATCGGCGAGTTTCTGCAGCGACCGGTGGGATCACTCCTCTCATCGCTTTCGCCACTGGGGCAAGTTAATGAGGGATGAAACAGATCGTTTAGAAAAGGATAAAGGTAACTTGCTAATCAGTACTGTGTCCTCGTTTGCGGTCACATTTCCTTGATATATAATCATATTATTCTGCGAACAAAGAAATTTCATCCTTATGCACGCCCTACTTTTTGTTGTTTTTCTTTTCTATAGATCTTGTTGAGCAGTTGAACGGTTGTAATATTTCTTGTGTCCGTCACTGCATTCGCAAAACCTAGGGAATTAAATTAGCTACTTTCAGACATCCGGCCGACTGCGTAAAAATTGCCACGCTGCAGTCGAAAAGTGACTCCAGACAAATGGCTTCTGTGCAGTACTGAGCAATTAGCGTACAATACTGTTTTGCAGCTGATAATTTTTATGTGCAATAAAGGACAGTGTACTGCAGAATTCACAACTATCTGATGACGTCTTCAAGTAGAACTGCAGTAAAATGTATTTATGAGTTATGGACTTCCCAGAAGCGTCAGACGTATTGTCACAATTATACAAATTTAACGTTATGCTTGGCTTACTATAGCGTTTAACACGCCTGGGAAAGGTAATAGAATAGCCCTTATCTGTCTGCAGCTCAACTAAGATATTTACTGATCCAAAATTATATTGCATTTTAAATGCAGGCAAAATATGTTGCATGTAATGGATGGTCATCTGTCATTTAAAAAAAGGACTTCATTCAAGTGATCTGTGTGCTGTCCAGCTGGTTTTGACCATCCTTTTCTTGTCTTACAAAGTAAGCAAAGCAGATAAACACTTCTTCGTTCCATCGAAGTGAAAATTAAATGTGCTTATATGCAATTGTAATACAAATGCAAGATATCCAATGGTCTTAAGAGGGACAGAGTCGATTCCAAGAGAAGGAAAGCTTAGCATGGGACAGAAGAAAATTAGGCGGGCGGGTGAAATCAGGAAGCTTGCAGGGATCAAATGTATGCGACTTGCACTGGGCAGTGTTAACTGGAGGGATATGACAGGGTTCTTCGTCCTGCAGCACTTATTGTCAGGCTGGTGATGATACTGATTTGTAATTGCCCGAACTCAAACCTGATTTTACTGTTTTCCTTTTCAATTGCATATTTGCGTTTCATCTGACTCTGGCGATACACTACTACTTTGTTCTCGGAAATGGCTAAAATCACTGTCATTAATTCGCTTATTTTACTTGCATCAATGCGTGATTATTCCTTTCTCGGTAACGACTGAAACCAGTATCATTAATTCAGTTAATTTGCAGCAATTTCAGCAAATGCAATGTCTAGCTTCAGATGTCAAAGTGCAACAAGTACGCAGTGTCCATGCCGTAATTGTTTTCAGAGCCACGTGTTAAGCAACAAGTACGAAACTTCCGAAACCAGCTATATCCTTGGCAAAATCTCAACCGAGGCCCCAGCGTATCGAAGCGATCTCTCCGGCGATGTGCGATACGTCCCGGTTATAATTTTCGTTTTTCGCACGTGCAGAATGTGCGCAGTGTACAACGTTTACCCCCATGAGAATGGATAGGTGCACAGGGAGGCTTTGCAGCGGGGAAAGGAGGAAGTGACCGCGCCCTGGCTCAGGGCTAGTTGTAAATGGGAGAGGCCCGGTTACACGTAGCTCGGCCGACAGCCGTGAAGTCGGTGAAACAGCTTTCCCTGAATCTTCCTACCGACGCCAATGCACAGAGCGGGGCAGCTGCTAATCGAGTTAGCGCACGGCGTGGCTTCAGCAGGAAGCCCCAGTCGGGCCACCGGCTGTTGACATGCTCTGCAGTACGTTTCTTTGGGAGGGCTGTGTTATTTCCTGCGCCGTGGCAACGCAGCCACCTCCTAAGGAAGCTCCCTGGAGTCCTCCTTCTGACCCTCGTAGTAACAAGCAATCCTAACAATTTTCGAAGCTCATGCAGCTCACCTTTTGTGCAAACACGACGCAATCAAACCATAATCGATACAATCTCTGCAAAATGGCTCAAGTGGAACAGACCAGTGTAGCAAGCAGTACAGTTTACACTGCCCTCTCGCCTGTTCTGCCCTTGTGTGCATTACAAGCGAGTCTGTCGAACACGTAACAGGCGAAATATCCCGAATGAATCCCGATTGATCGGGATTTATTCGTTTGGAATTCGTTTGAAACGACGAAACAACCTTGCGTCTGTATGTATGGCCCTATATTCTTTCTAGCACCTACACACCACCCGCCGACTAGCCTCCGCCTTTACAGGTCTTTCTTTTCCCGCCCCATCCTTCTATTTGTTAAATATGCCATGAGAGCGACACATGTGACCCCCTTTCCAGCGTCACGCGATACTGCCGAAATATATGGCGCTCGGTATGTCTTCTCGCATAATGGAAAGCAGTTAACAATGGCCCAATATTAACTAGACAAAGGCCGATGAAAAGGTTCCCAAATGTAGAACTACAAGGAAACGATTGATACTCCAATAAACTTCTCTCAGCAGATTTAGAAACATCCTTACCTAAGCAAATTCCAGCCACTTGGCGTCGGAGTAGGCAGAGCTCGATTTATGAAGAGAAAGGGGATAGGGCCAACATAAAATCCTTTAGAAATGTTACGATAACTTCGATTATACATGTAGACGGGCAATGCAGCCAGTTGAATTAAAAATGCAGATAAGGACAGAAAGTAATAAGATGTAGGGAGAACTTGAGGAGAAGTTCAGAAACTTCAGGCGCCTATTGGTTATTAGCCCATCTGTTGAAATGGCAAGGAGGGAAAAGAGGCCTTTTTGGATGCAATCGGTACATGCGGCAACGGACACCAGCAGTTCCTGCGGAGAATTTCCGGTTTGTGTGGCATCGCCATGGAAAAATTTTGGTCAGGAAAGAAGAACATGCAGATGTTCACGTGATCAAGGCTAAGACCGATCTCGAAAAATTGGTAGACTGATACCCACGTGCTATGCGTAGGTTGTGCAGATTTAGGCATGGCTTCTGCAGACTCGTTATCGCCTTCTGACTTTTTTTATTTTGTTGGGCCAGAACATAAAAAATCTACTCGATGCATTCATTTAAACTGCCAATCAGTACGAAACAAACATGACATGCTCGACCTTTTTTTCAGCAGCTTATCATTTCAGTTTGACTTTATCATGCTGTCCGAAACATGGTATGATCAGCACTCAGCTGTTTGGCAGCTCCCTGGTTATCAGTGTTTTACTAGAAGTCGAGAAACGTCGCGCGGAGGCGGCGTCAGTTTGCTTGTTCGTGAAAGCATAAATGTAGAGCCCATTAACGAATTTTGTTGCACTACTGCTGACTATGAAGTTCTATCAGTTGTGTGTGCTCGAACTATTTATTCTGTTTTTTACCGGCCACCAAGTGGAAACCTAGACACATTTTTTCGGTTTCTTGAACGGCTCTTTTTGTATAGGTGTGAATTCAGTTATGAAGTTGTGTTGGGTGGCGATTTCAATATCAATATGATGGTCGACAGCCCGTCAAAACGCAGTTTTGAGGCAGTTATACAGACACATGGTTGTTTCAATGTCATAACAACACCTACCAGAACTACTAGTAATACGTCCACATGTATCGATCTGTTCATTACAAGTGCTGCATTAGGTAGGATTAAATCGGGAGTTTTTTCGTGTGGTCTTAGTGATCACATGCCCATATTTTTATGTCTAAACCGCAAAAGCTATCGATCAACCACTAATGACACTTTCAAACAAGTAATTACGCAGAATGGGCTGGACAGTTTCCGCGACGAAATGGAAAGCACAGACTGGACGGATGTCTATGCTGTACAAAATCTCGATATTGCTTATGAAATTTTCCTAAAAATCTTCTCCACTTGTTATCATAGACACTTCCCCTGTAGTATTAAGCGAAAGAGACCTTCCAGGATTCGCAAGCCATGGATTACAATGCAACTATTTGAAAAAATAAAAACTAAACACGGGCTATACGATAAATTTATCAAATCACGTAATCCAGATGACTGGACTGAGTTCAAACGCTTTCGCAATCGCCTCACAAACGAACTGCGCAGCGCTAAAACCAACTATCATACCGACCTGTTTAAGTCATGTGAAGGCGACAGTCAGAAGACTTGGAAACAACTTAATGTCTTACGGAACCATACGCCGAGTTCCCAACTACCTGTGCAGATTGTTAAAAATGGTGTACAGATAAGCGATGAGTCACTGCCTGACTCCTTTAATGAATTTTTAACCAGCACTAATGACATTCCCGTATGTATGACCGCCTGCGATTTCATACAAACAAGCATTCCGGATACTATATTTATGCACCCAACCAATGAATCCGAATTAACCTGTCTCTTCTCTGAACTTAGCAATAGTCGTAGTCTGGACGTAGACAGCCTGCAGATAATGCCAATTAAGTATATGCTAGATATCATTGCTCCAGTGTTGACATATGTTTACAACTTATGCCTAAATGCCGGAATCTTCCCGCAGAAAATGCAAGTCGCTAAAGTAATCCCGTTATTCAAGCGTGGTGACAGGACCCTAATAACAAATTATAGGCCCATATCAATTCTGCCAGTTTTTTCAAAAGGTCTCGAAAAGATAATATTTAAACGTCTCTCTGCATTTCTTGAGGATAATTGCCTCTTAACTCACTGCCAGTACGCGTTCCGCAAACACCTGTCTACTCAGCTTGCCCTCTTGGAACAAAAAGAATTTATCCCTAGGAACATTGAACATCGTCTACTTACACTCGGTGTACTAATAGATTTTACAAAAGCTTTTGACTGCATTAATCATGAACTTCTACTTAAGTTAACTTACTATGGTATACGTGGCGTTGCTCACGAAATAATTAGGTCATATCTGGGCTCTAGAGCTCAATATACACATGTCAATAACATATCCTCTCAAATAAAAAAACATAAGAATAGGAGTGCCGCAGGGTAGTATACTTGGACCCCTCCTCTTCAATATTTATGTTAATGATATTGTTAATATTGATCATGACACCAAATACATCATCTATGCTGATGATACCACACTCCTGTTTTGTTCTCATGATACCTCAGACTTAATAAGAATTGCTAATAAAGCACTAGAAAAACTACATATATGGTCGATCAAAAACGGTCTCATAATAAATGCAACTAAAACAAAAGCCATATTATTCCAAGCAAAGAACAGAAATGCTACACTACCTGCAGACATCACACTTAATATGGATAAATTGAACTAGTGAATTCAGTAAAAAGCTTAGGAATTTTTTTCGACCATGACATGTCATGGAACAGCCATTCATCATCACTTGTAAACAAACTATCCCAGGTAGTTGGACTAATTTTTTCCCTTAGGTATATTCCCCGTAATGTAAAATTGCTTATATATAAATCTCTCTTTATGAGCCACCTTAATTACTGCTGTCTTGTCTGGGGTACCACGTCTGCCACAAATGTAGGTCGGTTATTTGTCCTTCAGAAAAAATTTCTGCGCGCGATATGCAATGTGAACTGGGATTTCCCAAGTGAACCTTTGTTCCAAGAGCTTAACATATTGAAAGTGCATAATTTATACAACTACATGTTAGTACACGCATACATTAAAGAATGCAAATTGAATAAGTTTGCCATCCGTTCAACAGCCAATCTTAAGCAAAATCTACTTCACTACCAAACGCGATGTCCGGAATACTGGTATGTAACACACACGCGAACTAATTACGGTAAGCAAATGATTGCTCACACCCTACCTGCCTTACTCAATGCACTAATCTCGGAAAATATTGATGTTTTACATGTTTCATTATCTACTCTATACAATTATTTTTGCCACCAATATTGAGTGTGTATTTATATTGTCAACCATTGGGTTAGTCATTGTAAATCAGCACTATATATGTTCCTTGCCAATTGTACCTCTTTTGTGACTGTGTGAGATTATTTTCATGCTGCTGTATTTTCTTTTTTTTTTTTACTTTTTTACTAACCTATGTAGCTTTGCAGATTCACCTTTTTTGTTAGTTATTTTTGTTTCTTTCTTCATGCTTGTGCTTTATTGTATTGAACGCATTGCCATTCCGCACGGCTGCTGCTGCCAACGAACGGGTTTTAGGACCTGTCAAGCTGTTTCCGCAGCTTTTTTTCCTCGAACCTGTCCGTTTACAACTGTACTTTGCAAACGGAAATAAAGCACTTACTTACTTACTAATACTCAAATATCAAGGTAATAAAAATTTATAAATAAAAACTGCGCCAATGATGTTTTGCTTGGTTCTTTCAGGTGGCAGGACTTCGTACCAGGGTATTCCTGTCAAAGACGGCTGTTGCCAGAGTCAAAAGTAAAATATTGAGATAAAATGTTTTTTATGAACATACAGGCAAGCAAGAATTATAGAAAAGCTTTTACAGGCCAAGTACAGCTGGCCGACGTAAGAAACGCATCTCGAAACTCTGGTGGGGTCCCGGGGGGAGAACGAAGCTAACATGGCGTCGTAATAAACGGGTTCGACACACCTTGTCTCCCAGCTCGGACGACTCACTCGCGCGAACGCAGGAAGGGCCATCATTTACAAATTACACATGTGCGAGCAACTTCCAGAGAAGGACGCGAAAACACAGTTACCTACACACATTAGGACAGCTCTATCCATTGAACGCACCCCGCGCACCACGAAGGTCGACGCATGGCGAGGGCTCGCGCCCTACATGCGACACGTCAATGCAGCGTACGTGGACGCGGCGGAATTTCGGCATACCCAGAGACAAGCGTTCGCCCTGGCCGCTGTGAATGGGAATGGTTCCCCGTTGGCGGCCGCATCAATCGCAACCACCTCCTCCGAGACGGCGGAGGAAGCGGCCATATAGCTTTAGCTATAGCAAACACGTCCACTGGCATTATATTCAGTGATTCTAAAACAGTCATTCGCAATTTCGCGAGGGGCCGCATCACGTCTACCTCCATCCGCATCCTCCAAAGCACCCCTGCTCCGATTAGAGAAACTGAACTAATCTGGGTCCCGGCCCACTCGTCTAATCCGGGGAACGAGGTGGCTCACGCGCAAGCCCGAGGATTCGTCGACCGGGCAGTGATCGCGCCCTCCTACCCTAATTGCACGAGGGACGGGTTAATTTCTTTTCATGATTTACCCACCACTTCAGGCTGGAAAGACGAATATATCCGCCTCCCCACAAACCCTTAACAAAGGCGCAGGAAGTTATACCTGGCGCCGCGACTACAAACACGCTCCCTCTTAAATCCGGCGGTGCTTGCACTCATGACAGTACAACCCAAACTGCAATAAATGCGGCGAAAGAGCAACATACAACCACATTCTCTGGAACTGCGCAAATGATCCGCCTGCGGCGGAATTAATACAGCTCCCTTCTCCCGAGCGGTGGGAAGCCGTACTGGTTAGCGTGGACCCGAAGGTCCAACTACGGGCCATCGAGCGGGCTAATGAGGCCGCCGTCAGCCATGAACTAGCGGCCATCTAGTACGTCTCTCCTTAGACCTGCTTGAGCGCTCATGTGTCGTTGCTCATGTGAGTCGTACTGTTTACCGCTTGCTAGGTGACTCCGGTTCGCCCCAAGTGAAGTGGAAACGAGGCTTGGATGAAGACGGGATGTACGCACAACACCCGCAAAGCAAACCCGACCACTTTATACGTGAGACGTAAGAGCCCGCAGCGGCACGCGAGTGGCATGGCACACTCAGTGAGCGCACAGCCATTGTTCGCGGCACCGCCATAATTCGATTCGAATGCCGCCCCCCTCTGAAATCTATGAAACTTACCGGTTCCGAACCAGCGTACAGAACACGGGGCAAGAAGGTAAGCGAATACCTGGCGGAACTTTGCAAAATTTTCGACAACCGTGGCTTCGGCAGCGCGTTGGAACGTCACCTAGCTGCGGGACAGATTTGCTATCTGTCTGCGAGAAAAGATGGTTTAGCGTGTACGCCTGGCTAAGCTGGTTTCTCACTCTTCAAGGAACAGAAGACGTCGCCACGTCGGCGGAACAGGCGATGCAGAACGTTGAGCGCCTACCCCATGCGAATGCTTCGGAATCGGTGAACGAAGTCAACGCCGTAGCTTTCAGGAAAAAAACTAAGCACGCCAAGGCAAAGACGTCGCGTAAGTGTATTCGCTGTGGCGATTACTCACAGCATGCTCCTAACTGTCCACACAAAACGTCGAGATGCTATAAGTACCACAAGAAAGGGCCTTTATCCACGATGTGTTTAAGCGGTGGCAAAGCGATAAAGCCAACAAACTTTTGAGCGAACGCCGCGAGTGTAAAAGCGGGCGACCACAGCACTGAAGTCCTTGGCATTTTCACAATAACAAGCGAAGGTACTTTGTTTGAGCCGGTCTACAAGACGATGAAGTGGGGACCAGTGGATCTTGTGGGGAACTGTATCCCCTCGCTCCCTCCGTGGTCGCCAACATTGGTGGTTAACAGTAACTATCGAGAGATGGCGCCAGTGTCGCAGCAGCCACGGAAAACATCTCTCCTGCGCACGCGAGAAAGCAAAGCTTTATTCGGCCTGGGGAAAGACAAGTATGCATTCTGAGCACAAGAAGTGGCCTACCTGGGACACAAAGCTGACCGACACGGCTTGCATCCAGCGGAAAAGAAAATGGGCACCATAATGAGCACCAGCGCCCACAAATAACTAAGAGCTCAGATCCTTCTTGGGCCCGATCACCTATTACCACAGCTTCCTGCCTAACATGTCAAGTCTGGTGGCACCTCTGTACCGCTTGCTACAGAAAGAAAGCGAATGGAAGTGGGCATCTGAAGAGAAGAGAGCGCTTGAAGCTGTTAAACTCTCCCCGATGAACTCTGATTTGCTCGTGCTCTATGACCTGAACAAAGGAACTATATGCTAGAGTGTGATGCCTCGCTAGAGGGCATTGGTGCAATGCTATATCACGTGAGAAAAGGTATTGAAAGACCAATAACATTCAGATCCTGTACCCTCATAACTATTCTCAGTTAGAAAGGGAAGCCCTGGATCTCGTGCTTGCTGCAATGAAGTTCCGTGACTACTTGTGCAGGAAGTTCACATTAAAGACTGACGAGCACTGGTTAGACTCTTCAAGGAAAACAGGCCGATTGAGAGTACTGCAGCCTAACGCATTCAGAGATGGATGATTAACCTTGGTGCCTTCATGTACAGTATAAAGTGAAAGCCCGGGTCCAGCAACCAAAATGCAGATACACTGAGTTGACTACCTGTGCCAGCCAGTGACACGATGCAAGGTCCTGACCAACAAGACAATGTACTAGTATCCGGCATCTTGGACACCACCAGTCTCAACGAAGCAGCTGGCAGACGTGGCTGGAAAGGTCCAACTCTTGCAGTGCATCCGTGAATATGTGCAGCGGGGATGGCCCGACAAATTTCCACAGTCCAACTATGATCAAGTACTGCCATTCTGGAGACGTAGGATTTTCCCCACTACAGATGGACAGCTCATCTTCATTGGAGACTAATTGACCCTGAGGTAGCAAGAAGTGCATTCCTGCTGGAATTGCATGTTGCGCATTCTGGAATCAGTACCAAAAAAGCTTTGTCAAGGAAACTTGTGTGATAGCCAGGAATTGGCCAAGACATTGAACAGCTCCTGCGCAAATGCCTTATCTGCCAACAGACGGCAGCAATGCTACTTTCCTAGAAGCCAGCTGCATGATCAGCAATAACCCATCCCTGGACTCGCGTTCACATAGATTATGCTGGTCCAATTGAAAACAAAATGGTGTTGGTTGTAATTGACAGCTATTCAGGATGGATTGAAGCAGTCGCAACCAATAATAGTGCAACCAGTGCAGCAACCATTGAAATCTTGAGGAGCGAATTTGCACGATTTCGTCTCCCCGATTGTCTGGTATCTGATAATGACAGTGTTTTTGCCAGTGCAGAATCAATGCCATACGGCACATCCGTACAGCACGCTTTCAACCCCAATCTAATGGGCTAGCCGAAAGACCCTCTTTGACTGCCGTCGCAGTCAAAGAAGGTCTAAAAACGCTCTAAAATGGAACACTCTCAACTCGGTTAAACCGACAGCTGCATGATGACAGGCGCACACCATCCGGAGGTAGGGAAATATCCCCGGCAGAAATGCTTGTGAGCTATCGGCCTAAAGAATGTCTGGACCTGCTTCTGCAGAAACCATAAGAATCGAACATTGGAGGGCTCATACCAACAAAAGGGAAATGGCTCCATGGACAGACCATCATTTTCCATAATTTTAGCCTAGGTCAACGTTGTATGAAGGGAACTATTCAACAGGTATTGGGGAACAGAATGCTCAAGATGTCCACAGCTGAAGAATCTGTCACCCAACACTTCGACCAGGTTCGTCGTTACAATAATTGTAGTCCCACTGAGGAGAGCACATGGTGGGATGCACATGAACCACAGCCAAGCTCAACACCTCCTGCGTCGAAAGCGCAGTCTGGATGGCCTACTCGCACCCGGAGAACGCCAAACCGACTGAAATTGTGATGTGCATGGTGTGACGCTCAACCAAGTGTGGGGGAGTGTTGGCTGACATAAGGAACGCTTCTGGCAACTGTGATGGGGTCCAGAGTGGGAGAATGAAGCTAACATGGCGTCATAATAAACGTGTTCGTTGTTGCTCATGTGAGTCGTACTGTTCACCCTTTGTTGGGCGACTCCAGTACACCCCAATTGGACAACAAATACTGGAGCTACAAAAACAGGGTTAATGAAGGGCAGAACTAGTAAATGGTCACAAATGAGAGACACCTAGATTGCAGTGGTAGAATAGGCATAGCGAACATTAGCTACTTCCCCTGCGTAGCCGCTGCAGTTTAAACATATAGCCCCGAACTCGTGACGAGAAGGGCGGACTCGGCTTGCACGCTCCATCTTAAGCACTTTGTGTCCAGCCCACCTTCTTATTATATCTAATCAAAACTCAGGGCTATAGAACGACTGGATCAGGAGCGTGAGCCTGTCATTTATAATTTGTCTTTTAATAAGGACCAAATTTCAAAATGCTCCTTGTTCATACGCTGTCCTTACCTCAGGTGAGAAACCCTCAGTGTTGCCTCAATTCATGGAAATTTTGAAGGGAAACATGTACTGTTCGAACCGTCCTAAGCCGCGCCGCATCTTGGGCAGGGAAGTAGCCCTCAGAGCGACGAGCAGTTGCTTGTACACGCCTTGTGTGGAGGATGTGAGCTTAATATTGCCAATATATCTGTCTATTTAAAGCGGAAAGTTGGGCTAGTTGGTGATCTTTAGGTTCAATGCACATGGTATAGCGCTAAAGACAGGGACAGAGGAGAAGCGGACACCACGAACGCTAGTCGTGGTGTCCGCTTCTCCTCTTTTCCAGTCTTTCGTGCTAGATACCATGTGCATTGAATGTTTGTCTAATTGCCAAGAAAAGTAAGTACACATACATAACTGAATTTCTTTCGAGATGCACACCTGCTATTTTTATTTGCACATATTGTTTCAATGTTCTAGACAGCTTCGCAGGAAAACTTGCTTTGGCAAATGCAATTGTTTAAACTGCAGCGGCTACGCAGGGGAAGTAGCTAATGTTCGCTATGCCTATTCTACCACTGCAAACTCGGTGTCACCTGTCGCCTGTGGTGCGCCACTGTGAAAGCATAAAGCAGCTGTTGTGCAGTGAAGCATGCTTTCAGTTCAAGGAGCGAGGTAAGGAAGTATGAAAAAGGACGTGCTCCAAGGAAGGCAACATCAGGCGCCGTTATGAAAGCGTTTTAAAGCTAACTGAAAGAAAGAGAGCAGTTCTCGAGGCACCTTTACTGAGGTAAAGAGCGTTTAAAAATTTGGACCTGATAAAAGTAATGCAATGTTTAGAAAACACGCTATATTGGTTAGAGCTTTACCATGATGTGAAAATTTTGCACGTCTGTATGTAGATTTCTTTCTTTGATGCTAAATATTTCCGGACCTAGGAAGAAAATTAAGTGACTCATTGGGGTCCTGGAAAAAAAAAACTGAAGTGAAATGTTTGCATGTTGTTGCTATAACATATATTCTAAACTGTAGCTATAAAGGTGGTCTTTCAAGCACATACAAAAAGGTGTGCTTATACATTAGACATGACATTAAGATAAACATCTCTTCTGACTTGATGAAGAACACAGAAGGTCGAAACAGATATGAATATAAAAAAGAATCGCAAGTTCTCTCCAGTCATGATGAATAAACAGCACTAAAGACGAGGACGAAGAGCAAGAAGCAAACAGGGCGGCACTGACTCTCAACTAAAGTTTATTGAAAACAAAAAAGAACAATAAAATCCCAAGCCAAGCAGCACTAAAACTTGTGCAGGGACAAGGGCATCAAGGATAAAGGTTCTGCAGGAAGTGGGACTAACTGCAACAAGGGAAGAGAACTTCTCCAAATGGCTCACCGGCAACAATAACAGCAGAAGCCTTCTCCGGTTCCTTAGGGAAAATAATTTACACGGGTTTTTATAATATGCCTTATGGCATGCTTGCGTAATAAACACACACACACACTAAGCAAATACCAAGTCATGACGACCTAGCACACATGCCACGTTAAAGAAACCCAGCCTCCTTATTTGTTAAAGCGATGTGTTAGTGACTTGTCAAACGCTTTAACATAACTGCCATCATATTCAACTACAGACAGATATTTTGGATGCCCATCCGGCATAGATTAATGAAGTCATTGAGGCTAGGCGTATCATGCGATTAGATGAAGAATGTGTCAGTGACCCGTCAATTGCTTCAGCAGATAATGAATTTGGGTTTAACGTGGCATGTGTGCTGGGTCCTCATGACTTGGTATTTGTTTAGTAGGGCTTGGCTTGGGTTTTTATTGTTTTTTTTTCTTCAATAAACTTCAGTTGCGAGTCAGCGCCCGTCCTGTTTGCTTCTTGCTCTTCATGCTAGTCTTTAGAGCTGTTTATTCATCATGTCGCCGTACCAACTTGCCCAGATGTCTCTATTCTCTCCAGCGCAGTGCTCGAAAACGAGATAAACCTGTGTACATTCCTTCTAGCTTCCAAGCGCTAAATTAAGTGAATATAATCTGTTTCATAAAAATCTTGATATAGGATGTGTACTTTCCGTGGCTCATAAAAATTTACTGCTGTGCGAAAGAAATGAAGAAGAAAGGCTTCAACTAGCACTGTAACCATCCTATAGCTTGAGTAGCATCTTTGTCGCTTGTACGTTTTCACACGGCTTAAAATTTTCAAGATAATTGAGACCACAATGAGAAATTGTGATTATTTCTGTGAAGGTTTGATGTGAGGTTTTCTACCCTGATGATATCTTTTTCAGCATCACCGCTAAGCTGCGTTTATCCAGCAGCGACCGCTTGGCCATTCAGCGCTTTATTAAGAAAGGAAAAAAATTGCTGCCCAAATTAATGAATGCAAACGCTTGCAGCCAGCAGCTTTCGGATACCATGGGTCTACTTATATGACTCACGTGCCTCTTTAGAGGCAAGGCGAGATCAGCCCTGCTCTCAGCTAATAGAATAAGCACAACCGTGAATGCATTTCTGCCGAAAATATGCGGGGAGCCTTAGTGACCACTCCCGTCAATCGTGCTTCGCCTGGCAGCCAAAAGAGAGGTGCGCTACTGAAAGAAGGTCCACTTTGTCAGCCAAGTTGCCGCTTGCTAAAACAAATTAGCTACCTGGAAATCAAAACTGCCGATGTCTATAGCTACATACTTTCATAAATGTGACCAATTATTAATTCATTTTAAATGATATACAATGTTCTTTCTTTTTGTCCCCATATCTCACGTAATATTTCGAAAGGAACTTTTGAGGAATCGGCTCCGAATATGATGTCGGTGAGCGCCGTCTATAGCAGCAAAATAGAAACTGGGGATATCCACTGCGCTAGTTCTCCTTTAACTGCCGCATTTCCGCTCGTTTCCTTTTGCGCGCAGAGCTCTCGTGCTGAATCTGCGGCAAGGCCCAGTGCACCGACTGCAGTGCAGCTTCAAAACGCCAGATGAAGAGGCGCGCCGCTCTCCTTAACAGTTTTCATTTCGACCATTTATTAGTCCTGTACTCCGACGTCGAAACACACATCGCCATTCGGTGTCGTGAGGTCACGTCCGTTTTGAGAACATAGCTCACTCGGCTATTTCGATGTCTGATTGGCTATAATGAACTAATGCCTCCACTTCGACCAAACGATTCTTTAGTTCTCTTTCACATAATAACAACTGGTTCACAGGAAAGGCACCTTATCTGTCACATTTGTTGCGTGGACACCAGAACCGTGCCGTAAGGGGAGGAAAGTGGGAGTGGAAGAGGAACTAAGTGGTGCCATAGTGGAGATGCATTATTGACTTAAACAGCACGAACAAGAAGACAAAGGACAAGATAAAAGGAAGTCACAGTACAAGTGCTGACTCACAACTATGCCTAAGCCTTTACTCCAAAGCCCAGATAAGAACAAATGACGAAAACGAAACAGTAGTGTGAAACAACCCCTGGGTTCATCTGTTGCACAAAAGTCATTCAAAAATGACGTCTCTTTGCTTGAAAGAGCAAGAGAAGTCTTGCTGACACACTTACTGTCCAATGAAATAAAATATGATTCAACTATCTCTCTCGTCATCTTTTCTTTGTGGCGATACAAAAGCCTAAATTGGTCAAACATAGGAGTGCACTTCGTTGTTTCACATGAATGGCAATGTTTAAATTATTAATGAATGCGTACCAACTCGCCCAACAAAGTATCTTGGTAAGCCCTAGTGGAGGTGGTAAAAACTTTTATTTGAAGTAGAGGTGTGAACCCCCTAGGGCTCCGGAGTAATTTTGACCTTACGTTCACTGACATCGCACAGCACATGGGCGCCTCTACGTTTCGCCTCCATCGAAACGCAGCCGGTGGCGGTTGGGTTCGAACCTGGTACTCCGCACATTAGCCTGTCATCTTAACCACTCCACAACCGCGGCAGGGGCGAATGCCTTTAATGGCTCATGATTCGCCAGCATGTCCGTCCACGAAATTGTGACGTCATTATCGAGTGACGTCATCATGACATCGCGTCCGGTCATGACTGATGACTTCACTAGGCGATTCAAGCGTACCCCGATAGGCATCCGTGCTGCGCCTTTCATTTGGCGCTTCCTCCGTCGCACCGCACAGCAGCGGCAGGTGTAAAGCATGAATCGTCGGTGTTTCAAACACTTTATCGCACTTTATTGGTCCAAAGTGCCCCCCAAGAATTTTTGAGGCGAAAGCCTGCCTCAAAAATTCTTGGGGGGCACTTTGGACCACTAAAGTGCGATAAAGTGTTTGAAACACCGACGATTAAAGGCGAAAGCCTTTAACGACTAATACTGTCGGCCACGATTCTGTCACACTATATAGCTAATGTGAAGTCACATCCGGTCAGGCGGCAATTTCGAAAATTTAGCCAGCAGTAATCTGGTCAAACTGATTAAGTCATCAACGTAACTCAGTAATTAGTGATATCACATTATCTTTAATGACTAAAAAATTACAGCCGATTTGCATACTTAACCAAATGCGAAGTACATGCGCAGTACTGCTTACCCGTTTTGTACCGTGCTCTCACTGGGAACATCTGTGGTCGCTCCAACTCCCCAGCTAAAATGCGTGAAGTGCGCGTAAATTGTAAACTGGTTTGCAGGCTGCAGCAACAGTATGTGCTGTGCCTAAAACAGAAAATTGTAACACCATGGAATGCAGCATCCAAACCTTGTAGTCTGGTACTACAGCCAGTTTCCCATAAACCCCCTCCGAGCCTAATGCGCAGAGGTTTCTTTTATGCCAACAAGTCGAAGTCATGCACATCAGACAAGGAACCAAGGTAATAATATTTATTTGCCTCAGGTCACTTTAAGAGTCACAACTGCAACCTTTCCAACATGTCCAGCCGCATTACTTGGTAATGATCACAAAAAGGAATCCCATCCTTCTCTGACGGCGCCATTTACTGTACATACCGACAAGTTTTAGTCATTAAACGACAATGCTTTGGAGGAGCCATGTACACATGAACGTATCTACATGAGGTTAAAAAGAATATGCTGACCAACCCTCCTCCCATTAGAAACCCCAATGCTATTTACAACACATGAGACGGCACCAGCCTGAAGTTCCCACTTCAACATGAACAAATAACTTTTGCGCGCAACCCAAGCGCCCACTCCTCGAGGGCAGCAATTGTGTGTAATGCACTCACTCGCACCAAGGCACGCATCAGCCCAGCTCTGTGGTATGCGGCACTGAACTATTAAAACGCAGACCACTCGGGCGGGCTTGCAGCAGATGGAAGAGAGATGTCTCCGCGTGTAGCTGTGATGGAGACAGCCCGCAGAACAGGGTTCCGGTGAGCCACCTTTGATTCCTTCCCTTTTCGCAGCCACTCCAATGAGGCTGTTATAATTTCCGCAGGTCAAGAACAAATACCTGGAAAAACATCACAAGCATGTTGACAGCACTGCTTCTTTAACATTAGCTCCCTAGAGAAGCTGTGCAGCAGATACCAAAATCAATGCACTCTGCTCCTTCTCAGCTCATTCTCAAGCAACTCCTACAATAAAGATCAGATAAGGTTTGATTGCTAATTCCATGCTTCTATGCTCCATGCTTTTCTATGCTCCTGAAGTTTCACTGCTGAAATCCATTCACAAGTATTCTAAAAACAATGTGTCATACAGTTAAACCTTTATGTAACGAACCTCCATGTAGCGAATTCCTCTATATTACAAAATTTTCAGTTCTCCAACGCCGCCCCCATTGAAGTGTATGTATTTGAAAACTATGTAACGAACATGTCGTGGCGGTTGACCTTGATATAACGATTCGTGGCAACGACTATCTCTTAGCTAGTGCCGAGTCACTGGAAATTTGGCATAATCCCACAAATTTCAGGACAATAAAACATGAACTGAAGTGAGAGGATTGCCTATTATAGCAACAAGCGACCACAGTTGATACAGTGCTTCGTGTTTCAGCGCTGACGCCGCATCTCCTTGGCATACGCAGCAGCCTCCGCTGCTTTTCCTGTCGAAACATGGCACTACTATAGTTCATGCTTAAAAGCGACAAAAAATAACAGAAAAAAGAGGCGGGGCGAGCAGCGTTCATCGTTGCCACGGGCTGCTCACGGGCTCCACTGCATCGGCAGAGGGAATAGCGGAGTGCGCTGGCGACACAAGTTGGTTTCCTGGGGCAACGGTGGTGGGCGAGCGCCGCCAACACGCACGCTCTCCCCCAGACTGATTCCCTCTCCATCTCCTTTCCCTGAGTATGCGAGCCGCAGAGGAGGTAGAGGCTGCCGCCACATTAACGCCATGCTATCAGCGCGATCGTCGCCACTTCTATGACTTCGCATAATTCTGATTTACTGTAAACACTTTCAAGGTGGTTTCCCTTATATCAATTCTTAATCTGGTTTTCGTTCTACATTGCCCTTTTAGGTCTTCACACGAAAACTGCATGTAACGAAAAATTGCGGACATTTTACAATTTCACCATAACCAGGCTTAACTGTATACACTTAAACTCCATTACAGTAAAACCTCGTTAATTCGAACTGACGCTCGGGTCCCGGCAAGGCCCTATGTATTTCAATAGGAGAAAACGCCCGATAATTCGAACATGCCAGTATCCACAACGGTTAATTCGAACTAGGAGCCCGTGGCTCACACAGCTCCTCGCAGACAGAAGTCGGCCCATACCGTGTACAATGCGCAGAAAGATTACTAAAGATGCAAAAAACAAAATCTTTCAGATCTGCCCGCGCGCGCGAGACGAGGTGCGCACTAGACAGTCACAGCAAGATTCCGGTGCATGCCGTAGCAGGTTTTCGCTGCCGGGTGCCGCCAGGCTCCATCACACCAACGGTCCGGCGCAAGCCGTTGCAGGTTTTGGCTGCACCGCGGTTGCTGGGTGCGCTTTTGACAAGCCTTTTTTCTTTTTGTGCTGCGGTCACGTGTGCACAACGCAGTTGTCGGTGTCGTGCATTTGTTCGTGCCGCGGTGGTCCAAGTTTTACCATTTTCGTTGCCTCACCGCTTTGCCAGCGACAACTCATCGATTGTGACAGCCATGACAAACCGCGGTAAATACATGGCAAAGGACCTCAAGATGAAAATGGAGATTTTGAGTGAGGTGGAACGTGGTGTCCTATCCAAGACGGATATAGCCAAAAAGTAGACATCAAGAAGAGCACGCTGTCAACGTATCTCAGGAACAAGGAATCGATCAGTGCTACCTTTCGTAAAGACGTTATAGAGCCCTCTCGCAAAAGGCTACGGACGTCGGCCCATCCCGAAGTGGAGAGTGCCGCAATGGCATGGATAAAAGAAGTTCGCAGCCGGAACATTCCGTTAAGCGGGCCCATAATTGCTGCGAAGGCTGTAGTCTTTGCCAGCCAAATGGGCATCAGCGAGTTCAGCGCGTCGGAAGGCTGGCTGTCGCGTTTCAAGGCGCGTCACGGGCTGACATTTAGAAATGTTTGTGGAAAGTCAGCTGAAGTCGACAAGGAAACGTGTGAACAGTGGGTCTCCAGTGAACTGAAGGAACTCCTCGCTGATTATGCGCTCAGCGATGTATTTAATGCTGACGAGACGGCGCTGTATTTCAAATTGCTCCCCAACAAGACCGTCACTTACAAAGGCGACACTTGTGCTGGCGGAAAGAGAAGCAAAGAAAGAATCACCGTCATGATGTGTGCAAATGCGACGGGCACGGAACGGTGCCGCTTGCTTGATCGGCAAGGCAGAGAAGCCTCGCTGTTTTAAAGACATCAAGACGCTTCCTGTTGATTACACCGCAAACAAAAAGTCGTGGATGACACGGGAAATTTTCACCGACTGGCTGGGCAAGCTAGACAGGAAATTCGCTGCACAGAACAGGAATGTTCTCATGTTCGTGGACAACTGTACAGCTCATTGTGACGTGAGTGGACTGGCAGCAATCCGCTTGGCATTTTTGCCTAAAAACATGACTTCTGTGCTCCAGCCTATGGATCTTGGAGTTATTGAGAACTTAAATACGCTATGCAGGCTAGAGAGACTTCTTTGTTTGGACAGTGACAAGTCGTACGACATCGATTTGCTTGGAGCTGTCCACATGCTGGCATCATCATGGAATACCGTCAAGCCGGAAACTATCAAAAATTGTTTCCGCAAGTGTGGCTTCGGTGAGGCCCAGAAGCATGCAGCGCGGAGGCTTCGTCTGATGATGACTCCGTCGTGCTCGACCGTGGCTATGCGGCTTTGTCGGAGGGTGTCGCCTTTGAAGCCTACGTTGACGTTGACAACGGTGTGGAGACGTCTGGGCTCTTGAGTGATGAGGATATAACGCAGCTGCATGTGCTCCACAGGGCTCACGGATGGCGAACACGGCTGAAAGCGATGAGTCCGACGAAGGCGACGATCCGGTGCCACCCCCTAGTGCATGTGAAGTAGCGTCGGCGCTCGATCTCGCTGCGCGATACTTCTCCGCCGATGAGAATTCGGATCCTGTGCTGGAACTCTTAGGCAAGCTGCAGTCGATGCTTGTGGAGTCGCGGCACAAGAAACGCAAGCAAACGCACCTTACCGATTATTTTTCTGTGTAAATAAACATGTTTTGAAGCTCGCTACTCACACGAATGCATTCCTGCTCTTGTTTGCGGCGCATGACTGACCGATTAGTCCCGTTCATTCGCTGTTGGGGCTCGATTGCAAAAATTATCGGAATCGCCCTCCGTAAATGTGCAGTAGCGCTAGCCCTCTTTACTCGTGGTAATGAGTCAACATGTGGGCTCGGCCAGCACGGTGGGCCACGATGGCGCTCATTCCAGTAGTGCCCGACTGTTAATTCGAACAATTTTCTCGGCCCCTTCGAGTTTGAATTAACGAGCTTTTACTGTACTTTTATCACACCCTTAGAACCATCTGCATGTCAAGGCATTCTTTGTTTCCCATTCTGTTAATTTTAAATTCGTTTGTGCAATTTTCTTCTCAGTATGGCTTCTAAAGGCTCATTGCGTGCGCGGTTATTATCTACTATATTCTGGAAGAGTGCGTTGTTGGGCGAGTCGGTCAGACATATCTTCAAGGTATACTGGGCACACACAAAACAAGGACGAGAAAGGTACACCAACAAGCGCAGACTCTCGACTGAAATTCATATGGAAGGAAACACATCATGCCTTCAAGCATCATATCTAATCCCATGTGCAGTTTTATGTGGCTTCTATGGCAAAAGAAGGCAGGTTTCTGAACTGCGCATAGGGTTAGATATGATGTTTCTACTGTTTCTACTGTTTCTACTACTAGATTCTAGAGTAAGATGTGGCAAAAAAGGATGCCATTCTTGAAGTGGTGTCATAGGATCGGCAAGGATGTGCCCTCATGTTCACCAACATTCTCACAATTTTATTACCCCAGGATCAATGTGGCACTAACGAAAGGTTTCCCCTGGCCATGCCCCTTCACTGCATGCAGGGACAGGTCAGAGCTTACCGAGCCATCTGATGCACTGGCACCAACTTTGTCGCCCCGCTGATTCCAGCAGACCTCGAAGATGCCACCTGTGCCCTTGTAGCTATGGATCAGGTTTCCACTCTGCATACAACAGAGGTACATTATCAGAGAGGTGGCAGAAAGTGGGAAGGCATGCACGCTACCCAAATTCAGCCGAAACTTCAAAGGAGAAAAAGCTAGAAGCGTGAGAAGAGCATCTTTTCCAAGCCGCACCAAATACTATACACATTTGCGCACTAAAACCACTAAGAGGTGACATCAGTTTGAGAGAAAGGCTTGATTGCAGTCTAAAGTTGTTCCAATTCTATTAGTGATTACTTAGTAAATACCTTATACGTAAAAGACAGTAAGCTGACTGGTCTGAATTTTTCAAGTCCTCAGCGTCCTCCCCTTTCTTATGAATTAAGATAATGTTTGCGTTCTTCCATGCTTCCGGTACCGTCGATGACACCAGGCACTGCGTATACAGGGTGGCCAGTCTTTCTAGCACAGTATCCCCCCAGTCCTTCAACAAATATACAATTACCTGATCCCCTCCAGCCGCTTTCCTCCTTTTCAAATTTTCTAACGCTTCCTTAACATCATCCTTCGTCACTAACGTCCGACTGATTTAACCTACCACCAATCTTATTATATTGTCCTGATTACTTTGGCTACTGTAAAGATCAGTATAGAACTCCTAGGCTATTTTTACTATATTGTCCATATTTGTGACGACGCTGCCCACCTTGTCCCTTGGCGCATACATCCGATTTTCGCCTATGCCCAATTTCTTTAACGCTTTAAGGCTTCCCCATTCTTTACAGCATGCTCAATTTTCTCCATGTTATACTTCCTTATATCAGCCACTTTGCACTTATTGATTAGCTTTGATATATCTGCCAATTCTATCTGGTCGGTTGGATTGGAAACTCATTGGCGTTTCTTAAAACCTTCGTCTCCTTAGACAGCTTACCGGTATCCTCTCTAATTATCCTACTGCCTACTTCTACAGCACACTCAGTAATGATATCGTTGACGGACTTCTTTCTTACTATGTAATCTGTTTCGTTCCCTCTTCGGATTTAGACTAATTCAAGACCGTACTACCCTGTGGTCATTGCATTGCACTTTCCCGATTACCTCTACACCCTGCACAATGGCGGGGTTAGAACATAGTATGAAGTCAATTTCATTTTCAGTCTCCCCGTTAGGACTTCTCGAAGCTCACTTCCGGTTCTTCTGTTTGCTGAAGAAAGTATTCATGATTCTTGAGTTATTGCGCTCTGCAAACTCAACTAGTAACTCTCCCCTACGATTCCTCCCCATTAGTACAGTATACTGCGTCTTTCCTTTCCTCATTGCCGATTCTACATCTTCGTAGAAGCTTTCAACTGCCTGGTCATCATGATTACGTGTAGGTGTGTATGCCTGTACAACCTTCACCTTATACCGCTTATTAAGCTAAATTACTATGCCTGCCACCCACTCATTAATGCTTTAGAATTAGTCTATATTACCAGCTATATACTTATTGACAAGGAAACCTGCACCTAGTTCTCGCCACTCCGGTAAACCTCGATAACACAGTACATGCCCATCCTTAAGTACAGTACATGCCTCATTCGGCCTCCTAACCTCACTAAGCCTTATGACATCCCATTTCATATGTTCTAGTTCCTCTAACAGCACTAGCTTTACTAGCTAGGGTTCTAGCGTTAAACGTTGCCAGGGTCAGTTTCCAATGGCAGCCCATCCAGCGGAGCCAGAAATTCTTAGCATCCCCTACTGCGTCGCAGGTCTAACCACCACCGTGGTCAGTTGCTCCGCAGCTGCTGGTGACCGACGGCTGGAGTTTTATAGGACTAATGCAATTCCATCGACACGCACATTTTTTTTTTCTTCTTTCTTTTGATTTGATGGAGAATTGCGCGGCACCGGTATTCGTGCCACGGTCCTCTTGCACGCGAGGCGGATGTTCTGCCGCTACGTCACCGCTGCACCAGGAGTACTATGCACTTGCTCAAACGGACGTGCAGCACTGCGCCAAGGAAGCTGCCACTGCAGGCACTCCTCTTGATGGCATGCAGCACCTTGGCACTCTGCCAAGTTTGCCAAGCGAGCCACCGAGGCGAGTGGTACGCAGCATGTTTTTGGAATAATATTTTTTGCCCTGGCTATATTTCTTGCTGTGCTCAATTAGTCTTTAAGATTTCTCATGGTCCGAATGAGTTTGAATTAAAAAGGTACTGAAACTGTACAGTCATCAATGAAAGGCAAAATGGGATGCAGTTTACTGCAAGCAAGGTTCTAATGCCCCTGTACGAAATTCCATGCAAGAAAGCCCCGAGAACAATGAAACGTCATCGTTACTGCCAGTAAAGGACAAGCCCCAACTTCTGCAGCCAGCACCAGGAAAAAGGACACAGTAGTGGCGACATTTCACTTCTGCTGTTTCTTTAGTGCGTTTCCTTAGTGAATGCAGCCAAGATATTCTTATGAATGACTGCATGTGGTAGCCAATGCCAGACCTTGTAGTCTGCCTGGATTTGTTTCTGTACTGTGCAGGGGTGGTGGTTTTCCTCCTGCTTTTACATTCATGAAGAAACCCTTCTGGGACATTACCCAGCCAACGGTATTTCTCAATGGCCTCTCTAGGTTTCGTTGGTTTGTAGGGTTTAATGTCCCAAAGCAACTCAGGCTATGAGAGACGCTGTAGTGGAGGGCTCCAAAAATTTATACCACCTGGTGTTCTTTAACGTGCACTGACATCGCACAGCACACGAGCGCCTAGCTTTTCGCCTACATCAAAAAGCGGCCAGAATTCGATCCCGTGTCCTTGGACACAGTAGTCAAGTGCTGTAACCACTGCACCACCACGGTGGGGCAATGGCCTCTCTAGAGGTGGCCTGCAACCTAGGACAGTGAGCAGGTGAGAACATCACCCTGGTTACATTGCCTTTTGTGCTTTTAGTACACACTCTTAGTGCATGTGCACCGGAACACCACGACATCTTCTAAAATGAAGAGGCTCAGCAACACATTTACCATAGTCGAAAATGATGCAACAATTGTTCCTGGTTGGCTATAGTCGGACACAACTCAAGAAAGAAGCAGCTTTTGCCCTACAAGTGCAACTGATCCTCGTGACGTCGTGAACAATCCCCCCAGACCTGCTATCGTGGCAATGCAGGAAGCAGCAGATGAAAGGGAGGTGACCAGAGCTTAATTAGATTAACCGAAGCACCATGAAAACCGGTCTATGCCATTGGCTGAAGGGCCTCCTTTGAGTACTATCTGCTGCTTTTTTTTTTTTCTTTAGTAGTATCAGACTACAAGCAATGCCCAGCTAACACCGACCTGTGCAGCTCAGAAAATCACAAATGAAACTAAGCGGCTTTCTCCTCCAAACTGCTGTGCAGCTTTGCTTCATTTAATAAAATTTTGAGGTTGGCCAAGGAAAATGGACTGCACTAAGGAGGCCCACCTGTGTCGACCAGATGTGGACACACTTGTCGAACGACCCGCTGGCCAGGAACTTGCCATCTGGACTGAAGGCCACGCTGTACACAGGCTCGGTGTGCTTTGTTAGGGTGTACAAGCACACCCCCCGATCCACTTCCCAGAGGCGCACCGTTGAGTCAAATGAGGCACTGCACATATATACAAACACACCGCACCATTTTTTTCTCGTGCAGTGCGTGCAGGCCCCACACTAAAATGTACACTGAATATAAATAAAAACAACCACACAACTGCAGAGCCACATGTGCAAATACTATGCACTGCAAGTTGGCAGCATTAGTCTCTTATTCCTTCCGCTGCCTTGAGCAAACATTTGTGTGACCTTTGATACCGTATTTACTCGCATAATGCTCGCACTTTTTTTCGCAGAAAATTGATGCTAAGTTGGGGGGTGCGATAATAATGTGGGAAAAATTTTCAAGCAAACATTTCGGAGCGCTAAAAGCAAATTTAAATAGGTGTGAATCGAGATTCTTAGGTCAGCTATTGTAAATATAACCAAAACATTACTTTCAAACAGAACATATCCTTGTTATAAAAGTACAAGGTAGCCAAAAGCACAAATTGCTAAAGCACTTGCCAAACAAAGCCTCATCATCACTCCCCGCATTTTGTATTATAATGCTCACAGCAGACCATATAGTTCTACTCTTGACCAGAGACTTGATCCGAGTCCGTGTCGACAACGTAATCGCTGTCTTCAGTAGCGTACTACGCAGAGCTACAGCGTGGTTGCTATGCTGTAGCGCATACTCAAAGCAGCTGTATAATTTGCGTGGCGCCCCACAGCAATGCGGCACCAAGGACACTGTAGACGGAACAAACCAAGTAACACGGACGGAACGAAGGAACAATGACAACAAGACATGGAGACACCTCGCAAAATGGCAAAAAACTACGAGCATTATGGAGATAAAAAAAAAAGGAAGACGAGCATAACATATAATGATGATGAGGATGATCTACCTGAGCATGCTATCATCGCCTGGTAGCGCATGCACACAACGAGGCCAGCTAGGTTCAGTAGCGCTCCAAAGATGGCGCTTGTTACTACTAGCAGACGACTCTTGCGGTGGTAATATTGGTGGTGTGATGATTATGAGAGTAAAAAGAAATTCCAATTTTTGACGCCTAATGTTGAGGGTGCGAGTATTATGGAGTAGATACGGTATATCAGGCATTTACAATTTGTGACACCAATGTTTAGCTCTACACCAACTATATCAACATTAACGAAACTGATATTTTGTTCCAGACACACAAGCCTAAGTGCTCCCTTTTACTGTGCTGCTTGCACTATGATGTTCACAAGCACCCTTTTTTGCATGAAATTTATGCATGAGTTGCATTACCTTTAAATCCCACTGTAGTTCTCTAAGCAATGACTGGTGATTGTGTGTTCATAAAATGAGCCAGAATATAATGCACCCCAGTGCCACTCCCACTGAAGCCCATGCATATGAGAACTCTACATGTAACAAAGGTGCTGCAGTGGTAAAAACTCGCAATGCTTACTGCGCTTTTCCTAGTTCTGATTTGGTTTGGTTTTGGGGTTTAACGTCCCAATGCGACTCAGGCTATAGGAGACGCCGTAGTGAAGGACTCCGGAAATTTCGACCACCTGGGGTTCTTTAACGTGCACTAACATCGCACAGCACGCGGGCGCCTAGCTTTTTGCCTCCATCGAAAAGCGGCCGCCGAGGCCGGAATTCGATCCCGCGTCCTTGGGCACAGTAGTCGAGCACCCTAACCACTACGCCACCCCGACGGGGTACATAGTCGAAATTTGGCAAACTGCGCGATAGTTCCACGATTACAGAACATAAACTGGTGGGAGAGAAACGTCTGCCATGACAATGAGCAACCGTTGCTGACAAAGCATCATGCTCCAACACTGCAGGCAAATCTATGTGGCTAATGCAGCAGCGCCTTTGCTGCTTCCACTTTAGGAATGTCACACCAAGTGGCACTAGAAGTCATGCTCAAAAGCAGCGGAAAATAACAGCACAGAAAAAAAGACAGGGGGTGGTCAGTACGCCATCACCACCGCTGTGTGGTTATTTGCGAGATTCTGCCACCAATAGCTGCCTCATTTCGAGAGTGGGAAGGGCAACGGTGAGCACCGGCAACATGACACCGAGAGACTGGTGGCTTACAGCAGAGGGCAGGAACATGCGTGAAATGCATGCCTCAGTGGCCCGTATAGCTCTAGCAGCACCCATGTGCTCTCCTATAGCCTGGCCATGGTGACTCCCACTCTCACAGAGTCCCACTTATAGGCACATCTGCTTGCATTGTACAAGGCACAGCAAAGCTGGTGGAGGCTACTGTAGAAGTGATGTAACTCACGAGACATTTCTCCACATTCAGGGATTTGAGCAAGGGGGGATTCAAAGTAATTATTTTCAAGGTGATTTCATTTATTTCTTATTTTCGTTTCCGTTCTGCATTGCCCTTTCGAGCCTTCATGCAGTAACTGCATGCAACGAAAACCTGGATTAAACAAAAAATTACGGGCTCTGTTCAAATACATTCTGTAACCCCCCCCCCCCCCCCCCCCCGCAGAACAGTGCCAGAGTTACGCCATACCAGGCTTGCTATTCAAGCTAAGCTTATGGCTAAATCAGATTCCCTTCCTCGGACATATCTGAACCCCTGTGGTACACCAGCAGCACAGGTACTGCTGAAAGTAAGTAGAACCTACAAGGTAAGTTAAAGAAGAATATTTGTAATGCGAATGTTCCAGTGCAGAAAAAAGTAAACGGAGCATGCAATTTCCTTCTAAAATTTCTCACGCGTTGCATGATTGAAACAGGCAGTCTTGGTATGTGTGAACCAGTAGTAGATCTCAGTGCCTTTTCACTTAGGCAATATTGTTTCCTTATCTCTTGTGTAGAAGACGTGATTTAATTTCAATGAAAAAGCATGCTCCGTTTACTTTTGTCTGCACATGTACAGTCAAACCTCATTATAATGAATTTCGAAGGAAGTAAAAATCTTGTAAATTAGCGTGGAATAATTAGAGTGGAGAAAAGAGACGACCTACCTCAGCCCTACAGCAGTGTAAACACTTGAATATAGCCATCTCTGACCAATAAATACACAGGGTTGGACATGTAGAAATTATTTGACAAAAATCTGATCCTGTTCTGCTGCATGGAGCACTAACGGTGCAAAACAAATGACTATGTCATCCATATTTCTGTGTAAAGCCTCGGGCACATTGATAGAAGCCTCAAGGTAGGCGTGCAGCTTCCCGTGCAGTTCGAGACATATCACAATGTTCTCGGTAGTTGGCTCCGCCGTGCACGCTCCCACTTCGCATAGTCCTCGAATGCTACTGAAGGGTCTACAACGAGCTTCTCTTGCATTTCAACAATTTGGATGCATTGTTGTCTTCTTTCAGTAACCCTGCCTTCAGCTTCACACCCGGTAAGCATTGCCGCGTCCTTCTTGACGTTTATTGCTGTTGGCTGATTCAGTCGCAGGTTAATCAGTAGATGCTGAACAAGGCACCTCCGAAATTCAGTCTTTACGCTCGATTATCCCCTGATCCAGAGGCTGCAGTAATAAAGTGCAATTCGTTGACAAGAATGTCAGCCGCAAATTCGTCAAGCAAACATTGATAAGAGGCACCGAACAGTTGATCTTTAAGATCTTCCTGTCCTCCTTCCTCATTTGGCTACCAACTGTGAGAAGCCACTGGAAGAAGAGATTGCGCATCGTCCAAGCACGATTGTTGGCTCATGTCAGCACTGCTCGTTCGACGCCATGGAAATTCCCAAGCCACACCTGTTTCTTGCTTGGTGGAAGCTGAGAGGTGAAGGTCGGTTATTTTTGCCCAATCTTTCAAGATGGTCGTGATGGTCGACGGCGCCACTCCAAGCTCCTTGCTGACGTTGATCTGCTTTCTCCCAGCATCAATATCCTAAAAACTTTCAATTTGCCCAGCAGCATAAACTGCTTTCTAGGGGGTGTGCAAATACTTGAATATTCAAATATAAATCGAATAACTGTGGGACAGAATATGTGGTATTCGGGTGAACGCACCGATGAGAGATCTGCCAGTTTCCGTCTTATCCCGATTTTTCAGTGCTGTCGCTGGTTTTCTGGTTGTGTGGCACACATTTTTAATCTAAAGCCGCCGCACAGCAGGCAGAAATATAATCTCAATAGTACGAACCTGATAGAACTGACACTAATCTGACCGCTTGCCCTTTAAGTCAAATTGAGCCGAGATTTGATCGGCCGCAGTTTGATAAATAGTGCTGCTATTGGGCTCCGAGAGCATGTGACCAAACTGATCACTTCTCGTTGGCTGCCGCTGTTGACTGCTTGCAGCTTGGCGCCATTTTGAAAAGGTTGCACAGTTAGGCCTAGTCGGTTTAGCTCCGTTCAGTCATCACGATCACAGCATAAAATGTGGAAGAAATAGGTTCGGGCGTGATACTGGCCTAAAAAACGAAGAAAGGTAGAGTAAGAGGCGTGCCAGCAACGTGGTATGCCTCTTACTCAACAAAACGAGCGCGAACGATTTCATCGAGGTGATTCCTGCCACGTACAGACAGCGCAATCACCACGGTGCAATACTTACCACAAAATTCCCCCCCTCCTCAAGAGCCAAAATTACACGAAAAGTGGAGGGGAGCATTTTCCCGGAATGGCATAGAAATTTGAAATGGCGACGTCAAATGTTTTCCCAGCAGAAAAAAAAAAAGTTTGAGCACATTGCATATGGATTCAAATTTCATTTTTCTCTTATCGGTCGAACAGGCTTAGAGGTGTGCACCAAGACATCGGTGAGCAGCTAGTGAGCTGCTGGCAAGCGTTCTCCTACACCGTCAATGTATTCTAGGCACAATGCAGTATAAATGCAAATTCAGTGCCCGCCGACGTTTCCTCTCGGGGCGCTATTTAAATGTTCCCGGTAGTCTTATCTCTATTGGCGCCAGCTCTTCTGGTCACTCGCATAGCACATCTCTCTCGCGACGGACGCCAGCCATCAACCTTTATGCATGTGCACATCCGAGCGAGTCAGCGTTGTGCTGGTAACATTTTTGTTTGTGATGTTTTTGAGAGCTTAGACTGGATTGGATTCTTGCCCTTGCCCCAAAGGCGTGCGCATCTGCGGTGATCATTTGCCACACACCAGCACTCGACGTTTGCAAACCATGAGCATAAAGGAACAAGAGGAAACAGGTTTGGCAATGGCCGGTACAGAGCGGATGCTGCCAATGCAACCATGGTGCTCGCGAGAGGGGAAAAACGTGATAGAGCGAACCGCAAGGGTGTGCCCATTCTTTTGCTGAGCTTTCTCTCTCCTTCCTCTCTCTTTCCCGGTCTTTATTCACAGCAGCACGTGCTGCGCATGCGCCAAACCATCTCGGCCCGTGGCAGACAGAACGTCGGACGCCTTCTCCAGCATGTGTTGTGAACCCTCTGCACGCGGCACCTGACGTGCGGTGCGTGTCTTGTGTCTTTTTGCTGAATGTGTGTAAGCTACAAAATGGGAGCTACGCCTCGCGGAAAATGGTTGTTTCGGGGACCGTTTTCGGCCCAATTACATAAATTGGCATTGTTACTAAAATACCGATCCTATACTCCGTTTCATACATCAGGTGCAACGCAGCGAAAGCTACACAAGTAGTCCGCAAGAAAAAAAAAATGGAGGTGTATCACTACACACTCGTTTTGTGGCCGAGTGGTTCTTGCAGAAACGGGCTCTATTTCGAGCATACAGGTTTGCAATAACTTGCTTTACGTGCCTAGACATCTTCGCAGTGCGTATCTTGTAGAAAAAATGTGCACCGAAGAACCATTTTCTCAAAAAGAGATGCGCAGCGCGGTGGGCACAGCCAGCGCCATCTAGTGGCACAGCTGGCAAAGTTGCGGGGCAGCGAAAACGCGACACGAACGAAAACGATATAAAAACATACAAATTCACCGAATACGACCTTTTCTCCGTAAAATAGGTGCTCTTTATGAAGTTGATGGCAAATGTAAGATGTATTAAGCTTGCAGACAAAATAACTATTATTTGCTCTCGTCAAGAGCAGGCACTATTTTTCAACGTGGATGCGGAGAGCGCAAACAAGAGTTGTAGCTTTGGCAGTGTTGCACTTGATGTATGAAACTGAGTATAGAGATGAAAAACTTAGCAGATAGGTAGATAAAGAGCTACTGATTTTGCAAATCTCATTTTCTAAAAAAGTGATTTTTTCGCGCTTTTGGTCTGAAAGACCTGTGTCCCCCCTTAATCAGACACCCTGTAGTTTTTTTAACTTGCACCCGAAATCACACAACACACAAGCGTCTCTGCATTTTGCCACCTATAAAAATGCGGCTACCACGATTCAAGAATCACCGAGACACCATGATTGCCAAATGAACCACCTGAAGGGCCGACCTCTGGGTCATGTAAGAACATTCCCTTATGTTACAAATGAGCAGGCCAGTCTCTTGAGTCAAATTGCACTCACCTGGCCAGAATGAGACTCATGTTGGGGTTGTTGGTGCCCGGCCCAGTGGGGCTCCACTTAATGGTGTAGATCTCTTTGCTGTGCGCCTGGAGATCATGCACGCATGTGTCCTGCTTCATGCTCCAAATCTTGAGGGTCATGTCATCTGAGCAGGAAGCCAGCAGGGCCCCCTGGGGGTCCCACTTGATGGCGTTCACCTCGTTGGTGTGGCCCGTGAAGGTCTTGACCGGCTTGTCGGCGCCCAGCTTGCACACGTGGATGCACTGGTCCGTGGAACACGAGGCAAAGCTAGTGTTACTCTGCCAGTCCACGTCCAGTGCAGGCGCCGTGTGGAACGCAAACTGCTGCGTGCACTGGCCTGTGCTGGCATCCCAGATTATTGTCGTCTGCACAAAAGCATACAATGCCAGTTTCACACGTCACACCTTCACAAATTCATCTGCAGCTCAGGACAGATACTCTCAAAATTCCCTTCGGTGCGAGCTCAGCCATTCAAAAGCCTGTAAAAGTTACAGAGGGCGCTTAGGACTGCCTACGCACTGTGAAGGCCATAGCATGAATTTCTCACTCCGAGTTTTGTTTTTCACTGTCGCTAAATATCACAACTACTCAACATAATGCATGCACATTCATTAGATCCACCTTTATTAAGACTGGACCAATAAACTTTTTTGACCTGTGGGTAGTGTGCGTGTCTCGCAATCCGATGGGCCTAAGTTCAATTCCTGCCCCCATTCAAACGAGCAAAATTTTCTGGCTCAATTGGTTCCACTTGGTCACAGAAAGCTTGCCGAATTATTGGCATCAACATAAATATATTTATATTTTTTTTACTTATGACATCACACAGGTCAATAGGGTTTTTCGAATTTGACGCCGGTTGCTGATTCGTCTCTAAGATGATGACGTCAAAGTCCACAAGTCCGAGTTTTCAGCAATCACACCACGTTTTGTTGCCAATAGGCCATATACGCCTTTCACCTTAAAAACCGAGTTATCTTCTCCAAAACACTCTCAACAACCTGAACCGCATATGAATCCATTTAGGCCAGCACAGCAGCATGAATGTTTCCATAGCTGCCCAACTGTGGCCATGTTAAGCAGGGCAGGTGGCTTTTCTACGCAATAATGTGAATCGCAGGAGCCAACTCAACACATTTTTCATTTCATCAGTTGCTACGGCAACACAAGTGCCATAATGTTGGCACTGAACAAGCCCAAACGCCTGTGCAACAACCATCGACTGATGACAGAGACGCAGAACATTGCTATGACATAGGTGGCATGCAGATGAGAAGGGTGGAGAGAGCCAACTATACCAATATACTGCGCCACAGTACTTCCAGCGGTCATCACTACTAGATTTCTTATCACTCAGTGTGGTTGAATTGCAGAAAGAAGCACAGCCAAAAAACCATATCAGCACTGTCATTTTTGAAGAAAAACCTGCACCCTTCTGCAAATGGCACTTAAAAAAAAAAAGAGAGAGAGAGAGAGAGAGAGAGAGAGAGAGAGAGAGAGAGAGAGAGAGAGAGAGAGAGAGAGAGAGAGAGAGAGAGAGAGAGAGAAATCACGCGCAAGTCGCACCAGTGCGTAGGATGCACTGGGTCATTTGATAAAGAGCATATAAGCACTCTGAGGGCCCCTTTGGTAGAGTATAGATGCTCTGCAAGTGAGCGTCGCAACACACAAGTATGAAACAGCATGCAATGAGTGCAGAGTTTTTAGGCACTTCGGCATGCGGAAGCGCACCTTCGAAAAAAAAAAAAAAAAAAAAAGAGGGAAGCATTAGCTGTTTTCGCAATGTATCACCAAGGTCCACGTGGATGTACCCACCTAGTAGCCTCTTAATTTAGTCACGCTGTGCGTCTGAATGGACAAACTGCACCTGCAGTCATGGCTGGACTTAAGCGGACGTGGTACGCACTTTCGTACGGCCTACGCAATAAATGGCTGCGGACACAATGGGAGCTCTTCTAAGAGAGTTGCACCCTCCGCTGCCGCTATGGGCACAACGGACCTACCCCTCCTTGGCCATTTGCTTGTAGCTCTCCTAGCAGGTCTCTTACTATTACTATTATGAATAATGCGGAACAAGCCTTGGGGAGAAGCTGACTTACAGATTTCTGCAAATGGTCCATTGCTACGGCAACAAGATGCTACGAGGTGCATATCGGTGGGCAGTGTGGCAGCGATAACATAGCGATGTGTTTAAAGGGGGCGGGGAAGCAAACTTGGCAGAGTGCCAGCGCTTGTCCGGTCATGCAAGCGTTTTCAGAACGTTCACTTTATGCCGTGGGCGATTGGGGCAGATACCATGTACTGCCACGTGCGATAGCAGCAAATGCTTTTTGAAGCGAACGATGCAAAAAGCCGCCGTCATGACCGTGGCCGACTGCGTGCTCTCGTTGACGGCCGATGGATAAAAATGTGGACGACCCTCACAAAAAAAAAAAAAAAAAAAAAAGGGGGGGGGCATTTGCCAGGACCGCGCCAACAGTGTTTATCCGTATTTCCAAATCAACAGGGCACAAATTAAACGAGTATTTAGTTGCAAGTTTCGGAGGTTGCGTGGAAGAGAGAGCAGGCAGTCGGAGCTGTCAACCCCTACCCTCCGGCGCCACAGCGCCATTCAGGCTTTACCCACTCTTCCATGGTTCTATCTGGTTTCATCTTCTGTTCAAGTTTTGGACGCGCATAGCCCCTAACTACGCCGTTCTTTCGCTAAGGGTTTGCCAAGCCAGCCAAACGCGGCAGCACGTAGTTCTAATTATCCGTTGCGGAACCGACTCGCGTTCGAATTAGCGGGCTTTTTTGTACACAGATCTCTATGGAGCTTGACCGGACAAAGTAGGGCAGAATTATCCGAAAATTCGAATTATCGAGGTTTCAATTAATGAGCTTTCCACTATTCTTCTTTACTGGCGGATGTTTATCGCTGTTGAACTGTAAAGTACATGGCCTAGCTATAACACGAGCACATTTGGCCTTGCATACCATTCGCCACACGAAACAGAGGGAGCGCAATGTCTGCTGTTTTCGTTGCATTCATTATTCGATGCGGAGCATCGAATTCTGCAAGCCTGTCTTAATTAGTGGTAGAGCGAGGAGTACTATTTTCGTCTGCGTGCATCATCTTGAAATATGCCATAGCGACAGCATCGTTTCAGCTTTGAACGCTTTTGTACAGTAAAAGCTCGTTAATTCAAATTCCACGGGGCCGCCAGGCCAGTTCGAATTAACCAAAATTCGAACTAATGAAAGTGAGCAAAAATGAAGGCGTTTGATGCCCGGAGGGCACGAAAAACATTTATTTAGCAAAAAAGTCTGTTATCATCTTCTGCTTCTTCTCTCTGAGGGCTACCGTACTCACTCGGTCTTCTAGCATGCGAATGTGACGCAGGGAGTCTTCTTCCCCCTCTTCAAAGCTGAAGAAAAGGCGCGCGACATTCAGCGCTCCCATAACTTCTGCCGCGGATGGACGCACGGGCTCTTGCTCCTTCTCGTCGTCCTCGTCTTCTGCCTCTTCTGGGACAGACTGCTCCCCAACAATTTCAGCGACAATGTCCTCATCACTTAGGGCACCGCACACTGCTGCATCGCTGTCTACTCCAACGTAATCATCAAAACTGACGTCCTGCAGCACAGCACGCAGAGCCCCAGGCAGAGGCTCCGGACTCCCATCGTCGCCACTTTCTTTCATACTTCCGGCAGCAAAGCCACAGTGGTGGAAGCAGTTTGCAATTGTGGACGGCGTGACCTGCTCCCATGCACGCACCAACATGTGCATTGCTGTGAGCAATGTGATGGTGCTGGTCTTCTGGTTTCCAATGCACAAAGTCATGCGCTCGATCATGTGGCGCCTATAGAAACATTTGATGTTTCTGATCACCCCCTGATCCATCGGCTGCAAGGCCGCAGTCGTGTTGGCGGGCAAAAAGACGAGCCTTGTGGCTTTCAGCTCGGCGTCGACTTTGTGTGCCGAGCAGTTATCCACAATGAGGAGAACTTGACGCTTCCCTAGCTCCATCCTCCGATCGAATTTCAAGAGCCATTTTTTAAACAATTCACCCGTCATCCACGCCTTGCTGTTGGCGGAGTATACCGTCGGCAGCGTCCTAATGTTCTTGAAACATCTAGGCTTATGTGCCTTGCCGACAACAAAAAGAGGGACCTTCTCCGTCCCGGTCATATTAGCGGCGACCAGAACAGTAATCCGCTCTTTGCTTCGCTTGCCGCCAGCGCAGCTGTCCCCTTTAAATGTTACTGTTCTGTCGGGCTGGAGCTTATAAAACAAAGCCGTCTCATCAGCATTGAATATATTGTTAAGGTTTATTTACAGAATGGCTCTGCGCCTTAGCCTGATGTGCTAACCAACAGATGGTGAGCTTCCTCTTCTTCCACTTCTATCCCGGAGAGCCTCTTTTTGCACTTTGTTCTCTTCTGTTCGCATGCCTAACATTTCCCCCTTCGCAGACGAAGCCCCTGGGCTGTCAGTCAGAGTCCCGAGCGAGAGTGGCAGCGCTTCATTCTTGCGACATGAACTACCTGTGTTTTCCGAGAGGGGCGACCTTGGGAACATTGGCGAGACACGACGTAGTTCAACTCATTGATGCGTTTGAGCACAATAAATGGGCCTGTGTAGTGCGACAACAGCTTCTGGGACAAACCACGCTTGCGGAGAGGTGTCCAGAGCCACACTAAGTCGCCGGGAAGATAGGAGACATCCTGATGCCGACGATCGTAGCGCTGCTTAGAGCGGTCCTGCGAGGCCAGAGTGCGTAATCGGGCGACCCGACGAGCCTCTTCAGCGCGGCAGAGGGTGCTCGAAACAGACGGCTCGGTGTTGAGCGAGAACGGCAAAATGGTGTCAAGAGAACGTCGAGGCGGACGGGCGTAGAGGAAGAAAAATGGACTATAGGAAGTTCTCATGCTTCGAGGTGTTATAGGCGTAAGTAATGAAAGGAAGCACGTCATCCCAGTTCTTGTGCCGCGAGTCAACATACATCGCAAGCATGTTCGTCAGTGTTCGGTTTGTACGTTCGACGAGGCCATTTGTCTGGGGATGGTACGACGTAGAGTGACGCAACTGGCAAGTACAATAGCGCAGAAGCTGTTCCACAACATCTGCCGTAAACTGGCGGCCTCAGTCACTGATAATTACTCGAGGAGGCCCATGACGGAGGACGACAGCGTGAAGAAGAAAGAACGAGACGTCAGCGGCGGTGGCGGAAGGGATGGCGGCAGTTTCACAGTAGCGCGTGAGATGGTCAACGCACACGACCCAGCGATTGCCTTTGGACGAGCGGGGAAACGGGCCTATGAGGTCAACACCCACTTGCTCATATGGTGTGGTCGGTGGTGTCACCGGATGTAAGTGGCCCGGCAGAGAAGTGGTGGGGAGCTTGAACCGCTGGCACTGCACACAGAAGTTCACGTAACGCTGAGTCGTTCGACGCATATTTGGCCAGTAGAAACGTTCCTTAATGCGCGTAAGAGTCCTGGCAAACCCCAAGTGCCCAGCTGTAACGTCATCGTGCATAGAGTGTAGAACAGAGGAGTAGAGGCTAGCCGGAACGACTAGCAGAAAGCGTGCACCGCCAGACGAGTAATTTTTTCGATACAGCAAACCATCGCGAATGCAGAAAGGGTTCGCAGATGCCGGATCACGAGCTTTTTCAAAAAGTGATACCAAGTCTTGATCTTTTCGTTGTTCTCGCTGGAAAGTGGCAAGATCCGGAAATTGTACGGAAACTGCGGCAAGATAGTCGTCAAAGTTGTCATCGCAGAGGGTAGTTGCGAGAGGCAGGCGCGAGAGGCAGTCAGCGTCAGCGTGTTGGCGGCCACTTTTGTAAGACACTGTAAAGTTGAACTCCTGAAGGCGTAATGCCCAGCGGGCCAGCCGACCGCAGGGGTCGCGTAGATTCACCAGCCAGCAAAGCAAATGATGGTCGGTGATGACTGTAAAGGAACGTCCATAAAGGTACGAGCGAAACCGCTGTACGCCAAAAACGACGGCAAGGCACTCTTGCTCCGTCACGGTATAGTTGCGTTCAGACTTGCTAAGGGTGCGACTTGCGTAAGCGACAACGTGTTGGTTTCCGCCATGCCGTTGTATGAGCACAGCACCCACGCCGATGCCACTTGCGTCAGTGTGGAGTTCAGTGGGAGCTGTCGGGCTGAAATGACGCGGTATGGGCCGCGAGGTAAGAAGAAACTTGAGCTGGCGAAACGCAGAATCACATTCAGGAGTCCATTTGAAAGGAATATCCTTCTGCAAGAGGCATGTGAGGGGGTAGGCTACTTCAGCAAACTTAGGGATGAAGCGTCGAAAGTAAGAGCAAAGTCCCAGGAAGCTCCTGAGTTCTTTCACAGACTTGGGCTCTTTGACGCAACTGACAGCTTCAATCTTCTGTGGGTCAGGCCTAACACCGTCTTTGTCAACCAAATGCCCAAGCACAACGATCTGTCGTTCACCGAAGCGGCACTTCTTAGAGTTCAGCACAAGACCCGCTTCCTCCATGCAGTTAAGGACCACAGCTAAACGGCTGTTATGCTCGGCGAAGGTCCTCCCGAAGATCACTACGTCATCTAGGTAACACATGCAAATTTGCCACTTCAGTCCACGCAAAAGAGTGTCCATAAATCTTTCAAAGGTAGCCGGAGCGTTGCATAGGCCGAAAGGCATCACGTTAAATTCATACAACCCATCGGGAGTCACGAATGCCGTCTTCTCCTTGTCTTTCGGATGCATCGGTATCTGCCAATATCCGGACCGTAAATCAACAGATGAAAAGTAGGAAGCTGAATGGAGGCAGTCAATGGCATCATCAACACGCGGGAGCAGGTAAACATCCTTCTTGGTGACAGTATTGAGGCGGCGATAGTCGACACAAAATCGCCAGGTGCCATCTTTCTTTTTTACGAGAATCACAGGGGCGGCCCATGGGCTAGATGATTCCTGAATGATTCCTCTTTGCATCATATCACGGACCTGTTCGTCAATTATCTTACGTTCTGAAGGTGATACACGGTATGGTGTCTGTCTAATCGAGTGTGCAGATCCAGTGTCGATCATGTGATGGGTGCGGGAAGGCGGAATCGGTGGTGGCTGATCTCGAGCAAAGTCGAACACGTCCGCATGTTTCATAAGAACCTCCATCAATATTCGGCAATCGTTGGTGGGTAGTGATTGATTTATCATGGACTGAAACTGGGAATCAGCATGATCTGGACGTCTAGTTGAACGAGCAACGCCATCACTGAACGCGGCGATATGCATAGAAAGGTGTTCTTCAAAGTCGGCGAGTTTCAAACCACGCGGCAATACGGCAGGTTCATTGGTATGGTTGACAGTCCAAAGCGTGGCACGGCCCTCGTTCACTCGAATAACGCTGCGGGGTACCAACACACTCTTTTTAGCACCGGAAAGGGAAGCGGGTTCCACCAGAGCGTCGAAGGCATTGGGAACCGTGCCCGAAGACACAACTGGGACGAAGATGGCGTACATCGCCGGAACGACGGTATCCTCGAAGACAGAAAACACTTGGACAGCCCGCGGCGAGTCGTCTATGAGGGCCGATCGAAGGCTGGGGCTATATCTCGCCACTGTTGAAGTCGAGAGTTGCGCCACACTGCTGTAAAAAGTCAACTCCTAGAATAACGTCGTGCGTAGAGCGAGGGAGCACCGTAAATTCAGTTCTAAACACGTGTCCAGCCATCGCTACATTTACATAACAAATACCAAGTGGAACCAATGATTCTCCCCCTACACCTCGAAATATGACAGTTCTATCCCAACCAAACATAATTTTGCGGCCGAGACGGTTCTTAAAATCCAAGCTCATCACGGAAACTGCAGCACCCGTATCCACTAAGGCCATAACACAAACACCATCCACTAACACTTCCAAGCGGTTCTTCAGCATAACGACCGGTAGAGGAATTGGCAATATCGATGACCTGGCGACCGCACCTCCATCGGCCGCACACGCTAGTTTCCCGGTGGCGGAGAAGAACGGCGGGGAGAAGGCGATTGTCGGGAGCGGCGGGCAGGAGGTGTCAGGCTGCGATCAGAAACTGGTGAGTCGTTGCGTGGTGGTACGTAGCGGTAGGAGCCCGAAGGAGAGGGATAGGTCGGGTCACGGACTTCTGGACTCACGGTAGAACGGCGATTCCACCATTGGCGCTGGTAGCGTGGTGGCGGGTTCCGGCGGCGGCAGAATCTGGATATGTGGCCAAGCATACCACAGCGGTAACAGACGGGTGGTTCACGAGCACGGTCCAAATAATAGTCCTCGGTAACAGGATCGAAGCGATCAACAAAGTCCAGCCGCTGGGGTTGTTGCGGAGGAGGTGGCGCCCTGTAGTGGGTACGAGATGGGGGAGCAGGGCCATATGAGTCGTTTGGGTGGTTACGGACGGGAGGAGGAACGGTAGAACGCCAAGAAGAGCGCTGGATGGGAGCTGCGTGCAGGGAGCAGCTATCACTGGGGATTGCACTGCGGTTCACATCTTGATGGCGGGAGAGCTCATCACGGACAATTTGGCGAATCATGTCGGCCAAATGCGGGGGCTCATGTGAATGCTCGTGAGAATCCACGCTTGCAACAGTGGTCACGTTAGGCAGACGGCCGAATTTCGGGGTTATGCGACGCAGCTTTAAAGTTTCGAACGTACGACAGTGCTTGATCACGGCCGTGGGAGAATCCAAGTTTTCTTTTGTAATTAAAAAGTTGTATACGTCCACCGCGATGCCCTTTAAGAGGTGGCCAACTCTGTCTTCGTCGGACATGCTCGGATCCACCGCTTTGCAGAGTTTTAGGACCTCTTCTATGTACATGTGCCGAGTAGCTTTCTAAGTACTGCTGCAGAGCACCGCTTCGCCACGTGGCACAAGTTGCTGCATCCACTTCTTTGGCTTCTCCAGACAACACCCGGAAGACAAGATTATGTCTGTCTCTAAAGCGGTGAAACCATCCTTCGGACGCGACAAAATCTTCCACATTCAAGCGCAGGGCGAAATCGGCCGCCTTCGCCATGATAATTGGGCCGCTCAGTGGAATGTCAGCGCTTCTCATTTCTTTCACCCACGTGATCACAGCGGTCTCAATTTCCGGATACTTGGCTAACCGAAGCCTTTTTCTGTTGCTGGCGAAATCTTCGGCTTCATAGGCATCCTCGATGGCCTTCCTATTTCGGACGTACGTCGACAACGTGCTTGGTGGAATCCCGTGCTTTTTCGCGATTTCCACTTTGCTGGCCTTCCGTTCATCCACCTCGAGTAAAATAGCCACTTTCTCCTTCACCGTCTTGGCACAGTATTTCCCACGCGAACACATCTCGCGGACACAAGCTCACAACAAGCGGCGTGCAAAACGAGGGCTCACGGAATGCAACACGAAGCCGTGGTCGATAACACTAAAACGTCGTTCCTCGAAGAAGTCGCGGCAGGAAAGACTGTTTAGTACTTGTTCCAGCACCCTAGCGGCGCCCCGATGGTTGTGCCATCTATCGTTCTGCCGTGCAAGCTTCCAACGATGGTTTTTAACAGCGCCGCTTGGCGGCGCGCAGTTCGAATTATGGGTGGCGGCGCCAATTTTTGAGTGAATTAACGAGCTGTTATGCGCATAGACTTCTATGCACTGCGGACCGGACCACGATGACTATTTCGAATTATCCAAAATTTCGAATTAACGAGCTTTCACTGTATGTGCTTCCACTTGTGTACTTCATAGTCAAGCTGCTCCTTGCGCCTGTCGTAGAGTCAGAGTGGTCATGAACCAGCTGCAGTTTCTGTTAACGTCATTGTGATATCTCTACTCTTGCCGCACTTTTGGTGTAACTACAGTGGTGCGACCACTGTAACCTGTCTTCTGAAGCATGTGCTCCGCCTCAGGGCAGCAGATGGCTTTCATTACCGTTGTCACACATGGCATAAACATATTAAGGGGGGACACGGGTCTTGCGGACCAAAAAATCGCGAAAAAATCACTTTTTAGAAAATGTGATTTGCGAAATCAGTAGCTCTTTATCTACCTATCTGCTAAGTTTTTCATCTCTAGGGTCGGTATTTTAGTCACAGTGCCAATTTATATAATCGATGTCGCCAAATTTGGGCCGAAAACGACCCCCGAAACACCCATTTTCCGCGAGGCGTAGCTCCCATTTTGTGCGCGGCACCGTAGCCATCTTGGTCTCATTCGAAAGAGCCGCCTTTTGTCTTCAAATTGCCGCCTCTGCTGTTTACATTCGCCCATTGGTCGCATAAAAAATAGCAAAAAAGAAAACGTGGTATTTGCAATCCCATTGGCTTTCGGGGTGCACGTGACGATAAGGCGTCCCCGCATTGGTGGAGCTGGCTGACGGCGTCTGCTCGGCGCGCCCGAGCCGCGGGGAGACAGCAGAGACGTGACGCTGGCCGCGCTTGGTTCCGAACCGCGAGGTGCGTTCATGGCAAGAATTTGTGAAAAAAAGGAAAAAAAAAATAGTTGAATAATCATCTCAAGTGATGCCCTGCCCCGGCTGTGCGCGCTCAGGCCGACGGAAATCGTGCGCCGAACAATCGTGTGTACGAGCCTGAAGTAGGCCTAGCGTGTTCCCCAGCACGGGGGACTGCTACTGCCAGCGGTCGCACCCGCCGCGACAGTGATAACGCAGGCCGCAAATGAGCAGAAAGATAAGCTCAAAACAGGAAAAGCTTGGACTCGCGCCAACTCCAGCAACGAAGCGGTAGACGGATTGTGTTCGTAACGATGACGGCAGCGCGGCGGACAGTCCGCTTGGCGATGTGGAGTTCACGATCGTCAGATCTAAACAGTTAGCCGAGATTGGCGAAGCGTAAAACATACGGCGGCGATATTGGCATTTAAAAAAGTGAATGGGGATAAGGAATCGCCGTCAAACTTATTCTCCAATGCGTAAACTGCGGGACACGTCGTCTTCGTAGAGCTCGCCGCGCGTTTGCGCCGATCGGACCTTGTTCATAGTCCTTAGGGAATTCACTTGCTTCCAGTGCAATGCAGAGCATTGGGAAGCAGCAAACAGCTCCAAATTACATTTCTTTTCCACAATAAACGTTCCTCACCGCAATCTTGATGCGAGGACGTAGCAAAACGACGTACGTAAAAAAAAAAAAAAACTAAAGTGACAACTGAATGTGCTGCAACTGCAAATCAAAATGAACGAGGCGACACTTGGACGTTGGAAAGCAAAGAGACTACATTCCTGGAGGCTTATAGCCATTTTAAATTGTAAACGTGTGCATTGCACCAGTGAATGTCTGAGAGCAGAGAGGAAGCGTGGTTCCTCTGCAGCTTTTCAGACTGCAGCAAAACGAAAGCAGAAGGGCAAACCCAATGCAGATTACTGTCCAGGAGCCTTCTAGGCCACAGTGGCCTGCATTTCTACAGTTTTTGTTTGATTAAATTAGTGTTTGACATTGCAATTCGTTTTTTCCATTTTTCTCAAAATGAAAATTTTGCCTACCCTTCTATTTTGCGGGTGGCATTGTGGCTCTCCTACTCGTTAGATAGTAATGATTTTTTTTTTTTTACTGGCTCGTGAGTGTTAAAGGAACACAATAAAGCTATTATACAAGGTCTCAACTGCATGAAAAATTTTTAAACATAAGAAGATGTAGAAAGGGGGTGGTTGCACTTGTGAAGCTGAAACTTAAAACTTCCATAACTTTGGCTTGTAGTAAGGCAGGAGCACAAAACTTGTTTTATTGTGTTCCTTAGACATTCAGGAACAGATCCATGTGCATTTTAGCAATTTACCTTCAGTAGATATTTTTACAAGCTTCCCGCAAGTCTGGAACAGCAAAGTTGCTGTAACTACTCAGCAAATTTATGTAGAAGAAAACTAACAACATATTTGAAACCAGCACAAGAATTTACATATACCCTGCAAATTTCATACTGACAGGACAAATATTGTAACAACATATTTGAAACCAGCACAAGAATTTACATATACCCTGCAAATTTCATACTGACAGGACAAATATTAAGAAAATTTTGCTCAAGACCCATGTCCCCCTTTAAAGTCGGTCTGCTACACACTGAAAATACGGTCCCAGAGCAGAAGCACTAATGCTCCTTGCACGCTAGCGGTTGTTCCAAGGAGGGGCACAGCGGCAGACAGAAAACTCCTAAGCACATGCCGCCGTAACCGCAGAAGTTTGGCCGTGCTGCAGTAAAAGAAGTTTAGTTATATGCTGACGATTGTGCCATTTACAGGAATATACGAAACGATCTTGATGTAAGTAGTATACAGAGTGATCTGAACAAATTCATTGTTGGTGCACTAAATGGGGCATGTCTTTGAACACTGCTAAATGCCAGTATGTCTCATTTTCCCGTAAACGTCTTCCCGTGAGATCAGTCTATAATTTGGACGGGCTACCACTTGAAAAGGTCCAACATTACAAGTATCTAGGGGTCTATTTTTCAGAAAATTTGACATGGAACCGACACATAGAATATTTAACCTTAAAGTCATCTAGAACGCTAAATCTCATTAGACGAAATTTTTATAAAGCCCCCACTAAAGTAAAAGAACAGCTATACGTAACTAACGTCCGTCCAATACTCGAGTATGCTTGTGCGGCATGGGACCCTCAAAGCTCTTACCTTGTGGAAAAACTTGAACGCATCCAAAACCGCGCTGCCAGGTTTGTTTCCGGCAACTATAACTTCCGTAGTAGCATCACATTAATTAAAGAAAACCTTAGACGGAAAACATTGGCTCACCGGAGACTAACCGCAAAATTAGAACTTTTTTACCAAATATACTCTGATCTTACGGGAATAAACAAGAGCTTGTACATTCTACCTCCACATTTTATCTCTGAACGCCGCGACCATAAGCTTGTAACGCGATGTCGAACTGATGTGTTCCGTAATTCCTTTTTTCCTCACACTTCTTCACTTTGGAATAGTCTTCCTAAGAGCATAGAACAATGTAAAACAGGTAAACATTTTCAGTCTTTCCTGGCGTCCAATTTATCGTAGTAGCTTTCCACCCTTTTAAACCTGTTTCTCGCACTCACATTTTCAGTGTTGTTCTTTTTATTGTTAAACAAATGTGCTTTACTGTATACTTTCAGTATTGTAATATGCTCATTTTAGGTATTTTTTTACCGTTATTGCCCCCCCTGCTATAATGCCGCTGGGCGCTGCAGGTACTTGTATAAATAAATATAAATAGTTAATTGCAGAGATAGGAAGGCCAAAAAAAAAAAAACCCATATGGATATGTTATATTTTCTGAAACAAGATTGTAGTGAACAAATGCTGGCCACTTTCAGTTTATACGAACCTTGTCAACTCCAGCACTGAGAATGTAGTTGCCCTTGCGATTCCACTTAAGAGCAAAGATTGGTCCTTTGTGCTGACCCAATGTGCTGGCCAGGTGACCTGAAAACGTGAGCAAATTGCCTCAGATTAAGAATTGGAATGTTGCCATACAGAAACTACAATCGTATAAAATGCTGCCATGATACAAGAGAAAGAAGTGGGCCGGGCTGGCTGAGCATAAATACTTTTATACATGCTATATGTTATAAAACACAGATGACAAAAAACACACACACAAAGTGAAAGTTACTAGTGGAACCCATTTATATAAAATCACCGGGACTAGTAAAAATCTTTTCTATATCAGAGTCTTTAGCACATGAGTTGTTGGTGACGACATGGCCCCGAAGGTTGTTGCTTTAGGAAAAAAAAAAAGCTAATACATGTTCCATCTCTCTCTTATCGTCTCTTTGTGCCATTTTCTTTTTTTCAGTTGTGCATTTTTTATGTTTGTTTACATCTTGTGGAATCTTCTTCAACATAGGGACAATATGGCTGCAAATACAACAGAGTTTTATTTCATGTGAAAATAAGTGTCTTGCATGAACACAGTGTCATCTTCCACTGTTTCTGTCTGTTAAGAGGAAATAGATGAGAACTGTGCACAACAGTCAAGCATTGCAAAATCGCACACACCGCGCCTCCACTTCTTGCCACCACTGCCACGTGCTTAGTGCTGCACTGCGCTGCACATGTTCGGCTGCTTTCCCCTTCCCTATTTCCCACTGCACTTACTCCCTTTTCCTTATTTACAGCCAGCTTTACGTTTTTTTCCTGTGTGCTGTACGCTTTTTCCCATGGCTCCATGGCCTATGTAAAGTTGGCCTCTCCTCAATGCCGGTGGGCCTGGTAGTAAAGCCATTAGACAGCCTTAAGGAAAGGTTTAACACGACTAAACCAAAGTAGACAAAGCAAAAGTGCGCGAGGCATCCATGGATGTCTGGAAACCTCAAGGACACCACAACCAGGTCAAGACGACATGAAAGTTTCGAGGGCATTTTGAAGAGGTAGCTCCCAGGAAGCAAGCCACACAGTCAACTGTGGTGGTGGAGGGAAAGGGTCGGCATGGGATTGGAAGGCTGTGTGGCATTGTATCAGGCAATGTTATATATTCGTGGAGATATTTACCAGTACAAGTGAAGTTTGCCACATGTGTGGAGAAAAAGTGAAGAAGTGGGAGACTTTCGTTTTTATTTTTTTTGAGAAGGAAATTTTTGTCTTGTGACCTTACGTAGCGTGCTTGCGTTGATGCCATTTCGTGAGAAGCCATCACCGCGGCCAGATGCATTTTATTATAACCTATCTTTACTAAAGATATCTATAGTAAAGAGGGAAAAATGCACAGTTATCAATGAAAGATGAAGTGGGACTTCAGTTTCAGTTCACTACATCCGAGCTTCCTACAGCGGGGTTCTACAGTAATAAGATCATTAATTCTAACTTCACAGAATCAGAAAAGTGAATTCCTGGAATTTCGAATTTGCGAATGGCCCTGAAAACACTGAAAGGAACCACTTTCATTGGGGTATGTTTATTTGGCAAAAAACCAGGCAATGGCCGTCTGCTTTTTAGGTGAGAACAGTGTGACAATAAAGCGAAACGCGTCATTGTGCTTCAGTGTCATCAATGCTTTACCGTGTGCAGACTGCGCAGCCTCAAAGCAGAGCTACTTGAAAGCAGCATCCGTCACGGTGCAACACGGCAGCCTGTGTAGTGCGTGAGGAGGCTTCACCTCACGGCAAAGCTAAATGGCAGCTGGCGAGCGCTTATTTATGGACCGATGGACGGAAGCACTGCAAACATGCAATGTCACGATAAAGCGACTGAAACGCCGTGCAGCACTGATCGATCGACTGGCTAAAACGCGGACAAAAGCTTCCACTCGGACCAGCACACTTATCCATGTGAAAGGGCCAGGACACTTAATTTGTTGCCTTGTTTTATTTATCTTGTTTTCAATTACAGGAATTTCTAACATTTAAACAGCCAACCTAGAAAAGCACTCGCCATGGAAGATTGCACCTATACGAACAATGATGAGTCACACTCGTCCAGACCAACTCGTCCACTGTCAGAAATTCACTGCAACTGTCAACTGCACTGAGTGAACTTTCATCAACGTTAGAGGGCGATAGCAGCCCATAAAGAGAGAAAAAATGCATTTCGTGACTTTAGCATGTGTCTAAGCCTGACAACAGTCATTTCGGGCATTGTGCAACGCCCTACTTTGAGGTATATCTCAAAGCATGGCCACTAGCGATGAAACCCCGTTTGTGTTACAACGCAACATGAAGTGTGTGACAGTATAACAAAACAAATAAATGCAGCATATCTCAGTTCAATGTAACAGACTGCAATGACATGTACTTAGGAAAAAATCAGCCTCAGTAGAAGATCTTTTAATTACATTTCTGTGTTAATTCTAGCCAGACTGAATGAAGGTAACCTATAACAGAATTCCATGAAAAAAAGTAACTAAAGAATATGATGATTTTAGTAACTTTTTTTAAAAATTAATTTTGTAGTAAAGTGTTACTTCGAAATGTAAAATGTATAAAATGAGCAAAATGTAAAATGTATAAAAAAGACCCTCACCATCAGTCGTCCATATTCTGGCAAACCCATCATATGAACCTGTAGCCAGCAGAGTGCCGTCAGACTGCAAGGAGACAGGGGAAGTCACAGCAAAATCGAAACTCGCTCTCAGCAACAGGTCACAGCAAATGCAAACTAAAAAAGCTGATTGCAATCACCTCCCATGCCGACCCCCTAAACCTAAAGCCAGAAAAAGCAACACAGGCCAGTTAGCTCAGTGAGGGCTTTACTTTTGCTTTCCTCCACTAGGGACACCCACTTCTCCAGAGGATGCTTTGTCCCTGCTAGTACTATCACAGAAGAGGCCGTCACCTCACTGGCCACTCTATGAGCCGAAGTGCAGAGTGATCCGACTGCCCTTCCTGGTGCATACTGCTTTAAGTGCTCCTCCAGTAAAAGATTACTGCCTGTCCCCTCTATGGGTCACAGCCTTCACCACGGTAGCCCATAGCACGCATTTGGCACAAACAAATACCATGAGATAGAACCAGCTTTCACAATATTAATGGCCATCTGCCCATCATGCCCACAAATTATCCAAAAAATGAAGGAAATTCATTCATGCCTGTGAACTATGCTTTAAGGCATTAGGGCAAACAGACATCCTGGTTTCTCAGCATGCTGCCTATATTTTAAGAGATGATGGAATGCGGGCTCACGTTCCAGTCCAGTGAGGTGACGTCCTTGTTGCTGGGCACCTCAGTGCCACCCTTCTGTATGCAGTGCCGCAACACAAGTTGGTTGGGGCTGGGACTGTTGTCGTTCATATTCCAGATGCGGGCTGTCGAGTCACCGGACCTGCACATCAGAAAACGACTTGGGTAATGTCTTTCAGAAGGTAATATAATGCAGGAGTAAAACAGTCAAACCCCTGACACATGTTCCAAAGTTAAAAAAAAAAAAAAGAAAAAACGCAGTTCCAGCTTAGCACTATAAAATTAGCCCCACGTGTCTGTACATGCAGTTACTTTCACTATTTCATTTCTTCACGCAAATTCTACTAGCTCAAAAATTGATGAAATCTGCCCAAGCTTTTCTTTCGAAACAAGAAAAAAAAAAAGGAAAACATTGCTTCCGACTACAGAAGGATCTCAATGAATAGAAATCTGTTAAATAGGATTGTCACTAAAACAGAACAAAAGCATTGAGTTAGTTTTGTACCTAAGCAATGTAAAAGAAATCTTGCTATTCGGAACCCAAATTTTACACCGAGCATTTAAGCAGAATCGAAAACCGACCTCGGAAGCACTAATACTTGGGTCAAGTTAACTGCAGCACAATAATGGTACACCACCAGTGACTGGAAAATCTGGGCAAACTCAGTACTTCAAAAATGTTGCAACCTTGCCAGCTTCCTATCAGGTCAACGGTGAGGCATGGATGACACAAGCCATTTACAAAGAGTAAAAGCAGGACGTTTTGTTCCTGGTTGATAACAGCCCCAGACATGGAAATGAGCCGGGTGACCATAGAGCAGGGTCCAAGCATTCATGCTGTGCTTCTGTAAAAGCCTTCTTAATATGCTGCTGTATACCGTTTAGCTCCTTGACAGCAGGTTAGTGTAGTAATAATCGCTAACAGCTTTGGCATGCAAGGGTTGCCTCAACTGCAGAAGAGTTCGATGTCAACCATGATGCAGCCTAGGAATATCTGCTACTTGAGAATTGTTCTATGGGTACCCCATCTGACGAGTACGCTCAGATCAACAGTGACGTGGCAACATGCGCAGAAAATACCGTCCAAAGAATTGTAGCTGACATCTGCCCCAAAAAGAGTGAAGCAGTGGAGGAAGACAAGCCCTAAAATGAGACAACAAACTCTGACTGCGTAGTGCTACCAGCGCAGACACTCTGCAGTTCAAGAGCTGCTTAAGAACTTCTGCCAACAAGAGCAAGGTCCCGAAATGTTTTTGTGCAACCTGTTGAGCACGGGTGGAAAACCATGAAAAATTAGCCAGGTCTTAATTCCACTCAAACTAAGACATGCGAGATCATTGTTTGGCATGGTTTTGCTTTGAAGCTAAGCACTGAGAGAGTGATGAAAAGACTGACAAAAAGACAAACTTTTTTTTACAGCACAATATACAACTAGACGTACATATGTCCTCAATTCAAATCCCTGTCAGAAATCAGCCTTCTAACTGACTAGCAAATGGATGCTGAATGGGAAGCGATATGGTGCAACACCATCCTGAACGCTGCACGAAGGACAGCTGCACCACAGTTTTCATACAAAAGGGGGGAAATCTGGCCCCGTGTGGCTGTCGGTTAGCGATGTGAAATGAGCAAATAGTGCACCAGAGGTGAAAGGGGGAGGGTAGTATCTGTTGTGCATGCCATTGTCCCACCTGCCGTAGCTTGACAACGACTTGTGTCACAGTTACCACGGCAACCAACAAGGCACAACCAAGAGTTCTGCTCGGCTCTGACAATTTAATGAATGCTTTCACACTAAAAGGAACTGCGACAGTGCAAGCAAATTATTGTATAAATCGTTTTTCAATGACAAATAAATTTCCATTCCCAACATATTTTGCAGGCACAATGAATAGTTAGACTACTTTATGCACAGTACACAAGCCTGCTTATTAGATTTCTGCAAGGAGGTGACAAACTAGTAGACCACAATGACGGCACCAGGTGGCGGCCAACTGTATGCATGCCTGCTCCATCGGGACCAATCGAAACACATGTACTGACACTATGCAGAAGTGGATCACACTATGCCAATTCTCTGTTTTCTCAGTATACAGAACTCCTGAATCCTGGTAAATGAAAACATTTTTTGAGTCCCTTGCGGGTCCCCGTGCAACTAGAGTCCCCTGTGCATACAACCTTTAAGAAAATATTAATGAGAGAAAACTGCCAGCAAATGTCCCATGTGCTACCGCAGTTCAAGGCACTTGTAAACAAAACTTGTCCAAAGTGGTGGGAAAACAGCTGTTTGAAAGAAGCACAATCCAAGCTAGCATATCTCCATGCCCAAAAGCCCCAAACAACTCCCTGTGTCTACTCAGGCACAATGCAAGTGGCCGAGACATGCATGAGGGTTTGAAAGGTCTCCAGAGGACCACAGCTAAGAGCCAAGAAAAAGCCCGCACTTCATCCTGCAAAACACCATAATGCACTGTAGATGCCATGCTTAACATCGCTATGTAGGAGCTGAAACTGTGGTGTCCTCTGTTTACAAGCATTGCAGCAGCCAACAGCTGTTGAACACTCAAGGTCCCTCTACCCCCCCCCCCCCCCCCCCCTCTCTCTCTCTACGTTTACTACAGGCTTCGTGACCCAGTGCTCAACAGCAACTTTTTAATCAACTGTTCCATTCACTGACCTGCGGATTTGTAGTTTCTAAGGGAAAGCACACGTTCTCAGGTCAGGTGCTTTGAGGCTGACAATGCTACAACAGACTCTGAGGACAGCAGGGCTATTTTGTTTGATCTTGCATGCATTACCAGCAGCTAGTGCCACATCACATGCTGGTGTCATTTACGGTAGCCCTTCTGGTGTTGTCTCTTGTTTAGCCTATTGTAGGTGGGCATGTTCAGTGCCTCTCAAGAAAGCAGCAGGAGCTTAAAGGCAGATGCCAATGCTCATCCGCTGTTGGTGTCCCTGAAAACGAGCACCTGACCTAGAGAACTTGCCACTGAAAAGCCCACTTGACAGTCTAGTGCTTCCGAGTGTAATATGGAAGCGAGGCATTTGTGCATACAATATTGCAAGCTGTGCATACAAGAAAGCTTCAGTAAAGAATGGCCGGCTATACAAATTCCCCAACACTCCTACATTTCACAACAATGCAACCACCTCTGCTCCAATATAAGGTAGCTCTTTAAGCAAAAAAAAAAAAAAAAAAAAAAAAAAAAAAAAAAAAAAAAAGTGCACAATCCTGACATCTTAATCACTCTCATTTGAAATATAATTAGGCAAGTGCTACTTACTGTAGTGTCTCACAAAGTATGGTGTTCTAATTTTGGAGCCCGCTGTCATTGTGCACAGGTGCAGTGAAAACATGCCTGCTCACCCCAGGACAAAACGTTCTGGCCAGTAGAGTTGGGCAAATTCAGAGATCCACTCTTTTTTACGTAAAAAGCTCTGAAAGACCCAGCTCCTGATCAGTCAGCACCAACCAACCACAGTTACCATGACATGGCACTGACAAAGAAAAAGCTACGACAGCAACATCCGGCTTCTGCAACCCAACTGAGCTAAATGAAAGATGCTCTTGATAACTGTGCACACAATGCGAAAGCATCAGAATTGGATGCCTGCTTCAGTATCTCAACTAAGCCGAACTGACACAAGTCCAATTCACTAAAATATGGCCCAACTCCACAAATACATACCCAGATGCCAAGAGATCAGATGTCGGATTCCAAGCACAGATAAACACTTCCGACTCGTGACCCCGTAGTATCGTTGCCCGGCTGCTCGGAATCTCCACATTCCCATCCACTTCCATCGTCTCATTGTGATTTGTTCCTGAAAAAAGAGAGAATGAACCCCCCTCTTGATAAAAAATTTCCTTAGTTCACAGTGAAACTCAACATCACTTCCTCATTCAGCAAACATTTCTCTCAGCCAACACTCTACAGGGTCTCCTGTTACCCAAAGAGAATCCATCACACCAGCAGAACTGTTCTCTTGGAGAAGGCCACTACACCTGATGCACTGAAGCTCCTCAGTTCAACAAGACCCTGCCGTAGTGATGCGGTGTTTAGTGCGCTCGACCGCTGTACCAAAGAATGTGAAATCGAATCACGGCTGCAGCACCTGCTTTTCGATGGAGCAGGGGTGAAAAGCAAGGTGCTCGTGTGCTGTGCGTTGTTGGTGCACACCAAAGAACCGCAGGTGGTCAAATTTTCGGAGCCCTCCTATACAACATCTCTCATGGCCTGAATCGATTTGGGAAGTTAAGCAAAACCAAGTAAAACCAAAACAAAAAAAAAAAAAAAACACAGTTCAAGAAGCATCCCTGTTGGCGTGCACTGCCGCATAGGAGGACTGTAACCAGCCAAAGCAGAGGCATTGATGTAGCGAAAGTTTTTGACCACCAATATAAACGCCTTTTTTTTTTAATTAATTTTTCTTCCTTGCACAAGTGCCTGCCTCAAAGCTCCCAATCCTTTCAGCACTACCAAACACATTTGGCATCGGCAACCCGAAGTGTTCCCGCCAGATTAAGCAAACACAAACTCACCACCAAAGTTGTGTGTTGTATCTTCGCCATTCGTGTTGCTAGGCTCTGCTTTGACCACTGCATTCTTGTTATTGTGGGCCTGCTGCTGCCGCGATGCAACCACATCAGGCATGACAGCATCTATCAGTGACAGGGACTCTATCATCCGTTCCGAGCCATCCTGCAAAAAGAAGAGCAACTCCCAGAGTCATTTCAGGCTTGGCAGAATATTCATGCACCTACTCCACTAGTGACAGCAATCAGCATGCTTCAACACTGATAAAGTCATTCCAAGGTACCTAGAATTATTTAAATTGATTTCAGTTCAGTGTATACGTCGATCTCAGTTCAACTGATTTCCCGTCAATATGATGGTCGTTGGCACATTTAATCACGCCATTAAATTGCCACTGAAAACGCCTTTTAGAAGTGCTACGCAAAATATTGCATAATAAGCTGGTAGCTGACTACGGCGCTCCATCCAAGTGCATTCTTGTGAAACTACACCCATTTCTCGACATTCACAACTGACGTTAGCAGAGTGACAAATATTGATCAAATAACTTCTCTAACCTCTCCAATGCTTATTTCGGCCTCCGTGTACTGAAGTCCCTTCTGTATGATTGACAGCAGCGCTGCCGGCGGCACCAGAGCCCCGTTGATGTTCGACTGGCTGATGTGGCTCTCGATGCCAAACGTGTAAGCAGAGTGAAAGAAACCTGCGAGAAGCAACTCTTAGGCACGCCACAGGGGACCCCCGAGGACACACTCACCAGACTCTTGTAAATACCGGTAGACGAGAAAATTGACTTCATCGCTGCTAAAACTCATCTTGCGTCTCGAACACTCATTGGGCGCCTGCTGCAATAAAACAAAACGAGCGTTAAGAAGCAAGCATCATTGGAAAGGCGTGCTAAATGTCCCGTCACCGTGAGCCAGCTCTCGCGGGGCACCATCATCGCACCACAAAACAAGCAGGACAGCCAGCCACGCCGGGCAACTAGGCCAAAACAATCAGGCGCCGTGGCTGCACGCGCCGATGGCGCCGCACGAGCTGCACGGACACGCAAAGCACGAAGCGTCGCGGCGTCTCTCTCTTCCGCGCGGGCATTGCCAACGGCGAGCTCATACAAACGCCCAGGAAGAAAATCCCTACACCTGCTAGGCCTACTCACCCGTCAAACTTCTGCTAGTCAAGCCGGGCAGGCAAAGGATGATCGATGCCGCAACGGGAACCGCGCCAGCGGATAGGTTGCGGTTGCTGTTGTCGTTTCGTATCAAAGTGTCCCTGCCAGCTAAGTGTATATCTCGTTAAAGGTTCCTCGCTTTAACACACAAGCCAAACTATCATCCATTGCCGGCCGCAAAACGAAATAGCGGCGGCGGCGGCGAAGCGCCAAATGGCGACCCCTGTCGCAAGCTGCGTGCAACTAGTGCAACGTTTATATGTTTATGTTTTTTGTCCTTACTAAAAGAAAGCTCGAATCTGTACAAATTTATTTCTCTCGTTTGGCCATTGGCCATCGCCGTTCGGTTGTTGCACGGGTTGGCCACCACACAGCGCTGAAGCTCGCTTGATGATTCGAGTAAAATGTGACAAAATAAAAAACATACAACTGAAATGATATGAGTGAATTATTATGTAAATACCTTTAAAGATGCTTAAAGGCATAGAGATAAAGGTATGCAATTTTATGTGCTGGCGCTGAAGCCATCGGAAGGGCGCCGTCTGCTGCGACCCGGTTGCAGCAGCGAAATGCTTCCTGCAACCGGGTTGCAGGAGCAAAATGCTTGCTGCAACCCATGACGTCTTATCCGGTTTAAGAAAAACGTCACGTCCGGCTATTGTTTTGTGGGTAGGTGGTTGTTTTTAGTAGCAGAATGGCTGGTCGTCGGAGCCGTGGGAGCTGCGTCGCCGTGCCAGCCGTGCGCTCTCGTGTTGTACGGTACGTAAGCAATTTTTTCTATTTTTTAGATATTTCAGTATGCATGTATTGAGTCATTGCCCGCTGTCTGGAACTCTACATTTAGTTTTCAACTTCCCTGCGCCCAAATGTTCTGTTGACGACCATTGAGCCTGCTTGGCCGGCAGTGGGCCCGAACGGCCCAAAGGTGTATTATAGAAAGTTTCAATCGAAAGCTCAACGTAGTTCTACACCAATGAACATGCGGTTAAATACCGTTTATTAGGCCAACCGCACGAAAGTCTGTAAAACACGCCTGACTACCAGTCTTTGCGTGCGCCTAAAAAGGGCGGGAAACTTGGGTGAGCTTTCCTCAGCGGTCTGGATGAATATTTATTGATTGTAACGTCTTTGAGCTGATGGAGGGACTTGAGGAGATACTAGGACATGACAAAACAACGCGTAGAAGCAGGAAAGGCGAGGATCACACAGGCCTGTGTGGGAAGCTTTTGTTTCGGTGCACTACGACGTACTAACCATTTGTGCGACGTGACCCTTTGTGTGACCCGCATTGTAATGACGCGGTGTAGAATAATGATTTCATACCTCATTTTATGACTGCGCACTGTCAAGTGTATGCAGGGCCACTTTCTAATTACGGTGAGGTAAGCGATTTCGCCTTGTACTTGTCTTAATTTCTTTTGTGTGTGTAAACATCGCTTATAAGCTGACGTCTAATATTTGTACGCAGGGACCTTCCTGATATGTGTTTTGGAGTCTAGCATGGGCTTGCTGGTTGCTGAGGCTGAACAAATGGGACTATGAAAGGCGGAGGCAGCATATGCTCCAACGCCACAAGGTGAGCCCTGTACTTAATTTCAAAACAATTGCTGTGCCACCGGGACTGGTCATTTGTTTTAATTTTTACATGGGGAACATGGCACAGGTCACCAGTTTGCATAGAGTGCATAAAGGATTCGAATAAGCAAGCATCCCTGCAGCTTCCTGCAGTTGCGGTGTCCAGCTTGTAGTTCGCAGCCTTTCTTTCTCAGCTGCAATTAATGCATTGCAAACAGTGTGCAATGTAACAGTTGATTCAGACTAAGAAAACCAGACTAGCTCCAAAAACAAACAAATGTTTGCTTGAGATGGAAGATCAAACCACGCTATATTGTCTTCTCAATTCGCTGTGAGAAACTAGCAAAGCTGCCTTCTTTAACGAATGGTATTCCTGCACAGATTGGTTGTGTCGCTTTTTTGTGCGTGTGACAAAGTTGCTGCAAGAACTTTATTTATTTATTTATTTGGTTACTATCAGGGCCGTTGAGCAGCTAAAAACAGTGACAGCTTCTCCGGGCACCGATATGCCTACCAGCCGAGTGTGGCAGGGTTGCTTCACATTAATCAAAGCAGCCTAGCAAATGAGGCTCACTGTAGCAGCAAGAATTGTGAGCACGCCCTCGCACTCACTTGCTTTGTCATCTCCTGCATCTTCTGGCGCAGCAGCGCCGTGCAGTCTTTTTCCACTCATCAGAGATGATCCTTTTATGCCAGGGGTCTTGGAGCACGGCCAGCGAAGCTGCGTGATGCAGTCTGCCCAGCTCAATTTTCAGCTAACGTTTTGAAAGCATTACCACCAGCCCTAATTTCAAACTAAAATAAGCTCAGACTTAGTACCCAGTTAGTACGCATTCATTTTTAATAAGGCGTTGACCACTTAATCTGCATGAACTTTCATTTGACATCACTATGCCTTCAAAAGCAAGGAGCCAGACATCCTGCCTTTTCTCTGCATGAACTTTCATTTGACATCACTATGCCTTCAAAAGCAAGGAGCCAGACATCCTGCCTTTTCTTTTATTTCCAAGTGTGCTTTTTTTTTTCTTGCTGAGGATTATAAGTGTGGTATTTATTAACAGGTATGTCATTTCAGTACCTCTCTCCGAGTGATCCTGAAACTGCTTTTGTCGGGCATTCAAGCAGAAAGGAGCACACGTTGCTTTTCTTTTGCAATAATGGAAGGGCTTGGTCTGGAAAAAAGAAGTTTTGCTTCTTTTTGTTCATTTTATCGTTATTTATTGTACTTTGTTTTCTGTTGTTTTGTTATTTTCTGGCTCCTGGATCATGAGAGAAAAGGCTTTGTCAATGCGGCCCACGTAGCAATATGAGTTTGAGACCGCTGCTCTATGCCCATAATGGCGTGGCTATCAATGGATTTCATAATGAGTTTGTCTGAGGTAATTGTCAAGCAAAAAACTACCATATGCCACTGGTCGGCCCGGACACACAACCTCCGCATCATGGTGTTAGAATAGAAATGCGTGAGCGGGCTGCTCCACACCAAGCAGTAAGTGGCGATACCGATGCGCTGATTTCTGTAGGCTGCCGAGAGACTGCGTTGACTGTTGGTGGCCGCGGGTTCGCTGGTTGCCGCAAGGAATGGCAGTCAGTTCTCAACTTTCGCTGACGCCCCCGCTCTACGCCTTTCTTCGATCATGGTATATTCTAAGTTGTAATGTAATGTGGAAAAAACGTGCATTGTTCTCCACTGTGATACAGACTACGTATTCTGCAATGAAAAATGTCAGCTTTTTTCGGTGCGAAAAGATGTCGAACAGCTTCAGCTATGGCGGCCGGCATACCAAGATAGGACCGAGCTATACAGTCACTGTTTGTGAGGGGCATTTGAAGCCCAGGTTTGTGTCCAAAACATGGATGACAGAGTTAAATGGGCATGTGCTACAAAGCGTTGCTCGTTGCTAGCAAAGGAAGCGGTCCCCACGATATTCTCTGCCGGCCTTGCCTACCTTTCAGACTTCGAAAAGTAGAAAGCCACCCACTGAAAGGCAGCCCCAGGAACCGAAAAAATAAAAGATCGTCAAACCTTGTGTAGAAGTGTCAGGTGAAGGTAGCACGTGCTTTACACGACACTGCGTGGGCATGGGCCGGTCCAAAAGCCGGCTGCGGCTCAGCCCACAGGTCGTCTGGGCCGACTCGTGAACATTTTTGCTGGACCCGGGGTGGACTTAAACGTGTGGGCCCGAGCCGGATTCGGGCTTGTACACAGAAAGCCGATGTCCGATTTATAGTCACTTTGTCAGAGTAAAAATCCGCGGCGTCGCAGCAACGAAACGGATGAAATAACTGGTACGCTTCGAGAAAAAGGTTTAGTCTTCATAGCTTATTTATTAACTTATTACGGCACCGCGGTGGCTTAGTCATTAAAGCTCTCGAGTACTGGGCTGGGATACCCTAGTCTGATCCTAATTGGGAGACAGCATTTCGGTCGGAGCTGAAAGCATGGCAGGCATATGCTATAGATGACAGTTTCATTGAAGGACCCCATGTTGCCGAAGTGATCCGAACGCCTGTGCTACAGCATCCTCATACCTTGAGCCGGTTGGGGACCATTACTCCAGACATAGCTTTTTTTTGATGTCATGTACACTTTTTTTTTTTTTTTTTTTCGTTGTGAGAAAATTCAAAACCAAACGTGGGTATGGTTTTCATTTTTAGCTGTTGATTGGAACGTCTCATAACAGAAATAGCCGCAAAGGCTTGATAGAGTTTAGAAATCTCCTTGACGTTGAAATAAGATAAATCTTGAATGAGCAATGTTTAAATGAGTCAATTAATGTCGTAAGCAATTAGACGTGCGCGGGCCCATTGAACGATTCAAACGAATATATGAAATTACTCCCCTCTGTGACTGAAGAGCAGCAGTCAGACACCGCTCTTGCATGTTTTAAAGCTTAAAATGCCATGTGCAGGTTACTCTAGTGTGGTGCAGCGTGGCATTCGCCTAATAAATTAGAGTAACGCTGGATGAGGCTGTTTAAGCTATCAGCGAGCACAGACAGTCTGGTCTGCGATAAGGTGCTTCCGCATATGGTCAGTTTTGTATACCACTGGAGACTAGGAACTGGAAACCTCATACAAACCACTGGGAAGGGCCAACGTGTGAACGCTTTATGAGGTTTGGCCTTTTCCAAGGTTGCTGTTCAACACTCGGGACGCCTCAGCCACAGATACAGTCTTGCTGCCGCAACGGCGCCATCTTTCTCGAAAGGGGGAATTGGAGGCGCGGGGGGGGGGACCTTCTACATGCAGAATCAGCGAAGAGCATTGCAGCCAGAACACATGCCGGCCCTGGCGACGGTGCGATAAATATAGCTATGATATAACAGCGCCTCTCGCACACCACAGGGCGGGCACGCCGCCTGAGCTTCTTGTCTTTCTTCTACCACTGTCGCCTCCAGTTCAGATACATTAAATTGGGAAGAGTATTGGTTTTCTCTTTCTTTGACGGAGGTGATACTTATACTTAACTAACGGCCGTTTTGGCATGGCGTGAAGACTACATACACATGCAATTGGCTACCTTGCGTTTCCTCGAGATTTTAATGTTATATTTTGCTGCACGCGGTGTCTAAATATTAAAGCCTCCTCACAAGAAATCCGATTACTTTCTCTCTCTCTCTCTCTCTCTCTCTTTTTTTTCTTTTTTCGGGGCCCCCTCGAAAGTTTAGGCTTGGTGGGGAAGCAGGAAGCCGCTGTGGCAGTGTAAAGGGCAGCACACGAGGAGCTCACTGACTGCCGGCGTCTCACAGTCTGGCACACACCTGCGTCGATCGGCGTCTGTCTGCGTCCCATTGTCGGGGGCACTCCCATGTCAAACGCGCCACTGCGCGCTGTCGGCAAGACGAATTGGAGAAGCGTAGTGTAGATGGCTAGCGAGGACTTGGTCTGGGCCACACCGTCTGCGTCGCAAGGGCCGTTGCGCGCTGTCGGCCAGACGAAGGGGATGACCGCGTGGCCGGCTTGAGGGTACTGACCCAGGCGGGAAGACGCCGAGATTCACTTGAACCTTTTTGTTTCCCGATTGCCCGACTTGGGCTGCTGTCGCCGTCTGGCCAAACACCCCGCGTTCCTTTCCGGTGGGGAATTCTTGTCACAATAGTTGAAAGCGGCAGCTCTCGCGTTTGTCTCGTCGCCATCCTTAACAGGGGACATGGCTCTTAAAGCTATTTTTCCTACGTTTTTCAACAAATTTGATAAAACCTGGTATTCTGATTTAGTTTCTTGCACTGATTTCAAATATATAATTATGTTTCCAATTGGCCAATTAGTTCAGAAGATAAAATGAAATTGTTCATAATTTGCGGGAACAATGAAAAAATAACCGCACTACAAAAAATTCACGTGAACACTTTGCTAGGTACTAGAAAGCATAACAAATACAATGTTACGTGCACTTTTGTATAACAAATATTAGCGATGTTATAGCAGTTTAAAATTCACTGCGCCAAATGTGAGTGCCTTCCTGTCTGATTTAGAGCAAAATGGAAAACTTTGAACTGCTATAACATCGCTAATATTTGTTTAAAAAAAAGAAATGCTCCTAACATTGTATTCATTATGCTTTCTAGTACCTAGCAAAGTGTCCATGTGAATTTTTTTGTAGTGCTGTTATTTTTTCATTGTTTCTGCAAATTATGAACAATTAATTTCATTATCTCTTGAACTAATTGGCCAGTTGGAAAAATGGTGGCATGTTTGAAATCAGTGCAAGAAACTGAATCAGAATGCCAGGTTTTATCAAATTTGGTCAAAAATTGGAAAATAATTTTAAGAGCTATGTCCCCCTTTAAGCAGAAGCGAAATGCAATACAGCTGACATATTTCGTGGTGTGTTTGGAGACTGTAAACGGCCTAAACTAATGCATTCGTTTTCAGCTAATTTCTAAGTCTAGAGTTATCATGGGAAGATGAAAGAGTCACACTGGCCGTACTGCCCGAATCCGTGGGTCTCACTGCCTGTCGGAGGTTGGGCACACTACGAGCAGTGGCGTGCCGCGCCGGCGCGGCTCGTTCATACACAACCCTTCAGACACCACGCTCCACATCATGTTCTACTTGGCACTTGCTGTATTTCATTTTAAACCAGCCAAAAGACGAGACAGAGAATAGAAGCGAACGAGATGAGGCTGGCTTCTGTGTCTCGTCTTTTGGCTGGTTTAAAATGAATGATTACCAACTCGCCCAGTCGTTAACCTTGTTGCTGTATTTACAGGGCATTCCCACGTCTGCTGCTGTGGTTTAGTTTAGCACTGATGAACGCTGTCTATGTTGGGGTACATGCAACATAAATAGCATGAAAGTAAAAGATTGCACAGCCATTATTGTAGCTAGTTTGTAAAGCATGGGATGCATAATGTGGAGGTCTCGGACCTCAACAGTGGCATGTTTCTTGTTTTTGTTTTGTTTTCCTAGTTTGCAATGAGTTATTTCTCATTTGAGAGTAGATACACTGCTAATTGCCATTCATCACCAATGCTGATTTTGTTTTTATTAGTTATTTATATGCTTTCCTCAATTTTTTCCTTTTCTGCTAAATAGAAGAACATGAGCCTCTCATAGCCTGTGTTGCTTTGGGACATTAAATCCCATAAGCCAGACCAGCATGAGCCTCATTTCTGGCAGTCATAGATCTGTTTCATTGAACCTCTTTGTTAATAATAAGCTTGTCAAACATACGTCAGACAAAAACATACAGTATTATGGGTGTGACACCATGAAGGTGTCAATCATTAGAAATGTCACAAGTGTTGGGCAGGCATGGAGGGCCCATCATTAACATGTTAAAATTAAGGAATCTCCGGTGCCACTCAAGCGAAAACATGAGAAGCCACTGACAAAAAGCCGTGGAGTAGGGCATCTGGAGGAGGAAAGGGCTATCCTTGAGTGCAGTCTATCCTCACTGAAGTTATTACTGATCAGTGCCTTGGAAATTTTATCAGAACAGGCATGGATAAAAAAAATTATATCCACATGATAAAGAGTGGAAATGTGCTGCTTATTGATGTGAACTCCAAACTAGTCTAGTGGTGCTTGAGCACATCATAGTGGTATAGTCCACATTTCTCAAGCTAAAAGAGTCATGTTTTTAGTCAAACTTATCGTTCGGGCATCAAGTATAGAAACAAGCATTGCATTTTCTACTAGTTTGTTCCAAATTGTTGCTAAGGTCATTTGTGTTATTTTAAACATCTATACATGTTTTGGCTGTTAGTCTTGCATTTTCAGCAATGCATTGATCTTTGAATAAAAATCAAATAGGTTATTTTGGTATGTCAGGTATAAAAAATTCAGCTAATAAAATCTTTTGACTTTAGAAACATGCTTCAAAACAATTTGAATGTTTCAAAACTCCCGTTTTATAGCTTCAAAGTGCTCGAGCCTGCTTCCACCTCTCCAAGTTGGTTTGTGGTTCAGGTCATTATTGACAATTCTGCATGACTGAATTGATGTCTTCAATTTGGAGTTTTGGGGAGGGTTGCATCCATTGGGAAGAGTGAAAAATGCTGGCCGAAGATAAGGAACGCTGCATTATGAAAATTCCGATTGCTATTGGGCAACCATCTCATGGATGATGGCACTTGAAAGCGTTTTGACTGGAGGTACTCTCACTGCTTGGGCTAGGCCAGTGCAGCACTTCATCTTACAGGAGCATATGCACCTAATTTTGGTCGCATTTTGCTTGTTAACGACATGCAAAACATTACTCTGTACAGATCATCGCCTGGTTTTTATCTTCAACCGCTAAATAATTTATAATTAAATTTTTGTCATCTGTTCCAGGGTGTCTATACTCCATTAACACACTGAATGTTAGTAGTGCTGCTACTGCACTTAAAATCAAGTGTTGGTCTCTGTTTGCAATATTTTTTAGCTGCTTTGAGAAGTATGATGCTCATGGACAGCCTCCTTAACAACATGAACTGGTGTATTTGTGATGAGGACCATATATCAGACAGCCAGAGGTTTTATGATGCTAGCATTGTAGCAACTGTCATGGTCCTGTAGTTCGGTGAGGGATTTGCCCATCTTGTGGTTGTTGCCCGTTTGCTGTGGCCACCCTCAAAGTAAATAGCTATGGTCCTGTCACATAGTTTGAGAACTTCTTGTTACTTGTATGGAAATTACTGTTTGGCACAAAATGACTTATGGCTGCCATCATGTGCATTATAGAGGGCGAGCGACTACATTTCGGTGGAACAGTTCCTCATTCTTTTTCACAGCCCATAGGAAGGATTTCGCAAGTTTAGAAAAATGAAATGTTCACAGCTGAGTCAGTCGCAATTCTGGAATCATGCTGTGTAGTTGACAAACGCTACAATCCGAGAGCAACGCATGTTGTCTAATGAACAGTGCAAGCGAAACTTCTTGGATGCAGCAGCAAATGAAAATGTGCACACATGGTTTTCAAGATGTCTCAACATTTATTTATATGCTTCACAACCTACCAAAGCCCGCATGCTTGCGTTATACCAAAGCACAATCAGCTGTCTGTTCTGATGTCTGCGGCCAGTGTTGATAAAGTTCTTTACCACCCATGGTGTCCATTTCTGCTGTGCATATGCACTGCAGTGATACATTGTCACACGCATGCAGAGAGCACTAGTACTGGCCTTACTTAGGGTAACCTTTTCGCTGTTTTGGCTTTTCTCATTCTTGAGCTATGCTACAGGGTGCACACTTTTCTTCTTGTCTGGTTCCTTTGACGAGTCATGAATTCAGCATTTGTACTTCTTTCCTTTTTGAGGGTGTAGTGACCATATGCAAATCCACTATTAGAATATATGAGCTGCTGCATTAGCTGCAGTCCTGCTATCTTTTTATTTAAATTTGGTACATCTCTGAGTTTCTCTGGGTGTTTTGTTGTTGTTCTGAGCTTGCATTCTTTTGTTTTTTCTCCCCGTGACAGCCGATCCTGCACGTGACTGATACTAGTCGAGAGATCACAACAGCTGCCCACCTTTCAAAGCATGGCATTCCCTGGCCCAAGTTGACTGCTCCCTGTGCTACTGGCTCAACAGTGTACTCACAAGTCTGCACTTCACTTACGAGCGTAATGGCAACACACACACGTTGGCCATAGCTTCTGTGTCAAAATAAAGTATTCCTACTTATGTGCCTTTTCATTCATTATTAACGCACATGATTGGAGTAATAAACACTCCAGTGCCAAAACACCATGTTGACACACTCATTTATGTTTAGACTGCCTACCTTCTGCATTACTTCTCTTTTTGTAACCTACCTAGTAAGGTAAGTATTTACTGTATGTGTCATAGAACCACATGTATTTGTTATTCCTTTTGAGACTGGAAATAATCCGCAAAACCAGTGAAGTAAGAAAAGTTCACAGATATATTTCGTAGACAATTTTTAGAGGTAAGCCCAATGAAGATGTTTCGAACTGCAGACAGGGACTGATGATAAAATGGCAAAGTGGGTGGTGTTTGTTGAATTGCATAAGATTTGTTTAATTCAGTATTTTGCAGATGAGCAGCAACTTTCTCAATTGCAATGCTTACTTACACCCATACTGTCACCTCATGTAATGCTCAAACATTTGGCAGTGCTAATCACTTTACTAAAATATTGAAATCTTGGCCCTTCAAAGTGAATTGTGTTCAATAGCGAGGTGACATGCTTGTAGCAATGAGATTCTAACCTTGGATGCCCGCTTAATACACTATTGCTGTGCCTCTATGCTACTGGGATGGTGAGGCAGCATACTAAAAGGGCATAAAAAGCGTGTGCAGTAATTCTTTACATGTAACAATAGTTGAAGCCCTCGCCTAATTTAATGTGACTGCATTAAAAGGCCATATTTACCAAAAACGGCAATTTGAGCGACAAGGATGAGTGGCAGATAGTATGACCGGATGGATTGGTCTGTGTGATGTGAGGACCATGGTATGGTCCAGCTGCCTACCCAAGCAGCTCCTTTGACATGAGAAAAACTCATTGCCTTTCAGAATCCCGTCAGATGTGTGAGTTGGGAGTTCATTTACATAATGTGGTAATTAGTAATTTTACAAATTGGTATGTGTGATAAAAGTGCAAACTAAGATTGGTGAGTCAACAAGTAGCCAACTAAATGTACAGGAATGAGGATACAGGAGTCGTAAATGCTGTGGCATGTTTTCCTTAACAGCGGTGCTGAAGTGCCCCCGAAATATTTGTTGCATTTGCTCAATTTATGTGTATTTCAGTTTCTGGTATAACCTTTCCCACACCTTTAACCTTTAGGCACAGTAATTATAAGTAAAATCGGCAGTTAAAAAAATAGCATTGTCAAGATGACAGCGTTCCAAAAATTGAGAAATAGTAATTAAGGTACGTATAGCAACAAAAGTTGCTACACTGTACCATCAGCATACACGTGTGATCCCAGCCATTTTTGGAACCATAAATGCAGTATTAACATCAGTAGTTTATCAATTCAGTTTCGGACTATCCTCATGTTTGACAAGATTTTAATGATGAAACTTTCAGCTTAATGCCTCCAGTAGCCTGAGTATTCTGAAGCATAGCATTGTTGCCTTACTTAATTACTTGGCACACTTTCCAATTTTGCAGTGAGAAATTTTCTTAGCTTAAAACTGAAAAATTTGGCAGTACCCTGTCAGGGACGAAGCAAGCTTTTGGAAAAGGAAAATAGAGTAAATGTCTCCGAGTAGACACCTCATATGTTCACTGTGAATGAAACTAATGAGCAAAAAAAAAAAAAGCATATGCTTTCAAGCAAAGTATTGCAATGCTTAATATTACATAGAATTCCTCCTGGCACATATAGATTTCATATTTCAAGCTGCCAGTTTCCATCATGCAAGGACGACGTCTGCTAGTTTCTATACAGCACCTTCGTGCTTTCGCACTGGCATGCCATGTTTTGTGAGAGGGTACCTTTCTAAGTGGACTCAGCTAGGCTTAACCTGATTTCCATGAAATATATATGGAAGGGTGCTTAAACCAGATGCTATCAGGCTTTAAGTATACCTGCAGGTAAGGGCCCTGCCAACTACTATTTTTAATAAAGAAAATTTGATATATCTTCGTCACTTAGTGTTTGTCATATATACTCCCTCAAGCACAATTAATGTGGTCTAATCGAGCTGCTTGGTTGATACTAAAAATGAAAACGCAGCACTGACACCAAACATGGACGGGCTACTGCTCAATTAAAACGCCTGGAGAGAGTGCAACGTAAATCAATTTAATCGCTTTCACTTCTTTCTTGTCGACTGCGACGTAAAGTATCGGCAGCACTTGAGCAGTGGTCACCTTTACAAACCAAGCATGCTATGCGTCTGGTCATCGACTGGCAGCTGTCGGCCGGCGCATCGTTGCCGTCGATTCTCCTAGCGACGCCATGCCCTCCGCGGCACGGATTCAACCCTCTTTCCAGTTTGGTTGCTAATGGCCATCAATTTTCGCTGATTATTGCACTATAAGCAGGTAAGCCATCTCTACTAATTGAGCACATAAATAAAATATTTTATTGAGTTTAGTTTACAGCGCAGCCCTATGGCAGTCGCGTAATCGGCGAAGCGAATAAAGAGCACATCAGAGGATGAAAGTTCGGCGATTCACTCTGATGCATATCTTACGCACTGGATTTGTTAGAGACCAACATGGAATAATTTGAACAAATTGTTCTATATAAACGGTCATTTGGCTGCTGGATATATCATTGCTTGTAAATCCGGCAGCGCAAAATATATAGTAAAAAAAATTACTTCTTTTTCCATATTTTATGTTCACAACAAACATATGCATAACCACGCACTGAGATCAAGTGCCACATGAAAATTCGCGCTTCCACTTCAGTTCGAATAATAGCTCTCGAGGTCAAATGTTCGAATGAGTCGCGTTACATATGCTGTGTATGCAAGGTGGGTACGTGGGGGACGAATTAAACTGCACTGCAAAATATGGTTTGGTTTGGTTTATGAGGTCCCGAAGCAACTCGATCAGGCTATGAGATACGCCGTATATAGTGGAAGGCTCCGAGAATTTCGACCATCTAGCTGGGTTTTTACCGTACCGCGCAGTACACGCGGGCGCCTTGTTAGTATTCGCTCCCATCGAAAAGCAGTCACCCCAGTCAGGATTGAATCCCACACCCTTGGACACAGAAGTCGAGTACGCCAACTGCACCAGCACAGCGGGGGAGGGGGGGGGGGGACTGCAGAAGACACTGTTGCGTTGTTGGGTGCTTGGTTTTGCCCGCGGCTGCTACATTTTTGTGACATGGCCATGCAGTCCCGTTCCACCTAGCTTCCACTGGGCCATCGCAATTCAATCTCGACGTCCTATAAAATCGCAACCATGCAATTCCTGGCACGAAGTCGCCCCCTGGTCGAATTAGCATGGCTTACCCTGCTCGAGTCGCTCGTTTATACACGCTGGCCAACAAAGACGTACGGGATCTGTTGGCTCTTAAATGATCACAACGGTGCACTGCAATGCCGATCGACGCCACGTACACGCTTACGGGCGGCATGCAATTCGTTGCAGCCTCCGCTGCTGCGGGTGCGAGTCGTGAAAAAAGAAACTATGCCGAGACTGCGGGCATTGCAGAATTAACATGCAGTTTCACGGGTTGGTTCGGCTGGAGGCTTTTAATTGTGCCCGTGTATGCGGTGCGATAACAATTAATTAAGCAGGCGCTGGTATATAACTGATAATACTTTTTAACTAGTCATGCGCACTAGCGCCTCATTTACTAACAGCTATAGGTTCGCTGAGGTCGCAATTATAATATCTATATCAGTTTTTTAAATTTTGGAAACACCATTATCGTCCCCGCTTTTAGCACATGAATTTAGGCCGCGCATGGCAGAAAACGAAACCTCTCGGTCGAGGATAATTTAGTGCGCGCGGCATATATATGTACGGGTGTACGTTGTACGATCGCTTCGCTAGCCATTCCTCCCGGGCGCTCCCGAACATTATGAAAGGAGTGACATCCGCGGCGGTGCGTGGCGCGTATTCAGCATGCATGACTAGCGTGGCGATTTGCGCTCACCCGCTGTATAGTTTCGGTTTCGCCTGTGTACGGCCGAAACTACCCGAGCAGGTAGCGTAGATGGCAGCGTACTGCTCCGAAGTTGTCACTTGCTCCTTCGTAGCGCACAGGAGGGACGGCAAGCTTCGAGAGCAAGGTATACCCGCACATATGAAACGGGCTCATAAGAGAGCCAGGTCATAGCCTCCTCTATTTTTTCGAAAAAAATAGAGGAGGCTATGACCTGGCTCTCTTATGAGCCCGTTTCATATGTGCGGGTATACCTTGCTCTCGAAGCTTGCCGTCCCTCCTGTGCGCTACGAAGGAGCAAGTGACAACTTCGGAGCAGTACGCTGCCATCTACGCTACCTGCTCGGGTAGTTTCGGCCGTACACAGGCGAAACCGAAACTATACAGCGGGTGAGCGCAAATCGCCACGCTAGTCATGCATGCTGAATACGCGCCACGCACCGCCGCGGATGTCACTCCTTTCATAATGTTCGGGAGCGCCCGGGAGGAATGGCTAGCGAAGCGATCGTACAACGTACACCCGTACATATATATGCCGCGCGCACTAAATTATCCTCGACCGAGAGGTTTCGTTTTCTGCCATGCGCGGCCTAAATTCATGTGCTAAAAGCGGGGACGATAATGGTGTTTCCAAAATTATAGCCTCCTCTATTTTTTCGAAAAAAATAGAGGAGGTTATGGCCAGGTACGCGCTCGATCATCACAGTGGTTTCAATTTAGCCCGCGCATAAAAATTTCTTGCGCTAAATACGCCAACAGAATTATGTTTTGGGAAAGTTTACACTGATATAGATACTGACATGGGCGTCGGCATGACCCCCTGCATGGTGCCAAAAGATTCTTATTCACTGAAACTGCATTCAGAACACAATTTGTTCATTCTAGAAGGACAAACTCGTGGAAGTTTAAATTTTGGGGCTTGTGTTATTAAATTAAGGAAAAAAAGTATGGGAGATGGAATAAACCCCACCCTTTACAACCCCCTTTACTGATACATTATCACCAGGTTTGATTTGGTTGTTTAATCTGATGCAAAAATTCATAAGAATAGCAATAAATGGACAGCAGAAAACAATTAAGTAGTTCAGTTTGGTAGTTAAAATCTTAAGGGTCACTGTATAAAATGCTTTTTGAAGATTAAGAAAAGGTAGCTAATTTTATTTGAGTTGAACATGCCCATGCTTCTCATTTAGTGAATCCGTATATACAAAGCATTTCTCATCACCTGATGGGCCAGCTCATCAAGACACTTACAGTAATTGTTTAACTGTGGCTGCTTCCTCTTTGTACGAAATAAAAAACTAACTTGAATTTGAGGCAAAAATTTCTAAGAAAGGAAAAGGCGCGAGTACTGAGTCATCAAAAGTGCCTTAAAATTGAGATACTCGCTTAAAATCAAGAGACTTAGCTGCAGTATATGCAGCCAAAGAAGAAACAGAAAAAGGCTTTTGAAATGCCAAAACAAGTGATTTTAATAGCACCCCCAAAATTCAGCAAGAGTACTGGGCAATTTTAGAGTGTATGGCTAAAGCAGAATTCATTTTACCCAAATTTAATACTCAAGTTGGCTGTTCTGCCAATGCCAAATTTTTATAAAAAATTTTAACACTTAGCACAAAAAAAGCCTAGCCTTGAAGGCTTTTGCTTTCTTTTCTAGAATGCATTCATACCTTCAGTTAGAAATGTTAAGAGAAGCACGATCAAAAGCGACCATTCAGAGCTTCATTGGAACTATCCAAAATATAAGTTATGAACTGCAAAATAAAACGACCCAAGTTTAAGGTCTAATTGTGTTTTTTAAGTTTCGCTCTCAGCTATGCTGGTTCCTGTAGACCTTTCCTCAACTCTTTAAACTGTACTTCAAGACCTAGTAGAAGTAGTAGTAATAAACTTTATTTGGCTACAAAAATGAGTGCCAAAGAGGTTTGCAACTTATAGAGCCAGGGCCATCTGTCACTTCGACATGGAGGACTCCAGCCAGGTACACCAATTAAAAGGAGGAGAGTCAAGATGAATGGGGGACTGAATGGCAATGGTGAAAAGGAAAAGCAGTGTTCTAGGTTAATGCAAATGAGAGATATAGTTGGGACAAGATGCTTTAGGTGGAAACGGTAAAGAAAGAAATGCGCTGGGAGAAGGAGGAAGAAACTTTAATGACACGGAGTATTAGGCACCGAGAATGTCCCGAGTACGGATCACCAAAGCCAACCAGTCCGTCAGCTGATGCAAGACTAGCCAAGCCCACCAGGTCGGGAAACAAAAGTGAGGAAAATGAAATATGCCGGGATGGTGAGAAAATTTGTTCCCATTTTACGTTTGACATGAAATTTAGTGACAGAAGAAAGGAAGAGGTGTCAAAAGAAGAATGAGATAATCTCGAAAATGCCTGGAAAGCAGCTTCATTCATCAAATTGACAGGTTGAAAGAAGCCGGCTATCCGGAACATGGTGTCATCTCAGTTGCTGAAGGAACCTATAAAAAAATGAAAACAAACAGCAAGGAAGCTATGCCTAACACAGCGGACAGAATACAACAACAAAATCTGGTTGCAATACCCTATCTGCACAGCATATCGCATGATTTGAAACGAATAGGCAAAAAAGTAAATATCGAAGTAGTTTTTACAGCTTCGGAAAAGTTATTGAAGCTTTGTAGGATCACTCAAACTTGTGGTGTGCAGCAACGCGCATGTAGCATAAAACACCAGACTTTATTTGTACCCTGCAGCACAGGTGTGGTGTACGAGATCCCACTAAGCTGTGGGAAATGTTACATTAGACAAACGGGTAGATGCAAGACTAGCCAAGCCCACCAGGTCGGGAAACAAAAGTGAGGAAAATGAAATATGCCGGGATGGTGAGAAAATTTGTTCCCATTTTACGTTTGACATGAAATTTAGTGACAGAAGAAAGGAAGAGGTGTCAAAAGAAGAATGAGATAATCTCGAAAATGCCTGGAAAGCAGCTTCATTCATCAAATTGACAGGTTGAAAGAAGCCGGCTATCCGGAACATGGTGTCATGGCTCTGAGAACACAATTATACCTATGAAAAACTTGCAAAAAAGAAACATCTGCGAAGGAAACGTTGCTTTGCACTGCAGCAGGTGCACAGGTTGTATGCCCTGGCTTCTACAGAGCTTAAAGCCAGGGGGTGTGTCAGAGACCCCCCCCCCCCCCCCCGTAATATTTAAGAGGGGTCTGAGATCCCCAAAAGCTTGAATTCAAGCATGAGGACTGTAAGAATACAAACCAAGTAATCATTGTTTTGTTCTTGTCAGTGGTGTAATTGAAAGATTTCTTCTCTATCGTTTCAACAGTTTCACATTGAGTATTAATAAAAACCAGAGATGGAGAAAACTAATGATTTCTCCCCTTTGTATAAAACGATTTGCAAAACAGGCAACCAGCCACTTTCTCTCTTTATTTCCCTTTCCACCAATGCTCGAACCAGTACAGACCCCCTCCGATTGAGCCAGACTTTAAGCACTGGGCTTCACAAAACAAAGATTATTGGTAGAAGCAACAAGCAGATTACAAGAGAGATTCTGGAGGCAAGAGTCATCAAACAGAAAAAGGGCTTGTGCGTCAGTGCACCTTCAATAATGCTCAGTGAAAAAGAACTTGAGATCCTGTAAGTAGCGTAGGTTTACTCAAAACGCTTAGTATTGTTATATCTTTTCTTGTATGGCAGTTTCCGGTTCTATATCTGGTGGTTTTTAAGGCTAACGACACGACTTAATCCTGCTCATTCATACTTTACATTTTGACAACAGAAGCCCATATACAGCTCAACCTGGCTTTTTCATTTGTCTTCATCGAATGTTTAGCGGTGAGGCATGTGCTTGCTCATGGTGTATACTACTTCACTTGTGTTTTGATTTTTGTGATTTCTTGTTTATTGTTATTTATTTATTTTTTTGTCAGTGCTTTGTTAGGAGAGAAAACTGGTATATGTGTATATGACGTTTTGACTTCGGCTGAGTCACATGTTATGAAAATGTGCATAAATTCCTCCGTTTTCCAATAAACCTCAGTTGACAGTCGGTGCTGTGTTCATCTCCCTACCTCTGACCACATATATCTCAATCTCAAAGACCTCATTCCAATAGTAACACGCACAAGTATTGATACAGTCATAAATTTATTACAATGAACAAGACTTTGCTGTCAACCATGATGAACTTGACTTTCTGCAACATCTAATGTCAAAGTGAAAGTGATCGCTCCTTCCGCTTATATGCTTTACTTATTATTAAGGAGATTATTAAGTTGGTTTAGACCTCAAGGCAGAATATTAGTTTAAATAGTTTAGTCACAGAAACAAAAAAACACGGAAAAGAAATTATAACCGAGCTTTTTCTTGGTTGAAGCGCGCCGTATAGAGGAAGAAAGTAAATATATTTACACAGGTGGAAGCAGGCTCAAGCATTTTAGAACAGCTCAGGGAGCAGTAATAAAGTAACTTCGGAGCAGCTTTGAAGCAATAAAACGAGAGTTTTGGAGCAATCACATTATGTCTTGGAGCAAGATTCTAGACTCGCTTTTAATAATAGAATTCTAGCTTCCTCACTTAACTCTGACTGTCGAATATTTCGAAAAAAAAAAAAAATAACCTCCAGTGTCGAACTATTTCAAACGCTATGCGTTTAGCGCAATACCCGTACTGCAAAAACGCCGCGGGACGGCATACAGCCGCAGCACCTGTACGGCAAAACCAGTCAAAGGGTTAAATAGCAGCAAATGGAATGCTGCCTTCTACACTTCATAATTGAAGATCGTTTAACTAAGAGATTTATACTGTTTTGTAAGATTCAAAGGTGGACTTCACCACCTTGATGCACTCAAGTATTGCCACTAGTTCGAAGTTCACATCAATGAACAGTACATTTCTGCTTTCTATCTTGTGCATATTCTTTTTGATCCTGCGCCTGTGCCGATAAATTTCTGGGTACTGGCCAGTAACGCCTTCAGGGAAGATAGGTGGCACTTTAAGTATAGCCTTTTTCCCCTTCAAATTCATTACTTTATGGCCCTCTGTGGCTGCTCAAATTATTGCTTGAGCTATCTTAGTTTTAGCACACTGGCGATAGGCCCCGTATGACTTTCCAACACTTTTGAAAACACATTTAGTGACTGGCACCTAAGTGGCATCACCTCCATAAGAGTTCCAAGTGTGCTTTTGTCTGTCGTAGGCATGACAGGCTAGATGGTGAAGCACCTGCTTGTATTCACAGCAGAATCGCTACAAACAAACCGTGTAGTTCGTTGCGGCTGGACAAGTTTCCAATGGCTCGTAGTCATCATCGGCCAGACTATACCAACTGCAGGGTGAAGGCCTCTCCCATACTCCTCTACCTGTGCTAGCTGCATCCACTTTACTCCTGCAAACTTTTTAACCACATCCGCTCACCTAACTTTCTGCTGTCCCCTGCGACGATTTGCTTCCCTTGGAATCGTTTATTACCCTAAGCGAACATCGGTTGTCCTCTCTACGCATTACACGCCCTGCCCATGCCCATTTCATCTTCTTGATTTCCACTAGAATGTAATTAACTCAAGTTATTTCTCTAACTCACTCTATGTGCTTCCTATTTTTTAACGTTACACCTACCATTTTTCATTCCATAGTCATCTGCGTTGTCCTCAACTTAAATAGAACCCTTTTCGTTAGCCTCCATGTTTCAGCTCCATAGATGAGTAAGTGTAAGATGCAACTGCTGTATACCTTCCTCTTGAGCAATACCGCTAAGATACTAGTCATAATCTCAGAATACTTACCAAATGCACTCCATCCCAATCTTATTCTTCTAGTTATTTCCCTTTCATGATCTAGATCTGCGGTTACTACCTGTCCTGAGTAAACATATTCGTCTACAACTTCCAGTGCTTCGCTACCTCGTAGTAGTCTGGTGCGCCTGCTTCACTCGCTGATCTCATTTTCCTCACCACAGGCGATTCAAAAGGCCGGAAGTAGGTGCTATATCAAGAGCACAGAACATTTTCCGTAACGAATTCCTCAAATTTGCTTATAAGCAAACATTATGCTGCATACTTTTCTAGTATATTAAAATTTTATACATATTAGGCTCGGGTGAGATGCATTACACCTCTGCTACCGGTGTGCTGCCATCGTTTTGACTACACCAACCACATACCCTGTATACAGAACTCATAACAGACCATTGCCCAGCTGCGCTTCTCATAGTCACTTAACTTAATTTTCTCGGATTGCGGTTCTTGCTGTCAATACCAGTAATGGCCCACTCTGCGGCAAAACCGTGCTCCACTAAATTTAATGTCAGAACATTGATGCAGTCGAATTGGAGCAATTTTGGAGCAGGGAAAGCAGGCTGGAGCAGAATGAAGCAAATGGAGCAGCACTTCCACCCCTGCATTTAGGATGAATGCAAAGAAAGGAATACTGCAATCAAATTCTAAATTCTAAGTTCATTCTAAGTTCAAAAGGCAAGCCACCATGTCAGTGTTATCACTCAGTATCCTAATTTCTAAGTTCAATATCACAGGAAAGACAATTGTGCCAAGCTCAAGCTTAACACTGTTCAACATGATCCAGTTACATATATATATATTCCTGCCGAACATAATCACAGTTCCCATATTGTAAGGAATCTTTATCAACCATGCTTTTATTTATGTGTTTATTGATACCTCAGAGGTCCTAATGCAAGACTTTACAATGATAAATGGCGACAGGCTGGTGGTATACATGGCTATGATTAGACAGGTTCTTCGATGGCAGTACTGAAGCTTACAGGATCACTGATGACGGATGATTCCAGTTGTGAACAGTGCTTGTGAAAAATGACTCATTAAATGTAGTTGTGTGGGCATGCGGTGAAACGCCACTTTTACGATGACCTGTGCGAGGTGTTCTATACACAGGTTAGCCGAGACGACTGCCATGAGGTCTTGTATGAAAAGCTTGTGATAAAGGCAGGCATGAAGTACAGTGACTAGAACAGAGACTGTAACAGAGATTTCATGGCAGAGATGCTGAAGGAGTATTCGAGGGAATGAAACTGGTGGCATGGTTTTTAACAGGCTCATAAGGTTCAGTAAAGTTACAGTAGTGTGGATCAACTATATGATTGGTATATTAAAGTTGTGATCACACAAGGGTTTTGTAATCTAGTAATTTTACACAAGAAGGTGCCAGCCATGGGTAGGTTACGATAGAGGTATCCAACAGTTCTATTAGAGTAATTAGTTACATGGCTTACAAGGCAAGACAATGTTAAGCCATTAATGAGGTGAACACCAAGGTACTTAAACGAATTCTTTGAAAAAGTAGTACTAGTGTTAATTTTGTAAGTAGGATGTGTTGTCTTGGCAGTGGTGAGAAGAAATCAACAGTTTAAAGCTTCTCAGGGACGGAGGCCACATAGCACATCACTATTGTATGCGAATTAGATATTGATATAAGGCAGAAGCGTCGGACGAGTTGGTTACAGAGCAGCGAAGTACACAGTCATCAACTAAAATGTGGATGGTAGAAGTTACTGAAGGGAGATCGTTAAGAGTAAGGGACAGTGCTTTGTGGAACACATAGCTGAAAGAAAACTTTGAGAAAGAGGACTGGGTATTAGCAGTAACAAACCGCGCGCGGTCGGTCAGAAAGCCTTGGATCAAACTAGTGGATAGAGGTTTGTTCAATTCAGGCAGCTTCAGCAGAATGCGGGCAACGTGAAAAATGCGTGCAGACAGGCGACGCAACTTGGGAAAAGCGGTAAAAGAAAATCGAGTACCGAACCTGCTGGATATTTTTTTCGAAGTTAATATTGGGATATATTGAGGGCGAAATGCACCATTTCGGCTCCATATTAGTGCCTATACCCTGTGCGATTCAGGGAACGTAGGAACGGGCGAATGCTAAATATTTTTTGCACACTCTTGCACACTACGCGAACGCGCACACCTCGTGAATAACGCGAAATAGAAGTGTCCTTTCGCTAAGGCAGTTTTGGGAAAACTGCTAGCAGCTTTGAAAAGACCCGTTTTATCTGGAGTGTCCGGCACTGCAAAAGAAAGAGCACATAAACACCCTTCCAGAATCAGCCAAGCGATCACATACGGTGATTACATCAACACCGCAACCTTCAAAACGAAAGCCAAGACCACCTACACATTGAGAATATTCTTCTTCCATGGCAGCACAAACCAAATCACGATCCCCATACACAGGCCTTTTACATACGCTCTTGGTTTTTACTATGCCACACTGTGCACCATTCATGCTTCAAAAATAAATCCAAGACGCCCTGTTCGTAAGGCAACACGCAAATATGATTTGTTGCAGAATGAACGGAGAGACCAACGGGGTCCGCAGGTAGGAGCACTCTTTCAACTTCTGTGGATGCACGAAGCCTCTAATGCGTCTATCGCCTCTGTCGTTACTAACGTAATCCATGAAGAAACTGCAAGATGAGCACTGAGGCACGAAATGTGGACGGCGCAAAAATCGCGATTCACACGACCACACATTCCAAACGTCGTTTACAAACACACGACATGTGATCTGCCTTGGGCTTTCCTGCAAAAACACCAATCCGAAAGTAATAAACAAAGCCAAGCCAATCCATGGGTTGCAATAACGATTTGCTTATTTTCACCCGGTTGCACCAAGCTTCTAGCTTATTCCAACCGGGTCGCAGCAACGCCGGCCCATCGGAAGTGGTGTTGACCCGGATGTGCGTCAAAGTGGAGCCAAGTACGGCTTTCGGTTCCATTTTCTGTTTTTTAAGCTTCGCAGCGTAGAGAGAGAACTATTAGCATCCTCTATCACCGCGCACCGGGTGCGCCCCAAAAACGGCGCGGTGCCCTGTGCACCACGGCGGTGGCACCCTGAGAAGGATCAACATCAAGGACAAAATGCACCCCGCGATGATGATGATGATGATGATAGTGTTAGCTAGTCCCTTTGTAACGGGTGGACACCAGATTGGTGTCCCAGCTAATAATAAAAAAAAAAACCACACACACACACACACAATTGTCTGAAGAGACATCAACACGGGTGCATGTATTCAGCGACACCTTTCTTCTGGAGCGCGAATTTGATTGTCTGCTGCATTCTCACCAAACTCCGTGCGCTCCACACATACCGTTGTAGAAAGCAACAGCATCAACGGCATGTCAACGGTACGAGGTATCATTCGGCAATGTCTGTAAGAGAACTGAATGCTGTCATGGAAGCGGCTCGATTATGACATAGAGTGTACTGTAATTCTATATGCTAAATATTACGGTGACAGCTTCGCTACTTTTTGTTCCCCGCATACCACAATTGAGTGAGTTAAATCCAGTCATTACGCGCGCAGTCGTGATTACTCAAAAGCAAGAAATGAAAGGACGTGTTCTTTAGCCGTCTTCTGTGGGCAAGGGCCCCGCTGAGCTTAAAATCACGACTACTCATAGCCGTGCCGATCACGTTGTAGCAGTTTTTAGCTAGACGTTCCTGCTCACCCAGAAATGCTTTCGGAACTGTATATCAATAACATAATTCACATCTCAAAGCGACATGTCGTACGCTACAAGCTTGACGTGTCAAAGGCTCTGCACACTTCGATGTTAGGCAGGGAATCGTAAACAGCCGATCGCTATCGTTGAGGCGCTAGATGATCGGCCCGACGAGAAAACCGGTTGACTTTCAAGCACCGTACGTTATACGCGGTGTGAGGTCGATTGTCATACCGTCTTCGTAACCAGATATGATTTTGACAACAGTTTATCGATTGCGGCAATCATCCGTACTATTTTTCTCCATCGCGTCAGTCAGCTAACGTGCGACGCGAGCACATCGAGCAGGGCAAAGCGGCTTCCCTTCAGCGCGCGTCCCGCGCAGTGCTTGCCTGCCGGGACTGCACCCCTGCTCTAGAGCACTATACCCCTGCGAACCACCGATTTTCTGGGTGCGTGACGGGGCAACGAAAAACTACAGTGAACTAGTCCACTGTAGAAAAAAATGGAGGCTTAGCTTGGTTAAGCCTGGTCAGATGCGAAGCATATATTGATTGCTAAACTCGGCTTTCCATGGTTACACGTGCTTTTACGTTGCTCGTATCAGTGGAGCATCGTTGTCGCCGAGCCGCATGCCGAGCACGCTCCTTGGCCAAACGTTCTTCCCGCTCTTCTGGGCTCTCTGCAGCACGCCGCAGCTTTCGCTTTTCATTCCACCGCTCGGCTGCACTCCCTGGAGGCATCGCCACCTTTTGTGAGAGTCTACTAGAAGCGAGCGCAATCGTCTCCCCTTTATATATAAACCTGCGCTATAGGCAACCTGCAGTGGCCAGGCGGCGCTAGTGGAGTGCAGCGTTCAGCGCCGCTAACGGCGGCGCCGCGTAATCTGAGTAGGCCGGCGCGGTCGGGTTGCGTTCGCGTTGTACGGCTGGAAGCATCTCGGCTCTCATTTCCTGCGGTTTTAAGGCAATCAAATGTCTTCAGAGTTACTTCCGAAAAGCAATACTGATGAAAGGACACCGCCTGTTCTAGAATGCTCATGTTTAAAATTTAAAACGTGAATGGTGTCGACGTCACCGCGAAGTGCGTGCAGCTCGCGACGGTACACCCGCGCGCACAGCTTTGAATTTCGCGTGAGTAGACGGAGACTTTTTTTAACGACGTTTATTCTCTCAGGGCATCAGTCGGATATGTGATGATGAATTAAGAAATAATTAAATGAATGAAAAATGTTGTAAACGTAGCTTTTCATTTACCTATTGCGTTCACACCTCATACCCAAACATTGAAAGTGCAGAAAGAACCTGAGAAGAGATTGATCGCCATTTCTTCTTTTTTTGTTCTTCCTGTTTGATTACAGCAGCATAATAATTTCTTCGCGGTTTTGCTTTACAGTTTAATACCATGACGAACACTTTTGTTCGTGGTGCACCTTTCGACAGTGCCGCGGATGTTACAGGGGGCAGCATGGTGCGGTACCCGCTACGGATGTGGCGATTGCAAGCACTGTGCGGTTGTAGCGTGCGTCATCAACGAAAACTGTGCGTGCCGGGGGCGGGGAGTAGGGGGCCTCCTACACCGTTGGAAAAAATAAAGCTATTAACAACAACTGGCATACATTTTGTACCGATTCGTACCTAAATCTTGGGGAAAGCCGGCGAGTAATGCTGGCACTCAATGGCAAAGCTTTCGTAAAGGAGGTCGTTAAGAGTTAGAATTTTTACTGTTGCTACTAATGATGAAATAGTCTATCGTCTGGGACAAGAGAATCTTGAGTAGCTTGAGCAGTCGGCGAAAGAAATATTTGGCGCGGAACGATATAACGAAGTTCCATTCTAGCGTACACAGCATCATGGGCCTCTACACTCCGCCACTTCGACTTTTTCAGCACCTTAAGAACTAATTTACAGATAAATATGCTTATTGAAATCTGTAATTGGAAGTGTTGAAGATATTTTGGCTTTGTGGTTCCGAATAGAATACACCGCATTAGAAATCCGGTTCACAAATCCACGAACATTTTTTTTTTATTTCGCCTCCGTTGAAATGCGGCTGGAACACGATGCTGCGACTGCACGGCTTTGTTGCTTTTCTGGACGTATGCCACTCGATCTTCCACAGCATATACCAGTACACGCCAAATTTTACAGCACGGAGCGCGTACTGAGTAGTGTGCCCCAACCAGCGTGCGACTCCCCGAGTCAGAAGTTTATACCGTTTCTTCCGCTCACGGGCAATCGTCTTATTTTAGCTTCTTGCCGTCTGTACGCCAATGGCCCCATAACAAAATGAATTTCAGTTACATTACTCTCTCGCAGCCAATATCTCCTTCTTTCATCATTCTCCATAGGTTCTCCCAGCAAGCGGTACGCTTAGGTTTCCTTCGTGATTGTGGCAGTCTTTCTCGCCGCCCTTGCGCTTATTTTTATTCTTGTTCACATCCGTATGTAGTCGAAGCATCGCACGAGACCACTGAAGTCACTAAATGAGTAAATCACACTCACTGGGATAACAAAACGCGAACGCAGAAGAAACACAGCGGCCGCAGCATATACGGCGGCAGCTTCTGCACCGCCTCAGTATTAGCTCCCGTCGGCCGCCAGGTGGCGCCACATGTCTCAGCAAACTCCATTGCAGGTTGGGCCGCACGGCGTGCAACCGCAGCCGACGGCGCGAGCCGGCCCCCGTCTCTCCTCTGTCGTGACGTCAGCGTAGCACGTGGTGTGACGTCACCATACCATGTGGTCCGCACAGCGTGCAACCGCAGCCGACGGCGCGAGCCGGTCCCCCGTCTCTCCTCTGTCGTGACGTCAGCGTATCACGTGGTGTGACGTCACCATACCACGTGGTCCGCACGGCGTGCAACCGCAGCCGACGGCGCGAGCCGGTCCCCCGTCTCTCCTCTGTCGTGACGTCAGCGTATCACGTGGTGTGACGTAACCATACCACGTGGTCCACACGGCGTGCAGCAGCAGCCGACGGCGCGAGCTGGACCCCCGTCTCTCCTCTGTCGTGACGTCAGAGTACCACGTGGTGTGACGCAGCATTCCACATTCTTTGCACGGCGTGTAACCGTCACGAAGGGCTGTGGTTTACCTCTAGCAATATGCTTCGCATAAAACTGCCCCGGCAAGGGGCGCTTTCGGTGATCGAGGACAGCGGGTGCGCACCGGTGCGGTTGATCGAGGCTATATATGGTGCGCACAAGGCGCCCCGGTGCGCACTGGTGCGGGCGATCGAGGATGCTATATGTTCGCATTTTGTCGATTTGCCCTTCTAATAGTCGTTTTCCACGACAATGCCTACCTACTGAGCTGCCAGTTGCAAAAGAATTGTAGCAAAAACTTCGCGAAATACGCTTCAGGAAAAACGTCCCGGTGCGTTTCAAAAGGACGACACCAGGGTCTGTATTCCGAGTTTGCGTCGTTATCGAAAGTGTCGCTATCTCCCCAACCTCGGGTCATATGATTGGTGGAAACGCCGGAACATGATGTTGCCACCTTTTCCGGTTCCGTAGTGGCAACACCCGGTTCCGGCGTTTCGGCCAATCAGATGACTCGAGGTCAAGTGAGATAGCGACACTTCGATAACGACGCAAACTCGGAATACGGGCCCAGCAGAAGATTGGATCTTCATTTGCTCTAGCGAGATTTTTTATCCTCTATCTAATGCAATCATTCGTTTTCTTACCACTCGTTTCGTTCGAACGTCTGCTGACAAACTTGACCGGACACTGCTGTAATTGCTGCACACACATTGCCATAACCCAATGGGCGGTCTACCACACTTCTGAAATCGTAATATACATAATATCAGTTCAGTTCAGTTCAGTCGTGTCCGACTCTTCGTGACCCTATGGACCATGTCACGCCACGCTTTCCGGTCTCTCACTATCTTCCTAACATCACATAACTTCATCTGCAGTGCCTCGAGGATGCCATCTAACCATCGCGTTCGCTGCCTACCCCTTCTCCGGCGACCCTCAACCTTTCCCAACATCAAATCTTTCTCCAGCGACTCCTCTCTTCTCATCAGATGACCAAAGTAGCTTAGCTTTAACTTTAGAATTTGACCCTCCAATGAGCAGTCAGGGTTTATGATCGACAATATAGACTGATTTGATCTTCTGGCAGTTCAAGGAACTCTCAAGGTTTCAAGCCGTCGGCTCAATTGGCACCGCGCCACGTGACCGTTGCCTAGCAACCGAGAGCTGGGTCAGGAGTTGGAGGAGGAAAGCAAGAAGGATAAGAAGAAAAAGAATAATGAAAAGAAGAAACAGAAGAAAAAGACAGATAACTTGATAGTTGGTAGAGGCGAACGACAACAGCGAAGGAGAGAAGGCTCGTTCGAACGTTGTGACGGCGGCACATTAAATCCAGGTATCCGCAGAAAAACTCGCTGCATCACTCAGCTTGCCCCCTATCACTATAGTTCAAGCCATGCTCAAACCTCTAGAATTTTTTTATGGTCTCGGCATCACAACATATTCCAGTCAATGCCTAAAAACTGCCCACGAACTGGAGACCTGGACATGATTTTAATAACTTCATATGTTCCTAATAATTTTTTAAGAAGGTTGTGCTGCCGCGCCTTTGTGCGTAAATTGTACAAATTTATTCGCTAAAACATAAATGCTACTCTCAAGAAGGCTCTTTTTCGACGCCTGCTCATATGTTGCTCCGGGTTCGCGGAAAGCAACAGGATCGTACATTACCAGTGCTATATGAGGCTTGTCAAGTGTCAGTCCGCCTATTGCGTATGTGACTTATAGCTGGCTCAGATCTAGTTCTTGGCCAACCTAGTGGGCAGCCAAATATGGCCCTATTTGGGGCCATGTTTGGCTGCTGAGTGTTGGGTGGCGACTATAACTTCCTACCATTTTGCCGACTGTTTGCTGATAACTTTTGGCCGACTATTAACCAACGTGATTGACAGAGCCAGGGCCTACCTTTGAGCCTGAGTTGGCTGGCCGAGAATTCCGGCTGCCGAGCTCTGTCCAGTCGTTTACCGACAATCAGCCGTCAGCCAATTTTAGTTGGGCTCGTCTGCTCTGTCTCGTCTAGGGAAATCAGATAGCCATCGAGGTAACAGACACCGCAGTAACAGGACGAAGCTTATAGCCTCGTCGAAGCTTAGCTTCTCGAGAGCCGGAGACGGGGGCCCATGCTTGATATATGAAATCACATGCAGACAATGGAACTTCGGGCAACACATATGTCAAGCGAGAAAACCAGAATGGAGAAGTGGGGCCCCGCCTAATGTAGCTTCATTTACCCTGATCAGTTGAGGAGACCCTGTCATAAACGAAATGCCCGTGGGCCTGCCGGAGTGGGGAGGTGGCCTTTTATGAGGCGACTTAGGTATACGTTTTCGCGGTTTGCCGTCAGTCCCTCTATTCAGTGGCGTCGGGGAAGAGGAGCAAGAGGGAGGCGACATCTGAAAAATTCACTAAAGGATGTGAAAGACCTTCCTTTTCCTCCAACACCATCATCCCCCACCTCTAAAATAGTAAGATTCTCGCCGTGATGGCAGACGCATGTTGACGTGCCTAACATGGGCTTCTGCGACCCGACCGTTTGTGGAAGTTTTGAAGCAAAATACGCTATGTAAAGCCAAGGTCGTTGTGCGGAGCCGGAGCCACTACATCGCATGCACCGTAACCATAGCAGCTGCGCCCTTAACACTTGAACCTTCTGCCAAAACGTTCGCCCCCTCTTTTTTCTGCTACAGAGTTGTTGTAAGCAGCATGAGGTGGCGCCACCTAGTCGTGCTGCTCGGTCTGCCGCCCTACACAAACACTATGGCACAGAGCCGGATACCGTCTACGTCGATGCTGCCTCTTACACAACTTCTCCCGCCTTCGCCCTAGCTGTAGTGTCAAACTCCTCCACCCTTCTTACCGCAGGTACTGTCATCGCTTCCACTTCCGCGGAAGCGGAGGAGGCGGCAGTAGCCTTAGCAATCTCTACTACATCGGCGACCCTCGTTTTTACTGATTCGAAGACAGCCATCCGAAACTTTGCGAAAGGACGTGTTTCCGAACACGCGTTCCGGCTTCTCAGCCAATCTCCCGTTCCTATCCGACCTATTCAGCTTCTCTGGGTCCCAGCTAGCCCATGCCGGCCACCCAGGTAACGAGGCGGCTCATTCTTTTGCTCGAGGTTTCGTCAGCCGAGCAGGAGCCGCCGACGCCTGGGGTGACGCTCGAGATCGTATGGTCACATACCACGAGATCACTGTACACTACCGCGAACAACGTCTTGCCTATCCACCTCCACACAAGTCTTTCACTAAATTGCAGCAGGTGACGTGGCGAGCTACAACCCCCACTTTCCTCTCCCCTGCCTACCTCGCCCTTGTTCACCCGAGACTGTTCACGCCAGAATGCACCCTCTGTGGTGCTCCAAAAGCGGATTTTGCTCACATTCTTTATTCTTGCCCTGAACCTGCCGAATGGCAACTCACAAACCTCGAGCGATGAAGGCTGTCCAGTTCTGAGCCGGTTAACGGCAGCTGGTGGACTGGGCTTTGGAAGTCGCCGGAAAACGTCACCTTCCGGCCACGACACGCACCCAAGAGCCATTCCATCCCTAGGATGTCACAGCTAAGGCTCATCTTAATAAAGTTTGTCACCACCACCACCGCATAAGATGGGAACATCTTTCTTTTGATCGAATCAAGCAAGCACTCCAAATTTGGTATTAAAAAATACGAACAATAAAATGCCATTTCTGTGCAAAATTTGAACTGCGAGGATCCCACAGTTTAGCTGGGAGAAGCATTTTACATCGCGCCTCTAATTGTGCAGCACGCTGTACATCAGTGCGATACGCCAGAAAGTTAATACGATGCGCTCTTGTCGCATTCATATAAACGCGACTAATGATCCGCACGCAGACCGCCGCTCAGCCTTCCATACAAGCTTTCCGCATTTACATTTCGCAAATTCTACTGTTTCTAAAGTGGCTGTAGTACTATTCAAGGTAATGCAAAGGCAAAATGCCCTATGCTTTTGACTTGATTACAGCCCACGGCCGGTCTCGAGGGAGAGAGCGCGCTTCTCTTTTCTCTTACGGCCTCTCCAATGGGGTCTTTCCACCGCCCGCCGCGCCTCGGTAGGGTCACCACCGCCCCACTGCTGGCCCTCCGCTACAGCCGTTCACGCGCAAGGAAAACGCGCGCTCGCTTTTAGCTTCGCCCGCGTCAGTTGCAACCGGCAGGTCCTGACATTTCGCCCCTTATGGTTTATACAAAGTCCGTAATCAGCATCGAACATTTATCGTGTACGAGGAATAAAATACAGTCAACAATCGGCTCACGTGCGCACTCCTTCGTCAGTGCGGCCGTGCACGGTCGAATGAAGCTTCGGGTACACTTCAACATTTTTTACCCCCAAGTTTTGTACAAAAATAAATTTTCCAGGCTATGCAATGTGCCTTTGAATGTTTTAAGCAGGTGTAGCGCGACCTGACGTGAGTGCATGGTGAACTGTTGGGTGGAGATTCTGTCAACCGCTACCGTTTTCGTTTAGATCAAAAGAGGTACCGGCAAAAATTCATGGCGCGTCTCAGATTCAGAGTAAAGAACAAAAATTTATTCATATAGTAAAAATTTCACTTCTTGGGGAGTGGGCTGTTCTAGCTTCGTTCAAAACATATCAGTCGATGAAAGACCGCAGATGTATATGTAGTCTCGCATCAAGGAAATGCGCATAAACAGTTAAGCAGAATAGAAAAGAGTGGCAAACAAAAAATTGTCCTTCAAAGTTACACATTGCACTATATATTCATCAATTTATCAAAATGCGACCTGCACCTAGAAAATTCAGTCTCAAAATCTTCCTGCACGGCTTGTGCACATAAGGACTTGGCCTCTCTGTTTTCTCTGTCACTTTCCTGGTATAATTAATTGAGAAGAAGAATTCTGAGAAATGTTTCAAATATCAAAGAAGCGGACCTAATAACATAGCTGTTGTAAATTCCTTTCGGGCAACTCAGTGTTGAATTCCGAAATGCTGACTGAATCAGGATCTTAAGTACTTCGAGAACATTTGTGTGTATAGTAGGTGCACGGCAGCTTTTTCGAAAAAAAAAAAAAAAAAAAGAAGCTTGTCCAATAGGGCAACAAGCTCTGGTTTCGGATAATGCAGTCCACTAGAATATTGTCCTTGTAGAAGAGCGTATTTTTGGAAAACTTTGATAGAGCGCAAACACACACGACCACTAAGGACAAGAGACGAGACACGGCGCTTGTGTCTCGTCTCTTGTCCTTAGTGGTCGTGTGTGTTTGCGCTCTATCAAAGTTTTCCAAAAATGAACCAACTCGCCCAGAAAGAAGTGTTAAAGAAGAGCGTACTACATGGGTCTGCTTCTTTCGCTAGTTTCAAGAAGAATAGCGCAAGCGTCACACCCGAAGTTGATTAACTAAACAATATATCCAGCGGCGTAAGGTAAACCGGAATATGTGACAGTGGGAAATAGGATAGTAGGAGATGCCATCCCTTCCTTCAGTGCCTTGATTTTGCTCTCAGATGAAACGTCCGTCTTGGCAATGTAGTCATGTGCCGCTAGCTGTTACGGCCCTCGCATCTAGCATATGTCATTCCCTTCCGCACATTAACCTTACTTTCCCGAAGAGAGCCTCAAGGGGTCGCTATATAGGGCTTGAAATGTGTCTTCAGTGAGAGTGTCCTTCTTTAATGCTTTAGAAGTTTCTTGCATACTTTCGATATAACAGGTGAACTCATTTGTAAGTCACTGCATCGAGTATCACCATCATTTATTGGCCTCTTTTTACCACTTCGAGCACAAGTAGTGTCATGAATATGAAACCATCTTTTATTGCTTTCATAACAAGCTTAATATGTAAAAATTTCATTCAAACAATGTTTATTTGCAAAATTAAAATAATGTTTATAATACCACACATTGGCTAATATATGAATTGTAATAACATTTAAAACTCAACCCTACAACGTTTACTTTGACTGTTATACTAATACTTTATATCATGCAAGCATTTTGCAATTTACATTACATTTTTATGAAAATATTTTCATCTTCGGTGCTACATGAATGGTTTAGCATCTAGCGCTGAAAGACAGTTTTGCTGTTGCAGACGAGTTGCTGTCATGTTAGCCTTGAAGAAGCTTCGATGTGATCACTACTCATTAAGTTTTCTTTTTGTTCCTATTCTTGTACAGGCTTGGGGAAAATTCGGATTAAAATGGACAAAAGTAGCTACCGTGCCGCAATGTATGCCATGCTTGTCGAACGTTTGCCGAACGACAGTGTTTTTTATATCCGTTCACGTGTGGTATGTTGACGACATGCCGCTGCAGCATCTACCTTCTGTGCTCTTTAATTTCGGGGCTGCACTCACCACGAAACTCGCAAGCGACAGCGCGAAACCAGGCAAAAGCCACCCGCCGCCGCTGAAGCAGACGCGGAGCGGACAGTGAGCAGGTCGCGCCCCTTGCGGTGGCGGAGAGCGCAACTCAAGGAGAAAAGTTTCCATTGTTCCCGCGGCGATTGAGAAGGCCGTAAGAAAGAGCGCGCGCTCTCCCTCGAGACCCGCCCTGGTATAGCCAAACACACTTCGCCTGACGGCCGCAAGAGGGCTATGCTACCAGAAAAAGGTCCACTGTTCACTCTGCTCTGGAGTCTGCACCACCTCGCACCCACACTTCCCAGCCCACCATCGACGACAGCAAAATCACCACCAATGCATGCATGCCATCCACAGAGCGCGTTAGACTAACAAAACTTTTCTATGTGCATATTCAGACATGCAAGATATGAGTTGGTGGCAATCGGTGTTTTATTAAGTAATTCAACGACCCGTGCCGCAGTTGGTAAGTGTCCGGAAATCGACAACTGTAAAAGCAGTAAAATAAATAAAAACACTGCCACAAGGAATGCATCACACGCATTTAGATGCGGATGGTCCATAGGAGTGGCTCTTGACTGAGGTGGTGCGCTGGGGACTACTGCACGGGGAGTCTGCCTGGACCTGCAATGGAGGCCGCATGCACCAAGACGCATTCAACCAATGTGCACCCTTCTGCTGCCCTCTAAGGTAACAGGTGTCATGACAGTGATGAACTTTTGCCTCAGGAACATACCGAAACTATGTGTGCCGGCAGTCACTTCCTTTGCCTGAGCTTCGAAACACAGCTTTGAAGTGAACATTGCCGCAGCGGCTATCGTTTCTGAAAATTACCAAAATTGTCGAGCTGCCTGTGAAATATTTGGCAAACCTCTGGAAGTGTGTGTAGCGTCCTCTAAACTTCGTTATGCTTGCCTGATAATCAACTTATAACTTGGCTTTGAAATGAAAACTTTTTTTGTGTCAATGCCTGCAAAGAACTCGAATTATATAAATACCGAATGTACCACTGATCGCCCCTGTGACAGTAAATGCAGTTAAAATTTAAAACATGAGACACTGCCTTTATTCACCATGACACTTTGTAATTTATTTCAAACTAACAATATAAAATTCCCGTGCAGTCGGACTTGCTTTTCGTGCCCAGAGCAACTGTTTGACCAGTTGAGAGTAATACATGGCTTGACCATGATGCTATCAGATGCAGTGCATGCAGTGTTCAGCAGCCACACACCAGAGGCATGCGAGATAAAACTGCATGTGTGACTCATACATGCAAATTCACCCATGAGTCTCGCCTGTGAGCAACAAGCGTTGTGCTGCAAGTACCCGGGCCTAATTTCCAATAACTGTTCATGAAGAGAAGATATTGATAGTGTCTTGGCTAACAATGCTTTTCAAAAACAGTTCTTTCTAACGCACTTATCCAGTTCACTACCAACAAAACACTCTTCCTTGCTTTTAACACTGCTGTCAGCATAGCCTTAGAATGTGCCAAATAATGGGCCCCTATGCAAAGAAATACTCACAGATGATAGAGGTATAAAAAAATGCAGAGAGACTTATCTAATTTATATGGACACGTCTATTACTGACCTTCTCAGAAAGAATGGCTTACTGTACTTTCACAAGTTGCCAATAATTACATAGTTATTCTAGTGGTTATGCTACATGCATGTGAATCTTTTAGTAAAGCCTTAATTAACTAGATATCCTTGTTTTATTTGAAATATCAAAAAATAAAACAAACTGATCAACTTATTTGGTCATCTAAGCTAGTTTGCACAAATGGTTTCAAGATGTGCTTGCACGCATGTCATCACTAGTATTCTAATGCTGTAAGAATGATGGAGTATAATGTAGCTCTGCTGCTGAAGCCATGACTTTTTTTTTTTTTTTTATATATCTGTCTTATGCTATTGTGCTTGCTCAGCGGCCACACTTCGCACTACTGCTACAAAATCAAATTTCTTGCTTCACAGGTACTTTCCAGACAACTTGTAATCCTTCCCTAATTACCCAACAAACCAGCAAAAAACTTGGTGTGTGCTACATTTCACGGTGTTATTAGAAACAACAAACATAATTGATATTTCAGCTATATGAATGATATCAGTTCCAATGTTTCTCTAATTTATACTTGTTCACAACAGATCACAACTTTTTCAAACAACTTTTTCTTACAACAGTAACTGAACAAGATTTCAGTGTGGTGCAGTAACTGAGAAAAAAGGTACAGATATTGTTAAAAAAAGAAAAGAAAGTTCACGTGTGCAGGTAAAAATCTACTAAAGGCACCTCAATATGCATGTTCCTGGGTTCATATGCAATAGGTCATATCTGTAATAGTAACACGCATCACTTTTGCTCTGAAATTAAAAATTATATATACGAATGCAATATTCAGTACATGACAGTCTGACATCGGCCCTTAATACTAGACTGCTTTCAGTCAACAGCGCACTAGTTTTGTTTTCAGACTGTACAAGCCATTTTGATGTTGCCAGGGGTGGAAGCAGGCTCAAGCATTTTGGAGCAGTAATAAAGCCATTTTGGAGAAGCTTTGGAGCAACAAAAACAAGTTCGGGAGCATTCAAATTATGTTTTGGAGCATATTTCCAAGGTCAAATGCTTACATTATATAACATTTTCTCTTCCTAACATACATATATTATGTTGAGGCATGAAAAGGAAAGAAAAATAAAGAGCCTCTGCCCGTGCCACTTAGTATAACGGGCTTAACATACAAAAAAATTAATTTTATTACAACATTCAATGATGTGACGACTATGCACATGTCTCTGACAAGACAAAACACAGAAAAAATATGTATGCAGGCTGAAAATAACACAAATGGCCTGCGAAACAATTTGGAACAGACTAGCAATAAGTAGAATGCTTGCTTCTGCACTTCGTAAATTAACATTCAGATTGACTGAAATGTTTAGACTGCTTTAACTTGATAAATTCAAAGGGGATATGAATGATATCAGTTCCAATGTTTCTCTAATTTATACTTGTTCACAACAGATCACCCAGTGCAAGACGAATTATACCTAAACCACCGGTGTGCTACCATTGCTCTGTTTATTGCGGCTCCTATAGCCAGTACGCACAACTTTGATGCGCTCATGAACCGCCGTTAGTCTGGATCTCACATCAATGAGCAGCAAATTTCTGCTCTTTATCTTATGCATATCCTTTTTGATCCTATGCCTCTGCTGACAGATTTGTGAGCACTGGTCAGTAGTGCCTTCAGCGAGGTCAGGAGACACTGAAGGGCAGCCTTTTCCTCCTTCAGGTTCTTTACTTCACTGCCTTCTGCCTGTGGTGCCCCATGTCTTGTTTGAGCAACGCTCAAGCTTTCTTTTTCAATACATTGGCAAAATAGGCCTTGTATGGCTTTTCAACACTCTTGAGAATATTTCTAGCGATTGGAATCTTCGTGGCATCATCTCTATAATGCTTCCATGCATTTGCCTGACATGTGCTTGACACGCTTGTTATTAACAAAGAGGCTCAGTGATGAAGTACCTGCTTGTTTTCACAGCAGAATCATTAGAACAACTTGTGCAGTACTTTGTAGTCGTACAAGGTTCTTAACAGCTCATGGTAGTTTGCAGTGTCCACTTCCCTCACTTCTCTCACCACAGGCAATTCAAAAGCATATAGAAGGTGTTATATCAAGTGGACAGATCATTTTTTTGCCATTAATTCCCTCCAACTGCTTGTGGCTCATCTTAACTTTACTTGCAAAAAAACATTTTGCTCCATTCTTTTCTGGAGTATAAAAATGTTTATTTGTATGAAGCTCAGTGCAAGATGCATTATACCTAAACCACCGGTGTGCTACCATTGCTCTGTTTATGGCGGCTCCTATAGCCAGTACGCACAACTCACGACATGCAGCCGCCTTACTGTACTTCTCAAAGTTGCCTAAATGATTTACGTAAGATTGCATTTTTGTAGGCAGTACAATTGCCCACTGTGTTGCAACAGCGCTCTTTCTGCTAAATTTGATGTCAATAGTCTTAGGCAGCTGATTTGGAGCAGAAAAGGCAGTTTGGAGCACAATGGAGCAAATGGAGCAGCGCTTCTAACCCTGAACTGTTGTGTGCAAATAATCATTGTTGGGACCCACATCAACAGAATCAGAACATGCATAATTGTACAAGAAAGGTACTTTCAGGTACTTATAAGTAAAATAAAGAAATGGCACAGCAGGTTACGGGAAAGTATATGTCACAGAACTAATATATAATGCACCCTCTACACCAGAATTGGTGGTATAATGAGCATTTGAGAACCATGAATAAGCCACCTGAAACTTTTGTTCTGAATAGAGTTCTGAAGTGGTGCAACCATCAGTGAAATGCAGCAGCCAACCCCCATCCCAAGTAACTACAGAAGTTGGCTTTTAGTGTGGTTTAAAGCCAAGTGGAAAAAAAAAAAAAAAAAAAGAAGAAGAAGAAGAAAAAGAAACAAACCAGCCCTCAGTCTTTTTCTTGCACCACACACAGATGTGAGCTGTCCCTTTCTTTTGACACACTGTCTAAAAACGGGGAAGCTTCCTGTGGTCGTGATGCATAACAGTGCATGTGTATGCCATGATTAGCTGTTGACTGGCAGACACATCACACCAAGTTTTGGTACGGCCCACTGTTGAGCGAATCCTTCCATCTCCATCCTCTCTTCCTTTAGAAGAGTCCAAGAAAAACGAATGTCAGCAACATCAGAGGTGTTTGTAAATATGGTCAAGAAAAAGAAACAATGAAGTTGCATGAGCACTTCTAAAAGTAATGTCCTTTTCTAGAAGAAAAAAATATAAAAGCAATTCTTTGAGAGCAAATTAAACACTACTTGAAAATTTAGTCCTTGCCCTTGGGTTGTTTATTTGGCTCTTCATTGCCACACTGCGTGGGCATGTGTGTACTTCTACTTCTTATGATAGAATGATGGCTCGAGGTAGTGTGGTGTCTGTAAAGACTGTGTGTGGCACTTCTCAAATCATGTCAGAAAAGGCTGTCTGCACAACAGTGTGGCGATTCGTCATTCTCCTCACCACCCCATACGCCGACCCCTCCTCATCCCTCCCTCACTCTGTTGTGTGCTTGTAGCCAGCTGCCACCCTTTGCCTCCTGGCCTACTTTCGCCAGAGCGACTGCGGAAAGGGCAAGAGGTGACAGGCATTGGTGTAGCCCGGAGGGCGCTTTCTTTTTCCCCGTCCCGTCTCGTCTCCATGCGCAGCATTGGTGGCGACATAGTAGCAGAGAAGGGAGGCGGTGGATTAATGGCAGGGCAAGCGGAGGCTGCTACCGAGGAAGTGGATACATTGGGAGATCCCACTAAACAGCTTTACCCACTGGGTAATCTTCAGAGTTATTTTTCACGGCCACGGACGTGGCTCCAGCTAGCATTGTGGTGTTTGGCTCCGAGAACAGGGCCCGAACCCCGTTTGTTTGAAAGCAAAGTACGTTTTTTGCTCAGTGAACATATATTTTCATGGCAAACTCATAATGCCAGTGATTAAAGAAATCTTGACTTTATTTTCGGTGCATCTAGTGCCTTGTCAAGTTATTTTACATGTTGCATTAAATTCAGTTGTCCACAAGACTAAATCACCGGCTACATTTTGTTCGCATGCACAGAATATAAAATGGCAAAATGTCAGCGCAAATCCTAGCCAGATGCTTTGTTTGCAAAACTGAGCTACAGGTAAACAGCAAAGCAGTGCATCATCACATATTTTTTGTGGCATACCCATGGGTGGAATCTAGACACTGCTAACGTTTTGTGAAGTGAAAGCTGCTACTAGTACATTATTTGTATGCATGACACAGGACGACTATAATGCAAGACAGCATAACCCACCCACAAGAGGAAAAATGTGCTCAATAACAAACCCTAAAAATGCACCCTTCCAGTAGGAGCATGAAAGTGGTTCTTCAAGGGAGGCTTGCATACTTACCACGCATGTGTGCAGTTGTGTCGCTGAACAGCGCAGTGTAACACAATGTTTATTTGCAGCACAAACACAGGCAACACTATACAGGTCACACAAACAACAGCTGTAGTAGCACACTTAGTTTGTTACAAAACACAGCTGCAATATTAGTAACACGGTACGGTACAGGAATAAGGGTTATTCAAGTATATATATACAAAAATGAGTTGCAGACATAGTCTGGCAGGCAATCACACAGATCACACACATACACAGGATGAAGTAAACATCTGCCCTTCAACAAAAATGAAGCATGTGAAAAATTTTAGTCGACACATTTACAGCAATGAAAACGGCCAGGTGCACATATTCTCTCCTGGTCTCACACGTTGGTAGTGAAAAGAAAAAGAAAAAAGAAAAAATCTAGGACAAAAGCATGCTCTGTGGCAGCAGAGTAACATGTCATTATATTATATGTTCCCTTGCCAGCTGCCAAGTTGTAAATGCAGTGCAAGGGCAAAAACACAAACGACAGACATGATAGCTTTGCACTGCATTCACCAGCTGTGTTGCACAAATAAGGCTAATTAGCCTAGTTTTGTGCTACATTTCATAACTAGTTGCTCACAAGCTGCAGTCAGAATGCCTGACTTACCGCATATGCACTCTTTATAACCTTTGGGCAACAGCACGACAAAAAGATGTCAGGAAGCGTGTGCAAATACAGAGAGCAGAAAGTGAAAACTTGTGACAGCAAAGCAGGCTGAAAGGTAAAGGTGATCGTAGAGACCTGCATTACAGTGCGCGTGCAAGGCCTTAGTGACACCTGCATTTGTTTTTGGTTAAAATGGAGCAGTATGACACACCCTTCAGTGCCCACAGCCTCTCTATACTTGATGCTAGGCTGACCATTGATGCAGAGAGACCACGGAGCAACAGAAACCAAGTGCGAATCTTTTCTGTATGTTAGGTCACAATGCAGTCAGTTGCTGATGAAATGTAACCTGTTTGACTCCACAACTACTGCACAAGACAGTACACTACCTCCACAACACATGCTACAGAGCACAATACAGTAGATTAGCTGTAATAAAAGCAGCTTTGTGCACGGTAGTGATACAAGCTACTGTGGTTCAGCCCAGTGTGCACTGTAGGCAAAGCTCGATGCAATATGAGACATCAGTGGTCCTAGCAAGCCTGGTAGCAACCATCAAAGAGCACGGTGATTTTCAAATTTGGCTCTGCTGTCCTTGTTATCAAGGATGGCATCCCAAACAGGAGCTATGCTTCTGCACATTGGGTTTTCCGGCTTTTTGTCTTCTGCAGTTGAATAGTTGCCACTTTGCAAACTTTGCACACTGAGCTATAGCTTTCCTTCACTAGCTGCTACAGCAGACCAAAACAATCTCTTAGGATGACAACATAATGCACGTTGTTAAGTTATCCCAAGCGATCAGCCAATTTATTTTCTTTTTGCTCTTCCCTTTTTGTGCTGCTAAAGTACAACTGGCTACACATTTCTTCCCTCAACAGCTGTGGCTTGCCTGTGACGTGGGAAAACTTGTAAAGAATGCGTGCATTGCAATGCAATTTTTTACATGTACTTAATGGCTCAGCACAGCGAAAAATTTCCCTCATAGTGTAAAATAAATTTGTTACAAATGCTTCCTCACCATCTGTGTCACACTATTAAACGCAATCCCACATCCAATGCATGCTGACCCAAACTTTCACCCAGGAAGTACAACACTGCCCTGCAGTGCAGGTGCACCATTCAGGCCAGTGCCACAACGTGACTTTGCCAAAGCATCAGAATCCCAAGCCAGTCTCGTCTTGCAAGGCAGGTGTTTAGGTATCAAACCTTATTCAATCACACGGGGTTGGTTAGTTTGAAAAATTTGACTTTTTCAAGTGACGAACGTCACACCTACCCCTGTGCCTACATCCAATGCGCACAACTTGGATTAGGTGGAAGTTTTACAAGACCACTAGCCATGCCGGTGACAACCGTATTTGCCCTATTTCGAAAGACGCATGCAAAATTCCACAAGTGGGCTTTCCTGGCTATCATGGTTGACCAAGTAAAGATGGAAGAGCTCAGACGATGAGAATTGCAAAATTACCAGGCTGAGTGCCTTGGACACGGACGTTTAGTATTAAACACACCATGGAAGGATTAAAATGACTTTTGCACGTTTGCATTGTTGATGTTTGGAGCATGTGGTTAGCCATCTAAAATCATGTATCAAAGCCCACTTGTAGAATCTCTCATAATGCCCAAGCTTAGCAGTGCCCGAATGAACAATTAAACATCTTTCTACTGCTTTCCTTGATTTTTTGGACATTTTGACCAAGTACAGTGCGTTTTCCATGGTTGGGCTTGTGAAAGTCCGCGCGGCATTCTATTGCTACTGAATATTAGGAAATTCCCGAGCATAAATTTCTTGAATCAAATATGAACCAAATAACAAGCATACTCGATTATTACTCAAAATCTAGAGCATTTACGCACTCCTACTAGGAGGACTGCATTGAGACAAGCTGCAAATAAAGAGCAGATGTAATCAAATTCTATCAGGAATAACATAAATGCCTGCAGAAAAGTACAATGAACTTATGTAAAGGAAGAAATGCTCCAGCATTGAATAAATATTATATTGTAAAACGACTGCTTCATTCTGTCAAGACGAAATTATGATCCACCCAAGAAAGGACTATTAAGTTCATCTGGCCTGTTTAAAACATGTTACAAAGTAGCCTTTAAGCCCTATGTGCCAAGATGCCGAGTCTGTCATATTAAACAGCTCTGGATGGTAATGCTACCATGTATCTAACGAGTTAGTTTCCTGGCCACGTTGAGCATTAAGCATTTGGGAAGTTATTGTAGAGCTGCCTGGCAAAGCAAGCTGTTCACATTACAGAGGTGCATTTTTTTTTATCGCTGAAGGGTACAGTTTGGTAAGAATTCATATGTGTCGGCAGAGGTCGTGAATAATATCCAGTGAAGCCCGACTGCATGTATGAAGTAATGATTCTGGTATAAATGCTCAGCATATGTTGCAAGTCAGCTATGCATGAGGAACGAGGGCAGGCTAGGCCAGCAGAGCCTGTCTGAAATTATGTGGCTTGACAAAGGCATCGAATGGCTCCAGGCCCAGCACAGAAAAGCTTGAACAAAGGCAGCTCAAGGGGCTAGCTGATCAGGCGTGGCACCAGGAAGGTGCCATCCTCCCGAGGGGCAGCAGGGGGCTGCGCTGCGGTAGCTGTGATGTTACTCACATTGAGGTTTGAACTGGACCTCATGCCATGCAGTGGGGACTGGTTGGTCATGCTCCTGAGTGGGCTGATGAAGGTGGACATTGCACGGCTCAGCCTGTGCTTGGGTGTGGCCACCCGCCGTGTGATGGAGAGAGCACGTGACAGCTTCTCCCCCTTCTTGGCTGCATACCTGCGGACAGCACAACCACTGCTCTGCATTCGTTCACTTTAATACACTGAATTGACCCAGGCAGGAGTAAAAAAAAATTTAAGACAAATTACACGTCGAGAAGATGACAGCCTGAAGTCCTCCTCCTCCATCATTGCTGTTTACTAATACTCAGCCTTTAGTGACATACTGTCGCCGACAGACTTTTCGGACGCCCGATTTTCCGGACCTGCTCGACTACTCGAGCTCTGCCACTGCACTGTCACCAAAATTTCGGAAGTTTGAAACTTTTCTCGTTGGCCCCTCTCCACGGTTCCGTCAAGCGGCGGCGACAAAGCTCCACGGCATCGCCCCATGGAGGACAGGCCAGTACGTGCAAGCGTGCTTCTATCAAGTGATCATATGTCTCGGCTTGCGTGTAGCTGTGAGCGAAAAAGACAGCAGCGGCTGCAAGCAGAGTCGCGGCAGCATGAATCCGCTTGCAGGCAGCGATGCGCGAGCATAGAAAAAAAATATATATTGCGCACTTGTCTATGCCCTGAAAAGCACCCGCTGCCAACTGACACACAGGTTTTACTTCATTTTGCAATGCACGGGCCGTCCCAAGTAAACACGACCTCGGAGAGAACACGCAAGACAGCGTCACTTTCTTTTTGAAACCAATGCATGCATCACACGACTTCCACCGCTCCTGTGGAGACTACCACCATCACCACCCCCCTTTGTTTTTTTCAAGCGGGAGAAAAAAGGCGCTGACGTAGAGTCATGCGGGAGCAGTGAGGTTCTGCCCGAACTGGTTTACCGTGTCGCGTGCCTCTTTCCATTTTAACATCGCACCGCTCCGACCGTTACGCGTTTTTATCCGTTACTGCCACCGCGCCTGGGAGGAGACTGGCTGCGAGAGTGAGGAGGTTGACACAGAAACAGACTGACCAGTTTTTCAAGCCGCTCGGTAAATAAAGTGATGTAAAGTGTGAAATTGGTCTTTCGAACTGCCTGGTTTTTTGGACACTATTTCAATCCCTTGAAGGTCCAAAAAATAGGTTAGCGACTGTGGTCGCCTTTCTCCACTTGTGGGGATTTTCCACTACAGTAGACACGCACGGCACTAATTGTGGCTCATACCCAAATGACTCCCATTGTGGACCTTCATTCGTGTACGTGCGCTTTGTTACCCACTTCATTACTATCTTTTAATTTGTGAATCTAATATTTCATACATACTCACTAGCGTAGTCATCTGATACCCTATTATGTGAAGGACCACCTGACATAGATATAAATCCCCTTTTAAGCAAGCTGTACGAAAGTGCCAGCGTGGCCTAGGAACAGCATGTCTAACTTGCAATCCAAGCATCCTGGAAGATGGCATTCCGATGTCACCCTCTTATATCAGAGGAGAAGCCTGAGGTGGCAGCGTTTGCCGAATTGGCCGTGTAACCTCAGCTCGCTCTTGAGCTGTTGTAAACTCTCACTCTGCATACCTGCGGCTTTATTTCCATTCGCTGGGGTGCGGCAACCTATGCTGGGGTTTCACCAACAAGGAGAGCTCAGTCACATTACATGGCTTGTGCAGAGCTTTAGCAAGTGTGAAACTCTTTCAGCAACCCTGAGTAGGGTTCGAGCACCTAACATTCAACAAACAGCTTCTACAGCAGATTTTCAATTTTTGACAGCTGAAACGTGCCAGCAAAAAAAAGAAGAAGAGGAAGAAGAAGAAGAAAGGATAACATAAAAGCTGTAAGTTGCACTCCAAACAGAGGAAAGCTGAGCTGAACACGAATATATTTATCAATTTAGCAGTGTTACCATAGGAATGGCACGCATAACATATTAGTTCCTTCATAATTCGGCTTTACTGCCTTTCGTTTGTGCAGTTGGGAGAATGGGCACGTCAGACTTGCAACAACCGCCATGGAAACTTAGCGACCATTGTTTTTGAGCGGCACTCAAAAAGAAATCTGCGGACAATTTTCACAGCTTGTGGGGACCGCGCCAGCCACATTTGAAGGAAGCGCCTTTCCCGCGGCTACCAATGCGCCGCCCCTTTACCCTTTTCCTCTCCCCGCTCGTGCCAGAGTAACTGGTCCAGGCGCGGGGGCTATAAAGGGTAGTAGATGCCGTGGCCTCTCTCTTTTCCTCGCCGGCATAGTCTTCAGTGCAAGTGCTTCTGCTGCTGGCTCCCGACCACGACACCCCTGATCTCTGGACATATGAGGAACAAGCCCCTATGTTTACACGACCCACCTCGAGTCAGTTCATGTGCTCGTCAAGCAGAGGAATCGCCCAAAACCTAAGAACGGAGACATTTACAGCGTATTTTCTATTGTCTGAATTATTTTTAATACGGTGTTTCATTTTGATACTTCAAACGTTTTTTTTTTTTTACTTTTGTCACTTTTTTTCAGCAAGCTCTCAGAGTGGCATTTTTTTTTTCGTGCCATGTAAAAAGTTAAAACAAATTGTATGTATTTGATTGGCTAACTAAACAGTTGCATTTTAGTACATTTTACTATTAGCAGAATTTTTTTTTTCCAAGACCCCTTAGAGTCGCCCATTTTATTCCACATTAACACCCCCGTGACATCATGCTACCATGCGTCTATTCGATATTTTCAGCACTTAACTGACCATTTTGTTCAATGATTGCTCATCACAAGATATTCAAATTTCGTATATAATCCCACCCCTTATGTAATACCCCCATGGAGGACCTTTAAGGTAATAAACTGAACTTTACTGAGGTAAATAAAAAATTGATAATAGGTACATCATACTTGTAAAAGTAAGAAAAGAGGCATTCTTTTGAGAAGTTTCTTTTGAGATGCTGGAACTCTTCCCTTTCAATTAACTACAGGTTCCAGTGGGTTGATGTCTTGTCTTCTCTATAAGCCAGATCAGGGACTCAATTTTTTATTTCTTGAATTTTCCCTGTGAGCTGATGTGACCATGTGATGTCATTAATGTCTTGACTAACCATGCCGGGTATTTTCCATGACTTGGCGCTTGTGACGGTTTAGCCATGATAAGACTTCAAATGAGATTTCAATGTGACCAGTATATCTACCAAGAGCCAGCACACTCTGCCATGTCATGCGGTCTCTGATGCTTAGACACCCCGTCAACCAATCAACACTTGGCCACATCACATGGCCCTTTGACATCACTGCCTCGAGCTTAGAGACTAATAGGAAGTTTTATGACTAACTTAGCCAACCTTTCTGCATGATCAGGCTCCTAATGATATCCCACTAAAACAATGCAAAATACACTTGCTTCAGTGCTTTCGCCAAAGTCGTCTGGAGGGCACTAGGGTCCAAGCCCAGATCCCGTATGGACATCTTCTTCATGAAGGCAGTCTGAAAAACAAAAATATGGGCTATGCATGCAGTCTTAACATGTGCACAGTTTACTATATCAACACCAGAGCTATTTTTCCAAGTGACCTGCCATTCCATTACCCTTATTCCTGAGCAAATAAATGTTAAAAAGGAAGCTCTGGCTTTCCCTTGTCGAGCATAAAATAATCTTTCATGAGGATTATTTTATCATTTTGGCTGTAATCTATCTGCTTTCTAGGCAATGCATCAAGACCAAGCTTAACCAGTGAGCTTTCTTGCATCACACATTTGAAGAAGAGATATAATTAAATGCACAAATATATTTCTTGAACAAAAAAGTAACAGAGCACAGTAAATACTCAAAGCATGAAAAACTTGTTAACTAAAATAAACAAAACTGCCTCCTTTCTGGTTACCTGCACTTGGAAAGCCATTTGACATTGATTTTAACAAAGTGTTTTTCACTTTAAAGAAATTTCTTTTGAAATGTGAAACCCTCACTGTTGGTTATTATAGTTATTACACAATTGCATAAGGAGTATCACAATTACATATGACAAACTTTACACAAATGAAAGGAAGAGGAGGAAGAGGGGTAATCGATGGAACATACACTTGTCACTCTGCTAGCAGAAGGTGAAATAAACCAAGAATAAAAGGAAACCATGAAATGGGTGCACATGACTATGTCAAAGCACATGCTGCAAAACTCACAAAATCTTTGGTTACAAGAACAGTATGTCTGTCAACTGGTGCTACGTATACTTCATTCTGACTCCTGCACATAGTTACCACACACCAACTGGAAGCATGAAGATCAAAGATAAGTCAGGGGCTGCTTTGACAAAATGACTGACTTAGTTCCAACAGGTCTACGGTCTACTTTGCATTCCCTTGCTCACCAGGAGTGCAAAGTCCTACATTTTCACAGAGATTGGAAGATAAAATAGGTCCCTTAGGTATGCAGATGTAACATTCGTGAATTTTGCAAATGTTGAGTGACTGGTGTTCGAGAAAAAAAAAAGAAGATATGAGAGGCACTAATTTTTGGACACCCCTCCTAAAGTAAGGACCAGCAACTTCCTTTATAGCCTTTAAAACAGGCTTTCCACTTTGCTAGATGCTCTTTCGGTTGCCACAGAATGAGCGCAGTCTTGGATCTGCAACGCAGCAGAAGCACTCGAGACTGCAATAAGCAATGATGTGCTGTTTGCAGCTTCTCAGGCAGTTTTTACTGAGACTGCGACAGAGGCTTGACCCAGCGAGATCAAGTTACCTCAGCAGTGCACAGGCTAAGACAAAAACAGGAGCAAAAGGGGGCTCCATTGAATCGCCAACAACAAGAGCTGGAGCTTACGTGGTCCGGTGCACTGTAGACCTTGGCCATCTGCAGGCAGAGGGTGGAAAGGAAGTCTCGCCAGGGTGCCGAAGGCTCAGTCACGAATGTGTACAGGTTCTCACATGCTTCTGGCAACCGTAGTACTAAGCCAAATGCATCCTTCACATCTGCAAAAGGATGCAAAACATAGGCGGCAACTGCAGTGGCCGCTCCCCAGCCACACACCCTTATAAATAAGCTGTAGTATGAAGTGTGAAGATGAAAGCACTCATAAACCGAGTGCCTCCACATGCTCTTTTGCAGACAGGAAACACAAGACATGCTCAACTACCACCAGCAAAACTTAGTTTCCCTGGTCTGGTGGCTTGAGCCACACGAGGCCCGCACTCGGCTAGCTTGGCCTGGAAGGACGTGTAACTTCCCAACTTGTGTGCGACAGGCTGAATCGAATTTTAGCGCCGCTAAGGCATGAAAGAATGCTTAGAGGCAGCCAGCACCCTCTCCGTCTGCACTCACCGCATGTGGAGCAGCAAGGGTGTGAAAGGCAGGTGTGTCATGAAGGTAACGCAAGTCAGCTTATGTGATTACTGCCAAAAACAGTGGTCACCAGTGGCCACTCTTCGAGCAGCTAGGCCTAGCCATTAGCACACAGGGAAATTGGGATTAAAGGACCACCACACAGGTACCTCACCTCAAGTACTAAAGAAAGCAAAACTTATTCCTATTTACAAGAAGAATGACAGTAACTCCTATCGAACTATCATCATATTGCAGTGTTATCCTTCTTTAACAAAGTTATTGAAAAACACCTAAATTTAATACCTTGTCACTGTACCAGTTTGGCTTTGGAGAAGGTTTTTTCATCGATTTAGCTTCACATTCACTAAACAATAAAATTAAAATAGCTATTGATCCTAATCTGTTCTTTGATGCTCTGTTCATTGAACTCTCTAAAGCTTCCAACTTTATGAACCATAATATACTAGTCTAAGTTGAGTTCTACTGGCGTAGCTTGCCAGGCTATCTAATCTCTAATTACCTACTTAATAGAGAACAAATATAGTACAGTCAAACCCGGACATATCGAAAACCAAGGCGATCACAAGTTGTTCGATACATTGATAATTTAATGAACAGAAATTGGCTTTACACTTCTTACGATCGTGACAAATAATACCTTATTTACTCGCGTGATGAACCCGCTCGCATAATAAAACAACCCCCCCCTTTTTGCCCCCGAGAATTTGAAGAAAAAGAAAAGATGTTAGTCGTTAGCACGTACCTCCACTTCACGGCGTCATCGTAGTCCACGTGCATTCCTTGATAGTGCGCCAAGATTCTGTGCGGCGATTTACCTCTTTTTAGCTTCTATTGTGGGTGGGGGGGTGGCGAACTTAGCAGAATGCCAGCGCCCTTGGCAGGAGTGCCCGTAGCAGCTTTGGTAAATTTTTTTTTCTTTTACTGGACAAGCCGAGCAAGCTACTATGGGTACTCCTGGCAAAGGCGCTGGCACTGCTCTAAGTTCACCCCAAACCCCACCGCAGAAGCTAAGACATGCCACGGTGTTATCGCCACGCAGACTCTTGGCGTGCTGCCAAGGAATGTGCCGCAGACTGAGACGACGGCGTGAAATGGAGAGAGTGCTAATGACTCACTTTTTTTTTTAAATATAGAATTTGTTTGCAGCCAGTAAAATGGTGGTGGAAAGCAAGTCGTCATTTTGATGGTGGAGTGTTGGCACAGGTCAGACTGGCCATGCTTGTACCTACGTGAGCATAAGCAATTTTTATCGGCCAATAAATGTTCCAACATAGCAATGCATTGTAAAGGGTATGCGTGCTTTCTAGAACATGATTTCAAATTTCTGAATTTTTGCACAGTTATTGCTTAGCAAATGTTGCATTTTCCACCAAATGGAGTGAACTTTCGAGAGTTGAGCACCCATCCTCACATTAAGATGCCTACTAGCACTCTACTTTGTTGCTGAAGGCTAACCATTGTCGTCCACTGGCTCCAGCTCAATCACACGCTTGATGTCGTACAAGTAGACCATGTGAATGTGCTTGTAGGTTTTGGGCATGCCTGCACGGCCCAGTGTGGAAGCGGGACTGCGTGACGTCAGTGCGGTCTTCCCGCGGCGCCTGGACACTTCCAGGAGGTCCGAGAAGAGGAACAGCGTGAGGGCATCCCCTTTGCGGCTCAGGCCCCCTTCTCCAATTTCCACCACATCCAGGCTGGTCACAAAGAACCGGTGGCCAGAGAGAATGTTGGCCTGCATCCAAAGGCCAACAGGTTAAATGCCTCCTCGGAGTAAGAAGACTGTGTGTAGAAAATTGCGTTCCAGCAAGAGGGCAAACTTACGGGGCACTTCTCGATGTCATTGAAGATGTCAAACATGGCCACCTGGCTTTCAGTCTTGCGCTTGCCTTCATTGATGTGCCTGAGAAAAATAAAAAACGAGGAAAAGAAATAAACAGTATTCTTCTCATCAACCTGCACTATCTATGTGTAAGGCAAACAGCCTACCACCTCACTAGCTGGTACAGGGGTTATATAGAGCGACGAAAATTGTAGCTGCTCCATTGCTTAACAGAATATACCTAAACGTGGTTAAAAACAATCCGACACAGTCTTACAGGGGTTTTGTTTCCAATAATAGACATATTCCTGTCATGAGCACATGTTGTAAGTTGTTGGAACATGCCGCAGCATGTTATAAACAGTTTTTCACAATCCATAACATTTTGTTGGGTTTCAAACATGGCGTTAGGAAGGGCATGCCCACTGTCACAAAGCTCGTGTTGACAGTGCATAAATATTTGCGAGTGACTGATGCCGCAGGACCGACGGATGAGTTGTTCTTGGACTTTAGTACAGATGGCAAATTACTTTGTAAACTGAAACACATAGGTCTTCCGTCTAACATTATTCAGTGGATCAGTGCATTCATTACGGGCAGAGGCTGCTATGTTGAAATTAAAAACTGTGCTTTGGGTGTGCTTCCGGTTTGTTCAGGCATTCTCCAAGGTAGTGTATTGGGCCCTCGTTAGTACAGTCTAGCGTGATTTGAAGGTGATCACTTCAGGGCTAACCTACCCAAATTAAATGCTTGAACACAGTATATTTCGTGAAAATCCAACAACAAATGCATCTGCTCAACCAGCCGAATGATTTCTCTAGTTTGCATAGTCATGTTTGTTACCGACTAAATGATCATTACGCCAGGAAACATTTGTTGATAAGTTTCGTTGGAACGAAAGTGATAACCTTCAAATCGTGTTAGACTATACTTGATGGAGAGTGATCTAAGATTATTGTTCGCAGGCAATTGTTTTGTGTCTAAAAAAATATCAGCAGAAAGTGGTCATATAATTGTGCAGAAATCTCTTGCAGCAATTGAGACTCCTGTGTGCATTGGGGGATGTAGCTTAATAAGTTAATAAGGCAAAAACAGTACTCATGTGCACTACAAGTAAGAAATTACCTAGTGCTTTTAGTTACATATTAGTAAACGCTCACATTAAAGAAGTTGAGAAGCATAAGTATCTAGGTATTACGATAACTAACAAAATTACCTGGTCCATACATATTCTTGACAAAACTGTGCCAACTTAAAAAAGATTTAGGTCACTAAATGAAAACTGAAAGATGCAATTATCAGTACAAAGATCTCAGCCTCTAACACCTGTATAAGATCGAAGCTTGAACATGCCTCTGTGGTATGAGACCCGTATTTGTTAACCCTTTCACTGCAGAGTTTTCCTCGCACCGCTGCACACTTCCTGCAGTTTTTTTTTCGGATGTTAATTTCGCAAAAATTTCATGCTAATAAGGCACTTCAAAGCTCTGCAGGAAATGTAAACATTTTTATTCAGGATTGTTCTACAGAAATAAGTTGTACTCAATAAAGTTGTACTTCATACAAAGACCCACAACTAATTAACAAAATAATTATCTGCTAATTAGGATGTCCACGGACTTAAAAGAATTTCTTAATGAAGCTGTTTTCACCTGTCAAATAGCGGACGTACGTGGCATGCTGCCTTGCATAGCTGCTCTGCTGAGAAAAAAAACGAAGCGACGCAGGTGTAGATACATGTGCTCCATCTGTTTAAAATTTACCTTACAAGTTCTATCACGTTATGTGGCCTGCATGCTTGCATCATTTTTTTACATGAGTAGTTTTGGGGGAGACAGAATGTGAGTTGAAGAGCCATTACGAGTAGGATTGGCAAGGGGTGTGCATACGCGGCTGCTCAAGTTATCTCTGGTGTGGCAGTGAAAGGGTTAAGGATATCAAACTACTACAGCGCATTCAGAAAAAGGCTGTCACACCTTTCGCTGAGTGTTAACCTATCGTCTTTCTCATTCTGTTCCCCCACCTGCAGGCCTAGAATATGCACTGTATAGTGGTGGTGCAGGGCGCTTGACTGCTGTTCCCATGAACGCAGGATCGAATCCTGGCAGCGGCGGCCCCGCTTTTCGATGGCGGTAAAGGCACGGCGCCCGTGTGCTGTGCAGTGTCAGCGCACGTTATAAGGACTGTCCCCTTCCTTTGTCCCTAATCTGGCATCTTCTATTCTCTCTCTGCTTCTCTTTGTGAGCCCAAAAGTGCGCTTATGAATGGGGTCTGTTCAATGAGGGGTCGTTCTTTTGTCCTCCTACACTGCTATCAAGGATGTTATCTTACTGGAACACAGCAGAAAGTAAAGCACCCGTGTTCAAAGTTGTCTCACCTCTCACAGCTGGCAATTCTTCCAAAGTTGTGCCGCACATTTGCAGCGTTATCTCAAACCTGTGGCCACTATCAAATCTCTGATGTTCTAAACAACACGTGTGGAGCAAAGGCATGCGACTGCAGTTGTGAAAAGCGGCCCTCCCACACGTGCCACGCAGCAGCAAGCCTCCCCACATGTGCCCACGTGCCGAGAATACAGCACACCATCTTCTAGAAAGCAGGACAAAGAACTCCAGCGTACATGCTATAAACCACAAACCAAAAGACAGGGCCATGCAACACAAACTCACAGCATCACTTGGTTCAAGGCTGCAATGGCTTTTTCCAGTTCCTCAAAGTCCTTATTATTTTTGGGGGTGCGCTTCTGTATTTCTGCAAAAAATGAACATGGGGAATAACTGTAATGTACTAACCATGGGTGACTTCAACTATCAGCCATCACATTTTGGCGCATGAAACAGTTTTGTACACCACCCAAAAAAAAAGCTACATTTACAGTTCACTCGTTGCATGCAACAAGCGATGACAACTGAACTGAAGCTTAGAAAACCTTGTGGCATACATAAAATATTGTAGCTACAAAATAATGCCCTCATTCTAATAGCACTGCCTCGCAGCAAATGCACAGCCCTAGCAGTGAGTCAACAGTGGTCAGCAGCAGTCACCCCTTAACCAAAGCCTTGACATACTAACAATAAGAAAGGTTTATGAGCATGATAAGCCCCTTAGCATGTCCTGCTAGCAGCGGTGCTTTTCTCTATAACCAGCTTATAAGCATATAAGACCTCGTCTAGAAGAGTAACATTAGGGGGCATAGCTTAGTGAACAGAAAGGCACAACTCTCCAAGTGAGAATTGGCCTTCAAAACGGACATTCTTGACAAGATAATTTCCGCTTAAGAAGTTTCACTATGCAGATCAAGCATGAAGTTTATATTCTTGGTGTGCTTGGTATGGGACAATGTGATGCAATCATGCCAAAGGACATTACCAAAATCCCTGTAAGCATTTTAAACCTCCTCCAGAAATGCTCCTCTCCAAGACCAATGATGTTAAAAAGCAGAGCAGATTTTTAGCAGTGGATATGAGGTAGCAGCCGAAACGGGCATTGCTTCTTTGACGACTTGGGCCTCCTGTTTGAACTTCATTCCTTTACGCTCGGGAGATTCATCCAAGGCATCCACGAAGTCTACTAGATCCGTTAAAACTGCTTATATTAAGACAATGGGAAACGGAACAGCCTACACAGAATTGAAAGCAGATATCAGTGCGCTTTGCTGTGACCTCATTCTTTAGTTGCACCTGCCCATGCATGTCTGATCTTTTTATCCTGCATTATTAAGGCAGAAGAACTTTTGACTGCATGCTCCATATCCATGGTGTGGAATCATTGTTACACATATCACACAGTTGCAAGAAGTATCTGTATCTCATAAACCCCTTACAAAATTATCTTTGTGCTGAAGGATGACCAGATGCATTCAACTCAAATATGTTCATAGCTGATGGCATTTTTTTTTACGACTGCGCCATCGCCCACTGCTCACAGTGCATGGCCCAAATGCTGATCACGGCATTTGTCAATTTGGCGACGCATTGACACAATGAGCTGGTTAGATGTCACGAAGTAGTGCTTTTGCACTAAAAAGTTACAGCGCTCCTTCAATCATTGCACATCGATTTCACAGCACTGTGACCCACCTAGCGGCCTATTAACGCTATCTACGTTGCAGTGAAAACTGGCAACATTCGCTTAGCGCACTATAACTGCTTTACTGGCTTGAGCCTTTAATTTTTGGCAGCTTGTTAAAATTCCACACAACAAAAATATACAGTCCCAATGGGTTCACTGCATTTTCACTTTGTGCAATGTAGAAACAGCATTTCCACATTAAAGGCCAGTCCTCCAAAAAAATAGTGTAGGCACTGTCAATGTCAGCAAGTGAAAAATTCATGAGCATGGCTCTGGCAGGTGGCAGTTGGTGGCTGGCATGGCAGGGCATTGACTGCTCGTAGAGTTGTCTGACACCATGTGACCACATGACATGGCCAACCTGGCAGCAGCTGCGAACTTGGCCCTCTCCTTTCAAATGGGAGATCAGAGTCCAGCCTTCCCTAGCATTACTAGTCAGACACGCTACCTCTGGGTCATGCAAGCAAACTTGTACTACTTAGTTAAGCGGGCCTTATCGGGTAGCCTTTTACGTACGCTTGTACACAAAAAGTAGATGAGAGATATTAGAGGTACAAACCTAGAGACTAAAAGTTAGGTGACTAGCAAAATCTATGTATGCGAGCCAGGATCCTCAACAGCAGCCAGCAAAAGGAAGCCATTAATACTGTCGTGTCACACCCTTAAAGACGCAGCTTGTGTCTCTCAAAAGTTTAGACTAGAAGTAGAGATACGCTATAGTAAAACCTTGCTGTGAGTGTTGCAAAGAGCTATGGGATGAAAAATGGTAGGTGTAACATTAAGAGATATACGTAGCGTGCAGAGTGGGTCAGAGATGTAAATTGAGTTAATGGCATTCTAGTAGGAATCAAGAAAAAGAAATTGGCATGGGTAGGGCGAGTAGTGCGAAGAGAGGACAACCGATGGTCGAAAATGGTAATAAACTGGATGCCAAGGGAAGGAAAGCATAGCAGGCAGCAGCAGAAAGTCAGGTGGGTGGATAAGGTTAGGAAGTTCGCAGGGGTCAAGTGGATGCCGCTAGCATAGGACCGGGCTAATTGTAGGAATATGGGAGAGGACTTTGCCCTGCAGTTGTTATAGTCTCGGTGATGATGATGAAAACCTTGTTAATTTGACTTCTGTTCATTCATCCAACCAAGCACTCACGCAAGTCAATGGAGCCGGAAGATCGGCTATTCGGACAACCCACGGCTAGTATTAGTCGAGGTATGATATTCTCAAAATGAGACTTCAAATGCTTGTCCACAGGCATGGACTGCATCATATATTGTTTCCCGTGCCCCTCTGATGCATGTGCAGTGAAGGATATGTTAACAATCAACAGGCTGACAATGCATCCAGCAACATAGTTTTGTTTTGGAAGCTTTACTGCCAGCCCGTGGCAATGGCAGTTATCAGCTGCAGATCAGTTTTGACAAAGTCCACAGCTGCAGGCCATTTACAACTACAATGGTCGACCGTTTGTGTTCTGCTTTTCCAAGGCATCATGCTGCAGTGATGTCAATGTGTGCTTCCTTCACTTCCGTTTGTGCTGCATTTCTGTTCTCAGTGTGTTGAAACTTTGTGCTTGTCATGTGCAATTAATTTTTTGCACAATGAAGTCTCTTTGCAGGCGATGCCACATGCGAAAAAGCGCCATTGCATTGCATACTGAAAAACGGCACCAATGCCTTTGCCATTATGAAGCAATTCTGCCACCGAAATTCCCAATAGTGCGCATAAATTAAAGCGTTTCATGAAACGGCAAAAAATTATTGCTGTTGCAAAGTTTTCATCTTGACTATCCCAGGCTTTCACTAAATGAATTCTATTTTTACATGAGCGCTTCTGGCAGTATTAGAGGGGGCCATTCGAAAATTCAAATTCTGGTTATTTAAACTTTCTTTTTTCACTCCCTCAAAGTCTAAATTAACAAAGTTTTACTTACAGAACTGTATTAACAAGTCACTAGCTATTTCAGCACTGCAGCTGTCTGTAAAAAAAATAAATAATAAAAAATTGCACTGCCTACAGTGCTGGTAACTGCGATTGATCACTTTGATGAACTCGTCACTGCATAATTTTAATGATATATCTCCCTCATTGCATGATATTTAGGTTTCCTTCGTGCTAACACTGTCAAAGCAGCACCTATATTATGATGAAATCTCCAGTACACCAAAGAAAAATATGTGCAGAACTTGAAAACACATAAGTAGCACAGCACTCTGAAAGATGCCAAATCATTGCATGCTGTACCCAATTTACTGTGCAGTGAAGGGAGAATGGCAGCAAGAGAGAGGAGAAGTGACCTTTGAGCAGAAGAATCATGCTGCCCAGCCTCTGGATGGGGCGGATCATCAGCTCAGCCAGGGTTTGTCGTCCACACTCGGGCTTCGTCTGGCACCTCTTGAGGAAAGCATGGAACCGGGGCCGTTGCCGGTCACACATAGCCAACGTCTCCCGAACAGACTCAAAGTTGTTCACGAAGGGTGGGTAGGCCTTGGCAAAGGCCTCGCGATGGGCTAGCACAGCCTCACCTACGGACAGGTCCTCCGACCAGGACCGCACCATGGACTGCAACCGCAGCTGCAGGCTGCGGTGCACATCGTAGATGGGGGGCAGGTGCCCAAAGATGAGGCGCACCTCAGCAGAGTCCAGCAACGGCTCCCCCCGCATCACCTCATTGCTGGGGTCCTCCAGGGGATCTTTGAACAGTGTTAGAATGGTGTGCAGGATGGCCACATAGTTGGTCTCTGTTTGTAGCAGCTCCATGCAGACCTGCTGCCGCTTAGACATACGACTTAGGTCGGGAGGCTCCACATTTTCCTGGCCCTCGCCCACAGCATCTAGCACTGTGTGGAAACAGAGTTATGCACGCACTGTTGCAAGCCCTTTCTGCACAAACTGGCAAGGAAAGGATCTTGAATCTCACCCTGACTGCGCTTGTCAGGCGACAGGCTGATGTCAAGGATAGTGAGTGACTTGTTAGCAGAAACACGCCGCTTGTGCCGGGGGCTCTCGGGAGAGAATGGGTCGACCAGCACGCTCTGCTCGGCCTCCTGGGCCAGCTGCTGCGCCAAGCTTTCACGCAGCTTGCGCCGCTTGCTCTCTGTCTTGGGGGCCACATCCGAGGAGGGCCGCAATGGCGTCACAGGGCTCTGCACCATTACGCTCATTCGGTGACACGTGCTAACACAAATCCTTTATTATGACTGCATTTTTCTTTTTCCAGAAATGCTATATGCGCCAGGTATAAACTGGGTCTTGCACTATTTGTTCTGCTCCTTACCAAATGGTGCAACCTCTGTGAGCTGTTGCACTTAGCGCAAGTCAGACTGATGCTGTTTTCAGCTGCAGACACCATTACCATAGCAGTGGGCTCATGTCTCAGATAGCTCCTCCTGCGTTGCACCATTCATGCAACATACTGTCAATATGACATGCTTTGGTCATTTCATGTACTGCACAGCTCCCTTCTCAACAGCAGCAATGGCTGCATAGTGACAACCACACCTTGAATCCTTTCCTGCAAAATGAATTCTGCTTCTAAGGCATAAGATCAAACAGCTTTCTCTCAATTTCAAGAATGTGTAATGAAGGCAACTACTCATCGATTCAGTGTTCAAGGAGAAGAGGCATGTGCTGCCAAAGCTTACACAAAAGCTGGAAGGTTGGAATATTAAACCATGACCTCTAAAATCTGCGACGTACATAATGATGAGCGAATTCCACAAGCTCTAATGTAATGTAGAACCTACAGTACTGTTGACGACTACAGATGAGCGTTTTTTCACCTTAGATTCAGATCATAGAAATCAGAATGAAAAAATTGGTAAGGCTGCCGTCTGCTCAAAACAAGAAGAAAGATACCTGTCCATAATTGTGTCATGTTGTGTGTTACAACACATAGGCAACTAAGGCCACCAGAACCAAGGTTTAGTTTGGTTTGTGGGTTTTCATCACCCCAAAGAGACTCAGGCTATGAGAGGCACTATAGTGGAGGGCTCCGGAAATTTTGACCACCCAGGGTCCTTTGAACTGTACTGATATAGCACAGCACATGAGTGCTTTGCTCGATTGAAAAATGGCGGCCACAGCCAGGATTCAATTCCGTACACTTAGGCACATTAGTCGAGCACCCTAACCACTGCACCACTGTGGTGGACCTGTTTTAGATTAGTATTTCAGATAATAAGGTAACATAAAATTACTTCAATGATGCGCTCTAGGTGGCTACGTGATTTCCATTCTTCGATGACTGGCTTCACTAGGTATAGCTTGTTGCATATTCATTTATTTGTAATTTGCAGGCCCTGAAGAGCTTTGGAATTTCTTCGGCATTCCATGAAGTCTGCCACTTCACTGCGAGTATGCAGTGTATGTATTTCAAGGAATCTTTATGCAGTATGTTTACTTTCTGTATTTCAGCATTATAGGCAGCTGTGGCACGTGCATCAGCTCTCTCTTTTCTACCTCTAGTTCCTGTGTGGTATGTTCTTGTGTTTTGGCCATTATTATGCTGTGTATTAGGTCTGTAATGAGGGCTCTATTGCATTTCTGGAGTGTAGTGCTGTAATTAAGCCATGCGAATCTGCATAGAGTACATTATCTTTATGCTCTTTACTATTTTACCTACAGCCAAGGAAACCGTGTAACATTATTCAGCAGAAACTGATCCATACTGAGGCAATATTACTATTGTCTCTAATTTGTTGTCTACTGCAGCACTTCCAACGTAAAAAGCTGTTTTAGAAGCGCTGTTTTTGATCCATCCGTATAAAGTATTCTACAGTTCTACTTTTTTATTTAGTGCCAAAAGCTCATGTAATATGCATTCATTCGGTATTTGAGATTTGATCCCAGCCATGGCGACCACATATCAACAGAGGCAAAATGCAAGGGTCCCGTGGACTGTGTGAAGTCAGTGCACATTAACCAATCCCAAATGATAAAAATTACTGAAACCATTCACTACAGCGACCCTCATAACTGATGTCGCTTTGGGACACTAAACCCCATATACTGCATAAAGCTGAGAAACTGTATAGTAAAGTCACTTGGACAAGCACAAATCCTTAATATATCAGTGTCTTTACTTTATCAGTTGTTGGTGATGGCGTGGCACAGACAATGCTGTTCAGTAAGTGCTTAATCATAGCTTTAGTTTATAAAGGAAACATTCAAGAATACCTTCCATTTTTCTCTAACTATTTCTATGTTTGATTATTTTTAGCTATCAGATTTTATGTTGTCAGATATTCAATTTCATTGACATCTTGTGGAAGTACCACTTTTGCATGAATGCGACGAGTCTGTGAATATAATGCGAGTGATTCCATGTGATAACACTTGCATGAACACGGCGTCATCTTCTGCAGTTTCAAAGTCATTTAAGAAGCAGCAGTTAAGAAAAGCACAGTAAAATGAAGTGCAGCAGAACAATTTGCACAGTGATGCCATGCCTCTGGTTCTTGCCGCTGCCTTGTGATTCATGCTGGCCGGTGTTGACAACATTTGCCTCTTCTGTATGTTTACCGCAAGCGAAAAATAAAATGCACAGTTTTCTATGGATTACAAAATGGAACTGCGAGTTTACTATGGCGGGGTTATGATGTAACATACAAAACAGTGCAAGCATAATGAGTACTCACATAGTCATAACGATAAGATCCAGCCATGAAGCAGCGACTATGTTGAATGCTGGCCCAGAACCACTGAAAGGAAGATGATAGCAAGAAATTATTATGTGATCTTGACTGCAATGTAAAAATACACAGAGGAGAAAGTGAAGCCTGTCTTTATCAACATACTAGAGCATTCTGACAACAATGAAACTTGGGATTCTCCCCACAAAGGCGTGGCGTCGCCCACCTCTCGAGCTTCAAGTTCATTACACACGATGACAATTTTCTGTAAGCGTAATGTGGCCAGTCACGCAGTTCTAGTCACTGCAGTGTGCGTCACCGGCCTTTTAGATTTAAGGCAAAAGCCTCTGTAGTCTCATGGGTGGGCGCAGAAAGTGTACGTCCACAGGGCATATCACAACATTCATGTCGAAGAATGACGTAATTTATGAGGAAAAGAATGGTTTTGCGAGGTAGAGGGTGAGAAAAAATGTATCTGAGAAATTTCATTGATGTGGAGTAAGCAGTTAATTAGAGCTAAAAAAGTCAATTCAACGTCGAAATAGCCGTGGCCGCAGATATAGTGTGCAGACGTCAAAACAGCCACGGACATTGAAATTGTGCAAATAACTAGCAAAAAACGTTGCAAAACTTTATTTAGGCCTCGTCATTGAGTTACAACATCAAAAATAGTCAGTCAAGAAACTTCATGAAAAATTCAAGTTGGGCTAGTTAATAATGACTTGCTGGAATGATTTTCCAGCAGCTTTTTACTGCTAAAAATGATTCCAGCAAGTCAGTGAAAAGTAAGGAGAAAAATAGTAAAAAAAAAAAAAAAAAAAAAAGAAACAAAGTAAAAAAAATTGAGAAAAGTACAAAAGGTAAAAAAAAAAAGGGGGAGGGGAAAACAAAGAAAAGAGGAATAAAGCAAATAAGTGAAAAAGTGTCAAATGAGCACAAAGAGAAAAAAAAATGAAGGCCTTACCACATTTAAGAGAGATCCAAGTGCCGCCCACAAATTTTTGGGGATGGCGCCACGCCTAACGCGACTCTCTTGCATACACGCATTACCACTCTTCGTATGCTGAACTGTTATGGTTTGAGAATGCTTCACTGCACGGGTTACAAATCATGCGGTGAAGCATTCTCAAAACGCAATGCTTGTAATGAGGCATTACTGCTATTGCATCGCACTGCGAAAGGAGCTGTGGTGGCAACTTGCAATACAGGACAGTGTGCGTAAAAAGCAGCTGATGAATATGTGATTTGCAGTTGTCGCTTAGCTTTCATCTCGGATGTATGGACAGCCATTTCCAGGTGTTCATTAGGTAAAATTCCAGTGACACAAATGGCTTGCAGCAGATTTTTTTTTAGGGCCATTTGAGAATGCAAACCTTCAAATAATTCGAACGTTTTTCCCGAATGCCAAATTAACAAGATTTCATTACTGCTTATGTTTCTAAAGAGCTGCGTCTTCCTTTTCATGTAACATTACCACTTATACAGAGCCTACTTGCTCACCACATAGACACTTCCAAATTTTTCGTTTGTCACCATGATGTGGTGCCATCTAAGGTCCCGCATGCATTCTAGAGTGCTAACGGGGCGTTGATGCAGAGGCAATTCCAACAAACAGTATGAAGTCGTGCAATGTGCTGGAGATGGGTCCGAAAAGATAAGTTGCGTAGCCATCTGTAGAGTTTTTTTTTCTGTCGAGACATCTGCTGTGTTGTCAGTCTAAACAGTTTGCCTGACTCCTGATTGGCCTGCCAGATCGTGACATCACAGAACAAGCGTCCCGGCACAAGTAATTCAAACAATGCTTTCACACAGCATCTTCAGTCTAACCAGGTTGAACCCCTGGCTATTGTATTAAGAAGTACTAACAGCAACACAACAATTTCTTTTTGTAGCTTCTGTAACAGAAGAAATCGCAGTTTGTAGCAGAAATTTCAAATTTTGTAGCAGGAAACATGGCATTTTGTAACAAATATTTGAGCTTTTGTAGCAGAAAAAAAAAAAAAAAAAAAAAAAAAAACGTTTTGTAGCAAAATTTTAAATCTCGAGACTCTTAAATAAAGAAAGCTTGTTTTATTTCTGGAACCCAATTGCTCAGATGTTTACAATGACCATAGCCATGCAAAAACAAGCTTCAAGCTCAAATGCAGTCTAAAGTGATGTTCTGTCCTTCCCAAATTAAGCAAAACAGGAGGTTTTGCTAAAAACAATGCCGCTTTTATTCAGAGATATGCAACTACACTATAAACACTGTATCCTTGGAAAGAAGGTAGCTAGCTGTCTTAATATAAAAACTCGCTGTAGAAATTCAGAACTGCCGCTTCTTAAAACTGCAACTTTAAAGCACTATTTCTTTTCTTGCCTTGATGACTCCAGCTTGGACAATGCCGCTGTGAGCCTTTCTTGTCCATTCTTCAAAAAGGCTTATCCACTCTCAACGTCTGCAAAATTTTTAGACTTGACACCTTTTGAGAAAAGCAGCGCAGCATTGGTGCTCATATTCCTGGCCAGCCTGATCTCTTCCTGTACATTTTCCCGATTCCGACCTCTTTTCTGGGTGTCCTCATCGTGTACATCAGGGTAACGTCGAGGCGCCTTTTTCCTTCAAGACCTGTGCTGATTGAAGGGAAAGAGGGAAGAATATTTTTGCAGGTCCTGCATGGAGATTTTTTTTTTTTTCCCTTTTGACAGGCGCTTCTCAGTCAAAAGGCGCGATGCGCGGAGATGTAGAGTGAACGCCGCTTTCCTTGCATTCGCAATCTTTGCTTTCGTTATTTTTCTTCCGGTGGTTTGTCGGGGTGGCTGATTAATCAAAGCGACACAGGTAATTGGAGTCGCAAGTCTGCTCCTTTGCAGCGCGCTGCAGGGATTGTGCATATGCTTTCCTCATTGTAATAAAAACGTCCAGGGGTACTTACTGAACGTATGCAGGGCTGCAAATATATTGAGCACCTGTGCATGAGTTATTTGCACACACGCGTGCCCACACACATGAAGTTTTGTAGTGGCAGAAAAGAAATAACTGTCAAGACTGAGATAATCTTCTAAAGGGCACGTAAACGTTGACGTTTGGAATTAAGCTGTAAAATTATACAAGATGCTCCACATAAGGGGTTGAGCTTAAGGTACAAAAGCGGCCAACAGAGTCCAGTGCGAGCGCACAAAAACAGCAAATCCTTAGCGCTCCCTCTGCTGCTACTCAGGTCATCGCAGCCCATACCTCACTGGTACGAAAAAAAAGAAGGAAGCAAGCGTGCATACTGCTCCAGCTGTGATTTGCCGAGGGCAGTTCCAAACCATCAATCGTTTGAAACCGCTCAGTCTACGTTGGCCAGCCTGCTCGCACATCCTTTGCACACGCGCACACACGCACACAAATTAAGCGAGCACCAGGTGCTTCGACCCTTCAATGGCCAGCCTGCCAGCTCCTCCTTTCACCCTTCCCGTGCATTGGACTTGATATCTTGCAGCCCCCTTTCATTCCCTCCCAGTAGATCGAGGGAAAAACAAACAAAAAAACACCGGCAGCAGGCACAGAAGTGACTTCGACAAACGTAAATTTTGTGTCACGCGATTGTCCGCCCAGGACCCGCAAGAACATTCTTCCGCCTTGCACAGAGTTGCCAGCAGATGTCAGGTTTTGGTTTTGCGACAGTTCGGTTTCGTTGTCGGCAGAGTTATTCGCGACTTTTGGTGCAGGCGTGGGGCAGAAGGCAAAAAATCGATTTTGTAGCAGCATGTAGCAGGATTTTTGATTTGGCACAGTTTGGAACAATTGGCGCAGCAGTTCCACCACTAGGGGTGTGCAAATATTCAAAATTTCAAATACAAATCGAATATGTTTGTTATCGGACTCTTATTCACATTCGAAAACTAATATTCAGAATTTTCTGACTAGCAAAAAATTACCAAATACCCAAAAAATTTTCAAATTCACCGCAGTTCATCTGCACTGCGCACTTCACTGCAATGCCTGACAGCAGGAACTATGCAGTGACACATTCCCAGAATGTGACGGGGCTGTTTTGTGAAATGGGACCTTCCATTCTGTGAAGGGGGCCTTCCCAACAGAGTGTGCAAAGCAAAGAAATTGTCGAAACCGGGAAAAAACACTGTTCTCACTTTGGTATAATTTCGAATGCAGGGAACGATTCACTTTGGTATAATTTCGAATGCAGGAAACGATTGTATTGGTGTTAATCAGATAAAATTACTGCGATGTAAATAGTTTTCGATTTCTCAGGCCCATTTGATATTTAGAGTTTTTGACTAGTTCGGATATTTTTTTCTGGTCCCTTGAAAACTGAATGAATGAGAATTTACTGTATTCAGCAGCGATACGACAGCTTCACCTGATTTTATGCAGGTCCTTCCTCTACAAAAAAATGGTATGCGGAATCCTGTAAAATAAAGGTTATACTGGATTTGATTTTTTGCTAAATATTGGATACACTACTGTGCAATTGTAGTTAAATTTGAATCACAAATTTCATTTATTCAATTTTTTAGGCAATACAATATTGCCAGCGAGTCAAGACTCGCTGGCAATCCTGAAATAAGGGCAATCCATAGGCCAATAAGGCAATCCATAGGGCAATCCTAAAATAAGGATGCATAATGTGTGCCATTCTTTAATTCTCTCTCTTTTTCCTTGATCAGACCTATATTCAATATTTGAAGGAATTTTTTTTTTTATATTCGTATTTGAAAATTTCAATACTCCCACAATCCTCCTTCCTGCTAATGTGATCCCCATGGCTATTGGGAACAATGAGACTCCCTAAAAAAAAGAGCCTCCCCTAGCGAAACACTCTCAAACACAGCTGCAGGTAAACTTACCTCAGACCGGACGACATGTGTTTTGGGATCAAGGTCCGGAGGCACGACAGGCGGCATGGGATTAGAGTCGTCGACGACCAGGAAATTGCAGTTAGCATCGGTTGGCTCCCCGACCATAGCTCCTGCAACCAGAACACTTGTGTTGGCCAGAGCTTTACTTAGCATGAACACAACTGTCATATTCGGCCCACTCGGGGAAAAAAAAATAAAAGTAGGAAACTGAAGCACTTTTACGCAGATGTTCACAGGTGAACACCCGGTGTAGCAAAGCCAAATGAAACAAGGCTTAAACAACTGACAGCCTGGACTATTTGCACCATTACCACTGCAATATCCTTTTGCAGCAAGCAGAAACTAGAGCTTATTCGATGCATGCGAATCAGGAGAGCAAACGCCATAAAAGCTGATGCCAGATCACCTTGACCAAGAAAGATTACTGCTGAGGTTGCACATTTTCTCACAAAGCCACTAAACTCAGTGACGTTTCCCTGACTCTCTCGGTTTCACTCAATGCTTTGTTTTCCTGTGCAAAGGCAACCAGTGGGATTGGAGTCTGCTAGAGCAAACAAGCACTTGCACTCACCGTTTGCCAGTGCCACTTCCTCCATGTGCTTCTGCTCATCCGGGGCAAAACCGAGGAAGGCCAACTGGACTCCCTTGAAGGCTTCCAGGCGGAGCTTCATCTGTGAATAGAGTGTAATTCAAAAATTAGGCAGACATAAACAGCAATGCAAACACGCTTGCTTGTCTTCTGCAAAAAAAAAAAAAAAATGCAGGTAAATTCTACCTAATGATTCACCGTTACTACAAATAAACCATACAGGAATTTATTTTTCAGAGAGTAAGTAGTCTACAAGCTAACCTGGTGAGGTCAAAAATAGAAAGGTTTTCTATTCGCCCCAACGAATTTGGGGGAAGGGGGGGGGGCACCTTAAGGTAGTGTCCAATAAGTCCTAATCGAAAAATCCTAAGCATACACATAACAGCGAGTCATGAACCGCTACAGGTGTGTGCCGAGACCTCTGCGCGCCACCGCTGCATGTTCTCTCGACACCTCCAAAGCAAACTGATAGGCGCAGCGATGCCGCCGACGGCTTCCTCTCGATGCCATAGGTGGTGCCGCTTTGGTTTTTTTAATGCGAAACCATTACTAGCCTCATTCAACGAAATTCCGTCCGCGACCGTTGTTGGTGGCGACGGTTCCGAAACATCAGCTATCGCACTGTTGTCAGGCATACAGGAGGATTAGATGACGAAACCATTACTACCCTCATTTGACGAAATTCTGTCCGTGACCAGTGATTGTTGGTGGCGATGGTTCCGAAATATCAGCCATCATATCATCGTCGGGCATACAGAAGGATCAGTTTGGCAAAAGCCATGGCAATGGCCCTTCAACACCAAAAGTGCTGACAAGCCTCCAACCCAGTGAAACTTCTACATATACAGAGGCTGCACCGGCTGTGCACCACCCCTGCCGAAATTGCCGCTGCCAAGGAACGACCACCACACTGCCACCAATCAAAACCATCATCACGGCATTTTTTTTCCTGCACCAGCCACAGCTACTTTGGTTAAGTCAAATTGGCCTTGATCAGCTCACAATATTCTAGAACAGTAAAACCAGCTGCTTAGACGATGATGTAGTGCCCCTCGCGCCGCACTCTTATCGCGCTGGACAAAGAAGAGGTTGGCACTAGGCGCCTCAGAGCGAGCAGCCCAATAAAAAATCAGTTAGAGCCCGAATGCTGTCAGAGCCCTGCAGTGCCCCTTGCGCCGCGCTCTTATCACACTGGACAAAGAAGAGGTTGGCACTAGGCGCCTCAGAGCGAGAAGCCCAATGAAAAATCAGAGCCCGAATGCTGTCAGAGCTGGTCTTATTTCAGATATATTCTTTTCTGATGTTTCATGTGGGGCCATAAACAAAAATATGGTACAAGGTTAAAAATAGATTATGCTAATATAATGGATTTTAAGATGCATTCTCAGTACACTAGTCCACAGCCACTGGTATTATCTTGTGCTACCTCTGCACAATTGGCTATTGCAGGACGGCTAAACAGGGATAATCTGAGATTGAAGGCGAGAAAAACATGGCAATGCCAATGGTGGCAGCCATCTCCACAATCTATGTTAGCAATGCACAGGACAGCACTTAATCGGGCTGCCTCTCAGTGCTCCAAAGAAGCCATAATAGTGGCATTAATGTTCACTGAGTCATCTGCCCACAACTGCAGGACAGTCACTGTAGAAGCAGGTAACATACTCTAGAATTAAGAAGCACAAATGAACCTTTCAACTTTTGCAAAGGAACACTGTCTTATCTCCCTGGCCTCCAAACTGCCTCAACAGTGGATGCAAATTAAAGTATTCTGGGGGCCACAAAAATTCATCAGGAATGCTAAGGTGTAATTGGGGACACTGCAGTCCTGCAATACGAGCTGCTGAAGCTGAAAGGCAATGCTGCACAGAGAACATTGTAAACCAAGCATTATTATGATGATGTAGCCGCAGTGTACGTGACCAACGTCACGGTGTATAAAGCTTGCCATGCAAATGTGTGAGAACACTGCAAGAATGACTTAAATAAGTTACATACTTCTGTAAGCAACGTTGCTCTGCTGCAGTTTTGTACTGCACGGTTAAACGCCCTGCTTTTAAGCCTAAGGTTATCTGCTGGCCTGCTAAGGGCATCGCGTAAAGCCCTGCTACTCTGCATGCAGCAGCATCTTGACAGCTATGTGCACTAAGATGCACTGCTTGCCAAGTCCGCAACATGAGCCAATTGAAGTGACCATCATTTTAAGAGACTGGTAAAAAATTGCAGAGGTTTGTCCTAGTTCAACCAAGCTGTGTTGACTGAAGGACCAAGCGCCGGCGGAGCAGCTTTTATACCCTCGTCTAGTCATGTGGTACACAGTGACGATACTCTGAGTGAGCACAGCTGCGGCTCCTCTTCACAGCAGATCATGCGATGTGATGTCAAGCAGACATACCTCTGCTTCAGCAGCTGAAGGTAAAATCTGCGGCATTAGATGACCTCGGGAGCTTCAGTGAGCAGTTATGTGTGGCTTAGCAATAGGTACATTTAGCATGATGTTTTGAAAAGGCAGCTTTGAAACGTTGCTGAATTTTTTATGGTCTTTTTAAAATAACTAGGCAGCAGCTGATGGAAAGCCATCTTCAAGGGTACAGTGTAAAATGAGAAAAAGAAATGCTTTGTTTCTATGGGCTGCACTCATGCAGAGTACATTCATCCAGGAGTAACTCCAGTAAAATATGTACACTACAGCCGTTTTAAAACCACATTGTTTTTAAATTACATTAGGTTCCATTCTGTGATGTATAGTATTCTGCTTTGAGCCCAGGCTGACGAAAACTGCTAATTTGCATATCCACTCAGCACACAAGTGCTTAAGTCAGCCATGGTGCTACTTGTTCTCAATGTGTGCGCATGTGGCATGCACTTGGTGGAACCCAGCGAGTACCCACCATGTCCTCTGAGGTTGCAGAGAAGTCCTTGTCATCCCGGTGGGCCCAAGCTTTGAGCACCCATTCCTTCTTCATGATGGGAATCTCCAGGCCTCCACACAGCTGAAACGTAGCTACAATAAGGCTGCTTGCAGAACAGCTCCCCAATGTCAGTACCAAAACATAATTGTACACCTGCTGTGTTGGGTTTTATGGTGCGTATCATCTAGACTATCATGCGCCAAACACAAGGTGAGTTTGTGGTGTATTACAGAAGGTTTACTATTAAAAAATATAAAACACAAGAAATTTCAACAAGGGCAATTTTTTCAGCCAAATGGCTTGGATTTGGCGGTGTTTAATATAGAGACATTTAAAATGATTTTTCCTTACTTCCTCAAATTTTATACGTTATAGAAGATTGTTTATTGTCAGCTCATTACAGCATGCTTCACATGCAGGCGTTTCTTGTTTGAGGAGTATAAAGTAGTGTGCGAGACATGTATGTCCAATGTGGAGACTGTATGAACATCATACAGTCTTTATGACTGTATGATGAGTATGGGTTATGAGTTAGGTATGAGTTATCAGTACGTGCAGCATATTCATCTGCTTTCTCATTTCCGCTAATTCCCACATGGCTAGGCACCCAGCAGAACTTACCTCTCCTGGTTTATCAACTTTTACTACATTATGAATGACATCTATTAAGGGCTCCAGGAGCTCCTGTGTAGGCAGAAACTGTTTACGCTTGGTAACAGCGTTCCCTGCGTAATGATCGCACCCCGAACTTGCTTTCGCCACCATTTTTGTTTGCATGTCCAGAACTGTTATAGCGGCAGCCCCCTGTTGGTTGATGTGCAGTCATCCCGCAGCGAATGCATTCCGACGAGTTCCCGTGATTCCTTGATTAAAACGCTTTGCGGCATTCGCCATTTTGCAATTCGGCAGCGTCACAGAGTGATTTGTGGTTTTGTGTGAGTTTACGCCATTTCACCATGGGGCGGTATGCCATTTACAACGCTGTGTTCAAGCTCAAGGCTGTTGACTATGCACTGGAGCATGGCAACTGCACTGCTGGCAGGTATTTCGGCTTCGACGAAATCAGGATACGCTATTGGAAGAAGCAGCGGGAGAAGCTGATGGCTGCGAACAAGGCACAGAGGGCTTTCCGCGGACCCAAAACGGGCAAGCTCCCTCATGTTGAGGAGGCGGTCCTAGAATATGTGAGGGACCTGCACAAGGATGGTTGTGCAGTATCATTAGAAATGATACAGACGCAGGCGCGCACAACTGCCAGGAAGCTGGGAATTGCCGCAAAAAATTTCCGCGCTAGCTCCGGTTGGACGACTCGCTTTATGCGACGGAATGGACTTTCCCTGAGGCGGCGGACGTCATTGTGCCAGCAGCTCCGTCCGCATATGAAAGCAAGGTGATAGACTTCCATCACTTCGTCACTAGGCTTCGCGAGAAAAGCGGTTACCTCATGTCCCAAATTGGAAACGCCGATCAAACTCCATTGATGTTCGACATGCCCCGGAATACAACTGAACGAGAAGGGTGCTTGGAGCGTCCTCATGAAGACGTCTGGCGCAGAAAAACAGCGATGCACTGTTATGCTTGCGGTGACGGCCGGCGGGCGGAAGCTGCCACCATACGTTATCTTCAAACGGAAGACTATTCTGAAGAAAAACTTTCCCCGTAGCATCCATATACGTGCACAAACGAAAGGATGGATGACTGCAGACCTGATGGTCGACTGGATTAAGACTGTTTGGGGACGAAGACCTTGTGGACAGCATGCATGCTAAGCTTAAAGAGCTGCGCACGGACTTCGCAGTGCATCCTGGGGGTCTGACTTCGCTGCCTGCAGCCTCTCGACGTGCCACTGAACAACCCGTTCAAGGACAACGCTCGAAGACTTTATGCAGAGTGGATGGCGATGGGCCAGCACGATTCGATGCCGAGTGGAAAGATCAGAAGGCCATCCGTGAAGATGCTTTGCTCGTGAATCGCAGAAGCGTGGAGCAGTATCCCCGACGAGGTAGTGGCCAAGAGCTTCAAGAAGACACGCATATCGAGCTTTGGATGGAACGGAAGATGACTTTCTATGGGATTGTGAAGATGCTCCCAGCGACGACACTGCCGTTTCCAATGATGAGTCGTGCAGCAATGAAAGCGAAAATGGTGAGGATTCAGACTCTGATTAGAGCACTGATGAGAAAAAATAAATGGGCATTGTGCAGTTCATGTGATACCTAATGTGCGTGTTTATTGCAAAGGTAAGCCTTACTCAACTTTTATTTTTGGTTGCAATCGAGATATCTGTTCTAAGACGTCTGACCTGAACTGCATTTTCGGTGCTGAAAAATTTTTTGCGGAAAATTTATCCCCCCAACCCCCGTAATGATCACACCCTGAAATTTGCGTCAGTTCTCAAAAAAAAAAAAAAAAAAAAAGAAGAACGCAATCATTATGTGAGTAAATACGGTATTTGATTGGCAGAGCTCAGTGTAATAAAGTTGGGTGTCACACTGGTATCAGTAATAATGTTGTGTTGTGCTTTTGTTGTGTTTTATGATGTATAAGCAACTAAGGCTATGATTCACCAAGAGCAAGGTTAAAACGGTTTTCATTGGAGATGAGAAAATGGATGTGTTAAAAATCTATAGTTTGTTTAGAAACTCTTCTTTAGAATACTAAAAATACTTGTTTAAGTTTATGACTGCCCTTTCTCCTAAAAGTAAGCTGCGGTGGAATGGGATGGCACAACTGCAGAAAACAGTAAAATGCTCTCTCCATAATGTCTCGAGTTTTGGGCATGTAATTAGTATGTGTTAGACTGTGAGCACCTCTCCACATTCTTCACAGGTAGGTTTATGATGATTGATTAGTAAAATGTATGTAAAATATCTGTGTCCAATACGAAGACTGAAAACTATCACTTCTGTAAAACAATGCTGCTGTGTGCTCGATTTCCATCCTCAAATTATTAAGGCTTTATGAGATGCAATTGATTATTTTCTTCATTATTCTGTATAGACTGCCATTTATCTTTCTGTTTACACTGTATTAATGTCATGCAGTCTTTATGTGACATGTTGACTTTATCAATATTTCTGTTGAGAGCTTGCGTAAAACAAGCTCTCTCGTTGCAGTCAATGCTTATTAGACTTGGGACCCAGCAGAATATTATTTTATGTCCTTGTGTTGTGAGCATTTCTGAAATCTAAAGCTGCGAGTACACAGCGAATCTGTTTAGATATAACACAATTCTTAATGCACTCATTCATTTCTTCTACAGCTACCAGGACAGCGTGGCATTCAGCTGTAAATATCGATGCGCATTGAGGAAGCCTAATTACTATTTCCCAGTTGTCTTCCACTCCTGCGTAAACAACATAAGCAGACATTTTTGAGCAGTCTTTGTAAAACTTGGTAATCACTGTATTTCTTTTTCTCTGTGCGATATTTCTGTATGATATGTTCTTCAGGGGTTTGGCTTTTGTTGAACAGTTTTTTAGTGAGCTCACAGATTTGTGGATTGTTTTACCAGGAGAGCAAGGGGTCTGTTTTGAGCAATACTGGTAATGTATCCAATATACCAAGGTCACGACATATGTCTTCAAACCATAGTACCCGTGGTCTCATTGCTTAACTTTCATTGATGAATATTATTCTGGAAGGACAAGTTCTGATTATTGGGTAGCAAAGGTGTTTTCTTCGTAACCTTCTTCTGAGAACATATGCTCATGTAAGTGCTTTTCTTCTATCTTACAGTGAGGTTCATTTGATCCCACACAGAGGCTGAATATAGGGGACGTTCTGTGTGCTCTACATGATAGGCGCAGACCAATTATTATGTATGGGATCTAACTGTTTTAAATATGATGGTCTTGCTGCACCATACACTATAGATCCATAATCTAGACAGGAGTGTACCAAAGAGCAGAAACTGTGCAGGAGGCATGCTCTATCAGAGTCCCAACGTTTGAGTGACAAAACTTTAAAGATATTCAGGGCTTGGCAAGCTTTTCAATTTCTTTCGGTGCAGTAAAAATTTGAGCTTTCTGTCAAATGCTACATATAAAAATCTATGTTCTTGTTTTGTTAGAAGTTTGTTTTCATTTAAGCAAAGGGTAGGATCAATCTGCAAGCCTCTCTTGAGTGAGAAGGAAACAAACTGTTTTTGCAAGGAAAATTTAGGCCCATTTTTGTATGGTCAGTTACCAAGTCTGTTTAATGTGAGGTGTATCAGTCTTTCACATGTTGACAATCTGGAATGTGCGAACACGGAATATCCACGTGCAATGTGGAAATATGTGCGAACACGGCGAAGCGTTCGCACATATTCGCATATTCGCACATATTCGAAGCGTTCGCATGCGCACATAGCGTGCGCATGCGCCACATTGTTTCGATGCGCGACCGCGCCGGATGCGCTGACGCTCACGGAGCGCGGGCACGCTTCGCCGTGTTCGCACATATTTTGAAGGACCCTGTACATGCAATCTGGAGGTCATCAACATACATACGCCAAGTACATAACAGACTTTAGGCATGAAATTTTGGAGAAAGAGCGGGCTGCTTAGAATACACCCCTTAGGTGCGCCATTTTTCTGAGTGAAGCTCCTTGAAAGGGGGTGTCCATAATGAGAAAACAAAAGTGAATGCCCTACCTCGTACTTGGGGCTGTTGACTGAATCGGCCACACAGTGTGTCACATTGCCGCAGGAAAACCGGTCCCGCACACTGGCCCCCATGTAGTGGGACAGCAGCAGCAATCCACACTGCGCGCGCAACAATTGTGCCTGGAAATCTCCCTTCTGGCCACGAGGCATTTTATGCGGTGACATGCACCACCTTTGCAGACAGAGAAGTCACTGACACACAATAGGGCCTGAAGAGTAGTGGTGTGCGAACATTCGAAACTTCTAATATGAATCGAGTATATTTAATTTTCATTTGTATTAAAAAAACTATATTTCGAATTTTTCTAATACAGCAAAACCTCGTTACAAGAGACCCTCAAGGGAATTCAAAAAGGTGTCTCTTGTAACTAAGGTCTCTTGTAACCAAACATTCCTATCAACTCGTATGTGTGGCAGTTTAGATCCTCTTATCTAAATTCTGTTCCATATCAGTGTCTTGTTTTGTTGCAATATGTCAGGAACTAAGAAGGAGTGCCTCCTTCTGGCTGGGAAGTCAAAATGTCCTTATTGTTTCAGCCACTGTCATCTCACTCCTGTGTGACAATTAACTGGGACATTTTGACTTCTCAGTAAAGAGGAGGAACTCCTTCTTGGTTCCTGACATATTGCAACAAAACAGGACAGTGATATGGAACAGAATTTAAGGGAATCTAGACTGCTGGACATAAGAGTCAGCTGCGTTGCATGAGTGTACCTGAGTTAATTGCGTCTCTTATAAATAGCAAACAAATTACTTTAGGGACCGGCAAAAGTCCTTAGTAACAGAGTGTCTCTTGTATGCAATGCAGTTAACATGGCAAACATAGGAAAACCAACCAAACCATTGTCAAGTGACCCCAGATATTCAAAGCATATCAACTTTCAGATATTCTTTTAGAAGAAAAAGTGAACTCATCATGCAAGTAAATAAATTAAATTGGCATCCATCAAAGTGAATAGTTCTCTATATCTGATTTAAGTTTTCATGACAGCATTCTCATAGCATCACTCGATTTCATCAGAAAATTTAACTGCAGTGTGCGGCTCCATCATATGCTCCTCCCCAAAATGAGCTATACTAACAACTTAAGCAGTAAAAGAGCTGCCACCAGCATAAAGAATTAAGAGAAAAGGAAGTTTGCTGTGTTCAGCATACCAGCTCAGAGCGCGACTTGAAGCCAGCAAAGACAAGGACTACACCATCCATGGACAGGTTGTAGATGGGCCGGCCTTTGTCAGGAAATGGCTGCACATAAATAGGGCATGCACGTATGTATGCACACTAATCTGGAGCGTGAAAACAGCAAAACAATGTTCATAATTTGCGAAGACAAAAGCCCTGCCACAAATACCTTAATGCAGTTGCCCAACTGCTGCATATGTGAATTTTTATTGTGAGTGTGTGTTACCAAGTAAACCTTCACAAAACCTCAATTTCTGTACGAAATGTGCAAATGTTTCCAGCGAAAGGCTACTACAATACATTTTCTGTGCAAATGACTTTGCTGCAATTGCTTCTTTCGCACGTCCTGCATAGCGAAAATCAGTTTAGCGAACCTAAGATTTCAATGAAGGTCACCTTAAATTATTGTAAAATAAAAACCTAACAGCATACGCCAAACACACTGTTGACTCCACAATTTCCACTCTCAGAAGATTAGAAGTTTGCTAATATCAACTAGAGTTCAACTTCATTCAAGGCTCAAATCAAACTTTTGTCTTAACTGGTAACTTGAACCCCAGAAGGAAGTAGCCAGCGATCCATCGCATTTCCAAATCTTCAAAACCTAAACATCTGCACTTACAGTTCTCCAAACAATTTTGCAATACAGTCGCTGTCTTGCATGTTCTCAACATGCAAGCAGCATGGGCAGTGCCTACCGGCAATGCTCGAGTTGAGAGAGCAAGCACCTGAACATGCGCTGCCACATTTATGACAATGCCTTCAGCTTTATTACAGCACCAATCCGCAGCTGCTATCGTCAACAACTGCCGCTGAGGGTGCCACAAGCCGCCGAAGAAAGTCAGAGATAACACGCCTTGGAGCACGCTGTCACAATGATCTTTTCATCGATACACCAGCATATATTTATTGTTGTTCGTGCCCCAAGCACTCACTTCCACAGCAAAGGTTGGTAGTATGGCACAGCCACTGTAGGCTGTGTAGTAAGGCAGATGTTTGGGCTAGTTGGTGAAGGTTGATGGTGAAAAATAGCGCACACTGAGACACCAGACAGAGAACGAGAAGGAAACCCCACAAGCGCTGACTCGCAACTGAAGTTTTAGTGAAGAAAACGAAATAAATAAAGTAGCCGCCTGCACATGTCACATCCACGTGAAAGCAAGCTCACGCATGGCAGGAGAACCCGGTTGTCCTAGTAGTGCAATTCTCTAAAAGGGCAACAGAAGGTGCGCTAGCACATCTGTCAGCATACTTTCTGATAAAGGCTTTCATAACCTCTTGAGTAATCTGGTCATAATTATGGAAGAGAACGTCAGTTCTTGAAAACAGAGGCGAGCAATTGCAAACATGGCAGTGTGAAGGTACAGCCTTTATCAAAAGTTTTCAGCCCAGGGGGTCTACTTCTGAGCGATACTATGTGGCTCGTAATGCATTCCCAGGCTTCCATATTTGCTGAAGGCAAGAAGATTTTTCGTCTTACCCTCTCAGATGACTAGGACTTCCACAATTATTACAACAGTCATATTATACGGCTTTAAAGTAAACCCTCTGGGCTGTAAACTTTCGATAAAGGCTGTAGGTTGTCTCGCGAGACACTTCCGGGTCCTGTCACCACTATGCGATAGAAAGAGCCTTGGAGCAAGTGACCTGATTAAAAAGTAGCGTTTTGCCTGACCATGATACCTCTAGGGCAGACGGGTGTTCTTAGATGGGTCAAAGCAGAACCAGACAGAGGAAGCCGGGGTGATAGCGAGTGCTGTAGGCCGGCTGTAGTCCCTTACACTCACAGGCTCTCTCATGGTCTGAAAAGCTTGGCATAGTGGTACAGCATCAGGGTCGTGTTTTAGGCACCAAAAAAGCTGGCCACAACCCACAAGGCGGGCAGACACCATAAGAGCCGGTGGGCTTTCACAACAAAACGTGTCGCCCTTCACTGTTTGCAAGAAAGGTTGTTGTGTATTGACTGCTGCTGTCACGCGGTAAAATGTACACTGGCCAAACAGGGCACTGTTTAAATGTGAGGCCTTTAGAGTATTGCAATTAAATCGGTGGTGATTTGCAGGACAACCTGCTTGCACGCTGCCATGTTTGCAATTGCTGACCAGTCTTCTATGATGACCAAGTTACCCAAGAGGTTATGAAAGCCTTTTTTATCAGTAAGTACGCTGACAGATGTGTTAGCATACCTTCTGTTGCCCTGTTAGATAGAGAATTGCACTACTAGGACGACTGAGTACACTGCACTCCTGATCAGTAATCTTTCGCATGTGTGAGCTTGCTTTCACGTGCATCTGTCTTGTACAGGCGGCTACATTATTTATTTCGTTTTCTTCATTAAAACTTCGGTTGCAAGCTTGTGGTGTTTCCTCCTAGTTCTCTCTCTCTGGTGTCTCAGTGTGCGCCGTTTTTCATCCTGCATGTTGTCACCTATTCTGTCAAGGGATTGATGGAACGTCAAGATTCAATCAGCCGAACACCTTGAGGAATAAGATGAGTGCGGTCACTGCAGTCGATTTTTGCCATAGTGGGCAGGTCGGGAAGTAATAAAGCCAATCATGATCCAAATGAACTGCATCACTTAAGAGTATGGGCATAAGGTGAAAGATTTGCCAGTGTGTACTGATGAAACTGTTGCTAACTTTAAATTTCCAGGTTGTAACTGGCATGTGTGCTTTGCTGAGAAGCTGTTTTCTGATGACTAAGACAGACAGCTCCTCAGCAAAGCCACTTTAATTTTGTTACGAAGTATAGGCACGATTAAAATACCACATGTATAATAGATGCCTACTCGCTCTTTGGTATAGTGTATAATAATTATCACAGTATAATTAAATAATTTATTTACCATAAACTTGGCTGATCAAGACAATTTTGGTTAATCATGCTCAGGCTTCCAAATGTTGAAAATTACTACTACACTGAGTTGTTACAGAGGCTATCAAAATCACGAAACGGACAGATCACTCATGTGACAGCAGCAAAAGAGGCCTGGAAGGCCACTGAGAACAACAAAAAGAAAAATGAGAGGTATGATGCTTGAAGAATTGCACAGGCGGTCACTCACTATGCTCCTCTGTGCACACTGGACCATGAGCCGAGAGCTGAACACGAGCGAGCGCTGACGCAACTCTTCAAACAGGGGGCCTTCAAACCGTTCCACGATGAATATGGTACCCCGGTCACCCGCATACTCAGCTCCTGTCTCACTGTGCACCACTGGCAGGCCATGGCACTGGAAGCACACCCCATTCACTTACTCAAAATAAACTTCCACTTCATTACCTTATACCTTTTGCACCCTTTTAGTAAGTCTATATCCAACAGGAACAACTTGGTACCCTACGAATACATCTGGCAGTTACAATTGCACCTGCAGAAGGTTTTACAAAAAAATAAAGTCCCTTCTGCTGACCCTTCATGCTTAATGCTTCCATACTACTGCAAGCAGGTCGTGAGGAAGTCCTTTTGCACTCACCTGAGCCTATGTATCATATCAGTGGCTGGCGCTGTTTTCTATTTCTACTCTGTACTTACTCGTGCTGATCTAATTTTGTGTTGCAGTTAACACTGTTAAGTGGTCCTTTCACATTGTCAGTCATCTGTATTGTCACACAAGCAATTGTCTTCCCTTAAGAAACTGCACTGTTAAAATACTAGCATCTCTATGGTGCAGGTGAGCCCTTGCGAAAAGTGGAAGTGCAGCAGATACAACAAAACCGATCACATTAAACCAGCATCACACTACCATTTAAAAAAATATATATAGGTATATATTTCAAGATTTCAAGCAAGATTTCTCAGAACATTGTTGCATATCGTAAGCCAGCACAGCATGTCACTTTTAGCAGTGCTGAATATCTACCACTGAAGCCACCATAAGAATGTTAACTGTTAAGAGTGCAACGTGAAAATTTATCAAACCCCACTGTATACAGCCACACGGTCTCTATCATTAGAGAACCTGCTGCTGCGGACTCAGTCCTTAGCAATTCGCCTAATGAGGTGAACCCTATCTTGGCAACAGTGACATATTTCATTGAAGGCGAGATGAAAAAGACGCCAATATACTGTGTGATGTCAGTGGACCTTAAATATCCTGAGATAATTATCTACCTGAGTGATGTGCTCTCTCTCAGGAGTGACATGCTGTGCTGCCTTACGATATGCAGCAGTATTACAAGAAATTTGTCAGCATTATATCTGTTTTCTTTTTATTAATGGTGGTGCAATGCTGATTTATGTCATTACTCTTATTGTCTCTGTTGCACATCCACTTTACTCAAGTGCTTACCTGCATCGTGGAGACCTTAGTATTTTAACCTCTTTCTCTTTTATTACATTCCCCGCCGGGGTGGCGCAGTGGTTACGGCGCTCGACTACTGTTCCCAGAGATGCGGGATCGAATCCCGGCCTCGGCGGCAGCTTTTCGATGGAGGCGAAAAGCAAGGCGCTCGTGTGCTGTGCGATGTCAGTGCACGTTAAAGAACCCCAGGTGGTCGAAATTTCCAGAGTCCTCCACTACGGCGTCTCTCATAGCCTGAGTCGCTTTGGGACGTTAAACCACACAAACCAACCAAACCAACCAACCAACATTCCCTCTACCCCTTCCCTCGTGGCACAGTTCACATGTTAAGAGAAGTGAGCCAGTTACTGCACATATTTCATTCCTCAAAACCAATTTCGCACACATATATTATTTCACTGTCTAAAAAAAAAGTCCTACCGAATATTGTTCAAGCTTTGGGTACAAAGCCTTACAATTGCCAAAGAGCCTATCTTGCAAACAGCTTCAGAGGTCACATCCCAGAAAAAGCATTCCCATGAACAGTCTTTCACTGGCCTTTTTTCTTTCTTGTTAGGTGTGCTGAATTATCGAGATAAGGCTAGAGCGTATTTTGTGAAATAATAATAATAATAATAATAATAATAATAATAATAATAATAATAATAATAATAATAATAATAATAATAATAATAATAACAAACAAATCCAATCTTTCTGACTGTGCTTTTTGCTCTGCGAGCCATATGAGCGGCTTCAATAGTTAAAAACCACAAAATGCCAGATTCTCATGAAAGCAATCAAGGGGACTTTCCTCCAAAAAATGTTTCCTCAAGCTTTGCTCAGGATTTCTATGCACTGCATGCTATACTTCACACATGTCAAAACACATGCCTTACAGCCTGTGTAAGTTCCAAGTGACACCAATAGCAACAAGTTTTATTTGGTTGCAATAATGACAAATGCTGTAAATATTGCTGAACAGAGTTTTATGGAAATAACATGTGCCTGATTTCATTTAAAATAGCATACCCACAACCCCGTTTCACCAAAGCAAATGTGGCGGCATTTCGCGAAGATTAAACGTTGTACAAGTGTGCCTCAACATTTTATTTTTCTTGCAAGTAATTCATTAAAACTGCTCGCCAAATACAGATTCATGCCGGATCTACTCTAAAACTGATAAACATTTCGCAGTAAAATTACACTTCTTTCACTGAATGTACCCCCATTCAACATTACAAAACAAGCTCGTTCTTAGGCGTCATTACGCTCCTAGTTACGTCGAAAGGCAGGCATTGAGTCGTGTAATGTAAACGAAGAACAGACGACAGAACTCTCGATGCTTCTCTGTTCCCCCGCATCCCGAGTGCACTAACCTCCCTTGTGTGACAACGCGCAATTTAAGGCGCTTAATATTAAGGAGAGGTCAGGTTTCGTCTTTACCTCGCTTATCGACTGTAACAGCTCCGGCGGCACCAGATACTCAGCTGTAGATGAGCGATGAAATAGCGCACGAATACACTACTGCTAGAGGCTGGCAATAAGTTACCTTGGCAGCCTGGACGACCGTCGGGTCGTCTCCGACAGGACCCACGAGGCAGATTCTCGTCCTGGGGTGTCCTCGACGGCCACGAGTTTCTGGAGAGAAAACGATCCGCGACTAGTCAGCCTTGGCTGGTTGCCGTTTTCCAAGCTTACCGTTGTCACTCCGTGCGTAGGCGCTGCAATTCGCAATGGAGCTATTCGCAATGGAGCAACTCGCAATGGAGCTTTCGCAGGCCATTGCGCCGGCGGCGACTCGTTGGCTGTGTGACTATTAAAACATTGCCTCTTAAAAACGGACCGGATGGAGGCCTCGTAGTTTCAACGCCTAGAGCGTCACCGAGGTCGGCTGCGTCAATGCGTAGAAACGAAGCGCATCACTTGGTCCTCCCCTCGAGCCAACAACGCAACGCCCAAAAATCCGTTTAAACGAAGCGGCGGGCGGTGCGGTGCGGCGCGGCGCGGCTGCGCCCGTTGTGTAGGACGAGATTACAGAGTACTCAAACAACAGAAAAAAAAAAAAGAAAGCTCACAAAAATTTTGCGCGTTGGATAAGATTGGAATATATGAAAATTCATGCAAATCTTAATCACTAAATTTTGTTCTCGAGTCTCGCTATCAGCCGTCAGATGCCGCACTCAGCCTTGCTTCTTTTTTTTTTTTTTTTTTTTTTCACGGGCGTTTGCATTTTTAAATTATTTGCTCTAAAAGAATCGGCAAATTTTTATACTTGTTTACACTTTACTTATTGCCGTGGGACCGCAACAACTGCAAGTTCGTAGCAATCTATGCAGCAATCGCACGACAGTTTTTGTGATGTGTGTGATGTGATCATGCAGTTTTCCTCGAGTTGAGGTACCGACTACATTGACCTTGTACCGACTTGGTACCTACCTTTGATCGAGCCTTTGATCTTGACAACGACAGAAGTAGCTGCGGCATGTGCTGCTGTAGTGTCTCTCCACTGCGTGGGGCGGCTAGTCGCTGCCATTAGTTCGATCTTTAATATGAGCGCTAAAATTTGCGTTCAGTTTCGGAACCTTGGCCGCATGGCATTTGCTCAGGCCTACCAGATACAGAGCCGGGCCGCGCGTGTTTTACTAGGAGAGGTAGCAAGTAGGAACGCTGTGACATCGAACGTGGTTCTCGTCGTAGAGCACGAGCCCGTGTACACGGTCGGCATCCGGTCCAAACAGTACCCTGCTCGAGTCGAAGAAGAGCTTCGCAGGTTAGGAGCAGACTTCGTGCGCACTGATCGGGGTGGGCTAATAACTTTCCACGGGCCTGGACAGCTCGTGGCGTATCCGGTGCTCTACCTTGGCTCATTCTTCAGGGACAGAAGCATGCGCGCATACGTTTGCAGTCTAGAGAAGATGATCATCGCCTTGTGTGCGCGTTTCCAACTGGAGGCAAGGACAACAGAGGACACGGGCGTTTGGGTCGGAGACAATAAAATTGCTGCCATAGGTAACGTAATTTCCAAGGAGTTACAGAAAGCTTGTGCAATGCTGCTAGGCTGGATTGTCACTTTGCTACATACCCACTTTGCGCTTCTATGATTTAGAGTGATTGTTGTCTGGACAAGCTATCTACAGTAAAAAAAAAAAAAAAAAAAAAAAAAAAAAAAAGCAAGCATGTGCAGAATTTTGACAGTTAAAATGTCTGCAGTGTGTAAACTTTTAACACAAGCCTTTGGTTTCACTGTTCAATATCAGGAAACCGGCTGTGTGGAAAAAGCTGCCATCGTAACTAGCAACAAGAAAAAGACACATCTACACATTGGACAAAGAAATGGGACGCGCAAAAGGGACGGTCACTTTAGAGGAGAACACAGGACAGTTCTCATTAACTACGCATCTACACATAGCTAATTTCAACTGGAGCTTCCTTAACACAGATCAGTAAAATACCGGAACATCACCAAAGCATCACAATACATCTACATGTTAGAAGGCTAGGAAGGTTAACTGCAGAGTTGTTCAGGGGTGTGCAAATATTAAAAAATTCTGAAATGTCAAATTGAATATCCTATCCAAATTAAGTGTGCATATTCAAAATTATAACGAATCTAAATAATTATTTTGAATAGTTTCCAGAAGGCTTGCGCTGGATTCAAACGACACATACAGTATTTTTCTTGGACTGTTGTTGCTGTTTTCCTCACAGAAATGGCACATACCCACAAAGGGGATTGGCCATGACAGGCGATGATTACAATTTGAGATTCCATTCTGCAAAACCGAGATTAGAAATTTGAGCAAATCCCGTTCACTGAGAGTGATAGTTGAGGGTGGTGCATGGGCTTGCTGAAATTTAAATTTGGACTGTTCAAGAAATAGGGCCCACAAGAATGGCTCATACCATCTTGCCATGATCAGTCTGTCCAGGGTGAAGGGTTCAGTGCCACGACATATTTCACTTGAATATTTGTACAAGGAATGAATATTAGTTCTAATATTCAATTCATATTTGGTTGGCTCTATCACAATTTGCTTCATATTCAATCTGGTTCACAGCTGCACTGTATGAATTCAATTCGGTCTGGAGAAAGTACCATTCGCATACGCCTAAGAATACGATCTGCGGGCCTCGTGGGAAAAAGGGTATACCTCCAAGGAAATGTGTTCGGTTGCATTGCTATGCTCTGTAAGAATAAAAATTAAAGCTTACATGCATATAATTTGTTACAAAATTCTGCTGCACTCTGTTCAGTAATTTCAAGTGACATATATCACTCTGTCGTCTGCAAACCTTTTCTTGTCCCTTTTGTTTTCATGCACTACAGGTAGGCCACCTGACATACATCAACTAGCCCTTCTTAAATTGCACTATGGAGATAAAATCATTTCACCGTTTTCAGGAAAGCATACAGAAGCAAGCATCACACTGTTAACTATCTCACTTATGCTCTTAGTGCCACTATAGGCACTGCACAGTAGTAAGTGTGCCTGAACTGGGTGGCATAGTGGAACTGCAAGTTTTGTTTCTATAAAGAGAAAATGAGGCAGTAACGGCAAGAAACCGACATGCCTAGGAAAGCTTTTTTTTTTGTTTTGTCGTGCACAAATAAAGGTCTACCAGTGTGCTAACCCTTCATACACGTGAGGTTTCACTTGTGGGCTTGACCGAGACACTACTATGAACCATGTTTGTTTCAGGTGTCCATGGCAGCAGATACGTCACAACGCACGGCATTGCCATCAACTGCAACACAGACCTTGGCTGGTTTGATCACATAGTACCCTGCGGTATCGAAGGCAAGGGAGTGACTTCACTGACTAGGGAGCTGGGCCGGGAGGTAACAATTGATGAGGCCTACCCAGCCCTTGTCGCTGCCTTTGAACAACAGTTCGAATGCTCCATAGTGAAGAAATAAAAAGTTTCTGACCATACTGCCTCGCTTCCGCTCAAAAGTCTCACTATGTGCAGTGCATCCAGTGTAAATAAGTGCAAATTCATGCTAACACCGTTCCATGTCACTCGATACCGATCCTGGTGATTATAAACAGTATGACTGATAGTATAGTGGTGCTATGCAACACAAGCCCCTTGGCCACATTACACAAATTTTACCATACTTAACTGGATTCTGCATGTGCCCTTGGAACATTATCTAGCATTTTGGCGTTTTTTTTTTTTTTTAAGTAGGTCAGACAAGTGGTGTTATGTGCAAGCAGAACCATTTCACCGAAACAGTGATGAAGTACAGTCTTTCTTGATTGAGTACAATACTATGTAACACAGCCACTGACAAGTCCAAGGGTATGTTCATTTGGAGTAAGGTAGTCATCACAGTCCCCTCTTGATGGGCTTGGGGGCGATGTAGACACGCACAGGCCTGCACAGCTCGATGGTGTGATCCTCAACACGCAGCCCTGATCGCTGTCCACTGCTGCCCTTGCCGGGAGCTGCTGCCTCGGTGTCTGTGAAGTCGAGCACCAGGCCCATCTCCACATGGAGAGCCTCTGCATACATGTTTATTTCACAAAATATATTCGTGCAAATCTTGTACAAATGCTACCAAGCAAAAGTGACAAACTAAAAGCCTCCTTCGTTTGCAAGGTCCTCAGGCAAACTCTACCTGCACTGCAATCTAGTTTGCTTAGCTGCAATTATTAATGTTCCTAGTGGCTTGGCCTCTTTTGTACTACTGAAGTCGCAGCTTACTGCTGCTTACACTTCAGTGGCTATTATTGCACGTGGCCATTTCTGCTACTGCCCCTGATGATAGAATGCTTTCTCACCTGACCAGACGCCATGCGAGAGCAATACAGTTGTGTAGAGCCGATACTTGAGCTCTTCCAGTTGCCGGAAGTCTGCAAGCCTGGGCAGGATCAGCTGCACCTGCTTGTCCGGGTACCTTACCTGTAGCAGAAACAGTGATCAAAAAATGCGCCCTACCCATAGGACACCCCATCCAAGAATTGCCCTTGCAGGAAGAAATGCCCATAGGGATGCTAAGGTGCACGCCTTGAACAAGAGTTACCTTGACACGGACATTCCTAATGTCTTGGACACTTTCAATCTCGGCATCCAGGGTAATTGGCAGCACAAGCCCCGCTGTGAACTTCTGTGGCAGATCAGTCTCACCGGCAGGTTCGTACAGGATGGCACGAGTTTGCTTGATGCGCTCCAGACCACTGTTTGGCTGGGCTCTGGGCAGAGAAACACATGAATAGCGAACTTTGGCAGCGCGTAATAAATGTATGCAGCTCCCTGAGCTGTCATTTCAGAGGCACAACTTTGCGAGGGGCAAGATATTTAAAATGCTTTTTCATTTCGGGAATGCCTCCGCAAATCTTTATTCAGGGGCTTACATTTGCTTAAAAGCATGCCAGACATATACTCAACTGCCTCCATAAAAAAGTCCTTAGAATGTGACAACCTTGTTTGCCACAACTTGGGTCTCCTGAGGGCCAAACTGCTGCACAGCAACCAATACGCTCCCTCTGGACATTCCATTTAGGTTCACCACCTTTCTTCTAGACTGTGTTGATGCGCTTTCACTTTGTAAGCAATATGAGTGCTATTAGGCAAAAATGCTGTTGCACCTCTGCGTGGCTGCCAGATGAAGACTAAAGCATAAGAACTGCCCCCTAACAAATGGCGAGAGAAAAAATCTGCACTATGATGGCAGTGTGGCAGGCGCGGCAATATTGTGAAGCAAGCAGCCAATGTGGATGCAAGGAAAGTTGCACCAAAGTGCGCAAACGGATATCAGCCAATCGTGTACCTGGCTAATCTAATGCAGTGTGCCAAGTAGGCCAAAATGCATATGCAACAAATGTAAAAGCATACAAAAATAGTGAGGTATAAAATCCAGCCAAAGTAATGCGAAATTAATCAGCGCATCTGTCAAAAAATGGGATTGGGAAAAACAAAAAAGTGTCATCCTGAATGTGCACCCTGCTTACGCAGTTCACTGCACCGGACCATATCAGTACCGGTCAATTTTTTTTTGTCCTCAAGGCTGCAGAAGTAGAAGCAGACGTTCTGCTGAAAGAGAATGAAACAGACCCTGACTGGTTGGTGTCAGCTGCAAAGCGTAGCGTGGGACAAGCGTGCGCCTGGAGCAAGGCTGGAGCACACGTGCCACGCGGCCCGGCTTGGGCTCCTCGAGGGGCATCCAACCTCACGCAGCATGGCAGCCGTAAAGGCATCCGGCTGCAGGTCATGTTCCTCGAGAAATCCCTGCAGGCCCTCAAGCTGCTCGAGGAAGGCCTCGCAGAGCCCCAGAGCAGAAGCATTGCAACCTCGGATGACCACCACGAGCTGCAGGGCAAGTGCCCGCAGGCGCAGAAGCCGCAGATAACCCTCTTCAGATGGACGCAGGCCTAAAAACTGCCGCTGCAGCACAAATGTCTGCTGCAGCAGCTGCTCCAGCAGGGACCGCAGGGCAGAGCCTTGAAGGGGGGATGCGGCAGACAGGTTCAGCCAGCTCTTGTTGGACATAATCTGCAGGGAGAAATACCACTGGTCCAGTCCCTGTGCAGCCTCCTCAACTGCATTCTACACACTTGCACCTCACACCCCATTTCAAGGGAAATCAAGGAGCTACACAGCGTTATACCTTTGCGAGCAGCAGCTGGCACCGGATGTACAGACTGGCACAGGTGGCTGCAGCTGTCAGCTGAGGTTCAATCTCAGCCAATCGCTCCAGGTCCCTGCACCAAAAGCCACATTAGATGCGATGCCCATCGTGTAAGCTAGCCACTACAGAACTAAGTGTGCCATTTCTCTGTTCAAACTCTACACTTTCTGAACCAGCTCTTGTGCTGCACTGCACTCCATAGGGAGGGCACTATGCCAGTCAAGCACAGACAGCAGCAGCAAATGTCTCAGTAGTCAACACAATGAAGAAGTGCACTTGCCTAACAGACGTCTCTAGCCAGCCCTGCCTGGCTGTAGGGTGTCGCAGCTCGGCAGCTGACACCCGCTCCAGGGCCTGGTGCAGGAAGCTGTGTGACTGCACTAGAGAGCATGACGCCGCGCCTTCCAACGGACCACTCTGCTGGTTGGGCAACTGCAGCTGTGGGGGAACCAGGCTGGGCAGAGAGTCCTTGAGGTACGAGTAGTGCCGTAGCGTATGCTCCTCAAACAGGGGCACCATGGTAGGGCAGCCCGCAGCCGCATTGAACACCAAGATCAGGGTGCTCATGTCTGAAAACGCCACTAGTCAAGGCTTATGTCTGCTAGACAGCAGCAACGAAAACCACCATGCCAATGCCACCACCAAGGATACAGGCCGGGTCCTCCACATCGGGCTCTGGCAGGTCAAAGTATGCGTGGATGCCCAGAAGCTCAGGAACCAGTGGAAGCGTCAGGTATGGGTGTCGTAAACCCAACAATCGCAGACACCTGCAGCCAGAAAAAAGAGCCGGCCAACCAACATTTTTAGCAGCAAATTCCCCACGAACAATAATACAGTATTCCACGTTTACATTGCAGATGCAAGGAGGCGCACAGCAAAAAGAGAATAACTGTGCCAATCACCTTCCGCCTTTTTTATCAGCCATTCTTAGATATAATGTTCCTGCACTTTCCAATCAACACAATTCAAAACATTATGAAAACAACTTTGTAATGCACAAATAAAGTAAGTAAAACCCTGATATAGTACCAACTCAAGCAGGATTGCTAAATACAGTAGCTGACCGATTTTTCAGATTCCGATAATTCGGACTTGCACGATATTTCGGACTTTATTCGGGAACTGCCGTGAGCTTTATAAGATTGTGTACATTTTCACGATCGCTATTTTGAACTCAATGGTGTCCAAAAGTTTAATTTTTCGGACCAAATTTGGCACCTGCAATACTGTGTAGATCGTATTTTGGCCGAAGATTCATTTTTTTGGTGACTTAGAGGCGAGACGGCATCGTCACAAACAACTGGCTTTGCGCGGCCGTGAAACCTAGGCGAAGCAGTCATTCGGACAGACTAGCTTGGCTTTTTGTTCATCAATGTTTGAGGTAGTGACAATAAGGAAGCGCTCGTAGTTGTCATCGCAGTAGCCTACAAACATCTCGCAAGTGGATTGAAAATGGAAAGTCAGCATTGTCCGCTATGGCTCGCTCTGCCGTTACCACCCGTGGCCGTGGGGAAAGCGGGAGGAGGAGTCGGTGTAGTCACAGAGGAGGCTCTCTCGTTCTGCTTGCATTTTTTCCATGAGTTCCATCTCGTGGTCTTCGCTACCGTCATTAATCATAGAAACTGAGTATTATTGCTTCGCGCGGTGCGTGTATTCATTCGTGGCATGAGCATGACCTGCAGATCGGTCACAGTATGTCGCGAAGTGGAATGGACATGATGAAAGCAAGACTGTCTGGTATATTCTAGATGGAGGCTTATAGTGGTTATAGCCTAGCACGATCCACTTCTGTGGGGCATCACTGCGCATGCGGTGACCGCCATGAGCGAATAGCATGCTTCCCTGAGGCGAACACGCCTGCCGTGTCAGCACCAATCAGAGCGCGCACAGAAGATCACATTATCAGATCGCACTATGTTCTAACTCCCTATTATCGACATATAAATGAAACATGGGGAGCGACAAAGTTCATTTTGTAAAGGCGATTTTTCGCAAAAAAAGATTTTTTTTTTTAAGTTCATAGATTTTTGAGACAGTTCGTTTATTCGAACGATTTCCAGGTCCCAACGAGCCCAAAACTCGGTCGCCGACTAGACAACTTCTAATAATATTTACTCGCTCAAGATGAATTGATTGGTTTCCCATAAAACCCAATGTAAAGAAATTTCACAACTCTTCCGCACGTCCTTCGGTTAAAATGAGTTGCCGCAGCGACCGCAAACCACGGCAACTTTGCGCAACGTGCTCACAGGGCATACGCACAGCTCTGTGAAGAGAAAAAAATGTAGCGTGCTTCTGCACAAGAAAAAGCAACCCCACAAGACGGCTTTCACACAACATCGTGAGACAACTGCTGAGAAGCTGTCTTGCGGGAGGGAGCATGCTTTTTTTTGGGGGGGGGGGGGGGGGGGGGGGGGGGAAGCTCTCTTGTCAGTGTGAAAAAGCAGGGGTACAATCACACTGATGAAGATCAGTCAGATCTTGGCATCACATGCGCGTCGCATGCCACATGTTGCCTCCAACATATGCATAAAGTGCATTCGCTCATGAACCTGAGGCTTAAGAAGCCTGGGCCCACATTTTAAACTGGCAAGGTGTCACTGCAGGCATTATCGTGGTGCAGAGATGGCCAGAGATCAGCACTGTGTCCATTGCCTGAGGCATATGTGGGTGCAAATGAAGTGAAACAAAAGACACACACAACTACATTGTCTGGCTGCCCTCAAAGTGCTTGCAGCAGGATGGAATCTCAGAAAAAGAACAAAATATCAGCCATTGGGGAATGCAGTGAGAGAGATGAGACTCTCAAAAAAAAAAATAAAACTAGACTAACGAGATTTTCAAGTAGAATCTCGTTACAAGGCAAGAGACAGTCGGTTATAAGAGACACTTGAAAATGGTTTGGTTGGTTTTCCTATGTTTGCCATGTTAACAACATTGCATATAAGCGACATGGTTACAAGAGACACTCTGTTACCAAGGACAACTTTCGCAGGTCCCTAAAGTAACTTCTTCATTATTTATAAGAGACACAACACAGGTACACTGATGCAACGCAGCTGGCTAGTACCAACTCGTATGTGCGGAAGTTTAGATTCCCTTAACTAAATTCTGTTCCATATCAGTGTCATATTTTTGTTGCAGTTTGTCAGGAACCGAGAAGGAGGGCCTCCTCTTGACTGGGAAGTCAAAATGTCCTTATTGTTTCAGTCACACAAGAATGTAATGACAGTGGCTAAATAAGGATATTCTGACTTTCCAGTCAAGAGGAGGCACTCCTTATTGGTTCCTGGCATAGTGCAACAAAACAGGACACTGATATGAAGCAGAATTTAGTTAAGGGAATCTAAACTGCCACACATAAGAGTTGGTAGGAATTCTTTGGTTACAAGAGACATCTTTTTGGGTCCCTTGCGTCTCTATTGTAACAAGGTTTTACTGTAGATGGTTTCATGCTTTGATTTCAGCTCAGTTGATGCATAGTACAATAGATGCTCTGTAATATTTCTCTCTCATGGAAGACTATTTTACTGATTGTTTCCAGGACACTTATGTGTATATATGTTGCCATACCTGGCATGGTCACGTATCTTTTCTTGGAACACTTCTATTAAAATGAACTTTTGACAAGAAATGGAATACATTTCAGTAACCTAGAAACAAGAATACATTGCCCTCACACTAGTGGCTAATTTCTTGCAGCAATGTGCTGCTGACGTGCTGGCAGAGCACTGCTCATTACGCATTGCTAGGAGTAAGCTGCTTTGCCAAGAAGCTGAACAGCACTATGCTTTAGAGCTAGCCGCTGCCTACAGTATGTCTAATCTGGTGTCTGTTCAATGTTTTAGGGGAAATCCCAGCTTAGTTAATGTAGGGCTTTATATATCTATGTCAGGTGGTCTTTCATGTAATACAGCAGCTTATGACAGTATGCTAGTGAGCATGTCTGAAATAAGAGGCACAAATTAAGGAGCAGTAAAGTGCATGTCAGTGATGGGTGAGAGCACATGAATGACTATCCACAAGAGAAGCCATAGATGGGAGCCATTAATGCTGTCACATCATACCTAAAAGGCGGGGCTTAAGTGTCACTCAAATTAATTTGCTTAACAATAACACATATTTTTTCTTTAATTTCAGGCACAACATGCACCTCCGAAATATATATGGTTCCAATACCTAGTTTGCCTACAGGCTATTTCTCTATGCATTGTTCTTTGCAGCCACAGGTGTGGTCCGAGCTAGCACAGCAGTGTCTGGCTCAAAATGCAGGGCCACAGCCTTGTTGGAAGCCCCACAACAGGCTGAGAACTTAATACATGGGGGCGGACAGCACTGAACTTTGAGACACCCATGCTTGCCATTGTTGTTAGCCAAGGTTTTGCCACCAATGGAACAAGATATCCCTCCAAGCCCAATAAATCCATTTCGGGGATGTTTCTTATCAGCACCATGAACATGTTAAGCACCCTTTACTTTCACTACCATTAATATCATTACCATTAAATTACCAGGTGGAAGCCACATCTGACACAACCGTCATCATGTGGGTGCCAAATGGACATGAGGCCATTCGACAGCATTGAGCAGCTATCAAAGAATCTCTGGGCAGGCATCATCTATTGCACTTAAAAAAAGGGATGGCAGATTACATTTCTGCATTGACTATTACAAGATCAACCAAGTATACCTCCAAAGAGAGCGCTTGTCCTGCGGGTAGCGCTTCAGGTTGTCCAGGAGGGCATCAACGCACGCCTTGAGGCCTGCCTTGGTCGACAGGCAGCACCCACCAAGCACTTCATGGAGGGCTTCCCGGATGTCCATCGATGAGTCCTGCACAGTGTGACATCAGCTTGCAGAAAAAAACCAAGCACACTTCTTTCATTCCAGTACCTAGCAGTGAGACAAACATCGTGTGTCTTCGCTAGACATATTGATCATCCCAATGACTACAGGTGCCTATGGATGCGTGTCAGACATGGTGCCAGAAGCAGGGTGGCCGCTACAACTGTATACTCCGTGCACAGCCCAGAGGTCATTCCCAAAATTGCACCTGGGAGACGAATTAAGCCATTACAAATGTCTGCCTACTAAAATGCAGCAGACGGCCCTTCTTGAATCAATGAATCCGGGGACTACAGCTTCGCATCCAGCCTCAAGGGAGAAAAAAAAAAAAAAAAAAAAAAAAAAAAAAAAAAAACACACCACATTCATATGGGGACCCATTTTTAAATGATGGGTTGAAAGTCACCAGAGATTCTTTGGTCATTAGTTCTAAAAGACAAAGACCTGATATTACTGCAAGGCCACGGGGGTGACATCATGCACATGATGAATACACTAAACACTCATTAATTCAACCTTCGAGGAACCACAAAAAATGTGTGAATGAACTGAAAGTTGAAATTATTGAATGGGCCTGAAAAAAACTACACAACTAATTTTGGCTGATGAACATTTGCATGATGTTTGTCTGAATTTGAGATGAGATCCACATAAGAAGGACAATTTTCCCTAGTTTTGGCAAGCACTTCGCTTTACATGCACTGTTGGAAATGTTGGAGAATTGCTACAAAATCGTAAAGGCCTCTGCTATCCTTACTGCAGCCGAAGTGCAACGCAGTAGCAGTGGTGCCTCTTCATAAAATGGTTCCAACGTATCTTGAGGATGCTTCACCACACAATCAACTTTGTGGAACTGCATGCGACTAGCGCACAGTTTCAGCACACCTGTTACACAGCACATGGATGCACGCGAGTGAAATATTGTAAGCGTTAGAATAGCACCACGCTATCCCAAAATAGGAATAAATTAAAGAACAGTGATGCGCCAAGAGGCATCTGAAACAGCATGACTGACCAATTTGTTCACTCAATCACAGGAGCAGGATGGCATGAAGGTGAAAGCAAAACCGAAGCTATGCGACAGCTTTATTTCGGAAATGGCAAATTTCCAGCTGCATCTAGCTTGCAGTCCTTGGGGAAATCACCTTCAGCAACAGACAACTCTGGTGCCAAAAATGGATCATCCAAAAGTGTTGGCAATTCGGAGCCAGATACGACTTTTTCAGAATTCATGCCGTGTTGTCTGCTGCACTGCACCCTCTGCGCACAGCTGCGCAAGCCGATGCTTGCGGTGGGAGCGCAGTGCAAGTCACCGGTAGTAAGGAGAAAGTCTGTGGCAATATGTCAGATGGCCTAAAGCAGCATCCAGCAAAACTGGTCTGTTTGCGCCGCCACAAGTTCGAATATATCTTGAGGCTATAAGCGTCTTAGCTTTAATTTCCAATCCTGCTTTCTCAGAGGCTGGGGAACATCAACGGACAGAAATCAATGCCCAAAGGACCGCTAACATGACAATGCAGTGCGCAACATGTCTAGACTTGCCCGGAGGTGGGGGAGACGCCCCCACGGCGCCACCTACTCTCCTCTATGCCTGGCTCTGTGCCAACTCGGCAACAATCCTACTGGTCCAAAACAGTAAGAATGCATGTCACACTTCTCTTTACCCCTCAGCCACGGTGCACTAGTGCACTTTGAGCTCCCTCTTCTGTGACATCACAGATCCTCTGCCTCTTTCTTAATTCATTTCTCCCCTCCACGTCACAGCATAGACAGATGAACACCGAGTTTTAGTCTCATGGTTGTTTTAATGTTAATACATCAACATTAGAACATTAAAATGAGGGTATTACTGCCAGCAGATAATTCTCCAAAATGTCTTTTTTTTTTTTTGGGGGGGGGGGGGGGGGGGGGGGGAGGGGGGGAGATCAAAGGAGAATAGGAACCTTAGTCATGAAAAGCAAAATGAGAATTCCCCACTATTTTAACAGCTCTATGAAACTGGGCATAGTTGTAAAGCTATCTTAACTGGCAAATGTATGTGTATATATATTTATATATATTCTCAATTCTACCTTGAAGAAGGACGGTCCACCGTCCGAAACTGTTGGAATAAAATAGATAATCGGGAAAGTTGTGTGACATCCTGTTATATATATATCCACCATCGGCGCGTTGTTTTTCCTTCTGCTTTGCATTTAATGCTCTTTATTCCAATAATCACCATAAGACAAAATTCCTGTAAATGTCAACAGTATAAACAAGAAAAAAAAGGTTTGCCTTGCACTCATAGACTGTTCGCTCCTTTAAATGCTATATATATATATATACTGTGAAAGAAGGCTAGGTTGGGACGGCAAGGCCAGCGATGCCTTGTCTAGCGTTTTAATCCGATGACAAAAACCCACGCGCGTGCCGGAGCCGGCGCCACGGGACGATGATGATGGTATGTACAAATGAAAGAGGAAGATATATATATTTGGAATGGGTTAATCACATTTAAGTGTGACTGCATTTTCAGCCCATACCTACACTGTATCAATTATGATTGCGTTATTCACTATGGGTAATCATTGCTATATATATATGCCCATACCTGCACTGTATCAATAACGCAATCATAATTGATACAGTGCAGGTATGGGCTGAAAATGCAGGCACACTTAAATGTGATTAACCCATTCCAAATATATATATCTTCCTCTTTCATTTGTACATATATATATATATATATATATATAGCAATGATTACCCATAGTGAATAGCGCAATCATAATTGATACAGTGCAGGTATGGGCTGAAAATGCAGGCACACTTAAATGTGATTAACCCATTCCAAATATATCTTCCTCTTTCATTTGTACATACCATCATCATATATATATATATATATATATATAATATATATATATATAGCAATGATTACCCATAGTGAATAACGCAATCATAATTGATACAGTGCAGGTATGGGCTGAAAATGCAGGCACACTTAAATGTGATTAACCCATTCCAAATGGAAACATGTCATGACCAACCTCAAGCACTGCTAGGACCGTTTCGAGCTGGTCCTCCCGCAGCACAATCTGGTTGCTGATGCGGCCCAGGCACTGGATGGCTTTGAGGCGCACCTCCTCAATCTCGTCATTGAACATGTCAACGATGAAGTCCAGCGACTGGGCCGCAAAGGAAGGAAACTGCAGCGCCAGGCGACACAGGGAGTCCAGAGACGCCAACCGCACTTCTGTACGCGACCAGCAAATTGGGGTAACACAGTCAACACTGATCTTACTACTATACCAAAAAAGCTAAATGTGACATTCTTGTTTGATATTCAAATGTCCACGAGGCAACAGCCACTATGAAGACCTAACAAAGCTATATTAGTACTTAGAAGGAAAGAATAGATGAAGGAAAGAAGAATAGAAGCAGGAGCTTAAAAATCAGCAGAGTCAAGGCAGAAACACAAAATCAATGATAAAGTGGGGAGAAGGTTATTGAAACCCTTGCTGAAGTGCAAATAAAGTGCCAAAGCGACAAAAGCAACTTCAAGGTTTTTGGGAAATTCCAAGTTGACAGTTGCATAACATTCCTGAGAGTCCCTTGTCTCTGCCCTTTTTAAAAGCACACTGAGTGGAACCACCTTAAAAAAGCAAAAATGAAAAACTAGAACCAAAACTCTCAGAGATCATGCTTTGCATAACATAGAGATGACATCGCAAACATTACAAGGCACTCATAGACAGTGAATGGCTGAACTAGAAACTGAAAATGAAGAATCTTTTCACGAAATGCTTGAAACTATTTAATAGAACCCTCAAAATTTTGTTAGTCAAGTCAAAACCAGGTATCAATGCAATAGGTGTGCTCATGATGTGAAAAGTGCAGCATTGCTCGTAGGAATAACCAGGACCAATTTGGACTGAAGTCATATTTAATACCAAACTTAAAATGAATTTTCTGTCAAATTACGCATCACATGGCTGCGAAACTTGATGGAAGTAAATGGGCATGGAAGAGAAACCTACAGCACCAATTCCAATAGCATATTCTGACTAACCAGAACAAAGGCAGTCATAGACGTAACGGGAGACCCTAAAGGTTTATTCTAGTCTATCCTGAGTGCTCCTCAAGCAACTGTGGCCGCTCCATTATTTTCGCAGCTCAGCACAAAGGTAGCGGTGATCAAGCTATAATTCAGTAATGAGGCACTTCTGATCACTGTCGTGCCTGTCATTGTCCACATGCTCGAGGCGTGTAGGCACCCCTTTTCCATGAAATTCAGGCTTTGTTAAGTGTATCTGGACAATTGCTGGCTCTGTGGACCATACTTCGACGTGACGCCCATTCATATTAACCGATGCGAGCCTGCCAAAATTCGAATTATTGAATTATCGACCTTTCGACGCTGCAGACTTACACGGCCTCTGACTGGGACCTGGTCTGAATTATCTGAATTAATGATGGTCTAACTGAAAAGATTTTACTTCAGCTTCGGTTTCGCTTTGCTGTTAGTACACAAAGATGACAGCCTGACCAGCCAGTACAAGCAAGCAAAGTTAATCCAACTCAGCACCATTTTGGATGATTGGCGCGTCACAGGTGTTTTCTTTCAAATTCTTTTTCTATCACCAGTGCCACTGAGCCCAGTTGAGCCACTTCCTTCATTTTGGTCACAGAGTTAAAAAGCCAACCAGGGAGAGTGATGTCACACACTCAGCCTCCACAAGCCATTCTCCACTGAGGTTACTGACTTCTCTCCCTAGGGACCCCTTTGGTCCATGTAGTCTCCAGACTGCAAGCTACATAGCTTGATTTGTAGTGTTTTTATGAATGCGCATGCTACGGGCAGTGCCTCCCTGGCAAAACGTGAAACGAAATAGTCTCAAGTTTCAAGGAGCAGCAAGTGAGGAATGTCTCAAATTTCAAGTGCATGCGTGATACTGCATAGCAAACAAAAGCTTTCATAAAAGTAGAAAACATAAAGTAAGCGTTTCTACTTCTAATCTCGGTTTCATCATTAGTGGCGATTAAGGCCTCATTTGTGCCCGGAGCTTAGCATGAAGTGTCGACAGCAATTGATCCATGGAGGGAGGCCTAGTAATGGGGTGAAAAGATAACGTGGATCTACTTGCATGTTTCACTTTCCTGCACAAGGGGACATGCTGCAGTCATGTGCGCTAAAAATCACGTAATTCATCGGCGGCAAGCACTGATGATTCTTTGTGTGTGGGGAGGCAACTGAAAAGAGCCCACAGTAGTGTCCGAAGGTTGTGCTAGCTCTACAAGGTGCTTTCCCTAGTGTCATGTACACCCGCCCACTTTTTTAATCTGAACGCACGAGCGTCGACCGTTGAGTCGATAAGCACCATATGACGGGGTACAGTAGCGAAATCAGCGAGAATACGCGCATGCGCGCAATGAGCACTTCGGTGCAGCTGTCCTCTGAGAGGCTGTTCTGGGAACGGGACCTCACCCCTGCTTCTTTTGAGCACCGTTATAGTCATCACCATTTTTCTTTTCTGAACGCTTCCAAGAAGTTAAATAAGCGGTCAGGAGGTAGCGCTGGATGGAATGCGATATACGCCCGCTGATTAACTACATGCGTATCAGCATTTTGTTTCTTTTTGCTATGGATCACGTAGAACTTTCCCGTGGCAAATTCTTTCGCTTACTTCGCTTATCAATTTACACCTTCCTCTCATACAGGAAAGCAGGCGGTACCACGTGGCCTTTTCTAATCTTTTCCCAGCGGCATGTAGAAAGCAGAAGGAAATGCGATAACGCACAAAAATGCAGGTGGGGTTGGATCCGGTTCCCGTAACAGCCTGGCAGAGGACAGCTGCACTGGAGTGCTCATAGCACGCACGCGAGTATTCTCGCTCATTTCGCCGCTGTGTTCCGCCGTACGGCGCTTATCGCCTCGGCAGTCGACGCTCGTGCGTTCAGGTTAAAAAAGTGGGAGGGTGTACCCAACATGGTCGCATAGCCCTGGTGGAAGCTTTATATGAAAGGGTCAGGCACAAGTAGTTCACCTCAGCACAAACACAGCCCAATCTCCTGGGGCATGCAAGCGAGGTTCTGTTGAACACACTGAAGCGATGGAGCAAGCATCCAAGATGTTCATGTGTGGCATCATGATATTCCATTCAATGCTGCCTTGTCACAAACAATAGCGACTCAAAAACAGATTCAGCAGAGGTCTGGCTAGTTCGGGAGACAAATTAAGTGAAAACATTTGGGGGGCTAAGCTTGCCAGCCTACAACACTATTCAGTTGATTGGCATTAGTAAACTGGCATTAGTGAGGCCTGGAGCAGTAGCACTGTTATGGCATTTCACAAGTGACTGTAGTGCAAGCGGCGAGGCTCACAGGCCCGTCTGAGCATCTCTAAGCTGGTGTGCATGCTGACCCTTCTTTTGCAGACATCCGTTTCCTCATACATTATATTCAGCTTTCAAATCTTTGTGCATCTTCATGCAGCAGCTTCCCTGGTCCCCTGTGTGTCATCACGACATTTTGAGCAATTACAGGCAGCGCCGTGACTTGTGGTGGGCCTTGAGGTGATGGCTACATACTTCTGTTAAAAGGACGATGACCACTGGTTGTTATCAAATTTCAGTTCAATATTTAAGTTCACAGCACAAAAAATTGTAGGACATCACTGTAAGCCCGATGTTTGAAAAAGTGTTTCAATGACCCTTTAACTCTTTCCCTACCGTGGGCAAAATGGAAGTTTCAATAGATTTATTTTTCTGTAAAACCTATCACCTCTAAAATTTTATACAATACACGAAAAGAAAGCTAAATAGATTCGCTTTTTAGGCATACAACTTTGAATATGAAGTTGTGGTTTGTAACATACAATATAATTTCCCAAAAAAGCAGATTTTAGAAAAAAATTAAACAAAACTTGACGAAATGCACTTGTATAAATGCATTATATTGGCCACTCCCAGTGAAAAAATAAAAGTGCAGTATTGAATAGTGTTCGTGATGCATAATCAGCAATCAACAAGGGCCACTGCAGAGCGCCATGCCGAAACAGATGCCCGGTTCCCTTCTTGGGCAGAACGCCACTAACTGTTCTGTGGGAGGCAAGATAATGTGCCCAAACGATGTTGACACCCTGAGATTGAGATAAATGACACAAAAAACACAAACAAAACATCCAGAGTGGTCCTAGATGCACGCAAAATATGCCAACAAAGTGTAGCGGTCGATGTTCCAGGCTGGTTTCTATCGTTGTCGGGGCTAGAACTGAATTCTGACGATAAGGCCGCATCTTCAGAGTCACTGCTGCTTGGGTATCGATAAAATCGGTCGTACACAGTGCGGGATCGTGAGATTTGTGACGTTTCGAAGCGCGTGTCGTCGATGTGGATGCCGGCATTCTCACATGCGACTCAGACACTGTAGTGCCTACAAATACAGACGCTGTCTTGTGCTCGGAGCGCGTTCAAAAATAGCCACCTTGCGGGAAAAAAATAGAAACGGCAATAAAACCTAAGGTTCAGTTACCCGACTACACGCTAGATGTCGTAGCGTGTCTGTGAGTGACCTGGAAAGGTTCAAAATTTGCTCGCGAAGTCATCTTTGGCAGGCTGGAGTGCGGCCGCCGGTAATCCGGGCTGGTTTCCGTCGTCAGCGGGGTCGGAACTGAATTCTGACGATAACTGGCAGCATCTTTAGGGTTGCTTCTGCTTAGGTCATCGATTAAATCGATCGCAGATAGTGCGTAGCCGTCAGATTTGCGATGTTTCGAAGCACGCGTCGTCGACGCAGATGCCGCCATTTTCGCATGCTACCGAGACGCTGCTGCGTGTTCGGAGCGCACTCAAAAATAGCCGCTTCGTGGGAAAAATGTAAACAGTATCAAAATGGAAACTTCAGTTATCCGACTACACACAAGATATTATAGCAAGTCCGAGAGCGACGTGAAAGGGTTCAAAATTGGCACACGACGTCATCGTTATCGGGCTAACGATGCTCAATGGGCACGGTAGGGAAAGAGTTAAGCAGGAAAGGCTTGTTGAGAGCAGGTAGACCAGCTAAAAGCTTCTAGTTTTCATCCTTTTTCGCTGTTGGCTGTTGGTGAAACATTGGCAAGAAAAATGAAGCTTTCTGTCAAATCCACAAACCCGACAAGAAACACTTAGGCAACCTCTTACTTCTACAAAGTTTCTCACAAGCTAAAAAAGGTATCCCAAAAAATACGGTGTGAATGTGACGTTTTTGTATACAACTAGTGGACGAGTATACGAGTACAGTAGTGATGAGCTGTGCAGTGCCTAGAAAAGCGCAGGCAGGCATCACTCTTTTACAGACTATATTATTATTTTTACCACACCCCTACCCTCTCCTGTCTTCCTATCATTCCAATCTTTTGTTTCCTCCCATTGTCTACTCACTGTCCCTTTGTTCTGCCAACATACCTCATGTCCCTACAAGTGTGATGGCAGATGCCGCGGCTCGCACAAATCTTCTTCATTTCTAATTATTTAAAAAAAAAATCATTTTATTGATGAATATGGTGCTTTCAGCCCCTCCCAATACTTTCTGGTCTTTGCAACCACGCCCCCAACTCTGAACGTAAACAAGCCAGCAAAACCAAGTATGAAATGAAGTTCCCAAAGTCTGCGTGATAACACATTCAATCCCCATGTTCTGTTAAAAAATATATATCTCGAATACAGGAAAATGATTAACCCTGCGAGGGTTTTTTGCCATAAATATACAGCGGCGGTTTTCTGCCCCGCAAAATCTTTGCCATATGAGAATGGTTTAAATCCTCCCCTTGAAATTTTCGCACCCTAATGACAATGCACACTCATTGAGAGTTGGCAAGGGGTCAGTGGCAATGGTCTTGTGTGGTTTAGGCTTCCCCCTTCCCCACGCGATCCCAATGAGGCGAGGCTTGATTTTTATCTTTATGGCCACTCACAGGGGCCACAGAAGCTGATTTCCATCTTTATTGGGGCTGCTGTTACCTTGTTTATCATTCATGGAGGTATTATCTATTAAGGCTTTCCTTGTTACCGAGTTTCCTGAGATTCCCGAGTTTGCAGTGTCCAGAGATGTTGACTCCAAAATACGGTTCCTAATTTTGTTTTTACAACTTTCCCACGATTTTACTCATTTTGTACCTTCAAAATCCAAAATAAAGTGATTTGACAACCTGGGAAAGTTTCTAAAAAAAAAAAAAACTTCAAGGTGTTAAATAAGTGCCTCAGAGAACACAGCAAAACATTGTAATAAAATATAGAGGACAACCTGGCTTTGCATGCTACAGACAGCAGGAACAATTCCCCTTTGTTTCACCCCACTAACATTATTGACATAGCAAAATTCAGAGATGAGCACAAACACTTGAGGTACTTCTAGTCAGAATGAGAGCAGTCCTGCCCAGGCGACCAGCTAGTGCTTTTGACTGAGAAAGAATGGTGTTTCCCATCTGGGATTGAATGGCAACCTGGATTTGACTCATTTTTTTTTTGCATGTGCATGCTTGCACAAAGAAGTGGTTTTAAGTGTGTGGATGAGCCAGAAATAAATTAATAGTGAATAAATTGCTGGTAGCGTGCACGTGTGTACATGTGAGTGTGTGCGTGTAAGCCCATGCCTGCTTTCTGGTCCTGCATCTTCTTTTCTGATGGTTCACTTTTAGCTAAAACATGAGCCAACATGAACCAGCTTAAAACATGGACATGAACCAAACATCTGAGTTATAAAATGCCCCCTCCCAGCCCCTGGAGAAAAAGAACTGAAAGAACAAAAATGTGGTGAAGACTAGTGAAAAGGCTCTATCACACAAACAGCAAGGACCCTATGATGACTGCACAGCCTCGGCATGCAGGAACAACAAGGCTCAAGTGAGGGGAAGGCACAATGGTGCTGAAATGAGACTGCTTCTAAAAAAGAAACAAATAAATAACCAGCGATGCACCAGTCAATGTCGGAAAACAGTATTCAGCTGGATTCAGATGGATGACAAAAGTGCAACTAATGAACACTGTCGCAATGGGCTTGCAGCAATGCTCAGAAACTGCAACCATGAGGCCAGGCTACTTTTTAGCCTAACGACAGAAGCCTTCCAATAATTGTCAAGCCTGTCATTAAGTGCATGTCAAAGGTGTGCATGTTACAATGCATCATGCAGTAGACGAGAATTTCACTCGCCCGCTCATCTTGCCGGGGACTGCCTGACTCAGGCTCCCTTGGAAAGCCCCATGTGAAATATCACAAGCGGCTTTTCCCGCATATCACGGCTGACCAAAATGAGGAGGCGAAGGAGAGTGGCAAAGGCTACCAAACGAGTGCCACGTATGTGGGCGTTTTTGGTATAAAACACGTTATAAAATGGTGAAAGAAACAATAAGCTTTAAGGATGTAATTGTTCAGAGGGTGGTTGATCATCTTGTTCTCATCACATGTGGTGTGGGAAAGCCCACTTACAGAACTTCGCACCATGTCCAAGAGCTTGTGTCAACGTCTGGTTGCGGCCAGTTCAAATGATAAATTAAGGAGAAGAAAGCAAGCTCTCAAGCTCACAATAACTTGCCCACTTATCGTTTTGCCAAGGTACAACTTAGGAAAGTGGACAATACTCGGAAATCCTCAAACATAAACCAAACAATAAACAATCAATTCCTAGCCAAACATTTGAATATTCAAACACCCTACCAATGATCTGTTGTACAACCCTCTAGAAAAACATGAGGTGCCTGAAAATTTTTTTTTTATCATTACATTAGTGTTCTTTAGTTTTTCTTCCTGGGATCCCAGTGTCAACCCTCACATTACAACTGTGCTTTTTTTCTTTTGTCACCATTTTGCGGCAGCATAGTCAACCTTCGTGGTTGCATTGCATTCAAGGTAAACATTGCAAATCTTTCCTAGTAAGAACACAATAATTATGCTAGTCTACATCTCTACAGCATACTAAAAGATGATGAATAGGATATCAGCCACACCAAGGAATTCGTCCTCGAGGCCGTGCACGAAGGCCCCACAGGCCCCTGAGCCCATAAGGCTGACACTCTGGGCATCCACTTCTTCCCGGGGAGCATCATCCGCCCACCTCTGTCCTGATGACCACTCGCCGCTCTCGTAGCTCTCCCGCTGGCGCTCGTGGGCTGACTGCTTGCGCTGCACAGTTAGGCACAGAGCCAGAATATAAAGGCACTACTGCTGAAGGCACACTGAATGTGCACAAGCACAGACAGATAACCACAGGTAGATACTGTGAGGAAAAATGCAACATAGGCTGCAGCCACAAAAAGACCCTCGCTGCTATTTCGCTTCACCAGCTTGAGCTTGTTGCTTGGTTGGCCCTTCCCACGGCTACTTAGGTTTCTCAATGCTTGCCAGGACTCATAAACGAGGCTGAAAAATGGAGACTAATGAATAGACCTAACTAGCAAACTGAACGGGCAATACTGACTGATAATTAAAAGACAGCAGCATGAAAAAAGTTCAACAACAAGCTAATAAGAGAAGACAGCCTTCTGAAAATCTTAGAGCTGCGCGATGTGCATGTCTCATTGAAAGGGTGGCGATGAACATGGAAAGAGAATGGACCAGCCTATTGAGAAAAGGAAGAGAGGGCTTTGAAAGAGTTGAGTAGGGAAAAGTAAAAAATGCTGAAAAAGCACAAGATTGGGCAGCACAAAAAACAAAGCAGCAGCGGCAATAAGGTAGCAGAGGCTTTGCTGCACTTGACAATGTTGCACACATTCCTGGAGTGCTGCCTCTCAAATAGTAATGACCGTGTTGGCTGCTTCCATATTTTTGTGGGTCTCCTCGATTTTCTTCCGAGTCCTTGGCTGTAGCTGACTCGAATAGACCGAGGTCTCATCATAATCATAATTTTTTTTTTCTATTCACATGAGGTCTCAAAATCCCCTCACGTGTCAATCGATTTCAGCAGGATCGCAAAATAGTTCAATATAGTATTTATCATTCTACATATAAAACATGCCAATAGATAAGGTTACCTGTGACTTGGAAGTAAGTGTATGGTGCATCAACACTAGCATCACACCTTCTGAAGCAACATACTATCTGCTGGTTTACTAGTAGCGTGCCGCTGGATGGATGCAGTTAAACCTAGCCTGCTTTGCAGCTTCCCCACATGATCAGTGCTGTACCGCACGCTGGCTTCCTATCACAGCAGTAGCGTGATGGAAAAATGGTACCGCCAGACTAAAGTCTGTCTCCAATCAATTGACCGAGTCCTCGAGTGAGTTTGTTTTCCTGTGGCTGGCACTGCTAGTAGGTGCCCAAGGCCATGCCCGACACAGCTTATAGCCCTGTGCGCAAAGATTCGAAATTTCAAATACGAATCAAAAAGATTTAATATTTGATTTGAAAAATTGACATCTTGAGATTTCTAACTATTCAAGTATTACCCCCATACAATGAGAATTTTTAAATTATTTTATTCAAACACTGCTGAACATTCTAAAGTCTTCAATACAGTAAAATATTTTTAATTCGTTCCCTGTATTTTGGAAATTTCGAACTAGAAACGCGGTCCCCGCAGATGACCGTGTAAGTCTATGGCAATTGACACTCGTTAAACTGAATATAAGTGAGCTTGCACCAGTCAATTCGGACAGGACAAGACGTTGAGGCATGACTTCCGCAGCCAGAAATCCCGAAAATAGACCTCCCCAAACTGGAATCGCATGGAACAGTGGTGACCGCACACTTCCTGCAAGCTATGGCAGACACAATGACGATCAGGAGTTCCCCATTTTGGTGTGTGCAACTGTCAAATGTTTTTATTTTAGAAAGGCATCAAGCTGTTCTAATGCCTGCCTACATGTATATTCGCAAAGAGGCCACCAGGTGCCTATAGCTACTGGGCCACACTGAGGTAAGAGTAGCAGAGGCCTTTATGATTTTGCAGCAGTTAGTCTACATTCCCAGCAGTGTGCGTAAAGCAAAATATTGTTGTCGGTCGATTTTCATTTCAAATGCCAGCGCCCATCATAAAATTACTGGTCTTTGGCAGTTTGTTCAGGTCAATTCAATAACTGCAATGTTCACTTGATACAAACATTTTTTCTCACTCCTTAACGGCTTAATTAACGAGTTTATTGTATTCTGCAGCAGTACAACAGCTCCACCTGTGTCAAGCAAGTTCCTCCTGTACAATAAACCAGTATACATTTCATACTAGATTTTTCAGTAGGGCATACAGTTCTGTGTCATTTGAGATTTTTTATTTTATTTGCAAATGCCATATGCAATTCTGAAATAAACAAAACTAACAATTTTTGCTATACATATTTTACTGTTTTTTTGTCTCTTTTTCACTTATCGGATATTCGAAGGCATTTTGTTAGCCCTATTCATATTCCATTCTTGTTTAGAATTTCAATTAAAAGCATATCTTGCAAAAATAAATAGCAGCAGCATGCAATAAGAAACAGCACCACATGCACAGGCACGTGTGCAGTTCAATATGTCAAATATTTTGTTCATGTGCATTCAATAAATGCATTCATCAGTGCCATATTTTTGCATCAGATTTTCAAGGGGATTCCCTGACTATTGAACGTAAGTAACAATTTGATATATTCAGGATATCTGGGATTAACAGTATTCGTGTTGGCATTACATAGTACATGTAGATATGGTAACCGTGATGCAGCAGCCAATGAATGCTGCACTTCCACTACAAACCAGTATCCACAGTAAAGCAATGCCTGCAAACATATCACTGACCATTCAAAAGAATGATGCGTACCCTTAGGTTTGACATGAGCTTCTTGTCCAGGGTCTGCTCCAAAAAGTGCAAGCTCACATGCCCCATGGTTCCCTGCAGTGGGCAAAAAAAATGTTGAATTTTAAAAATGTTTCCTAAAAATCCTCCATCACACACAATATAAAGTTGCCGATGATCTCATCGAAATTCAGAAATAGGACTATGAAGCCACTTTCCTATGCTCCCCAACAAATTAAAAGGTAACTCCAGAGGTTTTTTCGACATTCGAATATTCTAGTAAAAATTTTACTCTAGGCTTTCCCCTCCACCCTGATGCATTCCACCAAATTTCGGCACCGTGCGATAGTTCATTCGCGCACAACACGATTTTGAAATGTGCAGCTTTCGTGGCTTCAGTTGAGACAATTTCTGTGGGCAACACTGTGATTGCGATGTCACAAGAACATTATACTACCCACGTTACTGTCCACTTCCTGTGCGATCATGAAAATTTGAAGCCTGTATTAGGCTATCTAAGACATTTTATGCAGTGCGTCATGATTTCCATACTTTATTTCCGCCATCTAAGGTGCATGCGAGTTTTTTCCAATACTGCATGTGACGTCCACGTTTCGTCAACCTGTACGTCGTTTCTGGCCATGAAAGCAGTTTCGGTTTCGATTTGCTGTGCTTCCCTTTTAAGAATAGTTCTACTTGGAATTCCGAAAAACGGTTTTTCGTGTTGGAGTAAATGTAATGCATCAAAAAACTCAAAATGATGAAAAACCACCGGAGTTGCCCTTTAAGCTCTGCTGCCCCCCCCCCCCCCCCCCTCTCTTCCCATGTGGAGGATGCTCACCATCAGAGATGCTGCTTCCATACGGACACTCATGGAGAGATCCCCAACCATTTGGCAGATCTTGGCAAAAGCATCATCTGCCAGCCGAATCTGCTCTTGGCTCTTGCGCACCTGTACAGGACTGTGGGGACAAAAACAAAGCCAGGTCATGTCACTTTGCTATGGCCCGCTAAAACCAAGCTGTTAACGACACTGTACTAAGTGACCATCAACATGAGGCTCATCAAAATTCAGGGATTCCTCCGAGCACGCGATCAAGGGCTGCAATGGGCTGCACTCCAGTTGCTTTAAGCAACACTTCTGCCAATATTTTATGAGAGAAGCAGTAGCCACATGGGGACACCACCAAAGGAAAGATGTGCACTGCAGCTAAATCCACTGTGTCTCGTTGAAAGCATGGTTGTATCTCAAAACCGTTCCATTCAAGGAATTTACAGGAGTAACATTTGGTGAAAAAAAAAAATGTATGGTTAATTCAGACATTTTTTCTGCTCCTTTGAGGGCCGAATTAAGGAGAGTTTGCTGTGTAACGCAATCACAAATTGTTCAAGCCAGCTACCGAGAAGACGTCCAGGGCTCAGAAAACAATATGGCAATGGCTTACAAAAAAATTGCAGCAATGGATATGTCAATATTATTTTAGGTGTAATACTTTGCAAATGCACAGAACATCATAGACCACAGCAAAAGCACTGATGCACTAAGCATGCAGTCTCCCACACAGCTGCGGCCGCCATCATCGCCGCACCATCGCTGCTTCAAGTTTCGTGTTGCTGGACTGTTCGCCTTTCTTTCCGTTCCCTACTCTAATCAACTGTTTCAGTGCCTACTTTTCTTATTTTTCTTAGGCTTATTTCCAGGTTCATATCCATCCTCTACTCTACCCATGAGTGTTGTGCAACCCCAAGGTCACTAAAAAGTTGGCTTTTCCTATAAGCTTGCGAGGCTGGTGGTAAAGGCCATTTTAGCCATCTTGAGGAGCAGTGACGAGAAAAAGTTCGCGCTAGACCCGCACAAAAAAATTGCATTATATTTATGTAAATATGGTAGTAACCATTAAAAGCAAATGTAGACTGAAAAATGTGGCTAAGAAACAGCCCAGCTAAGCTGTTTTTCTAAATAGAAAGCTAGAAAGACCTATAAATGGAATTGATCTCGGGACTGTTTACGTGGTCCCTACAGTGAAAAAGTAGTATTGTACTCAGGCATATGATCAGTGCTATAAGATGACATGCTCCTCGAGAACTTTGTTTCCTTAATATTATTGCATATATGCCCTGCGTCACTGGATGTTGAAGAAGACGACAATCAACAGCAGTGACACGGAAGGAAGAAGCTGTAGCAACGGTAGTTGGTGCTACGAGAAGGTTGGTGCTTGCCCGAACATTCACTCAAGTCATCAGCCGATGTGTTCTCGAGCTAACCTTCTTGCGACGTATCAATATTATTGCTAGGTCAATCTCATGCGTGAAAAACAGTGAAAGCAGTGCAAACATTGTTTTATTTCTTGTTTCTTTTTTGTTAACACTCCACTGTGCACAATAGAGAAAATTAATGTCATTCCTTTAGTATGCACTATTTTGAGAAAATTTATATCTGGTGCATTGTCCTTAATTTTTTAAAAAAATTTGGGCCTTAAAATAGCCGACGGGTAATTCGGACTCCAATAATTCGGACTTGTAGGATATTTCGGACTTCAGTGAGGCACCGTCAGTCACCCCATAGAAGCGCATACATATTCGCGACGGATATTTCGGACTTTAAAAGTACGAAAGTTTGATTTTTCGGACTAATTTCAGTCCCCTGCAGGCCAAAATCTGCCATCTTATCGGCTTTTCGCCGGCGCAACAAGCGCCATCTTGGATTGAGGTGGATTGGCTCTGCAGTTGGATTGGCTTGACATGGTTTCGGTGCCCCATTTTTGCCAGGAGAGGCCCCTGCAATCTCTGCCACTTCGAGGTGGCAGCCGGATTGTCATCGCCGTCAACCTGCTTTTGTCGCCAACGCTGACGCGGGCAGCTATCTCTTTGTGCTTTGTCTCATACGTCCGCCGTGTTGTCACACGAGTTTCTCCGACCGCGTCAACCGAGTGGACCAGGGGGTGATCAAAAACCTTAAGGTGCATTATCGGACCCGTCTTCTGCGGCGCACAGTCCTTTGTTTTGACAACGGGAAAAAGTACGCCACGGATCTTTTTGCGGCGGTTAGCATGCTGGCTGACGCGTGGAAAGCAGTGAGAGCGGAAACGGATTCTCCGCCGATGAAGTCGATGACGTAGAAGACTGCAACGATTCTGAGGATTTGACTGCAGACAGTGGCGAAGACCTCATCGTTGACCTTCGCGGGAACGGAATGGACATTCCAACGGGCTCCACGTTCCGCGAGTTTGTTGAAGTGGACGACGGCCTCGATATGTGTGCGGACCTCACGGACGACGAACTTGTACGCCAGGTTCTTCAACCTGAAGACGAGTCGGACTCCGACGACGACTCGGGCGGCCTACCACAGCCATCGCTTGCACAAATTACGAACGCTGTGAACTTGCTGTCTAGCGTGTACAGCGAAACGACAACTTTGGCGCAAATACAAGCGCAAATCGTCGCCAGCAAAAGAAATTTGCCGCAAGGTAAAATCGGCGACTTTTTTAAGCCGATTTCCTCTGAATAAAGTGATTTTTTGTGCTTCACGGATTTTTCGGACTGTTCGATTATTCGGACCATTTTTCGGGTCCCTTCAAGTCCGAAAAAACGGTCGGCGACTGACTGCATTATTCTGATAGGTGCATCCTGCAAACCTTAAAGATTATACAACTAAATTTGGTCTTGATGTGACTATAAGTGCACGAAACAAAATCCCTGTTTGGCCAAAAATAAGATTAAAAAGACACAAAAGAAAGTTACAAAAAAAGACAACACTAAGAGCCAGAGCCTGTTCACACTACTGGATGAAAACAACCTCCACGATCTTATTAGACAGCCTCATCCCATCTATGCACATGGTGTCTTCAAAAAAGGAAACTTATAAAGAGCAATGCATTTGCAGTGAAAATGCTTTGTTACTATTACTACACCCCGAGACTGAAACTGCAAAGCCTGCCTTAAGAAGAAAAGAAAAAACGGGCCTACCAGCTTATGCAAGACTGATTGGGGGTGATGATGTAGTATGATGCATCACATACTTGAAAATGGGCCACATCTAAACTTCTGATATCCGCCACCCACCCCCAGTGCTTTAACAGTTTTCATTAATAATTTCTGGCTCTGATTTCTAATAAGTGGAGAAGAAATGATCAAGGCTGCTCTAACAGCCAAAATAACATGATAATGATTGAGAAGAAAATTGCCATTTTCAATATGCCTCTCTAGCAGAATAAATCATGCGTAACAACTTACTCCATGCTACACATTGCATAAAACAAACTATAAACACAAACTGCCCTGAAAAACTTCAGAAATCATTCGTTTGTGTGGACTTCTTTTCATGTAAAACGTGTTCTGTTCCACTGGTTTTTTACCGTGAACAATACATAAACTATCCCAACAAGCTAAGCTTCTTGAACCCAGAAATCATCACATGATTATGCCATGCTTTTACCCGAATGACAACAAAATCCTATGCTCACTGTGCCTCCATGAACACATACAATACACAAGATATATTGTTGTAATGTATGCAGTAAAATGTAATGGCCCTCATTATGGTATAAGCTTATTAAATATAATGCACACCAGCAGCTGACAAGACACTTTTTAGGTGACATCAGTGTATCGCTGAGCAGATGAGGCCTTTATCAGCTTTGGTCAGAGTGTATTGGCCCAGCAAGCAGCCAAATGAGCAGGGTACTCACTTAGCACGAAGTTTAGGGGAATCCCCCAAGGTAAATAGAATTTGCAATATGAGAGTGATTACTGATTAGCATCCTCCTAAGCCCAGCCATAGAGCTACAAAGAAAAGATCTATAGCTTTCTCACAAACTTTGTAATTAATGAAAAATTTGGGGTTTGGGGTTCAAACATGGGAACACTGCCTTTCCGGTGCAGTCACTCTGCCAACCGAGCTAACCAGGAAGGCTAGCAGATGGTAGAGAGGGTTTTTCTTTGTAGTCGTATGGCTACGCTTAGGTAAACGCAAATGAGTAATCACTCCCTTATTACAGGGTACTCACTTGTCACCATGCACGTGGCTTATCACTTGAACCAGCTTCAGGGCAGCTATCCGCACACTCTCGTAATCGTCACTCAATGCAGCCGCCACGTGCTCATACAGGTGCACGTCCAGCTTCATGCCTCGCTCATGGAGCCGGTACTGCACAAAAAGGAATCTCCTCAGGCCAGGCATCGGCCAGCCATTCACCTAATCAGAGCTCAACAGCCGTACAGCTGCTCCGAATGCAAGCCAAAGACCAAAACTTCTCTCAGTACACAAAGCTTCCCTCAATACTAGCTTGAACACAGTCTTCTGCAGGGCAATTAGGTTGCAAGAATAAGCCCTGACAAGTGTGCTGTCTTCTCAACTACTCCCAAAACCCCCGAAGAAATGAGATGCACCATCATGTGCTTGCACAGTGCAATTCAGGCGCTTCACAGAGCAGTGGCAACTGGCCACAAGGAACATAGCAATGGAATCGAGAAGAGCCAGCAAGCAAGTGCAACCTTCCATGCAACTATATTCGCCATGTTTTAGAACTTCTCTCAGTGTATGGGCAGTATGTTTTAAATTCGGCAGAGACACGAGACTGCCTACATGTGAGAATGCGAAAACATTAAGTCGCTCTACATTATTTTGCTTCATAAAGTGCCAAGTCATGCTCCATTGTATATCTACGAGCAAAGACCCTGACTGCAGGTCATGACTATGCATAATGTTTGTACAAACCATACACCTTACATTAACATACTTTGTGAAGTGCCAGCCACCCAGTCAGTGCCCGGTCATGTCCCCAACCAAATGCCACCTGCCGGTGGCATGATCATTGGGTACGCTGCTCTAGTTGGCAGGAAAGATGTAAATATAAAGCCCAAATTCAGCCACAGCATATGAATGTGCCTGCATGGTCTAAGAGGAGTGTGTCAAACTCGGGAACCACGGATACCAGTGGCTTTGATTCTCATCTAAAATGTGCTGCCCAAGTTGACAGCTCCTGTAAATTCTGCCATTGCAAGTGATCCAGTGATGCCACATAAACTGCCTGACCAGTTCACCTACAATTACCACCTGACAAAGGCATGCTCTTCGGGAGGATTGGACAAAAAGAAACACCAAACAAATGCAGAAGTGGGGATCTTAGGGCTAGCTCATTAAAAACAGCCCCATCACAATTATCCAATCAGCTAATGATATAGTGTATCATGGGGCCATGTGCTAGCAGGATTCGAATGACACATCTCGAGGAGGGTAAGGCAAAACTGCACCGCAGCAGCAGCTGACCATGGCCTGGAAGGCCTCCGTGCGAACGCGAGGGTCCTGGTGGCGGCTGTAGTCACTAAGCAGGGCAGAGAGGGCATCAGACCGCCCATCGGTGGGAAGCAGGTCACTAAGCAGGCGCAGGCATTTGCACTGCACCCGATGGTTGCTGTCCAGCAGTGTCTGCCTTGCCAGTTGGGTGGCCCGCTGCTGGATGCGCTTGTCGCCAGCTGACAGCCGCCCCACGCAGTGCAATGCATCCACCAGGGAAGCCAGCACCCCATGTGACGTCTCCGCCTTGAGCAGCGTGGCCAGGTCCTCCAGTGTGGCAGCCGAGTCCAGGCTCTGGCTGCTGGCCAGCTGGCCCAGCACCGAGGCTAGCTTGGCTCGTGCCACGGACTCCCTTTCCGAAGGGAAGTGTTCCAGTAGGGACCGGTACACACTCAGCGCCTCTTCCGGCTGCATCACAGTTCTCCTGGTCACCCTCAAACAAGACAGTAGTACAAAGCAATAAATGTGTAATTAATGTGCAACTATTTTGATGAGAGAACTAATCCCTCAATTCCATGCCTCTATTATCTTGTTCACATTCATTAGCACACTGCCGTAACATGCCACATTATGCCAAAGACCGCCGGACCTAAGTACCTATAAATTCCTGCTTTAACCAAGCCATACAAACGTACTTGCAAGGCTTATGAGTACCATGCCTTACTCGACGCCCAGAGGTCATGGAAGATTCGATTCTTATCAAAGGAGAAGCCCAAGACGACAGCACCTGACATGTTATATGGCCTTGCGATTTATTTAATATCAGTTCCTTAAATGGCCCCGGAGTGAGTCGCAAGTACAGCAATTTTAACTTGCCAGTGAAAAGAAATGTATATGGGGAGCGTCTCCTAGAGTTTACAGGTATAGAAACCTGGAGCAACCTACCAAACTACCCCATGACTTAAAGACTGTCAACATTTCCTTGGAAATAAACAATTGCTGCCTTAAAATAAATGACACACTTTTAGCTTGTTTCCACTTTTTACTACATTTCTTAGATATCTGCCCGATATTATTTGCATATAGCTCCATAAAAATATTTCTTAGATATGTGCCAGATATTGTTTGCATGCAGCTCCATGTATCTTTCTTTACAGAATACAGATTTCTACATTTGCAATTATAGCAGAAAAGCTTTTTATTCAAAGAGTGCATACCGAAACCTATTTTTCCTCTTTCGTGTGTTGAACACTTGTGAAGCTTTCAAGAGACTCACTAGTTACTTTGTCCTAGCTATTTATGATGCTGTTTTTAGTTTATATATTTTTCAATATATATATACATATATACGTCTTCTGTTGGCACTTTTACAAGCGTTGAATATGTCTAACTTTAAGCATATTAATTTAGTCTAACATCTTTATTTTGATGTACTATTGCCTGCTTACTTGTATACTTTTTTTTCTATTAGATCCACTACCAGCCGTTGGTTTTAAGTCTGAGTAATGTTCATATATATTTGTACAGCAACGAAGAAAGAAAACCACAGAGATAGAGAAAGGGAAGGAGAGACGTATGAACAGGTGGAAAAAGAAAGCCAATTAGTACCACAGGCCGGAGCCACGTTTGTAGTTTTTCGTTCACAACTCTGACTCCAGATTTTCTGTCCAACAAGGCACTTGGCGATTTGAAGAAAATGTGTGAGCAGTCATTGCTGTCTGCTTAAGTTCTTATACAGTGACTCATATAAAGACATTTTAGATGATCAGAACTTCCATTTTTTCTGTCTTCTCTATATGATTCGGATAGTTCTTCTGGTGGGCTACTCTCATCCATCGTTTCAAATTGTAAAGCTGACGCGTCATTTTATTTTTTAGTGACAAAGCATTACTTCTCGGGGTAAACTGAAAATGCAGGAGCTAAGTTGGAAAACTCAAATTTTGACCTCAAGATTTGACCTTAAAGTTACTTGCCTTCGTGTTCACTAAAGATATCCGGGATCAACTACTCCAAACTAGCGCTTTTGTACATTATACTAGGTTCAGCAGCGTTAAACTTCTGCCATTTTTTTCGATGTAGGTCTGACACACAGTCGGAAATAAGATGCTGTTTTCTAAAATGAGCCATGTTTCTGTGTTTGCATAGACACTTCTGGTTCTTTGATTATGAATCCTTTTGTGATCTGAGTCCATTCTGCAGTAGACTATGCATAGTGCTATGACACTGGATCCCACCCCCACATCATGTGAACGTGCCTGCATGGTCTAGAAGTTGTGTATCTAGCTTGAGATCCAAGGCTCCCAGTAGGCCAAATTGCGGTCTCATCTTCCCATTCCAAAGTATCTACCAGACTTTGCAGCTCTTGCCTTATCATATGGTCTCGCGACCAGCAAACAAATGTAAGGAAAATTAGGAGCTGTTATGAGATACTTTTGCGATGCATGTGGAAAAAGGTCCAGCTCCGACAGTCTGCCGGTTGCCATCAGAGATAAATGATCTCATCCGGTTTGCAATAGTCGTTTTTGTTTCCTTTTACATACGTTTTCTCATTTACCCAGTGAAGCGCCTCATTAATTTTTTACAGAGCACAGCTGTTTCACTGGCGGCATTTGCATTTCTTTTCATCGTGATAGTACATATGAAGGGATTCAACAGCCAATGACACAATGAAAAGCACTGGCGATTATTTTTCTTTTTTTGTGCTGATGAATGTGAAATAATAATGCAATCGTGGAGATAATTGGTTAAATTGGGATCGAATCCAAGACTTCAGAATTTTGAAACGTTACACAACCAGCTGACCTATCAGCATCCGGCCATGTCACCTGCCAGTGGCAAGCCCATAATTTCGTGTACATATAGCAAAATCTCGGTCATATGAATCTGAAGCAGGCGTGAAAAAATTCGTATCAAAAATTGAACAAAAATGAGTACGTAGAAGCATGGGCAAAGCATTCCCGCAAATCTGCTTAAGGCCGATATTTATTTACGGTTGCACAGCCACAGCTCAAAACATGTATGTGGCACGTACAGCGCGACAGACGATCGCAGCATCAATGTGCTGACCGCATGCCTCCGCGGACTTGTTGCGGTGTGCATCGCACGACAGGAGATCGCAACGTCGGTGGCATTTGGGCCAAGAGGCGCCACAAACTGCGCAGCGAAACTAGCGATTGCGGAGCCAACAGAGAGATTTAGCACAGAGTGATCCAGATCTGTCACCTTGACCCATTACCGCACGCAGCCGGTACCAGTGCGCTTTCAGCGTGTGGCGCCATCTAGTGCAGACAAGGAAATTTGGGCATGCGCAGTGGAATGTGCGGTGATGAATCACGGTAACTAATCATGCTATGGTAAATCTCTCTAACGATGTGCGAGCACTGCACGAAGCCGAGTGTACTGTTGCCAGCTGCTCACGACGTCGACAATTTGTAGGCCACACGCCAACGCAAACTGCTTGCGGTACGTACAGCGTGGCTGACAATCGCAGAGCCAACGATGCGTGAGCAACGTGTAGTGCTAAAGGCTGCAGTAGCAGTTCGCACATTTGTATCCTCCACAATGACGAGGGGGACAGTTCGAAACATCTGAAATGCTGGGCATTCTACAAAATGCACTACAGCCGGCGAATTTTATGAATTCGTATCATCCCAAAATTCATATCATTAAGGCTTTACTACTCATTCTCCCCATTCACTTCATACATGGCCTAGGTTAGCACTGCATTGCTAGGGTAGGGTAGCATTGCTAGAGATAAACCTCGAACATACTGTTTGCACAACTGTTTTCCACAGCAGCTCTATTGCTTATGCAAGCTGTTTCCCTCAGCATGGATGCCCAAACTGGAGCAGAGGAATGGCAGGAAGGAGGAAAAGTGCAATAGCCGAGGCCTCTGCATTAATTTCAACCTCAGGATGCTCTGTAGCATGCACTAACATCGCATAGTACATGGGTGTCATTTCCATTTCATCTTCACTAAAACCTTGCCACCAGACATGGCAGTAAATTTATTGCAGTAATGAAATTACTCTAATTTATTTCCTTTTTCTGGTAATTTGTAATGTAATAAATTAATTTTTTGTTTGGTAATTAAGTAATGTAATGAATTGGTTTTTGGTAGTAATTTTGCTGCAAGAGTAATTAATTACTTTCGAAATTACTTTTAATAAAGTGCGCCACTACTCTTTCCATAAACAACAAAGTAAAGTGCCGCGAGAGCAGGAACGACATGTGTCTAGCTGAAGCCATCGTAACGGATCGGCAAAAAGAGACAGAATTGAGCAGAACAGTGTGTCTGAGACTTTCTGTGTAGCAGGGACACTTAGTGCAGCTGTCCCATGGCAACCATTTTCCAAGCAGCAGGATACAAGGCGTCAAGAGAATACCGAAGGGGCAGATGGTGCAAGAAGGCCGGAGCTGAGAACCAGTTGGTAGCGCGGCGCAGTGGCACTCCCTATTGCGTCGGCTAGGGCACAGTGGTGCCTGGTTACATTCATCACCACTGGACGAGGGAGGGTTTGGATGGGAGGAGACAGGTGGAAAGGTCCATAGCGTGAGCCACCGTGGCATGAGCATTACTGAGCGCAAGGTGCCGACGTTGATTCTTGGCACTGCGGAAGCAATAAATAACCTAGCTTCATCGGTCCCTTCAAATGGCAGAGACAGCTCCGGGCCAGCAAGACATTGGGATCACCACTCATTTCACGACTGTTCAACTATGCTTCTGCTTTTTTGTTCGTTGCCGTTGTCTTATTGTTGTAATGACAAGTGCTGCAGAAAAGAGGGAAGGACGAAATTTGGCGGGAAAACGAAAGAGTGTGTTTGCATCTTAAGAACAAGTTGTTTTGTTTACTAGCTTTACGTAGTGTTTGCATGGATGAAAACTATAAAGTAACTTAAAAGGAATTGAATTACTCATTACAAGTAATTGTAATGTAATTTCATTACATTTTGAGAGCAGTAATAAGGAATGAAATTACTTTTCTGCAATTTTCAGCAAAGTAATTAGTAATACAATTTAATTACTTTTCAAAAGTAATTTGTGTGATCCAAGATGTGATCCTGTGTCCTCCACATATAGGCAAAGCAAATGATGGACTGGAGCAAGTGTAACAGGTAATGTCTTAAAGGTCAGTTTGATGAATTTCATATACTAAGAATAGTTCTTCACACCATGTCACATACAATGAAATATCCTTAATTCAACCAACAATAATTACGAAGACTGGATGATTTGAGCACACTGCCAACGTCAGTTTTGTTTGGTATATAGATTTCGACATCCCAAAGAGATGTCAGTTACTACAAAAAAGCTCTGAAAATTTCCACCACCTAGGGTTTTTTAAAATGCCCTGACACTGCACAGTACACAGGTGCCTTATATTTTACCTCCATCATAATGCAGTTGGCATGGCTGTTATCAAATATGCATCTTTGGGATCAGTAGCCGAACGCCACTAAGCAGCCGCGGCAGTGTGCTAATAAAGGGATGTTGATGTAGCATACTTAGTTGTGGCTTCTCTCAGTCCCCTTAATGGGACATGGGCCTAGTCAAGCGATCACTGTCATCATCTTTTGCCTCTACACCTTGGCACTAATTATGTATTGTTAAAAGCACAATAAACAAACAAACAAAAAACCATATCCAGTCCTGTGAAATCAAATGGGGGTCCAAATGTATCAGGTCTTATATATAACAAGAAGGCAAACATTTCCTTCGTAAAATGCATTTACTGAGTAGCATAAGCATTGCCGTTGCTACTGTTATTGTAACTAGAAGTTAATAGCCAGATAAAGTAAACTTCACATTTTTATGCTCCTGGAAAGAGAAAAGGTGGCCTGATTGTGCTGTCAGCTGGAAGAGTAAAGAAAGCGGTCTGTGTGCAGCATACACAATTTTTTGCATCAGTGTTTTTGCCTGACACAAAGAAAACATAATGATAACCGTGTCTCAGAATGCACGTCTCCTTCTTTTGAGTCATGACCTTAACAGGTTTTTGTTGAGCACTACAAAGTGGCGTACTACTAGTACTCTCAGGGAGAAAAGTCTCTGGAACATGTGAATTGAAACCAGAGTATTCAGCCTTCTTATTGGCCATTAGTTTGAGGCCATCCTTGGTGATGAGAAAGTTGGACGTGTGGTAGAGAAATAAGCAAGCTAGTTGCTTCTAATTCAAAATCACCAGATGTGCATTCTAGCGACTTTTGGCCCCGACAATACATGAGGGGACTAAAATTTTGTATGTCAAATGTTTTCACATTTCTGGTTCTTTATAGTTTCTTGGTAGTATTGTACTACAGCATTCCCTTGCTCAGTCCCCCCCCCCCCCCCCCCCCCCAAACAAGTAAATATAAACTACCAGAGATAAGCTTCCGTGGCTAGTGAGTTTATTCAGTAAAGACTGCACCGCATAAATGACTTGTGAACGCAGGCCGCGCGGGAGCGAAAGCAAGTCTGAGCTTAGGGAAATAAATATTTTGTTGTTCCTCAAATCAGACTGCAAATGACCGAAACCTGTGTTAGTAAAACGTGATGCAGGTGACTATGCAGATGACCATAGATCCTCGTCAATCGCCACAAAAAGAAGGAGGTAAGCTTTGGTACTTTACCGAACTACGGCATCTTTAGGTCAAAGAAATGGTTGGTTTATGGCTTGTTGGTTTATAAAGTTTAGTATTCCAAAGTGACTTAGGATACAAGAAACTTAACGTACATACATACACTGCTGCCGCACAGTGCAAGCGTACAAGCGCTTTGCGTTGGGCGCCGCGGACGGGTTCAGACCAGCGTCGCCCGCGTCCTCGGACTCTGAGCTACCACGGCATGGTTAACGCGTTTAAAGAAAACGATCTGGGGGCTGAACTGCACAGATTTGCTAGTGCATTAGGAGTGATACCTGTGTAGGCAGGCATTCCGATAGTTGAATCAGCATCATAATCACATCCGACGAGCTGCCCGACTGCAGGACTTCTGCGACATCGACAGTTCTCTGGGGCGCCGGCTTCTTGGATATGCATAGTTTCTTCAGCGGTTTCGGCGGCTCCTCCTGCGTTAAATACAGCGTCAAACAAAACACGCATTACAGTACTAAATGAACAAAAGCTTGCCTGTAAAACCTGACTGAACTCGGCCAACGCTCGCTTCTTCAACACTGCCGCCATCGTTTCGTGCTATTTCATGGCGTTAATGGCATTCATTGGTTTCTTAATCATGTTATTCGTCCATTGGTTGAGTTGGTGTACTATGGTTATGCCTCCATGTGTATTTTAAGCTTTTGATGATGATGGTGATGATTTATTAACCTTTGTATTGGACGTGTGCTTCGCTCTAGCGGCGAACGATTGCCTCTTTTTTGCTAAAGCGACTGAGAGCGAGAGTTCTAAAGCCGTCATTTAAAGTGAGGTTTGCTAGTGAGCAAATGTCTACTTGAGGCAGAATGGAAATAACCGACAACAATCTGAGTACGCTTGCCTCGTACCTGCAGCAGACGCTGCAGGCGGACGCGACGACACGGCGCAATGCGGAGAAATTCCTTGAGTCAGTGGAGGTTAACCAGAACTACCCGGTTCTACTGCTGCACCTCGTGGACAAAGCCGACGTCGACTTGATGGTTCGCGTGGCTGGAGCGATTGCGTTCAAAAACTACGTGAAGCGGCACTGGGCGGTTCCCGAAGACGGCGCCGACCGGGTGCACCCGAGCGACCGGGCCGCCGTGCGGGAGATGATAGTGGGCCTCATGCTGCGCAGCCCCGAACAGCTGCAGAAGCAGCTTAGTGACGCCGTCAGCATCATCGGCCGTGAGGACTTCCCCGCACGATGGCCCAATTTACTGCCCGAAATGATCGGCCACTTCCAGAGCGGCGAGTTCCACATCATCAACGGTGTGCTGCGCACCGCGCACTCGCTCTTCAAACGCTATCGCTACGAGTTCAAGTCGCAGGAGTTATGGACCGAGATCAAGCATGTTCTGGACAACTTTGCTAAGCCCCTCACCGACCTGTTCGTGGCTACCATGGAGCTGGCAAAGACGCACTCGAGCAACCCTACAGCCCTGAAGGTCATCTTCAGCTCGCTGGTCCTCATCGCCAAGGTGTTTTATAGCCTTAATTACCAAGACCTGCCGGAGATTTTCGAGGACAACATGGAGATCTGGATGACGCACTTCCTCACCCTCCTAACGGCCGACCACAAGATCCTGCAGACCGAGCAAGACGAAGAGGCGGGGCTGCTGGAGCAACTGAAGTCCCAAATCTGTGACAACGTGGGGCTGTACGCGCAGAAGTACGACGAGGAGTTCCAGGCGTACCTGCCGGGCTTCGTCACCGCCGTGTGGCACCTTCTGACGACCACCGGGCCGCAGGCCAAGTACGACATTTTGGTCAGCAACGCTATACATTTCCTCTCCGCTGTAGCGGAGCGACCCCATTACAAACAGCTCTTTGAAGATGCCAGTGTTCTCAGCTCGATTTGTGAGAAGGTAATCATACCAAACATGGAGTTTCGCACCAGTGATCAAGAGTTGTTTGAAGACAACCCCGAGGAGTATGTGCGCAAGGACATTGAAGGCTCGGATATTGATACTCGGCGGCGTGCAGCCTGTGACTTGGTGCGTGCGTTGTCCAAACACTTTGAGCAGAAGATCACTACAACCTTCTCTCAGTATATCTCAGCTATGCTGCAACTCTTTGCTAAAGAGCCAACCAGGAACTGGAAGAACAAAGACGTCGCCATCTATCTCGTCACATCCATGGCCGTCAAAGCACAGACTGCCAAACTAGGCACCACACAAACCAGCTCACTTGTCAATGTAGTAGACTTCTACCAGGAGTTTATAGCCCCAGACCTTCAAAACCAGAACCTGACCGAATTTCCTGTATTGAAGGCCGATGCAATCAAATATTTGATGGTGTTTCGAAACCAGCTGCCAAAGCAAGTGATCCTTCAGAGCTTGCCTCACGTGGTACACTTGTTCCTCGCACCTAGCTATGTTGTCCATACTTATGCTGCCAGTGCTGTGGACAAGTTGTTCACTATGAAAGACCCGCAGGGGAAGGCTGTGATCACGGCTTCTGATGTAGGACACATCTCTGAGCAGCTGCTGAAGAACATGTTCCAGTCTTTCAACCACCCGGGCTCTGCAGAGAATGAGTACATCATGAAGGCAGTGATGCGCACCTTCTCCCTGCTACAGGATAATGTCCTGTCTTACCTTAGCCAGCTGCTTCCCACCCTGACAGCTAAGCTGGTGCAGGCCAGCAAAAACCCTACAAAGCCTCACTTCAACCACTTTCTGTTTGAGACACTTAGCTTGTCCATCCGAATTGCCTGCGGGAAGGACCCATCGGCGGTGACAAGCTTTGAGAACAGCCTGTTTCCTGTGTTCCAGGACATTCTTCAGCAGGATGTCCAGGAGTTTGTTCCCTATGTTTTTCAGCTGCTGTCCCTTATGCTGGAGTGCCACAACTCGCCAGTACCAGACCCCTACATGGCTCTTTTCCCTTGCCTGCTTGCTCCAGTGCTTTGGGAGCGACCAGGAAACATTCATCCCCTGGTCCGTCTACTGCAGGCCTTCATAGAGCGCGGGGCAGCCCAAATTATGGCTGCTGACCGCCTCATGGGATTGCTTGGTGTCTTCCAGAAGCTTATTGCTTCCAAAACAAACGACCATGAAGGGTTCTACATTGTGCAGAGCATTCTTGAACACATGAGTGCTGATGCAGTGAGTCAGTACATCAAACAGATTTTCTTGCTCCTCTTTCAACGGCTGCAGAGCTCGAAAACTACGAAATTTGTGCGAGGCCTGTTAGTCTTCTTTTGCCTGTACGTGCACAGGTACGGAGCACCTGCCCTCATCTCCACCGTGGATAGCATCCAGGCCAAGATGTTTGGCATGGTGCTGGAGAGGCTAGTCATCACTGATGTCCAAAAGGTCACGGGCCAGCTGGAGCGGAAGATCTGTGCTGTAGGCATCACCAAGCTTCTCACGGAGGCTCCCGCACTCATTGAGGGGGAGTATGCACAGTTTTGGGGCCCCTTGCTGCAGGCGCTAGTCGACCTCTTTGAGCTGCCCGAGGATGACAGCGTGCCAGATGATGAGCACTTTGTAGAGATTGAAGACACGCCAGGTTACCAGACAGCTTATTCGCAGCTGATCTTTGCGGGCAAGAAGGAACAGGACCCGTTCAAAGGAGCCATCCCTGATGCTCGGCTGCATTTGGTGCAGAGCCTGCAGAAGCTGTCAACTGCCTACCCTGGCCGCCTGGTTCCTCTCATCAATAGCTCTTTGCAGCCAGCAGCCAACAACTTTCTGCAGCGCTATTTCCAGATGGCCAATGTGCAGCTCTTGTGAAGACAGTGCGTTACATAGTAGAGTGAGCATTGAAAGGTGGGCCTACTTGACTTGAACAGTGTGTGTTTGCCTTTGTTAACTGCCTGTTTTTGAGTTATGCTAACATCAAGCATTTGTTGACTTTTCTTGCTTGTACTTGTTGCTTGAGGAAAAAGCAGGTACTGTGCTACCAAGTGGTTCGTGTACATGAGATAGGCCTCTCTGCTCATCAGTGAGAGCCCACAGGCCTTACAAGAGTGCATACCAAAAATGTGGCTTCACTTCCAGAAAGAAAAGAAAGAAGCCGTGTAATCACTCATTTTTTACAGTAAACTTGATTAAAGTTACAAAAGCTCAGTCTTTGGTGAAAGAGGCTTCTCTGCGATTAGAACGCAGTGTCCTATCAATCCAAGCAAACTTGTGTTTGTCTTCATTGCCCGTTTTAAGAGGTTTATACAATTTGTATATGGCTCCCTGCACCTTAATAATGCACTGCCATTGCTGCTTCGCAGTGCACACCTTACCTTACAGTCTTTGGTTGCGCTGTGTATAGGTAGGGTGCCAGTACAGTGCATACCATTCAGTAGCACATAGTTTCAAATGCAGCAAATCACTTTTAGTGACACTTTTAAAGGCTCTGTTCTGCAGCAAAATGCGTCGGTGTTGCGATCTAAAAATCACGGGGCATGCCTCTGCCAAGCAGTAGTTAGCAGATGACATGGCTGTGCACTGATTGGTAGCCATGTTTTGTGACATCATCAGACTACATTACATGGCTGAGCTGGCAGGAGCTACCTTTCGAGATGGGTGTCAAAACTTGTATTTGTATTCGAAGTTGGACACGCACCACCTAGGCCACGCTGCCGCTTTCTCATGGCTCGGTTCTGTTAAAATGGGACTTCACAGCTATATCAGTTTCTCACATAATATGTAGTTTATTTTTTGTGTGTAAAGAGTCTGGGCACATGAAGTACTAGAAACATTATAGACAAGTAGTAGGAGAGTGCAGAGAGCAAGCTTTTTTGAAACTGGCATTATAATGACTGTGCTGTTTCTTAGAGGGACAGAACACTGACCAAAATATGTTATGAGATTATGGCGGAAATGAAAATATCTTGCCTCATACGGGATAGATCGAGTGCTACAATATCCAGGAAACGAGTGCTTATAATTTTAATTTATCACTGAAAGTCGCATGAAAATGACTGATGTTGCTTCTTGCAGGGAAACTAATTATCACTGTAGTAACCCACGTGATCACATTTTGGGAAAATGTCACTAGTTTTCTCAGGTGCACAGTGTTCTCAATTCTTTGAAGAGTGCTCGCATTGTTTTATGATATTTTGCACATTCTCCGTTGCTTCGGCCAGCAAAAACCAGCCTCCTTTCGCATCGCCTATGATGTGATTTTAACATTTATCACTAGATGGTGCCACAATGATTTAAGTTTCTTTTTTAAGCCCTCGCTTTCCGAATATTGTAGCGCTCGATCTATACCATACGAGGCAATATCTTTTCCTGTTCAAAGTGTGTGCTGGAGCACTACGAATGCAGATGTACCGCCGCCGGTTTAACCTCAATGCCCGCAGTACAAGCTATCATATGTTGTAACTGTGGAATAGAGACGGAGAGCTCCAAGCATGTTGCGCTGCAGTGCACCAGTCTTTGCGTCATTCAATGGGCGCCACGCTGCCGCAGGCGCTTAAGTTTGCAACGGCAGAGGTGCCAGCTGGATTTCGCTATAATATCCATCACCAAAACCCAGTTAAAAAGTGGTGGCAAATGACCACAGCTAGACCACGAGCACTTGGTGACAACAGTGACACACCACGTGAAAATGTGAACTAGAGTGAGAACGAACAGCTTGCTCCACACTGTGACTGTACGGTCGTCTTTTTCTTTTATATAATGCATTTTTTAAACTGATGTTTAGGCTAGGACTTCATTGTGACCGCCGGATACAAAGGGAAGAGCCCCATCACCATTTTTGGATGAAGTGGTAACCACGGTCCACTGAAATTTCCGTCGATGCGTACGTTCAGTGCCATAACACCCTTGTGTGTAGTTGCTAAACGTGACATTACTGTGTACTAAAATTGTCTAATTACTGTCTGATGAGTCAAATTACATTAGTTGTCGGTAAATTACTTTTGCCGAAGCGTAATTGTCATCACGGCTGCTACTCATAGTTTCTAGCATCGGACTACATAAAAACGGGCGCATGCACTGATCTAAAAATTCTCGGTAAAATTTTTAAATTGCTTTTCTGGCAAAATCCTTTCGGAATCGGCCGCTCGAGACGAGAAGCTTTACGTTGCGCAAAAACAAAATTGGACGCTTGGAGTGCAGTGTTCTGTCCTTTTAAGAGCAGTGCACTCACAGCATGGTTGTTTTTACGCAATAGCCTAGAGGAATAGTTAGAGTGAAAAGCCATCGCCACACCCCTGAAATTAAAAAATGGTGTAAAAAATCGTGTGGCGCCAGCATGCAGCGGTCATCCGGACTCCATCCAGACCTAATACGTTGTTGCCGGCAGATGACACCTTCACATTCTAAGTTAGAAAGTAACTTGCATGTCTACGTCAATTTCTCAAAGGCCAATATCGCATCATACCCTTAAGGTGGAGCTTAAGTGTCCCCCTAATTTTGTTATTGTCACTGGATCTGTTCTGCATGAACCACTTTAGTTGGTACAATTTCAGTCGAATACAAAGAGGAGAAGCATTTGTTTCCATATCACCTGCCATTGGCTGGCTCAAGAAGGTTGATAGGTTAAGGATGGAGTTAGGTGTAGTGTAATTGTACTCGGCATGTGGGTAATTTTGGCCCCCAGGAGAAGTCGCAGTATTGGGAGTTATGCACAAGGAGGGGAGGACTCTCTCTCCCAGGAGCAGAGGAAAGGATATGTCAACAGCTTGCAGTGACCTTCTGCTCACACTGCTTGGCTTGTGTACAAAAAGTGGAAATGGTTGTCTTTTGCAGCTGCCTGGGCAGAGTTTTATGTAAAGGAATAGGAGAAGGATGTGTGCTAGTTAGAATATGGGTCTTATTCATGTAAGAAACAGAAGGCACTTGTGTTTGAAGCATGCAAATTGCACACCAGGTTTGCTTATTTCTGGCAGCTGCTCTGCAGCAATACAGATGGAGGTTTTGTAATTTTTACACATGAAACTGTAGCTCAATTGCAAATTCATATCTCTTACAGAGCCCATGACCATATCTGGGTATAGGGTATAAAAAGGAGAATTTGTCACTCTCTAGCCCTGTGCCATGGAGGAGAGAAAAGAGAGCTGCAAAGCACAACGTTACTGTGACTTTCCCCTCTTCATTTGTCCGTTCCACCACAGTGCGGCTCAGGAGTCCGTCGAGAGTGGGAGAGATGCATGCTTTGTTTTTCCAATAACCAGGTTATTAGTAATAAAGAGCAAACACAGCTGAGCTAGCCGTAGCTGCGCATCTTATTGGCCCATTAAGTTTTCTACACAGTGGTTAATTTTCCAGTGCTTTTCTTCCACTGTTAGTCGACTCTTGGTACCAAGTTCTCCGAGCTGCCTATTGATTTTTGTCAATGTTCCTCACCCATTACTCAAAAGATTTTGCTCTGTGCTTCAGACTACTATGGCCATCTCGTGTTGTACACTGTGCCTCATTCATAGCTTTGCCATTAGCACTTAATGCTTTCAGCAAAAGCTCTCTGGTTCTTAAAAGTAAAAATATCCTTTCCAGGGGGGTCTCGGGCATACAGTATTCAAAATACTCGAGTGCATCCATATGGAGTTTCCAGAATATCTATGATTCCAGTGCAAGTGCAGACATAATGCAATACAAAGTCGGAGCCACCAATGTGAAAGGGCCGTCGTTTTAATGCGTCCATGAGTATACAAAGGAGAGCGCGAGACCGAACACAGAAAATGCCTGCTGCCGAGTGATTACAATGAGCGCGGTGAGACTAGCGGCGCGCTATGACGACGACGACTAGTGCAGTAGAAGACTAGGACTGGGGCGGCAGTGCAGTCAGGGTCGGCGGCGGCGCCCCACGGTCCCGGCCGCGGCCTCACTTGTAGTAGTTCCTCCGGTCCCCGGGAGGCATCTGCAAGTGGACACACGCACCGGGTCACGTGGACGCCGCCTCTCCCCATAGTGCACCCTGCCCCCACCACTGCCATGTTTTCAGGCTACGGAGGAGGGCGCACTCCTTGCACACAGCCTTGGAATCCCATTCCAGTGCACTGGGCATCCACTAAAAAAAAATGGGCCGGCTCAGCAGACCGTCTGCTCTGGTTTTCTCTCAAGTTAACCCACACTGAGGTGCCTCAGTGTAGCTGGTAGTTCACCACACTGGAGTGGGGATCCAGGCGTACTCATTCTTTGATGTTCTTTCATTGCGGCTACCTACAGAAACATCTACTTTGTTGCCCGCAAAGGGATAGTCCTCAACTGATAGCATTACACTGCTAAGCGCAAGCATTTTTCTGCTGTTTCAAGCGAGGTGCTGTGCCTCCATGTTCTGGCAGTTTGGCACAAAGATAACCCGACTGAACCACCAAACAGCATGATTTCTTAGGCCACAAAAGTTACTCCACAAAGAAATACCAGTGCGGCAAATGGGCCACTATTTGTACTGTTACAGAGAAAGTAGAAGAGCCCATGACCCAGCTAGCAGTCACAAACAATGGCAGTGTGCACAAGAAAGCCAAACAGCTTAATGTCACAACTTGCACTCATTCTTGAACATTGTTGCCCTCAGCACACATACAAGCAATCTCAAGTACCGTGCAGTTTCGTAAACATGGATTTTGTTGGCTTGCATACCATCAATACATTTGCAGAAACACGCCTGAATGCAAAGTTTAGCCATTTGTCACAGTATGGTCCATACACTCACCCACGGGCATACCAGGCCAGACTCACTTTTAAAGATGTGCTCAAGCACTTAGTTTTCGAAAAGTCTAATCGAGCAAGAGGCAACCTATCATTGTGATGAGTAAGAGCTGGAACAATGAAATCAGTTCACTATACTTTGGGGTTACTTAGGTTGCAACTTTTTTTCCCTGTCATCATCGAAGGTATGAGGCCACTTTTTAAGGAAATTCCTTAAGCGGAGGATGAAAATTTTTTGTGTCATTGACTAAGCACTAGTTTTGCATCAGCAGCAAGAATTGAAGCAATGGAATGTTTCAAAAAAGTCTGCCAATTTTTTCTATTACAAATGACACCAGAAGATTGCAGGATCACGAATGAAAATAGTCTCACACACTGGGAAGTGCACAGATGTGCTGCGTGAGTCGTGTATAATTGCAAACTGGGACATTTAAAACTCGATTGCATTGACAAGGAGTGTGATAGTCCACATTATTAATGCGAAAGCATCAAGTGTGCCATCGGCCATAAAGGTTGGCGGAATTTAGGAAAAAGCAGCACTGAATACCTCAAGGTGCATCCGCATGACCTCGCACAGAAACTTAAACATCCTACAATGCTCACTTTATATGTCTCAAAATGCATGGAATGAAAGCGGTGAATTAAAGGTGGCTGCATATCTCAAGTGATATAACTATAAGGTAAGTTTACTTAAAGGTTTTGGTTACTGGAGGCATTATTTGGAGGAGGGTTATTCGAACCCTGGGTATTTGACCAAGAGGTATTCAAACTCATGACCCTTAGGTTTCGAGACAAACGTGCTAACTAGGCCACACAATGCAGGTTGTGTGGCTTGAGAACAAGCCGAGGTTTCCGCGTATGTAGTCTGGTCAGTGAACCTTGCAACAGAATTCACAATGAAACATTAGGTTTGGTTTGGTGTATAGGATTTAAAGTCCCAAAGCGAGAGGGATGTCGTAGTGGAAGGCTCGGAGTATTTCGAACGCTTGGGGTTCTTTAACATGCACTGAAATTAAAGGTGTGCAAATATTAGAAATTTTGAGCACGAATCAAATATCTTTGTGATTACAGAAATTGATATTCAAAAGTTTCCTTGACAGTATGTCGGCTTTCATAAATCCAATGGTGCAAAGCCACAATATCTGGGCATATTATACATAGAATTTAATAACAGTAAAGGGTATCTTGTTTGCTTTCTTCTCCATTATTTATCGCATAGATCAGTCATAATTGGGCATTGCTAGCCTGGCCGTTATGTAAAGTACCGTATGTTGGCTTTGCCACGTATCACACATGAGAATGAAATGACCTGTTTCAAACTTTAACAGTAAAAACATACTGAAAGGATGCATTTCTTCTTGTTTTTTAATGTGTTGCATGCTTAACACCTACACACTCAACATTTGCCCAGTCACCTTTGCAATTTTTTTTTCAGCATGAGCTCTGCAATTTCTTTTTGATCATCTGTGGTAAGTGGGGAAAGTGCACCTGAGATTCCCAAAGTGGAGTCGGAGGTGTCTGACAAGGTGTCTGATGGAGTCTGAGTGACTGACTGAAAGTAGCTTGGGCTCCTATGCTCCATTTCAAAAGCTGCCTGCAGTACTACAAAAGGTATGGGCAACATCAGCCAATCTAGATGGCACGCACTAGTGTATGATTTAGTGCCTATGGACTGAGTGCATCGTAATGGATGTTCCAGGTCTCCTTTATTTAGTAGTGCTGCAAACAGCTTGTGAAGCGAAGCATAGTTTCGCTCTCTGATCTTTGTTGCCAGCCCACGGCAGCAAAGCTTAGGAAGATAGTGCATTAGCCGTCCAAATCCAGCTGTGTGCTGCATTTGCATGCTTACTAGCATGTCGCTGGGGGCTTTTGTTTTTGGAAGCAGTACTATTATTCCAATGCCAGTGCATACTGCCTCACCAGCGCCTGCCTTCTCTGAAATCTGCATTATTCTTTTAGCATGACAAACTTGCGCACTAGTGCCAACATTTTGCTGTTAGTGAGATGGAGCCTCCTCACAAGGCTTCGGCACATTTTTGGTTATTCAGCAGTGTTTTTTATTTTTAGGAGGGATGCTGAACAACATAGCTCGATCAACCTTCGGATAGTCTGAGCATTTCTTCCAATCCTTTGAAGCATGAATATAAATTATTTCTAATAATTAATATCATTAAATACATTACTAATATTATTAAATAAATTATTAATATAAGTTTTACTAGTAAGAAAGTTATTTTAGTTCCCAGTCACGTGAAAATTCGATTTCAATTTGCTATTCATGTTGAGTGACCACATTGCAGGCTGCACACTGTCATGCTTTATAATCGAGTGGTAAGCATTTCTTTATGCGTTCATGTCTTTTTGGCATGGTGAAGAGTGAGTCAGCCAACAGTTGTCTATTTCAGTTCCAAAGAAACCTACAGTATACTAGAAAACAAAAAAAAAAAAAAAAACATGACAACATTTGTTTGCATATATTTGGAATTCTAAAAGATTTTTATATTTTTCTACATTTTTTCTATATTCAAAGGCATTTTTTTTATTATATTTGTATTCAATTCCTATGTGAAATTTTCAATATTTGCACATCCCAAATAGAAACAAGTTTGTTTTAATGACACTACTTTGAAACACATCTGCATATTTAATAAGTAATGTTGCTTTATAAATTCATTTAAAAGTGGCTTCATACCTCTGGCGTGTAGTGGCAGATATGACATATCGTCAACAAGGCGGTAAATAGCAAAGATAAGATGGGGCAACAGTACAGTGGTGACTAGATATAACATCAGTAATATAACAGTACACACTCAAACAAATTAACAAAAAATATGTGTATATACCATTCACTGGTGTGTGCAACAAATAAATTTAAAAGTCCATTTCGTGTCATTAAGGATGCAACTTGGGATGATGGCTAAGGATAAAAAATCATTCATGTTTGACTGATAGCATGCTCTGACATAGCCTCTCACAACATAAAGTTTTTAGGCTAATGGCAATATGCATTACAGTTTATACAAAAAGTAACCAAGCAGCCCAGTCAGCTGTTGAAGCAAGCTTGAAGCCAAGAGACAGCCCTTGCTCCCTGGCTACAAGAGTAAACTTGGCAGCGTAAACCTCTGTTTTCACTCTATGCAAAAGTGGCATGGGCAGAGAGAGGCTTTCTTTCTTTTGTTCTTTCAAATTTCACACTATACTTACCTACTCACTTACTCTCCACCCTTGGTTGATAAGTGGGTAGCAAGTGCAGTGTGTGATTTCGCATCTTCAAAGCTGAGCAAGGGTGCTGCATGCTTACATCAGCCAGCTTACAATCATAACCATGAAGCAAGGACCACAGCTGGAGAGCGCAGCGCCACTGCTCAGCCTCGAGCTTGCTCCAGCAGCTGACGCAGCTGCTCGGTTACTTTTGAAAAAATGTCACGTATATCTAGATAAATCTAACAAAACAGACCCACACCAGAAATGCACACTTGTCACCTTCCCTGTGAACTCATCCCAAGTTAGATGGCCTAGCCTATTTAACAAATGAGCAACCATAAATGATAAAAGACAACCACACTGGCACCCCCTTAGAGTTAACTCGTTTTCTTGCAACAACCTATGGCTGCTGAAAGACAGCCAGCAAGACATGGGCTATTATGGGTGGTTCTCCATTCAAAACTGCTTAAGCAAATTCAAGCACTCCGCAGGGCGGCATCAGCATGTGCAAGAGTTCAACACGGGTCACCCCTAAGCACATGCAGTTGACAAATGGAGACGTCCTTGCTATGGGCTTTTGCCTGCATGCACCAAGCAGACCAGTCCGCCAGCTGGTTCATGGAAGGCAGCGACCAGGTTTTTGCACACCTGGAGATGGCTCACACGGGCAGGCTCTCAACAAGAAGGCAGTTGTGCAGCTTGTGTTCAGGGCACCGATGGCGTCAGGGTCACTTATTGCTACCTCTGGCACTAGGCTTCTTGGGCTTCATCATGACACTGCAAGGAGGTGCAGTAAATCCCTGCAGCTGCAGATGCAATTGGCTTCATCTGTTGGCTGCGCATGGCCCGGTGTGTCCTCGCAGAGCACCACTGTCCATGCGCAAGGATGTGTTCACCATCTTGCCTTTCACACTTTCATTGCACCGGTCAGAATGAGTTGCTACCATTGTCGGGATGCAACGAACTTCATTTGCTGCGCCTTATGACAGCTTCACAAGTGATCGTCATGCAGCAACATAAAATATGGCCACATTATGAACACTTATTTCTACACTGCCACAAGGCTAAATGCTCGTGTGCCACCAGAAGCAGATTCCGTGTGCGCTTCAGGTGCTTGGAGAGCATTTGCGAGACAGTTGAATGCTAAGTTCCGAGGTTGCACCAGAGTTAAGCGCACTGGAAGTGACTCAAGGGAAATACATGCGTTGGCAGCTGTGAGCAATACTGAGCACATGTTGCAGAGAGATCTGCACTGTCAGTTAAATTCACAGCTGGGCATGTAAAAGCACTTCTTGTGTAAATAAGTTACCAGTTGGAGAGAAAGAGCAACTAATGGTTGCATGGACGGGAGTCATTGGTGTTCACACATCATCAGGCGCCATCCTCATGCACTGGCCCTTTTCCTCTCGGCATGCTCTAAAAGGAGGTCTGACGCTGCTTCGTAAAGAGAATAATTTAAAAAAAAGCTACAGCTGAAGCCTACACTTTCTATGCCTGCAAAGATGAGCTGCCCCTAGGGTCAGACATGAGACGTTTCCATTGCATTTTGATGCGTAATAACACTGACGTATGTAGGATCTTGAAATACTTCTTCAAGGTAACTGCAGTCATTTGGTATGAGCTTTCTGGGCCAGTAAACCTTCAATAAACACCTGTTTGATGCTCCTGGTCATGGAAGCAACTTCTAATACTGCTATTATTCAGTTCATAGTATATGTATGCAGGCATCAGCCGTGACAACAAAGGTATAAAATTCTGAAATTTACTTTTGCACATCTTGCAGTCATAAGTCAAAGACCCCACATACTTTTTTTAGCATTCATGCCTCCACAAGCAAAATGCAGAAATATAGTGATGGGCTTCACCTGAGATCATGACAGCACTTCTCTGGCAGGCAAGCGTTGCCCTGTGCCTTTGCACAACTGGATAGTTCCATGCCTTTGCTTTCTGCTTCTCGTAGAAACATGCAGCTTCTTTTTATCTCTTATTGAAAAATGGCTTGCGAGAAGGTTCTAGCCCTCTTCAACAGAAGCAAACTGGAATCCTAAAGATAGAAAGAAATTCTGCCACAAACAGAGAATGAAGAAAAAAAAGGGCATAGAGGACTGCCATGAAAGAGGTGATAAAATTTCTTTTTTAGAGTTCGCAACATCTTATCTTGCATACTGCCTGAAATGCTACCATCGGTGGTCAGGGATAAGCAACCTAGCTCCAACATAAATGTGCCACAGCACATTGATGTGCGTTTTGAACATTACCATTTGCGTAACATGATACGCAAAATGCCCCGTAGGCTGAGCACATGCACTGTGTTGTACTGGTGCCATAGTTGTCAGGTGTAGCTCGTTTCACTACAGTCGCTTGTGGCAACAGAAGGAGGTGCTACACCTTGTACTCGGGGAACTTTTTCTTGGGCCGGGTGCGACGTGGCGGCGGGCCGGGCAGCAGCATCGGTGGCGGCCGGAAGGCGGCCGTCTCCTCGAGGGAGCCCGACTCCTCCGACGGTGGGCTGGGCAGGGCACCACCGGCAGGGAAGGCCAGTGGCAGTGCCTCCTCGCTCGCCGACCGCTGCCGCCCAGCCATGGGTGGCTGCGACGCACCGCCACCGTATGGGCCCCCGCCGCCGGCTTCCTCGCTCTCCTCATCATCGTCATCGTCGTCCGGCTGCGCATACGCATCCTCGAGGAGATAGCGCAGGCCGTACGGCGAGCCCCCATCCAGGTAGTGCCGGTCAGCCTCCGGCTCGCTCAGTCGCTCCGACCCGCTCGGTTCCAAGGGGCCTGCTGCACCAACCAGACACGCACGCTCAGCCACAACATGCTAGTAACAGTAGAGTAACAAGTGGAAGGATGGGCAGGTGGGAATGCATGTTTGCACTTTCATGTGAAAGAGAGAAGTCACCTGTGTTATGCAGTAGTGTAGCATTTGCTTTCAGGTTAACAGTGGATGAGGCAAATTGAAGAGTGGGGTCACTGTTCCATTCCTATGCTTGCATTTTAGTACTTATTTGAAATAAGTTCCTGCTCTTGCCTGCTATAAAAGCTGTTTTTCAAATCAGCAAGACAGACAAAGCAAGTAAAAGTAGACTTATCTTCTCCTAATGTTACAGTTTTTAATGTTATAAGGCAAACAAAAGCACAAGGACATTCTACATTCTGCTGTGTCCCATGCTAAACCAAAGTAAATGATAACCAGAGTACTGATACATGTAATGCACAAGCTCACAGTGGTGAAATAAAGAATGTGAATTTGGCCCCATACTGATACCAGCAAAGTGAAAGACAGGCAACTTGGACAATGAAATAACCAAACTGAAGTTTATAAAGCCAAACTTCATAATGGAAGACACCTCTAGGCAAATGAGCCCAATTGAGTTTTCCAATTGAAAAATTTCCAACTTTGGAACCAAACGGAAGCTCCGATTGGAATGCCAGGAACACTGAAATTGAATGTTCTAATGGAGACCATCAACTGGAATGTCCCAATTAGTTCCATATAAATAATGGAAGCAAATTTTACATTCCAATTGATTTCAGTTGTAGATGACTGAAGCCAATTATTGAAATTACAATTGTGTATTTGAAACCAATGACAAGGTGAAAAAATCAAATAGGTCCAATTGGGTTTTATGACTGGGGACTTCACAGCTATGTTTTTGAACCAATTAAAAGTTCCAATTTAAATACCATGGACATCGCAATCAAATATTGTAATTGGACTGACAGTCAATTGCAACTTTCTAACTGGTTCCAGATATGTAACTGGGACCAACAGGACATTCCACTCGGTTCCACTTGTATATTTGGAACAAATGCCCCAATGGGAGCCTGTAAGATTAACTATTGACTTGACTCGAGAGTGAATAACAGGCAAGCATGTGTGACACACAAACCATAGGGACACTATATAAGCCAATAGAGGTGGTACAGCACCAAAGTGTTGTGCACTTAAATGGCTCTTTTCTGCACATTTGTATTCTCTATTCGTGTGACTTTCCTGCAGGAGCAAGTGGCACTTGTCAGTTAAGTAGTCTTGTTTTTACAAGTAATTATGGTCATTGTGGAAATAATGTTATATATTTTGCTATATTTCTTACAGAAATCTTGTTAGTTTTCTGTTGTGCATTTGGCGAGAACAATAAGAAAACCCCACTCAAGGGAATCACAGGTTTCCTATCAGACTTTCTGACCTGAAGCTCCAAGTGATGTCTCCAACTGGACCTCCTAATGGGGTGTTATGTCCAATAGGAGCTTTAAACCAATGGACTGCCAAGTGGAAACAAGGAAACCATTTGGGCTACCCAATCAGATTCAACTGAATTCATGAATCTGATTGCCTGACCTACAAGTCCATTTGATTCCAACTGGAATGCCAAAGTACAATGATAAACCAGTAAAAAAAAGTCAGTGGGTTCAATTGGGAATTTTCCAACTGAAATGAATTGGTCAAAAACCGATTGTGTTTTTGCCACCCATTGGGCCGGGCCATTTGATATGAATTGGTGCTTTCAATTAAAAATAATTGGTCACACATGAAAACCAAATGGTTCACCCATTGAACTCAAATGGCATATCCCCATTGAGCTCAAATGGTTTGAACTCACATAGCTGAAAAAATGAATGGAGATGCAATTTCAATGTTTTATGTCGAAGAGTTACAGGGGAGCCGCCTTTCATACAAGTGGACTGAAATTACTAGGTTTTACAGAAATCATGAGACAAGTATGCATCACACACATGGAACTAACACAGATTCAGTGTATATATCCACAGGATACTTTGCAGACTTATATACTCCATTTGTTGAACACTGCTGCGGGGACCAGTGACACATTTCTGTTATTCAGAGTTAAATTATTTAATTATGCCTGCACTTAGTGGGCACGATAAAATCATTTAATAAGGTTAAGCAGCATATACCTTTTACAAGAACTTACATTTTTCACTGTTCTCTCTTTATAGAGGTATGCATATATGTGCATATCTCAATCAAGGATATCTCTAATGATTTTCCCAATTGGGAATATTCCCTTTGGACCAATTAGAACCAATGTGAAGCCCAGTTGGAAGCCCAATTGGGAGTGAAGAAACCAACAGGGCATCCCAATCGGGTTGAACAGGACCCATTGGACAAACCATTTGGAATTGGCAGAACCAATTCAATCTGACTGGTTGCCCCAATTAGACCCATTGATATTCTTTTGACTGGGATAGTATATATTATAGTGTACCAGAATACTGCGTAGTGCGCTTTTCACCCTAAGCAGCGCACGCTTCGAATTGAAGCCGTTCATGTCGCCGGACATCGAGGCCACTAGAGGCGCTAGTGCTGGTTTCTCCTAAAGATCTGCATGCTCCCACCACTGTCACTCGCCCGCAGCAGCGTGTGCACGTAAGTGAATCGTAAGTTTGACGTAAGTGAATCGACTAGATTTTGCGATTTTTTGCAATACTGTCGACTTGCCTCCATAATGTCATTGCACATTATTTGTGCTCATGCTATGGTTCGAAGAGCAGTTGCAAAGGTAGTCGCTAGTGCGATTTCTGTTAATGCAAAGCATTACTTGCCTCCTGTGTGCTGTGAATAGAATGTGTCCATAGTGGCTGTATAGCTTATGTCGAGTACACCAGCCACAGGTGTCGGTTCACTGGGCAGGTTACATCAAGTAAAATTGTGCGGGACTAATTGAGAGTGTTAACTAATCACTTGTAATTAGTTTATTGCAATTAAATTGAACTTATACATTCGATTATTGTCAATTGCCATATATCATTGGATAGCTTATTATGAGTATAATAATATAATGGCACTAGATAAATTGTAGGCCTTAATTAATTACAGTTAATTATATAATAGTGGTTAATATAATTCTACCATACTTCATCAGGTCAGGTTGGATAGCTTATGCCAAGTAAAATTGTACTGACTATTTGCAGATATTAATTACCAATAATTAGCTATTTGTGATCAAAAACTACTTTTACACTGCAGCGTGGCCATATATATAATTGAATAGGCTATGTGCAACATAATTGCATTGAACTAATTGCATGCATTAATTATTTACCATTATTTAAATATATGTGATTAAAAATTGAACATTAACCTAAAGCATCAACTCATATATTCTAGGATAGTTTATATCACAGGATTTCACTACACTAATTGTTGAACTTGGGCAATATGCATTAATTAGTTAGCTGTTATTAAGGTGAAAGCATTTTATGACTCATGACTCGCCAGTGTGTCCATGCATGCATTTGCGGCAGCTGTCAAGAATCTTAAGAAGGATTAGGATGGTTTCAGTACTGATAGTTAATCAATGATGTTGTTGTAGGTGTATGAACATTAGTTAATAAATAATTAATCAGTACCAATTTGTTAATAAGCCAACCATAATTAGTTCATGATAATTAGCTGATCAGTCAAAGTTAACTAGTTAATTATTCATTAAATAGTCAATAATAGCCAGTCAATTAGTAAGCTTTGAGACATTAAATGCGAGCACTGCACATGCGCAGTGTCCTCGTGCGCAAACCTCAACAGACACTTAGTAGCCACCACAACTGCACACGCACAATGACATCACAATTGACAGTCAGCAGCAAGAGTCGCCAAATGAAACCAAACAGTGGCCAAACAGAAGGCATCGACAGTGGTGGTTAAAGGCTTTCTCCTCTGCGCACTTCAGATTGTCAGTGTGCCTCCTGAATTTTTTAACAACTGAGCTTGCAACTGCAACACCAACTCAAATGTCACTGAAAAGGCCTGGGCAAGTAGAATCCAAAATCAAAGCTAAACTACACAAAAATCATGTAAACCTCCATTAAAAGCAAACACATCAACAGAAACGGCACACATTCGTAGCACATCTTTCTCACAATACATATAGCAACAACTTATTTAGATTTCTGCGGTTTGTCAAAATAACTTTTAGAATCAGCATAGCATAGGTCCAAGACAGCAGAACCTTTCAGGTGAAAATGTTCGTAGTGCCATCCCTCGATGACATGAAGTGCCTCAGAAGGAGCCAGCATCTGAGCCCACTACCCCTATGCTAGCGTGCGCGCACACACACACGCGCACACACACACACACACACACACACACACACACACACACACACACACACACACACACACACACACACACACACACACACACACACACACACACACACACACACACACACACACACACACACACACACACACACACACACACACACACACACACACACACACACACACACATATCTGCATTAAAGCTGCAGCAGAAGTGCTTAGGAATCAGCCAACAATTATGAAAGGTCTAATGTTACAACTTGTTGTAACGTCACAATGAAACCAAAATACAGCTGATTTGCATCACGCCTTCGTCAGTTAAGGGAGTGAAAATTTGGGCTAACCAAAAACCAGCTCACATCAATGTAGCCATGGGTCGCGAAAGTAAAAGCTCTGTGCATGCAGAGTTTGCTGTAGACAGAATCCTTGCTTCACACGTATTGTATGCCTATTCATTCTGGTTTTGCTGGGGAATGTCAGTAGTGCCACTGAACATACAGAATGACTTTTATGGCTGTGTTTTGTAAACCACACATGATATCATAAGGCGGAAGCCTTTAATGGCTCGTTGTCAAGGTTATCTGTCATTAGTAGAAACTGTCACAGCTTTCTGGCCTCCTGAATGGTCTCTTCCGTGTTGTGACGTCACTGTCACTAGGCGCAGATGTGCGCCTCCTGGTTGGTGCGCGCACATGATGGAGGCCGTCTGCTTGGGTGCGGTGTGGCAGCGGCAGCGGTGGCGGTGGCGGCAGTTTGCTTTGTGGTATTGTGTGGGAAGGATGCCTCGTCTCGTCAAACAACAAGCGATGTGCGGCAGCCACCGAGTGCAAGCGGAGCTCAAGAGGCTCAAGAGAGGCTGAGCGTATACGTCGCATACATCAGGGCAGTGAGGCGCGTCCGACACCACTGAGTTCCGGGACGCGACGGGCCGTTGTGTGTTTCCGTGGCATTTCTAATGCAACAAATCGCCATTGGCAATGGCGTCAGACTTCCGCCGTTTCACAATTTAGTCTTGACAAAGTGTCTTCCGCAATTTTAACTATGTGATGTATTTAGACGCACACACACACAAAAAAAAGTTTGCAGAAGTTTAACGCAGCTAAACCTAGTATAAGTTGCAAAAGCGCTCGTTTGGCATTGCCTAGCACTGGCTACTATTGTTCATGCTGCTCGAATTGGGGATACTTAAGTTCTGCCTTTAAGAGTATGAGAAAACGGCATTAGCGGCTGCAATTTGCCGCTTCCCCTTGCAGATCCTCATTCACATATGTGCACTTTGCAACTAATCTTTTAATTTATGCCTCTATAATCTTTTGCATACTAATTAACATAGTAGAAAGCTACCAGATTAATGAAAGACTATCTGATGTATGGTATAAAGCCCCACTTTAACCAAATCATAGGAATGTGCTTGTGTGGTTGACGGGCAGCATGTCTAACTCGAGATCCAATGATCCTGGATGGCTGCATTCTGATGTTATCCTACCATCTCAATGGTGAAGCCTGAGTTGGCAGTGCCAGCCAAATCGGCCGTTTGAAGGTCAAAGGTCCCATCACAGATACCTCCTGTTTTACGATCTACTCTCTTTCACACTAAAAACAGCTGCTTACTCACAAGCAATATGTTGAAGTGGGATAGTGTGTAGAAAATTGATAGTCGTGAAGGGAAATAATTTCATTGCTCTATGCAGTTTGCTGATGGTGGATTGAAAACTGAATGTGGCAGAAATTTCAAAATTTTGTTGTAGAGGCATTTGTTGCAGTGGGTTCGGATGAATAGTACAAATAACTTGTCCGATCATCCTGCTCTGCTCAATGAAATAAAAAGCAATTTACCTCGGAGAACTTAGCAGTAGCAAAGAAGGATTACTTTTCAAACTTTGGGTAAAAATCAGCATCAGACCAAAAGAACGTTTGCAAATAAATAGAAGAGATGACAGCTCTATCTCTACCTTAACCATGGAATCAGCATTCACGATGCTGAGTCCAAAGCAGAGTATTTTGTCAGCTACTGGCAAAATTGACTGTAGTAGATTGCATGTCCGTAATGTCTTTTTCGATATCTTTGTTATACGATTATTCAATCATATTAAGAACCGGAGCAAAGCTTGCAACCCTAGTGACATACTGGCTGCAATCCTCAATAACTGTTCAGGACCTTTGTGTTTTCATTTTCTTAGTTATTTCAGCAGTCTCTAAACCATGCTGCTTCATCAGAGATTAGAAGCTGAAAGTATCGTTCCTATGCATAAGAGGGGGCCATGCAAAAATGTTCAGAAATGTAGACCAGTGTCGTTAACAAATATTCTATGTAAAGTAATGAAGCATAATTTATAGTTTTGTAATGTCACATCTTAAAAAACAATCTGCTTAAGCAATAAATGGCCCGGATTTCACCGCGAATTTCCTCGCACTGCATAGCCAGCAGAGTTTATGCATAACTTGGCTCTGGTTACTGAGAAGCAGCTAGATGTTGACTGTTTTTTCTTGGATTTTCGCAAGATGTTCGATGCTATGTATGGTTTACTTATATCGAAACTTAGGACCTATAATCTATGATCTGGATGAAAATGTTGTCAAATGGATAATTAAATATCTATCTTATCGGCAGCAGTCTGTGATCCTATGAGAGAAAGCATAAGATCCGAACTGCATGATTTTGAAAAATGGAACTGTTGAATTGGGTGCAAAGGCATTTACTGACACTTTCACTTTGCAAAAAATGCAGATCAGTATATCATGACACAATATATAAAGATCCTTGTTTTATTTTTCGCAAAATTCATTTAGCATTTATGTTGTCCTTAGTGCGGATGAAATTAAGCAACAAATCCAGCACACTAACAGCAATGGCGAGTTGGAATCTCTTCCACGTTGTTTCTGGATGCTTCGCCCTTTTACATCATGCACAGTGGAGGAGCCATTGCAGTGACTGACTTTTGCCGCATTTTTGTTCTTCACACTGAATTCATCAGATCTGGCCCGCTCGTATATAAGTGCACTGTTGTTCGCAAATGCTTTGCCCCTTGTCTATAAGGAATTGCAAAGGAATCACAACTTCTCTTCACGTAATGTCTTCGCAGGGATGACCCTCTCATGTTAGCTTCATCCCTTTGCACCAAGACACTGTAGAGAAGGCATCACAGTGGGTGGGTGCCACTGCTTTCGACCTCTTTATGCTTCACGCTCCCAGGCTTGGCCCGCTCGTATGTCGGAGCATGCGCATTTTAATGCTAAACATATTATACGACCACAATTTGTGAAAAATTTCAAGTTATCCAGGAATGTATTAACCAGAAGAAAAACTGCGTAACTCTTTGGGAGATTTTTACAGCCCACAATTTTGAATGTATGAACCACGAAATCGTTGAATCAAAACTTATCAACGAGATTCCACTTATATTGTAAAGAAATGTGCGCACTTTGAAGGTCAAAGAACTTGCTCTTAAAAGCGATGTTTTCTGGTACTTTTTTATTTTTATCTAGACAGCATGTGCCTCAAATTTCTTCCAAATGATATATCACAAATTGCACCCATTGATGCCTTTTACCATGCCACGAGTGCATAGCTACCCTGCATAATCACTGTATTTCGAGTGCTATCCTCATGATTCAGGAAGCGAATAAACAAACAAATAAATGCGGAGTGATAAGTGTGATCCCCAATCCATGGACTGGTAGCATTTCATCCTATACAAAGGCCCTGACCAAATGATCAAGAGCAAGAAGCGTGCCCTGCTGAATAAAATTATTTTTTTTTCTGCTCTGTTAGAGTGCAGATGCATACCGGGCTCAAGCTGCCGCAGTAGATCCTCCAGATTGCGAATGCGGATGGGCTCAGCGGCAGTGGGGTCAGCTATGCAGGGCTCAGGGCGTGGCAGGTCGCGGCGCGAGTCTTGGCCAGGGCTGGCATGGGACGAGGCCGAGTGCAGTGCCTCCAGGATTTCCTCATGATATCCATTGAGGCTCTTGAGCGTGCGCTCGACCTCACTCAGCGTGTCCCCTCCACCGCCCCCGGCCGCGGCAGCAGCCAGTGGAGGCCAGCCACCGTCCTTGGCCAGGTCCTTGGGCGAGAGCTCCATAAAAGTTTCGTCCACCTCGTCCGGCTCCTTCCGCTTCAGCTCCTGCAGCTTGTCCTCCCTAGATGGCAGTTACGCTTCCTCAGTGAAGGTGTACATCATTATACACTAAGAAGTGTACTACAAAAATCAGCTGAATGCCCTACTGCAGTTGCATGAATTCAGCCATTAAAAACACCTCACATCTATTTTGAACTCTGCTCTTTCTGTGTATTGTGGGATATACTTCTATTTTTTTCTTTTTTCGAACTCATGTTACAAATTGTGGCATGCTCAACATTTAAGTGTCTGAGATGTATGGAAAAGCTAACCTCTTATGTCTTGCACAAAATCTAATGTAAGCATATGACAAAATCTATGTGTTTTAGGCCTTACAGAAAATCAGTGCAGTCAGTGTGCTGACGGGCACTGAAAGTTGTCACAGCACGGCTGCTGCGCACACATAGAATATGGCTCACTGGTCAGTGAACCCAGTGGACACCATACGGCAGGCACGTACCATATCTGCCAAAGTAACCAAGCTGCATTGTTTGCTTCTTCCTCATTTATTGGAGCTGTTATACCTTCCCCGATGATCAATAAGCCTTGAAAAGTGAGCATAAATTTCCCTTCTCTTACAGAGATTAAGAGCTGGGAGGATGTCAGAAGTGCTCCATTACATAATTATGACAGAGAAGCAAACCATGCAGTCTGGTTTCTTTAGTTATTTACCCTCAAGGGACTGCTGATGCTACTTTGGAAAAGACGGTGCATTGCAATGTGCCATGATACAGTCAACATCTGAGTTTAGATTGCGAGGGTTAGAGATGCAGTTGCACCGATGCAAACCTGGTATGTGGATGATAATGAAAGTAAGGGGGAAATCTCGCAGCTCATATGTACTGTTGTGGTTTTGCAGCAACCACTTTGCTCGTTGTCCATTTCTGTCAGTTCAAATATAAAATATGTGTATCGTAAGTCACCGACGACAGATAAGCAGCATGCAACAAAAACACCAGGCTTAGAGAGAACCCATGCAACTGGACTGCACACATGGTCCATGCACAGAGGTATGAACCATACATGCGGTGGTGTTTGTTTTTGTGCTTTTGATTTGTGACACTATTTGAGCCCATTATGAGACTTGCAGTCCGGCAAAACCATATACGAGGACTATGTGGGTCATGAGTGCTGCGGTTCAGCCAGCATTCCACAACTGATGCTGCATCTTCAGATGTGACAAGGGAGTGTGAAGGGGATGGCCCAGCTAAAGTCACAGTGACTCCGCTAAAGTCGCAGTGTTGCAGCTCAGTGACATCGACTGCCAGTTAAGAGGTAGCTCCTCTAGTTAGGAGGTATTTGGCCATCTTACACTGCTCTGTGATAGCATTTATTAAGCTTCTTCACTGACTGCAATTGTTATCCAAATTGAAAACAGAGTATTAGTCAGCAAATAAAAATTGCTACACGCTGACTGCCCCTCCATTATTTAATGCCCGGCAGCCCTTACAAATACAGCAAATCATGCTGATGGAAGGAAAGAAAATTTGCTCGCAATATCTGTCTTTTCCACAAAAACAAAAAAAATATGCATGCCAGCATACGTCACACTATGCTGCCACTACCTGTAGGAAGGCATGCTCCCAAAGGTGATGATGCGGCTATCGAGAGTGGTCGAGGCATGGTGGGGGAGTGCATCCTCATGTTCCTTTTTGGCACCTGGTGCTGCCACCGGTGCCTTATGCCGGGCTGAGCCTTTCTTCGGCCCTGGGGCTTGCTCCAGCTTGGGCATGGTACTGCGCCTGCAGAGGGCAAGCATGTATATAGTACCACTCTGCCAACATTCATGTGCTACTTCCTTTAGTGTTTATACTAAAGCCCAGCTATGCTGTGCCAGTGGAACAAATGGTGTGAGCAGTTGGGTTCTGGCCCACTGGTATCGCGCTGTCTTTTTGTTACCATTTTTATCTTAGAGAGCCGTGCAGTGACACATACAAGACAAAAGTTCAGGGTAGAAGTACACTGCTTTCAGCTTATCGCAGGCAATCAACTGAAGTGAGTCCATGCAAGTGCAAGCATTTAGAATTTGTATCAGTGCTTTGAAGACAACATATAACACTACACTGCAGAATTTACAGCAGAACAACTGGCAGTATAATCAGGCTGTGTCTTCTCAAGTTCTTCCTACCATCAACACCACTTTCTGTGCGTGCAGTTGTTTTTATTCAACACACAGACAGAGGTCAAATATACCTCTCTGTCTGCACTAAACTGGCACTTTCTGGAGCTTTCCTTAAAAGGCGTACTCTGCGAGTCCGCTGTAGTACAGAAGTCTACCCTAATGATGAGTGCTTATCATTTAAGAACTTAATCCAGCAAGGAAAGTTATTGTTCACTTGAAAGAGAAGACACAAGCACCTGCTTAATCAGCAGTTTGTTGGGCACACAGTTATCTGAATTCACAAATTGTTGAGCGACAGCTGAAGTGCAGAAATTTAAGATGCCAGTGATGACAGTCATTTGTAGAAGTAGTTCGCAAGGAAAAGCCTCATGGAGAGGACTGCACTTGCCTGTAGCAGGTGGCCAGGAGGGCAAAGAAGATGAAGACACCACCAACCACCGACACAAGGACAATCACCAGTGAGGGAGTGCTGAGTGCATCCTTCCTGCCCACTGTATTAAGAGAACAAACCAGAGCAAAGGGATGTGTAGCACACACAATACAACTTGCTGTTTTAGCTATGATACATTCAAATTCTAGTCCACCAGAAAAAGTAACAGTTCCTTGCTTAGACAAGGGAGGGATTACCAAGAGTGAACTCTCACATCATTATGCTGTAAGATCAGTCAATATGATATGCATTGTGAAAAGCCAAGAGTTAAAAAAACTGCATATTTTTGACATTAAACATTTCTAAAATCATTGCCAATAAAGGAAATTTAAAGACTAGACTCAATTCCTATGTTCAAGTTCTTAGTATAACGTTGGCCCTTGAAATAAAAAGTAAGAAAGTTCATTATTTACTGTTAGTTAATTTTTCTTCATTGACGTATATCAAATACATAATGTCTGCCTTGCTGTACTAAGTCGATCACACTTGTCCAGAGCGTTCGAGCACTCTGCATCGGAGCAAATGATTATTTTCTAAGATTCTTTGCACTTGGCGAAGAACTTGATCCTGTGCTGTTCTCAGGTCGGACCAACTTCCCGCGAGAAATCATCAGTGAAAACCAGTAGCTGCTTGAGAATTTCACTTTATTTCTACCACATAAGACTGCATGAGTGCTCTAGAAAAGTGTGATCGACTCTGTACAATCCACTTGCACAAACCGCACCGGCATATCTCTCGCAGAGCTTAAAATAACAATCTGTAAATAGTTCAAAAAACACCCGGTATAAGCGAGACCAGAAATGTGTCCACTGGGTGTACATAAGTGTCTAACTCTATATGGTGCTTATTGTGTGTAATGTATGTTTACCTGTCGGCCTTGATTTCTATCCCAGCACATAATTCTCATAGTTTCTACATGCCTAGTAAAAATGTAGATTTGCAGCTTTCCTTTTGCCCCATTTGGTGTCTCTCACACAGACCCACTGTATGCAGTGGTACGTCCCACTGGACCCACCATATGCAGTGGGTCTCCCTCTCGGCCCATTGTGCACAATGGGTCTCACCCATTGACTGCAATGGGTTAAGTGAAACACTATTAGAAAATGCAAATGGCTCGAGTTGAAAATTTCCTACTGGTTCCAATACTTTTTTTTTACTGGAAGTAATGAACCCCATTTGAATTTTTCTATTAGGGAGCTTATAGCTCTACATTTTAACACAATTGCATTTCAGTTATCTCACTTACATTTCGTCTGACATTGATGGTATGTTGCGATTAAGTGTCAGGAATCTCTGGTTTGATCACACCTCGTTTGCAGTTGCAGATGTTTTTACAGAGAGAGAGAGAAAAGCTTTATCTCCATAATTTATATAAAAGTCCTTGAAAAGGGTACGCTAAGACTACTTCGTTGGAAGTACTATGGTCAGCCATTTTTGTGGCACTCAACAACTTTCCTATTCTCATTTGAGTGTTAAAACCATAGTTAAGCTAATTTAATGTCAACTAATTACTTATCAGGCAGAAGCAAATACTAACTGGTACTTTAGATAAATCCTAACAATATTCAATTGATTGCAATTTGAAAGAGTGACTCAGCTTTTTCTTTTCTTTTTTTTTTTTTTTTAAATCTTATTAGTCCACTTTAGCTGAGATGCCATACAGATAGTACTTTAATTCACACTGTCAAAATGCAGAGTTTGCTTTGACTTCATCACTAGTATCATTACAAATTAGAATCACAAGAAGTGCTTTCACATACAATGTGATAAAAATTTCATGAGTGAAGCACAGAGGTTGTGGCGAGTTCATATTTTGCTTAAAGGCCCCCGTGACAAAACATTTATTTTTCAAATGGGCAATGTAAATGCAGTTCAGTTCAGTTCAGTCGTGTCCGACTCTTCATGAACCTATGACCATATCACGCCACGCTGATATGGTACATTTACGTAATGTAAATTACGTAAATGTAAATAATGTGACAGTTTGGAACTTGATTCAGGGACTGCTTCACTCTTTGTTAAAAAAATTACAAAGCAGCCACAGCGTAACGGGTGGTTCTGATGACATTCTGTGAGGTTACAGTGCAAGCATTACTGCCCAAGATCCATATATATCCATATACTTATATATACATATCTATATCCATATATAGATATAATAGGGCATGATCTGTCCCCTCTTTATTGCATATGTGCAGTGCCCTGATACATACCAGCAAGAGGAAGGTAATGTTTGCTGCAGTGCATGCGTGTGTGCGTGTGCATGTGTGTGCGTGCGTGCATGCATGCGTGTTTTGAGCAAGATGCAGGTGGGCAGGTTTACATACGGTGTTCAGTAGTTTAAGACCATGGTTACTGCCAGAACACTATAAACATTCAGAGGTAGCAATCGTTCAGGTACATAAAATGTCCCATGTCAAGTACCCATGGGACGTATATTGGTGGTTGGCAAAAACAGACTCTTTCTCTCTATCTGCTGATATGATAAATAGACTGAGTACTTTCCTGTTTTAAGCAAAAAAACAGTGATAAGCATCTGCCAGTAAAAAACTATGGAATCGGTTAAAAGGAAACGGTTTCTGGCCATGTTAGGCTAGCCAATGGTCACTTTCGATGGTAAAAATTCCTTTTTCTCTCCCTTTCAAAAAACAAAAACATCAGAAGGCACCCAAAAATATTGCCAATATTTGAAACCCTTATTGATGAGAATATTGCCACCATTTTCTCTTTCAAAGAGCAGAGCAGCCAAGTACCTCACCGCAGGTAGCTGACTCAATTTCAAGAAAATTTTTTGTCATTATAGTGCCAATTTTAGTGGTTATTGACTGGAATCTTTTTTAAGTCTATAGAAAGAAATCCTCAAATATGGTCGCACTCATGTGCAAAAGAATCAGCCGCCATGGCACGAAGTACTCGATCATGGCTCTCAAAAAAAGCTGTCAGAAACTGTGGCCCTATATATTTAGCGCTGTCTGTCATTTTGTTTGGTCCTGCAAGAAAGAACCTCTCTGCATCCCCCCCTCTCCCAGTGATTGTTTTCCATCAGCCTGTTACACATACTGTGAAGCATTCGCACCAGATTTCATCTTTCTCAAAAGCACTAACGCCAAGATAGAGAGCAGCCAAATGCTCAAAGTGTCTCTCTAAACTAGAGTATTAAAAACTTCTCGGAATGGTCTTTCATACGAGAAACCAGCCTCGTTGCTTAAGGTTCTTCAGTTAGAGAAAACCTTTCTTTATGAGATGTGTTCTCTCATTCGGGTGCAACTTCTCACTCTGCTAAATAAGTGAAATTGTGTGCCTGCACAATGTTGCTGAATGGTAGAGATCCAAATGAAATCAGTAGATGAGGATCTAGGATTGCACTTTGCAGCTTTTGTACATCACTCTACTAGGAGCTTGAAAAATGTCGCTTAATAACAACCAGAGGAACTACTATATCTTGCTGTTCACAAGTCAAGATGACCACTACACAGATACATAACGCAGAATGAAAGCAGCCAGGAGAAGCTCCAGCTAAAGGTCGAAACTTACCACCACATAGGGCAACAGTTGTCATCATCATTCTATTGCTTATAATTTTTTAAGACGAAAGCCTTTCTAGGCTCATGGAATGGAATCCGTGCGCGGGATGTGCGCAGAACCTGTGCGCTGATGTGTCACTTGTCAATCACCCTGACGACGTCATCAGAAAAATCCTGTCTCCACTGGGAACCGAACCTCCATCCCTAGGATCCCCAGCAGAACGCTTTAATCAATTGCGCTATGCCCGGATCATGAAATGCATATCATAATTCTCCTTGTCTACCCTGAGGATGATTGTAACGATGACAATGACGGTGCAATTAGTGATAATGAGAATGATGACAGTAGCAATGATAATGACGGTGCATTTAGTTGGTAATGATAATGAGAGAAAATGTGATGCACCATGTGCAGCAGCAACGCTCCGGCTTTTGAATTTCTGCAGTGTAGATTTCACAGTTCTCACAGAAATTTTTATAAACTACACTTGCGTGCGACTACCCCAGTTTGTCCCGATCAACTTTTAATGTCTCCCGACTAATATTGAATGAGCATTTTCGAAGCTGGGTGCTGTTAACACAAGCATGTTAACATGATGAAGCCGACAAGGTAATAAAATTTATTACTGAAACCAAATATGCACAGCGTTGCATGGATGAGGTGGAAAAAGGATACTTCAAATAAAGTTTTTTTTATTTTTCACCGATAATTGCTGCTATAAGAAAACTCTAATAGCACCATGCAACTATGTAGCTGAAAACCGGGAATGTCACAGAAACAAATACTAACCACCAGAAAACATCAGCAGTTTTCCTGAGAAACTAACACCAGAAAGTACACAGCTCATAGCCATAACCCAGTCAAGAAAGATAAAGCAGTGAAAAAAGGTTTGCTCAAGCAATGAGAATGAGTGACAGCACACACAACGCATACCATAGGAAGTTGTCCTGGAGCTCTTGTTGGAGCGGCTCGATGCGTCTGTGGTGGCAGGTGGTGGCATCGGTGCGGCCGGTGTGGCGGCACCACCTGGGGGCAGCAGTGGTGGCGGGGCCTCGGTGGCGTTGGCCCGCTGGCTGCAGTCGGGCCCCAGGTAGCCCTCATCACAGTAGCATGTGTTCACGTTGGAGCACACCTGCGTACACATGCACTTGACACATGCTGGCTGTCCAGAGAAAAATCAGCTACAGAGTTACACAGGCTGTTGACAAGCAAGGGCTAAGGCTGATCTCAATGACCCTGACACTCTGGTCATGTAAAGTACACTCTGGACATTCTATTGGATTCGGCACTATACAGTTGAAACTCGGTTTAACGAAGTTGAGGGGAGCCGTGAATGGGGTAAATTGAGTGAGGCATTTCTCAGTCCTATAATTTGGTACATGTGTGGCGGCACCCAAAAAGCTACCGCAACATGATACTTGCGAAGCCTTAATGCTCCCAAAATGAAATGCGGCCAGCAAAAATGACCAGCGCTGCTAGCGCACAAGAAACAAATATTGTTAAGAGCCCGAGAGGATTACAAATTTATTTTCCAGCAATCAAGTCGGTGATCTTTGCCTGTGCGAGCTTTGTGAACAATGACCGCACCGATTTCTCATAGGTCTGAAGTGCTTCGTACTATAGCATTGTAGGCCTAACAAGCTGAGCTTGAAAAAAGCTTGCACCGAAAGACAAGGGGAAATATCCGCAGAAGCACAATGGCGAACGAATCACATGAAGCATGCCGAATCCAACAGCAGAGATGCAAGAAGGCCATTTATCTAGGCAAACAATAAATAAAGAAGCCATCTTTATAAGTTCTTTTAGTTTTGGTGTTATCTTGTATCAGCATAACAAGAGAAACAAGCACATATAATACACCAGTTTCATGAACTGTAGTTACCAGGGTTCTTCAAAGAAACAAATGGTAGAGGGCTGCAATTTGACATCTGTGAGCATAATTGGCAGAAGTGTGCATGCTTGTTGACACGACGCGATAAAAGAAAACAGCAACAAGGTCGTTTTTCAGTAATGGAAGAGTAGCAGCGCAAAAGTGCTTTCACAGTCCGTAGAGTGGGAGACCTAGCAGTCCGTGCAGCCTTATATAAAATGTGCTGGAAAGCTGCATTCTACAGTAGGGCACTTCATTTTAAGAGCTAATCTTACAGCTCTCTCCTAACATTTTACCCAAAATGCTTGTTCAGTAGCAATGAACTCACGCCATGGCCTGAACAGGCGAGTGCCAGGTTGTTGCTCGGGCAGACCCCCAGCTCCCGGAAGTGCTCCACTGGAAGGCACGACTTGTTCACACAGATCTGCACATACAAAAGCGATAGGTAGTAAACAAGACAGTGTTCATGATAAACAGCAAGATGCAATGTATTTTTGGTTACCATACAATTGAGAATGTGGCATTGCTCCTATATGGCTCAAGCACTGAAGATTTGGTCACAACGAAGGCAGAAAATATGGCGCACATATTGAAATTGATAATCAAGTTTGAAAAGCACACAGTCTTTAAATATTATTCCACCAACCTTAATTGCAGTTTATGACATTGTTATTTGCAAAGAAAGTGTTTCATTTTGCTGTGGCCATCAGACACAAAGCCAGTCATACTCATTTTTGCACCATGGATACGTAGAAAGTGGATTCCATAAATCTACAGCAGACTCTGTAAAGACACAGTGTGAACGGATTTGTACCACTTGCGAGGTGTTCAAGACCAGGACAAAAAGGTATGGTACAAGGCACTTCCTAACCCATGTTCTACAGACAAAATTTACGTGCTTAATAAAAAAAGGCTGGCTAACCTTTTGAAAATTTTCTAACCACTACTGATATCATTGTTCTTAACTTTCGGCAAGGATTCTATTTTCACTTACTATGCTTCATCAAGCAAAGGATTAGAAGTGAAGAAGTCTCTTGCTAAGTTGCATTTGAAACAACTTACATTTCCTTATTATTTTTCCCTGTGGTGATTTGACAACCATATTTGACAACCGCTGCAGGCAAGCCTTAGGCCGGACCTCATTTTTATAGCAAGCGGTCTGCTTTCCAGCCGTGAATGTACAATGTTGCATCACGACCTTCACAGCTTTATTTTGCACCATGTTTTTGAAAACATTGAAATGGAAATGTAATATTTATTGAAAACTTCAGTAATTATTACATTTCCATGATTTTTTTCCTCAGTGCGTAACCCATCGAGCACATACCTTGGAAGCACCACATTTGGTCCCATCCCAAACGATACCAATGTCTGGGATGTCTCCAGAGATGGACCCTGTGGATACCCTGCAAATGTTAAGATAATTTACATAACAGTTTAAGCAAAATCACTCTTGCAAAATAATAATACAGTTGATACTTGACCCAATAAGCACTGCAAGTCCTGCATGCATGCATAACGTTTTCCATTCTGAAATGTTAGCTGCATTCGATTCAGCCATGGTTTTCTGCACCGCCGGAACCGGTACACGGTGCGCTGCACCAAAGCACTCGATTCACAGCGTTCCCTGCACCATTGTCCGCAATTGATTTTTGGTGCAGTCGTGGTGCCGCTGTGGTGCAAAGAACCGTGGCACCCTCCGAGGAGGAGGTGCAGAAACGTGATGCACATGTTGACGGCGCTAGCAGACGACGCGCACTGCCAATGAGATGCTTATAAACATCGATTATCGACTTAGGGACATTTTTTCCTGTCGTCGATGGATCCGGCATCATTCTCTGTGAAATAGCGAGTTCCTCCAAGGTCTCTTGTGACAACCTGAATAGCCTCTCGAGTTCAAAGCTGAAATATCTGGCAACAGCGCTTCAGTTGTACAGGAAGTCGGTCTGTCTGAATCAGTCTGTCTCGGTCTGAACAACGATGTTGCCTTGAAGGAAAGCACGGCATCGGGTTCCTCATCCTCACTGTCGAAGGACTCCAGAAATTTTTTAAATATGACTTCGACGATGTTGTCGTCCATGACATCGCGACGCACAGCGAAAATTTACAGCTCGCGGTGCACGGGAACTCACGAGCAGATGACTAGGCTCGTCTGACGTGGTGCTGCTGACGCGCTGCACCTGCACCTGAACCACAAAACTGGAACTGCACCTCACCGGCAACCAACTGCACCGGTGTAACTTTTTCAGAATTGGTGCAGCGAACCAGTTCCGAATCAAACGAACCTGTTGCACCTCACAACAGGGACGCACTTGACTGATGCACTGTAGATGCCGCAATAGGGAATGGACATTGTGAGCTAGCAATATCATTAGAGATTGTGAAAGCAAACTTCTGCTTTATCTTGTGTAATTTTATGTAATTAGTAAATACACAATGTAACACTGTATAACTTTGTGCAGCAGAAAGACTTTGCTGCTAAAGACACCATTGTTTAATAAAATCTTTTTACAAGCATAGCCTTTAAGCATGATGGTTGATAGCATGATATGCTAACAACCAATGTGGCTCAGTCTGCCTTTTCTTCATCATCTGCTTCCTTACTTTCCTGTAATATGGATGGTAACCACAGATGAAAAGTGAGCCTTGAAAATACGCACTTGCACTCAAACTCGGAGCCCTCGATGGAGATGATGGTTCGTGTGTACAGCTTCTCCATGCCAAGCACGATGGGGGCACGTGCACCACGCTGGCACTGCAGTGTGCCACACATCATGTGCTCACGGCTGCATTTGATGTAGCCGCCACGGCCATCAGGTCCACAGTTGCCACTCATGCTGCCCTGGACGTTGAACTCGCCAAAGCACTTCTCGTCCGAGCGTCGTGCCCCTGCATTGTGACAGCACTGTGAGAGGTGCCCAGCTCCACTGGGCCTCAGCTGTGACGCAGCAACATGTGGATAATGTAGGCCGCTTCTGTTTCTTAGCCTTAATCAAAATTTCAGCATACAACACTTTCAACAAAAAAGTAGATACGGACAATGTACAGTGTGGTAGGTGTGTCCACAGATGACTCAAGCCTACATGCTTTATTGGCCAAATGTAACGCAACCTTGCCATTGTGAAAGAATTATTCATAAAAAAAGTGTTCAGAAAAGTGTGCAGGCGTGCCCCTGCGAATTTATAGTGCTTGTGGCAGCTGCTAGAGGCATGTTCTGCTGGAAGACAGTCCACTGTGATAGTACGCACTTTTCAAAGATTGTTTTCCATTCCACAAGGGCATATTTAAATGAATTTCTCTTCCACATCCATAGCTGAGATATGCATAGCTGCAAGGCCTAGCTGAGATAAAAGGTACTCAACAGTGCCACTGAATATACCTACATATTAATTCAGCCACTTCAGTAACAGCAGTCAACGCTACCATTTTTGCTTTTCGTAACTGTGCACTGAATTTCAAGCAAATCACATATGTTCAAAAGGCCCTTACAGTTGTGCCCAGATGGACTGGATAAGCAACAGGCTCAACAACCTCGGGATGAAGCAGCAGTTTACAATAGTTAGCGAAGCACTGGAAGTAGTAGGCGAATATGTCTAGTACTTATAGAACAGGTAGTAACTGCAGATCTGGACCATGAAAAGGAAATAACTAGGAGAATAAGATTAGAATAATCCATTTGGCAAGTACTCGCAGCTTACCGGTATTGCTAAAGAGGAAAGTATGAAATAGTTGCATCTTACCAGTACTCACCCATGGGGCTGAAATGTGGAGACAAACGGAAAGGCTTCTACTTACATTAAGGACAACGCAAAAAGCTATGTAACAGAAAATGGTAGGTGTAACATTAAGAGATAGGAAGCATGCAGGGTGGATCAGAGAAATAACTGGAGTTAATGACATTCTAAAAAAAATAAAGAAGAATAAATGGTCATGGGCAGGACATGCAGTTTGATGAGAGGACGCCCGATGGTTGCTAAGTGTAACAAATTGGATACCAAGGGAAGGAAAGCGTAGCAGGGGGCAGCAGAAAATTAGGTGGGTGGATGAGGTTAAGAAGTTTGCAGGGGTCAAGTGGATGCAGCTAGCACAGGTCTTGGTTAATTGGAGGAACGTGAGAGAGACCTTCACCCTGCACTGAGTATAGTCTGGCTGATTATGATGATGATGAATTTGATAAGACAAAGTGCCCTGTACGAGATGACTAAGTAAAAAGAGGAAGCTCACCAAAGCCCCAGATGAATTCGCACTGTTCATCTGAGGTATGGCACTTGCCCCTGTAGCAGAAACCACTGCCCTTCTTGCAGTCCTGGCCAGCCTTCTTGTAGATGTTTGGCGGACACTGCAGCAGCACAAAGCAGTGTGCTCAATCACACGTTTTCCTTTCCCCTCATCAGCTTGGACTTACCTCACCAGAGTGGCCATCACAAAATTCAGGGATGTCACATTCGGACTCCGGGATCCGACACAGCTGGCCAGCAGCACGCAACTGCAGCAGCACATGCGCCATTTGAAGCACATACACTGTCTATTGGCCACATTCCCAGGGTAAGCCATTGCCAGTAGCGTGTGGTAATTTGAAAATACAGTGATTGTCCGCTACCGCAGAACGGTTACAAAAAGGTGTCCAAAAGGAACTGTGCTGCTGTTCATGAGCACGCAACCACACTACTGCTCTGGGAGTGATGACCTTGCAAGCTTTGAAATGTGAGATATGCACTTTCTCCCCCCTTCCCGCCTAACAAAAAGAGGAAGGCACTGCCTTAGTTTTGAACTTCATATGCACCACAGGCAACATTGTCCTTTTTGGTCCCTTGAGAGTTTTGCAAATGACGTGTCACAATGGTTGTTTGCTGCCAACGGTACACAATGCATACCAATAAAAACAGCCGACTGTACCCACAAAATTGGATTAAAAAGGCTGAATAGTTCACCACAAGCAATTTTTCTCAGTCAGTAGATGTGAAAAAGTAATGTCTCCTTCCACTAGTACACAATCCTTCCACTAGTGCACAATCCAGCAGGCACTGTGAAAGACACCATATCTTTAGAGAGAGCAACACAATGGTTTCCCTGAGACAGGAGCACGGTGTTGTCAATGCTTTCATAGAATAAGCTGAGGAAAGATGGCGAAAAAAAAAACTGTAAGAAAAAAATGAGGTGAAGCGCTATTCAGTAAAGATCTAATTTATTGGAAGGCCATTTCAGTTAACTGCTCTTTTGATGTTAGTCACCCCATACAAAGATCATGCAGTTGCATAAAATGACACAGGTGGCTACCAATGGTGAGAATGCACAGCTTGCTACATACAACATTCAATGTTTCTACAGTTAGGCTTCCTTAGCAAGCCACAGCTGCCATGACTATCTCCTAATAAGGGACCACAGCCAAAGCACCTTTATTGGGATTTTTCTTTCCTTGTGCTGCTCCTGGCTGCAGGTTGGTGGTAATAAAAAAACAACAAATACATCTCAATCCTGTCATTTCAATCATCCAACCTAAATAGCCAGTGCAGCAACTATGACAAAATGCAGTTACTTGATACAAATAGTGCTCAGACCTCAATACTCAAGGGCACAAATGCTCACACCAATGGCTTTCAGCAGAGGCCTAAAACGCAAATGATTAGCTCATTGCTCACACCTTGCAGTTCTCACAACAAGGCCCGGCAGAGCAGTTTGCTTCAACACGCAGCTTGCAGGTGATTGGGTCACAGCATGGATCGGTCTTTGCACACTCCTGGAATCAAGCATACAAGAACAAGGCAGATGAGGAAAGGTGGTTAGGATGTAAAGGGTGTTTAAAATAATGCTTTAGGAATTTTCTAGAAAGTATGTAGAGAAGTACGCAAAAGTCCATTTATAAAATACTGCTGACATGTGTAATGTCCAAGCAGGAGAGAAAATACATAGTACCAGTGACCATTGCACCAGGGAACACAAAAAATTGCAGAGATTTAAAGTAGCTACACTTAGTAATATGTGCGACTATTTACTAGTTTAGCATACTTCAATGAAGCTTGCTGCTGGGCTAGTTGGTGACTCATTTTTGTTATGCAAGCAGCGCAGAAAAGGACGACCATGAGCAGAAGATGACACAACACAAAGAAGCGTACGACACAAAGTGTCGTGCCGTCTTTTTCTCAGTGGTCGTCGTTTTTTGCTCTGCATTCATTACATTTGTAGTTTGGTATAGTTTGTCTTGGTAAATGATAGATGTATCTGATGTCATTGTCTTCTCGATATAACCTGCCAGAAGCACGCTCGGGAGAAGGACAGTGACGTATGTTGCCTAGGTTGCCATGAGCAACATACAGTTAAAGCCCCCCTTTAACCATGCTGTATGAATGTGCCTGTGTGGCCTAAGGGCAGTGTGTCTAACTTGGGATCAAAGGGTCCTGCAAAGCTCGATTCCGATCTCACCTTCCCATCCTACTGAGCCCAATTGCTAATTGGAATAAACTGACTTAGTTGCGACCAGCTGGGAAATAATTACCCCCAAATGGTTATGGTTAAGTCAAGGTTGAAACCATTTTAATAATACCAGACTTGCCAGTTGGAATCATTAGTGTTCGCAAATGATTAACAATGGGACACAGTGGTGTTCACTGGTTTCAATTAATATAGCCGCACTAATTTGACAGTCCAGATAGACATCTCGTTGCACACACAAGTAGTATAAATGGTAGGTCATATCCTTATATGACAATCCGTTTGATCAGTCTACAACAACTCGTCTTGCCAACAGGCTCCATTGGTCTGCCCAACTACACCTAATATATCCATGTGAACATTTTGCATACTTTAAAAACATGGCAAAGCTAATATGGTTCTTATAAGAGGAACTATCAGTAGCTTAATTTGCTAAATTGTATATATTGTTATGTGGTGGCATGGAAAGCGATGAAGCACGGCAACAAAACAGAAATAGAATGATGTGATGAAATGATGATGAGATATGCTTTTTTGGCCAGTGGAAGCCAGCAGACCTAGCGCAAGTGCTCAACCCTGCACCACTAACCGCTTTGTCGTCTTCATAGCAATACTGACACATGCCATAGAAGACGAGTGAGACTGGCACAAGCGATAGGGGGAGATGATGAAAAAGTGAAGCTCTGCTCCGGCTGCACTCGCTTGAAAAGTCGAGCCATATTTTTGAAAAACATGCCCACGCTTTAGTTGTGGTGCTGGCTGCGCGAGTGTAGCGCAGCTTCTGCTCGCTCACGGTGGTCAGCACTCTGGCTTTCAAGTCACAACAGAAGGCTTCCCAGGATGGAAAAGAAGCCTAATGGTTCTTGAATCACGTCCACGCCGATTGTTCAAAAACGAAATAAATGTTGCTCAGCTTGCGTTCATTGCTCTACTTATCGTAAAGAGCAATATGCTCGAAGGTCTCAAGCCAGTACTCGGTGTCCTCGAACACATCGCCGGGAAAATATGGTGCTGTTCACGGCTGATGGCACAGCATCTGCGCTGGAAGCCTGCTCTCAGATGTCATTGCAGCTGGTTCTGCAGACATCCGAGGCAGCGTCCTCCCGATAGCGACCGGAACAGATCCGAATTCAAGGGGCTCTCCACGCAAGCGACAACTAAGGCGCTAGTGAAGTGGAGTGAGCTCTACATGGCGACAGGTAGGTTACGCAGGACTGGGGTCGCACCTGGAATTGCTTCCACCAGATTTGTAACGAAACGTTACTCGGAATTTAATCTGGAATCGATGAACTACAGCAGCCGGCCAAGCGAGCACGAGCCAGAGCACAGCTTTCCTTCTTTGCAGTCTACCCCTATCATACATGTCAGTTTCAGCCATCTTCTATGGCACATGTCAATATCATTTGTCCTAGTCAAAATTAAATTTAATAATGGCACGGAACCAACAGGCACCACTAATTCCAGCATGGCAGACCCATATATGGGGCATATATTAAGCAGGACCAGGACCTCTTCCCTTCTCATTCATTAGAGGCATTTCAGGTGTACACTGAGAACTGTGACAGATACAGCGCCTTTCTTTTATTTACAAATTAAGCATAGGTGTACACCAAAATGTGAGACAGACACTGTGCCTCCCGCTCCCCCAAAACCAATTTAAACAAAAAATTAGTTGTGGTTGAGCTCTGGTTAAGCCTAGCTGAATTGCGAAAGCAACGGCGGAAGCTTCTTTTGCCTGCTACATTATTCCCCTATCACGCCCTATCAGTGTAAGGTGCTACATTATTGGGGACACTTAAGCTCATCAACGCGAGAGCGTAAGCTACCAGCCCACATATAAAGTCACGCTTCAACCAAGCCATATGGACGTGCCTGCTTGTCCTAGGGGTAATGAGAATGCAAACGGTTCTGGCAGACTGATTCTGATATCACCCTCCCATATGGCTTGGCAGCTGAGCAGGCACCTCCTGCCTGTGGCATAGGGGTAACATGAATTCAAATGTCATGACAGGCTAATTTTTTTATGAGGAGACGTAGCTAAGCCTCTTCACGACGTCTTTCACTCGTGTAACTAGGCTCAAGCCATGCTTCAACTCCCATCATTTTTACATCACTTTAGCAGCATCTGATGCATGACTGCTTACATGGCATTACTTGAACAATGGTGTGTAGTTGCCATAATTTGAATACTTTTGAGGAAACATTGCCATAGACGTGCCATCCTCAGAAATCAGTATTTTTTCTTTTGCACCTCAACATAGTTCATAGTCTGCGTTTTGCACAAATTAATATCCATTTTGCGCATGCCTCCTGGATATGATAGACGCGATGAGTGAGCACCCACCTCCATGGTGCCGCAGTCGCAGTCCTCATCTTGCTCCTTGACGCCATTGCCACACGAGCGGAAGTCCTCGAGCTGCACAATTTTACAATAGTAGTTGCTACCACAGATCGTATAATCATATAAGTATACAACCCTAAAGACTAAATTACCACTGGCTTATAGCCGTCACTTTTTCACCTAATATAGGACACTGACAACTTTTGAAATCGTAAAAAGGAACTGTTGCTGCAAAATTCTGCATAGATGGCACTAAGGTGTCACGTTTTGCTTTCTCACATGAATGAACAGCAGTTCCATTGCCGTTTCAGCATGCAGACGATATAATGTGCGGTCCTTTCATTTAGCACAACGACAAAAAAGTTTTTAAAACTAAAGTTCCGCATGTCTTTTTTTCTCCTGACCCAGTCATTTAACTTTGACAATTTCACTTCCTATTACCACTGTATGACTGCCTTCTGCAGGGACAGATCTTAACGCAACTATTAATGATACGACAATAACAGCTTGTACTTCAGGGGTTCTCAAACTGGGTTCCACGAGCTGTCTTTGTGGGCTCTGTGAGCTTCCAATGGAACAGACACCCGTCCCCGTCCCTGGCCTGAATATAGAGGCCTGGACATGAGTGAGAATTGAGCATTTAATAAAAGGCTGAGAGCCAATCTCAAGAAAAAAAGAAAATGCTTACAAAACTAAAAAGAACGAAGAAACCAGGACGAGTCCATGCACAAGCAACCTCGCCTAAAGGGAGGAGAGGGGGGTGGGGGGGAGAGTGTTCTGTAGCACATATTTATGGCTGTTAAAGTTTTTCAAGGGAGAAAGTTTGAGAACCCCTGTTCTAGAAGAAAGGCCAAGATGAACTACTTTTTACTGCATAAAGATGTAACATATCTAATGAAGAAAATGAAAAATTGGTAAACAGCAAGCACTACTTGCCGAAAAAAACAACTACGAAAGCGAGTTTGAAATACAGTAAAAAAAATTTGTTAAACTTCCAAAAAATAAAACCTGAAAAGTCGAACCTCCAATTGTGAGTGATGGTGCATTGAACGGGCCTATGTGAAAGGCGGCATATAATTTTAGCAGCTGCTCTGTAGTGTATGTGCAAGCCAGGTGCACTGCCCAGCTGCGAGCAGTGCACCGCTCTATTCTACACTGCATTCCAGGTCCTCTGGACTGCCGACAAATTCAGGAATGCGTGCCTTTGTCACGCCTTCGTCAGTACTTCCATGAAGTGCCAACGGTGTGCAGTGAATTGGCACTGACGAAGGCCCCTGGAGTTCGCCGCAGTCCAAAAGAACCTGGAACATTGCGTGGACAGCATCAGGGGGCCAGTGACCGCAATAGCACATGCTCAGAGCAAGAATGTGCAGGAGCAGAAACCACCAACTGGCACCAGCATGGGAAGGAGGCCCCATATGCACGTAACAGCAGATACTGCACGCACTGATGACACATTGCGCATTTTGCCAAAGCAATGATAGTATGACAGAATAACCATCGAACAGGCTATGCGTGTCTCTGGGGGACCACCAAACTTATTTATAAGCAGCCTATCAACTCAGCTGCTGAGTATTTTACATCTTGAAAACACTCACACATAATGGGATTCCTCATGTCTCACTTCCACATTTGTTTAATGTTAAAAGTCAATTTTGATTATAAAAATTTGCAGCTTCAAAGCTAGCCCGTGAAACTGCACTATGTACCATGCAGCAAGCACACTGAGGCATCTAATGGTGTGGTTTTGTTTCATGGGCTTTGTGGCTCGCGACAGCGCTTGAGGGGTTGAAGCTAATCACGAGGCATGCAGTCCAGTGAAATCAATATGCGAGGGGGCTTAGTGGGCCACGTATCATGGTGAACACTGCATTGTGGGTGGCTTTCTATCACCAATATTTTGCATCAGGCATCGTGAGAGAGCGTGGAAGAAATGGCCCCTCTAAGGTTGCTGATCGTGTTGCTGTTCTTCTGTCTATTTTGCCAACCGTCTTTCTGCATTTTTCCAGTGTCTTTCCTCACTGCTAACCAACCGCTGCAATCACTCCTAGAAGGTCTTGAGTTTACAATTATGCTTCGAGACAGAATTTACTTAACATTCATTTCCATGTGAGCAATAAGTCAAACTGCAATGCTGAACATTTGTTTTTCACCAGTAGCAATCATTATCGAGTAACTTAAAGTAAGGTATTACTACATGGCTCCTGCTTTTTTTATTTAATACGCGACATACCTTACACGTGGAAAAGATGATGATGATGATGGGTGAGAAATTGTTTTGTGGTATTTTTGTTTCTGTACCAGCTGTACTAATCTTCAAAATTATTTAAAGATATTCTATTTGTGACCAATTTTTATTATTTATAATGTTTTTCACTCGAAAATTTACCCACCCACCTCTGATAAATTTTCTTCCTCTCTAAAACGTTAATGAAATTAAAACTTAGCCCTTTTTGCAACTCCTGCTATGGAAGAAAATGCAGTAAGGAGAGAATAACAATAGCGCCTATGTACAGTGCAAATGGGATAGCCAAGATAAAGCCAAATGTAGCAGGTAAGTCAAGAGACCCGTTTGCTCCGGAAAGAAATTTGACTCTCAAAACAGCAAAGCAAACAAGAAATCTCAGATAAACAAGTATTTTCATAGGGACTTGCAGAAATTTAACCAGAAGCTAATGTCAACTAGTAGAAAGGCGACTATTCTAGTTGACAATGCGGAGTGCTGCACCATTTCCTCAGAAATGTCCAGATATGTCATGGTCATCTGCCTACAACCAGCTACTAAGTCTGCCAGAATTCAGCAGCTTGATGCTTGCGGTGTTAGAGCAGTGAAGCCACCAAATAGCCAAGCTGTCATGGTATGGTGCTATCTAGCTGCACCATGTGGGCAATGAACCTCAAACTATCAACATGCGATGGTGCTTAAAGAAACTGGCATCATGCGTCTCGTGGTGTACAAGGCACATAAGACTGATATTTTTTGGCAATCATGGTAACGAGGACACTGCACATTATGGTGTCCAGATTTGGAAAATTTCAAGTACGTGCACACCACTATGCACAAAAGCAAACATAAATCACAAAGCGTTTTTCCAGAATAAGTATTCTTTCTTTTTCTCTCAGCTATGTTACTATGAATGACTCACTTTATGGACAGAATTGATTAAGAGCCACAGTGCTTGCATTAATGTGGCTTAACTCTACCTGCAAATTCAGCTGGTAATAACTTGAGGAAAGGGCCATCAGTGAATGAGGTTACAGTCAAGTTTGTTGTTTGCTACCAATGAGGTTAACCTTGCATCCATCAATTGGTCCCATTTAGCAGTGCAATAAAAAATAATTCTCAGTTCGCAGCACAATTCTAAGACCTAGCCAGGCACACAAGCAGCCGCAAGAGTCAAAATGCCAGGGTAACCACTTGATGTACAGTCTGATATCTAAATGAGTTGCCGGAGAAGTTGGGAAGCCTCCCTCCTAACTGTATGATTCCCCCATGGGTGAGCAATACCTTGCACAGCAGTGAGCAGTGTGCATGGTCCACTGGTCATGCTGTGAAACATGGTGCAATAAATAGAAAGGACTGCACCACTGCACCACAATTCCCACCTTGTCGCCAGCCAACCCCCTTACATCATGGTGTATTTCACGAGATGAATGCACATCAAGATAGTAAAAATAAAAAAAAATTTTTGAGATAGAGTTCAGATATGAATGAAACAAAGAAATTTTCCCAGTACTGGTTGTGCTGACCATGCATTGCAAAAATTAAGCTCTTAGTTTTACTTTATAACCCAAAATTCCAATATGCAGAGCGAAGTATGAGACTGAACATTTACAAGCAGTTTAGAAGGTGCATATATAGACTAGGAAGTAGTCAACTAAGCACAGCATGTATTGATGGAGCAAACTTACTTGCTGGTTCGAAGGTGGTTCGTGACCACGCAAACCACCCTGCAGGTGGCCAATTTGAATTTTTACACACCATGTTCCAATGTGTTTGAATTTCACCACAAAAATCTTGTAAGGTTATCAGCAATCAACATGCCACACCTATTACATATGCCACTATGCAGCACCATAAATTTTTGTCATGCTAACATTTTGAAGCATGCAAGGCTTGAGTTAGTGAGGGTAACACGGGGATGGCTGCTCTTTCCGCATGCCAGAAGCTAGCCGCATACTGGGCCAGAGAGTGGACCTTCCACTCCTGCATGTTTCTTGCTCTGCAGGCGATCAGTACTCACCTGGCCAGGCTTGTTGAAGAGACAGATGCCATGGCCAATGCGCAGAGCGTTGATGTACTCCTCTAGGCTGCATGATGAGAAGTGGTATGGCTGGATGTGATTGGTGCCTCTGCAAAGGAGTTGCCATTAAAATCACGCAGCCAGCCTCCTCTAGAGGTAGGCCAAATGAAGACTCACAGAATTCCTGGTGCCATGATGCAGCCCCACGAGTCTTGGCACTGGCAGTTCCCTGACGGTATTAAAAATCATGGCAGCAATCAAGAGACCGTACAGCCAGAAAATCTTAGTGCGACTACAGAGACAGCTGCAGAAATGCTTAACTAATATATGCCAAAATCATTTACAGATACGACAGCTAGAACAAGCCTCTTCATCTCGAAATATTCTCTTGTCCATTAGTATCCTCCACATTCAAAATCTGCATAGATATGTGCAGGACAGTGTGCATGTCAAACCTAATAAAATGCATTCACATGTAGGACTGGCTATTGCCTGTTGCATCAAGTTAGCACACTTCATCAGTGAACACACACATGCACACATGCAAACACAGCAGCAACTCAATCCACAGTTGCCATATCATACACCAAATGAAATTCCTTGAAATTCAAGTTCATATGGTGCAGTAGGTAGCTTTTAAAGGTTCTTCGTACCTTCCTTCCTCAAACAGCTGGTTGGTCTGGCAACCATTGATCATTGATATTGAAGAGGCATATTTGTCCCATTTAAGCATCTGCTGCATGCTATTATCAGCATTCATGTGCAGGCACACCCGAAATTTCTTTTACTTTAGCGAAATAAATGCCACTTTCATTGTTACTCTAGCAAAACTTAGTGTTGCACATGTGAGCTTAGCGACCTGTGGAGAGTGGGAATGTCCATGATGCCTGTCACGACACTATGAAATAAGCAGGAAATGCTGGGTGCACGCCGTTTTAATAAATTGTACACATAGAAATACATTATTCATGTCCTCTGAGCGTGGTCACTTTTCGGCCTCAAAGTGTCAAGGCAGCATCAGAGCAACTCCTGTGACATTAAAGAAGCAGTGAAAATTGTCTAATGCGGCAGCTTCACTGCTGCATGCATGACTGAGATGCTGTGTGCATGCATGTTTGTTGAATGCGCATTCCTTTCGGGTAGAACCCTTTAGCAAAATTAGGGAAACTGGGCACTATTGTCCCAGTGCCATGTCTTGTTAGGGGCCCAGCATGGCGCTGCACATTGCAGTACTATAGCTACTGTTTGCAGGAGTGGAAAAGCAAGGCTCAGAAGAAAAAAAGTTATTTGGAATTGAGTAACAACAGCTGACCATTCCTTTTATGAAACCGGAGTCAAAGAAAACATATTGAAGAAAAACGATTGTTTGGATTTAAACAAACGACCTTCTCACCATATCTCTGCACTCTGGAAACTAGACCCCACGGCTGTTCTTTTTAACATTAACAGAAATTTATTTTACAAAAATCTGTACAGGACCCTCCAATATAAAAGGGAACAATTAGTTTGCATGAAAAGATGAATTTTCAATATTTTTCTATTAACGCGCAGGCTCATGCCACAGAAAAGCATGCATAGAAACTGTCTGCCCATCTGCAAAAGATTTGGCCCTCTCGATTCCCGATAATTGACCTCAACCGAATTTGACCAAAATTGGTGCCTAAACTAATTTCAGTGTAGTCCACTCAATGGTGACTTCCAAATTTAGGTGGGCCACCCCAAAATTTGGCCCTTTGGACACCCAAAATTTGACTTTGCCTGAATTTGACCAAAACTGGTGCCTAATCCTAATTTTAGTATGGCCAACACGGAAACGAAATTTTTGCCCTTAGGACCTCAAAATTTGACTTCGTTCAAATTTGACCAAAATCGGTGCCAAGCCTTAGCGGTGCACACAGTGTCCGGGATGACCAAAATCGGTGCCCAGCCTAGTGCGACTAAGGCCAACTCAGTGCTGACTTCCAAATTTAGGTGGGCCGCCCCCATAATTTGGCATGCTTACACGCTGTCTGCGCGTAGGAGGCTAAGTGCATCCTTGGAACTTGTTGAAAATGACTTTTCAAAATTATATAACAATTCTTTATTCGAAAAAGCTTGTCAGTCAGTTTTGTGTGTGCAGATAGCCAATTGCTTAGGACTAGGTAAAACTGTTGTGTATTAAATTAGATACATTTCTGTTACTTTATTCTTGCATTTTTTTCTACAAAATACCCCTCTCGCATGCTAATGCTCGAAAAATGTACCAATATCCTAACTTTTTTTAAGTAGTCATGATCTTTACCATGCAATTCTGATTCTGAAAATATAATACATCATTGATTTGCAGTCAAAATTACCAAAAAATTAGAAAAGAAAAAATAGCTGCTGTTGAGTGCGGCTTTCCTTCAATTCATGCTGCAGTAATGTTTCACAACATACTGAAATTCTAAGTATTTATCTGATATGATCTACACTGTAGCACACTGAAAAGTGCCTAAATGTAATAGCCTCATAATAGCACAAACAAGTTTTTATGATTACTAGGCAAAATTTGTAGGGCAGATTTCAAATCAGGGTGTTGCATTGCACAAAGCCCAACTTAGCAGTCCTCGCACCATGCTGGTGTTTCTGTGCGTGGCTTCTTTGCAGAGTCCTTCAGATGAAATGTGTGCTTGCTACACATATCTCCACCTTGGTTTCTGCTTTTTTGGTGTTGGTGGAATTTTTCTGCGGTAAACTTCTTTTTAAAGCCCTGCCACCACAGGCATTCTTCATGCACAGTGCCATTATGAAATATGATTGTTGCTAGATTTAAAACATGGACGGAATACACGAAATGTGGTTTTTCATGGACAAATACTGCCCTTTGGAGTTGAAAATTGCAACCAACGCAACTAATGACCATAGCTCATCTTTGGCACAAGAAGCAGTGTAACATTGGGCCAGATGAGCGAGATATTGGTACAAACTTCTATGACGAGTACAGCTCGGGGTTGGCGGTTAAAGGGCGGTTAAATCATCATCATCAGCCTGACTATACCCACTGCAGGGCGAAAGCCTCTCCCATATTTCTCCAATTAGCCCAGTTCTGTGCCAGCTGCATCCACTTACATATGAATAATAGTAAGGAAAAACCCCAGCTAATGAGAGAGTAAATAAAGGCACATCAAATTGCAAAGCACCATATGTTTCACACCTCAGTGGCCTGTAAGTTTTTTACATATAGCAAGGAAAGAAACTGAATGCTTACTTGATAAATAGTAAATTTCTAATTTTCTGGTCACATAATGACCTTCTTCTAGCTCTCCTATAACAATTTAGTTTACGATGCCCTGTTTTCTGTATGAACTAAGAATTTATTGAATAAACTCACAAGCCGATAGTCAACATTGTATGTATCCAGTTCTTGCATTCATGCTATCCTTTTCATGCTGTGACCAACCGTAATATGAACTATCAACTAGCCTAAACCTTGTCCTGAGAAACCTTTTCCCTTTCTTTTCTTTCAAAAAGTACTTCACTCTAGCATGACATCAATACGTTTCTCGCAAGGTGCCGTTCCTGCGTGAGAATTTTAGTGATGCCGTTTCCTTTGCTCAATAGCCTCACAAAGCTTCAAAGGAAAAATGCCATTCCATTCGAAGATATCAGACAGCACCTGTCAAAACCTTGAATATTTTATTTTGCGTATTATCTTTCAATAACATGCCATAGCTCCATCACATAAGTACAAAGTCACGTAAAAAAAATTGAATGGCAATTAACCCGCTGGTAACTTGCAAAATCAGTGCTAGATGGTAGACAATAACGATCATTGTAGAAAAATATAGCAAATCCAACCCTGGATTTGCTATATTTTTCTACAATGATATTAATAAATCGTACACATAGAAATACATTATTCATGTCCTCTGAGCGTGGTCACTTTTCGGCCTCAAAGTGTCAAGGCAGCATCAGAGCAACTCCTGTGACATTAAAGAAGCAGTGAAAATTGTCTAATGCGGCAGGCAGCTTCACTGCTGCATGCATTCTCTTCTTCCTGCTTCGTCTTCGTTCAGACATGCTCAGCTGGACTGATGAAAAATGACCACGAACACAAACATGCTTTGGTAGATGACATGTACACTTTCAAGATATCACCGCGCCCAAGTAAATGTGAAATAGAACCATGCTGTGAACACCGAGCAAGTGTCACTAGCAGTTACTGCAGAAACTGCTGAGTGAGGAGAGGCAAATGACATCTTTGTTCTCCCTGTAATCTTATCTTAGGAATACCAAGCACAACTGGACCCAAGTGGGCATCCTGCACCACTGGGAGTAACATTTGCTCTTTCTTTTGTTGCTCTGCTGTAGAACTGTCTCCTCCTCACAGCTCATGCCCCAGCACAAGAGCCCAAATCCACAGTGAGCAACCAAAATGGTGCAGTTATTGCCCACATTTGGAAAGACTGCCCCTATTGGATGAACGCGGGCGTGCCTCACCTCCGTCGTCATGGCTCATTCCCAGATTGTGGCCCAGCATGTGTGTCACGGTGCTTGCCACAAGGTGGGGTTCGTACACGTTGGTGTCCTGAAAGTGAAAAACGGCATGCATTTGTGAGAAATGCCCTGGGCAAGTACACCACTCTGGCACTCACCTGGCTGATGCCCACAGCCTTAGCGGTGCACACAGTGTCCGGGATGGCCATGCCCACCTCCCGACTGGGGAAATGGCGGCCCCTGCACACGCCACAATTGAACCCTGCTCTACGGTCATGAAATCTCAACACTTGCATGCAACTCTGGTGTTCTCGAGACGAGACTGCAAACGCCTCTCTTGTCATTATCTTCTAGATTGCTTTATGTCCCGTTCTGGGTGTGGAAAACTAGCAAGTATAAGTTTCTTTGACAAGCTAGTTACTTGCCTGTGGCAGTGCAAATATTTTCCCTGCATTTCTGGCAACCTGCTCAACTGCAAAGCAGCATGAGCAGTTTGAAGCTACTTCTGCACGGAAGTTCTTGCAGCTTTCAAAAGTTGCAGGTATCATAGCACCCAGGTACTTATCTTAACAGCTCCTTTCTTTCACAAAAACGTGCAGTCATGCCCACACCTGCCTAGAGTGCTTGAATGTTGCACCGGAAATTATTTGTCTCATTTACCACTCATGGGCAGTATCGCAGATACATGTATCTTCGCTACTATCTTGCAATGCATTTTGTGTACTGGTGCGGGATATCACTGGCAAGACATTCAAGTATGCAAGTATTGGCATAGAAAATACATTTTTGGTGTATCTTGTATGTTATGATACTCAATATTCAAAAGAAAAATGTGCTGCAGGTTTTTAGGTCGTTGCAGCCTGAATGGCTCCAATATTCTTGTTTTAGATCGCCATATACAGATGCATGGTAGCAACCTGATTTGTGGAAGACAGCGCAAGGTGCTGAAGTTGTGGCCTGTATGAGCTGCTGCAGTTGTTTCACGGTGACTGCTTTGACTGTTTACAATTCTCGTCAGAACCTAAAAACTATGCATCTTAGGCTACAGTGGACAAGGAAAGAAAACATATGACAAAAGTGTCTGACTCAAAGCCAGCCCGCACAACCCCACTGCATACGGTGAAGCGCATGTGCTCGGGCACTTATTAGTGTGCCTTCGTTTTTGCGCCTTCGCAGTTTGCGACAGTGTTTCCACAGTTGACGGCCATCACAGTGCTTTCCAGTTTGGCGAAACTGTAAGTGAAGGCTGAGTGAGCTATGAGTCATCCCTTTGGGCAGCATTCCACAACCAACGCCTCCTTTTAAGGTGTTGCAAGGGAGCATAGAAGGAACGATCTCGCTAGAGCTGCTGTCTTGCTGCTCTTCTCTCCATTTGGCAAGCTATCTCATTTCGTTTTTCCAATGCCATGTCTCGCCCTTAATAAACCGCTGACACCACACCAATAAAGCAGTATTCAACTTACAATGCTTCATGCCAGTAAGTAGACTACCTTTTCCGTATCAGCAGCAACTCAAACTGCGATTATCAAATCATTGTAAACAAGGTACTACTGTATGATTCCTGCTTTCTTATTTAATGTGTGGTGGGCCTTACAGGAATAACAAATTAAGCTGGTGATGGGTGAAAACAATTTTTTTGCAATATAACTGCTTCAATAATTATATAGTTGTGTTTTGTAGAAAAAAAAAGCATTTGTTTTATTTAAACTATCTGTATTGAGTTTCAAAACTGAATGAAATGGAAATTGGTTACCAACAGAAGATATTAAAAAATTTTCAGACATTTCCAAAGATATTCTATTTGCAACCAATTTACCTTTGCATTCACTTTGCAACTGAATATTTGTTATTGGTACACTACTAAAAATTTGGCAGTATTCGCAAAATATTACAGAAGAAAATTCAATTTGATATGCACTCAGTTTTTGATATTATCACTTCAGGCCCAAAATTTTGTTATTCACACAGCTCTAATTTAAACCCTTCCAAAGACTGCACCATATATTATATACTAAAGACTTCAGGGATCGCCGGGAAATTTCTAACTTAGTCGAGCCAATTACCAGCTTTATTAATACTGGTGATTGCATGTAGTGATGTATTGAGGTATCAATGATGCCCTATCTTATTTTATTTCTGTATCTTTTATTGGTACTGTAAATACAACTTCTGATTTTATCTGGTATCGACATTGAAGCATCATGCCCAGCCCTGTCATTTACAAGTGGCATATGTCTTGAAGGCTGTTCTTTTTGTTCATGTACATTGCCGTACGTGCATTTAGCACATCCCGTCTTTGAAATTGTATCAAGCCCACCAGGCAGTGGTGATAATCACAAGTATACAATGAAGAATGCTGTTCGAGTGCTCTAAACAAGTGCGTAGACTGCTCCAATGGTCTCCAAGCAAAGAGGCAGAATTGTATAGTCTGATCTTTTTTAGCCACAACATAAATGAATTTAAGCCTTGTCAGGCATTATGCTGGGACATGTAATGTGGTCAAAATTTGTGTGTTTAGGTACTTCCACCCTATGTTTAGGTACTATGTTTAGGTACTTCCACCCTGTTTTTACTGATGGGCATGGCAGGAACTGTGCCAATGCAAGTGTGCCTCCCACTGCCTGAATGTGTTCGTCACTGATTGATGCAGCCAAAGCACTCACACTTAGCATGCCAGTAGCCTCACTACATAACTTAGTATCTGTTCCTTAACACACATTGACCTACAGACTTTTAAGCACGAAAATCTTCCCTGATGAAGCATACAAGTTAAAATCACAGATAATACTATTAGCAAGAACCCAGCTGGTCCCAATGGTAGAAAAACTGTTACCAGCTGGGAATGCCAAGCCCAATCATTCCAGTTTGGACTGTCCTTTGGCCAATGATCTCATTTAGTTTCAGGCATGACTGTACAATGCATTAGTGACAAATTCACATGAAAGCATCCAAAAGGTCTTGCGATAGAACAGCTTTTCATTTAGAAAGATTTCAAACACACCACTTGATATTTAAATGGAACCAGGCTAATGCCAGTTCACATCAAGCAAATTCTCAGGGGGATCTTCTACCAAGTTTTTTTTTCTGCCTCACCGTTATGTCTCATTTTGTAATTGCGAGGCAGAAATTATTTGCAGTGTTATTTGAGGTCAGGGAATCTGTGCGTTCTCTTCAGCCAATTAGAATTTCATTACCATTACCAGAGTAAACAAAGCCCATGCAGCCAGGCTCGGTCACTTGACCCCAACGTACGTGAGCAGGTGGGTGGCATCGACGGCCTGCTTGTAGAGGTTCTTGGCTGAGTAGTCGACAAAGTTGAGCAGCGCTTGGCGGATGTCATTTGTGTGCTCCACCTGATCACTCGTGGCCCATGTCTCCAGGTACACTATCGACACCCGTGTGTTCACCGTCCGGAAGTACTGTGCAGTCACAGATGATACCAATCAAATCATCACAACTTGCATTTGGGTTCATCATCACAGCCTTTAGGTCATTTGCATCACAGCGTAAACCATGTGGAAAGATCAACATGAGGAATGTAAGTACCACTGACTTACAACCCAAAGACTTTACCAAAGATATAGAACTCCTTAGGAGAACCATAAACATTCTTGACAGCTGAGTTTTTAAGCTAATTTCACAGGGCACCATGCAGAAGGCTGTAAGCATTAAAACGAATGAAATAAGTGAATAAGTGAGTCTGTACTTGCCTTGGGTTTTACATGGTGTGCATAATCAAGTCAGGCCATCATGTATGCGAAACAAAGACACACACAATTTTCTAAAAAAAAAAAAACATTCTAGTTTGTTCAAAATATTTACACTTATTAAAACATTAAAAACAAGAAAAACTCTTCCAAGTGCCTGCCCTCTTATAAGTCCCAAGGTGTCATTACAAGCTACGGCTCCTTTACAAAACCACGAGAAGCACTTTTCCTTTTTAGTTTTCTTAACTAAAACGAGAATATTGTTCCCTGTCATCAAGTCTCCAAAGTGATTGCACACGGACTTACATTTTTAAATTAAAAGAAAGTTGTGCAAAATGTTACAAAACCATCACGATGAAAAATACCTTATGATTGCATGATTTCCATTCTTCTAAGGCAGGTTCCCCACATGAAGTGCCTGTGAAGTTCACCTCAATGTCTTGATTACATGTCACCATTTTTGCACCACTTACTGCACATCCTTAAAACAGTCTCGTACCCGTGACTGCAGTGTCATAAGCTCCTGACTCCCGGTGTTAACACTCACTACACTGTGAGTTAGAATCCAACAGGGCCTTTCATTATAACTCGAGAATGAACTTTTTGCTTTTAACCCACTCTAAACATATCTCCACCAGCTTTGTCATTCCTAAGGTCCTGCACACTGTTATAGGAAACAGGCATTCGCTAGGAGCCGCCACAATCGCCTAGCAAGCCAGCACCCCCCTGCGAGCAGCGGTGAGAGTATTGCAGGATCACTCCGGCAGAGCCGGCGTAGGAGGTTGGGCAGCGTAGCGCGAAACCGAAGGCATTGCAAAAGAAAGCATGCGAACAAATGCCTATTCCAGCCGTGATTTATGCCTTAGATGTTTTAATTATCAGTTCTTTTATTTTGCACAAGAAATTTAATAGTGGGGTGCACTTATTTCCAGAGGAAGCCATGATGCTCATAGATGTGCGCACATGGGTGGCAGGGGAGGGAGGGTGGCGGCCCTCACCCTAATCCTGTGCGGGGGGCGCCAAGTCAGCTCCATACCTTTTTTTTTTTATGGTACTAGCAGCTGAGGACCCGTGATGTTGCATTAAAAGAGCTGCTCACTTACCACCTCTACCTGCGGAAAGCCGATCGATGACTCAAGGAACCGTTGTAAGAGTGCGTCATCGCATACTTTTCAATTCTATGTCCATGGCAAAGCTTGTTTTAATTATAAGCGCATACCATCCTTTTTTATTTTTCAATTATATCATATCAGAACAAATGTTTGATAACAAATCCTCATCTTTGCGCTGCATTTCGAACACAATTCCACCATTGAATATATTTTCATCTTAGAATAGACGGGTGATAATCCTTTGGGAAGATCTGTATACTCATACATTATACTCATACATTAGCTATCCTCTTTCAAGCAAAGTGAAAAACATGTATATTGAGAAAGCCTTCGTAAACTATTTCTTTTATCGCAACTTCCCGCCATGCCCCAAAAGTTTGCACCTGTTAATTTAGAGCGCGTACGACAGGCTCAATAACATGCTTCAAGTAAAATCTGATTCTGCAGCAGACAGTCTTCCCCGTGTGCCATTTTCTGAAATCAGCATATATTTCCCACTGCAGTCGGATTACAGCTGTTTCCGCACGCGCTGCGGCGAGCGTACCCTGCAGCACGCACGCTCCTCGTCGCGAAGTGCTCTCGTCAGCACCAGAGTTACGTTCGCCTGTTGCCTATAAAGATACATAAAACAACACAAGTACTCGATCTATCGGAGGTCTGATTAAAATAAATAAATTGTTTTTGACATTCTTGCACAATTTCTTTTATTGATATGGTTACAGTGTAACCCTACATTATAGCAGCAACAGATGTAATAGCAGCCTCACCCTTTTCTCTCTCTGCTCTTGCACTATTGTGCTTTTCACATGCTGTGACATTTTTAAGCTAGCTATATAAAATTCAATTCATTTAGGACACACTGTATTTCTGTATCCCATCAGGCATTAGTGTGAAGTTGTTTTTTTCTCAATATGTGGCTGAGGGAGCTTAGATGCTGACTACTCAGTAAATAGTCTTGCGACAGTGAAAATACTACAGGCAAGCTGTGCCAGCAACTGAGTAGGTAATCATATCTTTTCATTACTGTTTGTTTTCAGGTTTTTCATTGTTTGCCAAGGCTTATAATAAGATGGCATCACTCACCATGTCCACGCAGTTGATTATTTGTATGGCGTCGCTCACCACCTCCGAACGGGTGCTATTACGGGCGTCAAACTGTAGGCAGAAGCAATGAACACAGGCTCAAAATGTGTCTGTTCGCTCGCTCGCTCGCTCCCTCACTCATTGATCTACTTTACGGGTGTCAAACTGTAGGAAGAAGCAATGAATGCAGGCTCAAAATGTGTCTGTTCACTCACTCACTCACTCACCCACTCACTCATTTATTTATTTCACTTATTTATTTCAAGCTAAAGGCAACTGGTGTGCTGCATCATACATTTAAATAATCTTTTCCTTAACAAGACTAGGTATAAAATACAATGCTGTTCACTTTTCACACTTACAATAGCAAAAAACAATTAACACACCACACATTACAATATATTAGCTTATTTTCGATCAACATACTATGACAAATGTAACTGTTGTGTAATAGCACGAACTAAGACGCATTGCATTTGTAGATTGTGAAAAAATTTACACATAACGTAAAATGAACACAAAAGCAAGATAAAAAAGCAAGATGCATAGTAAACTTTCTATGTTACACATGGATTATTTTACAAAAGAAAGGAAGTTCATTTCTGTGTATATTTTATACCAGAGGACAACACTGTATCAGCAATATGGCCTTTAAACACACGTGCTATACATTCAAAGTTTAACATTCTCTAAATTCCTTTCCCTAAATGTTTGAATAGGACAGACATGTACATTTTCCTCCCATTGGCTTCAATTTTCATGTAATCATGCCTAACAACTCAGGACAGCATTGTAAGGTTGAGCTGGAATATCCATACTTCGGAACTGTGTTGCTCTGTTTGACAACAGTTGCGTAAATTATGACTATAGCAGTGACTCACCATGGCTTGGTCAAGTACGAGGGCAAGCTCAATGAATTTGTACACTTCTCGTACGTCTCTCTGCAAACAAAAGAAAAAGAAAGAAGTTTAAACAAGCACAGTGGCGCCTGTTTAGTACTAGACGTCTGGCACGAGCCGCAGCGCTAACTATAAAGACATGCATGCTCACAACTGCATTGGCACGTTCCATTAAAAAAAAAAAAGGGAAGGCAGCTAAAATTTCTACAAATGTGACTGGGACCAAATGGAAGCAAATGGTTGCAACTGTTTTCCACGTGGTTGCATAAAAAGCTCCTACTATTATTTCTGACTCAATTCAGTTTTATGTTTATTTGACGCATATGCAGAAATAACTGTGCAGAAATGATGACACAAAATGAAATAAAAAGAAATGCAAAATACTGGCAGCCCACCAGAATAATCCGTGCATGCCTCAAGATGCTCATTGCAACAACTAACAACACTGACAACAATTGAACTTGTGCCTATAACACATAAATGCTCCTCAAACTTGTTTTTACATTTCAGGGCTCCTGTACATGCTCCAAAATCACGGTGTACGTGTGATGAAGACATGAGTGTGGTGCCTACCTTGTCAGCCCGAGGCTGGATTCTAGTCTGCAAAGCAAGTGCAAGCAAGAAAGCCTGACAGCACTGCACAGCTCTACAAAGCATATTACAGGTCAAGGACACAAGTAGGGGCAGCTGTCCAATGAGGGCAGCTTGCCAGAGTTCCCCGCCACAGTGCCAGAAACGAGACAGCAGCTGCTGCCCTGAGCGTGGAAGCACACCAATAACTATTTGGCTAACTATTTGACAAGAGATATGTCAAGACTATCTACAGAATAAACTGGTACATAGAAATAACTGTGGAAATTTTAAACTTCAGCATGACCAAAATGTTTTTTTAAAAGCATATACAGTTTGAGAGACACCAAATTTTCAGTTGCGTACTTTCTTCTTTGTATTGACGCATAATTAGCATTAGAATACATACATCACCTCCTGATATTCACCCCTTCCCACTAAATAATTTGTAATTATGTTTCTTCTCCCTTATCTGTTTTAATTTTGACAGTCCAGAAATGGCTGTGATATCAAAGGCAATGACAAAGCCTTGAGCCAAAATCACAAAGAACAAATAAGCAGAGACCACGCTACAGTTTTGTTGATGCCTCACATTAAGGTTTAATGTCCAAAAGCGACTCAAGTTTTGAGGAGGACTCTGGGAGTTTTGAATGTCTGAAATTTTTAAATATATATATATACTGATAGTGCACAGTATATGGGTGCCTTGCTTTGCACCTCCTTTTTTCAAAAGCAGCCGCCACCTCCGGAATTGGGCCCACGCCTTTGGGTTTAGCAGTCGAGTGCCTTCATCAGTAAGCCCAAGAAGCAGCTAGGGCTATAAATTATTTAGCGGTTGTGGATAAATACCACATGGAGATCCATGCCTAGTTGATGTCTTATACATCACTGCAAAAGAAGAGAATGTGCTACCAGAATTTGCTGCCCAATGAGGTAAATGAGTAAGGAGGCCTATTGACAGGCTATATAGCCAGCACAGTGCCCATGCAATCTCAAGGCAGGGAAGCAACAGCACTCAGTGGGGGGAAGTGTATAGAGGCCTTGCCTTGTATCTGGGCGGAGGGGGGAGAGTCTTGCGGAAGTGCTTGAAGCCCCACTCGTGCATGCGTGAGTTACCTGCATGCATGGTTAGAGGTGCTCACTTGGGGATTAAGCGCTAGGACACTGGCCAGGTCACACAAAGAGAAAGCTTTGAAAGCCAGCTAAAATAGAATTGAAAACCTTCAGTGGCTCAGTAGTACTTGCGTGCAGGTTAGATGACTCCAAGACCTCTGGAGCTGCATAGTTACACACAAACACAACACACACACAAGATATTACAGCAAGGCGTTCACACAGAGCATCATTGCATCATTGGTGTGAACATCTTGCTGTAATCTCCTGTGTGTGTGTGTGTGTTGTGTTTGTGTGTAAACTATTCAGTGCCAGAGGTCTTCTGAGTTCTTCAGTGGCTGCCTGCCTGTGTATATATGCATCAGAGGATATATGGCAGTTGGTGCATTGCCGCACAATTGCCACGGAAATGCTATAAAAGCAACAGATGCCAGGAGCAAAAGACTCATAATAGTGCTTGCCCACTAAAATATTGTGCTCCCAAAAATGCCCACTCCTGGAAACACCCAAACAGCATTCGCACAAACTGTGATCAAGTATGTGCATTTACAGTGACCATACTTTTAGAACCTACCGCCATCTTTGTAAGCAGCTGCAGTGAGCTCGCTACCACCTACGATATTTCGCCAAAAAAATCAGGCTTAAGGCTAATTAGTGTATCACAGGCCAGACAGCAAAATTAAACCAAACAAGAAGCAGCACGTGGTGACAGAAGCATGTACAGTGTACGCATGCTTTAAATGGTTAATTCTCTTCAAAAACAACTGGCTAAGGGAAGCACTCACCGCAGATGTAAGGGTTTTTGTTGACATTGAAGTATTTGTAGATGACGTGGGGGTGGACCCTCTGCAGGGAGAGCATCACTGTGAGCATGATGGCTGGCCACAGGGCCTGGAGGAACTCACCGAAAGGTCCCCTCCATAGAAGGGATGGATGACAAAGGTCTCGTTGCGGATGTGGATGATCCCACTGCCAATGGACAACACGGTATAAGCAGCATATATGTGTAAAGCATAGGCAAATGCAACGATGCTGACAAGTGAATGAGAGGACACATATTTTGCATCAAAGCACCAAAAGTCTCAAATAAATGTAAGTGTTGCAATGCCTGCATTTTTCTGACCTATATATGCTAGCTCCATACAATATTTACTATGGCCTACCAATGGGATATGCAGGCAGACAGACGAGAATAACTGCATTACAAGATGCACGATTATTTAGTACACACAGCAATTTAGGACAACAGCACTTGTCTGCTTTGCCTAGAATAAAGACGTGTAGTTTAATGGCAGTGAGTGTGCGTGCAGTTTCTAGGCAGCTCCTCAAGTGCTACAGCTGCGCATGCAGTCACGTAAAATCCTTTGTACAAGACCAGCTTGACGGTTTAAACCATCTTGATTGAGGCCAAGTTATTCAAAAACGATGCTTTTCATAAGCATACCTGATCCCGCTACAGGTACGAAAAGCAGCCACAGCGCCAGGGTAGTCTTTGATGGTGCCATGGTAGTAGCAGTGCTCCACCTCCTGCAGAAAAAGACTAACAAGGTTCGAAGATACTGCACAACAAATAAATATCATCAAGGCAATAAATAGTTTATCAGTTCAGTTTAGTCGTGTTTGACCCTTCGTGACCCTATGGGCCATATCAGGCCACGCTTTCCGGTCTTTCACTGTCTTCCTCTGCATCATCTGCAGCACCTCGAGGATGCCATCTAACCATCGCATTCACTGCCTACCCCTTCTCCAGTGACCCTCAATCTTTCCCAACATCAAATCTTTCTCCAGCGACTCCTCTCTTCTCATCAGATGACCAGCTAAGTTTTAACTTTAGAATTTGACCCCCCAGTGAGAGTCAGGGTTTATGGTTGACAATATTGACTGATTTGATATTCTGGCAGTCCAAGGAACACTCAAGAGTCTCCACTAACACCACAATTCAAATGAGTCAATTCTTCGGCGGTCAGCCTTCTTCACATTCCAACTCTCTCATCCATAACAACTGGAAAGACCATAGCACGAGTTATATAGATTTTGGTTGGCAGTCTGATGTCTCAGCTCTTTACTAGGCGGTCAAGGCTAGCCATGGCCCTCTTTCCCAGAAGCAGGCGTCTCCTAATTTCATGGCTGCAGTCACCTTCCGGGGTAATCTTGGAGCCCAAGAAGAGAAAATCTGTCATGGCTTCCACTTCTTGTCCCTTAATGCTCCAGGACTTGATAGGGCAAGACATCATGATCTTTGTCTTTTTAATATTCAGTTTAAGCCCAAACTTCTCCCTCTCTTCTTGCACGCGCGTCAGAAGTCTCTTGAGTTCCACTTCACTTTCTGCCATTAAAGTGGTATCATCCGCATATCTAAGGTTGTTGATACGTTTTCCATCAATCTTCACTCCAGTTGAAGACTCGTCCAGACCGGCCTTCCTCATGATGCACTCAGCATATAGGTTAAATAGGCAGGGCGACAGTATGCAGCCTTGTCTCACTCCTTTCTCAATCGGGACCCAATCAGTATGACCATGCTCAGTTCTGACTGTGGCCTCTTGTCCTGCATACAGGTTCCTGAGGAGACAGATGAGGTGAATTGGAACTCCCATCTCTTGGAGAGCTTGCCACAATCTGTTGTGATCTACGCAGTCAAACGCTTTCGCATAATCAATAAAGCAGAAGTAGATGGGTATCTAGAACTCTCTTGCTTTTTCCATGATCCAGCGAAGGTTGGCAATCTGGTCTCTAGTTCCTCTTTCATTGTGAAACCCAGCTTGCACGCCCAGAAACTCCCGATCCACATACTGCTGCAGCCTTCCTTGGAGGATTTTCAGCATCACCTTGCTAGCATGCGAAATAAGCGCGATCGTGCGGTAGTTGGAACAATCTTTGGCTCTGTCTTTCTTTGGAATGGGGATGTAAACTGACCTCCTCCAATCCTGTGGTCACTGCAGGGCTGTCCAAATTTGCTGGTTAAGGTTTTGAAGCAACTCAGCTGGAATGTCATCAATTCCGCTAGCTTTGTTCTTAGCAAGGCTGGCTAAGGCCCATTCAACTTCACTCTTCAGGATGCCCGGCTCGAGATCAGTGATCACAACCGTCTTATGTTGAGTTTTGCACAATCCGGGTTCTTCTTGTACAGTTTTTCTGTGTACTCTCGCCACCTCTTCTTTATCTCTGAGGCTTCAGTGAGGTCCTTGCCTCGTTTGTCCTTTACCACGCCCAGCTTATTTAGTACACACAGCACTAAAGAAATGCTGGATTAGATGAAGGGATACAGTAGTTAACAAGCTAGAAACTGAATTTTTAATGAAACATATGGAAAAGCTTGTTGGTAAGGGCTATATAAGGCAGACACACCTTTGGCAGAAATCTGCCAGGCTAGGACGAAACTGCACAGAAGGGGGCCAAGCTTTTCAAAAAAGAGTATTCTGACCTCTTGAGGCTGATTCAGTCGCTTTTTTAAGATGACAACCGATTAGACACGTTGAAATAAGCCATGGATGTATGAAGATGGCAATGTTGGCCAGAATATTCCAAGGTTCTAAGAAAGGCCACTTTAATTAGTTGGTTAATATTAATTACCATGGCATAATAGAAGTCTATTTGGTGGCCATATATATCAGTGTCTGGCTAGGGCCTTGTATTCAGCTTAGAATGTTTTATGTTTGGGTGTGTTCAATTTGTTATTGTATGTTTTTTGTCTCATCAGTATAAGTGGGCAAATACTCAGTGCCTAATACTTAGCAAACAAATAGAGCCCTTTCTTTCGATGGGTTATCTTTTTAACGCAGCGGTACATGTCCGAGCACTAAAAAAGGCTCATGGGACACTCAACTGCATGTCAGCCCTTCCAAGCACTTGTGAAACCTCCTTGCTAACTAGCCCTTAAACATAAGGAACAGTGACGTGCAGGTTGGGGTGAGATTGGCTTGTTTCCATTCCATTCCATGGTGGGAAAAAGTGCTGCAACCACCAAGGCTTTAGGTGAATTTTAGGTCATACCTGAAAGAGGTCATGTACAACGTTGTCCCATACATTTTTGAGAGTCAAATAGGTGGTTAGCTTGACGAAACTGATCAGACATAGATGATCAGACATAGACAGCTAGTCAGTGCTTGGAGAGACAAGTTCATGAATTTCACTAAGGGGCCAAGAGATGTGTGCCGGGGTTATGAACTTTGAGAACTCTGTGGGGCCACTTTTGTAGACAAGTCAGTGGTAGAAATGTTCTGATTTGGGCCATCCTGTTGGAAAATGTCAAAGAGGATTTTGTTCACTTCCTTTGCAACCAGAAAGTTGGATGCTTGTTCAGATTTTGGTAGGTTGAAGTTTCAAAATGTTAATTCAGACGCTTTTTCATTTACACTGCAGTTAAAAATGAACACTGAAGTTTGTCCGGGCGCTTCTTCTTGAAGAGTCCCGTTGCGATGCTCTCATCCTAAACTTGTTGGTAACCCACATATTAAAGTTGTGTTGTATGCAACGACTACAAAGTGCTGAGAAACTGTACCAAAGATCACTGACACTTATGTAAAGCATAAGATGGACATGAAAAAAGAAGTGCCCCACTGGTCTCATAGCACCAGCTGAGCACCATATGATAATTAGATGCATTCAGATACAGTGATAAAGCTGTGGCAACCACAATGCATAATTTAAGATCCCCTTGCATGCTTCAAAATGTTAAATAAATGGCCCATGGCAAGAAACACAAGATATGTCACAAGTGCAGCCCCATGTCAGGTTGCATTGCCTGGGTTTCTCCTCATCGTTCTCAGCATGCACTACGGCACTGAAGATGTCATGCACTCAAAACTGCTGCTGAGCTCACACACCTGACTGGACAACTGCCAAATTCCATCTGGATGGAGGTGCTTCTGAAGCATCTTGGGGGCAAGCAGGTAGCTGCAAAAGTAATGTGAAGTCGATAACCTCTTAAGAGCAAGTGCGGATCTACTGCTACAAAAGAAAATTGCCGCTGACAACTGCTGACCAGAAGAGAACAGCACTTACACATGGGAAGGAATTCCAGTTTGCCAATGTTCACATTAACTAGAATTCAAGAATTGCCTTAAGCGAAATGTGTGAATGGTATTCTCAAGCAACTATTTTATGCGGCACCACAGTAAAACAAAGGAGTGTTGGAGCTACTAATGGTGTTTTTTGGCTAAGTATAACTGAGATACTGAGAGTCTTATTCAGCTTCTTCAGATGATTTTAAATGTGCAACTATTTTTCCCTCTCAATTATATTTTAGATATTATATATTTTCATGCCTTTGTTTGCAAAATCAATAAAAATAATGTTACTGATTGCTGTTACTAATATATGGCTAAATACCATCAGGTACAAGAAATACATAGTTGGAAGTACTTTTTAGATTAAGTGACTGTTAGTTAATATACAGTGCCCTGAAACTCAGCTGTGTTGATAGGACTAGTCAAAGAATAGTAGAGAGTGAAAAAAGAAAGAATTGTAAGCATAAACCAAGAAATAAACTCTAACACTGCATGTGCTATTCCTTTTGAAGTACACTGCAACAGAAATGATTGGTCTATCTGCTCGAGACGCTACTATGTCCTCCTTTCAAACTGGTAAAGAGTCAAAAATCAATTCTTTGAAGGAACCTCGAAAAACAAGGAGATGAGGTATAAAGTGGCATTATAAATTTTAATAGCTAACATTTGGTGTAAACAACTTTACAAATAGGCAAAGTATGGCTTGCAGGTTTCAAGAATGGTATTTCCAAAGAACTGATTTTTTTGCTATTTTGGTCCTCAAAACCCCTGCCTCTCCTTAAAAAAAAAAATAAATAAATAAAAACCAGCCTTCAGCTACAGGAGTGCCAGAAAAATAATTATATACTTACTCATTGAGCTCAAGTTCCAATCGAAATTTGTAATGAAATGCCTTAATGAGGAGGGATGTTTGATGAAAATGCTTGTTTGTCTGAAAGAAATAACAGTGAGTGACATAAGCCCATTAGCACTTTAAAAGCTTTTAACAGACTCATTTTCTACTACAGACTAGAAGTAGGAAAGGCACAATAGAGTGTGCCAAGATTTAGGCCAGATTCTTGATTTCAACATATGTTCGCACCAAGATACTTTGTTGGGCGAGTTGGTACTTATTCATTATTAATATAAACAGAGTGAACACGAAGACAAGGGACAAGATACAAGAAAGCCACAGTAAAAGCGCTGACTCGCAACTAAGCCTAAGCCCTTTACTCCAAGGCCCAGAAAAACAAACATAAAGAAAACGAAACAGTCACGTGCTTGTACTGTGGCTTTCTTGTATCTTGTCCCCTGTCTTCGTGTTCGCGCTGTTTATATTAATAATGTTCGCACCAATTTATATGAACACACCTTGTTCCAGCTTCCCCCATAATCATGTTTTAAGCGTCCAGAAAATTATACTGTTGTCCAACTTAAATGGTGCAGAGCACCTACCTGTACAAAAGCATGCTAAGAGATAGTAACCTGGTTACTGCATCTTAAACCATCTCGAACACTCGGAATGATACATTAGTTGTAAAAGCCCAGAAGAAGATGCATCTTACAATCCCTATAAGAGAAGCCCATATTTACACTGACTCTACTCAACTCAAATGAATCACAACCCCGCCGGGGTGGCGCAGTAGTTAGAACGCTCGACTACTGTGCCCAAGGACCCGGAATCGAATCCTGGCCTCGGCGGCCGCTTTTCGACGGAGACGAAAAGCTAGGCGCCCGTGTGCTGTGCGATGTCAGTGCACGTTAAAGAACCCCAGGTGGTCGAAATTTCTGGAGTCCTCCACTACAGCGTCTCTCATAGCATGAGTCGCTTTGAGCCGTTAAACCCCAAAACCAAACCAAACCAAACGAATCACAAAGACACTAAGAGACATTCTCTCAATAAGAGAATAATAAAATAAAACCAAATACATTAAACACAAGAAAAGGCAGAGAATATTTCCCACAGAAGACTAGAAATTGTTACCGAACTCTCAACCACAAATGACTACCCAACAAGCCGCCCTTTTGACCTCCGCTCCGCTGTTCCTATTTGACGTCCTCTTTAATGAGAAGCACATGTACCCTGGTTCCTCCATGAACTTGCACCCCCAGCAAATTTAACGAGAATAGAGGTAGTGTCCCTTAGAAGGATTAGGGTTCAGGGCAGCTCTTAGCCTATTGGTGACACATTGATGGGGCTCTCAAGAGGAAACAGGGTCTAATACAAGTCATAAATGTTCCACATTGCCGCTAATAAAAATTTTCACCGCTTCCTGTGGACCTGCCTTGGAACAAACACTTCAAGAATGAGATGACTACAGGTAGTTGGACTAGCGACCACTATAGGTAGGAAGACATAATGCTGTGGCTGACAAACACACAACACAAAGAGCTGAAACTTGCTGCAGTTTCGGGATGAAAACAGCCTCTAAGACCTTTTAAAGTACATTGACAGCCAGCCCCATTCTATGCCACATGGCAAGTCATCAAAAAAAAAGAAAAGACTCAAGCTCAATAAAAGAATCACACACTGGAAACAAACTTTGGAGGAGCACTGTGGAGCAAGCAAAAATGGTTAGACTGGCATAAAATGAAGGGGCAGAGATATGCAAATGATCATGAGTAAAACAACGGAGCATTCTGAAAAATAGAGTCCCAGAAATCAATGAAAATTCTCATTGATTAAGGTATGCAAATAGAGAGCCCAACATACAAGGTCTTGAAATTTAGTTGAGCTCCTTTCTGCTACGAATCTAAGCAGCACTAATAAGATGTGCAGACCTGATGTAGTGTGAAGTACGAATGATCTTGCAAAATGAGAAATGTGACAGATGACGCATTTAACATTCCAGGGATGGTCATGAAGCAGACACATGACAGGGGAAATTTTGAAGATGAAATGGGTGGTATTAAGGAAAAGGGTCAAGCATGCCAGCTTATGGTGGTGCGCTAAGCTGTTCAAGTAAACACAATTTTTCAGAACTCAAAGAGTGCAGTTAAGTGAACAATTACAAAAATTAAACAAAAAGAATGATTTTGCAGATCTTTGAAGCTACTGATTAAGCAGGTTGGTTTCGATCTGAAATGGTTGATGTAAATTTTCATTTTGGACAGATCAGTGTGGTGTAAGCAAGTTGTGGCTGTTTTACACTGATGACAGCTTTTCTCAGGATATATTTACCAAAGCTTAGAAAGCAGCCAGCAAATGCCAAAGTAAGATTAATGTGATCAGGGCATTTCTAGTCTAGATGAAGGAGACTGCAAAGGCATTTATGGGCTAAAAAAAATATTCTGATGTGTCATCATTTACGAAGTAAATTGTGAACATAGGTGATAAAGGTGGTTGACATAAGCTCAATGTTAGTGGCACCAAGAATATATATTGCACCAAGGTATGACTGCAACAACTGGCAGTTCCACGTGTGAGGTTTTCTCATGAAAAATCACACTATTCACAAAAATTGTGACTCTGGACTTTACACAATCGTCAAAACATTGCTAGATCAGAAAACGTAATGGGCTGACACTACGCTACTACGGCAGACTCTATATGTGACTTTACCTATAGTAGAAATAAAGCTACAGCTGAAGTGAATGCAGTTTCATGTGGGTGAAGTTTGGACGAAAGTGATTGGTACAGTGAGACGCCTTAGAAAAATATGGCACCAACTTTATTACTTCCATAGTAATGTTACACACCAAAGCTTAAACCCTGTCCTTTACTTAGTCTGATGCCTGCATGGTCACAATATATATTAATACTTTAGCTTTTCCCATATTTCAATAAATCTAGACTTGGTTCAGTTTACAACATAAGGCAATATTACACAGCCCTGCGCAATATCCGAGAGCCTCAGAAATGACAAAGTCATTACAAACTGTCCTGTCACAGTGATACAATCAGCCAAGATGGCGCCGTTTCTATTATAGCAGGCATGGAAGGATTCAAGAATAATGCATGCTGCACAGAGTAAGCATGCAGGTGCTTCTTGCCTTTTTACCTTGCTTGTCATACACTGCAAAGTTCACATTATGCTCAACTAAATTCATCAAACATGCTGCTTAATCACCATTCACTTCAGCAAGCTGAAAGGTGCTTCATGCTTGTGCAGTGCAAATGCAGACACATGGGCTCCTATCCTAACACAAGTTTTGAGTAATATATCAATCTGAAAATGCCAAGGCGAATTTTTTCAAGAACAATTGTGGGTTAGGAAATATTATCATTAAAAATAAAGAAGTAAAACAAAAAGGCATTATATATAAAAAATAAAGTCCCAAAGGAAATAAAATGTATTTTCTCACATTTGCCATGCTATAATGCACCTAATATTTTTCAGGCACTTGTGCACTTTTATAAAGACACAAGCTGTTCACAATGAGCCCCTTGCAGCCAACTGTTGTCAACTTCGGACATGTCCATGGCATGCCTCAAAAGCAAACTTTGCAGGCACACCTGAAAACTCACATACAGTGGGTGCATCAGCAAAATATTACTGTAGCCTTGCCAGCAAAATGCAACATTGCCTACAAAAAACTAGGTTCAGCTGCTTTACTTCTTTCCATAAGGCCTGACACAGAGTGGAGTCCAGCTCAAAAGTGCAAAGTTATTTCCTTTGCCCTTTTGCAACACAAATCCATTACTCGTAACCACGACCTACTGGTCGTGCTTGTAATACATTTGCTAAAACATCCTCTGCTATCTGTCTTACATTCCAACTAAGTGCATAGAAATTGAAATAAAAGAAGCCAACTCTTGAACCATAGGTCTCCGTAGAGCTAGAGAAATAAGGTCATAATATGAGAGTATCTTCATGTGAGTAAGGTTAATTTGCTTCTCATGAAACTCCCTCTGCCTTCCGGATTTGTCCCAGCGATCATTGCCATGGGAATTCACCAACATATATATACTCAACAGCCTTTGTAATATGGCTTGAACTGCCCGTAGAACTCGCAGCTCGCCCCTATTACACTGCTGAGCAGAACATTTTTACTACATGTATGCCCCAACATAGCATGTATTACCTTGTTGGCCGTGGTGTCCCTGGTGGAAATGCCCAGCTTCTGGTGGTGGCGCACCTGAACTGGGTAGATCACCTCATAGATGCGGCTTGGAATGCTGGCAATGAGTCGCTCATTTTCCGGGTACCGCTTGAGCCGGTCCACCACTGCACAACAGCACACAATAATGTACAAAAGCAGCTCTGCGGACGCTGCACAATATTCAGTCAATAAAAGTGCATGGCCAGAAAATGGAGTTCTGCATCTGAGAAAAGGCCAGCTGTGCAAAAAGTGATGTCCTCCTATTATTGCACAGCTTTGCACTTGTTGGAAACTGCCACCTATATGCCCAGCCCAGGTGAAAATTTATTTCTTGCATGCCCGCCACGCAACCAATTTAAGCGCGATGGCTGCTGGTACATCTAGAGGGGTATATTATGGCTAGATTAAACTCTTTCAAGGATCGAGGCAACCACACAATAGGAATTTCGTACAGCAAAGCTGCAATGGCTCTGTTTTTTGGATGAAGAAACCTTGATATAGGCACTGCGTGAACAGGCATGCCCCCTTAAAGCTTCAATACATATCTACCCCTGAAAGCAATAAATTAGGTTCAGCAAAATACAGCGCATGTAGTTTGTTCGGGATATTAAACACTGTGGTGATGAACAAATTTCTGGCTCTCAGAAAAGCACTTTTTCCTTCAAACAGCCATACATTCCAAATATATAAAGGGCAAAGATGAGATTGCACACATATCAAGAACCCGCCTAAATTATCCATTGGCACACTGAAGGGTCCATTTTGAGCTGAAACAATATGCGATCTACCACAGATATAACAACAGGAGCCCCGTTGCACAAATAAGGAAAGATATTAAGACCTATTAGGAACTGCATAAAATTTTAGGAGTGACCTGAAAAAATGCTTGAAAACTACTTCTGTGATTCATACAAAGCTTTTTATGCATGACATGCTCTACGCAAATATAGGCCCTGTAATTTATGTGATACAGGTTGCATTATTCCTCACAAAAAACCATTAATATTTTAAATAGAATTTTGCACAACTGATGATAAAAATCACAAATATCAGTACTATGCAATGCATAAGCTCAATGACTGATGTGTGCTATGAGCGATGAAGGCAATGCCAGTGCAGCACTGCAGGCAATGAACGGTGTAACAGCATTCTGCAGCCCTCCTCCTCACCTCCCACCTCCCACCTCCCATCCCCCGTATCCTCTCCCTGTGCGAAAATCTACGTCAACGTCGCGAATCGCTTCGCTATTAACAGCTATCGCTGTAAATGCTTCAAACCAGGCCCCTACACACATCAATTGAAGCGTTAATACAAACTTTACTTCCTGCGCATTTTACATATGAGCAAGTTAAGCTAGTACATAAGCACGTACGGAATGCAGAGCGAACAAGCAGAACTCAATACTGAAGCGCAACATTCCAGCACTTAACTGCGCGTGCATACGGAACGTATACATGCCCCTATTAATAGTAAGTAAGGTTGTGCACATGTGGGTTGCAATTAATAGCTGCATAGAACACACACATGCAGCATGTGCTCAGATGTGGCAGGTGTGTGGTTGCGACATTATCGATTGTAGAATTGTTAAAATATTACACTGCACAAATCATACAGGGGAGAAATTTTGTGTAGCTGAAGCACTCTACGTGCACAGCGAATCATAAACGACACCAACTCGCATTGCGGTTAAGGGCAATAAATTCTTGAAAACTAAATCTTACCTAGTAACCGGTTGTTGTCTGGAAGCTCTTCGAAGGCCGAATCTGCCTCTGCAGGAAACGAAAGTGCGGGCAGTTAAGAGAGAGACTGTGCGGCAGCGTCGTCCCGAAGCCACATAAAAGAGACGAAGTCCACCGAAGACACACACACGCACGCACACACACAAAGCACACGGCGGACAGGCTACAGGGGAATCTCTAGGTATGTACAGCGCGCGAGCTGGGCTGCGGAGTGACGGCCGCTCTGCGAGGCGCGCGTGCCGTGTGGCGAAGGCTCACCTCTCTTGTGCCGGGCGGCGAGCAGCGGCGGCGGAGGAGCCGCGTGCAGCCACAGGGCGAGCAGCAGGAGCAGCAACTCGCCGGGGGCCCGCATGACCTACGCGCGCTCCTCATCACGCTGCCGCGCCATGGGACGGACCGCGCTCGTTGGCGGCAACCAAGATGGCGGCTGTGGGGCACCGCCGCGCTGCTACCGCTGCGGAGCCGCGCTCAGGCGAGCCCGACGTGCGAGTAGGGGCCCGCGCCGCGGCCGCCCGAGATCGATCACTAACGCGCCGGAGCGCCGCCGCCGCGCGAGTGGCGAGTCTTCCCGCAGCTGCCCTCCGCGAGAGGAGCACCACCCGCGCACGCTGCCGTCGGCCAAAGTGGGCTCAGGGGCTCAGGTGTCGCTTTCGGCCGATTCGGCCGTCGATCGTGCGGGGTGCTGCTCGACTCGGACGTTCCATATTGCGCGCTCCCGGGTGAAGGTCAAAGCATTATTCCGCTCGCCAAACAGCGCACTTCTCCGCTGGCTCCGGTAGAGAGACGGAGCACCGCGAGTGCACTTTACTCGATCATTAGAAGCTGATTGCGTCAGCAAATATATTGCTGCGCGCATCATGATTTCTGTCACTTGCAATTATAAGTGCCGTTTAGTGCAGCGCGACGGAAAAGAAAATTGGTGCCCACGCATCGGTTACGAGATTCGAGAACGCTTTCGGTGGATAATGAGATTTTTTCCATTCACTTCTTCTATTCCGGTCCTTAACTATTCTGTAAAAAATATAAGCAATTGTAACCGATTTAGCATCTTTGGAATTGTGACATATATTAACTATCCAAATCAGAGTCCATGAAAATTCATTTAATTTCGATGACTGAGTTATCAATTGGTTTCATTTGGAAGTGCTCCAATTTGATAGTCCAACCGTGGCCGCTGTGGTCGCCGCGATCGGCTGCATTTCATCGCGGAGGGTCCAACTCTCAATTGAAAAAATTGAGTGTTCAGCTTGTACCAGTTAAATTTTTGCCCTCATTGAGCAGTCCATATAATACACTGCCATTTGGATGCACCAATAGTATATAATTCGTGGACCATGTTAAATTGGGTTGTTCGATCCCACTGAGCATGACCTGTGAAACTACTGCTGCATTCACCATGCAATGCGAGCAGAAATTTTCAATTGGAACCATTGGAATTAGCTGGACTCAAGAGTTCAGCAAATTTGGCTCACAAATGCATTAAGGTCAAATTTATTTCCTTACTCAGGCAAAGAGCCAGCCGAATTGGGACTATTAAAAACATTCTACTAATTAACTTTTAATTTGGTTTATATGATGAAGGATTAAGGCGCATTATCATTCACATCCATGGACACATGAACCGCTTCAAGGGACTGCAGTTAGATTGCAGTATACGCCGGGCAAGCGGCGGAGCCCGCCCCAGCCTTTAGTTCCAAGCCCATCGCGAGTCGGTGATGATGTGTCTCGACTTGGGAATACTGAGAGCCAGAGCGATGGCAATCTCCTCTGCGTGTGTTGTGCCGTAGGCTTTGAAAGTTAGCCCGTTAACTATGTTCGTGCTGTGTACGACTGCAGCCGTATACCACCCCCATCTTAGATTAGCTGCCGATACAAAGACCCAAATCTGCATAACCTTATTTGGGCGCCCGATCACCAGGCTCTCAAGGGAAACGAACAGGCCGATCAGGCCGCCCGCGCACTCTCTCCGGGCATCTCCCTGTCCTTGGAAGCCTACTCCCAACCAGACAATCTGACCTTTACACTAAATGACATCATCGATTACTGCAAGAAGGAGCACAGGCGCACCCGGCCCTTTGTTGTTGTTGTGGCTGTAGGAAGAAGGAAAAGAAAATGCACGGGCCTGCTACTGGCTCTGTAGCTGAGCCACCTCCGCTGATTGATTGATTTGACTTATAGGAAGGGAAAGGCGCAGTAACTGTCTCACTTGTTTTCCGTGGACACCTCAACCGCGCCGTGAGGGAAGGGAGGAAGGTGGGAGTGAAAGTGGAAAGAAAGAGGAGCCGTAGTGGAGGGCTGCGGAGTAATTTCGACCACCTGGGGATCTTTAACGTGCGCTGACATCGCACAGCACGCGGACGCCTCTTCATTTCGCCTCCATCGAAACGCAACCGCCGAGGTCGTGTTCGAACCCGGGTATTCCGACACAGTGGTCGGGCGTCTTACCAATGCACCACCCAGGCGGGGCCCTCCGCTGCCTCGTGCGGACAGAAGAGAGAAAGTAGAGGAAAGAAAAAGAAGAGGGAGAGAAACGCGCCGCAACAGCCGTCGTCCGCCACCTAAGCGGTGGCGGGTGCAATGACGACCTACAACATACAAAAATTCGGTGGCAGGCTAGCCCCCGCCGCAAGTGGCGTTGACCTACCTATCCCAGCCCCATCAGGGCCAGGACCAGCCACCCCACCTCGCTCCCTCATCGCGGCCCCTTGTACTGGATCGCGCTGACGATCGCCTCCCCATCAAAATTTTCACCCATACTGTACAGTGCCCGGCGGTGCTTAAACATTTCAACACATCTTTTGATGATGCGTGCCAGTACTGTGGGGAGGTAGCTGACACCTTCCACATGGTCTGGGCGTGCCCATCAAACCCATATATTCCTCCCAAATCCAATCCAACCAAAGAGGACTGGGAGGTGGCCCTGCTCGGCTGTCAAGACCTCAAGGCTAAAAGACCTTGGTTCAATGGACGCGGGCGGCGTTGGTTGCCGATGGGGCACAGGAATATGGGCCCCACCTATTATTGCGAGGAGAGGAAGTCAATAAGTCTCTAAACCAAACACCTTTCTAACCATTTAATGGTTAATACATGATTATACACCACCACCTTTAAAGGACAGGAGAAAGGTGGAATTAAAGGAAGGAAGAAAGAGGTGCTGTGCCTCCCCGCTGAAGTTTAGACCAAGTACAACAAATGTGTCTTTAAAACCATACTTAACTGAGCTTCCGTTCTTCGTAACTATAGGTTCAGCCAAGTTGAACCACAGCTCTTTTTTAAGGGAAAGCTTCACTACAGGTAGTTCGAGCCGTCGGGTATGCACGGTTTTCACCTCCAAGTGACATTGTCAGATACTGCGCCTTCATTAAAAAACAATTTACATTGAAGGTCAAATGTTCGGCGGCAGACGACCTTCAGGTTTGGCGTAAAGCTTCTGCTCTAAAAAATCATTGTATTACGACGGGCAACGAAAAATGCAAAACTGCATTGATTTATAGGAAGGGAAAGGCGCGGTAACTGTCTCACTTGTTTTCTGTGGACACCTCAACCGCGCCGTAAGGAAGGGATGGTGGGAGCGAAAGTGGAAAGAGAGAAAGAGGAGTCGGTAGTAGAGGGCTACGGAGTAATTTCGCTCACCTGGGATCTTTAACGGGCGCTGACATCGCACAGCACACGGACGCCTCTTCGTCTCGCCTCCATCGAAACGCAGCCGCCGAGGTCGGGTTCGAACCTGAGTACTCAGGGACAGTAGTCGGGCGTCTTACTACTGCATCACCCCGGCGGGGAACAAAAAAAAAATTACCGACGATTACGTTACTTCCTAATGCGAAATTTGAGCGCAGCAAATAAGCTGTTTCACCTTTTCGATAGATTGAGGCAAAGAAATCGAGCAACACATGTATGCGCTATCAGAATTTTTTCGTCTCGCTCATGGCTCAGAAAGAACTGGCAGATAATTTCGCAGTGGCGAACGGCAGCGGCAATTTCGGCTCGGGCGGTGCACATATACAGATCCGCCGCCACCGATCTGGCTCTCTGATTGCCACCGCACAGGGGTTGCATTGGAGGAGGAGCGAAGAAAGGAATTAAATTCGAGCCGGCGCTTTGACAACCGGAGACTCGCAGGAAGAGGGGGGAGGGGGGCGGCGTGTACACCCAGCGGCAAACGATGGGGGCAGAAGCGCGCGCAGCAAGCGGACAACGAGACAAAGGGAGGAGGGAAGAGATAGCAGCGACTGATTGATGCTGACGCCGATAGTGAGTCAACCCCAGCTATGGAGTTGGTTTCAGGGACAACGCCGCCGATCCCGACGCAAACAATATGATACCCTCGCTTCCGCAGCGCCAAGAACCAGGTCTAGCCGTGGGAAGGTGGTCACGTATTCGTCGACGTGCCGGGGCCTAAGTGAAATAACCGGCGCGTCGGCAACTGAAGAGCACCCTATCCGCCACACAGGAACGGGGGGGGGGGGGGGGGGGGGGGGGGGACCCTCCCCTCCTCTTTCTGCATGGCGGCGACGGTGTTCTATGCAGTCACGTTATCTTGACTCTCTAGCGGCGTCAGCGGCATCCAGCGGTATCAGTAGGTCGCTGCTAGCGCTGGGGGGATGAAAGGGGGGCGGAGCTGGTTACGAGGCCGACGCCGACGCGAAACCCAGGAACGGACGCCAAAGAGCTGCGCTCTAAAAAAAAATTTGCAACTGGTTCAGAGGAAAGGAAAGACGCAGAGTCGGTCACACTTCTTTCTGTGGACACCTGAACCTCGCCGTAAATGAAGGGGACAAGAAGGAGTTAAAGTGGAAAGAGAGAAGGGGGAGTCGTAGTGGAGGGCTCAGGAGTAATTTCGACCACCTGAGGATCTTTAACGTGCGCTGACATCGCACAACACGCAAACGTCCCTTCGTTTCGCCCCCGTCGAAACGCAGCCGCCGGTGGTTGCGATCGAACCCGGGAACGCCAGCACAGTAGGAGGGGGAGGTGGTGAAGGGTGGTTGTTCCTGGCCTCACGGGGCTGGGACGGTAGGTCTACGCCGCATGAGGCGGGGGCTAGCCAGCCACCGAATTTTTATCTGTTGTAGGCCGTCATTGCACCTGTCATCACTTAGGTGGTGGACGACGGCTGTTGCAGCGCGCGTCTTTCTCCCCCTCTTTATTTCTTCTCTACTTTCTCCCTTCTGTCCGCACGAGGCAGCGGAGGTGGCTCAGCTACAGAGCCAGTAGCAGGCCGGTGCATTTTCTTTTCCTTCTTCCTACAGCCACAACAACAACCAGCACAGTAGTCGGGCGTCGTACCACTGCACCACCGCAGGGCTCAGCGTTCTGAATTAGCAATAGATTAGCTGCTTAATTTGTTGACTTAGCGTTACAAAGGGTCTAGCTAACACTATCATCAGCGCAGAAGAAATGTAGCGGAAACGTACTTCGCTACTCGTGTAACTGCGACTTCTGTAAGTAACATGCTCATAATTACCGATATACACCGCAGTATTACGTTCTACGGCACGTTTCTAAGTTCAATTTCCACTATCATCGCAGTCATGAAATTTGCAGCGTTCTGAATTAGCAATTTTTATCATGACTGTGACGTTGGTGGGAACTGAAAACTCAACAGATTAAGCAGCTAATCTTTCTTTTAACTAAAATCTCATTAGTTTGCTGCTGTGTTTTTGTAGAAAACAAAATGTACCCCCCTCAAGGAAATAATTGACTTCCAATCGGACATTCCCATGGAGTGTCCATTAGGGCAACAACTGGAGAGAGAGAGAGAGAGAGAGGGGAAAAAACCCTTTATTTCCAAAGATTGAAAGATCGCGGGTGACTGCACCTTAATGTGACCCCTATAGTACAGTTATCTCATGGTACGAGGTCAGTGTTTCAGCCTAAGTGTCCGAGCTTGCGGAGCTGATCTCCCGATTTGTCAGACATCGGGCTATATACGATCTGCCTCCCCGATCGTTCCCAGAATTGTCTGAGTGAGCGATGGCCCATACCAATTCGATTCAATGTTGCGGAGTGCAACCACGCAAGATGCCTGCTGCCGCCTTATTGCCTACCGGTGGTGGTGGTGGTGAAAATATTTATTATAATACATAGAGGTATATACACTAGGTGGGATGCCTAGACAGGCACTCCATTGGCGTTTTCCGCAGCCTGGGCGCGCTGCGTTAAGACCTTTTGGGCCTCTAGGGTGCAGCAGCCGGACAGGGTCGCCTCCCAGTTCTATCGGCTGGGGTTGGGGATAGGGGGCAAAGATGGGTTTTTCTGGCAGGCCCACACCATGTGGTAGGTGTCAGACACCTCCCCACAGTGCTCCCCACAGTGCGAGCACAGCCCGTCGAATTGCGGATCAAAATGTTTTAGAGTAGCCGGGCACAACATTGTATTGGTGAGCAGGCGCGGGAGCACCCGCTATTTAGCCTCACCATTACAGAAATTTGTAATGGCCTGCTTGGAGTGACTGTGCTTCGATGTATCCGTGATGGCTAGCGCAACGACAGCCTCTTTGAATGACAGATCCGACTGAAATAAATTGGAGGCTATGTCCAAATGGATGATCCAGTTCAAACTGTAAGCCTTTTCGAATGCTCAACTGGAAGTATGAAAGCAAACTATGCACTCATGAGTCCAATTAGTTGACCTTTTGAGTCCATTTCATTCCAACTAGAATGCCCAATCGGCCCCAGTAGTTTCTTTGCCTCGGATACCTAAAGCTCTGCAGTCAAATTTGTTCTACAGTTCCTACTGGATCATCCAATTGAGAGGTCATATTGAACATAGGTTCTAACTGGTCCCAGTTCCGTTGTTCCAATTGGCAGGTCTAACTTGAAGCCAATGGCTTTCCTGTTGTTGTTGCGGCTGAAAGAAGAAGGAAAAGAAAATGCAAGGGCCTGCTACTGGCTCTGCAGGTGAGCCACCTCCGCTGCCTCGTGCGGACAGAAGAGATAATAGAGAAAGAAAGAAAAAGAAGAGGGAGATAAAGACGAGCGTCGCAAAAGAGAGATGCACACTGCTTTCTACAAACACACAGCAGCGAACTAATTAGGCTCTGGTAAAAATATTAGCAGCTTAATTTTCTAAGTCGTTTTAATCATTTTTGACATCACTGGAGTAGTAAGTGTATAAAATCAATAACATTTTAATGCAATTAAAATGGTGGCAGTATAAGCATAGGCTGAACCTAATTATACGAGTGAGAACTCTGTTAAGAATGGTTTAGCAATTAAAGTGCTACAGGTTTAAGAGATTGAATTAAGGGGATGCTAAGGTTTTAAGAGTAGATTTCATAGCGTCTTTAAAGTCGCCTTTTTATTTCGCGATTTCTTTTACGCGATAACATATACAACTCGTTCGGTCGAAGAGCAGCCGCAGTTGCCGTAACACAGAATTGAGGAAAAAATGTTGTAAAAGAATTAGGCGGACAGTTAGGCTTAAGACTAGACACGGCAACGCCTCTAACACCGTACTTTCAATCCGCGAATGTGTATATTTTTTGTTCAAGTTCGTTTTGAGGAAAGGAAGGCGCCGTATCTGTCTTGCTTCTCAACGGACACTTTTACATCAATTAACGGCATGAGTCAATCTCGGATATATCGAATTATTGATTATATTGAACTGTCAGAATATCCCCTTGATATTCCCATGGAAAAATCAGAATATCGCACTCCCGCTCAGTGGAATATTCGATATATCGAACTGCGCATCGCTGCTCTGCAAGGTGCGCTTCTGCTAATGGCGCCCCTACGATCATTTTTCACTGTCAGGGACCTCCTGACAGTGCTAACACTGTAAAACCGCTTGATGAGGTGAACGCCGGATAGCTTGTTTTCAACGCGACACTTCTGCTATGTGGAAAAGCCAAGGTTGATTACATCGGTTGTCATGCGGTGAAGCCAGCCTAGCTAGTCGAGGTTTGCGGCGGTTGTTGCGTGGACTGCTTCTCTGCTGAGGAAAACGGAGAAATCAACTGTACCTTATTTCAACTGAGTTGTTACGGCGCTTATAGTGTACTAGCAATAAAATTATGCCTCCTAAGGTGAGCGGTACGTGGCGCTTCCCAAGGCACCTTCTGCGGCAGCTCTGATGAGAGTCCCAACCTCAACGGCACAGGAGGCTAGGTGCAAGCAGCGTGAGCTTCGACGCTCCAATATGATTCTACCAAATATTTAGAGCACGCGTTCGCGTTCACATAGCAACACATGGCGCTGTGCTCCTCGCTTTGGCGCCTGGCGCAAGGTGACGCTCGGCGCGCGTGTGCGATGTGTGCGCTAGGGAGTACACATGTGCGCCGCCCGAGCGGGTCGCCACCCCCAAGGCGAACAGCAGGCTGACACTACGCCGGCGTGCAGCACAACACTGCAGGAAGCGTTCTGCTATCTCGGATACACCATGCTGACCCTGTGTTAGTGGAGCTTATCTCTTAGCATATTTTGTATATCGAATCATCGGTATATCGAACTATTTCGCGATCCCCTCGATTCCAATATATTCAGGATCGGCTCTCGCAAACTCGCTAACAACGTTTTAGATATATCCGGGATTGCTATCGCAAACTAGCTTGCAACTTGACTATCAGATGGGTGCCAAGTGGGAACGAAACGGTGCGACACCCCCAGCCCTAGTAGTCTGGGGCTACAGTTCCGGCATATGAGCTAGCGCATCTGCCGGACCATGTGTGGAGCCGCGTTTCTCTGGCCGTGTACTGTACACTGAGATGGTTTCGGAAGCAGCTTTCACTTTAGTCGCCATCTTGAGAGAAAGACGAGGACATCGTCACTGTTTCTAGCATAACCTCGGACAGTTTTCAGTCACTTGTTTTTGTTTTCAGTGTGAGAACAGTGCAGCAGCTGCGACCGGGCACAGGGAGAGGAAAATCTTGGTCCAGTAAGACTGCGTAATCTAGTGATTGAGGGGTTCAGATCATTGGATTGGAAATCGAGGTTTGAGTGGAAGGTGCCGGAGGAAAGTGTTTCCTGGCTCGCAGTGCCCTCGGCTCTGCCGAAACTGATCTCCAGTGTTTACTAAGTATTTTGGAATATTGCGTAAATATGCACTGTAAATAAGTTTTTATACAAAAATCATCGACTCAGATGGTTATCTTGCCTTTCTTGCCCTTCCCTCGCCCGAGATATCTGTCCCCGACGAGCTCTTCTTGTGCAACGGGCCCACTTCTTGGGCAAAGTATCAGTTCTCGTCACTCTGGTCGCGGTGGAAGGAAGGACTCGGCAAAAGAACCGGCAAACCAGTTTTTTCAGCGTTCAGTAGTGAGCGCTGGCTGTTCCCTTGGCTTGCTCTGGCCTGAACCCGCGGTTATGTGGGTGAGGTGTCACACATTTAATAACAAATTTTTGAAAGGTATCTCACATCGCCCAGCAGCTTTCCGGGCTAATGATTTCACTCGTGTAAAGGGCCGCCCCGCCGCGGTGGTGCAGTGGTAATACGCCCGATGTGCTGGAGTACCCGGGTTCGAATCCGACCACGGCGGCTGCGCTTCGATGGAGGCGAAACGAAGAGGCGTCCGTGTGCTGTGCGATGCCAGCGCACGTTAAAGATCCCCAGGTGGTCGAAATTATTCCGTAGCCCTCCACTACGGCTCCTCATTCTCTCTTTCCACTCTCGCCTTCCCACTTCCCCTACGGCTCGGTTCAGGTGTCCACAGAAACATGTGTGACAGATACAGCGCATTTCCCTTCTTGTGAACCAATATATTTATTATTATTATTATTACTATTATTATTATTATTATTATTATTATTATTATTATTATTATTATTATTATTATTATTATTATTATTATTATTATTATTATTACATATAACTTCCACTTTCTAGCCTAATTATTGTATTTAATTTACTTCACGTTTTGTTTTTTCTCCTGTTCAGGGCTGTTTAAAGTATCTTAGTACTGCTTTTTATCCGTTTCTTATTTATATTTTAACTTAACTTTATTTTCGAATCTTACTGTCCCGCGTTCAATTCTATATTTTTATTGTATTTCCCTGTATTTCTAGCCTGTGTTTTAAGTACCACGCACTTGTTGTGCCTGGAATGGTTGTTTATTTTATGTATATTTCTATTTACTATAATGTCAGTTATTTGCTTTTTTTTTTCCTCTATCTATCTATCTATTGTTTTTTTTTTTTTTCGTGATGTGCTCTACAGTTATCTGACTGTGCATATAAGACATGCTACTCATTGATTTCTTTCTTTCCGTGACACTTTTCGTCTCAGTTTCATTTCATGTGTTATTTGTTTCTTCTTTTGTGTTGTGTGTGTGTGTGTAAAACTTGTGTGTGCACTGTCATTTTTTTTTTTTTTTGTGCTGCAGCACGAAGACCACATGGTTGTTCCTGCGCACATTAAATAAGGATTGATTGATTGATTGATTGATTGATTGATTGATTGACTATTATTATTAACAAAGAATTAAAGGCGTCCCTGTGCTCGGCGATGTCGAATTGTTCGCGGTGAAATACGTTTGCGCAAAGAAACGCGGCCACGTCGTCCATGGGCTATATTCGGGGCATGCTCGACCAGATACGGTGGCTTTGTCGTCGGATAAAAAGGGCTGAGTGTCATTTGAAGGGTGGTTAACCACATGGCTGTGTGGGTATTAAAATATAGAGTAGGCTCTAACTGCACATGTCTCACACAAATTCGATACCACATCATATCGCAATACTAAAATGCCTGCAGAGCTTCGCTCAACTTCCGCATTACCGGTACCATAATCGCCGGCCATTTTTTTTTTTTTTTTGTTCTTGTTAGAGCGTAGAAAAAAATGAGACGACAATTTCTGGATGTCTTTGCAATTTAGGTATGCACAACCCCAAAGTATCGGTCGCTTTTGGACGGTCGTAATTAATACGTCGTTGTGCACACTGTGGATAACTTAGAACTTATTATTATGCATGTACAGCGAGCTAAATGAGCTGGGCGTAAGTTGGAAGCAACGCTTCGTGGCTCGTCCGCATCGCCCTGGTCTACACTGATTGCCCGCATCCGGCCGTAGCTTACAACGGCCCGGGCTATACTATAGTACATTCTAGCCCAGCTAGCATATCCGGCTTGGCTAGGTCCAAGTTCATCTACTTTTTTTTCTGCAAGCCTGCCGACCAACGCCAATAGGTATGGATGGTTGTTTCTTCGTAGCAAAAATCGTTTCATTTTTTTCCCCCTTTATTACACTGACTTTAGCATGGGACAGGTACAAAACGTGATGGCAAAACACGTTTCATGCAGGCCGGCCCGTACAACGACTCCCACCGCACACTTACAATGAAAACCGGATATGTCGGACGTGTCTTTAGACACACGTAAATAGCTGGCAAACTTGTACCGCCGTGTGGCATCGACCGATGTCGTGAAGGGCACCGAGACCTGACCGCATGCGTGCATCCGACGCCGCCCATTGGCACGACATGTCGCCCCATTTTCTGTTGAAAACATCCACCCATAGTGTCGCCGGCACTGACCCAGTGGCCCCCACTGGTCACTACAATGGCGGGCCGCCAGGCCGTGACGACGAAGCGCGCTTTCCGTCGGCGGCCACAGAGATGCCTGCCGCCAGCCAAGTCGGAACGCTCGTCCTCGGAACCGCCGCTCTGCTGGTGCTCTCCACAGCACAAGGACAGGCCCGCTATGCGGGTACGTATACGCAGTTCGCTTCGCCTTCCATCCCTTCTACGATCGCTTAGCCTCTCTTCTGAAAATAGGCTATCTTAAACCTGGCATGAAAAATCTCAGAAATGTGCTCCATCGTTCCCCGTATTTCAAAGAGCTAATGCAGGTTTTAACGCCAGAACCCTACTTCCATCGCTTCATATAAAGTGAAGAAGAACACTGATCCTGATTTCGTCATTGTTTGCTTTACAGTATGTGCTGTTGATTTCATCTCCTGTTGAACATTTCCGGAATGTCAAATTTTCTGTTTCAGTCCTTTTTCCTTCTAGTCATCTATAGAATCCTCTTTCATGCAGTTTCGGCAGTGCAGTTCTTGATGGTAACCTCTTGGCGACCATCGCTTCTCCCTCTTTCCCTTCAAAGTTTGACCAGTCATACGCGCCCTTTAATGTTTCATTATATATTCATACCACTGTGAGCGTTTGAACAAGTCTGCCTGGCTCTATAATGTCAAGAACAAGGTGTGCATGTCACGTTCTCAAAGGTTTCACGCATGCATAGAGCGAATATTCATATTGGCACGCCCAACGTGTGTCCAATAAGCACCAAATGGAACCCCGGCCTGAAAAACCAAATAAACAGTTCAGCCTTCTTCCTTGTGACTTCGGCTGCACTCAAGCAACGCTTTATCACCGCAGAGACCCAGGATCAGGTCAGCAGCCGTATTTCGAGATGTTCAAAAACACCAGTGGTTCAAATTAATTTCAAAATAGTGTTGTCAATTAAAAACTATAAAACCTGCAGCAGGAAGTTCAAAACCCGTTAAAGCCGCTAAATTCAATGTTTTCATCACAAAGCTAATTTTTACGTATTTTATTTTATAATTTGCCCCGTAAACCGTATAACAGATATTCTGAATATATTAGAAAACACCTTTTTCTCTTTTGACCTGAAACTTCCGGGTTACAAATTTTTTCATTCTCTGGAATATCCCGCCAGCATTCTGTAGCGTTAAATCAAAGTTGCAAAAGTGCGTCCTTTCCTTACTACATACTGCTGTCTGCTGGTACTATCGTACTATCACTCCCATAATGACGTCGTCTGCTTCACTCTGGTTAAAGCAGACGACCTTTTCGTTCTACCAGAGCATCATCAGCATGGAGGGTGCAAGCTCGGCCAGCTAAAAGAAGGGATTTTTGTCGGAAGCATCCGTGTACTATAGTGCAATTCATCTCAGATTGCAGCTGTGCTCCTATGGCAGTTCGGACAGACGAGGTTTGCTTTCTTCGACTGCATTTGAATAGGAGTGACTTCTTCTCAAAACCTAGCGTCCTGCAGTGACTCTTTCCTAAAGTTCCGCCGGACGACTGCTAGAATTTTGCACAAGTCAATTTAAGGCGTGTCAGGCGTGCTCGAATATTCGTGACCTTGAGATCTCAGTAACAGCACGATCTCATAGCAATGTTCTCTTGGAGAAATGAATATAATTGCAAAGAACCCCCACCTATATAAATATTGTATAGGGTCACGAAAACCACCAAAAAAAAAAAAGCCTCCCGCAATAAAACATTTCTGTTCCTAGTGTGAAAACCCGCTAAATTTACCGGAAAACCAAAAATGGTACCAGCTGTCATAAGACCACGAGCAGCTTTGACACATATTGAGCTGGTACTAGTGTAGCGTTGAGGCGATAAGCTCATCGTATACCATGGCCGCTGCGAGTAAGCTAACGAATGAAGAGTTGCAAGCAGGACCGCGCATGACAGTCGACCGGGAGTGCATAAACCCAGCTTTTACAACGATTACGGATAGCCTCGATTACCCAACCGACTTCTCTCTATAGATTGTACTCCCCGCATCTTGTTCCCCAGGTTACCTTTCGTGCAGGCGAGATTAGAGGTGGGGAAGCTAAAGCACACATCGCCTCGGTTTACATGGACATATCTCCTGACATCCCCTTCAAGAGAGAAATGACTAAATTTTCCAGGGAGACCTGATTACATCACGTGGTGACAATGTGACAGCATTAGAAGCTGTTCATGTCTTAATGTCGAGTTTCGTGCCTCTCTTTCGTGGATGTGTTTGCGGACTAATGCACGTCAGTGTCCACGTAGCCGGACATCTATCCGGGTCACCTAGCTGGCGTGGTAGACGTTTCACCGAAGGTGTCTAAAAATGGCGACACGGACACAGCGAAGACACTTCGAAACGTATAGTGTTGTTACTACTGGTCTTGGAAATTTAAGGACCGACGACACAGATTTTTCACGGTGATGCTTCTGATTATATCGCATTAATAATGTTTGCCCTCCATAGTCTCTACCATAGTCTCCCATATCACGCCATCTATATGCCAAAGCGTGCACTGTCAAAGTTCGGATGTAATCATGCTGGGGCCGTCACTATAAGGCAGCAATTATAACTAGGTATTTTCGAGCCTTATGCTCACAATACTTCTGCCAAGTGAATATAAAGACTAAGTTCTTTTGTTTCGATGTGGATCACAAGAGCGCAATTTCACTAGCACCTTTTTGTAAGGTTTTACGTCACAGGAATGGTTTACGTTGTCTTGCGTCAACGTATCCGTACCACCCACAGACGTTATCCTATAGCAATTTCAATTCGTTGGGCGACAGCAAGAGTTTTATTTATCTTTTCTCTCGACCATGGTTTCCGACTGTATGTGCTGTTTTATTATATATGCTTGACCTACTTCGTGTTAAACGCACGTAGGTCTTGGTGCTAAGTTCTATGTCGACCGCTAGAAGTACTCAAGGTATAAACGTATAAATCCATTCTAGCGCCATGGTTGGCCCAGTTCGCCTAGTGTTTTTGTCGAGTGAGTGAGTGAGTGAACTTTATTAACTGCTCGGTAATCTTTTTCTTCGCCTCCACAGCAGAGGCTAACGAGCGGTTGGCGCCCCCAGTCCAGGGCACCACTGGCTTTCGCCAGTTTGCGAGCTCTTGTAGCTCGACCAGGTAGAGCTGAGCCTCCGGGTCAGAGCTGGCCAGCAAAGCCTCCCACTGTCTTTCATTTGGGTTTTAAATTTTTGTAGTTGATGTGAGCTGCATTCCCATGTTATGTGGTACAAGGTAAGGGTCTTCCCGCACCACGGGCACTCGTCTCTGAATGTCGTGGGATGCATTAGGTGTAATATGTGTAAATTAATGAAGGTGCCCGTCTGTAGCCGCCTTATATCTATGGCCTCCTCGTTGCTGAGCTTTTTATGCGGCTCCGGATATACTTTCCGCAAGCCTCTGTAGTTTACCCCGTTGAAAATTTCTGCACGCGGATTGAGAGTCCGACAGTATCGTCAGACTCCCGTTTCTCTTCCTTGCCTAATGGCCAGTGCGATAGCCAATTCCTCTGCCTCCGTGACCGTACAGTTTTGGATCGAGGCGCTAACTGCCTCCCGGCCTTCACAGTCTGTGACCGTGGCTATCGCCCTCTTTGCGTTGGTTTCGTATAAGGCTGCGTCGGTGAACCTTGACGTGTCTTGTTGGCTGATTGTTTTTTCATAATACTCTGCCCTTGCCTGCCTCCTTACCGGGTGTAGGCGGGGGTCCATGTTTCTTGGTGTGGGCCGAACTCGGTACCAATTTCTGAAATCCCGCGATACCTCTGTTGTATTGTTATAAGCCTATAGGTGTGTTCTATATCCCAGTCTTTCCAACACCCGTCTTCCCGTCCTCGTTTGTAGAAGTCTGTTTAGCTGTGACTTGATTTGGGGTTCTGCTAATTCTTGTATTGTATTGTGTAGACCCAGAGCAGCTAGCTTGTGGTTTGATGTGTTCTTGGGGAGCTTGAGTGCGGTCTTGATCGCCATTTTGATGATGGCGTCTGCTCTGTCTTCCTCTCCTTTGGTCATATTGAAGTAGGGTAGAGCATACGCTACTCTGCTAATAACGATCGGCTCCGGACAAGTTTGAGTGTGTCGGGCTCCTTCATCTCCATCTTTTTGCTGGTCACCCGTGCTATCATTCGGGCGACCTGCTGGGTCGAGGTCTTGAGCAAATTAAGTGTGTGTTGACACTTTTGATTCGATTGGAGCCACATCCCCAGGATCCTCACGGTTGTCTTTTCGGGTACTGTCTCCCCTTGCAGCCGGATCTCGAGCTTGTGGCCCTGATCTGTGGGAGCAGAGCGGTTGCCCTTCCATCGCCAGAATCTGATCAGTTCTGATTTTCTTGATGAGCACTCCAAGCCTATCTGCTTTAGATATTATTCGATGACAGATGCTGCTTCTTGCAATTTCGCTTCCTTCTCCCCGAGTGATCCTGTGGTCGTCCAGATGGTGACGTCATGAGCATACATAGCGTGCTGCATGCCCTCCACCTTCTCGAGGCGCCTGACCAGGCCTATCATTGCCACGTTGAACAGCGTGGGCGAAATGACTGCTCCTTGAGGTGTCCCTTTGTTGGGCGGGGAGAAGGTCTCTGTTTCTATATTGATGCTGCCATAAGGGAAACCTACTCCTAGGCCAATTGAACCTGTCTCCGACGCTGCGAGACACCCCAGTAGAGGAGGGCTACGAGTTAGTGTCGACCTCCTGGGATTCTTGGACACTGCACAGCACACGGGCCTTAGTCGGAGTGAAAATTTCCTTCAAAGATATGCACAGTTTGCTGTTCGCAATAAAAACTGCATGTCCACAACATTCTTCAGCAAATTACTGTTGTGCGAGTCGCTACACAAAGCACATATATTTAGTCGTCGCGTGGCTGAAGTCAGTCTAAGGCCACAGGTCGAAGCAGCCCAGAGAGAAAGATAAGAAAACTGAGCGACAAGATAATGCTGAGAGAAATGTAATAAAGCTAAGCGATAGAACACGCTTCAGCACCCTTCACTGAAGTAGTAGTCATTAAAAGTTTATTCGGGAAAACAAGAGAACTTCTTGCTGAAAGCCTGAGTGTCAGTCCCTAGTCCGGGACGCCATTGGGAATGGCTGCTGCACGGGCGCGCGCTACCAATGAGCGTTGAGCTTCCAAGGTAGAGCAGCAGAGGAGGTACTCATCCGAGGCCTATTTAGTAAGGATGAGAAAGGGAACGAGAAAGAGAGTGGAGTGGCGGGGCTCGAAGCTACTATGTGGAAGGTGTCGGCGAGGACCTGAGAAGTCAGTCACGTGCCAGAGATTTCCGGAATAAGTGTCGGAAAGTGTTGATGTGAAGGCAGCGTAATCTTCGTTCGCCCGCTTTCACCCGACCGCTTGCCGGGTCAGGGCATAGTCGGCGCGAAGTTCGACAATAATCCAGAATGTCTCCGTAGCGCGTGAGACCCAAGTTACCAAGATCCGGTTCAGGACATGGAGGGGCAGCGGCCTGGTGGAGAGAAGCGCGGGCAGCGGCATTCGCCTGTGTGGCCTGGAGTCCAGACTATTCTGATGGAGTGAAGGTCGAAACGCCAGGAGGCAGCCCGAAGGAGATGAGCCGCCAGCGGGGAGATGGAGCCCCGGATATGTCGAGAACAGGCTGATCGTGAGTGTGTCACGATAGTTTGAGCGGTGGGATGGGAGGCGGCCAAAGCAATAGCAACCTCCTCTGCATCAGTTACTGTGTCGGCTCTAAAGGAGGGGCCATCGACGTGGCGACCATCTGTGATCACAGAGGCCGTGAAATGACCCGAGAGGGAAGGGCCCGAAACGTCGACGTAGAATACGCTGGGGCGATCGTAGTGGCACGCCTAAAGGGCAGCAGCTCGCGCTTGCCTGCGACCGAGGTGTTCGGGATTCATGTTATGGGGGAGTGGCTTCACATATAACTTCTGGCGCCAAAGTTTCGGTACCGGAAAGGAAAGGACCGAGCCATAGATTGGTTTGATGTCTGTCAAGTCTGTGTAGCAGGCGGCGCTCGGAAACCTCTTTCGACAGACCGCCGAGTTGGTTGACACGAGAGGCTTCCCTGAACTCCGCGAAACAGTTGTGCACTCCCAGGGAAGCAAATTGGCCATTGTAAGGGGCGATGGGAAGGTCCAGCGAGCGCTTGTTAACAGAACGCAGAAGAGTACATATTTAGTTTTTGTGGTGACGACGCCGACGAAGGTAGGGGCAGGCGTAGAGGACCCACTGGTCACAAACGCTTGTTCCAGCCGAAGGGATTGAGTCCCTCGGAGGCCGCCAAATTTGGTAGAGACCCGCCCAATCATATTACTCACTTGTTCGCTGGTGCGTTGAGGGCGGCTATAGTGCCCTTAGGATTTAGGGAGGACGAGAAGTGAAGCCCGAGAATCCGAAGGTCCTGGACTGACAGGACAGGGCCGGACGGAAGGGAAATGTGGGGTGGCGGTAGACGGAAGACCGAGAAAAGGGCCGATTTGGCTAGGGCAACCCAAAGGAAGCAGCGTAATTGTTCACCGTAAGGGCAGCCTATTGTAGGTGCTCCTCTATTTGAGCCGGAGAGCCGGTGTTGGTCCAAATTGTAATATCATCCGCATAGAGCGCATGTTGTATCCCCTCGACCTCATGCAGGAGGCAGGGGAGGTTCATCATGGCCAAGTTGAAAAGGAGTGGGGCAAGAGGACAAGACCGCTCCTTGATGCATTCCCCGCGTGCATAGTCCATATGGGCCGTGTTCTACGGAATCGAGGCGGAGGAAGATGGTGCGATGTGAGAGAAAGGCGCGGATGTAGTCAAACACATGTAGTCAAACACTTTCTCTCTGCAGTTTATAATGGAAGGGCTAGCGAGAATACTGCTATGTTTGACATTGTCGAACGAGCCCCGAAGATCGACCTAGAACGGCTTTGTCATTGCGGATCATAGTAGTCGGCTCTATAATATCATAGCCTCATTTAGTGTATAAAGGAGGCTATGATAGTATCGTGGTGGAGGTGGAGCGTGACACGTCCTGTGCCGACAGGTGCGGGCGAAAGCCAAACATCGTGTCGGCAAAGATCCCCCTGGCCTCCGGGTAAGCGGAAAGGCGGTCGCGGACAATAGTTTCAATGAGTTTACCGGTGCAAGAGGTGAGAGAGCTGGGTCTTAGGGCCTCAATGCTAACCTGCTTGCCCGGATTGGGGATGAATGTGACCAGCGAAGTGATCCATTCCGATGGGAGCGCCGAGCCGTCCCATATCGAATCGATGATGTGCAGCAATGATAGAGCCTGATCGGGGATATTGGACAGGAGCGAAACTGTGATGCCATCCCGGCCAGGGCTGTGCCCTGTCGCATTTTTGCTAGCGCAGCCCGCAAGTCAGGGAGCCTGTATGGAACATCGAGGCTGGAGTTGGGGGAACAAAAATAACTTACGTTCCGGGCCTAAGGGGTGGATTGTGCGACAAAAGTATTGGTCGCAGAGATCCTGCGTGAGTTGGTCCGTCTTGCCCTGATAGGGATGCAAGCCGCGGATGAGTTGACGCTATTTCTCCACGGGTGTTGGAGGGGTCCAGAAGGCATAGGAAGAGTTGCCAGATGCTCTTAGAGTTCATCTGGCCTGCTGCCTTCGTGCAGGTGTCGATCCAGTCTAAGTTGTTGGCAAGCTGCACAAAATGTGCAGCTCAATGCAGGAGCGAGTTTACGATTAAGCTTGTTCGATCGCCACCAACGGCGTATGAGGCCGCGAGCATCCCAGAGATGCAGGAGATGTGGGTCGATAGGAGGAAGATTAGAGGTGACAAGGGTCTGCGTGTGTGCTCATTCCGTAAGGGCATAGAATGCTCATGCCGGATATTTGCCTCAATCGGGAATCGAGGGGAAGGATTGAGATATGTATTTAATCCAGCCAGTATAAGACAGGCCTGGCTTCAATGTTGGCGCATTTTCTGACACGGTGTGAGGCAATGTGGAGCAGAAAATGATCGCTACCGAGATTTTCAACCGGATTCTCCCATATAGAGCATCACGGATGATACGGTTGAGGGAGAGGTCTGGGCAAGTGTCACGTGATACAGAATTGCCGCACGTGTAGGATGTACTGGATCGGTGAGCAACGCATAAGACTGAACGACGAGATGAGCTAGCTCTTTAAACTGTCGGCCCCAGGTCTTCTCATAGTTGTATCCCCAGTGGGTGCTGGGGCCGTTGAAGTCACTAACTATAGTTGCAGGCGAAGAAGAAGCGGACAATCGCGTGGGCAGGCGCGCTCGCGCTAGGTCCGCCATCATTCATCAAACGTCATCTACCATCGCCATCGGTCATGTTCTGTCTCCTTTCATCATCGGCTTGCCGCCCCGTAACATTTGGTTGGAGGCGCGGGATACATCATCATCACTCGTCATCCTGGCCCGGAGCTTCGGAGCCCTGTGTCATCTTGCGCCGTCGGCAACGGGTTCCTGGGACGACGCATCACCTGGCTGTTCCCCAGCCTGCTGGACCCGACGCCACATCGCCGTTCTCCACCCCCGCCCAGTCCGCCGCCCAGACCAAAAGACACGAAGAAACTCAAGGAGCCCAACTTTAACATCCCACCGACCTGAGACCCCACGAACACGCGCAAGGACACATCACAAGACACAGCGCATGAAAGACCTGACCGAAGGATCCTACCGACCCGAAACGCCGACCAGACGAACCCACCGATCCCGATACAACACTACACGTAAAGACGTCGCCCCCGCCTGTGCCGTTTGATGCGTAACTAAGACCCATGCCATCAAATCCTGGCAACCGGTTCAACGAAAGCTTCCTGGGCCAGGCTTCAATGGTCATGTTGTTGTTGTTGTTCTCTAATTTTATGGCACATACCCACACAGGGGGATCGGCTCATTGGTCATCATGGCGGCAAGCCGCTACCTTCTTTCTCTTCTTTCTTCACCGGTCCGCACAAGATCACCGTCATGTCACAACTCTGATCAACTTTGACTTCTTCTTCGTCCCCCGATCGGGACGATCGCTCGGTGGCCCCGGGTATAGTGTTACGGGCGAAGAAGAAGAAGCGGACAATCGCGTGGGCAGGCGCGCCCGCGCTAGGTCCGCCATCATTCATTAAACGTCATCTACCATCGCCATCGGTCATGTTTTGTCTCCTGTTTTATATTCATCGGTTTGCCGCCCCGTAACAATGTTACCAGTGGTTGACGGGCCGCCGTACGCAGGACATGATGGAAGAGTTGCATGACTTAGACCATGCAGTAGTCATACGGGAGGTCCAGATCGAAATCTATCTGAACCGCCGTGTGCATCTTATGCAGGAAGAGGAAAGTGCCGCCCCCTGCGTAGGGAGTAACCGGAAAGAGTGGGGGTTGGGCCATATTCCTGGAGTGCCAAGACGGTTGGTTGTCAATGTATTGGAGGAATAGGGAAAGGCGTTAACGCTTTCACTTGTTTTCGAACCCTCATTGGAACAGCCATGGAGTGAACATGGAGAGAAAGGCAAGAGGACGCATAGACAAGACAGCGCTTCGGCGCTCCACTCGAAGTGGGCGCTAGAGAAAAATAACAGACAATAAGAACAGGCTTCGGCCTCCCTCATCGCAGCGACCTGGAGAGTTCCAGGAAAGAAACAGAACGGATAGATACCACGGCACCTCGCATCGAAACGACCGCCGGAGTAACATACTAAAACGAGATATTTAAAATAAATTCAAGTCATATTTCATGCAAACTCGCGCTAGAAGCCCGCAAGTGTAACAAATTGGCCGGTTATCCGTGGTGCGCCAGGGATTACGTGGTCTTGGAGCCGGTCGCATAAACTGCGCAGGTTCTCGCGCAGGCGCAGGAGGCGGCTGAACGTAGGCAGGTGGCGGTGGAGCATATGTAGGTGGCGGTCGGGCCGCAACAGCCGCATATGTTAACGGCGCTGTAACAGGCATGGGTTGAGGGGCTGGAGGAAGAGATTCAGCTACTTGTTCTTGAATAATGTGGCGTAAACTGGGAGCTAGGTGTGAGGAAGGCTCTTGATGGCAGGATATAAGGGAGAGCTGTCGAGCAACTTCTTCCCGAATGAAGCTCTTAATTTGTGACAGGAGCGCAGAATGTTCGCCTGCATCTGTCAGGCCAGCAAGGGACTCAGAGTGCATGGTGTTCGCGCGCGTTATGGCCCTTTGTTTCCGCAGTTCATCATAACTTTGGCACAGTGTGACCACTTCCGCGACGGTGCGGATATCTCGAGCCGACAGCATCTGAAAGGCATCGTCATCGATGCCTTGCAGAATGTGCTTGATCTTCTCGGCCTCTGACATGTGTGGGTTAACGCGCTTGCACAAGTCGACGACGTCCTCGATACAGCTCGTGAAATTTTCGCCAACTTGCTGAGACCGCGTACGCAAGCGCTGTTCAGCGCGGAGTTTCCTCACAGCTGGTCGGCCGAAAACTTCAGAGAAGCTGGCTTTAAACGCGGACCATGATGGAATGTCCGCTTCATGGTTTCGAAACCATAGGTTTGCTACGCCGGTGAGATAGAAAATGACGTTGCTTAACTTTGTTTCCGCGTCCCATTTGTTGTAAACGCTCACTCGTTCATAGGATGTGAGCCAGTCCTCGACATCGTGGTCGTCAGTGCCGCTGAAGATGGCGGGGTCTCGCTGGCGGAGGGAGCCGGCACAGATGATGGCCGAGCCAACTTGTACAGCTTGGTGGTTGACGTCCTCAGGCATCGCAGGAGGTGGTAATGTACGGCTGCGGAGTTCCAGGGCGAGAGGATAGATCTTACCCAGCACCTCCACCAAATGTAAGAATGGGGGGTTTATTCAGCAGATCAACAGGACTTGATCAGCAGGACTGAGCAGATCAGCGGCGAATACAGCGGCAGCGAACACAGTCAGATCCAGCACGCGCAGCGATCACGATGCCACTGACTGGCATGTTCCTTGTGCACTTCTTCCTCTTCACAAACTTTAAAATTTCCCGCTTAAAATGCATTCAGCGAGATGTGGTGCTGTGGCTACTAAGTTGTTGGGTGAGCAGGACCGTGCGCACTCACTACCCGGAAAAGAAACCATTAATAACAATATTCTCCAACGACGGCTCACGTCGATACCAACGTCGCTATGTGGTTTAGCTGACTTTTTTTTCTGGGTGTACATCGCTTAGTGCCTGTATGAGCCATTCTTTGTATTCGATCAACACGACCTTATCAGACTAGCGAAATATTGATTTAATCACATGGAAATTTGGAACTTTCCGCCCCAACAAAGACTATACTGGCTATTTTAACAGGCCCCGTATCGCAGAAAAGCCGGTGTCGGCGTTGTGGTTGTAACGCGAAAATCAGAAGAGAGTAAAGAAACAATAAGCGTTTTGCGGAAACACGCGAAGTCGAACATGATTACTTTGCAGTGCGAGGCGAGCACGCAACCACTCCGCCACAGAACCGCATTGCTCCTCTCCGAATAAAGGTCGACCTGATGTATTCATTACGTTATGACTGTCGGCTATAGTTTTGGCCACGCCATCAAAAAGAAACTAATTGCAGAAGTAATAGTTAAGCGAGTAGCCAAAACCATTTCCGCTTTGCTTACCTGCGATGCAGCGCTCTGGAATATTCCTTGGATCATACGGCGCTGTCGCAACAGATGGCGCGAACCGCTGCCCAGTTTAAAGCCTTATACATCTATCCATCGTCTTCAACCATTGGGTTTTAAATGCTATCGGTCAAACTCTAAAGGCGGAGCTTAAGCGCCCTCCACTTTTTTTTTTCTTCGAAAGCCCCTCCGCGATGCCTAGTGCTTACTACGTTCTTGCTTGATTATACAGTTTCGATCCCCGCCGTGTCGGCTAAGTTTCGATGGAGGCGAAACGCAATGGTGCCTGTGTGCTGTGCGATGCCTGTGCATGACGAAAGAGCGCTGACGGTCAAAATTAATACAGACTGGAAATTGAACTGGAAGTTACTCCACTTTGACGCCCCTCATTGTACATGCCGTTTTCGGACGTTAAACCACATGGACCAAACCAGACCAAACTATTCTAAGCAGCAAAAGGCCTTTGTCCGTTTTCGCTTTGATGCTGATTCCCCACCCCAATTATCATTCTCAATATAGCAGGGCCCAGTTGAAGATACTAGCGGCAAATGTCTCGCAAAACAGACCCTCTGATCAATGGCGTCTACTGTTCCATGACATCATTTTGTTTTTCTGCTGCTATTGGGACGTCGCCAGAGACGAGAAGGGGATTAACCGGATTAAGAGCACTGCCGTGAAAGTCGGACGATGGCACTGGCTGGAAGACCTGCATTCACTGCTCCATGCATTGAGTTGTATCCGACCCTTCTTTACATGCAGGCAGTGTCATATTTGCTTTGCAAATATTCCTATCATTGTTGCCTCGCTTCCCACCATCATCTCTCCAACTGTCGTGCCCATCTAGCTTTCTGCCATAATCACATCGTTGAATACTGTGTTTGCTCAGTTTCAGCGGCTATCTAGCAGTCGGTGCCTTTACCGTCTGCGCCTGGGAGAAATCTTACATTTCTCTAACGCATGATAACTACTGGAGGCACTATTTCGATTTGCGTCCGCAGTTCTGCTTGTTGGTAATGTCCACATGAACGAGAATTTTACTTTTTTAAAATATCATATTTAAATTACAACTGCGCAACGCTGTAACAAGCCGATATAATATGTACTAAAGCTAAATCTTTTAATACGATTAATGAGGAAATGGGAGACGAAACTGACGTCCTAAACTACGTTGTACGTACCCAAAATTACGAAGTCAGTCGCTCGACCACTGCAGATGTTTTAGCCGTGGAGCACCCACTCAATGAGCGCAGGTCAAAACGTTACGACCTCCAGTGAGCACAAAAAAAAATATCTGCCTCTCCCGCAATCGAGAGCTAAGCATGAAATGGGTTTACTACCGGCGCAGCACATGCACGCGCACAACTAGAGGCGAGCGGTGGCAGCGTGAACTAGTTAGAGCTCGTTACTGGTCATGCTAACGAACGGCGTCATGACAACTGTTTCGCTCTAAGCTGGAATGTGGAGCTATAAGCACTATAAGTGACGCATGCCCTGCTCGAGCGGCCGTGCAAGATCGGCGCAGTGCTCTCCCTCCACCGCGCTGAGAACGGGCACTATTTAACGCTTGAAAAGGTTCTTTCATATCTGGAGAAGAAATAGAGCCACAAGTTATGCCGTGCAGGCGGCAGCAGCCACCGGGCCCTGGAAAGACGAAGGGGAGAAGAGGTGGCGAGGCTGCTGCTACGGGCGGGCTCCGGCGGCAACCTGACGGGCCTGCTGGCGCTCCTGGCGCCGCTGGCCGCGCTTCCACTGATCGCCGGCACGGCGCTGCCGCTGAGCATGGCCCCGCTGCTCGTGCCTGCCATGAGCACGGTTCTCGGCCGACGCCGCCGCAGGAGGGACCTGCTCGCCTCCTTCCTCGTGAGTCTCTAATGACAAGCAGGACACCATAGATATATTATACAGTCTTCAGCAGGGACACTTAATCAACTTAATGTAGCCAAACTAAAACGCTGGATGATATCTAAAGCGGCTGCAAAGTCACCAATAAGGAACATAAAAGTCCTAAAAAGTAGAGGCAGACTCTGCGTGTTTAGAGGTATTCGGTGATTAAGAAGAGTCTGGGATAAGAGTTAACAGAGAATACCTTGCCATTCGAATTGATGGCATGACATCGCTAAGTAACTCAGTGGACGAACTGATAGTAAAAGAGGAACGAGAGGTCTAAAAATTTCCAGAAAACTAAAGCGATGATCGACAGTCTTATTGAAACAAAACGGGTAGCGAGACGCATGAAAATGCTAGGGAAATATACTTACTTAGGGCAGCTAGTGACCGCAGATCCGGACACCGATTATGAATAGTTAGAATAAGAATAGAGCGGAGCGCATTTGGCAGGTAATCTAAGATCATAAATGGCAGTTCACCAAGTATACAAGGCGTTACACCCATAAGTGTAAGCAATTTTGTGAAAGTAGGCTTCTTTTTATAGTTAGAAGAATGCCTTCGGCATACCATTCTCAGCGGGGGTGTGCACCAAAGTTCACCTATGATGCGTTAAGTTGACTAATATTTAATAGCTAGTTGTTAAGTCATTACATTTAGTTTATTGAGAGCCTTGTGGCCCATTGCAACTAATTTCCATAGCAGTTTTAAGAATCTTGAAAACGCCACTATCTTTGTCGCCAGCGCGAACAATTTCGTGCGTCAAAGCGCCCGCTTCATTTCGCAGCGCCAGGCGGCGAGGAGGCAGAGAACACGTGTTGAGGCGCGCGGTTTCGCTATCGCTGCAGCGCTGACGACAACGGCACTAACAAAAATCTGAAACAAACTACAAACTAAATGCGTAGCAAGCCTCTGAATTAACACCATAGGATAATAAAGGGAACTCTGCAGAGAAGGATTTTTCCCTCATCATGCACTACTGCAACGCGGGATCATCAGCCCCATTATAAATGTTAAAAAATTAACTACTTATTTCGCTAACCAGCCGGCTAGTGAACTTAATCTGTATATTCTGATGCGAACCGCCAATGACAATGATACACCGAGAAAATCGCTCTCAGTCGAAAAAAACTACAGAAAATTTTCTGATGTCACGACAGAATTTCTGTGCGGTTTTTGACGGGAAACCTGTTGTGACAACAGAACATTCTGTAGTAACATCAGAAATTTCTGTAGTTACAACAGAAAAGTACTACAGAACTACAGACAACAGAAGTTTACTACAGAAAAACTACAGAACTACAGAAAAATCTGATGGTTACGACAGAACTACAGGATGTTTTGTCGTATTTTTGACAAGGTTCTGTAGTTCTTTCCGACTAAAAGCCTTCCTTTTTATTTTTCTGAACGTTTCAGGAAAATCGCCCTATACATGCATTCAACATAAATTGAAGACAATGGCGAGCTACTGAAAGGAAAATGACAGGTGTAGCGTTGAGAGACAGGAATAGAGCATTATCAGGGAAAAAACGCGATTTACTGATATTCTAGCCAAAATCAAGAATAAATTACAGTAGACAGGACGCGTATTGCGAGCCAAGATAACCGATGGTCCCAGAGGGTGACAGACTGGATTCCTATAGAAGACAAACGTAGCACGCAGGTCGGCAGGACGACAGGTGGGCGAATGAGATTAAGAAGTTAGCGGGAATAAGCTAGGTGCAGTTGGCACAAAGTTGGGCAAGGCCAAATTTGCCTTGCAATGAGCGTATTCGGACTGATTAAGATGATGATGCGTGGGACGTGGGACGTTTAGGATACACCCGCGCCTCCAAATCTGCAGGTGGTATTGGTATTACCGCTGGAGCTTGTATACGCACATTACGCAAACTGCCGACGCGGACGCAGCGGCGAAACCTGGAAGACGTGACCTCATTCCCTTCTTTTGAATGATCAGAAAGCTTCCCAACAGCACATGCTCTCCCTCACGGTTGCTGCTCCGCGAGAGAGGCGGAAAGACACGGCTGCAAGGCGCAGTGCTATAGGCGCGCGCTCACTCGAACGCCGCTGATTGAGGAATTAGCGCACCTCATGGGAAGCGCTGAATTTCCCTTAGCAGCCGTGCCCCACTGCGGGCACGGGCGTTCCAAGTGTACAGAAAGGTGTTCCCCGTGCAAAGAGTGCGGTGCTAAAAACGCAGTACTACACGTGCGTCGCAGGAGGAGCGCGGCGGATCGTGGGCCGAGCAACAGGACCAGGTGCTGGCGGGCTACCTGCAGTGCAGCGGCATGCTGGCCGCCGACAACCGCTGCCTGGAGCGGCTCGCCTGTCAGTTCTCGGCGGACGCACTGCCACAGCACAAGGACATCGCCTCGCTCGTCATCTACACCCTTCTCAGGAACCGCTTCATCCCGGAGCGCTTCAAGCAGCGCTTGCGGCTGGCCGCCCGCCAGGCACGGGACGGAGCCGACTGCCTGCGTCGCTTTCCATGCGAGCAGCGCGCACGCCCGGCCCTGATCTAGTGGTGGCCAATAAATATGCGCACAGCTTATTCGCTTTCCAAGCTATTAAGGCGAAAGCCTTTAATGGCTCATGCTGTCGTGGGCAAAGTGTGTCCCGCTTTTGCGGCGTTCTGATTGGCCGAGGCGGGATGCGTTCCTGCCATCTGCAATGCCACACTTGAACGCGCGCCAAGGAACGCCACGCGACAGGAGCGATGGTGTACCGTCCAAACTCACACTTGCCGGAGAAAATGTGATAGATACTGCGCCTTTCCTTTCTTGTAAACGAATTATAATTACATGTAGCAGCACTGCAACGAATGCCGTCAAGAGACTAACGATGGGAGGCAAATGATAGGAGATGAAGGGTAGGCTTTCGCCATTCTCGTCTTAAGAGACATCAAAGAGACCCTCTAATTTTTTTTTTTTGTTTGAGTTCTCGCGCATTAGAAACTGACGACCAACGCAAATCCGACGAACTCCAAAAAAATATAAACTTATAGGAGTGTGTAAGAGGAGATTCGGCGGCGAAACTGTAGATATATATATATATATATATATATATATATATATATATATATATATATATATATATATATATATATATATATATATATATATATATATATATATATATATATATATATATATATATTTATTTCGCTGTAGTTCAGGGAGTAAATGACTGCTCTTTTTCATTTCTTAGACATACTCATTTAAATACGGGGCCATACTTGTACGCGACATATACGCACTATCCTGAAGCCGTGGCGCATAGTCGCAGCCACGGCAGAGTCGGAAGAAATAGGCGAAGGCCAAGCACACTATAGGATCCATTAATTAACCTCATGCAAGGTGAAACACACTGCAAGGATATTCTACTCGATTAAGTAGAAATTCGGGTGGCTACGTTGTCGGCTTCGAGCGACGTCAAGATAGACGGGATCTATGGGAATCTTAGCAGCTCGCAGGCGTAAAAGTGCTTATAGGCGTCAGCAGCAAGCGTTCCTACACCCTCGCGCAGTGCACGAGAATTAAACGGAGAGGTAAGATTGTACCCCACGTCCTCTGCTCGTTAAGATGCCTTCCGAACGCAAAACAGGCATATAACCAACCTTATTTAAATTTCAGTTGAACGCAGGTCCAGCCCCAGTTAAAGCTCGGCAGTGTTCCAGGGTCTGCAGCTCCTCATAGAGCGTGGCCGGCGTGGCTCTGCCGAGCCCTCTTTGGTATCCGACTGCCGACTCGGAGACAAGGGGTTCCACTGTCCAGTGCGAATTAAGGGGCCAATACCGGCGGTATCACAGTGTTGGATGATGTCCGACCAGACCCCGATTTCAGGCGGGCAGCGGGATCGTGGGCGGCGGCGAATATGAGAGCAACTCTGCCAACTAGAACATCTTTGCCGCTCTCCTGCATAGGCACGGCCGTTGGTCTGGGTTCGCACCTGACTGCCCTGACATCCTCTTCATGCGGAAGGCTCCTGCCTCATGCTAATTATTGGATCTTTACGGAACTGAAACAGCTTACCATGTTTGGCGGTAAGGGCAATGATGGATCCACAGACTGCAAGTCCGCGTCCGCGATGGTAGGCCACCGGAAAAGGTTGAAAAAACCTCCACGGCGGCCTGTACACCTGGGACCTCTCCTGCCGTCTCCATGGGCAGAAATGCAATGTATAGTTTACAGGGTCACCCATGTCTTCTTTAAACGTAAATGGAACACAAGAGCTGATGGCCTCCACTCTTTCAAATGCGCAGTCACCGACAGGTGATAAGAAGCAGTGGTAAAGACTCATCCAAAGTAAGCTTGGTCGGCTTTTCTTCCCGAGCGTACCCTTGGTGCCACCCATTCGCGTCTTGCGTTGGTGTCAGCGCTTTGCAAAGCCATAGCCTCCTGGCAAAGCGCGAAGGCCACGCGCTCCCGTGTCCCTTTTCATATTTCCTCTAGCTATACTACATGTATACCTGTGTACTGTGGGGAGGGGTGGCTTTTCTGCTGGGGAATGCGCGCCGCGGCTCGGTGTTGTGGCTCGCTTGGAGATGGTGTGGAGGGGGGGGGGGGGGGTGAAGTGCTCGTGAGGCGGCCACCAGATAGCGGTGTGGCGCAGAAGTCTCCAGCTGTGATGACTATCTGCGGGTCGAGAGATACCGGCGGCGCATAGATGTGTTGCCTGCTTTCTATCCACCTGCGCTGAGAAAAAGTGGGGGACACTTAAGCTTCACATTTAAAGGCATGAGGTGACAGCGCCAATGGCGCCTATTTGCGGATCCCCGTTTGTACACGATGGACCTAGTTAATCGGTTAATCAATAATCCCTTAATATGCGCATCTCGCAGACACTCAGCGTACAGTCGCAAGCTACCACATCATATGTGAAAGAGCACCCTCCATAGTGTGGTTTCTACGGAGAAAGCAGGCCACAAACCAGCACGGGTTCCAGCTTCGCTCGAGCCGATGACGCGACCAGCCGTCACCACACGCCCATGCACCGAAAAGCGACCGAACCTTCCGCAATGACCGACCATGCTTCCGGAGGGAGCAGAGCGATTCGCTGCAATGGAGTATACCTCTAAGTTCACAAAGGAGACGCTTATTCACGCCGTCATATATAAAGCGATACAAACACTGTCATCCAGCCCCGGGAAGCGCAGGTAACAGGGCTCCGCTGGGCGCACGAAACGACCACAGAAATGTATGCCGCTAGGACACAACTGGGCACTGCTGTGGTCTATCTCGCAGTGATAGCGGGGTTGCTTTGCCAGAGAGAGGGGGAATTGATCGCAAGGTACGCCTGAACGGGATTGTTAGATTCCATTAGACGGGCTCGAGCTGCTGTCCCTCGAACTGGAGGGCTTGCATTCCATTATATAACGCGGCCGTCAGACAACAGTAATTATGTAGAGAGAGAGAGAGAGAGAGAGAGTAAACTTTAATTGTTTAACGGAATAGCATGGGTGGTTTCCTCAGTCCAGGATACCATTGGCCTGGGCTGTCTCCCGGGCACTAGTGAGCAGGCTGCGCTGCTCAGAGAGACCCGTGTGGGCCAGCTCTGCCTCCCGCTCCGCTTGGCTGAGCGCTCGAGCTTTATATTTCTCTAATTGCTTTTTGCAGTTCCATATCATGTGAAGGATGTCCGAGACTTCACCGCATGCAGTGCATGTGTCATTTTTTTGAATTTTTCGGGCCAGATTTTGTGGTACTTTGCTAGGTTTGGGAATGTCCTAGCCTATATGTTCCTCCAGGTTACTGCCTCCTGTCTGCTGAGGTCTTTGTGCAGTTCTGAAAATCGTTTTCTTTCTAATTTGAAGTATTGTATTAGTTCCCCGTATGTGAGAGGGGTTGAAGGCTCTGGGGCAGCTGGCGCAGGTGCCCGGAAAGTATGCCCTCGGGCTATCCTGTCGGCAGCCTCGTTGCCGTCGATTCCCCCGTGTGCCGGCATCCACATGATTGTGTGCTTCATGTTGCCCGTTTTTTTTTCCTGCTCCATTATTCGGTGTGCCTGTTTGCATACGTGCCCCAGGAGGAAGGCACGACATGCCTTTTGGGAATCGCTCAGTATTATGTGTTTTCTACCTTGGCTGCTGGCGTGTTTAACTGCAAGGGCGATTGTAACTTCCTCTGCATCTTCTATATAGTTATTGGTCTTGATCGATGAGCATGGTCACCTCTCTTCCGGCGTGGTCAACTGTAGTGGCTACCGCCGCTTTTCTCCCCAGATATGGACTGGCGTCTACATAGAGTATGTCGCTATTGTTTCTGACGGCTTTGTTTTGTATGTGGCGACTTCTCGCTTTTCGTCTTTCGCTGTTGTGTATACACACATTGCAATGTCTACTAAGAGTCTTACCCTCAGATCAACTCGAACGGTCATAATGATCCCAGAGGAAGTGGTCATTGAACCGCGTGGGTGAAGCTGTAGCCGAATGACTTACAATTTATCGGACCGCCTCACCATCGCCGTGGGGAAGCGAAGGAGGAGGAGAGGGCTACTGACTGCGGGATGCCCGAATCCCCACATCCTTCCCTCCTTAACTTTAACATCTCTACTAACCATTATTGATAGCACGCGGCATGCATGCCTCCAAGCATGTAGAATCGCAGAATATTTATCAACACGCTAACATAAGACTACAGGTTTCATTTCCAGCCATAAAGATCTCGTGGAGGCACATTGTGGTTTCTATGTGGACATAGGCCACCAACCACCGCGGGTTCGAGCGTCGCGCGAGCCGAAGCCCCGATCAGCCGTCACCACGCGCACACTGAAACACCGCAGCGCGCACTCAACCTCCACCGGGAGGAGAGCACTTCGCTGCAAGGACACAAGCCTCCAAGTTCACAAAGGAGACGTTTATTGAAACGCCATCCTCTAGCGGCACACACACACACACACACACACACACACACACACACACACACACACACACACACACACACACACACACACACACACACACACACACACACACACACACACACACACACACACACACACACACACACACACACACACACACACACACACACACACACACACACACACACATACTCAGTCACCGTGTCCCGGGAGCGCGCGAGGAGCAAGGCTCCCCTGCGCGCACGAAGTGACACGGAGTGCGCGCCGCAAGCACGCAAGGGCGTGCTGTGATCTCTCTCTCGCAGTGACCAAAGGGTTCCTTTGAGAGAGAGTGGGCAACCACCGCAAGGTACGCCTGTCGCGGATCGTTGGATCACGATCGACAGGCTCGAGCTGCGCTCTCAGGTACGAGCCAGAGTGGACGAACTCGAGTACACACTGGTCTGCGCGGACAAAGGCCGCCAGACAAGAACAGTCGCGTACGCACCTTGCGATGTCTCGGAGGGGTCTCTTTGGGCCCTGCTCGGAGGGTCGCGCGAGCGCGGCCGTCGAAGCGGTGCCATGTTCCCGCCAAAAGGCGCCAATGGGAACAGCCACTGGGACGCCAGGGCGGAGCTGGTGCCCGAACGACAGTGACAAGTCGTCCGAGCCTCTCTCCGCCGCCTCAGGCGGGAGAAAGGGAACGAGGAGAACAACTGGGAAGCGGGCGGCGGCCGCGCAAAGGGCAGCCGCGGCAAGCCCGAATCCCACAACATGCACAAGGAAAACGAACACTAGTAAGAGGCATGCCATGCAGACTGCAGGTTATATATACAAATACACTACTACTACTACTACTACTACTACTACTACTACTACTACTACTACTACTACTACTACTACTACTACTAATAATAATAATAATAATAATAATAATAATAATAATAATAATAATAATGATAATAATAATTGGTTCACAGGAAAGGAAAGGCGCGGTAATGAAATTTCTGATGTTAAATTCTTAATATACGCTGATGACATCACGGTGTAGAGCACACACAACGGCCTACTGACTCAATCCGCTGCCCTGGGGCCACACTCTACTCCCGCACCTATTGGTCGCCGTCGCCATCTTGAAACGTTGCGTCATGGGATGCTGCGATTGCGTCGCGGAGGTGAAAAAACAGATGACGTCGCTCACCTAATTATATCCGTGGTTTTAGACTACTTTTGTAGAGCGCGATGAGGCAGTCTAAAACGTTTTAGAGCGAAAATGGCGGCGGCGTCCGCGGTGGAATGGTGGCTGCGGCGCTGAGGCGGCAACGCCGGCGCGAGCAACGGCGAAGGGCGGTGTGTGAGAATGCGTTCTACTGTGCTGAGCGACCACTACCAAGAGGAGTGCGCGACAAAATTATCTCCAAACCTTTGCCCTAAAACATGCATCCCTCCTTCCATGAAGGCAAGAGGAAAGCTAGAGCTAGGGCCCTAAACAGAAAGTACCGAAATCACGATGGGGTGGTGTATACCGACGCCTCGGACTACAATATGGCTGAAGGTGCCTTTGCCATCTATGTAATTAAGCAGTACAGTAACGTCAGTAAATGCGTATCAGCCGCTTCGGCCAAAGTCCGCTGGACCAGGCGGAAGAAGCCGCAATCGATTTAGCCATCGCTACAACAGATGCGAACATAATTGTCACTTATTCAAAAACTGCCATACGTAACTTCTCGCGTGGCAGAATATCAAATACTGCCAGAAACATCCTCGTGGACATCAGACTCGACAGAGAGATATAGAACTCGTATGGACACCTGCCCACTCAGGGAACCGAAGCAATGAGGCTGCTCACAAACACGCTCGAGGTTTTGTAGGCCGAGTGGTGAGACCTAATGCCGAGGAACTTGAAATAGAAGGATTGCTCACATACAGCGACCTTACACAACACTTCAAACTCTCTAGGAGAGTATACCCACCACCACACAAATCACTAACAAAGCAGCGAGAAATTGTTTGGAGGAAACTAACGAACCGCTTCCCCAACCCTGCGGTTTCATCATCATCATCATCATCAGCCTGATTATACCCACTGCAGGGCGAAGGCCTCTCCCATATTTCTCCACTTAACCCGGTTCTGTGCTAGCTGCATCCACTTGACCCCTGCGAACTTCTTAATCTCATCCGCCCACCTAACTTTCTGCCTCCCCCTGCTACGCTTTCCTTCCCTTGGAATCCAGTTTGTTACCCTCAGCGACCATCGGTTATCCTCTCTTCGCACTACATGTCCTGCCCATGTCCATTTCTTCTTCTTAATTTCCACTAGAATGTCATTAACTTGAGTTATTTCTCTGACCCACTCTGCACGCTTTCTATCTCTTAATGTTACCCCTACCATTTTTCGTTCCATAGCCCTCTGGGTTGTCCTCAACTTAAGTAGAACTCTCTTGGTTAGCCTCCACGTTTCAGCCCCATAGGTGAGTACAGGCAAGATGCAACTGTTGTACACTTTCCTCTTGAGCGATACCGGTAAGCTGCTAGTCATAATCTGCGAGTGCTTGCCAAATGCGCTCCATCCCAATCTTATTCTTCTTGATATTTCCTTTTCATGGTCTGGTTGTGAGTAAACCCTGCGGTTTACTCACACATATTTCCGGACAGCATAAGCTCATCATGCTCTAAGTGCGGCGAGAAAGCCGACCTTAATCATATCCTGTAGGATTGCTCAGAGGACCCGCCTCCCAAGGCTCTCATAGAAGCTCCCTCACTTGAATCCTGGGAGGAAGTGGTGCGTAACGCGAGCCCCAATATACGCCGTAAACCGCGCTGAAGAAGTCACCGCAAGCCATGCAGCTAACGGCCACTTGGCTCTTCCACTAAGACTACTCCCGACAATAAAGTTTTCTCTCTTTCCCTCCAGCTTTTTGTTATACAGGATGGTGTCCTCTACCGCCGTAACTTTCATAATGACGGTTCTCCAATGCTGTTGGTGATTCCCAAACAGCTCCGCGCCTGTTATTGAAGAACTTCACGACCTGCCCACAGCTGGTCACCTCGGTGTGTCTCGCACTTACGACCGGGTACGGCGTCGTTTTTTTTTTTTTTTTTTGCTTGGACTATACCGCAGTATCCGGCGCTAAATCGCAGCCTGTGGTACGGCGTGTCAGCGTAAGAAAAAAAAAAAATAGACTCCACCAGCTGGCCTTCTCCAGCCCATTGACGTACCGCTGGAACCGTTTTATCGTGCTGGCCTAGACCTTCTTGGCCCGTTCCCGACGTCAGGTCATAAAAGGATCGCAGTGGAAACCGATTATGCGACACGCTACGCCATCACACAAGCTTTACCCACGAGCTGCGCTACGGATGCTGCAGACTTTCTTTTACACAGCTCCATTATCCATCATGGCGTTCCTCGCCAATTAATCACCGACCGCCGTCGCCACCTTTTGTCACGAGTTATCGAAGACATCCTCCGTTCACGTTCTACGAAGCATAAGCTCGCGACCGCGTACCATCCCCAACCCAACGGCATTATCGAGCGTTTCAACCGGACACTCACTGACATGTTATCTATGCAAGCCTCGCCTGATCATCACGACTGGGACATCGCGCTGCCGTATGTTACCTTTGCCTAAAACTCTTCCAAGCACGACACGATGGGTTATTCACCCTTCTTTCTACTCCTTGGCAAGAACCCCGCCTTACCTTTGGACACGTTGATCCCGCCTGCTGGCCACCCCATAATCACCTACGCTCGAGACGCCATTGCTCAAGCCACTGAAGCGCGCCAAGTAGCCCACATCGTTGGCTCCTCGCCTCTAAGACTTCCCAGAAGTCAGTCTACGATAGGAGACATGACCTTTACATATGACACTGGGTCCTTGGTTCTTCTATGGTCTCCTACTCACCGCGTTGGCCTCTGGGAGAAACAAAATTTTGTCCCCCACAGTGGCCCTTATCTTTTGGTGCGCTAAGTCACCAATGTGGAGTACGAACTTGCTCCTTGTGTCTGAATCCTCCTCGTATCGCCCCGCTCCCAACAGATGCTGAGGCCATACAAACTCATCCCTTCTTTGGCAGTTTAGAGCCGGGACGGCGCTTAAACCGCCGGATTTGGATTGGATTGGATTGGAAAACATTTATTTCGTCGCTCAAGCAGGTCGATGGAGAGACGTACTAGATGGCCGCTAGGGGTCATGTTACTCGAAGTGTTTTCCCCCTTGCCTCGCGGCTAGATGAAGTGAGACTATTTTGCTGTGGTGCTGCTATGCCAGTTGCAATCTTTTATATATGCTGTAAAATTGAGTCCACGTAATATTTAACGTGTGCCGATAAGCACGCGGACGCCTCATTTTGCCTCCATCGATAAACGCAGCCCAGTGGAGTTTTCTCCGCCGCAGGCGGTCCCCCCCGCTCAGCTAGAAGTTTCCGTGCGTGAAGTGCGTCCTTTCTTGTGGACCAATTAAGTAGTCGTAGTATTTAGTTTCCATATTCCCACTTTTTGCGACAGCCCCAATGAGTGTGCAGCCAACATTTATAAAGTGCCCGCTTTGATTTTGCTCTTGCCAGTTTTTCAATGCCATTCTGGCAAAGGTTTGGAGCAGAAGTGGGCAGAAATTCGATTTTGCAGCAGGATGTTTCATTTGGCGCAGCTGTTCCACAGTCGACCACGAGATGAAAGAATGCGCACAGGGAAGGTAAGAAGGCTGTACAGGGGCCAGAAAGTGAAACAAAACGGGACTTGGGTTGTGATAGTCATTTTAAGTCGCACGTCTGGAGGAGAAACTGGCTGGTCTCTGTGCACACTAGCCGGCATCCTCGGGCCCTTGGAATTCAACCCAGCACTTTATTAATTGCGCAAAAAGCCACCTTTGTAAAGCAGCACGGCGCAGGCTGACCCAGCATTCTCCCCATTGCAACAACCACCATTCTGCCTTTACTGCCAGTTGACAGCCATTCAGTGTCATTTGCCCAATTCTTATAAGAATGGCGCAGCTTATATCGTTCGGGCAGCTTGGTAGTCCTGTGAGAGTAAGGCCAAATGAGAGCGTATAGATAGCTGTAGAGACTTTGTGTACATAGGAATCTCTTACACTATGCGACGTGATCGCTCATAGTACTGACCAGGAGTTCCACACTAATGTGTTTATCGTTGAACCATGTTCCGCAACCACATACGTGGGCACAAAGAAGCACCGGAAGTGAAAGAGCTTAGCCCAAACTCGGCCGCTCCTTCCACCTTAGTACTTCCGCGAGCTCTTGCCTCGACAGCTAGGAAGAAAGGTGCTCGCAGCACCGAATACGTGAATTGGACTCAGAGCGGAGATGTGGTGCCTTTATTGGTGGGCTGTAGCAAAACGAAATGAAAGGGGAGGAGCTTGGCTCTGTCTGTACACGCGGGAGTTGAACGGCAAGGCTCACTCCTTGTTGCCGCCGCTGCTCTCCAAGTCTGGGATCTCTGCACAGAAACACACACTTCCCATGAATAACCAACTTTTGTCCACAGACAAAATACATTTTCACAGCGACAATTCTTTATGGCCCAACAAAGTTTCAAGGAGTACCCCCATACTCCAAAGACCTGATCTGTAGCAACATGCATAGCAGCTTGAGCTGATTGAATTTGTCACGCTAAATTCAGTCAAGCACTACAGTGAGAGCATGGAAGGGAGCTAACGCCTGCCAGAGGCGTTCTGCACATGCGCGCGGTAGAGGGTTTTAGTACTGAAGCTGTCGGGTGCTATGAAAGACACCGTATTTGAATGCTCCGAATTACGAGTATGTGAGGCTTTAGTATGTGCTGGCATCTCAATACACGAGAGTGGGACTTTGTGCACGTCACTGCTTTCGGCAGCCGAAGCGTGACGCCCAGACTTCCTTACAGCGCTACCAAAGCTGCGATGATTGCAGCAGAGACATTCTGATGCTGCAAAATGCAGTCCTCGTATAAAATAGGCGCACAAGCTTGTGGGATAACTTGATTTAATGCACGCATTATCTAGAACATTTAATACCGAGCCTTAACATACGCTCTTTCCAGTGGTCACAACTGTCGCATAAGTTAAAATCTCATTTCCAACATGGCGGTACACTTCGAAGCAGCATGTTCCGCTTTGGAGTGAACTCATCAGGTTTTCCGTGCTAGTCTATTGGTCATAGACGACGCATCAGGGCTTTGTTTGGCCTCGTCTCACAGCAGTATCAAATTTTATTCTTAATGATACTGCCTTTAGCCCTTAAGAAACAAGTCAAACCAGTAAAAAAAATAAATAAAAAGAGGCTAAAGTCATTGAGTCTTCGCCTGCATACGCTGAACTTATGTGTGTCAGGATGTGACAAACAGCACAACGGCATGCAAAATGATAAATCTTGCAAATTTCCTTTCAGGGCTGGGTACGCAGACAGCGTCTACTGTAACCATACCTGGATACACCGCGACCCAACGACGTGCAGACGACATAATGGGGATATACACGTTTAATGCACTCACGATTGGCTGAAGTTGCCTACTCATGCTCCTTTAGCAGACGGTGTTGAGTGTTGCCATCTGCATTAATGGAGTTCTGATCATTGCTCATGTTGTATGCTTTCCGCTGACACCTGGCCGACTTAGGAAAGAGGCTACTACGAGAATCGTGCACCGAACTCGTCGCCATTATGGGAGGGATGAATTCCCAGTAACTGCTAGATGTTTGTATTAACATAAGGAGTGGATGAGGTCGGGAGACCCCAAAGTAGCTGCTTCTGGGCGACTGAAGCGGATCTCTCGTAGTGACAATTTGTGGCTGGATTGCGGATGCTTGGGCCAGCATTCCTGCGGAGCTTGTAAGCTGCCCTTTTAAGAAATGCGGCATTTCCAATGCACTCGACGGGGCGGAAGAAGTGTTTTTATGAGAGGGGACCATGCCTGACAGAGGACTTTCTGAGGAAAGTTCAGACTGACCATTAAGTTAAGGACATGAAATGCCATGAAAATAAAGGCCTTCGAAAAATTTCCTTCGCTCGCATCATACGCGGTTCAAGAATTTTTTCTCCAGTTATTGCTACCCCCATATTGCGCCTCATACTATACATGGGTACATATTATATTCGGGTTTTTACGGTCGTAAGATTTAACATCCAAAAGTCATAGCTGTGAGTCATCCTGCAGAGAACGGCTCCTTAAAATTTGAAAACCTGGGGTTCTTGCACAGTACATGGGTGCCTTGCGTTTTTACCTCGATCAAAGCATGACCGCCACAGCAGGTATCATCAGTCTAGTGCCCTAACCACTGAGCAATCCTTGCAAGGCCCACAAAAACAAATTATGGAAAAAAAAAAAATCTTTCCTATAAGCAACACCTCATCACACTGCATCATAACGCTGATTTCAATGTCACATTACTGGAGTAGGATATTCTTGAACACACGAAGACCTCATGCCGGTAGCTTTCAATGCCTTTATGTCTTTTCTTATTCTCTTATGTATGCGAATATATTTAATTATTGATTCAATTTAAGCCATACTTTCACTACTCATGCAACAATTCAAATAGTGAGTGTGGTTTGTAAGCCTCCTAAATTCAGAAATTACCATTCATTAGATGATCTGAATTGGTAGATAAACACTGCAACGTTTCTACATGGCAGTATTGTGAACTTGCCACACCACCTAACTTGCGCTTTTCGCAAGAACGTAAGCACCACTGTAAAAGCCCATGCGAAAATGCGCTGCTAAGCGACAGCTGCAAACTCAAGTCTCAAAACGAAGTGCAGCACCACGAGGCAGTTAAGTGTGTCTAGCCACAACACAGTCGACAACTGCCTGACTGGCATCAATCATCTTTTAGATCACCATGCAAGCAACCTGGCCTTATGGAAAACAGTTTGACGGGCAAAGTTGTGACGCACTAGTGGCCGCGGGGCTCATCTAGGAACACGAGTAGCTACCAGAAGTGTGCCTTTAAGTTATGGCAATCTTGGCTGCAGCAAACAGCATGCTCTGATGGTCTGTCGCTCCCGATGACATCACGATAGTTCTATGTAAACCATTTCGCAAAACAGTTTGAAAAACCACCATTATGCACTGACCAATCAGCACGCAAATTAAAAAAAAAGGACACAGGTCAACTGCTGGCCTGCTGGCTCCATCCTAAGAAGTTACTGAGGGAGAATACTTAAATTCGTTCCTCACATTCAACTCATTTACCAGTGATCTTTGAACCCATTTCCATGTCCCTTTAGAAGTGCAATTGTACGTTTTGAGATACACACCAGGTGCACAACAGGCTCCACCACCTTATCCAAATTTGTCTATAAGCATGCTGCCCTCTGCTAAAACATTACAATCCTGCTGGAGGAAATACTTGATTTAGGTTTTTCTCATCGCTTCTAAGGTCACTGAGCATATTCCAAGTATATTCTAAAGACCAAGTTTCGTTGCAATAACCCTTATAGAAGTGTGGAAAAATGTATGCACAAACTGAAAATTGCCAAAGAATGCAAAAGGAGGAAACTGCAATTCGAAGTTTGAAACCTGTGTATTTACAGAAAATAAACTGTACGTGCATGAAACTTTCCCAAGATGAGAAATGGCCTGTCCAGCAATTGTTCCAACACTGGTAGAATTGTCCAGCACTATGCAAGACCCTCGCGATCTTCGATACACGAGTCTTCAGCACGAGTCCTTTTTGCCTCACTGCGATGGTTGGCTCCCACCCCAGCAATCTGGCGGGCAGACATCTTTTTGATCCGCCTCTCATTTCGAGAGTCTGAACAACAGAAGCTGGCCACCTGGGAGCACACCAAGGTCCTCTAACATCCACTCAAATTTTGCATGCCCTTCATTGAACTACAGTACTGCAAATGCTGTAGCCATCTCGATGCAAACTTAGTTTTGGGGCACAGCGGCCAGATTTTAGTACTGAGGGGTTCTGCCGCATTCAGTCTTGCCTGGGATGCAGCAGGCGAAGAGCTCATCTGTCAGCCTATGTATGTTGGCAGTACTGCCTTTCCCTGGGCTTTCATGAGGAGAGCTGTGTGCTTGGGTGTTGGTTGGCTGAGGGCTTGAGCTCGCCTGTGTTTGCACCAAAACTCTGGTCCCTTTGGGCAAAACTAGCCCCATCACTCGAGCAAGAGTGGCGGTATCTTTTGAATGCATCTTTCGAATGCTGCCTAGATTACTATTTAAGGGGGAGACTGCTCCTGGGAGCAAAAAAATGGCTAGAAAATCGATTTTTCACAACTAAAATTTTTGAAATCTCCAACTCTTTCTGGTTTACTGGTTTATGAATATTCAGAACGCTAGAATCAATATTTCGGCTGTAATACGATAAGGAAATAAATATCTGAGCACACTCGAGGCAGATTTTGATGAGAAAACCACACTCTTTCCGCGATACGCAGTTGTCTTTTTCCGGTAGTGGTCGCCGCCATCTTGGTCTCGTTTGAAAGAGCAGCTTTTCATGTTCAATTTCGTGCCATTGCTACGCGTCTACAGCTATTGCTTGTGAGGAAAAATGCACCAAAAAAAGAGTCGACGCGGGCTGCTGCTCACTAGTTGGTGCATGTGACTAAAACATGTCTCCCGATTGGCTGACACTCCTCCCCTCGTCTGTTTGTTGCGTCTGTGGCGGGCTGCAAGCGTCAGCGGGCGCCATCTTGCCAGTGTGGTGCGTCTCTCAACGATGTCGACATCGAAGTTCCGAGCGACACACAAGTTCGGAACAAAGAGGAAAAAAGTCACTCATTGACAACTTTAAGGGGAGACTCTCCTCAAAAAAAAAAAACTATTTAATAATGAAGTTAGAGTGCTGAAATTTGAAATCTACAGTAGGTAAATTTTGATGAGTTATGAAATGTATAATTAACACCTTTTTGTGCACACAATTTTTCTTATTAATTATTATGACTGAGCATTTTAAAACAGCCTCTGTAGTTCATTATAGACCACAGAGCGGGCAAATCTGAAATTATTTTATGCGTATTTGTTTTCAAAGAAATGTTTTTTTTAAATAGTGTTATTTTCTATTGTGTGTTAGTTTTTGTTTGAAAGTTGGAAAAATATGATGAGACTAGTAAGAACAAGGTTTGCGCACTCTGTGCACCCCAAGGAACATCTGTGCAACATTTCATAGTGATTCAACAAGTGCAAGAGGGAAAAATTGTGTGCACAAGCTATTAAAACGGGCAAAAACACCAATTTGAAAAGAAAAAAAAAAAAAAAAAAAAAACGCTATTGAAACTTTATTTGCATGTTGAATGCCAAAATTCTCACTCAAATCCCATGAAACTAGGTGATACTATAGTTCAATATGTTGACCATTAGATCACAAGACTAAAATTCTGCTGCTGCATACGTTTCACCCTCACTGTTCTTGCGAATCGAGTCTTCTATACGAGTTACTCGCCTCGCTTCAGCAAGGTTGTTGGAGACTGCTTTGGTGGCCACCCGTGATGTGCCCTTTCTTGGTTATGTTGAAGAATGTCTTGTGGTGAAGTGGTTTCGGTAGACCAAGAATGCCACAAAACCTCGACAGCTGATCGTGGCCAACACCAATCGAATGCACAGCATGCCCTGCTTTCACGTTGATCGCAAAACTATCACGGGGGCTACCATTGCACTGCTCTGGGTCGCAGCCTTCACGCACGGCAGTAGCTGTGAGACGAGATGAGTAAGCAGCAGAAACAACTGCTGCCGGGCATGCTCCGTTCACACACCTAAGCTCCAGGAGAGAAGCGAGGCCCTTGCGCTTGTTGACGATTTCTACAACAGCGAGTTCACACTTCCCGCATGTCGCATACATGGCACTGCTCACGAGTCCGGTCAGCGCGTCAACCTCACAGATAGCAGTGCTGATAAAATCAATCAGACTTGCTTGATTGCATAGCAGTTGCAGCGCTTGAAGGCGTGCTGCCTTTCCGTTAGCGTACGGGGCTTGCAGCATCCACTGCGTTCGTTGCATACCTCCGCATCTGTTTGCGCTTTCCCCTGCATGGGCGCAAACTGCAAGCACCGAAGGTGTGTGCCGCCTGCATGTAATCGGCCCGACGTCAACGCCGGCCGTAGATACAGAATCTTCGGACGCATTTGCCAAAACACCCCGATGCTGCAACCTTCCGAAATCGAAGCAATCGGGAAGAAAGCGCATGCAAGGCTTCGACAAATGGCACAGACCCCTGCAACAGAGTGCAAGGCAGCTTTTGTTGGATAAACCGAATACACCGCCGAAGATGCCACGGCTACCGCTGCCGAGCTGCTCGACGACGCGACCTTCACAGTGATCAGTTGAGTTCCGAATACACCGCCGAAGATGCCACGGCTACCGCTGCCGAGCTGCTCGACGACGCGACCTTCACAGTGATCAGTTGAGTTCCGAATACACCGCCGAAGATGCCACGGCTACCGCTGCCGAGCTGCTCGATGACGCGACCTTCACAGTGATCAGTTGAGTTCCGTGAATGTGCTGCTAGCGCGTGTTAAGTGTAAAGTGTGCGGCGGTGATGTCAACATTTCATGCGTGAATTGCGGCGACATTAATTGTGGGTGGTGGTCGCCGCGTGTGATCGGCGGGCAAAAAAAGAATCCGTTCATTGTTAACATTCTCGCCGCGTGCGCAATGCAAGCAACTAGCAATCAGCGTGGTGCGCTAAATAATATATTCTCAGTAATGAATATACTTTATCGAAGTTTGCACACAAAAATGTGGCAGAAATATGTCAAGAAGTTGACACACGCAGTGGACCGCGCAGCCAAGATGATGACAGCTGACTGCACTAGATACGTTCCGGAGGTCTACTCAGAGCTGAATCTCCGACACCCCGAAAATATTGCTGTTTCATTTGAGAGCTCGTGGATGACATGCGGGCATTCCTCGCACATCAGAATTTGAACAGTTATTGAATTTTTCACTGGCCTTATGCTTGATTATGTCGTACTGAGCAAATTTTGCGCCGCGTGTGAACGGGGCTCAAAAGATGATTACCGGCGTGGAAACAAGGCCACAAATGCCAGAACACCACCAGACTGCGCTTATCTTATTCAAACGGTCCCTACAACAGCACAACACCAGTCCACGACCGTGCTGTTTGATGGGGACAGTTGCACTTTCCTTGCTTTGCAAGAAGCAGTTACGAAGGAAGACTGCATACCGTATTTACTCTCATAATGCTCGCACTTTTTTTCACGGAAAATTCATGCAAAGTTGGGGGTGCGATAATTATGCGGGGAAAATTTTGGAGCAAATGTTTTGGAGCGCCAAAAGCAAATTTAAATAGGTGCGAATCGGGATTCCTAGGCCAGCTATTGGAGATATAATCAAAACATTACTTTCAAGCAGAACTTACCCTTGTTATAAAAGTACAGGGTCGCCAAAAGCACAAATTGCTAAAGCACTTTGTTACCACACGCAGTCTCAGCAGACCGTACAGTTGTACTGTTGATCAGAGACTTGATCTGAGTCCGTATCAGCACTTCAATTGCTGTCTCCAGTAGTGCAACTACGGAGAACTCGATGCCGAAGTGCCTGTTGGCAGCGCGTTTGCTATGTTGTAGCCTGTACTCGAAAGCAGCTTAAGGGGGGACGCAGAGATCAAACCGAGAAAATTTCACGAAAAAGCCGATTTTAGAAAAGATCAGACTGAATCTACAAGGCCTGTTCAACCACATTACAAAAAAATTTCCTGAAAACAACAGCCTCAAAGTGAGCCTAAAAATTGGTTTTGTGACCTCTGGTAGCAAGCACTGGCCGAAATATCCACGTAAATGGTCGATTTCCGAGCGCAATAACTCCGCGGCCGGAGTGCCGATCGCGAATATTTCGGTACCACTGGAAAGCTTGTTTCACCGCAGTACTCCTCCAGTCAGAGCCACGTGCCTACGACAAAAAATGAACGCACAAAAGTAAAAAATGCGAAGGCCTTGCAGAGCCATTTGTAGGCGCTGAATGGTTGCGCCAGTCACGTGTCGCTCAAGAGTGGCTGCTGGAAAGCGCGCTATTGCTCGCGGTGTCTGCTCCCGCCTCAGGCGCACACGCTTTTGTCAACTGCTCGGTAGTTTGTGAATCCGCAGCTGCTGTTCTGCATTTTTCGTCACTCCCACTGTTACGTGAGGCTTCGTTTGTGTGCCAGCGATGCAGCGGCGCGCGGTGCAGAAGTATAGAACGAACGCAAGCCTCCTATCCAGAAAAAGAAGCAATCGGCGACAAATCGGACAAAGCAAAAACCAGGTCAGCAAAAACACTTCTCGAAAAGTATCAGAGCACCGTGCGGTCCGCCCAAAAGGCAAAGAAACAGAAGCAGTGGTGAAAGCGACAAGGATATCTCACTGATGTTTCGACGTGGTACGGCTCCAACGAACGGAAGTCTCCAGACGCGCGGAAAGCTCGGCTGATGCAACAGCGCAGCGGCACAGATATGCCCCGATGTACTCGGCGAAGATCACGACGGAGGTATGTCGCGAAAGGCTGACCCGCCCTTGGAATCTATGCTAGGAAGTGAACCAGAAGACCCGGCGCTGTCAACCAATGTCGCAGCGCAGTGCCGACAAGGGGAAAGTTCCATTTTCGGGATGGCGGGTGACGTCGATGCGGCGCGAGCTCTCAAGTACGACGACGAACGTTTGTGCAACCGGAATAGCGCCATTCCATGGCACCTAGGCCCGAAATCGATTCCCAGCAGTTAATCAGAGGTTCCGGCTCCATCGACTAGCCGCGACATCGCAATGCACGATGCAGTTCTGATACGGATAAACTTCCGTTTTCATGATGCACTACACGACTGCTACCTCCGTGCCACCAACTTAGTTTTTTTCGTTACTTCTCTGACCTTCCCAAGGTTTCAGAACAGCACTCATGGCAGCTGCATGAACCTTCTTAGTAATGGCATTAAAGGTTTTCTGGCGCATAAGCTTCAGGAGCCCATGATCGCACAAAAACGTACGAGCTATTCATACCCAGCTTCTATTGCGCAAGCAGCTACCACTGCCTTCATGTGAGCAGTCGTGCGAGCTCCCGCCGTCGAAGCCTTGCTTCACAATGGCATCACCACTAGCTGTAACTTGCCTAGACATATACCGCACCTTTTTTCCCAGTGAGTTCCATCTCGCAGTCTTTGCTACAGTCGTTAGCCATGGAAACATTATTGCTTCATGCAGCACGTACATTTGTTGGTGGCATTAGCGTGACCTGTAGCTGCGTCACAGTATGTCGTGAAGTGGCGTGGACCCGCACTGGCGCGTGCGCATGAAAGCCGCAGATTGCGCTATGCCATAGCTCCCTATTTCGACACAAACGAAACATCGAAAGCGGCAAAGTTCAAGAATTATAAAGGATTTTTTTTTGCGGAAAAGTCATTTTTTTAAAGATCACAGACTTTCCGACTTGTTTGATTATTCGGACCATTTCCTACGTACCACCGAGTCCGAAAGATCTGTCGGCGACTGTACTCTTCAATGATTCCAAAGTGGCACGAAAAAGTGCACTAATGGCAATGTGGTGTACTGCCAAACGAACAATTAGCAGAAGATTGCATCGCTGCCCCATCCCTCATTTTCTTGCGACGCCTGGAGACCAGTGCCGGCAATGTAATTCCACCCAAATGCTACTTTCTCGGTGAAGACGTAGCAAGCTTAATGCTCGTGTATAAAATCTGCCGTACTGCGTCCTCTGATAGGCTCAAATATTGTCACATTTGAACAAAAACCAGTGTGACGTTGACAGCAATATTTCCTTCTGAAAACATCAATGCATGACTTTCCTAGGCAGTTAGCTTTGATAGAGGTCCACATAAAAGTGTCAATTTGTTCACAAGAATGATGGTTATATCCAAAGATGTTCAAAAAGCGCACTTTAATTCAAAAGAACGCCAAGCAGCTTGTGTTTTAATCGAATTTTCTGAAATGATGCTCGTGTGCTTGCACATTTTAGTAGTGGATGCTAATGCAGTTCCATTGCCACAACAAGGCCAGCGTATCAAACCAAATGAGCAAAACCAGAGCTGTAGCGCGAGAAGCAGTGAGCACAATGTTTAACGAGATGCACCTGCGTGGACAGTTCGTCTATTTTTGTTTTTCCTCTATCCTACACGACCTAGAGTCCTCTTGCACGATGAAAGAAATTGACCCCTCGTGCATATGCGAGCTCCAATTTTGCCCACAGGTCTTTCTGCACACATAGCTCATGTTAGAGCTTGAAGACAGAAGCACGGGTACCCGTTTGCATTTTGTGTCGGTACATTCAAGGCTGTTCATTGCCTGTTTTGCAGGAAGACTAAAAGAAATGCTGTATGGCACTGCACTTCATTTTCCAACCCATGAGTGCGGAGCAATCACTGCAGATTGCAATGGCTGTCAACGAATTTCTTTAACCAAACGAACTTTAGTGTTGACAGGCCACACGAGGAAAGCAAAGGTTCATTCATGAGCAAAATGAGATTACGCATGCCAAGCAGGTGAACGCTGTTAGGAATGGCACAATTTTTCTGCTTCAAGGAAGCACGAGAATGTTATTTTTGGATGTCTGTTTGCATTCAGTAATCGAAACGCACGACACTCAATTCAAGCTGCACATTCGGTTCAAGCTATTCACCATTTCTGAAGTTTCGAAACTCCTACTTTCTGTGACACTGTCAAGCAAAGATGGCACAACCATTTTGTGAAAACGCTGGCTACAGTTTGTTTCATTCTCACCAAAATTTTCAATGATTTTGGAAAAGATGAGGTCCCAACGCAACAAAACTAGCACGTAGCAGGATATGCCATTTAGTTCAGACAGGTACAATCGGTGCAGCAGCTTCACGACTAAATTTCAGTAATAAGCCACAATAAATTTATAAAAGAAATGAGATTCATCTATCCTATATTAACATTAAATCCTGATGTCTAATAATACACATGAAAATATAAAAGTAAGCTTGCAATAGTAATATCCCAGAAACAAACCAGCACACAGCAACATAACATAGAAGACTTGAGACACTCACCTTCATCATCACTGTCTCCAGCTGGCTCCTGAAAAGAAACGGGCAAAGAAGCCCCATTAATACACTAGGGAGGCATGACATTTGCTGGCCAAGAACTGAGTAAGAGCCCCAAAAGCTCTGCACAAAAGTATTGCTGCAACTCAACAGTAATGACTAACACTAGCTGGCATTCCACAGAACACATTCTGCACAATCTGAACACAATCTGCAGGCTCAAAAAAAAAAAAAACATTGCCACCAACGGTGAAAGGGAACTCTTACCAACATGGCAATAATTTGTACACACATCAAAGCATCCCTTCTAGGATGAGCAGTGCAATTCTTTTCATGCTGTGATGTGAGTGCACCACATCAAAGGAGAAATTTTTACCTGTATGAACAAGTTTGCAACTGGGTAAGAAGCAGACTTACACTTGCAAGTGAGGAAATTGCTGAAATAAGCAGGGCCCAACAGAGACAGCAGCAGATGCTAAACATACTACAGTAGACTCTATAAACGGAAATAAGTTAAACGGAACAAACTCATCAAAGTTGGTTGGTTTTCTATCAACGCAGTGTAAAAAAAATCTCGTTAATCGGAACCGAAAACAAACTCAAAACCAAAACTAGTTGGGCAAGTGCAGCGCCATCTCGGTGCGCACCACTATCCCCCTCCTCCTCAACCTCCCAGACAGCCTGGCAGTTTCGGCTTTCTCGCACAGTGCGCCGCTCGCTGCTTGCTGTCGTGCAGTGTTTGCTGTTCCGTATTCAGTTAGGCCTAAGCCTCAGAGACTTTGTTCGGTGTCGTAGCGACATTTCATCGCAAAGTCAGGATCCGATGGCTACACAGAAACAGCACAATGCGCTTGCACTGGAGAAGAAGATTGATATCATCAATGACTTCGAGAGTGGTCGCTTTACTAAAACGGTGCTTGCGACGAAGTAAGGCGTCCCGAAGAGCAGCCTGACGAGAATCCTCCAAGACAAGGACAAGCTGCGGGCGGCATTCGAAATGTTACGCTTTGGTCCCCAGCGAAAGACTACGAGCAGCTGACCACGAGGATCTGGAGAAGTGCCTCATGCTTTGGCTGCGAAGGGCCCGTAGTAAAAACATCCCTATCAGCGAACCACTCATTCGTGCTAAAGGAGAAGAATTCGCTCTCCAGCTCGGCATTGAGGGCTGTTCATGCAGCGACGAGTGGCTGACTAGGTTTAAAGACCGGAATGGTGTAGTGTTCTGTGCCATTTCAGGGGAAGCTGCTGCTGCCGATACGACGGCATGCGGAGAGTGGAAAGCAAGACGGCTGCCCGAAAATCATTTTTCAGCAGCCATTAAATTAAATCGTAGTTCCCACTACCCTACCAGCAGAAGAGTAAGTGGTCTGTTGACTTTTTTCTTTTTAATATTCCTGTAGTACTCTGAGAAAAAAAAATGTTTGCTGTGTACTTTGTGCAGTAAAGTTCTTGCCCATTGTATACTGTTCTCCTTATTGCCGAAATTTTGCATTTTGGGATTCACTTCCGCGGAAATCACAAACTGCACGCCAGCCTGTCGTGTCGGGACCGCAGAAGCTGATTGCGCAATGCTGAACCCATTCTCTCGGTAAACGGAACTCCTGATAAACAGAACATATTTTTCCGGTCCCTTGAGGTTCCGTTTCACGAGAGTACACTGTACAGGGAAGGACATAGCACGCCTGCAAACTACGTTGCACAGACAACACACCCCTTGCACAAGGTGGAACACTCCTTTGGCAGCATGCTATCTGCATAGACTGTTTCAAGTGTCGAGAATAGTTTAAACTCGTTATGACTAATATGGATATAGGGAATCATCAGATAAAGTTAAAGTAATAATCTAAGGTTGTTTTGTCTATGCTTTTTTTTCTATGGAACTTCTATTTGATAACGAAACAAAAGAATTCAAAATTTTCCACTCAATCAGTAATAACAAAGGAGTTTTTTGCATTTACATGGCTAAAAATGCATAAAGGAGCCAGGAAAAATTCTTAAGAAATGCAATATTTGATTTGTTTAGATTTGAAACTGCCTGTGCATTTACGCACCACACCGTCTAAGGGTAGCAACAAAAACTACCCCAACAGCCCAACAGCCGAAAGACGTGACTGTCACGTGATTGAACCATCGCCTCGTCATGCCGCGTGCCCCTGCCACACATGTGTGGTACTCCCCACGGATCTATTCAATCTGTTGCACAGCAGAAGCACAAAGCATTTTCACTAGAGGTGAAAATCAAGACTGGAAGGTCGAGAGCAAGCACAGAAGACTATATAGAGACAGCTTTCGACATTGTACAGTCACGAGTAAGAAATATGAGCAGACATCACCGCAGCGGCAAAGTCGCACTGCGCGGCACTATTTTTTTGCAAACATGCCCGACACTTGTTATCGGCGCGCAGTTAAACCCGGATATATCGAAGTCTAAGGGGATCGCGAAATAGTTCGATAGATACTTCTATATATACAGAAATTGGCTTGAGACACCAGTTGTGATAGTGAAAAACAATACTGTATCGCGTAATCAACCCACTTTCATAATGCACCACTTTAGCCAAGAATTAAAAAAAAAAAGCCTTAGTCGGTGGCGCACCACCGTTTCATGCAGTCTTATCAACAGCTCATTCATTGGCAGTGCGCCAAGACATTGCACAGCGGTAACATCACAGCGTGTTTATCTTTTGACTATACTTTAAATGTTAGCTCCTGCGGTGACTGGGAGCAAACTTGGCAGAGTGCTCATGATGATGGCTTGATTGCACAAACCTGGCTCGATTTACATGCCGTGCTTGGCGTGGGCGGCGTCCACTGCCACAAAATCATTGAAAAGTGTGATAGCAGCAAATGCGTTTGAAGCGAACAATGTTAAAAACCGGCATCCTGATCACAGCTGACCGCATGCTTTCGTTAGCACCCATATAGAAGTAAAAGTATTTACAACTGCGGTAGGCTGGCTATTGTTATTTTTCTTTTAAATATTTACATGCAGACAATTTTTCGGATATTTTTTTCATCTTCAGAAAGAAGGTGGGTGTTAAAACACAGTAAATAAAGTAACTACAGTGTCCCCGGGATAAGCAAGAAGGTATTGGTCACTGCCCATATCTAGCACGGTTCCGGACAGAACAGCCACGGCTGCAGTAAAGCACTGCATAGGAGACTATCATCGGACTGCTCTCTTTCCCAAGACATGCAACGCACACAGAAGTGCAATCAACTAATAAAATTTCCCTATTGCTGAGGCAAGTTCACCCAGGTTTCCAAGCCCCTGCACGTCCCATGTACCTGTACTTCATTCCGTTTTCCTGCAAGTTGGTCTGCGCCCCGCCACGTGTCAACGAGCGCGTACTGAATAGTCATCTTCGAGACGTCACCTTCCGGAATTGTGCCTTCGCTGAAGCGCCTGCGCGAACTTCCTGCTTGCAGCCTTAAAAGCCATCGCCTCTTGTACCCCAGCTTCATTGCAGCAGTGGTTGCGGTCATCGAATCTACCGCTAAGCATCTTTTACTGTTCACCCAGGTTGGTGCCTTTACTCTCTTGTTCTTTAGTCAACCTAGACTTGCAACCACTGCTGCTGCTAACTCTGTTTGCGTCGCTGTGTACTTTATGCACCTTTTTTCACGATGCCAACCAATGACGAACTAGCAAAAAAAAATAGAGAACTTGGAAGCTATGTTTGAGGCCAGGATGAGTGAACTAGTTAATCAACTGGTTGCAAAGGTAACTATTAAGCTTCAGGAATCTGGAGTTGACATGAGTGGATTGAATAAGGAAGTTTCTAACATGGATTCTAGCCTCGCGCTCTTGAATGATATGGTGGAAAAAGTTCAGGACACTCAAGCTGAACTTCGGGCTGCTAACAAAGCTATCAAACTCGAAAACGAAATGCTTAAAAATCGCATCGCTAATCAAGATCAGTATTCCAGAATCAATAACATAGAAATCAAAGGTGTCCCGTGCACACAGGGCGAAGACTGCGCTACAATTGTGGCGACAATTGGAGAGATAATTAGCTGCCCTGTTGACACTTCTGACTTGGATATCGTTCACCGGGTCCCTGCACAGTCAGGGCAGAACATTATTGCTAGATTCATTTCCCGCTCCAAAAGAAATGACTTCTTGGAAAGGGCTCGCAAGGCACGGCTTGACACTGGTAGCATTGGTTTCTCAGGGGAAGTAAAGGATCCAATATACGTAAATGACCACCTCACCATGGAAAACAAAAAACTTTTCACTAAGGCACGCGCACTCAAGCAAGAAAAGGGATGGCTGTATCTCTGGACGAAAAACTGTCAAATTTTGGCACGTAAGTCAGAGAATAGCCATGTCTTCCGTATTAAATCCGAGTCCGATCTGTCGATCTTCACCTAAGATTGTGTACTTTTTTTCTGCCCATCTCGTTCATTAGGATGGCCTCATACTTCACGCCTTCAAACCTAAAATCTTATCTTTCCCCTTCTTGTAGATCTTTAATTCATTTTAATGCACGAAGTCTAAGAAAACATTCGGACGACATTGCTAACTTTTTATCAGCTACTCAACACCAGTTCTCCGTTATCTGCGTCAGCGAGACTTGGCTGTCCGAAACTGATAAAGAACTATACTCGTTACCTTCTTACAGCGCAGAATACTGCCATCGTAACGACAACGCTCATGGTGGCACAGCAATCTTTATTTCCTCTAGCTATCATTATCGCCGCCGACTTGATCTAGCTCTTGCAGTGATAAACTGTGAATCTGTATGGATTGAACCGGATGAATCTTTCTTTTCACGAGATAAAAAAAATTTAATCATTGGTTGCGTATACCGATCACCCTCATCTCCTGTCAAAGATTTCTGTTCAGCTTTACACTCAGTCTTAAGCGTGTTATCTATGGAACGCAAAAATGTAATTATAATGGGTGACATCAACATTAACACATTAGACCCCAACTGCCCTTCACATAAAGATTACTTGGATGTTTTAAACATTCATGGTTTTGAAAATCTTATTACCATTCCGACACGCGTTTCGGCGAGTGGTTCAAGCTCACTTATAGATCACGCCTTATCCAACCTAATAACCGCCCCCGACGCAGGTGTCATAGAGGCTGATTTAACTGATCACTGCCCTATTTTCATTCAGCTGGATAACTATGTTAACCAGGCTAGGCATACACTCCGCATTAAAAAAACACTGAGTGCTGCATTATTCCTTGAACGGATTGCCAGTGTTGACTGGTCAGTAATCAAGGCCATTGAAGACGCTGATAATGCATTTAACCAGTTCTTCCTTATTATCTCTAATGCTGTCAATCAAAGCTCCACTGTATCTACGCGCAATAAAAAATATTCAGCTCCGATTAATCCCTGGATGTCTTCCAGCCTATTAAACAGTTTAAGGAAAAAAGATAACCTCTAGAAAAAGAGCAAAAAACAACCATTCAACTTGAGACTTCTAGCACGCTATAAGAATTATTCTAATATATTAAGCATGCTCCTCTCAACAGCTAAGAAAAAATACTATGAAAGAGAGTTAAATCTAGCCGGAAATGACGTTAACAAGAAGTGGAAAATTATTAAAGCATTCCTAAATAGAACCACCACAAAAGTTCCCATATCTGCAATTTCTTCAGGCGAGAAAACATTTAGCAACCCGGTAGACATTGCTGAAGCGTTTAGTGACTCATTTGATTTACCATCAGGTAATTCTACCATTGCTACAAGTTATACATTACAACGATCTCCCCATAGCATTTTCCTTTTTCCTGTGTCACCTGACGAGATCTGCAAAATAATACACAATCTGAAGGACACCAGTCCAGGTCTGGATAATATACATTCTTCTCATATAAAGATGATTGCTCATCTCATTTGCGATGTCCTCGCTCACATTATTAACCTGGTGTTCAAATCCGGAATTTTTCCTACTGCGCTGAAAAAGACTAAGCTCATTCCTATCTTCAAAAAGGGAGATAAGCATAACATTTCAAATTACCGCCCTATAGCTATTCTGTCATTTTTCAGTAAAATCATCGAAAAAGCCATTGTTGTCCGACTAAATAGCTATTTATCTAAATTTGACATTCTCTCGCCTAACCAATTTGGTTTTAGATTAGGATTCTCTACTGAATTAGCTGTGATCGCTCTCACTGATCAAATTAAATCCGTCATTGATGCGGGTAACATCGCTGGTGCATTATTCATCGATCTCTCCAAAGCATTTGATTCCCTTAACCATACTATTTTATTCAATAAGCTTGACGCTATCGGAATAACTGGGCCTGCCCTTACTCTAATCAAAAGCTATTCGAAAGAAAACAAGCGGTATTCATATCAGAGACATATTCAAAATACAAGACCACAAACATTGGAGTTCCGCAAGGTTCACTTCTTGGTCCTCTCTTATTTTTATTGTACATTAATGACCTCCCTGTGCGCCTTAATAATTCTAACTGTTTTCTTTATGCAGATGACACCACCATCTTAACATCGGGTTCACACATAAACACTGTGGTTGAAAAACTGAATGCTGATGCAGACACTGTATTAAGCTGGTGCCGGGATAATATGCTGTCCATTAATGCATCCAAATCTAGTTTTATAGTTTTCAGCTCATCTCATAAAATTATCTGCGAAACCCCGTTTGTTAACATCGGCTCTAACTCTATCTTTGCTTCTGATCATGTGTCATTTTTAGGTGTGGAACTTGATAAACATCTAAAATTTCGGACTCACATCACATCTATTTCTCGTAAAATGGCTTATGGCATTAGAGTGCTAATTAAAGTTCGGCCGTATTTTGATATTACCACGCTCATTTCTCTATATTACTCGTTCATCCACACTCACATTCAGTACTGCATTTCATCTTGGGGAAACACGTACCCTTCGCACTTATCTTCCCTGCAAATTATCCAAAATCAAGCTATACGCATTATTACTTGCAGTCACCGCTTAGAAAATGCCCTTCGTTTGCTCCAATCACACAATATTCTTTCTGTAAAGAAAATAATCGACTACAGTTTATGTATCCTAATGTACAAATCTGTTAGAGAGCTACTTCCATTCTCACTAACCACCAATGATCAAATTCCGCGTCATACGGACACACGTTTCGCCATCAACAACAACTTCTTGCTGCCTAAACCAAACACTAATTATGGGAAACAATCAGTCCGATTCTCTGCTACCACTCTTTGGAATTCATTACCTACAACTATCAAACAATCATTAACTATTTTTGCCTTTAAATCCGCTCTTCGTCAGTTTTTGTTATCACACTTATCGTAATTTTCAAGGTAATCTGTTCATGTGTTATCCTTTATATCTTTTTTATGAATTGTTTCCTATGTTTTCTTTATATGATTAGGTGTTTATTCTTTGTTATTACATCAATAGCGTCTGTACTAATTCATGTTTCATTCGCCCCAACCCACTGATGCGAAATATTGTATAATTTCTGCAACTGCTCAATATGTATTTCTTTTCAATAATCATCATAGGAGGTCCCGTTCCGCAGTCCTTGACTTTGGGACCTCCTTCTGTATTCATGTTTTGTTAACCTTTGAAATACAATAAACTTCAAACTTCAAACTTCAAAGTCAAAAATGCTCAAAGCGAACACGAGAGGGGCTCACAGCTGTGAATGCTATTCTCGCACGACATAAGACAGTCCTCTCAAAATTTATCACTCCACTTGTTTTTCATGAAGCACTTCAATATTGCGATGTACGAGTTTTGTTAAACCAGCAAGCAGAAGCAGGATTAGGAGGCAAGTGAAGTAAGACGTACCATGTCTGGTGTGTCGTCGTCGCCTAGGCCGCCCATGGAACGCATCATCTCCTCAAAGTCCCCACCGCCAGCACCCAGCTCGTCGCCAGAGTCATCCTCGTCGACCCATTTGTTGAAGTCCACTTTGAGCCAGTGGTGCTTTACTTCATCCTTGAGCAGCCGCTTCCAGAAGGGGCCCTCCTCCGCTTTAGCCAGCACAAACTCTGTGCCTCGCGGCCGCACAACATATTTGCTGTCTTCAGGCTGTTAAACGAACACACCAAAAATGAACACCACCAGCTACCTTACAACTGGTCAAAACAATCCACACACAAAAAAGGCCTCCAAATAAAGGCAGGCAGAATATATATATCCCTTTATATAATTTCCAACAGTAGATTGTTTCTTTACTGAGTGATTAGCATGAGGAGATGAAAGTGGAAGCTACAGCAGCCACTGCATAAAATTCCTTCCAGATTTGGAGAGCTTTTTTTCATGTTTGTGCTGCTGCACTGAACAATGACAGCAGTCAGAACTATGCACAATGTGCGCTGCTGTCGTTGCGTACAGACCTTGTGCTATCACACTCACTACGCACTATACCACTTGAGCGCATGCCTGAGATCTCTCTCCGCTTGTACAGTGGTGCAGATTATAATGTGTTTGAGTTGAGAGAGGGTTTGGCAGTTAGTGAGTGCATATTACTCCCGTTTGCTTGTGCTACTTCTCACCCTGCTTTTTTTTTTACCGTGATATGCTTTGAAAATAACGATGGCTGATGGCTGCAGCCCAACACCCATTTCACTTTCGGGCTAGGCCTTGAAATCTTGATACCCAGTACTTTCTGGAGTACGGCTCCATGTAATGACAAATGCAGAAATGCAAGGCCCCACACAAACCTATTCCCTTGTAGCTTTTTAATTTGTGGTTCACTTTCGAAAGACAAAAGCGAGCAATAAAACAATTATCACAGCCACCAACAAATACACCAGCGCTGGGGCTATGTGCATTTGCTGAAAGAGTACCGCTATCTCCTGATAACTAAGAAACAAGATATGATCGGCGCCATTGTACAATGATGGAATGAGAGGACAGTAGCTCGTGCCAAGCGTGATCGTGCATGTAGTGACTGTGCTTTCAGCCACCTCAAGCGAATGTGCGAAGCTCTCCACAATTCTGGCTGAACTGTCTGCACACAAAATAAAGCGTACACATTCACAATTTGTTTGAGCTGCTCCTGGAGCCAAAATAAGTAAGTGAAAATAAAGGATTCTTCTCTCTCTGAATTTGTTTTTAGGCGACCCCTAAACGGCCGTACAATGCTAAAGGCTTTGAAGAACTTCTTGAGCACATTTTTTTTAAAGACAAAAATAAAACTATGCATACAATATAAAGACACTGTGATGTGCAGAGCACTCCCTGTTTTAGAACCTGCACTTTAACATAAACATTGCATGACTAAACCATTTAGCTCTCACTACCACCGTCATACTCCTCTGACACCTAGTCAGCAGTGTGTTGCACAATTCCATCCAGTTTATGCTGCTTGAAGCCAATGGAGCCAACAAACTGACCTGTTCACCATAACCTGCTTTTGGAATTAGTCACCTTGATAGGGTGCAGAAACCTAAGCGTTACTTCATGTGGCCTGGAATCTACTCCCCCCATTCCTTTGAAGTGCAAGGAGTCAGCGGAAAGGTTGATCGTAGGGCTTTTGCAGTCCTCCAAGGCCACTTTGACGTAGACTACATTCTTGCGCTGTGCCCACAACACTGGGGGAACGGGGAGGCTGAAAAAAAAAAAAAAAAACTTCACTCAGCTTCCACTCCATCCTCGCAGTGCTGCACAAGTACACTGATGCACCATGATCTCATCCGCTTCTAGCATAAACAGGGTAGCAGACGGCTAATACACAGGCACCAAGAGAGCCACAGGCGGGGCATTTTGCATATCATGAGCTACATCACCAGCCTCACCGAATGAATTCAAGCAGGTAAGCTTTGCTCTCGCGAGTCACGAGACCATTTCTAACAGCCTAAGCAAAACACAGTGGTTGATAAGTGCCGCCTCTGCATTTAGGGCATCACCATGGCCCCTACTTATTGCCTGCAATATTGATGCAAGTAAAGGTAATTATTAGATAAAAAGGCTTTCTTCCACACTCAGAACAGTGCATTGTGACAGCCATGAACTACTGCTTTCATCCTCTCGAACTGCTATGCAGAAAGTGCTAAAATACACTGCCCAGTCTGATTTTATGCAAAAGCAGTAGAGTGCCATGAAGATGAAAACTGCCCGACATATGTGCCTGCGCGCATAGCAGTTGGCAAAAAGGAGGCTTTGATGAAGGCTTTCGCTCAGCAATCTTGGTTTGGACACGATGGTCAGCAAGTGGCAGCTGCTTTAAAGACCAGTCAATTCAGCATACGCATCATATTATATGATACGGAGGGGCAGCATTCTTTGGTCAGAGCCCAGCGCCAGCCACCAGGCTGTACACATGCTGAAGCAGAAAGCCAGAGAGCCCACAAAAGAAACCCGCAAAAATCAAGCAGTGGGCACTGTCGCCACACCTCGCTTTTTAACTTCCCGAACATAAAAATTATGTACAAGACAATTCTCGTATTAACAAATGTAAAACTTTAAATTAGAGTTCAGAAAATTGCAAGTGCAGCCCACTCGATAATGCCAAAAGAGCATGTGCCTTTTGCATGCTTATCGGGTAGTGGACGAAAACGGACCAATCTCACGGGGGCGTACTTCAGCAAAAGATAATTTGGTACAAAATTCGAATGTTCTCAGACTAATAAATGGATTCTCATCCGCTGTATTAAGGCTCCCAAGTCACTCGAGGATGAACAGCTTCCCAGAACAATAATCCTAGACCCAGTTTTATCTATGGTTACGGTGTACAAGATAATTATGACATAACAGTTTCTGGGTGCTTTTACCCGTCTTCATGTTTACGCTACCAAGCATTTCACGGGATGCACCCACTCACGCTTCAACATATTGGTGGAAAAAAAAAAGAAAAAAGACTGCGATAATATGACGAGCAAAAAATGGCAGCATACTAGAGCGCGCGTGTGGTTTGGCGAAGGATGAAAGCAAACGACCGACAGACGCGCCTGGTTTCGACACCCCAGCACGCCGCACTGCGGCATCGGTCACCGTCGGCTTGGTGCAGGCGTGATGAGAAGTGCAGCAAGGCTGCAAATGACTGCTTTTTACCCGAAACACGCTTCACTCGCTCTAGTCACGCCGCCGGCTTCAGCCGCGTCGATGCACCGGGCGTTCATACAATGCGGCTCATAAGAAACTACGCTCAGCAACACCTGTTAGCAAGTCTGACTGAATTAAGCACTACTTCCTGGTGACCATGCAAATAATATCCACATAATCGAGAAAAACTGAGAAGAAAAGAACGACTAGGCCTAGTCCATTGGGCGGCTAGTGGAGCGCGAACCTTCTCGAACAAACGCGCAGGTGGAGCCACGATACTTAAAGAGTGAGATATGGCAAAAGTTGCGTTCTTTTTCAGATAAAATCAGAACCGGTGGCCCTGACCTTACAGAGCAATACACTTGCGAGCAGAAATCACATATAAATACCCGGCGCGTGTTCATTCATACTCACGGTGTGGTTGCGGCTTCGCCTGTCATCTTTAACTTACGGCGATGCTGCTGCGCTCTCGCAGACTGATAGGACTCGCGCCGCCCTCGCGCCTCTCGCGCACTTTCACGTTAACAACTCCGCAGAAACGCAGTTTTACATAGTGTAATTAAAACTAAACAACAACTTGTAATAAAACAAAAACATATTGTTTATTATTATGGTTAAAATGGTTTTATTTACAAAATTAAAAATTTTATTTTGTGCAGTACTACTTTAAGCAGACGCTTTTCTGTGCTTTACGGATCGCACTACTACTGAAAGCAACGCCCGTAGTGAAAAATGCTGGCTCCTCTGCTGGCGTTAATCGGAATTTTATCAGTTTTATGACCATTTAGGATCACCATAAAAGCATGAGTTCTTTCAGGGATGCGTTCTGGGTGAGTTCTCTTCCCCGAACATTTCTTTGTCTCCTTTCAATGGTAAGATTAGGCCATTTTGATGTCAGGCTGTGATATCAGAGGTTTGATCGCAGTCGCACATGCGAAATACTGGACGCAGCGCGTGTCATTATACCACTGTGTTTATATATTTTTTCAGCGTTGTGATTGTGCCGCGTGTAAGCTGTAGCACTGTGCTAGTCAATTTCTGCGTGGAGATTGCGCCTGCTTAATGCCAAATCGAATGAGCTACATTAGGCCGTCGTGGCACTGTGATCAGTTTTTCGGTTTTACATTCCCCTAGAACTAGCATTGACACTTATTTATCCTGTTTCCGGTTTACTAGTGTGTGCACTCGGTGAACGCTAAATGCTGCAGCCTGGTTGCAGCGCTTGGCCCACACACCAAATGTGTGTACCGTGGACGCGACTGTCGCGAGTCAATGCGCTCGTGACCTCGTGAGCGTCCGTCCGTCCGTCTGTGAGCGGCCAAGCTGGTCGCTTTCCGAGTAGGCCGCCCATTCGATCGCGGCTGGCTTTCGTTCGGAAAAGTGACACCACTGCAGCCATTGTAGTTGTGCAGATGGTTTTCTGCGGTGACTGCTGTTTGTGACCGGTCATCCAACCGTGTCCTCGGCGGGTAGGAAGCGGACTCTATATTTTTCTGTCTCTCTGTGGCTGCTCGCCTCAACAGAAACCGGTCGCTGCCTCCTCTCACAGTCGGCCGCTCTTTAATTTCTCACGCGCGGCGTGAAAAATCGCGAAAAACATTGGTCGAGCGCGGTTCGACGTCATTCTGCACGGCTGCGTTACCGCTGCAGCAGGCGCGTTGGCCTCCCAAGGTACCCCCTGCGCAGACCTTCGCGGGGGGTGCTTGAACCGCAATGGAATACTTTAAAATGGATGCTTCCTTCGCACCGCTCAAATTTCTGAGTAGATGTCGGTTCAAGCATAGTGCACCCGTGCATTCATATGGTCTTGCCGATGTGACACTTGGTCTTGCTTTAAGCTTGTTAACGGCGCTGCACTGTGCAGAATATATGTCGATGCGGGAGCTGCGCCGGCAACCGTAAATGCTAAACCACTAAAGGCTGTATGATTAAAATAGATGTTCTTTGTCTAAATTTCTGTATGCTAAACTTGCACCTAATTCATCATGCGTCAAAACTTTCTATAGCCTGTGAATGAAATGGATGACACCCTCACACATGCACTATCTGTGCCCAGAAAGCAGCACTGGACTGTGTCAGTTCATGCTCCTACTCGCCGAGGTTTACTTACCAAATGGTAACCATATTAGAATTTTAGACACCCTGTTTTAACCTTTCATAAGGGCACCTTTTTTGCACATAAGGCCCTGTTGCCATACAGCTCCTGCCACTCCAGATTTACGGGAAAAAATTACATAGCCACATTAATTATGCCCGAAAAACGCATTCCAGGAAAGTTATTTTTTCATATCGCAAGTTAGTTTTCTGCAGCAAGAGCAACAATTCTAAAAGAAGCGAGCTTTTATATGAACATTATCTAAGAAGTCTAAAAATGTTCCTGAAGAAAGACAAAGTAAATGTAAAAAAGCCAATGAGCAGGAAGGAGAAATTGTGAGGTTAGTCCTTGTATGCACACTTTTGCACAGCCTAAATAAGTTAATGAGAAAACAAGGTTTTGATGTTGCTTTTTCTGCTCTACAAAAACTATTTGAGTTCTACAAGTGCATCGGCCAGAAAGATAACTGACAGTTACAATGCGCTATTAGTCATGAATTTAAGCATGTCCCTTGTACTACACAGGTGGTGTGTTGCATACCCTTAGCACGTCGAAAAATGTATGTCAGCTAAACGACTATTTCCTTGGCGTGTTGCGCAGAGAACCATGAAACTTCTATATCTCCGTCCTCAGATGGTGGAATTAATTTACCTAAGCCCTGCAGGAGGCATAAATGCACTCCATTCTTTGGTAACACAACCACCCTCGAGCATGGAAGAGCAAGGAACTTACGCAAAATTTTTAAGCCTACTGTATCTACACAAAGTGGCTCCCAGTTTACATGGCTAATTGCCCTTGTTTAGCTTCATTCATCTTGTTTTAGCTTTGTTTATATTTTATGTCTATGGCTTCCATTGTGAATACTGATTTGTGTTCGCCAAACAAATGAATGTGCTGCAACTGCAAATCAAAATGAAAGAGGCGACACTTGGACGTTGGAAAACAGAGACTACATTCCTGGAGGTTTCTAGCCATTTTAAATTGTAAATGTGTGCACTGCACCAGTGAATGTCTGTTAAATAATCCCCTGTTTCTTTTTTGCTCTTTTTCTCAAAACATGCAAATTCTTTAATATGTGCCTCCGTTATTTCACACATACTCATTAGCATACAGTTGCAAGCTACTGCGTTGTATAAAAGACCATCTGATTTAGATACTTTAGGCAAGTCTTACAAACATGCCTAAATGGCCTAGGTGTGGCATGTCTGATTTGAGATCCAAGGGTGGGCCCCAGTTCGATTGCCATCCCAAAGGAGGTACCCAAATTGACCAGCCATGTTACATGCCAACTATCCTACTTGCCAGAGTCTTTGCAAGGACACATAACAGCTCTTTCAAGTTTTAGGTTTAAACCGGCTCTCCTGGGGAAACCAGTGAAGCACTGAGGTAATGAAGCTCCCATAACATTGGCTGGTCTGCGATGTTGTGCTCTGCACATGCACGACTGTATAAGTGCATGAACTTCTGGTTCTCACTTCTAGGCTTGCCTTCTTGAAACAATCACTGAATGAAACCTAAAATGGATCAAATCAGACACAGAGCTTTATTGTGCTCTTATCCATTCACACAAATATTCTCATATTTGTCGCGCACGCATGGAAAAAGTGGCCATGCGCCGGAAGATGTTTGGTATGAAACCTGGAGGCATTCAGGCCACTTTGCCATGGTCACAGTGTGATGTGACCATGGCATTAATGCGCAGGTTAGGCCCAAACCATGACCGCACTGGCAGTTGCATGCACAAGCCAGAATTTTAAAAAGGCAGAAATGACACTTAATGTGTAGCTGCTTCCACTTGAGCAGCTATGCCACACTGCAGGTGCTAATGACTTTTCAGGCTGCTCTGTGCCGTTTCAGTGGGAAATGCAAGGATATAGACCTTTGCAATGAGGGCCCCTTGGGCGTCTCCATTATGCTCGCTGGCCTGTTGTATGCGCCTGACGTCAGTATGGTGGAAGCGGCAGCGGAACCAGTTTGAAACAGCCCAGAGAGGAGCTGTTTTGACCTCCTCGCCAGATGCAAAAGTCTATAGAGCAAAGCCTACCGTCTGCCCTCCTGGCTTAGATGCTAAGCCTTCTACCACTCCACACTGATTGATGCTTTAAGCCATTAAGCATTGCTCAATTTTGTTTTTTGTTTTTTCATTGATGGCTTATTAGTGCTAACACACTAAAAAGCAAATACATGCGCCAGTAACACGTCAGTAGCTTTGTTACACTGGGAAATAGGATTTTTAAACTCCTTACATAACATCTGCATTAATATAAAGTGTGTGGTTTGTGGGTATTTGTTATTTCTGCCTTTTTAAGTGAATTGTTATATGTGCGCATGTCTGGGTGTATTTTCTGGGAGGTATGTAGCATACATGACCTTCACTGAAATAGTCTGTTGCTAGGCCAGCATTGTCTTGTGTTCCCTTACCATACTGGTGTCTTTTTCGCTGGCTTTATTCTTCTTTCCATTATGTACCAGCTGGTACAGCTCTTTACTCTACTGTAGCTTTGAATAAATGTTGAATCTTCCTGCTTGAAGCAAAAGAAGCAATATAATATATATATATTTTTTTTAAATTTAGTTTTTAGCAAAATAAGATTGGTTAACTACACCACAGCTAGTTGTTCACAGTAGAAAGTTGTTCAAGTTTGGAAGCCAGGGACACAGAGGGGATGGACGAATTAATTTTTTCGCTGCCATTTTTTGTTTCCATTGAAAATAATTAGTCAAGCTTTAAATATTGTTACGAGTGATGTTTTATTTGCCGGAGGACAAGAGTCTGAATCTAGCTGAGTCTGCTTGTGAGTCCCAGCACGAGCCACCTCTTCGTCATCCTCGTGTACTCCTTTGTCTCTTTCTAGACGTCACACTTACCCCTATACAGCCGAAGTCCAGAGGGAAAGTCAAAGAGCATCACGTGAATAGTAGGGCTTCACAAATCAACAGCGTGCGTGGCATTACTTTTCGCAGAATGATGACCGCTTGTCGTGAGGCCTGATATGTGGTAATTGAGCTCGCTGAATTGGGCAATGAGGACAAACGGTCCATGGTAGTGGTATAGCAGCTTTTCTGACAGTCCCCACTTCCTGATAAGCTGCAACAGTAAAACCAAATATCCAGGGTGGTAAGGGACATGGCAATGGTGGACATGCAGTGTGCTTTCGAGCGATTCTGAGAGGCAAGAACGCGAAGGTGGGCAAGCAGACGGGCCTCTTTGGCAAAGCAATCTATCTCAGCTACTGAGGAACCTTCATCATTCCTGGAAGGAAATGGGATGATAGTATCCAAGGTATACTATGGGGGCTGAGCGTAGAGCAGCTAGAATGGACTGAAGCCAGTTACCTCATGACGAGTGGTATTAAAACCATAAATAATGATCAGTAGGATGCTGTTCCAGTTCTTGTGATTTGCATCAACGTACATGGACAGCCCTTTTTGTGTACTCACCTATAGGGCTGAAATGGGCAGGCTAACGGACTAGTTGTTATTAACTAGGCTATTGAACTGGTTGGCTATGGTGCATTCTTAAATATTCAAAAACGCAAGGAACAGGACGGACATTAAAAAGACAACGGGATGAAGCACCTAAATGCAGGGGAAAAAATACATAGAAGGGCCCACTATATTAGAAATAGGGTTTAAGAAAACTTGCTGTTGAGCTAGTTAGTTACGGTGCATTCTTTAATTCTTTTTATAGCATTGTTATTGCCTCCGGGCAGAAAGGAATATGTAAAGAGGGAAAAAAAGGATATTAAATGAAAAAAAGGTGGCAGCTTTAATAACGTCCAAGAGGGAACAAAGGTGTGGCCCCCTGGATCCAAGCAATATAAGGTTACGGGTTGTTTGGCGAGAGCCCTACTTCTGCCAGGTGCCGAATTCTCGTCGGCTTAAGTGATGAACAAACCCACAATAAGTGGTGAATATCTGTGAGGAATTCTTAAATATTCTAAGGCGCTGGTGCAAAGAACAGGGGGCTCTTTATCCCATCATCTTTTTCGTGCTCTGCCTGTTCTGTGGGCCCTTGAATCAAGGAGATGAATATGACGACGTCTGAAGCGCAGCGTGAGTGACTGGCAGGTTAGCATTTGAAGAAACTGGCTGCCAAGATTGTGCAGTTGTGTGATGCAGTGGCCACTGAAGCTGATCTCTGCATTTTTTTTAACTGTTGCCACCTCACCTCAGCGAAATCCAAGAATGGTGGTAGTAATGCTTCTGTTTTAAAAAGGATTGGGAAATGAACCATGACTATTTCAAACAATAAGAAAAGAAAAGTCCAAACCCTGTGTATAAGGTACTACTTTAGTGTGGCAAAGTATTTTGAGTTGCCCTGGAGAGGTATAATGTGTGGTGTTGTGTCACTCACTGCTTTTGTGATGCCCTTTGTCATTTTCTACAAGCACACTATTGTAGCTGAAACAAGCAGTCTGCTTCAGATAACAAACTAACTAACATTCCTTCAGATAAAAAAAAAAAAATGTTCACTTCATTGCCTGTTTTCATGAGAAGCATTCCCTGAAAGCAGCATGGCATATATTGCAGTCTAACCAAAGCCATGTCTATCCTGTTTGTCTCGGCTGTGAGCATCACATTGGTGCAATCCACCTTTCTGTATCCAGTATGAAGTCACGTGTCCAAAAAATGCATCCTGCTGGGCACTCGCCTGGCAGTACAGTACGCTGCACTTTGTCATGCTTTCTGTGGCACTCCCCACTACGTGGTGGTCCTGAAACGGTATTTAAAGACACAAGGTGTTGTTAAAAACAATCACTGAGAATGTGCATACAAGATAAGGTCTTGTATTGAGCCCAACACCTTTTGTAAGCCACATAGGTGTATGGAAAACTATACATGCGACACAGGCTAAGGCATTCAGCCGACCATGGACCATGTGTCTAACTAATCCAGATTTCTGGTTTGCTTTTTCTACTGTCTATACAGGCTTGCTGTCAATATGTTGAAACGGCATGAGTTTGTCTCAGTCATGCCCTCCAATTTCTAATCTGCAGGGCCCTACAGGGTTTGAGGAACTGCGTCGCCTTTTGAAGCAAGGAGCCGAGTTTTCTAAAGAAGTGGTCCACATCTTACAGGAGCGGTAAGCAAATTGCCAGGTGGATTCTGCACAAGAGCTTTTACAACAGAGAATTAAGAGGCAGCTGAAATACTTGTGGAGCAAAGGCTCTTTGAATCCCTCAAGGTGAGGCAGAACACGTGTTCGGGTTCTGCTGTGACCTAAATTGGAATGCTTTTCCCTACCCCTGGAGCAAAGAAGTGACAACTGTACTGTACTCCAACTTGCAACAGGCGGCACAGGTTGCTTTGCAGTATGAATAATGGGGGTAGCAGTGACGTGTGAAGAGGCGGATGGCAGGAGCAGTGATAGAACAACTTGATAACACCATTGCTACATTCCTACAGATGCATTGACCCTGCAGCCATGGCTTACCTCTGGCGTTTACCGCCGATACTTTACCTACTTTCCCAGATACATTTGTACTGGTGCTGGATTTTTGCTCATGCCTTCTGTTCTATTTATTTGTTTTGCCACATATCGTATTCTTAGGGGTATATCTGTAGTGGTTAGATGATTTCAAAAGTACAGTAGAAGGTTGATGCTGGCATGTAGTAGTTCTTGTCATGATAAGTATAACAGACATGTGTCCTATACGCTGGTGTCATTATAAAATTTTAGTTTGGTCTGCATGATTTGTATCATCTATTTTTGATCTAGTTATATATTTGTGTAACGAGTTCTCGTACAGTATTGCTCATTAAGTATAACTGTATATACTTTGGCTAAGATATAGCTACTGTAGTTGCCTAAATTCATTTCTTTTACCAGTTCCTACACAGTGCAACAGACAACTTTGGTGTCTGGAATAGCACCACATTGTCTGTAACCCTCCGAGATGAAACACAAGTGAAAGGCAGGAGACGAGAAGCTTGTGGCACACATATATGGGTTCCATTCTAACAAGGGCATATGCACCTCATTAAAAATACACAGCAGTAATCTCTGTATGTTGCATCTTGCTTAGCAGGCTGACACACAATTGCTTATGCACTGATCATTTCCATTTTCGATAAATGATGCACACATGAGGTCTTTAGTATGCGTGCCCTTGTGACAAATTATATTCCTTCGCAACTGAAGCACTGTTGGCTGTTTTTTGTCTGTGCTTTCTGCTGTCCCATTTCAGTGAGCAGCACCACCTGCTGGAGTGTGTGCACGTGTGTGTGTGTGTGTGTGTGTGTGTGTGTGTGTGTGTGTGTGTGTGTGTGTGTGTGCGTGCGTGCGTGCGTGCGTGTGTGTGTGTGTGTGCGTGTGTGTGTGTGTGTGTGTGTGTGTGAGAGAGAGAGAGAGAGGGGGGGGGGAGGCATAAATGATGAGCAGTGTTATTTCAGTGGGCCACTGGTGCTCTGTAGTGTGGGCAGAGCAACTGAACGGGCTGTTCACTCAGGTCGGAGCTGGAGGCGGTGCACGCTAAGGGCCTAGCCAAGCTGTCGCAGCGCCTGGCCAGGGCAGCTCGAGAAGCCATTGGGTCAGTGTTCTTGTATCAACCCCCATAGTGCATAGCTCACCCCAGTGCTCTTTGTCGTTGACTGCAGCACCACTGCGGCGGCTTGGCAGGAAGTGGCCACACAGCTGGAGCGGGAAGCCCAGCTGCACAGGTGAGGCTCTGCCTGTGCTGCATTGGTTACATCTGTGCCATGTCATAAGGGGGCTTGTTCGCCAGCACAAGCAGCACTGCTCTCCTTCGTAAAGGAATTCCTCTCAGGCAGCACTTTTCAGATGCCTAGGATTCCCATTCTGGCTGTAAGGTAGTGCTCCTACCCCTCCTGCCTCATATATTCTACGGCTGCAAACTTGGCACTCACTGTTCTGTAACACTGGCAAGGAACAGAGATAGTTGTTTCTCAGGGCGTTCATGTGGCAAGATACATAGTGACATGGTGACTTTGCTGTGGGCAAAGCTGTCCCTGCCTTCTCGAATGCTGCAGCTGCGAATGGTCAAGGTTCAGTCACAGTCTCAATGGTTCTTGGTGAGGCATTCAAGCAAACTGCAATATTTGGCGTGCATGCAGCTAAGAATGGTGATATGAGGCTGTACTTTTCAACAATGATTGGCCATGGCATTTAAAAGACTCTTTTTTTAAATGCTGACTATGTGATACCCTGTGAGAAGCACTGATGAGTGTAGCAGTCCACTCAGAACGCTGCAACATCATGCTTCACTAAGCATTCTTGCCAGAACAGCTTATTTTTACCAGAGCAAAAATGTATGGGCAACACTGCCGTACTGATTTGCACTGGGAGGCATTCATTGAAAAGGTTGACATGTGTGGCCATCTTGTGCTGTGGCTGTAGTAAGTGCGAATTATATACTGCAACATTACATCACAATAAATCACATCAAAAATGTTTTATAGGGCTGAAAATGAGTGGTTTTAAAATAAGATATGTGAAATAGAAGGTTAAGGCTGAAAGGCTTAATTATTCAATACTGGCTTATTCAAGATACTAGTTAGTTGCACATTTTCTCCTCTCAAAATTTACCATGCTAATTTCAGGGGTACTTAGACGAGCAGTTGGATCTCCAGCTAACCTCAGCCAGCTGTGGCGCAGAAAGCTAAACACAGGACATTTTGCATAAGCTGGTTGGACTAAAGAACAGGCTAAATCTTTAGTTGGTGCCAAAAGCATAAATGCACACAAATTTCAAGGAGGTGCATATAGCTCGCCGTGGCATCCATTTTTGAATAACTGCATTATATTTCTTTTTAATTAATGGGGTTTGATAAGGTCACAAAAATTAGAGTTAACGGTGTTGACCAATTGTAATACATTTAATGCAGTTTGTTTTAATGATTCAATATGGTAATAACGTTAATGCATTATCATCATATGGGACAGTTTAGGAAGTACATAAAATATACCACACTGACAAAGTTGTCATTGTCAGCTTTATTACAACATAAAATGTAACTCGTGAAAATTTATATGCATATGCAATGAAATCCTACTCCAAGAAGCTACTCCATCGGTTTAATCTCCCATTTAAGCAAGAAGTGCTAATAGTAACACTGGACCCTGCAAGCATTTCACATACAAATTTCATAAGGCTTTGCGTAACTTCTCTCTAATTTATAACTCTTCAGAAGGTCCAGAAACTAAAAGTACAGCCGAGGCTAGCACTGACAAACTTTCTCATTATTTCAGCCAAGTTAATATTGTATAGATTGACCTGTTAATATTAGCACGGGCCCGACTGAATGAGCACTGAGCCGGGCCAGTTCTCAGAAATTGATAGCATGCCGCGGTTGGGTCTGGACCGAAGCAGTGGTGAGTATGGCAGGAAACTTGCAGAAAATCAAACATCTAGGTGGAGCAGTAGAGGCTTTGCTCTCAGCATTGTCCATATTAATGTGACAAAAATACATGGGTGCCAATGGGCTGTGTGTATTCCCCCAGTTGTCTATTTTCAGCACATTGAGTTTCCATATTGAAGAGGCATAATACATTTAAAAAACTTTTGTCCCCATAAAATTTTACAGAACTCGAGTAGTCCATATTCATTGGAGTCATATCAATGAGGCACGACTGTACTGCTCTTCACAAGTTGTTTGCAGCACAGCCAAAGGCAAGGGCGGTCCGGGCCAATCAGAATGACGTCTAATGCATGACTGTGCTTGCAAACTTTCGTCGACAATGGTGGCACAGGGGGAAAGCAGGAGCACGTTCATATTCGTATCATACTGACGGGACCAGATTGCCCCTGCCTTCCATGGTGCTGCGGACAACATGGTTTGGTTTGGTTTATAGGGCTTAACGTCCCAAAGTGACTCAGGCTATGAGAGACAGCGTAGTGGAGGACTCCAGAAATTTCGACCACCTGGGGTTCTTTAACGTGCACTAACATCGCATAGCACACGGGCGCCTTGCTTTTCGCCTCCATCGAAAAGCGGCCGCCGAGGCCAGGATTCAATCCCGCGTCTTTGGGCACGATAGTCGAGCGCCGTAACCACTGCGCCACCTCAGCGGGGTACGGACAACATGAGCGACGGCAGAGTATAGATACCGGCCTGTGCAGACGACTGAGTATAAAGTTATATTTTATAGCTTTCATCAAGTCTAAAGCCTGCATTATACCAATTTAACATTCCATTTCAAGAATTTTGCTGTTTCTTCAGCTTTTAACCAGCTTAGCTTTGTTGCTCTTTATTCACAGCCTACATGTTCCTTCATTTTTTGCAAATATGAGTCATGAGCCTGAGATAGCTGAAGAGACATTCATAATTTTTTAATCGGATCAGCAGTTTAGAGAAACCTAAAGTGGTGGCAATGGCTGCATGCTCAGTGTGTGACTTATTTCCTTTTTAGAATAAAGGTGACCAGTTGAGATGAAGCAGTTTTAAGCATGTTGCCAGGGTGAGAATCGCACTTGTCTCGTGCACTGTTAAAACATTCGCCAGGTCCAAACAGGTGAAAGACCCCAAAGAAATCACCAGGAGTTTTGTATGGTGCCAAACCCTAAATGTACAGGACTGCCCTTTAATGTCTTAGTCTCATCCACACAGTGGCTCGATGCCACAAAGGCAGATAAGCTTGAAGTTAAATACAGCCACTCCTAGTCATGGCATGTCTTTTTATTGTTGGGAGATTGTAATGATGAGAGCACTGCTTTGGAACATCTGATTTTGTTGAGCAATCCATAGAAGGGAAGGCGCCTCCTCGCTTCCACAGCTTCCTTGTGTTGCATGTGCTGCTTGTATGATTCAATGTTGACGAAGTAGTCCCAGGACAAATTCCATAGGGGGGATGTTAGCAAGCAGTGTGCCCCCCCAAGTAAAAATGGAGGTGGGTGTTGGAACCCTTTCTCCCTCTCGTTTGGTTACGCCACTGGATGATGCAATGCCAGCAACTCCATGTCTGTGACTCTGGGCCCCATGCATTCCATAAACACTCTCTCCAATCATTCAGGTTCATAGTGTGAACATGTCTTCCGGTTGTTTAAACCAGTGTGCCTGGCGACTGGCGATGAGCCCACCTGATCACCTCAGCGGTAGCAGGAGTTGGTCATCATAGGCATCGACTGCAGGTTTCCCAAGTACAGTGACTGAATGAGTTCAATAATTCTGGCCCATTTTTAATGCATATCTTGAGCTCTAGTGACTGCAGTTTCAAATGGATGCCGTGTATTCTCACTTAGAGAGGATTAATTTCTGTTAAAGCAGTAGTATCTGAGATGAGGGTCTTTCCTAGAAGAATCGCTTTCAAAGTTCCCCAAAATTCAGCTAGCATTGATAGTCAACTTTGAATTGTTAACATTTCTGTAATAAGAATCGCCTTTTTCCAGACCTGAGTGCAGCCCAGGTTCACTATTCAGCCCAGCATCCCCGCGCAGGGGCAAGAATGCTCAATATATTATTATGGGGTAAGGATGACACTCAGGAGACACTCATACGGGGTAGGAGCACATGGACGCAGTCACAGAGACAGGCGCCATCACTCTCCAAACACCAGCTCCATCGTCTCTTCAGCACGCTCTCCCTTCCACACTCTTGTTCCCCACTCTAGCTCTGCACTTCCTCCTCTTGCGTACCGTAACAATATATGTGCACATAAATGCATGCTATGCATGCAACAAAATGGCCAGCATGATTTAGTACATATCATACCAAAGGAATGTAAACGACCATATCCTAGTGAATGGTTGAAGCATCACACAAAAACAAAACAAAAAACACCAAACTTACTTTCTTTCCTCAAAATTATAAGAATGAGACGGAACCGAATGGTCCTGCAGATGCCCAGTGTGCAAAGAAGCTGCTGTATGTGCAGGAGCTTGTCACGCGGCCTGTCAGAGGGAGTGTGTGGTCCCCTGCGGGCATCTCATGAGGCACAGGCAGGACGGCGCAAGGCCCTGGAGGCAGCTGTGGAGCGGAGGGCGCGTGCAGTGCGAGAGCGCCGAGCCCTTCAGGAGCGCAGCAAGCGACACGCCCACCAGTGCGCACGGGTTAATGAGCATGCCCAGGGCCGTGCACTGGAGCCCCGCTCGCAGCGTGGTGGCATGCGGCTTCTCGCCGAGCGGGATGCGCAAGCCAAGCTAGAAAGCAAGCGACGCAAGGCTGAGGCTGCACTGGCCAAAGCTGAGGGAGAGTACTATGGGGCGTGCATGTCGGCTGAGCAGGCTCGCCAGGAGTGGGAAACACTGCTCTTCCAGACGGCTGGCTGGCTGCAGACTCTCGAGCAGGAGCGCCTAGAGGCCCTGCATGCAGCCCTGGCACGGTATGCCCAGCACCTGGCTCACATGGCCCCACAGGTGCAGCAGGTACTGCCTAGTCCTTTGTTTGTAAGGCACCAGTACAGTTGCCTCTGTGCCCTTTGTCCTTTGCCCAATGGTTTGTGCTGATGTTCTTTTACAGTGCGTTGATTGTGTCCAGGCACAGACGGCACAGGTGGATGCCAAGCAAGACATTGAGGAGGCTGTGCGTCTCAGAGGCACGGCTCCCAATGTCCCTGAGCAGCTCCTGCCTGATTTTTATGTAAGTTAGGGCGACCTCCTTTCTGTGTGCCACATGCAGTGGTCAACATTGTGCAGGCAGAAGACCTGTCAAGCCCCATGCAGCCCCAGAGACGCAAGGATGCTCTGGAGAGGCTGTTGCAGCTGCTACAAAAAGACCTCGACACAGAGCGGCGGGGAAAGCAAGGTCTCTGCAGCATTCTTGCTCGCATGTGTCTCCATGCAGGTTTTCTCTTATTTCTAGGTGTCTCCATTGAGATTCTTCTGTGATTCCACATATCTTCACAGGAGAGTGTCCCTCCCACCCCCTTCTTGTGTAGTACATAATGTTGGGTGACCTGCTTATGCAGAAAAAGTAAACGTAAACGCCAGACAGAGAAAGCATGAGGCACAAATGTAGGCCTATGTGCATGTCTGGTGCTTTCGTCTCGGTTTACATTAACATTTGGCGCCTTTTTCATACAACTTGCTTAGCAGTTTGTGCATGAAACAATTTCTACTTTTTTTGAGTGGGTGCATATCTTAGTGTACACTGCTACATAATGTCACAGGTTGTGGAGCTTGTGTTCTGTTTTTGCTAGGCAGATATCCTTGTTTTGGGTTCTATTAGCCAAAAAGATTTTTCGAAGCTGTGTGTTGAAAATACTATTTTTTTTTTTGTTTTTTTTTTCCCCTTTGAGTTATTTTAAGATCTCTAAAATGCATTTTCATGAAAGAACATATAATTACTATGCCCTTTGTTTATATTAAGCTGGTATGCTGCCATATTTTTGTAAGCTGTCATTGACTTTACTACTTCCTGAGCTTTCTTCATATTCCTTCCTCTTCTCCATATGAGTGCTCACATTTGGGCCCCTCAAACATTTTTTGTGCTTAGCGCAGAAGCCTTCACTGTAAGCTGTGGATTCCTTTTATCAGTGTTATCAGATCCCCCAAATTTCACACTTGCAAGTAGCCATCTTAATGTTCCTTCAATTCCTTAGTTAAAACAGATCCTGGCCCACTGTAAACCGTTCTTGCATATGGCTGCCAGTTCCTTGTTCATTTCCACAACTTCAAACTGCATTTCATGTCCTAGCTTCCTGATATCACAGTTAGTAAATAGCTCTGCTATGCATATTGCGACTTGCTGTTGTGGGTCATCACTCGCAGGTCTCTTCCACTGGTCCTCCTTTTCTTTTAGAAATATCGTTCAATCTTCCAGCTGGCCTTACATCTTGCTCTTTGAGGGATGAGGGAATGCATCAAGCTAGAGACCCTCCTCTCCCTTGTGCTCAGCTGCTGATACAGAGTATGTGGGTTTGATCTCGGCCGCATTTCAAAAATACATCCACGTGTTGTGCTGCAAGGTCGGTGCAGGTTAATGAACCCCAGGTGTTAGCAATCAGCAATCATACTTTGGAGCTCTCCACTAGGGCACCTTTTTTTCCTCATTCTTCTTTCACTCCATTTTTCTCTCATGGTGCAGTTCGGGTATGCAGCCAGAAGTGGGATAGCACTGTTTCTTTCATCGACACAAATTTTCAGAGAATGTTTGGAGAGCCGCTAGTAGAGCACTAACCACATGTGGGGCAAAGGCAGGTATGGGAGTCAAGTCACACGGTCAGCGTGGGCTGGTTTGTGGTGTAGCATTTACCTAAGATGATGGCCCCAGGGGTCATGTAATTGTCGCAGCTGGGCCTAACTACATGCAAGTACTAGAAAGGCATTTGAAGGATCACCACCGCACCAACCCAAACAATTTTTTCTCCGGTGAACCTTTTGTTTTCTAGCTTATCAGTTGTCGCTTGTGAGAAAACATGTAAATAATTTTTTGTAGCCACGATTTTGCCGATTTCATAGCCGACAGGTGCCTTTGGCACCCGAAGAACGAATTAGTCCTGTTTTGGTTTAAATGAGCATGAACATTAATTTTTTTATTACAAATTTATTCTTTATGAAGGCATTATCATTCATGTACCATTACATGGAATTCACTTAACTCAAAACAGCATGATAGAAGGAATTTGATTATACATAAAATATTTATAGAGAAAGGTGAATTTCATGTGGTTTTTAAGTTTACTGTTTTGTGCAAAATTACAAATAGGGAATGTACAATCACAATTTGGTGTCTGTACTTAAAAGTTTGTCACTTCCAACCTATGCTTAGGGGCAGGACTTGGGCTATTATGTGCATGGACGTATGTGGTGGTGGTGAAACTAGGTTAGCTAGTCCGTTCCTGATAAGGCATTGTTTGCTTTCGTGATTATGCAGGTGTGGAGTCCTTGGCACACGCTTTCAGAGAGTCCCCTCGTTTCGGTGACCAAGAAGCACAGCTGCGTGTCCAAGAAAAGCTCCAGCAGGTTTGTGCAAATGACGCTGCAGTGTGCGACACCTCATGAACTGCAGGATATGTTTTCAAATTTATTTTCTATTGCTGAATGTGAATGTGTGACATTTGGCTGAAACTACAAAACAAGTCCTTGAAAGTGAGCCAATAATTTTAAATAACTTTTATATATTCCTACTCATGCACCTCGTGATGACTACTCTTTTGCTCAAATCCTGCCTTGCGACGACATTTGTCTTGGCATTAGTCATGAGAGAACCGTAATTAGCCTGTCACAAACTGTAAGGACATTCGTGGATGAAAAAGGTGAGGCATGCAGCTAGGTGGAGGCAGCACTGTCTCACTCTATTCCAGTATCCCCTCTTTTCTCCTGCCCATTGGAGTGAGTAGCGATCAAAGAAAATAGGCTGCTAAGCTGAGACGAAGTTGGGTTTTGGCCTGTATTCTCTATTTTTCTGCACCCCCATCCCTTTTCTGGTGCTACATCAGCTAGGCAGAGAATGATGAATGATGGGTGATTAAAATTTCAGTCACTCTTCCACTTCTCTTACTATGAGAGCAAACCAGCCTGTATTCTCTATTTTTCTGCACCCCCATCCCTTTTCTGGTGCTACATCAGCTAGGCAGAGAATGATGAATGATGGGTGATTAAAATTTCAGTCACTCTTCCACTTCTCTTACTATGAGAGCAAATCATTGCAGGGACCCTTTAGTAGCCAGCTAGCTGTGGTGCACATGTCAGGGGTAGCAACACCTAGTGATTAAAACAAATTTTTATCATTGAATCTGGTTTCCTTTTCCTGCCTTCCTTTTAAAAGACCCGCCTCTATAGATATGCAGTATTCAGTGCAAAAATATTTTACATTGATTGACCATCACATGGGTGGATGAAACTGTGAAGTTTGAGGGAAAAAAAAAGGAAAGGGGGCAGGGGGGGGGGGGGTGTTAAGGTGACTTTTAACTGGAAGGATATAGGACAAACCTTTGTCCTGTAGTAAACAGTAGTGTTAGTGTTCTAGAAGGCTTTGTAGTGGCAAGAGCGGGGCGCATTTCGCTGGGAGGCGCTGAGGAAAAAAAAAGCGGTTGGCCGCGCGCGGCGCTGCTGTCGAATACTGGAGGAGAAAAGTTGGCCGTCTGCTTCGCTGCTCGGCGTAGGAGGGAGGCGCATCGCAGCGTGTTTTAGCACTGCCGTTGGAAAAAAAGCGACAAATTCAGCTGGTAGTCATGTTGGGGTGAAAAAAAAAAATAGTTAAGGATATGCATGGGGGAACACGGGAGGATTCCCTCACACATGGGGGCACCATTCCAAAGAAGGGAAACCGCGAACATGCAGCCTGAAGAAGAACGGAGGTTTGGGCTAGTTGGTGATCATCCATGTTTAAGCAACAGCGCAAAAGGACAGACACATGTGGAAGGAGGTCTGTCCTTTTCAGCGCTGTCATTGTGTACCTCCTTCCACTCGTATTTGTCCTTTTGCGCTGTTCCTTAAACATGAATGCAGCCTTAACTGGACACTGCACGGAAGCATTGGTATCGCCAAAGTTAGGGTACCTCGCTGAAACTTATGAAGAGTGAAAAACCACCCAGGGCAAGGAAACTGCAAAACAGAGCGTTTTGTTTTTCATACCCGCTTTCATTTCTTATTTTGTGTTGTGTTGTGTTTTGTGGCACATAGGCAGCTAAGGCCATCATGCGCCAAACTCGGGGTTTGCGTATCTGTTTGGTGAAAGCAAGCGAGCGATTATTTTAATACACTAGAGTAGGTTTAGGATGTTGGCATCTTTTAAGAAGTCAATGAGAGAAGATGTTTTAACCAGTGAATTTTCTCCTAAGAGTAAGCTAGGATGTAGGGGAATGTAGTTGTCATAGAATTCTTATTTTGCCTTAATTGGTTCGTTCCTACGGTCGAATACAGCTCAAGAACGAAGCATAGATGACCTCCAAAGGAGGCCACACAGGCTAGCTTATTAATGGTAGTACTTCGCTACTGGGAAATACATGTTGATTTGAAAATCGGAGCTCGTACGTGCGACCAATGGTCTTTTGTCTGCTCGTGCTGCACTATTTTCCCGTCGCTGAAACAGACTATAGATTGCTTCACATCGTGTATTTCTGTGAAATACTGGGGTTTCCATTTTTATTCGATCACGTTAGCGCTTTCTGCGATGGAAAACAAGAAAAAAGCAGGAGAGTGTTCTGATCCCTCGGAATCACACGAGTACTGAGAGGATGGCATTTTATGTGATAAATTTGTACCATTGTACATTTAACCATGCATAGTCGCTAAATGTAGGCCGATCGCACCTGACTTATACCTTTAATGCATTAATTACGGGGTGTTTGCCTATACTTGTCAGGGCTTAAATCTAAGTCAGGGCTCGGAGGTCTTAGACCCCCCATTAGTAATTGACAAGGATCTGAGGCTTTCTGCATTCGAATTGAAAGACTGCATGAATATAAAAAAAGGCAATAATTTTTTATCTTGTCGTCAGTGCTGGTCTGAATATTGACATTCTTTCTCTATCGTTTAAAAAATTTCGCAGTGTTTTAGCAAGAATCATTAACATGTTTTCAGAATCTCAAGGCGGAGAAAAATAACAAGTCTGTTTCGCCGCACAAAGGCTGTAACTTATCCTGCACTCGCGCCAAGTCTCCCCGATTTTTTAATGCATCGACTGAGCGAATTGTCGATATGCCCGCAGCTCGCGCAATATAGGTTGTATGTCGGCCGTCCAACAGACCAACTCAGCAGTTCTCATATATATATATATATATATATACAGGGACTTGAATATTTGGGGGCTGGGATTTAAAAAATTCCTATGCAAAATCTCCTACCCCCTTCGAGCTGAAATACCGTTCACAAAGTATCAAAATATCGTCTACGTTATCTGATAAGTGATTCAACATCATTACTTGCCTAGCTTTTCCGAAATCGAGGAAAAACTGCTCGCGGTGGCGTGCACAATTTTCGCAGAAGAGAGTCGAAACGCTGCTTTGACATGGTGCGTCATCTGTCGAGCAGTGAGGCAAGCTCCATCCCGGCCGTCGGCGCGCTTGCCTCGCTGCCCGACAGATGACGCACCATGTCAAAATAGCTTTTCGACTCTCTTCTGCGAAAATTGTGCACGCCACCGAGAGCAGTTTTTCCTTTATTTCGGAAAATCTAGGCAAGTAACGATGTTGAATCACTTATCAGATAACGTAGACGATATTTTGATACTTTGTGAATGGTATTTCAGCTCGAAGGGGGTAGTAGATTTTGCTTAGGAATTTTTTAAATCCCAGCCCCCAAATATTCAAGTCCCTGTAGAAAAAGAAAAGAGAGAGAGAAAATTTCTTTCACTTGTGCAGGGAAATTAGTCATATTCTGCCCAGTTTGTCATTTACTTTCTATGAAAGTGTATTTAAAGGACATTAATTTCCAGATATATAATTTACAAGTATTTACTTTTCTAAGATCTCGATTGATTCCAGCTCGTCGGTACTGTTCAGACGCTCCTCGATCGATGGCAAAAATATATGACAATAGTCTCTCGAAAAATATTAAATACGTTAATTGCAAGTGCCAAAGCTTCATTTTATTGTGAGCTATTTTACGTCACATAATGTTGAGGACATTGGCAGAGCATATTTATCCCTTCCTTTTTTCTAGTGTGTCATGAATTGAGCAGCAGCCACTTTTAAATATTTCCCCCTTGAAACGGTGCGCTACCCGCTTTCTCTCTCAATTCCCTTCTTTATTCCCTCTCCATCCAAGTTCGAATTACTAGTGACTCCCTCCGAAGGAGCCGAAATTGCACCAGTACCATTTGTTTTCAAAATGTGCGATGCTTACTTACGGTTGTCATGTATGTTCTCACTCATGCGCACTGTCAAGATAAAAAATATAATCTACCTGTGTCTGGCTATTTTACATGCATGCATTTTTATAAGGAACAATATTTGGATTATATAACTCATTGCTGCTGCAATAGATGTTTGCGAAAATATATTTTCAGTGGGTTTTCTGTTTTCATGTTTCCCGCATGTGTGCTCAGAAAATTGAGCAAGTGCCATTACGTCAGAATTGATTCGTAGCTGTGCGTTTGCGCTTCTTTCCATTACACAGGAATCAGCAACGTCGTCGATCGTGTCACAGAACGCGTTTCAGGCTTGCACCTAAGTTGATCAAACACGCCCAGAGCTTTGATATGGACAATTAACTGTTGTTGCTTTTTTTTTTTTCAAGAAATAAAGTTTATCTCTCTTTCTCTCCCAGTTCTGCAGTTTTACTTCACTGTCATGTCTCAAAGCAGCGATAATTGTTTGTGTAGTTGTGTCATATGTAACCATATCATATATTGATAATGTTCCCCTTATTACGCCACAGTCAGAGTTTCGGTACGCTTGTAGATTGATGTTAGCGCACAGCATAATTATACCAATTAAATACACGCAATAATAATTGTGATGACTTCTATTGTTTATTTTAACGAGTGTGTGAAAGTCGTGTATATTTCACATAGCCACCAATCTTGAAAAAAATTAAGTAAGATAAAGCTATACCTACTGGAGCCAACTGATTTACTTAAAAAGAGTAGGAAGTAAGGACCCATTCGGTTTTATGCATCTCCATGCTTGCTCAAGGGCCTTTTTTTTTTTTTTTTTTTCTTGGGAGTGCCTTTAACACCGCCTTCAATCCGCAAATTTTTATTTTTTTGTTAGTGTTGGGTTTTCGGGAAAGGAAGGTGCAGTATCTGCCTCATTTCTTGGTGGACACCTACACTTACAATCCCCTGCATGCAGTCGGAGGTACGTACGTATATATGTCGTCAGGATTATAATCCATATCGCAGACTAGCCTTCAGCTTGTCTAGCAAATGGATACTAAGTGGGAAGCAAAATGGTATGATACCACCCTGAACACTGCGCAAAAAAAAAAAGTCTGCGGCACAGTTTTATACGTTAAATTATCACATCTATGTAATCGAGCTCGATTCAATGGGTCTGCAAGGCTATTTTTCTTTCTTTTTATTTTTTTGCTTCCCGCTGATTTTCGCGTTAAACCCACGGCAACGCCGACGCCGGATTTTCTGTGACATGGGGCCCTTACCTTAATGCGTAAAAAGATGAATGTTTATTAGATAACGCCACGAGCACCACGATTGTCTGATCGGCCCTCGTAGCCGCGTGTCGTGTATGCTGCGCGTACCGGCGGCGGGCCGGCTTCTGCTCCAGGAGTCGACGCCAGCTCCACGTCGCGGCAAACCGCCTAAAGAGCCTCACCGGGAGGGCGCCGCTTTTGCCACTACAAAGCCTTCTAGAACACTGTAGTAGTGTCCCTGAATATGAGAGTAGCAACAACCTGCTGACAGCTTTCGACGTCTGACATGTTCTGGCTGATATGCTGCTCGCTAGTACTTGTATGCATTCCGCATATTGAAATTTTTTTCTAGTGGCAAATTGGAGACACAAGGAACAAACAAAAAAAAGCAAAGATAATATAATACATTATATTGTCACCCTATTTCTCTCTTCTTTTTTTTTTTTTCTGTCATACTGTGTGGCTTGTTGCTTGCCGATCTGTCAGCCTTATATGTTGCATTACATGCAAGCGTTCATCACAAAAGAAAGCTCCTTGTATGCAATTTTGAGTACTTAACAAATAAGAACTTGAAATTAAGCCAGAAAAATTATGGTAAAACTGGTGAATTCAGGACATGAAATATGTTCGTCTGGTTTGTTTTTTGGTCTAGTCAGTGCACAATAAACAATACAGTTTTACAGCTTTGAGAAACTTTTTTCCCTTAAAAATGAAATCATTATTGTAGTTTAGGGTCTAGGACAGATCCTAAAGCTCCACACTACAGTTATGTAAGAATCTGCCGTGTCCATGTGCAGCTAAGGCAGAGCCTGGCCTTTCTGGAGGCCTCCCGCCACAAGGTGCAGTGCTGCCTTGCAGGCCTGGAGGGCCAGCCACGGCCCCCGCACCCACTGGCTCCACACCTTGAGCTGCGCAGAGACCGGCAGGCATGTGGCCTCCACTTGGTTTTTATGTCTCTTTGCTCTTCCAGTCATTTAGACTTGTCGAGCCATCTCGCAGATGTTTGTTAGCCCTGTACAACTATGGGTGTGCTCTTTTTGTGATGCTGCGCTGCTCAGGGCCTGGCACAGACAGTGCTTAAGATCCCGCCCTGGCTCCAGCGGCGTTCGTCCAGTGTTGAGGAAACTGAGGCATGGGACCGTGGTGCAGCAGACGGGGGCACTGAAGCCCCTGTTGCCTGCTCCGTGGAATCTGAACAGCGGCACGAGAAGGAGGCGGAGGAGGAAGAGCAGACCTATGCCAATGTGCTGCCCTCGCGATGCCGAGCTCTGTATGACTACCAGGCCTCCATGGATGACGAGCTCAGCCTCTGCTCAGGTGTGCTTCCTCCTGCATATCTTCGTCGTAATGTGTGCGCGTGGATATTACCGTATAAGGCCAGACATTTTTCTCACCTGGGCACAACTCATGTTTTCATCTAGTCAGATTTTCGCATGCCCATGAAGATATCCTGAATGTGTTGGTTTTGGACTATAGCTCGCAGTAGTTGGGTAATGGTACATATTTGTTTGTAAGCAAACCAACCTCCCATTTTTAGACAGTGCCATTCCTGCAGCAACTGTAAGCCTACAATAGGCAAGCAACACACTGCCACATTGCTCTGAAGGATTAATGTTGGCATTGAGGGGTACTGTAGAATAAAATAAAGAAAAGTGTAGCATGCATGGACATTCTTCTTCATATTCTGCAGCTTCTCAAATCTGTTTCTTTTACTACGAGCTCCAACTGGTCTTTTTGAAGTTGTGGCTTGGGCAGTGAATGATTTCGAAGGGTGTTCAAGGATACTCACTAGACGGTAGGTAAATAGTATATTTTCGAAACCATATAAAGTAAAAATAAAATATTTTCTACACCATGGTTATTCAATACATGTGCAAATTTTCATATAAAAACAAATATCCATGTGAAACAGAGCTAGTGAAAACACTAAACTCGTGGATTTAAAGCTGTAGATATTGGCAGACTAGTGATTTCCACTAAGGGCACACGTCGCAAAGGTAGCCAATTATCTTTGTAATCATCATGTCGTCCTTATCAGGAAATTGTCTTTTGCTGCTGATGGCGGTGGTGAATGAACTAGCACTACATATAAGTTGATGGTAGGGACTAGAGTCATAAACCATGGGCTCCATTTCCAAATGGAAGGCAGAGTTAGCTCAACCTCACCAATTCACTGATGCAGCAGAAATGGTTGTAGCACTCGAATACATTGAAAATTCTAGAGGTGTAGTCATACCATTGGCATTTGTGTCTGGGAAAATCCTTGCATCTCACTCCTAGCTACTTTTTTCAATTAAAAGCACTGTACGCTCCAAGGCCTAATGATATGTTCATATAAAACAATCATCAGCAAACAAAAAAGGATTCATGATTGGTGCTGTTGAATGCAGTGGCTATGCAAATGAGGCCACTGTGATGCACTTGCTAGACACGGTCAAAAGAGCGAGCAAGTACTATTCCAGAAGTGGTGCAGCTCCAAGGCTACTGCCATGGCAGCAGACATTCAGTAAGGTGGCCCGCCTGTCACTTTTTTGCAAAGTGTGTGGTTGTCATCTGCTGTTGAAAAACACATGAATGTTGACAGACATGCTCAGATAGGTTGCCCACAAATTGGAAAATAACGTGTTTGTCAGGACTTATATGTGCCCTTCTTAGAGATGGGCCTTACCACTAAATTCTAGGCGATTATTGTTCTGCCTTCTCCGTAGATATGATGTGCCAATTTCCCACATCTTATAATGTATTGCTCCGATATGTAGTACTAGTGTCTGCTTTCTGATTGCAGGTCCTCTCACTAGGCTGTTGATAAACAGGCAGCTGTCCTTGTGCAATTCCTTCAGTGAGGAGTCTTGTTAGAAAACCTTGTTGGCTAGTGCCTGTCTCTTCTCTTGTTTTTTCTGTAGAGGCTACTTGGGCATTTTTCTGCATCGGCAATTATACGGAAGGTGTTTGCTGATTGTGTCATTTGCTCGAAACAATGTCACTGATCGTGTGACCTACAAGCCTTCGTTTGTTTCCTGCTTCGCTGCAGCCCCCTTTTGTTGTCTACTCGGAGAGTTGCAGAACGATGGGCTGTGAGGGCACACACAATGGCATCGCGCTGGCATGGCTTCTTTTTCTCATTTCAAGACCAGTAGTGCCAGTTCTGTAAAGTTAATGTGGTGCACACATTGTTGGGGAATGATGAGGCAACCGCTTCGCGCTCGCTTCCATATTTAGCACTGAGACAGCCACATAAACAGTTAACACAAAAGCACTGCTGACTGCGATACTGCTCTCGACTAAGCCAAACAACTCGCCTCGCAAGATAGAGTGCAAAACATCCGAGGTTTTTCACTCTCCAGTAACAAGTGTGTCACTGTTCCATCAGAAATCCAGGCTATATGGACGACACCTGATCCAGTTGAACGGATCTGGAGGGAACAGCACAAACAAACAAATATATGTTGTCAACATCTATGGTGCTACAGATGCTTTCAGGGCTGGTAAATAGCAAAAAAAAAAAAAAAGAAAAAAAAGAAAAAAAAAAAGAAAGAAAGAAATCAATTCCTTTTGAAAAAGCATTTTTGGAGTCTAGCTCGTAGTCTGCCTTTCGTGAGGCTTTTAATTTTTGTTTAATTTTGGGAGATGGCCAGATATTCTTTTTTATTCGTTTTGCACTTTCCGAGAACTTTGTTTTTTTTTTTTTTCCAAGTTTGCAAGATGGCGTCTAGAGTATGTAGAGCAGTAGAGCGCATAGTGATGCCAGTTGACCATATATGTGCAGGTGACCTGGTGACTGTGCACAGCCGTGCTGAGGAAGGCTGGTGGCATGGAGAAAAAGACGGCCACTGGGGCGTTTTCCCTGCTAGCTATGTCCAAGAGCTGGGTCCAGAGCCTGGATAGACCTCTCTCCTTGTGTGCAGCCAGTCGGGCTCATCGTTGCAGCTGGCCGTTTTGTGATAGCTGTGTGGATCACATGGGAAATAGATGTGTTTTGTTTTTTCTCGTCCATGTTGTTGGAGCAGTAGTGGTGCAGACTGAGGTTGCTGAAGGTGTAACCTGTGTGCTATGCAATTTTTCAATTCCCCTGGTCCATGCTTCAGAGAGTGCTTTTAGTTTCTGGGACCGGAACTGAGTGAGTAGCAAGCGTGACACCATGTTCTGTGGTTTTAACATGGTCATTGCATAATCTGCACTTGCACAATGATAGTCTTCCAGTTACTACAATGATGCCCTGCTGCTTTTAAAGGCAGGCTTTGTTACTGTTAGCCGCGGAGCAGGGAACATTTTTAATTAAAAAGTAAATTCTAGTGACACATGAGACCAAAGTTGTGAATTAGACCCTTAGTTCCTGATGGGAATTTGTGAAAAGGGAGAGGGTTTGGAAAAGTTTAGGCTTTATTTTTGCATGCAGTTTGTAACAAGAGAAAATATCAGTACAGTCAACAAATGTATTTATGAAACACATTGCAGCTCATCAGCAGCAATAACGATGTTCCTGAGATATTGGGCTGCCAGATAGTATACAGGCAAGCATGGCTGCGATCTATCTATAAGAGCGCATCTCGTATTGAGAGGCTAAACTTAGAATGGTCCACAAACTGCTGAATATAACAGAGCTGCTCACTACATTGTGTTAACTGCTCCGGGGTTGTTCCACGTTTCGCGATTGCTTTCTCGTCATACAACTGTCACAAGCGAAAGTGAGCAACAGACATTTAGGTCTGGCACTATTCACTTCATGGGCAGTCCACTATTAAGAGTGCATTTAATTGTGAACCGACTCTAAGAAGAGTGAACATTTTGCTCATTGTGAGACACTCACTGGAAAAGCATGCGAGAGTCACCCGTGCAACTAGCCGGGGTTGGTGGTTGCAGCTGGCTTTGTGTCATAGTCATTACTTTGTAACTGAGATTTTTGCAGAATTGTAACTTTGGATACCAATACTGCCAGTTTTTAGTGCTGCAGCATGCTGTTTATATCATATTTACGTCCATTTTGCTGTACAGCCTTTGCAAATGACACTTCTGATTTGTTAAACTTTGTAGGTTGGGCTGCACAAGTTCCAAAATCGACTTTTGCTTAGAGAGTCTTTCTTTTCCAAATGCATAAACAACTTTCCATCCCAGTGCAGTGGCTGCCTTATGAGAGTATTTGTGTGCATTGGAAACCAGACACTGCTCTTAGGTCACTGGCATTACTGCTGAGCAAGCTTGAATGAAATGGATCGCAAGCTGTAACATTGAATTAAGGTGCGCTGTGCTGCTCTGGAATCAAATACTGCAAATGATGGTCATTTAAACACTAGGGGTGCGCCGCTCTAGAAAACTTCCTGCGAACACAGCTCTTAGGCTGTGGGTCATGAAGTAATCACTGTCATTGGAAGCAGCGCAGCAGGTTAGTTTTCAACAAAAACAGCGCGCTAACAGGTTAGTGATTGTGTGTTGAGCAGCAAATCAGCTAGTGTTGCAATTGTACGCAAAAGTGGCAATTGTACGCACGTCTGCATAGCCAGATAAAACACCCGTGGAAGTGGTGCTCACTGGCTGTTATTGCAGTCAGCAACCATTGCAATAAGGTAGGTATAAAATATTGGCATGCAGATTTTCAAGCTTTACAAGGAACCTATGAACTTTTTTTTATCAACATGGGCTCTTGAAACTTTTCTCATTTTTAAACTGTGCTGCCTAATTTTTATACTGCTTCTTCAAATGGTAACTGACCACATAATCAAAATATGCCTTAAGAGAGAACCAATTCTTCATTTAAGTATTGTAAATTAGCAAATATTTTACTTAGTTTCAAAGGCAAGATATGCCTTCAGAGGGAACCAATTTTGTTCTTAAATAATACTATATATATATTAGCAAGTATTTTACAGTTTCAATACTGGTACCACTTTTCTATACTGCCTTTCCTCAAATGGTAATCGACCACGAAAGGCAGAACATGCCCTCAAGGGAACCAATTTTGCATTTAAATACTGTAAATTAGCAAAAATTATATGTATTTCTGATACTGGTGCCCCTTTTTCAGATAGCAATTGACCATGGAAGGCAAAGCATACCTTCAAAGGGAGCAAATTTTTGCATTTAAATACTGTAAATTAACAAGTATTTTATTTATTTTTGATGCTGGTGCTGTTTTTCATACTGCCTTTCAAATGGTAACTGACCACAAAAGGCAAAATATTTCTTAGGAGGGAACCAATTTTGCATTTAAATACTGTAGATTTGAAAGTATTTTACAGGTGTACTGGTGCCCCTTCTGAGATTTTTAGAGGACATAAGCAGCAGAAAATGTCCATATCCTTTTTAAAAGTAGTCTTTCATCTTCAGCGTCCCCTTCATATATTTATAATTATAATGAAACTTATACTATAGGTTTTTCCCATATCCTGATTTTCACTAAGTTTGGCAGCTATGAAACATTTTATTGTAGTGCAAAGTGATGTTGAAGTTAACATTTTCCATGGCTTTGGTTTGATTATTTTATTGTCTAGGCTTTTTTCTTTTTTTGACATCAGCCATTGCTTACTTTATGAACAAAATTAGACTCATACTTGATCACCTGCAGCATTTTATGAAAGGATGAACAATTTTCATTTACTACTTTAGCCATTCAACATACATACAAGTGATTTTTCAACATCGTTTGCTGTCAGTACTGCATCATGAAAGGCATTGTTTTTGGCCACTGAATGAGTTTCGGTTTACTGTTTTCACTGCCTTAAAATTTTTTTCAATGGTATTGCTCACCGTTTGCAAAAACTGTTTGTTACAATGAAGAGAGGTGACCTTTGATGAGGATATCCACCCAAAATGTCAGCAATTTGCCATTTAGGCGTGGTCCGTGGAATTTCGTCTTCATAGCTGCAGAGTTCCAAGATGTGCTTCCTCTTGGTGCATGTTTGCCTTCTGTTGCACAGTGATTTGAGAGAACAAGTTTATTATTGCCCTTGCAATAGTGTACACATTTCTCAGCTGTCAGCGGTAGGCAGCACAAATTATAGGCCCAACCTTGGTACTGTGTTGGCAATCTTGGTCCACCACTGGGCCAATGCATGACCAACACCATACCATTATTGGGCAGTAGTTTGTGCTGTGTCTGTTTCAGTGCACCTGCTTTGCAAATAAAGCAAGACAGAGACTGTTTATGCTCGAGTTCATGTTTACTCATCCAGTGGCCTCTGCCTGGTGCAGCAGTTGCAGCTGGCCCTGGAACTGCCGTCGCAGGAGCTTCACAAAGCGGCTCAGGTTGCGGGTCTGCCTCAGCTCTGCAATGAGCTCACCCAGGCTATTGAGGGCAGGCTCGCACTCGGAAGCTGCAGTTGACCACAAAACATGCTCAACAATGTGTTCACAAAGCATCAATTAATAAAGCAACTGTGGAGCTGTGTCTGCGCCCCGAGAAGTCGGCACTAGTTCAGCATCCCCTTGCCATGTAATGCCATTAAGGCTATGCGCAAAAAAGACAACACAAAAAACAGAGGCAACGACAGGACGAGCGCAAACTAACAACTAGTTTATTCAGACGTTTAACCTCTAAATATAAAACACATAAGCGCATGCGCAGCGGAAAAAACCACAACATGCCTGATAAACGCGAACCACCGTCATACCCTACAAAACAGAATTCAACAAGGCAGACTTGCTTTTGTATAAGGCGATAAGACGTATCACTGACACAATTGTGCGCTTTGTTTATCAAAAACGACTCAAATATTTCGCGCGCCACTGCGTTGCTGCCACGGCCAAGTATCTTAATCTCATTTAGTCGCGGCCGGCACTTGCAATCTCGACAATGTTCGGTTAAGTTTGTAGTACATTCCTTATCCCCTAACGTGTGCATATGCTCCCCTGCTCGATCATTAACGCATCTCCCTGTTTGGCCAATGTAGGCTTTTCCACATGTTAGTGGAATTTCATAAACAATGCCTTTAGCGCATTTTACATAGGGCTTACCATGCTTCTTTGTGCAAACGCCCGGCCTACTTCTCTCTTTCGCCGTGAGCGAGCAGAGTCGGCCTAGCTTAACAGGTGCAGAAAACACCACAGGCACACCAAACCTGTTGGCCACCTTCTTCAAGTTGTGTGCCACTTTATGCACGTAAGGTACAACTACTGGTTTTGTACCCTCCTTTGGGGCCCTTTTGCGCACTTTTCCTTTCATTTTCTGCAGGAGAGTTTCACTCACTGCCGTCAAGATCGTGCAGGGGTAGCCCGCATTGTCCAAATGGGACACTTGTGTCAAGAAACTATCGCCCATTTTGTGCGGACATGACCTCATGAGGGCAGACTCAAGACACATAGCAGCAACACCTCTTTTGACCGTCTTCGACTGTGCAGACCCGTACGGCATAAGATCTTTTGCAACTCTGGGATGATACATCCAACACAAATGCTTATCTGAAAGAATCATTTCCATGTCCAAAAACAGCAGACTGTTATGATCTGGTACCTCATGCGTAAAAGTTAGACCTCTACCGTGTAGTTTAAAAGCTTCTAAAATCTCATTCGTCACATCAAGGTAGTCAATGTTATCTTGTTCTTTTAGAAGAATTAAAAAGTCATCCACATATCTAAAAACTTTTAAAACCATAGTGCTGTCAAGGACATTTGTCAGGGTACGGTCAATAAAAGACAGAAAAATGTTACACAGTACCGGGGCAACACACGAACCTATACAAATACCGCGACGTTGCAAGTAGAATCCATTGTCAAATGTAATGAACGTGCTATTAAGATAAAATTCAAGTAGAGTTATAAAATTATCTACAGTCATCCCTGTATTATCCCTGTATTATTCTATTATCTACAGTCATCCCTGTATTATGGCATTACATGATTCAAGCCAACTAGCCCGACAACAAGTATTGTTGAGATCCCCTTGCCAATGCATAAATTACAAATTTGCATGCTGCGACTTTGAGAGTTAATGACAATAATTTATATGCAGTCAGGCATTGCCATTTTCAACTATGTCATGACTGAAATACCATTTTGGGCACCATATCTGCGCATGTGCTGCTAAAATTATGGTAGCTGCAATGAATCTTAGCAGCTGGCTTAGCACATTGTGACATGAGCTTCTTAATGAAGATATGGATCAGGATTGAGAGGCTGATAATTTCGGGCCATGATTTGTTATCGTACTTTAATATCTTAAGAAACAATGGCTGAAATTGTGGTATTTGAAATATAGTTAGCATCAGTACAAAACAGAACATTACTGCCACCTATAAATAGTAAATAACTAGAGAAAGCTATGCTCTTCACCAGAAGTAAAGGAATGGCACAAAGCGGAGGCCTTATAAGTGGGTGCACCGAAATTTGTGTTCTCAATACCAAGACTTCTATGTAGCAAGCATATCTGCCTTAAAAGGATGGTGAAAAACCATCTTAGCAGTGTTATTCCAGCATTGAGATTAATGAAAGAGCAGTGAAAATAACAATCAAATTGAGAGTATACTTTCAATAACAAAAAGAAAATGTGGCTAGTGATAATCAAAAGGAAGGTTGTCGAAGAAAAAATATGCACTCTAAACAAACTGTTGTGGAAAATTAAAAAGAAAAAGAAAATAAAAAGAGGCAGCAGACGATGAAAGTGTGTTGAGAACTGTGCTGCGCCCCACCGTGGTGCAGTGGTAAGACTCCCGACTACTGTGTCAGAGTACCCGGGCTCGATCCCGACCGCAGTGGCTGCGTTTCGATGGAGGCGAAACGAAGAGGTGTTCGTATGTTGTGCTATGTCAACGCATGTTAACGAACCCCAGGTGGTCGAAATTGCTCCGTAGCCCTCCACTACGGCTCCTCTTTCTCTTTTTCCACTTTCACTCCCACCTTCCTTCCTTTCCTTATGGTGCAGTTCACGTGTCCACAGGAACAACAGATACTGCGACTTTCCCTTCCTGTGAACCAATTATTAGTAGAACTGCACTAATAGAACAACTTCACCACCTAACAAGTGTCTCGGATCATGAGCGGAGCAACTAGCAGCAACAAAGTTCACTATGAAGATTAAACCACACACTGAATCTGCTCTTTGTCGTCCATATAGAAATTTGGTCTTTTTCCAGCAGGCAAGACTAAGGGACATAGACCCACTGATCGCTGTGGCACATGTGTCCTTTTAGTAATTTGTGTTCTTGTGTAGCATCCACGCTTGTGGCACAGGCGGTACAGCCACATACGGGTAGCAACATTCAAGGAAGTATGGTGCATACAGTACCGTTGCCACACCAGCAAGCTCGGCCAAGGTGAATTCCTCCTTTTGCCAGGTGAATGTTATCACATAATATGCGTGGGATAGCTCATGAGAAAACCCACATACTGCATCATGCACGCTCCATTTTTCAAACCCCTGTTATACACAGACTCAAAAGTTTACACGGAGCTAAAAAAAAACTGTTTTGCCACACCTGACAGCTGACAGCCATTTCCTTAATATTGTGCACCACCCCAATGCTTGTATGGCACGACTCAAATATTATTTCACCACCCGCAGCACCAACCTCCTGTGAACACAAGAAAAACCAATGGCTTCCAAACATTTGAGCTGCTTATCAAAGGTACTTTTTGTACAGTGGCAAAGGTCTTGCAGAGAATTCTAAAAGCACTACAGTGGCGTCACTCTTTTGACAACCATGGTGCATGCAGACCCACAGAACAGTGCTTCCTCACTTATTGGTGAAGCCTCCAGCACAAATGGTCACTGCCATAAAATTTTAGTTGAAGTTCTAGATATGCAATACTGTACAATGTTCACATTCTTGGGAAAAATTGTGAGTGTTTGATTAAGCTTCGTAAGCTTAAATAGCAATCCGAAAGCCATCATGTGCAACAACATAAGCACAAGCCACACAAACAGCTATGGCCATTCACATCTATTGCATATGGTGTGGCTGTCATTAGCATGAAGGGTGAGAGTGGGCTTAAGGGGCCTTGCGACGTTAGGAAAGCATGTGGTATTTATTCTTTTCCTACCTAGTGTCTGAGCACTCGAAGAGACTGCAAAAATCATATATTTAATATTTTATCTTCTTCAGAAATATTTTAAGCCAATGGCATCTGAATGCAGCACCAGTTTTCAGCAGGGTAAATGAGGTGACAGCCTCATTGGTTACGGCTTATGGGGTTTAAATTCCCAAAGCAACTAAGGCTATGAGGGATGCCGTAGTGGAGGGGTCCGGAAATTTCGGCCACCTGGGGTTCTACGTGCACTGACATTGCACAGCGCACGGACACTTTGCTTTTAGTCTCCATCGACAAGCGGTCGCTGCAGCTGGGATTCGGTCCCGCGTCCTTGGGTTCAGCAGCCGGGCGCCTTAACTACCGAGCCACCATGGTGGGTTACAGCCGCATTGGCCACTGGCTTTCTGATTGGTTGGTTGTCCAGCTTTGTAGGTGAGAAGTAGATCTAAAAAATTATGTGCGCGAGTGCTACAAAACTTTTCGCAAAGGACAAAATCTGAAATAAAGACATGAAAGTGAGTGAAAACTAATAAGGACAATGTTAAGGGCATTACACTTAGCTTTAAATTTTTGTGAAGGCAAGCTCTGCATGCTGATTAAACCACACTAAGAAGGCAGTGATAAAAAACAAAAGCCAGTCAACAAATCTCGGGCAAAAATATGGAGCAAGATCAAACAAGGCAAGGTTGGGAAGAGCTGATGGGCCTTCCAATCCTATCTATAAAAAAACAATGTTGGAGCTTCCTTTTTAGAGTTTGTTGCTCCTGCCCTGTCTATGTCACGTACATGGAAGGATGACTTCGTCAAAATGCATAGTTGCCCTGGCGAAGCATCGATTGCATGCAAGCTTGCACTGCGCATGCACAAGGTGCGGTTATGATTGGTTTGGTTTGGTTTGGTTTGTTGGGTTTAACGTCCCAAAGCAACTCAGGCTATGAGAGACGCCAAAGTGGAGGGCTCCGGAAATTTCGACCACCTGGGGTTCTTTAACGTGCACTGACATCGCACAGCACACGGGCGCCTTTTTCAGTGCCCATAGCCAGCACCGAGTGAGTGAAATGGGCAAGTGAAACGCATTTTCGTTCGTCTTATAAATTTTAAATTTTCCAAGTGTAATAACTTGCTTGAATGCTGCAATTTCAATAATTCTTTTACACCGGTGTCAGGAATGCATGAGGAACCCTTTAAACAGAATAACCAGCAGTGATTAAAATGTTGCGTGGCCTCTTCAACGGCAACCCTTGTGATGACATCATCCGCTGATGAACACTGTAACAAAGGACAGTGATTGGTAGCAAAAGCAACGTTTTCTCTTACTGCCTCAGAGATCTGCTAATCTGAATGATTCATGGCAGGGGTGCCATGCTACACTGCCACAAGTGTGGACATCTGCATCATTGTGCAATGCCAAGGGTTCATAAAAAACACAAACTTCTGGAGGCATAGATGCACAGAAGCAATCAGTGCATTAGTGTTCCATTACTCTGCCTGTTGGAAAAAGATCTAATTTTTTTGTAAAGGCCACAGGCACTTTCCAGCTTCTTTCCTTGCATTTAGCTTGTGGCCTGTTCTAAATATGTATCCATATACAATTCAGAATAAATACTTTCTTGACTGCAGTTTCAATGTACGCTTCACCTCCCCACCACTGTTTATTGCTGCTGGCTCCTCCATTCATGATCTGTGAACCACGACACCGGACAATTCTCAGTCGGCACATTTCTTCACCCAGTATTGTCCCGTGTGGCCCTTTTTTCTAGTCCAGTATTTTTTATTGATTTTCTTGGAAAGCCTAACCCAATTTTTTCATCTTTCAACTCTTTTGTACTACTGCCACTCAAGATGTTGTTCTCAGCCTCCATACTATTTATGCCATATCCTCGAGCCATGCAAATAAATGGCTTGATGTCTGTTTTCCTAAAGAAAGGAACAACAAATATTATGCTCCAAGTCCAATTTTATCGTGGTAAGCTACTCCATGATGCAGATGCAGAGCTTTTCATTTGGAGAGGTTTCACATAAAGAGACACTCTCAGAGGAGGCTGCTATGGTTATTCACCATTTTCAGTTCATCATGTGACGCCCATAGTTGCAGTATTCGAGCAATATGAAGCTGATAAAAGGTGAAAAAATGTATAAAAATATTTATTTATTTATTTCAGTTTTGAACAACAGACAAATACAATGCCTGATGCAGGAACAGAAGCTAAAGGCAACTGGTGCCTGACGAGGCCTCTGTCCCTATGCAGTTAGGACTGATCCTGCAGCATATATTTAATACCTATATTTTTCTTAACAAGACTGGGTATATAAAGCGACACTGTTCTACAATTACAAAAATGCTTCACACGTACAATAGCGAAAAACAATACACCATACATTACATAAGATTAGCTAATGAAGGAGTTCTGGGAAGTAATATTGCTTTGAAGGAACATATTCGGAAAGGTAGGTAACAGTTTATACTTCACCCCTCTTCATTTGCTAGAACCAGACAAGTGTGCACTCCCATTGATGATGCCACGTCTCTTAAAATTAGCCAGCCCTATTATGCAGCACGTGCCTTCATAGTTGCCTTTGCTATCAAGCCTCAGAAGAAGGCTGCAGCAGCGGTGTGGTTGCTGTCGATCCAGCAGAGTTAGGCAGAGCCTGTAGCCACCTGTAAACAGCAACATTTGTAGATGTACTAGAATTAGGCACTTGTTTTCACAGAGGTGCGCAGAGGTATCTGTGCAGTGAGAACATTTTATTTATGAAGGTTATGACCATTCTTAAATTTTCCCCTGTTGTAAATTATGCTCCAGCATATCCTGCCTCAGAAGCTGTTTTTATAGTACATTCAACCAGGCACAATATTAGGGCAATCAACAACATTTTTCTTGAACGAACGCAAAGAAGAGGAACACTAAAATCCAGCTAGAATGAGAGGTTAGTATCACAGGATTCCAAATATGCCACTTTTACCAAGTCAGTTTCAATAAGCCAGATTATTATGAAGATAGTCTCTTTTTTTTTTCTTTCTTTTCAGATTTTTTCCATTGTCATTGCCACTAGAGAACTCTGGCAACTAAGCCTGACCAAGCAAACTCTGCTGGCCATGATTGGCCCCGCACCTCTAGTCGAAATGCTACTCTGCCAGGAAGTACCGCCCAAACCAAAAAGCAGAGCAATAAGTTCAGTTGAAAATAGAATGTAACGCGAAACAAGACTATGCACAGCTTTTGGGGCTATTTACACTCGTCTGAGAACAGTGACGGCATCGTCAGCATGAAGGATGACACACTGGGGTTTATGGCAAACAGTGTGGTGATGCCATTAGGTTGTAAATATTTGCGGGCATTGAAAATTAAGAATGAAATTGAGGCCTTCATTTGCGATTTTCTAAATGTATTTGCCTTCCGATAAAAAAGAAAATGCTGACAAAGCTGCTGAAAGGTAATCCAGAGTAGCTTCCTGTTTCCACTGATTTCTTCTTAAAGGGTGATGTCTTAAAGGGTAATGTTAAAACATTTACGGTGCTTTTAGCAGCAAAGCAATTCGCAGCAAACAGGATCATATTACAGGGAGCAACACAGAAGACCACCAAAGGCAGGACAGATATAAACACAAGTTGTCTCATTCATGCCAGTCAATTTCAGAATAATGGGAAAGGACATATCATATTATCAAGTACATTGTCTAGACTGAATACTGCCTTAATGAGAAATTTTAAGAGTGCAGTTATGGTGCAAATGCTTGCATTTCTAGCCACGTCAGATCTCATGCTTGTAACATGCAATGTTTTGCAGAAATTGAAGTCACACAAATTGTTTGCTTGAGTGAGGTTTGTATGAGCATTCTACTGAATAGAGTTAGGCTGTTCTAAAGGTTTTTTGTCATGTCCTGTACTATATATATTTTTTCTGTCCTTAAAATGTGATTTTAATTTCATGATGTTAAGTTGAGCAAAAAGAATGCATACACAATATTCTCATCCTGTGCCCTTTCTTGTGTGTTGTTTTCCTAGCCTGACAATATGGTTTGGTTTGGTTTGTGGGGTTTAATGTCCCAAAGCAACTCGGGCTATGAGAGACGCCGTAGTGGAGGACTCCGGAAATTTAACGTGCACTGACATCGCACAGCACACGAGCGCCTTGCTTTTCGCCTCTATCGAAAAGCTGCTGCCGAGGCCAGGATTCGATCCCGCGTCCTTGGGAACAGTAGTCGAGCGCCGTAACTACTGCGCCACACCGGCGGGATGGTCTGTTCAAGTATGTTTCACGACACCCATGTGTGCATAGCTGCTGTGAAAATTCAATCAGTACTTCCTTCGGTGTCCCAATAATATGGTGCTTTTGTCTGCACAACACCAGTGTTATAACCCAGCCATGTCCCAAGCAGGATAAGTGTGAACTAAATAATTTATAACAATTTTTTTTTCACCTGCTTCATTTTCAATAGCCAAACAATGCCTATGACACTAAAGTTAGATATAGGTCGCACCAAAACTTTTTCAGGATCTTTTTTTCCCCGAGCAATTGTAGACTGGAATGCCCTTCCCCACGAAGTCGCCGCCCTCTCATGCCAATCTTCATTTATTGATGCCTTAAAAATTTATTTTCAAACACAATGACCTGTGCTTGTATTTTCTCATGCTTGTAAACCCACCCCTTATGTAATGCCTCCAAGAGAGGCCTTAAAGGAAATAAAGTGAAGTGAGGTGAAAAAAACTGCAACATAATAGCTTCTTCTTCTTTTGTTGCGATTCCTATTCTTGAAGCAGGCCGGATTTAGCGTTGTAGTGAACCAAAACAGCAAAGGAGCAATTTATTTATTTATTTATTTATTTTTTCATTCCTCACCTAATTTATACTTTGACGTCATAGCCATTGCTCGGCTGTTGAAATCAAAACCGATGACAAAAGAAATTTGATGGCAAATTATTTAGTGGTTGTAAGCAAATAGCGCATGGTAATCCATGCATGGTAATGTATTACTAATGTATTATGCATCTTTACATAGAAAAAAACATGCATCAAAAAATTTGTCTATAATCCTTTAAGCTTGCCATGATAGTGCAGTGGTTAGGATGCTTGACTGCTGTGCCCGTGTGCTATGAGATGTCAGTGCAAGTTAATGAACCCCAGGTGGTCAAAATTTTCGAAGCCTTCCACTATAGCATCTCTCATAGCCCGAGTCACTTAGGGACGTTAAACCTCAAAAACCAAACCTTTGTAGCAGCCACTTTCTCCCTCCTTTCTAAATTTGGCCCAGTGCAAGCAGCTGTAGCAAGCATTTGTGAAAACACATTTTTAATTTGATGTTTAGCAGTGTGTTACAGCAGACCTGTAAATGGGTAAGGTGTGTTTAAGCACTGCATGATTAATTATGTGCAGACCAGGCACAAATGAGTGGCCACATCCTTATTGTAATCAATGGCAAATCTGCCCGACTGAGTTAGGTGACATCCTCATTAGTACTGTGCTTATTCTTGTAGTGCAGAGAACACAGCCATGAGCAATCCTGTCAGCAACCAGCCACAACTGTAGCAAAAAAATGCAGGTCTATGACCTTCACTGCATGTGTTGCTGCAGTTAAGTCAAAATAAATGCTTCAGAAGATGACAGGAAATTTCCAGGTAGCATTCGCACTCCAACACCCGTCAAAAGCATCTATTCCTGCTGGCCAGCAGATCACAATGCAACGCGCATGGACTTTGGACATGTGTTCACATTGCAGCATTCTAGCTGCTGATGCTATGCTATTCTAGATGCTATGCTATGCAGATAAACATGCATGCTGATCCAAGACTGATATCTCACCAAATGCCGGTACCACCTGCAATCCAGCCCATTTTGCGAAAAGGTTCAGGGACTGCTTCAATCCTGCTGGTACCATTTTCAGCTGTGTGTGAATGCACATGTCTGCACAAAGAGAGAAAACAACACTGGCCAGCATGAAGAACTCAGATTCTGTACTATTCCATGTTGCACAGCATCGCCACTAAAGCTTGCGAGTTTTTATTCCTTGCATGCGAAAACGCCAAAGGTTGACAATGATATGAACATTAGCTTCTATATAATATTTGCTAGCAGGGAACTAAACTACCGTCCCCTGCTAGCAAATATTGTTTGCCAAATATGGCTCTCTCAGTGGCCTGATCATAACAATTCGAGATAACTGGCGACGCCTGCAAACAATGAATATTGTATATTGTCCATTGCTCCGGCCATCCATGGCAATGGGCCTTCCTACCTAATAAAGGACTTTCAACTCAACTGGGCATAACCCACAGATCCCAATATGCCTATAAAACTGCAAACGCAAGACATCGCCAAAATCCGAGGCGATTTCGTTGATATGCAATTGACAAGCTGACTTGCTCAGTGTGTGCTTTTCCAGGCGTTCTCGCTTCCGGCTTCTAACGTCGTCGAGGGTAGCCGCCCGCTCACGATCTCTCTCATACCGCTTAATGAGCTCCTGCTCGCGCTGGGAAAGCGCTGCAATGTTCCGAAGTCCTTCTTCGAGCTCTGCGTGGGAACATCAAAGGAAGCTATCAAAACACGCCATACAAAACGTAGCAAGAATGTTCTGTTATCAAGCTAACGCTACTCAAAACTACACCATATCACTGTGGTCCAAAATACGATAGCCATAATCTTGAATTAACTGCTATTGAAGCGAGTCATTTCATTCGCTACAGTTGCAACGTACCTTTTTCGAATTTCCGCTTGTCAAGTGCACGAGCGTCAACATCCTTGCGAAGTCTACCTACTGGGGAAAGCAAACATACAACAATCCTTATCGTCATAAAATCCGGGATCCACCAGCATAAAGACGGCTTTACCTAACAATTGGAGTTGATTCAACTCAGCCTGAAATTGCTGAGCAACCTCTCTTGTCTTGGGCGCAAGCTGAACAACGATCTCGGCAAGATTTTCACTGAGGACCATTTTTCACAAGACTGTGTTTTGGTTTTGGCGGTTAATACAAAACATGGAGATGGGCAGAGTGGGCACAAACCCTTTAGGTATACTTTAGGGTTCGGGTAGTGGAAAGGATCGATGGATGGATGATAGTGGCTCTGCCCTTTGTATCGGACGGCAGCTTGCGCCGCCTAGCCAAAAAATTAAAAGAAATATATTTATCTCTTCCCTATTTTTAGCTTCTAATTCGCCCGTATCTGCCCCCTCCCTTTTCTTCTTCTCTTTATTCTCTTCACCAATCCTTTAACCTCTCTTTTGTTCTCAAAACGCGTTCCTCATCCATTCGTCCATCCTCCCCAGCAAATCCCAGCGCTCTCTCCAGATCTGCCGCTTTTCCCGCGGGAAGGGCAGGACTATAGTGCCTAGTATATTCTAGGCACTATAGCAGGACGAAGTTTTTGGCACCTTAGAACAACATGTTCCGTTGTTTCCGCCTCAGTTCCGCACGCCGCGCATAATATATCTACTTCCTGAAATTTTTCCTGTACGTTTTTGTTCTGAGGGCCCCTGTCCTAGCCTCAAACAGCAATGAGCTCCCTCGTGAGTTGTCGAATAAACTTTCTTTCTTTATATCCTGTTTTCGAGTTCTACAGGCTGATTGGCTCAATGGCGATGGCGATATATTTTAGGCACTATAGCGATATGGTCGTACCCTTTTGAACGGGCGATCACCCAGTGGGATCTGTCCAGAAAAAAAAAAAATAAATAAATAAATAAAAAAGAAAGAAAAGGAAAAAGGAGAGTATAGATGTTAGTTCACTCCACGTCTTTGCGCCGCTCCGGCCGCACTGCTCCTCGTGCCCACCAGAACTCCAGCCGTCTCTCCGTGCATTCCACGACTGCACTACGGTAACTGCACTGACTGCACCAAGGGATTCTACTCCGCTCCCCTCTTCGTGTGACGCCGCAGCCCCGTCGGTGCTTCCTTCTGCCGTGTCAGCCGTGCTGCCTGCGAAGTCAGGAGCGACCGGCAGCGACGCTGTGCGAGGGGCGGGAGAAATCGCAACATATCCAAGTATCACGTGCTCCAAAGTTTCCTCCTCCGCTCCGCAGAGGGCGCAGTGAACCTAGATCGCCACTGCCGCGCATAGAGTTAATACTGCCGCGTCCTCAAGGCTCCACACCAGGCTTCAGCCAGTAGCCCGCTCCCCACGGAGTTGTCATAAAATGGTTCTGGGCTAATCCCTGTCTTCTGCGCGCTGTACAATGCCAGGGATGACTTCTCATTTGCCCTGCGCATCCACTCAGCTGTCTCAGCTTCCTTCACCTTCAGCTTGAGCTTCTTCCCCTGGCTCACCGCCGGTACATCCGAGAGGCATACCGTTGGCAGGTGGTACCTTCTCTGCAGCATCGCTATCCGCCTTGTCCACTTCGTTGCTATTCCAGCATACACCAGGTGGATTAGCGTCTGATGTGCCAGGCTACTTGCCGGGAGGCGCATCAGTCGGTCCTCATATTTTGCTTTGGCCGCCGCCCCTCTCGCTGAGAAAGAGGACCATCCGACCTCGCCCTGGACTCCCTCCACCGCTATGTGTTTGGGCACCCCTAAAGCTTACTTTACGTCACATTTGTTCGCTGCGCACATTGAGGAACAAAAAAACAGAAGAATCTAGTTTCTTAAGAAATTTATTATGGTACTCTTTAATCAAGATTATGCTACAATATACCAATATATAATTAGTATGAACACGCCGTGCGCAAGCCGTGCGCGCAAACAGTGCGCTTGGTGCGCTTTGAGCGCCTGCCCTTGAGCTTGCGCTGCTTGCGCCACCTGTCAAGTTCAAGTTCACTGTTTCCACTGTTTCCGAGTCTTTGTATTAACTCTATGTTCCAAGGTCTATGTTCTTCCCACGTGCTGCTTGCTTTCTCTCAGGTCGTGTTGCAGTTTGTTGTGGGCGAAAATTGAATAAATGAATGAGTGAAATAAAGCCTTTATTTGATTGAAAGGATGGCCTTTAGCCGCTGTTTGAGTAACTAGGGGATTAGGAGGGATGGGCTAGTGTAGCTTCTCGCTTCCTCTCGGCTCTTCAAGCTGTTTCTCGTTGTTTGTCATGCTTGCCATGCTGCCGATCTGCGCGTTTAAAGTCGATCTCTAGCTCTCACACTACTCGATCGAAGCAGGCCCATGGCAGGCCGCTCTCACTGCCATATAGGTGGAAATGGCGTGTTGTATTGCGGTGCTTGGCTTGATAGTATCTGATGTGCTAAGCTGGGCGTGTCGTCGTGTGGAATATGCGTAATTTTGCTTCTTCCTCGATCGTGCAAAAGATGCGCGCATTGTATATGCAGTGGGCGCATGCGTTGAGTGTTTTGTCTCTACCGAGAAACCAATTGTCAATTACGTGTGGTGTGGGCTGCGTTTTTATTACTTTGTTCAAAAATATATCTTGCGGTCGAGTGAGCCGTTTCGTATTGTCAGACACCGGCGTTGGTATTGCGCTTCATCTAACCAAGCCTGCTGTCGTGTTTTATTTTGGTGCGTACGTGGGCATCATCGCTCTGCCATGGGAGCCTTTAGCACCTTTAGCGCTCGAGCATTGTTTGGTAGGGATTAGAGGCTATCGGGTTGGGGTGTATACCCGCTTGCGCGGCTGCGTCTCCCCCGTCAACCTCTTTCTGATACGTCGTTAGTCACTGCGTCTTCAGTATTGCATGTTGCATATGATGCTCTGCAATTGCTGCCTATGAGTTCGTTAAAATTCGATATCCATTGAAATTACCTCTGTGGCTGCAACTGTGGTAATGGTATCATAAATTATAAATTATTTGCCCGCAGATTCATTAGAATGCATTTGTCATCAGTTTGATAAAAACACTACGGAGGGGTCCTTTTCTTTTTATTTTTTGTTGGACTGCTCGCGTAGCGCTTGTAATTTGACAAGAGCTATCCTAATGCATGCTAACAATATTGAAATGCTAATAGCATTTATATGAAGCATGCACACAAAAAAACAAAAATAATTTTAAAAACGTTCAAACAGAACAAAAATGAAAATAAAATCTTCTTGGGAAAAAAAAAACAAAAAAAAAAAAACGAAAAACTCGCCGAGCCTGCCAGGATTCGAACCTGGAATCTTCTGATCCGTAGTCAGACGCGTTATCCGTTGCGCCACAGGCCCCACATGCGCAGCCCTTCTGCGCTAAGTGAAATGAATTACGTTTCTGTAGTTTTCATGCAATGAACGATCAATGCAACTACATGCCGTGAGGGATAGTAGTACATAGCAGTACGATGGTCACGCAAGCGGTCGAGAGTCCTGCGTCAAGTAGTGCGTCCACGGCACCATCCGAACGGCGGCGGCAGCGCCTTGGCATGGTGGCGATCGCGCTGACCGGCTGCGGCGCCGTGGGAATCGTCGCTGTAGCTGCGCCGTTCTTATCGCCCGCCTTACGGAAGGTGTGTCTGCCATACGTGCCGGCTACCGACACTCAAGTGCGCAACGTGACTGCACTGCTGCGTAAAAGGTCCCAGCGATCTGCCCTTGTGGACCTCGGAAGCGGCGACGGAAGGATCGTGTTCGAGGCCGCCAAGCTGGGCTTTACGCCTAGCGTCGGAGTTGAATTGAACCCTTGGTTAGTCGCTTATTCGAAAATTAGAGCGCTTGTAAGTAGTACGTCGCCAAGACCACGCTTTGTGCGTGCGGATCTGTGGAAGTTCTCCTTGGAGCCTTTCGAGAACGTGGTTGTCTTCGGCGTCGAACAGATGATGGTCCCGCTCGAGCAGAAACTTATAAATGAACTGAAACATGGGAGCTGGGTGTTGGCATGCAGGTTCCCGCTACCTACGCTTAAACCGGAGGACTCTTACGGTGATGGCATCGACACTGTTTGGCTTTACCGCTTAGCGCTGCAAAAGTGATCACGCTCCCCGTTGGAATGCATGCATGTCTAGACAGCAGGTACGCTAGATCATCATGATACGACGAGTGTGCACGACTTGCAGCGTTTTCAACTTTCAAGTGGCAAATATTCCACCCTTTTCCATTGTTTGATTACTTGTTATAACTTATAAAGGTTTCTGTGCCAAAACTATCTTTGGACGTGGCTGAACCCGACTTACTTTTTTATTGCGAAGCAATACTACTTTAGCTACCACCTCAGCCCGTGCCATGCCGCGGCAGCATAGCCACACTTGACCTTTCGCGTGACCTCGCTGCGTGACGTCATACCATCTGTGTAAAAACGGGGCCCCATCTCACGCCCGCTCCTCTCACCAGGGACGCTGCGCGCTATGTGACGTCATACCATCTGTGTAAAAACGGGGCCCCATAGCCACGGTCGCGGCCCGACTCCCGCTCTTTTCGTCAAGCCCATGAGATGCCGCCTCCAGCCTATACGCTTCGGCAGGTTGCAAAGAGAAAGCATCAGCGAGCTACGGAGACAGAAGAAGAACGGCTTTCCAAGCGACGAGCTCAAGATGCAGCCAGGCGGAAAAAACGCTCAGAGTCTTCGGCAGCTCACGCAGGAAACGACGATGCCGTCAACATCTTGGCTAATGGTTTACCTGAACGCACCGACAGAAGAATGCTCATTTGCACAGGAGACTTCAATAAAGATCCCAGAAGAGACCCATCGTTCATTGAAGCCCTCGACTCCAGATATTCCCTTGAACTATGCCAACTGCAACCAGTGTCGACAACTCAGTGGGGAAGCAGTTTAGACTTAATCATGTATGCCCTTGAGGGGTGGAACTCAGCAAAAAAGGGAAATCGCACCCCGCACCTCCACCAGAAAATGTAATGAGTACAAGGCAGCGAACACTGAACCGATCAGTTCCACACACTGCACTCAGTTTCGTTCTCTTCTTTCTCGGTTCCGAGACACGCGGCAATACTAATATGAAATCGTTTATCATCCTTTTGGTCTAGGTGAATGGACCAGAGATCGGTGACCAAAAACAGCCTCCATACCTTCACTCTCAACTCATTCACCCATGAATGTGTCACCAAGCTAATCCGGCTCGCTTGTGCACTTCTGGCTGCTGCTCCCCCACCATGCCTTCAGAGCCAGACGTGCCATCTCCTGCCTGCTGCAATCTACAGAATGCAACCGCTAGATATGCACTCAATTGTGAAGCCAGAGTTGGTAAGCACCTGCCATGTCATGTAGTCTTGCGACGTCACACAACCTGCCAACTACCACCCATAAGATCAGTGCCCATGATTTTTCACTCGTGTCAAATTTTTCACGAAATGGGGTCTTTTAACATTATTGCATTAATATGATGGCGTGCACACTTTTGAGCTGTAATGTCTATAGCCTGGCTTGATCGACACTAAAAGAATGCAGGTTCCGCTGGAAACTAGCTCCATGTGACATGTCATTTTATGCGGTCCCGTTCTGCAGAAAATCTGGCATCGGCACTTTGAGCGAAAAAATCATGGGCCTCTGGCAGGTGGTAGCCGACATAGCTAGGTACTAATTGGTAGTAGAGTTGAGTGACGTCAAAAAAGAGACAGCCACATTGGCAGGGGCCGCCTGCTTGAGTGACGTGTAACACCCTCACCTGTACCCTCGCACCATGCGCCCGAGATGGGCATGCATCTACTTGGCCCCACAGCCATGTGTCGTGGGATGTATTTTTGACAAAAGGGGTACAGAAAGTACATAATGGCAGCCTTGCAATACAATCCACCTGCACAGATCATGCCGAGGTATCTTTGATAGTAAATTCAAATCTGTAAACAGTACAAAAGTTAGGGCAACAAAAGGTGCACCTGATGGGTGCACCTTTGAAGTGATAGCGATCTGTGGTCCTTCCACGTTGAGAAATTGTAGACAAGCAGTTTACACATCCGAAGCTGCTTTCAAACTGAAAACACTCAGGCACTATTGTCTCAGCACCAGTTACCGGGTCCTGAGGCAGTTCTGGTGGCTGCTAAATGCTGTCGCCACTTTACCACGCCAAGCAAAAGAAATGCGGACATACATTCAGACACAGACTAATCACTATGTACTTCAGTAATTATATCTACAGTTAGCATACATTCATTAGCAAACACTCTGAAGTCACCACTGTATGTGAAAGACTGGATTTTATTCACGGCCCCCCCTACACACTTCAACAATCAACAAGCACCTTTCATGTAGGTGGTCTGGGCTTGACCCCTAATACCCACCTAATTAGCACTTATTTATGTTGACAAAATATTTAAATATTCTGAATTACACCTCTAAGAGGAACCGCCTCACGAATTTACACTTCATTTGGAGCCTGTGTTATGTCTTGTGACCATCTCAAGGTTTGTTGCATCATTTCTGACCGCAGATGACAGATGCAGGACCTGTTTTTCTGCCTGAAGGGCTCCTTAATGCCATGGTGTCAAATTCACTCGTTATAGCTTACTGCTTTCGGGGCACCTACACAATCCAGCGCAGCTATTTCGCCCACATTATTGCTTCCAGCAGGTGCGCCTTAGCTGTAATGTTTGTCCGAGTGAAATTAAAGGCAATGGTCAAACAGTTGTTCCTGGAAAATGGCAGCACTGTGCGTTGGCAAGGATATTTTGGAATGCATGTATCCTTGCCAGAGAGGCAAGAGGTCAGGATGTTGGCTCGCGCACATTAACTTTGGCTGGGCATCCCGGGCAAGAGGTGTGGCCCAAGGACAACATGTGGAGTGGGTAGTGTCAACATACTAATGTGAGCGCAGGCAAGAGCAACCTAGGCTAATCAGGATGACGTGCACAACATGGTCGTGTCCCTGCCACATTCTTACTCTGTGGTCAACAGGCATGTAGGAACACAATCGTTGTCCCAACTGGCCCTCCACTCACACCCAGAATGAGATTTTCAATCACCTTCAAGCACCACTACACAGCACTACAGGTGATGTGTCATATACCGTTCCCCCCATTACACCCCTTGCACACACTGGAAACAACTTCAAATCAACTCACTCCAATAGGAACCAAGTAACCCAACTTACTCCCCTTCTTGGATCCATCCCCTCAGTTTGATGTGTTCCACTCCATCACTGTACCATCTATAGACCGTTTTACCGAGAGCAGGCAAGAGAGGAGGAAAATACTCTCTAACCAGATTCCTTGCACCGGCACATTGTTGCCAGTACCGAGTGGGCTGTGCATTGTCACGCTTCATGGATAGCAGAGCGGCCTTGCACCTCAGTATATTGTCGTTTGAGAGACTTAAATACCTTTATTAGCACCCCTTTTAGTGGTAATGTCATCAGTACAGCAATGCGTGATCGTGCACTGCACGAACAATCAAAGAAATCGCAAGACGATTGCCGAGAATGTATGCTGGAAGCATGCGTCGACAGTCCGAGTTCGGCTGTGATATGTTTCTGCTTCACCGCTTTCCAGTCTATCCTGATTTAATTCGCCTATGAGCGTTTTATGTAAGCCAGATAGACTTAGTACCAATGATGGATTCACGAATATGATGCTCATTTCACTTCCTTTGCCGTAGTAACCATGCGCGCCGGGCAAGCCGTGCCACCCGCAAGCCCTCTGCGACAACGATATATGCGGCGGATCATTTCCGCCTGCACAAGAAGAGCGTACTAAAATCTGTTCTTCACTTAAATAAGCCGACAGCAAAAAAAAAATATCTTTCATGCGAATTTCTGACCCCATACCATGTTACTGATAATTGCAATACAAATAAGTTACGCAACACATTGCCACTGGTGCGGCGTGCGACTCATCGTCTGCACGCTAGCTCCGCTGCTAATGCATCACCAAAATTTACATTATTCTTTTACTGATACAATGAGTAAGACAGTTTCATGAGAGACCATTTACTCTAGAGCTGAGCAATTACAAATTGCGCCGTCGGATGTGCCTTCGATGCAAACAGTTTAGGCCTAGCGACGATTACGAAGTAGCGCTTGACGAGAGTGCTGTAATCCGCCGCACCAGCGGGCGGCACCGCTTTCGTAAGCGCTGCAGTATATGTACTGCAAATTTGTCGTCTTCGTTCATGGTGCAGCTGAGAGCGCACATTTTTCGACATTTTGCTCAAAAATATGTCGTGCAAACGATGCTATGCTGCTACGACGTACGGGAGGGGGGTATACGATGTTGCGCCAGGGGCGAACACCAATGCTGCATAAAAACGTCGACGGATGGTACTTTAGACACTACTTCTTTAAAGTGCTTGTCTTGAAGGGTGGCTAACTTGAAAGTATACATTTTTGAAGCAGGACAGCACGATCGTATATTGAAATGGGTCATACTTCACGTTAAATCAATGTGGCGATAACTGGAGAGCATCTTTCGTAGTATCTGCATTCCGCGTTCAGTAGCTGCCCGTACGGTTCATTTTCTGTGTGTTTGTGTGTACAGTTACCATTGCGATTATAAAACATAATTGAAAATACATGTATCGTGAAAGATCCAACAGATACATCCTCACTGCGGAAGTGGAGCGCAGTTCTTTGCAGTCACCCCGGCCGCTAGTGCTATTTCCAACAGCTGCCGCCATGCCAAAAGGATGGTATATAGTTTGCTGGCGCGCTCAAACAAAGCACAAATAGCACCACGGTGTCAGATAGCTTTCACGAGAACCGCGAAACAGCACTTTTACACTGCCGCACCGCAGCATCAACACGCACAGTACAGCCCAAGATGGCGTCAAGAGGAGCCGCAGTGGACTTTCCCAGTTTGGCTCATACGGGGCGCCACCATCAAACTAAGATGGCTGCGCCCAGGCATCGAAACTAAAAAGGTCTATAGAACCAATTGTAATGCGAAACAGTTGACTTGTGATCGCTCCTGTTTAGCAGAAAACCAAGCGATGTAGTAGTGGCTGATGATGTCAGCAAAAAATCATGAGAATGCTTCAGGCAAGCGACATGGCCTGGCATTGACCGGTCGGCGGGTCACGTAACGTTCCGCGACTATGACATGGTCGAGTTCGCTGGGGATGGGAATCAAACCCGGTGCGGATCCCATCAATCCAGTGTCAGACGCTACCTTACACCATGCTGATACATTTGCATGGTTTGGTCAAAGTGGGTTGATATAGTATATATGTGTTCAACGGTCTCTCACATAATTGGTAGCTTATGAATGTTTGGTTTGTGGGGTTTAACGTCCCAAAGCAATTCAGGCTATGAGAGATGCCGTAGTGGAGGACTCCGGAAATTTCAACTACCTCGGGTTCTTTAACACGCAGACATCGCACAGCACATGAGCGTCTTTCTTTTCACCTCCACTGAGTGCTAATGAGTATGTGTAATAGAAGCATAAATCAAGGAATTGGAGATTAAGAGTGTAGCAATAAGCATGCATAGTAACAAAGATCCGCAAGGGGAGCCACAGCCGGTAGCCAATAATGCTGTCAAATCATATCAGTAAAGGTGAGGGTGTCCCCTCATTTTTTTTTTAATCTCTCTTATGGTTCACTCGACTGGCACTAATATTTTTACAATTACAATTCCTTGCTGTATGTCAAACGGCAGTATCCCACTAAGGATGCATTTGTGACTACTATATAAGCAGATGACCATGTGCAAACATTAGTGGCATTTAACCACTTTGAAGAAAATGTACTCTAGGCTGCATATGGAAGAATGTCACAAATTCAATAATGCTCATTTAGAAGCATGGTCTTGCAGCTGCAAATTTTCAGTGCCTAGTTATATAGTACATACGAACAAGAAAAGCAACGAGTGCAATGGTGCGGTACTGTCGTGTAGGTGCCATCAGCCGAGGCGACAGTGTGTAGTGTGCACACAGTGGGTCCTAAAAAATAAACAATAATCACACATGTTTTGGCCTTTTATTTATGAACGGAACTATGTGCGATATAAATATTATTCGCAGTTTCTTTAAAATCTGCACCATCTCACAGTGTAGCTTTTCCTCCTGGTTCTCGGAGGCCACTCAGTGCCGCACATGAGGCTGGCCAGTCTGTTGAAGTCCAGCAACAGACTGGTGGGCCCACTAAGACGTGACATGACAACACTGCCTAACAAGCTGGAGGGAACAACGAAAAAAAGAAAAAAAAAGGAGAGAAATAGACACAGTCTGCTCTGCTGACAGTTGCTACTTCCCACCGGCCAATTTTTTTAATGGCAGCAGCTATAGCCTTTTAGGGGCTCTATTCTTTTGCAGAGGTGTATAGCATGCGATTTACCCTGTCCCATTAACCAAGCTCTGCATTATTACAAGCATACTGGGGTAAAATACAAAGGCTCCGAGGCTCAAAGCCACTGTGGTAACAGGCACATAACAGAGTGTCAGGGATGACTGCCACGGCTTCATAAATACGGGGTTACCAGTCTGCATAACAAATGTGCATGGGCTTCGTGAAATGAAGCTGCAACCTATGGCCTTTATTCTGAAACCCACCATGCTGCCAGAACACAAGTGGGGGGGCAAAGGGGGAAACGGAACACAACAGCCCTCCTCCAACTGGACCCTTGACAGATGCAACTTGCATAAATGACCTGCTCCGAAGACAGCTCAATGAAGGACCCGCAGACAAGTGGTTATCCCACATCTACGCATAGGCACCACAACATGGATTCTCAGCACTGTTTGTTGCTGGCGTGCTTGTGTCGCCAAATGAGAAAGCAGTAGGAGACTCGACTCGAGAAGCTGACATCCAGTTGACGCACAAAAACACGGCGCAGTGCCCAGCCATTTGTCCACACCCTGCTGAATGCTTGGCGGCAGTGTGCCTGAATGATAAGAGGGGCAAGGGGCAGTGGGAGGCATCGATGGAGGACGCTCGCTGCTGCCCGGGTGCAGTGGCATCGTTGCAAATGAGGGTGTCTCACGCTTTCACTCTAAACCTGGCGCAAGACGGCTAAACAAATTGCCCCACATACTCGTCCTCAAGCAGTTCTTTCTCTTCAGATGACTTCTATGCTGCACCTCCCTGGTTGTGAAAATGCTGGCAGTGCCCATTCAAGATTGCAAATTGATACGTGCATGTAGCTAGTGCCTGGCCATTCCCTCATTGACATAAAATCACTGGCTATAATCAAAAAGTTAAGAAAAGGAATCGCCAAGCACTCCTGAAGCATTAAGCTTAAGCTGCAGCTATGCAGCTACTTGAACAAACTAAATTTTTTTTTCTGCCACAGTACAACTTGCACCTCACAGGTTACTTGTAACGCTACTCAGCCAGTGCTATGTTTCCATCTGATCTTTCTGGTCTGTGGCCAGTGACAATGGCCGTTTTATAAAAAGGGTAAGGAAATTCGAGCCCACTACACGCATGGCCAATGTAGAATATAAAACAAAAACTAATGGCAATGGCCTGCAAACAAGTGCCACAACAATGTAGTCACATCGGCAACTAATCTAGTCGTTACAGCAAACAAGCAATTCCTTCTGTTAAGCGTGGCCAATGCGTACAACATCCCGAGTGTGCTCTCTGAAAGCACGGAATGGTAACAGTATTCTATAAAGCGGCCTGCAACAAACAATGTCCCTCGGACGCCCCCTAACACAGTAGAAGCAGAGGAGGAGAGACCGCCGTTCCTCGAGTGCCCTTGTGGCAGCAGGGACAGCTCTCTGAAACCAGGCGTAGTAATTGAGTGGCAATAGCAGCAACATCAGCACATCCTGCCCCGAGTGCCAGACTCGGCCCATTAGACCCCCCCAACCCGTGGCTCAGTGCTGTGGGCCCTGGGGGCTTTGTGCGGCAGCAGAGTCGCCTTCCAAAGGCTTCAGCTCCCGAATCTGCTTGATGAGGTAGGCCTTCTCGTCATTGAACTGCTCGTCATCCGACCGGTCCGTGTGGAACTTGCTCAAAAAGTCTACCAACTTGTCTTTGTTGCGCAGAAGTATGTCCAAGATAGGCTTTGGCTTGTTTGGGTTGGCCACAAACACCTGCATGTGGCAGCAACTGCATCACCATCCCATTCTACAGGCAACAGCAAGTCAAACATTCACTGCAGCCGGTAAGATGCCTGCTAATGGACTGATCTCCCACCCTGTTTCGTTTCGGCCGGTTCCCACCCGTCATTGTCTGATCAGGTGTCTAATTATTCGTTCTGTCACCCAGACCTTCGATGTGTTATCCCTATAAAAATTAGCCCAGCCCGTTCCAGTTCATCATGTCTCGACACATGCAGCTGTGCAATGATAAACTCCGATAAATCGCACTTTCAGTTAATTCAAGTAAATTTCAAAATTTTATTTGGCTTGCTATATTTTCAATGTACTTTAAAGCTGATTATTCATTGTGTAGTTGCTCTAAAAATCACTTCATTCAACATTATTAATAAGACAGCGTTAAGGGCTCCTTCAACGGAAAACCTAGTCTTATGGCACATTCCACTGGGCGCTGAGCAGTGAGGAGCAGCACAAAATCATGCCAACCAAGAGCACATGTTCTCCCACAGGAACAACCACTGTGCTTTGAGAGCAGTTACGTGACCAGACTTGATTTACCATCATTCTCTGCGTGCCAGTAGCAACAACATGACTGATGGTAATCATTGAAAGGCTAACCATGTCCTGAATGGTGACTGCTGGAGCTGGCGATAAATTTCTAATCAAACCAAATCAGTTTACTTCCCATCTAACAATACTTCAAAGTTATCATCATTCAAAAATGAAGTACCTCAGCAAGGAGATAGTTTTTCTCCATTCCCTCAGCTTTTCCAGGCTGAGGTGTTGAAGTAGAGTCCGCATTCCCAATGGTAACTGAGGTACCAGCATCAAAACTATACAGTGAAATAGTGTTAATTCGGTCTCTATTAATTATGAAATCTGGATAATTTTCCGGAGTCCTCGCCGATGCCCACGGCATCAGAAACTCATTATTTCGGACATGATCAAGCTCGCTCCAATTGATAGGGAAGGGCAATCAATCACGTCAAGGTGCACACACCCGAGTTGGTGATTAAAATAAAATGAAGCCCCCCAAGCTACTGAACTCAACTCACTTAGAGACTCAACTTGCATAGGTTTGTGTTCGCTACTGTTCATGCCAATGACAGATGCGGTGATCAACTCTTCATTGAGGTCTTCATTTTTCATGACAGCATCATCAATGTTCAAAATTCTTCCGAGTCCAAACATGCCACCATTGTCACAATTCACCAATGACAAACTACCGCCATCGCTGCGTCACTGGCCTCCTGAACAGAGCCCACTTTTCAGATGCAATTATTGATGAGAAATTCAATGAGCTTGCAGGCCGAGGGAATGGTGACAGTAATCAGTCAATGGGGAAAAAAAAACCAAATGAAGCACGTGTGCTTACGATGCACGTGCTCCTGTGACTAACGCTGCAAAGCATTGGCGCCAGCACCCTAGCGCATTTTCTACAAGTGGCGCGCCCTCAGGAACATTCACGAACTCTTTGGAACAGAGTTACAGGTGCCTTCTCCTCTGCCTTTGTGCAGGGAAAAGTCAGAAAGCCTTAGTCTTTTCTCTTCCGCTGCACTGCTGCGGCATGCATGCATTTACAGCACGCCTGGTGTTTCTGTGTGTGGTAACTTGGTGTTTTCATTTCTGCTGCATCAACTAGAACCATCAGTCAGCTCTGCATGCATGCACATAGCCTATCTGTGTTTTTGTTCGAGAGTTAATTGTTATAACTGAGAGTGAGCTACCACAGCACTGTTAACAGTGGTTTATGTTGCCAAAGAAAATAAACAGTACTATGCTAGTCTATCTTTATAACCGATATGTTGTTCCAAATAGTATTGTTATAATTGACTCTGATGATATTTCTACAAGTTTCGTTCAATTTCCCCCTAAAATCTTAATTTAACCAATTAAAATTTTTTGCTGCAACACATTTCTTTCTTCAAACTTATATGCCTAAAAATGCACATTTATTAAGCCTCCTCTTCATGCGTTACACAAATTTTTAAATTCAACGGTTTCTGCACCTTAAAAAATAGCCATACAGCCGAACCCGGATAATGCGAATTTTGATTATATTGAACTCGCGGAATATCCCCTTCAAAATTCCATGTAAAAGTATAGGAAAGCTGCGTCGTATATTGAACTCAATTTCACCCCATGCATTGGACGGTTCACCTTCCTCAAAGACAATCGCATCACCCTCGGCCGTTTGCCCCGTGACGTTTTCAAGCCATGCGCGGAAGGAATGAGAGGGCACAGTTCGGTGACAGCTGGTCTAGGGCAGAGGGGCTTTATAGGACAGCACCGCGCCCTTTTCCCAAAGGCGCGCATCTGCGATAACTACTGCCGCGTGCCAGCACGTGACATTTGCAAGCCATGTGCGTGAAGGAATGTGAGGGAAGCAATGCAGCCCTGGTTTTGGGAGAGGGGAAAAACGCGATAGAGCCAAGGACAAGGGTGTGCCCACTCTTCAGCCTAGCTTTATCTCTCCCCTTCCGCTCTCTTTCCCCGCCTTCGTTCGCAGCAGCACGCACCACGCAATGCGCGGACACGCCAGCTCAGCCCGCGGCCCCGTGGCTGACGCTTTCTCCAGTGTGTGTGTGTGTGTTGTGAACGCTATGCGCGCGCGGCTGACGTGCGATGCGCATCTCGTGTTGTCATGCTGAACGTGCGTAAGCTACGTCGGCTGCGGATGCCAAGAAGCGGAAGTTATTTTTTTTCTTTTTAATTTTTGAAAGAGTCGTTTATTCTTGCCGTCGTGCTGAACGTGCGGCTGCGGACGTTAAGCAGCAGCAATGTTTTTTTTTTTTTTTCCTTTTGCGAGAGTCGTCCTTGTGCGGAACATGCGGCGCAGCATAAGCTATGGCGGCTGCGGGCGTTAAGAAGCAGTAGTTCTTTCTTTTTTTCTTTTTGTGAGAGTCATCCACATTCTTACATCACTGAATCAACGAAAGCATGCAGTCAGTTGCGATCATGACACCGACTTTTAGCACTGCTCGCTTCAGACGGCATTTGCAGCTATCACGCTTTCCAATAATTTTGTGGCAGTGGACTACGCCCGCCCCAAGTGCGACGTGATAATCGAACTAAGCTTGTGCAATCATGCCATCACGGGCACTCTGCCAAGTTCGCTCCCTGCCACTGCAGGGGCTAACATCAAAAGTATAGTCAAAAGATAAACACGCCATGACATTATAGTCGCTGCGTAGCATCTTGCCACGCTGCCAATAAATGAGCTGTGGATACGACGGTCGAAACGGAGAGACGCGGCACCGAACGCTTTTTTTTCATATTCTCGGGGGCAAAAGTGGGGGGTGGGTTCATTTTGCGAGTGGGTTGATTATTGCGACGAATACAGTATCATTTTTCATGATCTCAAGAGGCGTCTCAAGCTGATTTTTTTGTATTGAATTATCGATATATCGAAGTATTTCGCGATCCCCTTCGAGTTCGATATATCTGGGTTCGACTGTATTCACACAGCCATATTCGCATACACTACCGGCAGCAACGTTTTACAGAACACGTGTTACCTGGGAGAGGGGGAGAGAAAATAATGGAGTGCTGCTCCGCTACCTAATAAGTCGACATCATGGACCGAGAAGCAGCAAAACCACAGCTCTAAACAAGGCTGTGACTATGTGGATTCGAGAAAACAAGGCAAGACAAAAAGAACAAATGCAAGAGTAAAAGTGCAGCTTGCAACTAAAGGTAAATGTGGTAGTGTGAACTACAGAGAGGTAAAGGGTGTGTAACAACTCTTTTGCTAGTAAGCACAAACCACTACTGTGCTGTCCAACAGAAGTGGGAGTTGTGTCAGCTTAATGCACGAGTATTAGGGGGCAGATCACATTGATTTTCCTTCGGTTTTTTTATGCAAACACAAAAGCAGCAGCAGCAGCAGCAGCTAAAAACCGCACATCACAGGCAGGGGGGCTCTCACCTTGAACACGTGGAAGGCTTCAAACTGGATATTACGGCTCTTCTCCTTGAGCATGTTCATCATGAGCTTCAGATTCTCTGGATTGCTGATGTACCGCGTCATAATGCTGAAGTTGTGCCTATCCAGCAGGAGCTCACCTAGAAGCTGCAACCAAATCACGCATTTTCTCACTAAGGCAAAGCAGACAACAGCGAGATGAGCACAGTGCCACGGAAGAAATTTTGGCCATCAGCTGTCTTGATGCAATGGCAGCAGCCAGAGTTCTGTTTTGCTTCATTTTTCAGAAAACTTTAAGTTCCAGAGCAATATGCACAGTGTAATAATGATTTCAAGTAAATGCAGCTTCATAAAAGTAGTTTCCTAATAAATTTTACCAAAAATCTCCTTAGGAATATGGATTGAACATGCCATACTGCCTTTTCCCCACCCTTTCATCCAACCAACCAGCTCACCTATGACATTTAACTAACTTGCCCATCTTTTGTTCAACATTGCGGTGTTCATCTAACTTGTGGATTGTTTCTGTCAACAGTCTAAACAAACTGCGTTCATCTAACTTGTGGATTGTTTCTGTCAACAGTCTAAACAAACTGCCAAGGCAATGTCATGCTAGGCCATTTCGAATGCTATATACCCTGAGCACGCAGTCTAGCGGCACTCAAAAGTCCATTCTTGCCACTGTAAAACCTGCCCGCATTTTGAAAATGTAAGAAGTAAACCATTTTTTTTTTTACGGGCTAGTTCGCAGATTGGGTTGTGTACTATTCTATATAAGCTCTTTTTACACGAGTTCGAAATATGATACAATACTGCACAAAGCTATTTTGTTTTCATACATGACTTCGTGGCTCCAAAGAATGCACCGCAATACCATTTTATTATGCACCAGTTAGTGACCTGCAGCTTCAGTAACCCGCTCTCTTAGGTTGGTGATAAAAGTGAATAATAAAAAAAAATAAAAAATTTTTTGCAGTATTTTTCATGTGCTCTAGAAGCATAGAGAAATTATAATATTCATCCCCTACCACTTTAATTAAGTAGGACAGGGCCCTGCCCTCAAATCAGCGATAAACAGAGCAGTTACCTTGAGAGACTGCCTCCTCGTGACATAGTTTTCAGAGTTGAGGAGGTTCTGGTAGTGAGAGAACACTTTTTCATAGTTCTGCTCGAGAAACTCCGCACACACCATCTTGTGACGTGTGAGCAGCTCCTGTGGGTTAAAAATGAGCCCTGGTGAGTCACAAAGCATCAAACTGCAGCTTCCTGCAACATGTCCCCAGCTAAAGCTGCAGCTCCTGCTTAGATACAAGTGAGCACAGTCTAGGGAGCTCAGCATGAAAATAAAGAACATGGCGGCAAGAAGACTTCTCCACAGTGCAGTGGTGTATGGTGTAGGGGACGAAGCATCGAAAGCAAGGTAGCAGAGCTCCTGGCTTTTCCATTGCCGTCAACAAAACAAATTTATTGCAAAATTTCTTTTGCGCGAAGGACAATGCCAATGTGGACTGAATTCAGCAAGCACACACACAAAAAAAGGTACTGTCCATACCATATGCCGAAACATGAAGTGAAAATATCAAAAGCGTTCTTCACTCATTCAACAGCTACAATGAGGCAGTTTGAATAACATTTTTCAGGATAACACTTTACTTCTGAATAAAAAAAATAAATAAATGAGGTTTTCCTATATGCCATTATCTGGGCTGAAAACTCAGTACAGTCGAATTTTGTTATAGCAAAGTAGAACAGGGCGCCAAAAATTTGTTCTTATATCCGATGTTTAAAAGTATGCACCCAAATTCCTGCAAATAAGTCGGCTAATAAAAAAAAATGCACACTAATATAGACAATACAGAGGAGCAAAAACGTACAATTTTTAAATTAAAAGCTCGGTATAAACACGAAATCTCGCCTCTCGTTCCGTGTTGGAGAGCAAAAATGAATACAGTAGAACCCCATTGTTACGTTCTTCACTGCTGCATTTTCCTGGCTGTTTTCATCCGGTCTTGGCATAGCTCTCATAGGATGCCATGTACTATTAGGAACCCCCACTGTTACGTCGCAACCTGGCTCTCTGAATCTGCCCTAGTAACGCGCACCAGCCGCTATTTTGGCTTTTGACAAGTCTTGGCCATGCTTCGCTACGGAACTTGCCGACAAGAAGTCGCACGAGAGTTGGAGAGGCTGGCACAAGATAGATGGCCATACCATCGATTCGTTATGCCACCATAACCTCAAATTCACATTTTTTTCTTCTTTCACAGTTGAAGTCGAACTGTCAAAGTAACGTCTTAAAGTAACATCTTTGCTGTGCTTCGATGGCAAGCGGAAGGCGCTTCTCCTTGAGGAAAAGCTAGCCATACTGAATGCACTCGACAGGCAGCAAGCGCGGAAGAGAGTGGATATTGCAAAAGACCTTGGTCTGCCACCCTCTACGCTTAACAGCATCATCTCGAAGCATGCCGAATTAGAAGGGAATGCCGCACTTTTCAGCCCGAAGGCAAAGTAGGCTCGTGGCGTCAAGCACCTGGTCTAAGCAAGCTCGCACTGCTGGTGTCAACTTCCATGAGAGCATTCTGCGCGAGAAGGTGATGGACATAGCCGACAGATTGGGTATCACAAACTTCGCGGCGTCGAACGGCTGGAGTGACCGTTTTTGAAAGAGGCATGGCATCGCTTATAAGACAATAAGCGAAGAAGCAGCAAGTGTCAACTTAGAAACAGTCGACAATTGAAAGGCTACACTATCGGCTACAATTGAGGGGTATGAGCCTTGTGACATTTACAATGCTGACGAAACTGGCCTTTTCTTCCGGGTGCAGCCATCAAAGTCATTAAGCATGAAAGGCGAAGCATGCCATGGAGGCAAATGCAGCAAAGACGGTTGATGGTACTCCTTTGTACAAACAGATTTATTTAAAAAAAACGGCGCAATTGTGGCCATGTCGGTGGCTTCTGCACTGTTTAGAGCTCCCTCTTCTCTTCCCGGTTCTCAGTCATAGTCATCACTCGCATCATATTCGGGAATCAGCTGATTGATGATTCCTTGGTTGGTTAGTTCAGGTGTCATCACCAGTGACGAAGTCCTAGACCGTAACATTGGGAAGCGCCAGCAGTGTGACAAGGCAATGGTACTGACATGTCTGTCAGCCGCTGCACGGCCCGACTCGAGTGGCGCCACTCGTGCCCATTCATGACATCTGAGATCACAATGCGGTGTGTGTGATCTCGGAGGTCATGGGCTGTGGTACTAGCTTTTATTTCCGCCACTAAATGGCGCGGCATGCAAATGCGCAGTCAACATAAACACTTCTGCAGCGGCCTATTCAAGCGATTTTCGCTATTTGAATGCGAAAAAAAAAAATAAATAAATAAAAAAATAAAAAAAATAAAAAAAATAAATCGTTATACTCAACCAAGCATGAAATCTTGAAAAAAATTTTTTTTGCGTTATAAAGATAGAACTCCCATAAAAATAAAGCAAAGACGAAGCAAACTGATTTTAGTTTGTTTTACGTAATAATTTGCTACATCCATGTTCGTTGTATATACTGTACACGATTTCAAGCAGGGGAAAATAAGCAAGGCATGACAGTTGATTCTAGAATGTTATGTTAGTGACTGACCTTGAACGTGGAGAAGGCATCGGAAGCGATGTCAAATGTAGACACCTCGACATACTTGAAGAAGTTGTAGAAGTGGTCAGAGTAGAGAATGATCTTTGCCAGGGCCTCATATCGTGCGCACTCCCGCAGCATGGTACCGCAGTTGAGCGCTATGTCCTGCTTCTCGTACCTGCCCCCCAAAAAAACACAAAAAGAACAGGGTGAGGCAATACTTCTTCTGGCACTCAATCCACTTCTCATCATTATCGCAGCTGCAAACACTCACCCTAAACTTACATCACCTAGCGAAAATAAATAATGCCATGAGGGAAGTATTGCAGCAGCAGCCAAGCTCACACAATGAGTGCGACAGCTAGAACATTGTATTCCATCAGACTGACTTTCTGGCAGATCGTATTTATGCAATTAGGAGCAATGTACTAGACGGGCTTGAACTTATGCCCCTGTCACACAGGCATTTTGAAGGCCCTCGAATCGATAGTCTATCGACTCAAAGGAACTTGAGCACTGCTACATTGGCTGTTTCAATGGCTATTGAGTCAATAGTCTATCGAGTCAATGGAGGAGCTCAGGGCTCTATTGAGATCTCGAAGCCCTTTGAGCGGCGGCAGCATGCACTCTCGGACGCGGAGCGCATGTAAGAATACGCTGAGGATTGAAATCAGAGCAGCATAACCGCATAAAAATTATCTAACTTCAAAATATTTAAATTATTTTTTAGGAAAAAAAAAAAAACGATTGTTCCGGCTTCAAAGCCAGCAGAAAGCGCAATACCATTGTTGCTAGTGATGCAAAAACGACAAACACCAGCTTCCTGAAAAGTGCATGAATGCCATTCAGCTTCTCCAAAAGAACGGCATTCATTCCAACAGTCGACAATATTGTAACGAATAGTAATCATGTTTTTAATCTTTTTGAGATGTAAATTATAGACTATTATAGGAGAGGAAAATACTGCTGGTCTAACGCACTAGCACAGATGTGAGACAGCAGTAGCACGTGCAAATGCAATGTTGTGCTTAAAAGAAACTTTTCAAACAATCAGGATTACGCCAGCACGGTCGAGCCAGGTAGGAAACCCTGAAAAAATTAAAAAAAAAAGAAAAAAGAAAAATATTTGTGCTAGAAGTGCTGCTTAGATTTTGACATGCAACACCATGTGCCATCGCCACTGTGCCAGATAATGCAGTGCTACAACGAGTACTAGAAAATATAGTGCACAACCGTCCCATACATCAAGAAAAATAAAAAGTGACCCCCTCCCCTCAAAAGAAACGCATGGCAATGCACAAAAAAAAAAAAAAAAAAAAGTTGCAACAGCGCCCCATTCCACCCTTGGGTGAATCTGATGAGAAGGCGCACCCAGACTGTCCACTGTAAGTCAACGAGCAGGGGCAGTTAAGAATGCGTGGCGAGACATCGCCCTGGTCTGTTGCAAGGGGTTGCAAGGAGCAATTAAAAAACATTATTCGCAAATAATAAAATAATATGTTACACGTGGAACTTTTAAATTTGGCTTGAATGTTCACAAAGACCACCTGTACAAATATGTTGCTTCAGAATACAAACTTATATACCATTGTAGGATATCTTTATTAATAACATCCTCTTGCTAAAAATTGCCAAGATAAAACTGCAAAAGCTGCAGCACTGCTTTATTGGCAATGAACACTAGGATTTCAAGGTGGCCTTCTTTCCAGCATTACCAAATTTAAACTGCAATCACAAATCTCAACTACAGCTGCCAAACTGCAGCACCCACAACCATGCTAGCAGGTTCAGATACTTACCCCTGAATTAGTGTAAAGAGGATTTCCGGCTTCGTGCAAATGTAGTCTACTGTTGGTGAACGCGTGCCTATTTGCCGCCGCAGGATGTTGTTGAATATTTGGGCCACGTCTTTCTTGCCCTAAGCAGAAGAGGGGAAGAACATGAAGTACACAAAAGTAAAGCTCCCTAAAGCAAGTCCCCAGTAAGCATAACATTACAAAATTGGTGCTGCCATTGACATGCCTTGCTTTTTTCTTATCTTTTTGTGCACATTTTTCAGTTTACTGAGCAATTCTATAACACACAAACGAAGCATAATATTTAGTATCACTTGCGGTGAATGAGGGTGCAAGTGCTTTAGAGCGGTGCTAGTGTGAAGCTAAAAAGACAAAATTACATGGTGACCATTTGGACTAATTGGTGCAAATCTAACATATTGAACCAGCGAAAGGCACAGAAACAAGTACACGAGACAGCGCTAGACTAACTGAGGTTTACTGGAAGAAAACGACCGGCCAAAGAACCAAATGACATGAGTATCAAACGTTCACAAGAGAACAAGTAAGTTTCGATTCAACACAGTATTACAAGGATGATGACAACCATAGACATGCAAACCTTCACTTATGTCGCTTATTACCTACATGCGCACACAACTGCTTAAGAATCTAACCTCTTTATTGGTGAGTAATAGTGACGGTGCACCAATGTACTTGTCACTGCCTTGCATCCTAATGTGACAGGCCTCCACAAGCTCCTTTTCCTGCCTGCTCTCAGTTCCAGGAAAGGAAAAGAAAGAGCACCTTTCTGTTGGTTACAAAGCCAACAGAAAGGCTTGAATGAAATCCAGCACTTTCCAATCCTGGTTGCATCAGTTGTATCGGTGTTTTGGAGGCAAGAAACGCTCACTGCAAGGTGCCTGGCCTGAAGTGGATAGAGCTCAGTTCGTCCCTCCAAATGCCACCACAGCCCATGGGCTGGGGCATAATTCAGTACCTCAAATGCAAGTACAGAAAGCACATATACCACAGCCATGCTTCTGTACGAAAGCTGAGAACAAATACGACCTCGTGCTTCTCAGTGCTTTAATCATTCTGGCATATTAATAGACCAACACGCATGTGACCGTCATCGCCAACTGCTTCCGGGACAGCGGCTTTGTATCGCCGAACTGCTCCGGAGAAGAACTGTCAGCCGCAACAGTTGACACAACAGCAACCACTGAAGACGACACCTGCTTCGACAATGCCTTGCCGTCTGCCATGTGGCTTACTGAAAATGTGTCTATTGATGATGGTGTCGCGATTACCGGGCAGCTGACTGAAGATGATGTGATTCAGGAGGTGAAAGGCGGCGACAACGACGATTCGGACGATGACGAGTCTGAACAACTGCCCCAACCACCGACACGCTCCGTAAAAGCAGCCGCAGAAGTCCTTTCCATGCTGGAGGACTTCTATGAACAAGTTCACCATTGTGCATGTGCTATGGAGCATTTGGCTGCTATTAGAGCTATTGCCAACTCTCAATTTGCCCAAAAAAACTGACGATTACAAATTTCTTTGGCAAATGAGGTACGTCGTGCTAGGGTAATTTTTATGTTTTTGTTGTTTATTATATATTATGATGTTTGGATAATTTGACAATTTTCCACGCTCCCGTCAGTGTCGAATTAATGAACTTTTAGTGTATCCGCCCTTGAAGAGGCGCTTCTACATGGGGGGACAATGACTGCCTTGTAAGCAATATTTAAGAATACAACACTGAAAGCATCAAACAGTGCTTCTTTATAGCTGGGATATGGCAAAGAAGCTAAACATGATGTCTGAGAGTATCATTGTACCACAATGCCATGCGATCTGGTGATATCACACAACCCCAGCCAGAGGCATTGTCATGACTTCTTGTTTATGTCGGCTTTATAACGCTGATGCTAGATTTTCTTGAAAAGGGGCTATATGCTGTCATTTTAAACAACAAAGGACACGATGCCACTTGGGTGCCAAGCCAGTGCCTCACTCTTGATGCTAGTGACCTGCCTCTGATGGCAATGCAGTGGGGCTGCAGTGGGGCTGCAGTACACCTAGCGCATGCCATGAGTTCAATTCTAAAACTACCTATGTCTGTGATGCCTTTTCAGGAAATTTTAGAACTAGGCTTTGATGCTGATAGCTTCCAATTCCGTAACTACAGTCTTTCACTGTAAAGACAATTTCTGAGAGCTACAAGCTAATTTTAGTTGACAGCTGTGCTTTATTTCAGCTCTATTATGGCCACAACATCCGTCTTTCTGAATAACCCACCTGCAGAGAACCCACAAATATACGTTTCATGAGTTAAACCTACCAAGCCCACAGCCTGCTGCATTATGCACTGAACACGGAATGACACTAAAATTCCTCATGTGCTGCTTGTTGTGCTCCACAATATTAAACCCACTTAGAGGCTGAGGAACTCTTTACCCTGCTCACAGCCATTGTGGTGTGCCTGTTTTGCATGACACAGTACTAATGGCTGGATGAAGATAGTCGCTGCCACTGCTTTGTTCAAGCATGCGATGCAATGCTGCTGCTTCTACACGCATTTCATGAGGACTCAGTTCTGTTCTTCAAACAACTGTGGCTTTCTTGCAAAGGGTCGTCACAGCTTATTAAAGCTTTGTCGCAGTGCAGCAGCAGCAGCATCACTGTACACACCTGAGTAGGACAGGTCACTATGCTATGTAAGTGGACTTAGCGGATGAACATTAAGGTGTAGCACGGACAAGATTGCAGATTTTTGAATTCGTTACCAATACTATTATTGATGTAGCTAAACAGACAGCATTCGGCCTCCTTCGCTGCAACATATTCTTGAAGGTGCAAACAGTGACACAAGTGGGGCACCCATTGAGATTCTCCTCTAGCCCAAAAAGGTGTGGCCGCACCTCGAAGTCTATCTTGGAAAGGTTCTGCACCAGCAACAGCAGCAGGTTGGTGTTGTAGAGCTCCTGCGCCAACTGGGCCACCACAATATCAGTCTGGGGCTCTGTGTCACTGGTGCCGTACAGCATGTTCTTCATCATCACCAGGTGCTTGGACACATCCTCCTGGGCCTGCGTCAAAACCATGAAATCAATTCATCTTATTTTATCATGAAATCAGAAATCAGCACCATAGCTATAAAATTTAACAATTATCCTCGTTTTCAAGTACATTCTCTTTCAGTCCAAAAGCATCAGTATAAAGACTACTCACACAGACTCACTTCAGTGCACACATATTCCAAGGCTAGAAATGATTCTGAACCTCATAAGGCTTGCTTAAGTACATTTCACCCTACACAGGCACAATATGCAGGGTGACCCAGGTAATGCAAGCCATCATCAAACAAACTTCACAGGTTGCAGGAATGACAGGCAGTCATATGAGCCATTTTACTTATAATAAATAAATAAGGTAAAATTAATTAAACACCCATTAACACCGCAACACAGCATAAAAGGCACGCAATTTCACGTTACTACATATGCCTTAGCAGAGCCTGCTTTAAAGCCCACAATAAAGCCATCACTTTTTTTTATAGATTACACCATACGGAGCACTCTACCACTTCCCTGTTCTGAAAACTTTCCTGCAACTTGTACCAGTTTCAACCCCTTCACTCTAGTTGGCAAGGATAGCTGGAAGTGTACAGCCTGCATCAACCTTGATGTACCTGCTAAGCTCTCGAGGCCATGTTTGTTACGTAAGGCATGAGCACATCATCCAACTTGCTGTGAAGTATGACAGATTTTATCTCTAGCGTACATTGCTAGAGTTCTCCACAGAAGGGTGATGCAGACTGCACTCTTTCCATGCAGAGAAGCATGGCTTCAGGAGATTCGGTACCAGAAGCCTAGGGTCTGTAATCATGCGCACTGCATGGCATTAACCAGAGCTCTTCGATCATACTGTCTGCAAACTTTGGTCTGAAACCTAGTGGCAGATGGAGGTGCCATGTGAAAGAAGCACATAAAAACCATCCCATTTTTACAGTCACTAACTTCTGCAGATCTGAAAGGTTTCGCTCATCTTTTTTTTTTTTTTTTTTTAATTTCTATGGCAAGTTTCAATGAAGGGAAAAGACACTTTGTGAAGATTCGGACAGCATGGAGCTGCAGGTTCTTGTATTAGTCTCAGCATTGTTTTATAAATTCACACGATTTCCTAATTAACAAGAAATAATGAACCTTTTATAAATTAACGTTTGTGCACAATTTTTCCAGAACCTTTACGCAGATTTAGAACATGTTGAGAAATGCCTGTTTCAGCTTTTTTTCTTCAAAGCAACATTAATGCATTTCCCCTCTTCACATTCAAAAAAAAAAAAAATCCAACAGTTATCTAAACACATAACGTGCCAACGGCGATGCCTTGTTAATATGACCCCCGTTAAAATGGATGACTCAAATTATGGATGGTTTTTCCAAGTAACACTTTCTCAACCTATTCAAGGCTAATTATTATGGAAGCTCATTACAAGGAAAAAATGCACAGAGCCCATTACAGCCTATGTATCTTTGTTGCGTTAATATACAGTGATGAGAGCAAGATCTCTACTGCCCCACACATGCACATTTTCCATTTTTTACACTTTCAGTGCAGGCCAGTACAGGAACGAAATTAAAAATTTTAAGTGATGACTCCTTTCTTTTGCAGTTTCATGCCTTACACTGCAGTGTGCCGAGCCAATGCACTTTACCATTTTTTGTTTGCATGAATGGCTATGAAGAAAACTCTTGCTTAGTTTGTACAAAGTAGGAAGCTAAATTCAGTTGCTTGAAGCTGACTCATTATCCATGATATGCCATTAAGAGTTATCACAGACCTCTTAGATCGGTCAAGGTTGCACCCCTATTATTTCAATAAAAGGGTGTCTGGCGTGATGGGTTCCTAGATCCAAAAAAATTGTCCAATTTCAATTCCACTCGCTACCACTCAGCAAAAAAGTAGACCTTAATCATAGTGCATTATTGTTCCAATATTTTTTCTTCATGATTCATTATTATAGACGACCCACTTCATGGCGAGTTTCTCTAGATAACCAAAGTGTCTGTGCTAATGAGATATGACTGTATTTGCTCTTGTGCCAATATTTTAACTTCTTTCGAAGTGCCCCCTACAAAGCAGCTTGGTTACGCATAGCCGCACTGCAAAGACAGAAACAATTCTGCTGCACAAGGATGATCATGTAAGGCATCATTCCCAGACGGCACGGAAATGTGAAATTAGCAGTGAAGTTAGGGGGGGCTCTTGCTCGGTACTTTACGGAATTTTTAATTTATGTAATTCGTTTTAGTTACCTTAACAAATCAGGTGCAATTAAAAATTTACAGCCACATACTCAGGGTATGTGTTATAAATTCCAGCTTGTTTGCAAAACAACAAACACAATAATTTCCACTGCATTAACCAAAACCAAACAGCTACAGTAGACTCTGAATGATTTGGTGCATTCATGACTGAAAGTGCACCCTGCATATTCGTCTGTGCTGGGGCACAAATTTGAACTCTGTCGCCCAAGCTGGCCTTTGCCAGAGGGTCAAGGTCAGGAGGGTGAAGTGGCTGCACCAATCATCCGTCCCAGAAGCTATATATATTTTTTGACCAATCAGAGTTCTGGATTTTGGCACAGATCCTGTGGGAGCTTCCATGACTAGTAGTACGATGAAAGAGCTCTGGCCGCCAGTTACAGTAAGGAGAGCACATTCTGGTTCCCAAAGCAGCTACACGGCCCATTGCATGCCAAATGCTTGCTTCCTCTGACAACAAAATCTACCATCCAAATTTCACCAGGCAAAGCACTTGGCAATGCTCAAATGCTGTCTACATAGCATACAGAAAAGGCACCAACCCCCCTCTCTCCCCCCCCCCCCCCCCCCCCCCAAACAATGCCTTCCTAGCAAGGCTGTCTAAAGGGGGTTTTTAACCCTTTCAGACTCTGCTATCACACCACCCTCCCTTCTCCCCTCCCTCGAGCACCTTATGAAAAAGAAAAAGCCAAATAGTTTTGTGATCTGGAATATCAATAGCTATAATCTCTGGCGGCAACAACTTTTCATGAAAATGTTGTCGTAGCTACAGAACTGAAACGCATCCTTTTCCCAAGCAACAGAATATAATCCTTGGTTGCATTTACATTTCCTTTTAGAAAATAGTATCTTTATAACAAATTTCTAATATTGCTGCCAATTGTCAATGCTAAAGAGTGACTGCAGAACAGTCAATGGTAACACAGACACTCAAGGTTTAGACAACTGCCTCAGGAAACGAACAGTCATTTTTATTTCTTTTCTTTTCTTTTTGCTGAGAATGAACAAAACAATAGAAACTCACAACTGAAATATTATGGGCAACAAAACTTGTCCACATGACAATATGTGAGGAGCATCAAAAACTATTAATATTCACTGCACTTGCTGCCTGACATAAAACAACAGCCCAATTGTGCTAGCAAACCTGAAACTAAGATACCACTGCTAGCTGCAGCACTATTCTCAGAAACAGCTGACAGTCTGAAAGGGTTAAGTTGACTCAAGCTTGGCATGCATTCCCCACACAAGATGAATCAGGGCTACTTTTTTTTTCTCTCTGTGAGCATGTGCCTACTATCACTGGTGCAGTGTCAAAGCAGGCAGGAAGCGTGCAGGTGGAGCACCAGGAGTAAGCGCTACTTACACGCAGTGCTTTTCCCAAAGTTGTGGGCAGCTTGTATAGGCAACCAAGTAGAAGAAGAAGAAAACAAACAAAATCATTATTTGTCTTCTGCTGCACACTGGACCTCAACAGGTGTAGGGGAAGCTCATTTGCAAACGGTGCACAGAACAGCTACATGGCTGTCCCAATTATTGCACGGCAGCTATGTGCTCCACAAGGAGGAGGAGAAGCACCTTCCGCCTTGTTCAAGCCACTGCAACCTTCCAGACCTTGGTGATCGTAACAGACGAAGCACACTTGGCTTACCGTGACTAAATAAAAAAAAAGTTTTTTTTTTTCTTAAAGCCCTTAGCAGCTGAAGCAGTATATAGCAGCAGCAGCACATTTGAAAGTAAGGGTGAGAGACCCACCTTCTCGGCTTTCTTGTCACCGCGTTCCAGCGCAAGCACAGCATCTCGCAGGATCTTGACCAACTCGTTGGGGCCCTTTTGGGACTTGCCAAACAACGGCATGGCGGCAGTGGGCACTGCGCCCCACACGCGCCTGCTCCGCCCACCCACCAATGGACCAGCAGGCGGATGCTGCATGCACCAGGCAACAAGAGTGGGCTGATTTACCACCTGCCACATAGTAGTGCCAGCGTACTGCAGCAGCAACAGCAGCAGCTGGCAACTGTGGCATCTTTCCAAAACATAGCTGAGAAGGTACTGCTAACAGTCAAGATAGCAAAATTCTTTCAGATAAACTACTGCCAGTGGCTGGCTAAACATGGCAAAATGGGAAACCATGTTAGAAATGAATCTCAAGCAAGCATGTTTGTTTTCTCACCGTTTACTGGCTGTCACAGTTGCACCACCAGCCGCTTAAGAAAATATGTTAGAATGTTGTAGAATAAGCTCCGCAAGTCATGACCATGCCTCTGGGTTTATATAAGGGCAGAGACAAAAATATCGGGAATATTCATAGCTGGGCATGCTACTGGCAGAAATTGTGCAAATCACTACATATTTCCTCGACCAAGTTGAGCCAAATGATTCGTTCCTATCAATAACAGAGCCATCACAGATGATAATGCGAGGATGGATAATGACGTGATGAAGCTCAGCTCGAAAGAACCTTCCTGCCAATGAGAATAATTAAAATTATTCTTGAGGGAGCCCTTTAAAGGAGCATAGACACATCAATCAAGTTTGATTCTTTGTAATGATGCGTAAGACATTACTGTACACGGATCACCCTGTCATATTCGCCTATGGATGCTGAATAATTTAAAATTAATTTCTTTTCTCACCTGTTTTGGTTTAAACAGCCAAGAGATGGCTGCGATATCAAAGTCAAGTCTAGCTCAAGTAAGAGATGAGAAAAACAAAACAAAACAGATAATCATTCCTCTGTTGTTTGAATTCACTACAATGTTAAAGTGAGCCTACCTCATGAACAGGAATCGCAACAGGTGAAGAGGTGGCGATTATGTTTTTCATGGCACACATGACCTAGACTTGATTGCGACGTCACAGCCATCTCTCGACTGCTGAAACCAAAACTAGCGAGAAAAGAAATCCTATTATAAATTATTCAGTGGTCGTAGGCAAAATCCACGTGGTGATCCACACACAAGAATGTCTTACACATCATTAACAAAGAGAAAAATGCCATCAAAATTTGGTGCCTATACTCCTTTAATGGCTAGTGCTTACAGTGCTAGAAGGTTAGACTTTTCAGTCACTGTGTCTACTACATAAGCTGTTTCTTTCTACTAACACAAATGAAGTTCAAAAATGGAAGCAGCCAGTATTTCAAAGCTGTCCAGCAAGGGTACTGTACAAGGATCAGCAAATATGCATTTCCAAATGGATGCTACCCCAACATATTTACCGGGCACAGCAGCAAATGCCATGATTATATAATTACACCATTTGCTACATAGAGATAGATATGACTCAAATAAGTACAACAAACCATGCATTCACTCTCGTCAGTAAGATGATTCTATTCATTCATACTACTAGGTAAAACGAAGTACCTTATTTAGGAAAGTACAGTATGGTCACAGGTCTGGTCTTTTCAGCAACCACATGGTTGCCAAAATTCAGTCGTTACAATTTTTGCATTTATGACAGTGGAAATCAAAATGACTGCATATTTTTGGCTTTTAAAGAGCGTTTGACTGTGGCCCATATGATTAAATAAACTGCCTGTTCTTTGGATACAACCTACAGTTAGAGGGGTCCAAGACTACCTCTCAGGAAGATTTCAACACATCTGAAAGGTGCTGCATCCCACTCTGCAAATATCCAGTGAGCCTCAGGGGTCTGTTTTAAGGGTGTTTATTGTTTTCGAGCTATGTCAATGGCACTGTTAAAAACATTTCAGCCAAAGTCCACTTGTATGCAAACAAATGTGTCATGTACAGCCCCACAGTAAAGGAATAAGTTTGCACTCTACGAAACTACCTAGATAGCATCTACTACAGTGCATAATGTGTAAAAAGACACCGAATTAAAATAAATGCAAAGATGTTTCTTTTATGCATAACCGTAGCCCAATGAACTCAGTGTACTATTTAAATTCTACTTCAAAAAGAAAAAAAAAAATCTTCCAATTCAAGTATGTTGGTGTGCATTTCAAGGAAGACTTCACGTGAATTTGAAAACCCATGATGAATATATATCAACAAGCATCTAGAGTGCTGAATTTCTTATGGTGAAATATAGATGAACTGCTGTACAGCCGCCCAAATGTTTAACTGGCATGCGCCACATCTGCAATTCTGTGCTCCTGAACCTTAGTGAGGATAAAACTTGCCAGAAGTTCAAGATTACACAAGTGCTTGGTGAGCCCTTGCCTATGCTTGACTTCTAAGGTTGGCTCACCTATAACACTTAGAATCATAGAAAATGCGGCCACCGTGCTTGCCAGTTAAAGATTTGAGCGGCTGTACCTCACACATATAATAACAATAATAATTGGCTCAAAGGAAGGGAAAGGCGCTGTATCTGTCACACTTGTTTATGTGGATACCTGAACCCCACTGTAAGGGAAGGGAGGAGGGTGGGATTGAAAGTGGAGAGAAAGAGGAGCTGTAGTGGAGGGCTACGGAGTAATTTCGACCACCTGAAGATCTTTAACGTGCGCTGACATCACACAACACCAGGACACCTCGTTTCGACTCTGTCGAAATGTAGCTGGCGGCGGTCGGGATCGAACCCATACCTCAAACATATCGGATCCATTTTTTAATATCGCAGTGCAGTGTGGGATCCATGCATGATTACAAAATTGGATGCTTTAGAATGTGCACAGAACCGCACAGACTGCTTTGTCATCAATGATTATGATTTCTGATATAGTGTTTCAGCAATAGAGAAATCTTCAGGTTACAAACTACTGTGTAGCAAGCCCCTGCGGAGTAAAGCAGAAATGTTCTACAGCATTTATTTCAACAAAACCAGCATATATAATACTATGTTCAGCTGCCACATTTTATATCTGCAAGTTGAGACTAACGTGTAGGTTTCGGCTTGTTGGCACGGCAGGAAGCTGCTGCATCCTGTTCTGACTAATCATATACAGGCACCAAACCCAGTCCTGGTATTTGTGTTAAATCATCGTGCTCACCACTCTATCATGAATGTACCATCATTATGAGAAGCAGTTGCCAACTGACACGTGAAATTATCAAGGCAGAGATCATTGACAGTTTACAAGAAAACTGTGTGTTGAAGTGTTTGCAGGGGTCAAAGCAGGCTTGAGCATTTTGGAGCAACTCAGGGAGCAGTTATGCCATTTTGAAGCAGCTGTGGAGCAGTAAAACAAGAGTTTTGGAGCATCCTAATTATGTTTTGGAGCAGTTTTCATGATCGAACGCTTCCAATAATTGCAATTTTCGATCCCGGACATATAAAAAATCCAATTTGATTCCTTTTTAGCTCAATGCTCTGCTGACTACATATGCATCTCTAACAAGGTAGGACAAACAACCAAAATATATATAGAAGATGTTTAATGTAACCCCAGCTGACACGAGCAACAATTTGGAACAGACTAGCAGCAAACTGAATGCTTGCTTCCACATTTCATAACTGGAGATATCATAGATTCAAAGGGGGAACCTACCACTTTCAGGCACTCAAGCACCACCCCTTATAACGCATAAGAATGTGGCTTGACACACTTGTTATTGACAATGAAGCTCCATGATTAAGTACCTATCTCAATGCTTATTTTCACAGCACTACCATTAGAAACACCTCGTGTAGTTGTTTGCAGCAGGACAAGTTCCCAGTAGCTCATAGTTGTTTGCGGTACCTGCTTCACGCACTGCTCCAATTTCCCTCACCACCGGTGATTTGAAAGGCTGGGAGAAATTGATATGTCATGTGCACAAAACATCAATTTTTTTTTTTTTTTACAATTCCCTCCAATGCTTTTGCTTAGTTTTAAATTTACTTGCGAACACCAGATTGGGTCACATTTTTTGTAAGCAATAGTATTAATGATCCACTATGCGATAAAAACTGCAAAATTTGATGGCAAAACATCAAGGTAGAATCAAGGTAGACGGGCGTTTGGAGCAGTTGAATCCCGCCACAATGAATACCGCGACAATGAAGGATTTTTTTATTCCCCGTCAGTATCCCAGAGGAATTATCGCTCTAAACTGTTGTGAACGAATCATTTTTGCGGCGTGCTCCCGCTTCAACGAAATTTTTGCAAGCAAAACCAAAATCAAAACATGTTTTACTGGCTAGACAAAAGTCTCAAGTCAAATCCAAAGCCACAGTCAGAACGTAATCACGTGATTGTATTTCCCCCAGCTCTGCCATTTTGGTCTTGTTTCGTGGTAGCGTCCTCACTGCTCCCAGTTGCTCAGATGTTTATAACGACATAGGCTTGCAAAAACAAGCTTCAATCTCAAATGCAGTTGTGCTGTTCTTTCCTTCAAAAGCTCCAAATTAAGCAACCAGGAGGTTTTGCTAAAAACAATGCCGTTTTTGTTCAGAGGGAAGGCATAACGAAATATGCAACTACACTATAAACACTGTAGCCTTGGAAAGAAGGTAGCTAGCTTTCTTGATATAAAAACTGTGTAGAAATTCAGAACTGCTGCTTCTTAAAAATGCAACTTCAAGACGCTATTTCTTCTCTCGTCTTGATGACTCCAGCTTGGACAGTGCCGCGGCGAGCCCTTCCTGTCCATTCTTCAGAAAGGCTTATCCATTCTCAATGCCTGCAAAATTTTTAGACTTGACGCCTTTTGAGAAAAGCAACTCAGCATTGGTGCTCATATTCTTGGCCAGCCTGATCTCTTCCTGTACTTTTTCCCGATTCTGACCTTCTGGGTTTCCTTATCGTGTACATCAAGGTAACGTTGAGGAGTCTTTTTCCTTCAAGACCTGTGCTGATTGAAGGGAAAGAGGGAAGAATATTTTAGCAGGTCCTGGGTGGAGATTTTTTTTTCCGTCAAGAGAGGCGTGCTGCTGGCGCTGCTCAGTCAAAAGGCACGAAGTGCGGGGATGTAGAGTGAGCGCCGATTCCATGCGTTCATAATCTTTGCTTTCATTCTTTTTCTTCCAGTAGTTTGGCGGGTGGTTGGTAAATCAAAGCGACGCAGGGACTCGAAGTCGTGAGTCTGCTTCTTTGCAGGGACTGTGCGTATGCTTTCCTCATTGTAATGAAAATGTCCAAGGGTACTTACTCTGACCGTATGTAGGGCTGCAAATATATTGAGTACCAGCGTACGAGTTAAGCTAAGAAATTATACAAGATGTTCCACATAAGGGGTTAAACTTGAGGTACAAAAGCGGCCAATAGAGTCCAGTGTGCGCTCACACAAAAGCAGTCAAATCCTTAGCACTCCCTCCACTGCCACTCAAGCCAAAGCAGCCCATACCTCACTGGTACGAAAAAAAAGAAAAAAGAAGCAAGCGTGCATATTGTTCCAGCTGTGCTTTGCTGAGGGCAGTTCCAAACCGTCACTCGTTTGAAACCGTGCCGTCTGCGATGGCCATCCTGCTCGCACATCCTTTGCACACACACAAATTAAGCGAGTGCCCAGGGCAGCTCGAAGCCGTCACGCACTTGAACGTGCTTCGAATCTCCAATGGCCAGCCTCTCCTTTCACCCTTCCTGCGCATTGGACTATGGAGATATCTTGCAGCCCCCTCTCACTCCCTCCTAGTAGATGGGGAAAAAAAAAAAAAAAAAAAAAAAAAAAAAAAAAAAAAAAGGGCAGGAGATGCAGAAGTGACGTAGACAAACTTCAATTTTTGTGTCACGCGATTGTCTGCCCAGGACCTGCAAAAATATCCTTCCGCCTCGCACAGTATTGACAGCATATGTCAGTTTTGGTTTCGCGGCAGTTCGGTTTCGCTGTCGGCAGAATTACTTAGACTTTTGGTGCATGTGTCGAGCAGAAGTAGGCGAAAAATCGATTTTGTAGCACCATGTAGCTAAATTTCTGATTTGGCGCAGATGGCGCAGCAGTTCCACCACTGACATTGGCACTGATGCTTGAGTGCCAGTTCACGAAGATTTGAGTGATGAGCAGATGATCAAAGCCGCCCGGAATGAGGAGGACTCTTCTGATGATGAAGATGACCTACAGGATGCATCCGCTGCTGTAACTGCCTCACAGGTGATGGACGCTTTCGATGTCATCAGAAGTTTTGTTGCTACCTGTGATAATGTTGTAATGGGTTTGCTGACTGAATGCGAACGTCACGTGACGCCGTTACTCGTCATGAAGCGCAAGCAAGCCAAGATTAGAGATTTTTGGTATTAAAAGTATTTGCTGCTGCTTGAGCAATTCTTTTTACGTTTCACATTGAATTTTCGTGACAACCAAGTTCCACGATAAATTGTTTTTCGTGCACTGTGAATTTTGTTGCAGGATTCAACTGTATTGCGTTTGGGAGCAGGATGGAGCAAGGAAACCAGTTTGAAGCAGAATTGAGCAAATGGAACAGCATTTCCACCCCTGCGTCCGTATCTCTATTTCTGAAAGAATTGTTTTACTTGCGTCGTCACTGATAATGTGCTTGCCATGCCTGCGTGATGCTAAGCCATTTTTGCCTTTATTTCACTGCTCCGTTGTTCAAAACTAAATGTGTTGCAAGTTAGCGCTCGTGCGTCCACTACACTTTCTTTGTCCTCGTTTAGGTGTGCGCCAAGCTTTTTTTCACAGCGCGTTGTGGCCATATTTCTAAGGAGTGAGAAGTCATATGCTGTACTAATGCTTATCAGAACTCTTTCCTTCTGCATATCAGACACGTCTCAAACTAACTCCAAAAAAGTGTTCAGGATGTCTAAAAAACTACATTTTTATAATTCCTCAGCTTCTCCAAGGTTTCCCCGATTACTTTAGTTAAAAATTCCTCACCACTGAAGAGAGAGGAAAACGTAGCGGGTGATGACAACGGCAAATACACAATACCCATTTAATAAAAATACGTATTTACCGAATCCAGACACTACAACAAAAATAATGTCAATGTGGCCCAAAAGCAAGCTTTCCAGATCGATTTTAATATGACGCTGGAGCAACACTGTGTCATGAATGAAACGCCTACACACGCGCATGCACGCACACAAACACACAGAAATCTAATTCTGACTTTGCTACTGTTAGTGACTTGCACCAGCCCATTGTGTTTTCATCGACATTTGCAATGATTTTTGCAAGTTTTTGCAGATTTTTGCATGTTTAGTGTTACCAGCAGAAATTCATAAGAGGTCTTCCATCAATTTTGCATCAAGGGCATCAGATGATGCCGAGTGTCCAGCACATAAATCACATTGACATGGTATCTTTTTGTTTCTTATGTATACTGCATAGCAAAGTGTCCACTTTAGCTGTCTTGTTTTTGTCGTTCACGAAGTGAGTACTTTACATGTTGGTTGGATCTATACTGGCTGCCACACGCTGTGTCGTGAATGAACCACCTACACGCACACACACACGCAGAAATCTAATTCTGACTTAGCTACTGTTATTGACTTGCACCAGCTTGGTTTCATGAACCATGTGGCAGCATTTTTCAATTGCAGGTTCAATCCATGGGGTTGCATTGCTTTCCAAACAGCTTTTTCATGTACCGAGTCATAGGGCAGTAACTCAGGATGCCTAATATGGGGAACAGAGAACCACTGTTGCTGCCGGCAGTGGAACACTGAATCCAAAGAAAACAAAGCAGGAGCAGCAGAGTGTCAACGGTGGTTATAGATGAGAGAGTACTTTGACCAGCAGTAAGAATCAATTCCTTGCTCGGAACCCATCAGAGTTTTAACATCTCAAAACTCCAGACTTTTCGTCTTTGGGTGGCTCATAGCTGAAAAGTGACACAGCATTGCCGAAAGGTCCTTAGAGCTGGCTCCATCATGCTGAGGTAGGCAAATGCAAGTTGCCCTTTCAGAAACCCCAGGTTGAAATAATAAAAATGAAGTGCTAAAAGTTGAGACTACTTTTGCTGCCAAGGATGCTGTTGATATCATCAGCAAAAGAAGCCCTAAAAGTTAAGAGACTACTTTTGTTGCTAAGAGTGTGGTTGATGTCATGATTAACGAAGGGCATTAAAACACAAAGTGGGCCACATATGAACATCTGAAAATGCTTTCTATATATACTGACTGCCCTGAAATAACAAATGTGATAACCGGATAAAATGCAAGAAGCCCCACAAAGTGCTCGGAAGAAATTTTGGTCTTGTCAGGAAATAGAAAGGTTCCCTTAACCTCTATGGACGGTTCTCACACTAATTGCAGTGGCAATGCTACTATGCTCTAAACAACTAGTGTACCAAGTAGATACAATTGCGCCCTCCAAGTGAAGCTCAGAGAGCTCTTGCTACCGCTATATGACGCTCCAGACTAGAAGTCCAATGGATTTAGACCTAGAGAGCTAGGGAGCCATAAGCTGGGAGCGCCATGGTTGAGGAAGTTCTTGGCCAAATATTACTAGGCAAAGCAGGTAGTGTCTGACGAGCCTAACGAGAGTCCAATCTTGCTGATAGACAAAGACCTCCTTTTGACACACCCTGCAGTCAGACTTTACAACAATTTCAAGCAACTCGACATATGCATCCGATTAAAGCGAAATGCTCCTTTGATGCTGACTGCATTGTTTTTCTCCTTGTTGCTGACGATGGCTAACACTCACAGATGATGGAAGTTTTGTATGCCTCCAGAGCTTGCTTTTACATTTTGGTCCTAGTGACTTGTCATTTGGAAAAAAGAGGCGGAGCAAGAGCATTGCATGCTCCTCAAGGTTCAGCTTGCTGAGCAATTGCCGGATTGAAACAGATAACTCTACCACGCTTGATTGAACAGGAATTGTCCCCTTCTCAGTCCCTCTAAAGGAATAGAACTTCAAGCCCCCGTGCACCTCAAGCCTGACAGCTGACTGTTGTGACTTGGAACTTCTTCGAAATTACACTCATTGGCTTTCCTGGGTCATCACTCATGATGCCTTCCAAATGCTTTAAAAAATCAGACGTTTTGATGACATCTGACCAGTGGCCACCAGTGAAACAAGCATCACAATATTGGGTAAAAGTTGCTTGACAGATCATCGAGTCATTCATCACCTGCACGAGAGAAAACCAATGTATTACCAGCATGCTGCTGTGTCTTGGATACAAAAACTTTAGCACGAGCCTTGTTAACGCTAAATATGGGCTATGCGTACACTCGTTCGAATAAAGCGCCTGTTTCATCTACTCCCTTGTCCTGTGCGTTGGGCACGAGGCAAATAGCATGTTCAGTTGGGGCAAAGAAAACCCCAAACAAACGAACGCCGCTGAAGTGCGCAGTTTCCTTCTTCAGGTCAATACAAACACGAAAACAATGGCTCAGAAAGGAAGAAAAGAGGCCGGTCCTCTCCACAACCGTCCCGATTTTCAGCGCTACAGCTACGACGAGCCAGTGACAGCAGCACTTGATGCCGAGCCAATTTTCCGTCACCCGTCGCTCGCTGCAGGAACGCGCACAAAAAGGCACACGCATCACCGAGGGCGGCACCTCACTCGCAGAGGTCACACAGCACCGAACACACTTGGGGCCACCAGGAAGGAGAGAGAGATTCGAAGCACACGCCGTCGGTTCCAGGCTCCACCACTGTGACGGGAGAAACCATCGAAGGGGCGCTGTGTGGTCTGTCGAATCCTCCACGACATTCCAGTCAGGACGGTCGCCAACGCGCGACCGGGCGGCCGAGCAGCTGCGCTCAAGCGGGCGCCGCTTGCTCAAGCAGCCGCCTCGGCACATGCGAAACGTGGCCGCGAGCGCGTGCGAGCGCACCTACAGCCTCACTCGGTGCGCTACAGAGCGCAGTTGAGGCCTAGTCCCCCGCCGCTGTCCTGCCACCGGAGCATCCTAAGCCTAAACGTATTTACCAACACAACCAAACCTCGGGAGGCAACAGGGAAACTTTGAGGAAGAAATTTTCGCTCGCTCAAGGAGACAAAAGGCCCAGGGACTACTGAGGGTCTCACCTTTATACACAAAGATCCGCTTGATAGGTGGAAACCTGTGCTGTTCTATCGGGTGCACCAAAATAAATTACGGCTCGAATCGCTCGAATGTACGACTACACGCCGCATCCACAGCCAAGCAACTCACCGCTCACCATGACCGCGACTGACGTAAACAGCAACGACACAGGCTCATGACTGCCTAGCCGCACTGGACGCACTACAACATATTTGGAATAATAATAAAAAAAAAATAACCGTACGCAACTGCTGTTGTACAATTACCATATACTTAATACAAATTTTTCATAGTAACTGGTTTGGTTGCAATCATTATAATTACATCCATGACATGGTTTCTACCGTTTTCACCGTAATAAAAGTTCACAAACTACGACACTGAGGCGGTCTGCTTTCTCTCTTTTTTTTTTTTTATTTTTTTTTATCTTGCTTGTCGGTGATGGCCGGATAAGTAGGCCATCGCAATGTGGGATCCAACTTCTGCCACAACGGTTTCAAAATTAATTGACGGAACTTACCTAAATTCGTGCGCGATTCCGAGACAAACTTACCTCCGTTGAAGTCTTGGATGTCGGAGCCGGGTGCGTAGTGTTTTTTTGTCCCAGAGCGAGTGATGAACTTTTTCAGGACCGGAATGAAAACTGGAAACTAGCTTCAGGCTGTGCCTGCCAGAGTTGTTTGTGATCTCGACGGCGGCCTAAGACGTCAAATCGATGCCACAACAAGTTGTTGCATACGTTAAAGTAGTTATTCAAACCATTATCTATATACTTCTGTGGTGACGAGTTTCTAACCCGACCTTAACAAGCTCACAGCTGTTTGGGGCTGTGCGTCCGTCGAAGCTACCCCACTTGTTCCCATATGTCGCTCACGCATGAGCTACCGGCGAACTAGGCCAGCCGATCAGCGCTATATTTCGCGCTGCTTTTGTTTGTGCAGCCAAATCTTGCGCACGCCGTTTGGAGGCCAACGTGTTCAGATGCACACAGCGGATGTGTCGGCAGGCAGTCGTCACGCATGATGGGCAACGCAGAACACTGTACCAACGGTAATGAAGTCGGATGTTATCCGTTTGCCCTGTTGTGCCTGCCTAATCGCGTTAGCTGTCGCCCTCATCATTTTTTATCAAACATAGTTCGCCGCCAATGAATGAAGCTGTTGCTATTTTATGTCACTGCACTAATGTACTCTCACAAATTAATTGGGTGGCGTACTTGTGCGAATCGCGAACAACTATCAACGAAATTGTTCTGGAACTCGGGCAGGCTTCGAAAATTCTGAGCTACTGCTTAACTCAGGCTCACGCACTCCCAACTTAAATGTTTTCGCATGTTATCAGAGCCTGTTCACGCTCTTATTCAGGAGATAAGAAGCTTACAGAAAACTGTTACATATATTTCACCATCCGGTGATCTCTTTTGCTGTCGATCCGATTTTTATCTACCTTCGCGCTTCGAACAAAGTCATAAAAGTTCGGGGCAAATATTCTAAAATACAGTGTGGGCAGTTCCCCATTCCCCTTGGCTAATAAATGCCTTTTATGACCTTCACATCAGCATGAGCTTCAAGTACAGCGCAGGGTCTAATGTGACATGTCATCAGCATCAACGTTATCGGTATCAATGCTATTACTGAGATGCCTCCTGTGTCCCAGCTGGTATTTGGATGCTAACAGTCTCACGGAAACGAGTTGATGTTGTGGGATTCCCACGGTGACAGTTCCCTGCTCTAAGTTTCATTCTCTGAATGCCTGCCAACAAAACGTTTTGGCACAGCTGAAATGAATGTTGTCCAGCATGTACAGTTGTCTATGCATTCTGTCTGGAGCGTTGGAATGACACACCACCAAGTAAAATTGTGTTATTTATCAGTTGTTTAGGGCTCCTAGCTATACCGTGTCATCTATGCACATTCCTGTGGATCATGTTTAACTTATCACACCTTTAAAAGCTGTATTGGGCCCAGCAAGTAGTGGAGGTTTTCATAAATGCAGAACAGAGGCCCCGTCTGAGTGCTCTAGACAAGTGTATAGATAACTGTACAATCACTCTCAATATGACTGCAACACACAGGATGTTGTAAGTTCAGTTCATGAAAATATGAGAGCATGACGCTCAAAAGTTGTTCACTTAGCAGCCAATAAAATCTACTGAGTGCACTCACTATTCGAGCACATTTTGAGGTCTGTGCAAAGACATCTTAATGGGCTAAAGCAGGAGCTTCAGTTGAGTCACTCTGGGTGAGGCATAGGTTGTATTAAAAAAAAAAATTAGTAAGCCTCGTCACCAGTTACATATTGACAACATATGCTCTTTTAATACCAGAGACAACTTTTAGTAGTTATTTATGCTTTTCATGCATCACAGTACTGTGTTACAATGCTTAATTATAGTGTTGTACATGCAAATACTAAATAATTAGTCCTATTACATGTGGCCTTTAGAAAAGCTATAAGTAAACAAGCAGTGTGAATAATGTTATACTGTAGAAATATTGCCCTAGAACAAATTGTTATATCCTTCAGCAATATAAGCATTAAATTGGTAATTCAATATTGGATGCTTTTGTTGGCATTTAGGATATTAAGTAACTGTAACGAAAAATCAGCTGAATCTCTGTGCAAAAGCAGTGTTCTGGGCAACTTGTAATGGATATAATGGCCATTATATGTTTATAAGTATATATGTAGTGGTCTTAATATTTGTGCAGCAAGCAACTCTACAAATGATATGTGAATGTACAAAAGATGCCTTTTACTTTGGTTTATATACTTTAGCATCCCAGGGTGACTAAGGCTGTGGGAATGCCTTACTGCAGGGTTGCGGATATTTAGATCATCTGGGGGTCTTTATAGTCGTAAATTGTCGGTAGTGTTAATGCGATCGGGCGTTGCAACTTTACAAAATATGGGTATACAGTTATGCTGTATTGCCCTGTATACAGCATAATGACCACTGTTAATATTCATGACTTGAATTATGTGTAGTTTTCTCAAGACCAGACTTCCATGCATTCTTGCCTCATTAATATGTAAACTTGCTATGTGGACAATAGACAGGGAGAAAATGTACAGATACCCATTGGGCCCGTGTATCTTTGCTGTGCCTGGCGATGAGAACAAACTTTTACTGGCTTTGCAGGAGCATCCATTAAAAAATATAGACACAAAGTTTTGGCTTGTTTTTGTTGACGACACCTAAAACACTACCATACATGAATCACCTTATGGCATTTTTCTGTGGCCACTAAATAATATATAATCGAAATTTGTTCTTTCACTTCTTTCAGTTTTGGTTTCAACAGCCGAGTAATGGCTATGATGTCAAAGTTGCATATAAATCATGTGAGGAATAAAAAAACTAATATATTCACTTCATTATTGTTTTCATTCAGTACTGCCTCCACAGCTGGAATTACCAAGAGTGAAAAAGTAGTGATTAATCAAGGTTCTTCCATCCCTCGAGTGACCTATATGTATGTCACTTCGATGTGAACTGAAGCTGGTGAGAGAAGAAATTTGAATATAATTTATTTAGACGAAGGAAGAGGAAAAAACAGATTTATTATTTATATATATGCACCTCTAAGCGATTCTTATATAATGCAGCAGTGCTCCTCCTCTCCCTCGCCAGCACTCGCAAAGGCCAAATTGGTTTCAGACATTAGGATTTTGGGAGAATCTGGGTAATAACAGTGCTACAGCATTAAAATTGTACTGCTTGGCTACAATGCTAGTCGCCCACCATGTAGCCCAACAAGGGAATCGGGCAACAAATTACAAATCCTGCATATGCCAGCTGCATACCCCAGCTAGCAAATACAGCATATCTCAGAGTAGCTAGCTACACAAGATGTACCTCCACCACTTGGAAGAACAAATTAAAAATGAAAAGAGAGGAGAAAGCAAGAAAGTTGCGAGAAAAAGGACAGAAAAGTCAGATGCGGAAAGTAGGGAGGGAGATAAGGATGGAAAAATGTCACTTCCCTTTTTCCTCATTTCCCCCAGATCCCCTTTTTCCCAGACGCAGCAATGCCAAGTGAAGCTAAACATACGTGCAATGGTGAACCATCATCTGCTTTAAAGGAGTACAGACACGTAATTTTTGGTTGCGCGTTCTACTATTTATGATGATGCTTAATGCATTGCTATAGGAGATATGCACGTGACGTCATCCGCAATGGGGCACTAGCGGCCGGCGCAGCATTCGCCATATGCATGGTCGTGTGTGTGGACGCTGCAACCAGCGTGCATACTCAACTCGTGATCCGTGGTGCGCTTTTCGCATTTTGTCGGAATTTCTACGTGTGCCAGCGAACACTGTGCGAGAGGATACATACTTACACTCGTGGACTTCGTGGAATAAGGAAAACGTCGGTCCCAATAAAATGTCAGACTTTGTGAAAGCATCGGCTCATACGACTGCAGTAACTTCGTCGTGGTGTGTGGCATACTACAAGACCACTGCTTAGCGTTGAATTCCCCAGCATCGGGACCTGCTTGTGAAGTGTGCTCTTAAGTTTTGCGACATGTGAAGAAATTAAAACGTACAAATCCATGAAAGCATTTTAATTTTTTGACAAGCGAGCAAAGCCAAGAGCCACACGTGCGTGAGGGCATCGATGGCCGGCGTGCCGTTTTTAGAGGTGAGTAAATTGCGACATGTCTGTTCGCTTATGCTAGGGCTGTCACCTCTTCCGACCTGCAAGTGACATGTTACAACTGTATCAAGGGTTATCACTGCACATCGCATTGCTGTGAACCTGGGTTCTATGAGTTATGTTCCTTTCAAGCAGAGCTGCATTGCCAACACTAAATTTGTAAAATTTTCTTGCTGCGTGTGCCGTTTATGCTGCAAGCGCGTGAAAGTATTTGCTTGACATTCTGTAATCCAAATTAAGCTACTGCATTGCTTTGCTTTATTACTGCTGGAACAGCGCCTATGCAAGTTTTGATCTGCGGTTCGCCAACTACCACCACTAGAAATGTGCATTTTGCGGCTATATCAGATTTGGAATTGGGGCAATTAATGCGGTTTCTCTTCAAGACGTGTGCTGCCTCAGTGGCAGCTAACAACGGATTTAATGAGCTGCAAGCGGGTTGCACGCAATGAGCAGCTGGCCACTTTTGCTGTTGAGCTGTTGCGTGGGTGAATGCTTGTTGCAACACCGAACAGGCAGTGTTATGTCCCAGAGCACGAAAATACCGCTGCAGACCCCATGCGCACAAAGGGCTCCCCAACGAAATTTGTATCTGGAAGTATTTAACAACTTTATAAATCTTTACGAATCACTTCCAATGTCTGGCGGGCGCCTAACAGCGAACCTGATACTACGCGAGCCAGCACTCGCCGATGCCACCGGCCACCTCCGACATGGCGGACGAGGCGTGACGATGCTCCCGCCATCTGGTAGTACTGCCTCAGTGAATACCTCCTATACACAGGCGAACCTGTGCCGCAGTGCCAGACGGCCCGGCTTTATTCATTGCGATGCGAAGCAAACACGTGGCGCAGCCGCGTCCTCAGCTTTCCTTACACCATCTTCAGAAATGAGCGAAAACAGGCACAATGTACCCCTTTACAATGCACTGCTCTGTGGCCGAAAGGTCTGGAATGGAATCATAGGGGGAGAGAAAGAGAGAAGAGAGGGGTAAATGCGCTTGAAGGTGAGCTCTAGTTAAGGTGTGGTGGTGAGCAGAAGCTGCTTCACGACGCGGCGAGCAGCTCGGAGCCGAGATCCAGGGAGCACCGCGTGTGAAGATCTGCTATCCGTGAAGCTGAGGAGGGACTCATGCAAGGGAGAGATGCCGAAGTTGAGGACGCGCGGGTGGCACACGACTGCTCACTCCGGAGTAACACGCTTGTGCAACGCTGCCCAGTGACGGCCGCCACGCCCGCAACAGACATGCCCCTCTGTGTCACAACAGACACGCCTCAGAAGTCACGCGATGCGGGCGCCGCCACTTTCCCTTCCTCCTCTTCAAGCTCACGGAGAGACGGATGGACAGAGAGAGTGAGAGCGCCTTCTGCTGCTGCTGTGCGGCCGCTCCGCCTCCTCAGTGCTGAGCCGTGCGACGCGCGCATTGCCACCTTCTCTTTCTCCACTTCAAGTTCACGAAAAGAGAGAGAGTGAGTGGCTTCGGACAGACATCGGCAAAATCCGTGATTGCAGCTAGTAGTGCTACACACTAAAAACGCAGCAGAAATACAAAGACTTGTGGCTAGTAGCAGTGCAAACGAGCCTTACAGTGACCCAATTACACTTAAAGAAATCTGCAGAGTACTGTCTGCTGGGAAACAGACTGCACCCGGCCCTGGTAAAATGCATTGTGAAACACTAGCCCATCCTTCAAAACCTTTTGTAGAAGTTCAGTTTGGTTTGTGGGCTCAGCGGCTCGGGCTATGAGAGACGCCGTAATGGAGGACTCCGGAAATTTCGACCACCTGGTGTTCTTTAACTTGCACTGACATCGCACAGTACACGGGCGCCTTGCTTTTCGCCTCCATCGAAAAGCGGCCGCCGAGGCCGGGATTCGATCCCGCATTCTTGGGAACAGTAGTCGAGCGCCGTAACCACTTCGCCACCCCGGCGGCCTTTTGTAGAAGTGCTGTTAAATAATGAGTAGCGGGAAAAATGCCCAATGCTTGGAGACAGCCATTATTGTACTATTTCTTATTTCTGAAAACCAGCTACCTATTCTTGTATTTATAGGCAAGAGCCCTTACCAACCACCTCACCAAATCTGTTGAAAGTATTTCGTATATCATGTAATGTTTATTCTGAAATCCTGTAACTTCTTCATGCTTACCAGCGTGGTTTTAAAACAGCCTGTTCAACAGTAGACCATCTTATCTGGCTTGAAAATACTGTCAAAAAAGCTTTAATCTACAGACAACACTGTCTTGCTTTTCACTCTTTGACACGGATAAAGCTTCTGATCCTACCTGGGGGCTTGGAATTCTTTATGACCTAGCAGACCTAGGCATTCTTGGCAGAAGTTAAACTGCTTGAAGGAGTTCCTGCCAGACTGGTCATTTCATGTGCACGGTGAATCCACCTTTTCAAGAGATTTCACTTAGGATGATGGAGTACCTTACTAAGTACTGCACTGTTCATTGCAAGTAGTTAATTCTATAGCCAAAATAATTTCAAAAATAATTAATAAGTAATATATGTTGTCAGGAGTGTTGGTTCTGAATTTTTAAATTGAAAAGACAATGCGCTGTATTACTTCTAGACACACAAAAAAGATAGACAACAGACAGGCACCAACTTCAAACTATTTATGACCTTCAAGTTGCATGCACATCCTCCGCCGTATCAACATGCGAGACAGAGACACAACTGGCAATAAATAAACTAGTGATTTAGGTGGAAAGAAATGGATTTAAGCTTTTTTTTTCTGTTCCAAAAGAAGCTTGTAGATCGACTGCATTCTGTATTTGAATGAAACTGTATTACCTTTAAAACAAAACAATAAATTTTAGGCACGTCATTCGACATTATTGGAATGCATCTTGTGACTGACCAACCTGTTGTATGTACTATGGCAGTAGCACTGTGAGGCAGTTCTCATCCTAGGAATGAAAAGTTGTGGGCAAGTTTTGATGTGGAACTTATTGTTAATTGAACAAGGTATGTGTCATTTGTTTGTTCTAAGCTCCCTATAACCCTTCTGGGGCTCTTCCATGTGCAGGCAGTGAGCCGGCCGCCTTCGTGCGATGCCAGGGGGATGGCATGGAAGACTGCTGCCTGCCCCCAGACATCCCCGTCCCTCTGAGGCGCCGTGAACCAAAATTTGTGCCCTATGAACCCTACAAGGCTGCCGTGACTCCAATGGTACCCACGGGGAAAAGTCACAGGTGAGCTGTCTCACCGCTGGCTTTGCTTTTGGCTTGTTGGTGAAATGGTAAGCAAAGAGACGCAGTACTTTGTGGCATCGTGAGTGGCAGCACTGTCTTTTTGGATGATGCAGAGTAGCTGGTTGGCTCTGCAGGCATTCAGCTTCTATATCTAGGTTGGAGGAGCGTTAGCAGCTCAGATTATATAGGTCAGTCAAGTGGAGTCTTTGATTCCATGACATCATTTGCAGCCAGGTGGCCTTGAACGCCACTGGCATGATTGACCTGTAGGGCGAGTGTATTTGTTAGCGTATTAAGAGTGAGCCAGCCTCCCTTACATGGCAGCGAGCTGAAGAATGCAGCGTTTTTGTTCTGTTTCACTTGCTCATTGCCGTAATTTGCACATAATTCCATCATTGGCCTTGACTTCTCTTCTGTGTTATCAGGGTGTTCTTGTTGGCTAGGTGTAAGAGCAATCACATTTTTGATCCATAACTTTCACCAGCCAAATTGCTTTTGTAGCTCACCAGGACCCATCTGTTGCTTATGTCAAACCTGACACTGTAATAACTGTCCTCCTACTTTGCATAGTCACCCCATGTGCAACAGACAGTGGATAGAGGCAGTAGAAGTAAAAGGTTGCAAGGTCCTGAGAGGACATGGGGTGGCACACGAGGAGAGTGCTCGCACACATCCAGTGGCTTCTGTTCGTGCTGTATGCAAAGACCAGTGTGCACATTCCTGCTTAGTAAAACCTTGAGTGGCGACGGTGCACGCCAGTTGCTTTTCAGAGAGGAAGTGTGTGCATCTAAAGCTGAGGAGGCTGAGTGTTGTGCTCGGACGGAATGTGGCATGTAAGGGGCAGTAATCTAGAGCCTGCAGATATGCTATGCAACAAGGAATTTACAAATCTGTGCCTAGACACTTCTCCTATCATAAAGAACTCATTATAATACTTAACTGGTATAAACACGATCATTGTTACCATTGTCTTATTTTTATTTTTGACAAACTTTTGTTGAGCTGACTTTAAATTTAATGATTTATGTTATATTGCGGGCAAACCTCTCACAACTCGTCAGGATATGGGACATCTGCTGTCCTGCAAAAATAGGAAATGTGTTAGACCTTAGCGACAGCCCCTTAAAGTAATGTATGAGCATTTTTATTTGCCATCATGAAGTGCACATAGGTATGTTAAGCCCATTTACTCTGAAGAGGTGCCTTTTTACGCCGCCAGAGTCTGCGTATCCGCCTGCTGAGGAGGGTACAGATTTTCACTGCTTTGATTAAAGCACCATTGTTTTCAACCACTTACCAAGACTTGTGTTTGGGATTGAAAAGAATGTGACTTATGGTGAATTTTGATTTTGCGCCCATTTCCTGATTGGCTCCAGTGATTTGCAGCCAGACGTGTGGCTGTGCTGCTTGGCAGCTTCCTGCTGAATCTCTGAGACAGGCTGGGTGCGGGCAGCAGTCAAAGTGCGACTAAACGCAGAAAGTAGGTGGCAGAGTTGAGCTGCTGTGTGCACCATAAGCATGTCAAGTCACAGCAGAGCAGCAGGATAGCATACTCCTACCCCTACTATCACCTTCGCCGAAAAGATGACGAGGCAGTTAACAGCATCATCCGCTCGGTGTACAAGGTTGCCCTAGAGTTGCCACAATACGCTAGCACGCAACACCTCCTCCAACTGGGCATTTACAACACTATTTCCAAACTTATAGAGGCACACGAGACAGCCCTTCCAGGACAAATCACAGCCGTCTCGTCCTTGACCGGTTAAACGTCAACCCAATAGGCGATCCCCATCCTACAGCCCCCCCTCCTGACAGGCATACACAGCCGCCTCGTTGTCAAACTGCTACCAAAAAGCATGCTCCCTGGCCAACACGACGCGCGCCGTCAGCACAAATTCCGAGCACTCGATGACATCTACCGTTCTGACGAACATGCAACATACGTGGACACGGCAAGGCAAGATGCAACAACCTATGTGGCCTAGGCTACCACACCGCAATCTATCCTTATCTCCGCCGCCACGGTGCATGCCTCCTCCCCCACCGCAGCGGAAGAAACAGTGATAGCGCTCGCCATCGCTGACCCGCGTCCGCATACAGTCCTCAGTGACTCAAAAAGAGCTATTCTAAATTTCTCGGCACTGACAGCTGCACTCCCGACCACAAAATTAACCTAATCTACGTACCCACCCACGCGGGCAACTCTGGAAACGATGGGGCTGACCAACTTGCCTGAGGATTAACAATTCGGGTGGTCAGTCTCGCGCATCTAGACGCATTTGCGAAAGCCCTCCAGACTTTTGCCAAAATTACCAATTTTCACAGAGACGCAACGCCTTTTCCCTCTTCCCCACCCCGACATCATCTAAGCGCAAACCACCCTGCTTCGCAGATTACAGACACACTCAATTCTTAGTCACTCCAGGCTTTCACTAATTACTAGCGGTGAATACGACCTCGCATGTCCAAATTGCAACAACGGAGAGCCCGCCACACAGGCGCACATCCTCTGGGGAAGGGAAATAGCCTGCCCTCAAGGGCCCTTCTGCCAGCTCCCTCTGTGGAAAGCTGGGGCCAACTCCTCACCAAGCCAGACAAGAACACACAACTTGCACTTATTTCGTGGGCCCAAGATTTCGCCCCCACCTGGAGGCCACACAGGACCCACCTGCCCTAATTCACGACATCTGGGGCAAATAAAGTTGTTTCTCTCTTTCTCTCTCACAGCAGAGAGGCAAATGGCTTTCTTCCATGGGACACCAGTCCGTACACCTTTCAACTTGCTAGTATGCATTATGGGTGGCTGGCTGGCCATGTGCATATTGCACAAGGGGGTATGAATATAGAACAGGAATGAATTTCTTCTGCAGAGCTGTCCACGAGAGTCTTGGGTAGTTGTGCGTTTGCATGTTATTCCAAGTGGCATCACATATCACAAAGGATGGAGCACACATAGCTTCAGTTCAGATATCTCAGTTGCATACGTTGCATACCTCATAATGCTTCACTTAAGAAAGTGTTGCACGATGCTGATAACACAACGTGGAAAAGGACTTATTTCTGCAAGTTTCAGTGTGCCCTGCCAAAGCAGGGAAACAGCATTTCCAGGGTTTGCACAGGCTCTTGAAATCTTGAATACCCGTGATTTTCGAGAGCCCTTGACACTTCTTCAATTTTGATCCACTCCTTAAAGTTCTTGAAAAGTTAAGATTGAGCTGGTTTGTCTCTAAAAAGCTAGGCCGCCCGGCATCTATGAGCATCCTTCGAAGGGAACAGAGGATGGGTAATACCTGAAGTGATGGCATAGCAACCGGCCAAGCCAGGCTCATGTATAGGCCAATTATTATCTTTCTAATGGACCCCAAATTTTTAAGAGGTCTTACCAATTTCGAAACAACTCAAATTTGAACATTCTGGATTCATAAGTGGCAGATTGAAAGAAGGTAATTCCATTCTACTCCAGGTCTGTCAATCCCACTATGACACAACAGTAGTAGTTCTGTGTGCAATGTGGGGTGGTTCAAAATTTGACTGGGAACACATCAATACATGGTCAATGCTAGCAAAATGATAACCCATTCTGTTTAGCGTGGGAGACTTCCTGGGCCGTTGGGTATTGTTAGCTGCCACTTTTATAAGAATGCGACAGGACTGTGTAGTATCTGATTTTTGGCGTGCAGCACTCTTGTAAATGAGGACAATGCACTAGAAATGCTTTTCCACCAGAGTGGGCTGAGGAAGGTGTGCTCTGTGCAAAAGCACACAAGTTTTCTGTACATGTGATTTTCTAAAAACTGCATTTTTTTCAGCCTGTGAAGTGACGGACCGTGGAACAATAATTAAGCATTTATGCATGCTCACACAGGTTGTGGACCCTAGGGGGAGCTTTGGCCTTGTGGTTTGTGATCCTCATTATGTTATTGACACTCAGAAAACTCATTTTGCTGAAGTGACTTTTGAAAAAAACGCATAAAAAGCAGTGCAGCCAAGAAGCTGCCAAACAAGCTCATCGTGACGGTGTTCTAGACCGGGGGTCTCAAACTGGCCACATAGAGAAACAAGGGGTCACAATAAGAAACTTTTTTGCCCTCATAGGCATGGAGCCGGAAAATAACAAAAATAACAATTGAAACAGGAAATAAAATTAATAAAAAAATAATGCAGTAAATAACAATAAAATTATTAAACATCAATCAAGACTCCTCATTTTCAGACCGCACACTTTCATCCTTCGGAGGAAAAAAAAGTGGCGCATGCTCCTTGCTGCCTAAATGCCGGACAATCATTATTTCAGGATGGCTCGAAGAAAGCTACTGAAAGGAAATAGCTAATACCACAGTCCATACCACAATCACTTTTACTTAAGAGGAAAGACTCTAGATTTGGATATGAAAGAGAGGACGAGTTGGGCAGCACCTTGCTCTAGAAGGCAGTGGGCGTCCGTCCGAAGTTCACACAAATTAAGGGCCAACCCCTCTTTTCATTTCCACAAAGAATGTGTACTGTCTGGATTCGAGACGCTTTGAAAAACAAATTTTGTGGTAAAGATAACTCGTGAAGCTGGCACATGTTCTCGGAACAGAGAAGAAAGGTTGAAATTCCTGGAGCTGGCGGGCCGCATCACATGGCTCTGCGGGCTGCCTGCAGCTCAAGAATTTTGACGTGCATCTAAACCCATACTTGTTTCGTTATGTGAAGGCAAGGACACACAGATGCACTGAGGTGATGATCTGGACTAACTTTTTGCTTTGTATAGAAATTACTCCATAGCCAACAACTGCAGTGCATTTTTCTCGCTTTGTTTTTTCGCTTAGAAAGAGCATAGTGTAAACGCTGCTTCCAGGCATTCTACTCCCATTTATGACGCAGGGGTTACGGTGCTCGACTACTGTTCCTAAGGATGCGGAATCGAATCCTGGCTTCGGCGGCTGCTTTTCGATGGAGGCAAAAAGAAAACCACATATTTTGAATTCCTTCGATGAAGCAGTGATAAGAGGCCACTAAAACTTTCGTCAACGAGGCGTACGTTACTCTGTCGTAACAGCCTTGAATGTGAAGCTCAAGTGGACGCTACTCTTCACTAAAAATGTCTAATTACTGTCTGATGGGTGAAATTTACATTTGTTTTTGGTATGTCTTGTCGACCACCAGACATCATCGCGGTCGCTGCTCATGGTTTCCAGCATCAGGCTACATAAAATAGATAGATGCACCGATAGAAAAATTGTTGGTACAGCGTTTCTACCAAAACCACTATGGCAATGAACACTTTAGACATCAATCTTTCCATTACGGTAAAAGAAACTTGATGCCTAAATTTCAGTGTTCTTGTCCCTTTAATATGTGAGTTCATCTTGTGACAAAGGGAGGAGAAGAGCACATTGATAGTTCATAGCTGTAGGTTGATCTAATGTGCTCGGAATGGCTGTGTTTGCAGGACACGTCTGGCTACTCTGGAAATCCCCTTCCCTCTGCAGCAGGTCTCCTCTTCCTCCTCCTCCTCTGGTGTGGATGGGCCCCTGCTGGCGGTGGTGCGGGAGGTTCCAGAGGGGGCCACTCCATCGACCTCTGCTGCAGAGGAGGAAGTCCGGCTGGAGCAGCAGCTGTGCCAGGAGCGGCAGCGGAGCCAAGATCTGCAGGAGCAGCTCCGTGTCCAGGTGGAGGTAGGTGGGCCAGCCACTAGCAGTATGCAACCAGGTGGCCATTTGCAAACAAGCCTTCACTAGTAGCATGGCTCCTAAGGCCAAAGCAGTTTATTCAAAGTATCAGTCTATAAACTTCTTTTTCACTAAGTTTTATCTTAGCTGAATTGGCTGTAACTGCACAGAACATGTAAAGCGAGTAGTCATGGCTGAGTAGAACAGGTGTGCTTAACTCTTGGCCGTACATTTTCCTAGCAAGGTGGGCGTAATGTAACATTGAGAATCACCACCACTCGATGTGAGCTATCCACCTCACTTTAACTGCTTGTGGCCATGTTTGCAAATTATATTAGCAAGTGTATGGCTTGTATTTTGTTGCTGCCATCACTGTTGCAGTGTACAATTATAAATAGGTGCATATATTACCTGTCATTTTGTCTGGAAGCTGAGATAGTGAGAGCAAACATGATATCTTTGTACCTATGCAATTTGCTTTCACTTTGTCTTCAGTAGCCTTTTTTAAAGGCTCTCTGTAGAGACATTTTTTGATGCACCCCGCCAGGGTTGCGCAGTGGTTACGACGTTCGACTAGTTCCCAAGGACACGGGATCGAATCTCGACCTCGGCGGCCACTTTTCAATGGAGGTGAAAAGCTAGGCGCCCGTGTGCTGTGCGATATCAGTGCACATTAAAGAGCCCCAGGTGGTTGAAATTTCCGGAGTCCTCCACTACGGCGTCTCTCATAGCCCGAGTCGCTTTGGGACGTTAAACCCCACAAACTAACCAAACCAAACATTTTTTGATGCTACCTTGTTGCTCCTCTGCTGTGCATTCATTTCTAAAGTGCCCTGCCCAATCCACATAAAGCAGCTGCTATGACACAGTAGGATAGGCAGGCATGGAGCACTGTAAATTTGCAGCATTGTGTGAGTTTCTAACTTCTATTGTCGAGCTCGAATATTTTAAAGTATTTATATATTGAATTCGCTCTTTGAAAATAGTGTGAAAGTATAGTAAGGTCGTGCTTTATATTGTCACGTGCTTCGGGGCGTCAAGGGAAGGAAGAAGAGGCTGGAGGGAAGAAGAGGAAACAGAAGCTAGAGTGGTGTGTGCTGGTGCTCCTTTTCATAAACCCGCTACTGACAAGCAACGATTAACTAAGAGCTCTCTGCAATACTCACAAACGAACGAACGGTTTACGACGACCTTTATACCTCGGTTTACGACGATCTCTATGTTCTAGTACTGTTGAAGGCCAACACCGCGCATTGGGATTTGAGGCCACGGGCTCCTTTTCCAAACCACGGACCCTAGATAACCGAGCACCTGGCCGGGTTATGGCTTGTACCCATTTGAGAAAACCGGTGGGTGTCCGGCCGGCAGTGGAGGTTGAACCCACCACCTCCCGTAGGCAAGGTGGGTGCTCCACCACGAGGCCACGGCTGCTGTAGGTGGTGGGTTCAACCCTCACTGCCGGCCGGACACCCACCGTTTTTCTCAAATGGGTACAAGCCATAGCCCGGCCAAGTGCTCGGCTATCTAGGGTCCGTGGTTTGGAAAAGAAGCCAGCTGCCTCAAATCCCAATGCGCGGTGCTGGCCTTCAACAGTACTACAATATAGAGATCGTCGTAAACCCCGCGCCTCCACCACAACCGTTACGTACTCAATATGTAACGGGGGTGTTTATTTGAAGTCTAAGTGCTGCGAGTCCGCAAGGAACACCAGCACACACCACTCTAGCTTCTTTTTGCTCTTCTTCCCTCCAGCCTCTTCTTCCTTCCCTTGATGCCCCGAAGCATGTGACAGTATCATACTACAATATTGCCTGCCCTTTGATATAAACCGTTTTATTATGAGCACTGCCATTTTGTGTAGGTTGCGCTATCTACCAGCCAAGTTGAGAAAACTGCCATACTGGTGTGTGCGGTTGCATCCGTGGAGCAGGAGACAAGTAGTGTATATCAGAATTTCGGAGCTTTCGCATTCAAATTTTTGGGAAAGTACCTGACTGAAAGCAAAATACTTTTCTGCAGCCGTTAAGCCATTATTTGGTCGCAAATGACCGGAACTTATGCGTCTGATTGGGTCGGCTGAGGGCTTGGGTACAAGCCTGATTATGTGGTACAGAGGGGCGGTGGCATGGGCAGTGAAGCAAGCAATGAAGGGCAGCTTTCAATCCACTTTTTATCCTTGAATGATTTCTAGAGACGGGTTACTGTAACAGCTTGAGCAGTGAAAGCAAGCAAATGTAGCCGTTTTATGAACAATTTTTATAGTCCGTTTGTTGTCGCAGAAGTTGTTTATTTTAACTAGTCGCTGTTGTGCTCATGACCACATTTGCATTTATTGTCGGAAAGCTTGCGGGATGCGTGTTTTCAGAAAAAAAGTCATGTAACACTGTCTCACTAATAAATTGACAACCAGTTTATTAGGTATCGTTGTCTTCAAGTAAGACATACATGTTCTTTCAGGTTTCATAAATTTCGGGTGACTGTGCTGAAATAGTTTTAAGGCGAAAGCTTTTAATGGATCATGCTGTCGTGGACAAAGTGTCTCTTGCTTCTGCGGTGTTCTGATTGGCTGAAGCGGGATGTGTCCTTGCCATCTGCAATGCCACACTTGAACGCGCGCCAAGGAACGCCACGCGACAGGAGCGATGGTGTACCGTCCAAACTCACTCTTGCCGGAGAAAGTGTGATACATACTGCGCCTTTCCTTCCCTATAAACCAATTATAATTATAAGTAGCACTGCAACGAATGCTGACAAGAGGCTAACGATGGGAGGCAAATTGCTGTTAAGAAGAAGGAAAAGAAAAATGCACGGGCCTGCTACTGGCTCTGTGGCTGAGCCACCGTTGCTGCCTCGTGCGGACAGAAGAGAGAAAGTACAGAAGAAAGGAAAGGAAGAGGGAGAGAAAGACACGCGCTGCAATAGCCGTGCAATGACGGCCTACAACAGATAAAAATCTGGTGGCAGGCTAGCCCCCGCCGCAAGCAGCGTTGGCCTGTAGAGCCAGAAACAGCCACCCTTCACCACCTTCTGCTCCTCCCCGGTAGGCTTTCGCCATTCTTCTCCTAAGAGACATCTAAGAGACACTCTAATTGTTTCTTTGTCAGACAGCATCTTTTAAATTTTTGCCGCAAATAATATTATCTGCTCATGGTTCATCTTTTTATCTTCTGTTGATCATCTGCCTTCGGTTGTTATTCTTTTGTTACCTTCAGCAACATAAAGGAAAAGGTTTTGCTAGCCATGGCACTTGTTAGCACCTGAGCTGTGGCTGGCAGAAATGAAACAAACAAGGAGGAGATAGGGGAAAAAAAGAAGGATGCAAAAAGAAAAAAAAAAGAAGAGGGGTGGTGTGTGCAAAAAAACATGCAAATTGTAAAAAACTGTAAAGATAGCGCACCGCCTGCCTGCTATTGTCATACCAGCTGAGCAGCTTAGATGTTTTTCAGCTATTCAAAGACGCTTTGTGTGCAAAAGACTGTGTAGTGCATGCATGTTCTGCGCAGTATACCCTGGCACCCCCGCTACTACCATTTACCCCACATACCAGAGAGGAGGAGTGGCGCTTCGTGCTCCAAGTCCAAGGCTTGCTTCGTCGTCAATATTCACACCCCTGCAAAAAAAGGGTTTGGTTGACTACACTATGCCTCACCCAGAACTTGGCTCACTTAGGCCTACGGATAGCTTTTTGCTTAGTGTGCTGGCATATAGTGAGTGAAAAACATGAAGAGAGATCTCTGGAAGGCCAGGAATCGCATAGCGCAGTGAGAAGACTTCAAGTTGATTGATTTCTGCCTGTTCTGTAGGGGTTCATTCAACCAAGTGTATTCCACCAGTGGGTGCCCTTGCCCAGGTGAACCGTGAGCTGAAGAAGCTGCTCGTGGCCTCCCTGGGCGAGGACATGGAGGCCCGGGTGCACTTCCTCAGTGAGGACAAGGCACAGCTGGCGGCTGATGTACGGGCTTATGCACACCGCCTGAGCCAGGGCCGCGAAGAACTGGACCGGCTGGCCATTCATGCCGACGTGTGGCGCTCCAAATTCCTGGCTGCCAGGTACATCCCTGCGCTTTTGGGGAACCATGCGTGAATGTGTTTTTTGATAATGTTAGGCTGATTCTAAAAAATAATAATGTTTATCCAATTTTGTCATCGTCACTTGTCTTCTGCACCAGGTCGCACCCCCCTTCATAAAATTACTTGAACGCGGACTATTTTGCACGATGAATGGCCCTAGAAACTAATGATGCAAGTTAGTGTGTGACCTGCTTAGTGGTTTTGGCTGAAAGCTGAACTGCTGTGTTTGAAAGGCCCTTGCTTTCTAGATTGATTTGCTGAGTGGCATTCACACTAAGCCGATGGCACCTATTTGTATACTGGACTTTCCTGATCTAGCCTCATTCGCTCCTGACAAATGTGTTCACCTCCTGGGCAAAATTTTGTTTCCTTGTGCGCTTTGAGTGTGTGTCACTTTGACCTTCCTTACTGGAATTACTTGTAATCGTGTTTACTGGGTTGCAGTGACCACATTACTGCCAGGCATGCTCACCCTATTGCAAGGGGCCGAAGAGGCACACATTTTGAATGATGTTGTAGGCGGCGTGCCACTTTTCAAAACAGCAATAGCAATGTGAAAGACATCGTGAGAAATGTCGTGAGGTGGGGAGGGCAACAAGCCTCAGATATCCTTTTCTTTTTGAATGGAAGAAATTGAGACCAGTCTGCAATCGCAACTCATAAACACTCAGCCTGCACTGCTCTCTCTGAAGCCTTGTTCTCAGCTGCTGTTTTGGGCAGCTTTGGATGAAAAACTCTGTGGCTTGTCCACTTCTCGAGCCGCTTTGTGTACAAATGCAAAATGGCTTTGTGTGTGCAAGCAGAAGGTGAACAGCTTAAAGGCAGCTGCAGTTCCCACTTTTACTTCCCCTTGCTTTCAGCTGCAGTGAAACTGAATTTAATGCATTGGTGGTACAGTACACAAATTGTCAACGCACACAGACACTTGTGTGCAGTGCCCATTTTAATAAGATTGTATTAAAAGCCTCATCATGGAAAAAAACTGACGTAGTTAGTCACAAGGCTCTCTGTTTGGTTGAGACAGTGATGACATCGCAGGGTTGCATGACATGTCCAAGCACTGATTTGTTGACTAGGTGTGTGACATCAGGAGACCATATCGCGTGGCCGAATTTGCAGGTGCACTGCTAGAGTGTAGGGGACCTCTGAGCACTAATTGGTCGACAAGACCTGTGACAACGTGAGACCATGTAACATGGCTGAGTTTTGCAGGTGCACTGGCAAGTGGCAAATGGGCTATAAGTGCAGATAAGTCTAGACAGCACGAAGTGTCAGTTTGGAGTGAAGCGAAAATCAATGCCTTGTGTGTCTACCATAGTGGACAATCTCCACAGGCAGAGAGTATGAACACATAAGTATGTCAACGAGTGTGGAGTATTGGCGGCTGCACAAGCTCAGCGAATGTGGTAAGCAGCAATAGCGAAGGAGTAGAAGCGGGCCAAGTGGACTTAGTGCTATCACATTCTCAACATGTTGTATAATCCCGTCAGTTTTTTTTTTTTTTTTCTTGCATACTTCAGGTATGGTTCACAAGGTGGCCGCAACCATAAGCAGTTTGGTTGAGGAGCACAGTTTACGTGAGCAATGTGGCACATTTTTCCCGCAGCCTGCTTGTGGATGAACTGGCAAGCTGCAAGGCACGGCTGACCCACCAGTGCGACGATTTTCAGGAAGCCCTGCAATGGATGGCCAGTGAGCACCAGCAGCTAGAGGCAAACCTCACAGCCACCTGCCGGTGCGTGTCTCATGTGGTGTTCATGCATAATCACTAGGAAGTGCTCAGTGGTTAGCTGCCTGTTACGTTACATAGGCCAGGTGCATGCGCTGTCACATGGTGCATAGCACTTGCTTCCTTTGTGCTTATTCATGTCTGCTGCATGCTTAGGGTAAAGATGTACACCCAAAAAGCTACAAAAGGAAAAGGAAGTATTGTGTAAAAAATGAAAGCATCGAAAAAGTAACAGTTTGCCGCACAGTGCTCAGACGAGGAGCGACTGCACATGCTCATGGGTAAGTTGTGTTTGTTACTGGGGTCTAGGCCACTGCAAAGAATTTTTCAGGGTGCAGCAGCATGTGGCCCAGGCGTTAAAATGTACATTTACAAGTCAGATTAACACTCAGCTGCCACTAGTCTGCAGGTTTGTAGTTGGTGAAGGCAAGCATTTTTTAATTTGTGACAAATCTGATGTAGCTGTAACAGAGGTAAGGTAAGGGGAGAGCTGCGGTGCCAGAGCAGCAATTTCTTGCACAGGCTTCTGGCCAAGCTCCAGGAGCTGCTTACTGCTGGTGCTACTGCTGCTTCTCCTGGAAAACTGACTGGACAGGCGGAACCGTGTGATGTGCTGCAGCTGAGTGCGCAGGCCCAGCGAGCAGCACGCAGCTGCTGCCACCAGGCGGTGCCACGAGGTAGCAGTGCCAACCTACGCCTGGGGCCAGCACCCATCGTGCGACCAACGCCAGCCGAGACATTTGCCCGTGTCACCGAGCGTGCCTATGAGGCAAGAACATGTTTCGTGGCTGGTGCACATTGGCAAGGTTCCTCTTGGGCCTTGGCTGGGGGATGAGCTTGATGCAGCACTGCGCAAAAGTAATGGTTTGAAAACGAGCTGTGTACATACATATTTCACGTAGGAGCAGAACCCATGGATAAACTAGTGGAATTAGCTCGTATTTGCAAGATTTTGCTTTGCATGTCCTCAACTTGTAATAATCGGTCAAGTTATCTTCAGCTCATTTGTGGCTCTGTTGTTTAAGATGTTACGCGACATGCCATTTGTAGTTTGCTGCTGCCTCAATAGCCTTGGCATTTCAAACCACAGCTGTACACCACACTTTAAGCGAGTGGAGAGAAGGCGAGAACCAGCTCTTGCACAGAAGCCGAGGCTGCTGTGCATTACACGATGGCAAATCATCAGGTTAGGTTCCACGAGTGCATCCTCGCCATCAGCCTACCTATGTACGTGACCCCTGTCCTTGTTTCCACTAGAATTCTAATGCCATCTACTGACATGACTACTCTGCCACTCCCTGCTACACTTCTCATGAAATCTACTCTCTGCTGCCCCAAAAGATCATTGGTTACTTTTTCTTCTTTTTTTTTTTTTCCTTACATATCTTGTCCATGCCTACTGCTTTAATGTTTAGGGGCATCTTCTGGGCAAATTTGTGAAGCAGTGAACCACTGAAGCGACATGTTGTGGCATCATGTACCCTGTGATGTGCTCACATGAAATAAAACACAGGACTGCAAACGGGATTTAAACTCACAGCAGTGCAAACATATCAGTCTGCTGCGCCATTGCTGCAGTCTGACAACACATTACAAGGCTGGCCTGCACTCAGCATAGGTGCGTGGAATGTGGCTGAAGCAGTCATGGCAGTGCTCTGCACTCACTTGCAAAATGAACGCGCTACTGGAATAAATGCATGCCCTCTATTGCACCTTAAAACTTGGAAATTTCTTTTTAATTGACCGCAACCTAAATTTTACCACCGTATGAATGCAGCTCACAGATTTTGTCCAGATCTTTTATTTTTTAATTAAACAAGTAGATATGTTACACCACTTGTCACAGTTTGTGTTAATTAGCCATGTTCAGGAGGTCAGCTGCAACCTCTTTGACAAATGGGTCATTATTAAAGGCCACGGTCTTGGCTGAATCAAAAAATTAGCTGGTGAAAATTGTCTGTGCAGCACAGGTTTGCCACGTGAGTTGCTTCAGCTGTGCTTCAGGTGCTGCATTGATATCTTTACCCCAGCCCTCTCTTCCAGGCATTGAAGCACTCGTTCAGCACGACGGAGCAGTCAGTGCTGCAGTCTAGCATCTCTTCGGGCAACAAGTGCTCGACGAATGGCATGCGCAAAACTCACGACTGCAGCACCATAGCCTGCTGCCGGCACTGCTCCGGTCACCTGGAGAACATCTGACAAAGGATGGTTGTGCTCAACATGTGCTTGGCTGTTGTCGGGACTGATCCACATGGCCCTGCTGGCAGCTGGAAATTGTGCCGAAGCCCCACAGAAGCTCGCTGTGGGGAACTGGTGCCATTGAAGCTCAGCCACACTTTTCTCTCAAGGACAGATCTTAGCGTGACCTCCTTTTTGTGCGGGGTGCCTGTATTGTGCAGCAAGCATGCGCCAGATATGAACATGAACATTGTTATAGTTGTGGCCATACGTTTAGGTGCCGTATTCGTTTTACTCAAATTTTTGCAAGGTTTAAATGCATGCAAATGCATCGAGTCACACAAACTAGTTGACAAATGGACTGCGAATCTGGTATCAGATGTATGGCATTGTATTAGTCATTGACCTCACACAATTCTAGGTATTACCCGTATTGCGTGTTGTTGATGTTAGATTGTTTTTAGATGCTTATAGTACAAATGCTACAAACATCATGCCAACTGCAGTGTTGTGAGCACTACACAGTAGCATGGGGATAGGTGAACAATTGAAGTTCATTTTAAACCATGCTAGATAAGTTCTTTTCTACTAATATGTGTGATAAAGAAAAGAATGCTTGTGAGGGCCACCACTTAGTTTCCTGCTGCTTATGTGCAGCCTTGGAAAATGAACTGTCAGAAAATTATGGTTCTATTAGGAGCTTATCACCTTGATTTTCATAGAGAAGAGCAAGCCACTGGAAAAATGTAAATATACTGCTGCAAAGTTAGTCTTCAAGGACGTCACTGGCTAGTTGTTGTTTGTATTTACCTGACTGTTCTTAAATGCTTTTAATACAGAAGCATTAATACCCGTATTCTTGGATTTCGCCAAAGCGGCTGTGAAGCCTCTTTTGAACAACTGCTCAAAAAAAACTTGTCATCGGTGGGTTTCTGACCCAGGCAGATGCAAACAGATCAGCTTTGCCAGCCACTGCATTAGACCGCTGCGCCATCTTGGTAGCCAGTTTCATCATGTTCGAAAATGCAGACTTTCGTGCTATGCTTTGTATATGGTCGTCTTCATCCCCTCTAACAAAGTTTTTCCACACTGCACTCCGGACGTCATCTTCGTCGTATTTATCTCCTTTTTCAAAGTTGCAAAAAGAGCTTAATTAAGCCTCCTTCATTCTAATTAAAGCCTAAAGCATCCATCAAATACTTTGCTACATAGGGCAGGACGTAGCAAAGCTAAGCTAAGTAAAATTTCGCTAAACGAGTGCCGAACTTTGGCTTTGCATGTATGTTCCAACTTGGCCAAGCTAAACTGCTGCTTAATGTTTTGTTGGTTTGTCGAAACCAACCCTCTGGAAATGCACAGCTTAGGAGGCAAGCTTCTATTCCTGCCATATATTGGCCACATATTATTATCCTCTAAAAGTCTAAACTAGATGACCCGTACAAAAGAATGTTCCCTTCAAAGGTAAAGCTGCAGAGGACAGTGTCACATCGACTGCAATGCAGCAAATAAACTGTGTTCTTGATTGAGGTTCAAAAGGCAACTGTGCCTCTCAGAAGTGGCCCTCAGCCCAAATACGATGCAAGACTGTCTAGCCCTTTCAGCGATGGAAATGTCTACAAGCATGGGTTTATGGTGGTGCAAATTCCTCTCGCCCCCTTGATGTGTCCAGTGTGTATCATGCAGTGGTGCATACACTGACTTTTCTTGTCATAGCAGTAGTGTACAGCATAGACAACATATTTTTGTTGCAAACCATGCACAAGGTCATCAAGGTGCTCTTTTGAATGAGCCATCACTGCATTTTTTTGTCTACTGGTATCTTATGCAGCTCAGGTACAGTGGTATAACAACTGCACTGTATAAACAGCCTTATGCTATGTTTATGCATGTACAGTAAACCCCTTAAGCAAACTGTAAGGGACCAGAAAATTTGTTTTTCTTATGAGAAGCTTGGTTAACAAAAGTGCCCCCTAAAAATTTGTAGCATGTTAGGTGTGACCTTATATAGGTTGCTAACGAATAAAATAGCCCTTAATAAAGACGAAGATTGCAAACAGAGATTCTATCACACTATTCATGAGCTGCGCTGAAGCCTGAGAGCATGAAACAAGTTCATGTTATTCTACTTGAAAATGATCTAGTTTCTTTACACTATCTTATCATCTTTGTTTTCCTACTGTAACCCGCAGTGGCTATTATTTGCGGTTTCTTTTTTTTTTTTTTTTTTTGCATTTCTGCTTTCTCTCTGCTCGGAACACTTCAAAGTTGCCCGCCCTGGTAGCAGTCATGTGACTCCGCCTTGTCTCTCACCTTGTGCAGCATAATTGTTTGCCACAAGCAGGCACACCATATGACTTTCTATATCTCGCAGGTAATGTGCATGGCATTGATATCTGACAACCTGTGTGTCATGATAATACGCATTAGATACAAATGCATGGACGTGATGCGTGTGCAATGTCAAGGGCTTACCATCATTGCACCAGCACAAGCACGATGGTGCCCTGCCTTTTCTGTGCTGGCAAGGAAGCTTCAACCCAAGAATGCCCTCTCTTGCTAGGTGGATTTTCTGCATTTTTACAAAAAGGCTTGCTGAAGCCATTCAGTTGCAGTGCATTCGTCTTTCATAGAAGCATTGCCTTGAGAGCGCCATTGAGCAGGGTTTTCGTCGTTCACTATCTCTGCAAAAGTCGTGTTCACCGATGCACATGCAAAACAATTTGTCTTAAGCTGATATTTTTTTTTTACATTGAATTCTATGGGAAACCAATCTACACAGTTCCATTGTTCGGCTTATCCGGGAATTCTTAAAGGGACCATGAAATTCCTAAAAGCAGACGAGACATCAGTATTTCCTCACTAGTTGCTTCATCGCAAGAATGTTTGAGCCAGCTTCAATAATACAGGGAACTCCAGCAATTAAATATGGCTCTCCTCCTCTCCCCCTTAACTTATCACTTTAAGACATCAGAAAAAAAAAGCTCTACTGTGCCTCAATCATGGCTGCGGCATCAGCTGGCGTTCAGTTTGGAGACTTTGGTTATTGCGCTTGCTCTCCTGAGTGTGAATTTTCTCCCTCCAACAAATTCTTAACTCATTGCCTTTTCTACCTTCTCATCTGCGCTGTCTTCTATAATGGGTCCAAATCTCGAAGCGTGACTGCTAGCAGTTACTGCTGTGATGGGCACTGAGCCCTATAAGTTCACCTCGTACTGAGTGAATGGTGGCAACGAAAAGAGCAACTCATTCGCGTGATTGCCAGACTCACTGGGTAGCGGAGGTGATGAGCATTGTATGTGAAGACATGAACCTGGCTCGTGCATGCCTGAGGGGTTCACACAGTACTTTCGCAGCTACTGGAAGTGTGTCCATGACGTTGTGGCCGTCGAGGTTGCAGTGAAAGGCAGCCTCTAGTGGTCTGTTACTCACCATGACACCATCACACTTGTGACATATCAAGAATGGAGAATAGAGTTCCAAAAATCACCACTACACATTGACCAATCTGCCAGCAAATTTCAAAAAACACTGTTTTTAAAAATTAATATATTTGTTCTAAAGAGTTCTACTTGGGGCAAATGCTCAAAAGTATTCTCTCTATACATTGAATGCGTTTATCTGTGACCTTTATAGCCATTTTATGGTCCCTTTAACTGAGTCTGCCTTCGGAGAAGTCTGCTCTATAATACAACTACAAAAATAGTGTGGGGAGTTTGAGATTTCACGAAAATGAAAAGAAAAAATATAACGATTTTAAAACGATCACTATCTATAATGAAGAGATACAAAGCAATATTTTAGAGGTAATACTTAAGAAATATGCAACATTATGATCTGTAGCACAGCCTGAGATGAGTGAACGTATGCCATCCCCCATATAGCAGTGATCACTGTCACCACCGTACCCCCGCCTCTAAATGTTTCTTGCTGTGCCTGCTCAATCTTATTTTCTTTTACTACTCATCCTAAGCGGCCGTTGGCGTCTGTGCTCGAGGACATATTTTTATGGCTACGTAGTGAAAGCTGCTGGACCGAAATGCACCAGCCCACTCCATTACAGAATATAGTCCCCCCCTCCCCAGAAATTTCATCAATTCTGCTGTGGAATATTAGGCCATTACAGAATTTTGATATTAAGATTATACAACATTAGCCACTAGTACAGAATGAGTAGATTACGTTGAGCTTGTGCTGATGGCTATGCAACCTGTCTTCAATCCTGCATTTGGTAGAAGAGTTATTTGCCTGGTTTCTTTAGCTTGAGTGCTTATGCGTAACCAATGGGAGTGACTCCATCAGTTGCCAAACTGGTGGGAGTTAAGAGAGAACATACTTTATTTGCTGCTTTTCTCAGCAGCTGAGTTAGCAGCAGGCTTGCTACACTAGGGCCGGCTGATCTGAAGTGACCCAAGCACTCCATGAGTAATTATAGCAGACAGGCAAAAAGGCTGGCATAGTATTCTGGACATTTGGCACATGAAGGTGTGGCCTAATGACTGTGTACGTCCTCCTGAGACCCAGGATGTCTTTCAGAATAAGTCAGTGAGATTATAAAGATGAAAATTGTTAAAAATTTTCTCAGTAGCACCGATTGCTTCAGCTCATTGTGATGTCTAATTTATTGCACAGACAAATAAACACTTGAACAGCAGGGAAGTCGGTGTCCAGATTAAATTATAACTTCTGTGTATTCACTTTATTATTAATTTCTATATAGAACCAAAATTATGCTTTGAAATTACATAGAAATAACAAATAATAGTTATCTCTCTGGTAGATGTGTCGGTGCTATGACGCTGAATGTCTCCATTCTGCAACTAAATTTTCCAGAATCTTTGTTGGGAATTTGAACATAATTTTATCTATGCTGCATGTATGGCTCCGGTACCTGACCAGCATACTGTACAACCAGGTGTTGTGAATATTAATGCCTTGGCATAGGGGTACTGGCTCAAGAACTGAAGTCGAACATTGGACAAAATGCCCATGGCACGGTCTCAGGAGGACAGAGGATGTTAAGTTGAATTTTGAATTGGGGACGAATGGATGAAGTGGAGAGTTCAGGGTGCGGTCATGAAATGGTGTTTTCATTTTTTTTAAGGTTGTCATATTGTATGTTGATTTGCTTTCAATATTGAAGGGCTTCCAGTCCAGATGGCAGGCGTGGCCAGGGAATTGAAGGTGACCCATGCAATGTTGAGCTGATGTGTCAGCTCGTTACGGGCACTCCGACATGACCAAGGGCACACGTAATCCAAACTGTACCGAGTTATCAGCTTCGCAGAGCGTTAAATGATTGTGAGGTAATTTTGTTTAAAAAATAGTCACATTTTGACACTGCCAAATCTTTTAGTGTTCATGAATAAGAACACAGAACGTTGTCAGGATGGAGCGATTGCTTGGAATAAGATGGGAAGTTAGTTATGTCTGCTAATGTGGTCAACGTGCCAACTGTTTTTGAAGTTATATTTGTGGGAGACTGGCAAACTGCTGCTTCAGAGATTTAGAAGAGGAGCTTTTGATAGTGCATCGACATGAAGACGCAACATTGTTAACTGTACATACAGCATCATGTGATATCTTTGTCAATGAAACAGTACCACAGACTGAACCTAGAATACAATAAAGGCCATTTTTGCTTTGACTTTGGGATGCTTCTAATTTACTCTTTTCTCGTGAACACATTAACAGACATAACGAATACACATAGGAAAAATTGAAATTAGAATTGGATATTGTTGACCTTTCTGTCACTTGTTTTAATAAAGTAATATCATTTGGAATAAAGTTACTGTATCCATAGGCTCGAGACAGTTACTGCATTTGTTGATGCAACTCATTCAAGGCTTTGTTGGGAATAAACATGCAAGACAGTAATCATTTCTTTGCGTTTCACACTTGTAGTGATTTTTCTGCGGCCTCCTGTGCGGAAAAGAATTACTTTTATCTAGTCATATGTCAGGCAAGCGTTCCAGAATGTGTTTTCAAACAGTGACTCAGGGCTAGGGCATGTGACATAGTAAACTGAAGTGTCTACCAACTGGGAAGTCAGGCAATAACAGGGAGTTTGACTTATCTGTGAAAAGCCAGGGAGTATCTGCCCCAGTCACTGCCGCTGTCTCAGCTAGCCTCACTTAACACAAATTTCAGTCCGAAAGTTTGGGGAATTCGAACATAAAATTATCGGAATGCCTAAGTCGAGAGCAGCATGCTATAGTAGTATTAGTAGCAATATTGCTGCTGTAGGTTCCTTTCACTGCAGCCGGACATGCTCACTCTCAATTTTTTTTTTCTATTAATGCCAAGGCATTTGAAGCTCCACATTTAGAGAAACCCTGTGTCCTTCAAAAAGTGTCATCGTAAGACCATCCGCCAACAGCTGTCTACTTTGGGCAGTTAAATCAGTTAATGTGAAAGTGCTAGAATCCCCATTGAGAGCAATAACCTGAGTCCCTCATAAGACCACCTGCGAACAGTGACCTGCCACACTGAACTGATTGAAGTAAAAAAATCGAAATATTAACCAGCGACTATCTGCCATGGCCAGCTAGTGAAAATATACAGGAGGAAATCAATCGGCAGTGATTTGGCAGTTGACAGGTGTCATGGTTGAGGAGTGATTGGTCGGCAAGGTATGTGAAGCACCCAGACCACGACTTGCCCAAACTCTGATTGGTCACTAACGTATATGATGTCATAAGAACATATGGCAAGGCCAAGTTTGCAGGTGCTGAGAGCGTTGGTGGTAGGCTGTTTCCACAACTTCGTATAAGTGCTAAACAGTGACCGGCTGGTTTGCTTGAGGCTAGTCAAAAATTATGATGCGGTAGTATGGTTAGCCCTGACTTTTCACGGTTTATCTTGATGAATACTGCCTAATTTGGCTGGTACGACATAGATAGAAAGCCCTGCTTTAACCAAGCTGTATGAGCATGCCTACATAGCCTAGGAGTAGCGTATCCGACTCTGTAAGAGTTTTGGTGGGCTAAGTTCCCAGCTCAAAAGGGCTTCCAAGTTAAACTGGCAGCTCCTGCCAATCTGGCCATGACCTGTGGTATCGTGATGTCGCACAACCCACCGACCAAACAATGCTCAGCCATACCACCTGTCAGAAGCATACTAATGAGGAAGACTGAAAAGAATGGACAGCCCTACCGTGGTGTTGCAGTGGTTAGGGCGTTCAACTACTGTGCCTAAAGATGAGGGATCAAATCCCGGCCACAGCGGCCGCTTTTCGATGGAGGCGAAAAGTAAGGCACCCATGTGCTGTGTGATATTGCACGTTTTTGAACCCAAGGGAGTCGAAATTTCCGGAGCCCTCCGCTGTGCCTCTCATAACCTTAGCCGCTTTGGAACGTTAAACACCATAAACTAGAACAGACAGACAGCATCATTTTGGCAGACTAAAGCATAGTACTTTAGCACTAAAAACTGATTGTTCAGCGAGATTCATACGCCACATACGGTGACATACACGTGCACGTTACTTTTATACGCCGCGCTACATGCTTGTGTTATCGCCTATGTGCAGAAATGATGGAGACATTAATGCTCATTTCTGAACCGTGAGTGACAGAATGAGACTGCTCTACACACGTCCGGCGTCTTCCATTAGTAAAGGAGAACCGAGCACTGCCGCTGTGCACCTCAACCAATTATGCCTGGCCGTTACCTGCCAACTTCCACTTACAGAGACATGCTAGTGATTTTTCGAAGCTTCCAATGGCCGACGCCGCCGGACTTTTTATCTACATGGAGAAAATGGTCACGCGTTAGTAATTATAAATAAATCACCTCTCCTTTAATTTAAAGTATGTGAAAGAATGAAATATTTTTATTACTAGCGCTATATCCTGCTGTCTAGATGGCGAAGTCATTTATTACGCTGGAAGAGCGGCTTCCTTCAAAGTACTGAGTGGGAGGATGCCTTGACGGACAACAATAATATAGCAATAAGGTCCCACGCATGGCTTTCATCTATAGAGCCTTGCTGGCCTGGTTGTGCGTTCGTGCTGACGGTGGCACCAGTCTCGAACAGTGGGACTGGGTAACGGCAGTGCTGATGCGGTGAGGGTGGAAGATATGGCAGTGCTGGATTGAATCGGCGCGTATTTCTTGGCATGACGCATTCAAAGAGTTCACTGAGAAGTAAGATAGTTTTTGCAACCTTTGTAGACACACAATCATTGGGTTCGTGCTTTATTTTTTGTAATGATGCCTAAGACATTACGTGCACGGATCGCCATGTCATATTTGCTTACGACTGCTGAATAATTTATGATCGAATTTATTTTCTCACCTGTTTCGGTTTCGGTTTCAACAGCCGAGCTATGGTTGTGACATCACAGTCAAGTCTAGGTCACGCGCGAGGGATGAAAATACAGAAATATGATCATTGCTGTGTCATTTGAATTCACTACAATGATAAAGCCTCCCTGCCTCAAGAACAAGAGTCATTACACGTGAAAAATCAGTGATTATATCGCCGTTTTTTCATGCCGCACATCAAAACGTGATTGTGACGTCACAGCCACCTCTCGGCTGTGAAACCGAAACTGGCGAGGAAAGTAAATTCAATTATAAATTATTTAGCGCTTGTATGCGGAAACTGCGTGCGGGTTGATATACAAGAATGACTTACGCATCATTAACAAGAAGAAAAATACCACCAAAATTTGGTGCCTATAGTTCCTTTAAAGGCCCACTGTCCACCCTCCGGTCGAAAATATTTTCTTCCGCGGTAACTGTGAGACTTCGCCCCTAGAACTCAAGGCCGCAAAATGTTTTTGAAAAGAGTAACTAATAACGCAGTTACAGCCACCGCAATCACCCGATTCTGTCATGCTTCTTTCCTTCCGTTCCCTCGTAAAGGTTTTTCACTCTCCTGCCCGAGGTCGTCTAGCCTCCGCAAGACAAATTCCCCTTCCTCCTCCGCGTTTGGCGGGAGGTGGGGCGTGGCACTCCGCGGGCGCGGGCAAAAAAAAAAAAAAAAAAAAAAAAAAAAAAAAAAAAAAAAGACGGCCGAGGCAGCGCGCGCCGCTGGATTCAGTCTGGCCGTGGCGAGGGAAAAGCGCGCAGCGAGCGGTAGACACCAATCCTTCTCCCATCAGTCAGCGAGACGGACCAATGGACGTCGTTCGCGGTACGTACGTCATTATCGTGGCCCGTCGGGCCAGCGCAGGAAACTGGGAAGCTGGCTTCCCAAAGGAGAGCATGAGAGAGCTTTGAATTGTATTTTCGATGCTTTGCGGCGCGCGTGTGACTAGCATTTTGCACAGACTATCTCCGGTACCTGATCGAAACACTGGGCGCCTTTGCTTAAAAGGGCCTTCCCTGGACAGTGGCCCTTTAAAACTAACAACCAAAACCAACCAAACCTATCGTCATTCAGTGGACACTCAGTTATGTATGGACCATTTTACTCGATGTCAGTACTTTTGCAGTAGGTCACTTCGAATAAGCTCCTCACCAAGCGGTATACAGAGCAAACGCTCACAGCACGACCATGGCCTCCGAGATACCCTCGCGCGCGTGCGCGATGATCTCGGAGGCCATGGCACGACTTTTAAAGTGCAGCAGTATGCCATCGCACCTCGGTGGGGTCGCCACTACCTCGCCGCTCCGTTCAGGGTAAGGGCAACCTTTGTATCACCCTGCGCCGTTTTCTCCATAGAGCTAATACACATAATTAACCAATATATGCTAAGATATATTCAATGTCAACAAGTCAGCTATACAGGCAGGACAACATGTACCATTGAATGCCATCATTGACCATTTTAACTACAGATATACACAATGTTGGGAAGCCATCACGATTGGCAGGGGAATATTGACCAATGTATGCCAAGATATGTTCGGTGTTAACAATTGGCATCAATACTGGCAGGACAATATTTACCAATGCATGCCATGGTATGTGCAATGTTGGCCAGTGGCCACCGCTCGCTGGGAAATATCGGCCACTGGTACTGAAGATGTGTACAATGTTGGGGAGTCACTAAGACTGACGGGATGATATTGACCAATGAATGCCAAGTTATATTCAATGTCGACAGGCCGTATATAATGGCAGGAAAATATTTACCAATGTATGTCATGATTCGCGCAATTTATGGGCATGACATTGCAGATGGTTGGGTAATATTGACCAGCATATCGTTGCGTATACAATGTTGGCAAGCAATTTTATACACAAGGTCATTATTGCCCGCTGTTAGCCAGTTGAATGCCAACATGTGGGGAGCATGTAAATCACTGGTCCAAGAAGGGTCAATGTTATCGCATGGCACCATTATTGAGTGCATTGACAACACCGGGCTACTGTCGGATCAGGCGTCGCCAATCAATTTCCAATATCAGGCCGATCGCATGTGCTACCAGGGATTGAAACCTTTTCAAATGAAAAAAAAAAAATTGGCTATGGTTTAGCCCTGGTTAAACCGGGTTGAATACTTCCATGCAATACTTCCATGGTTGTGCTGGTTGTGCTATGGTTCAGAATGTAGTGTACCTCATGGTGTAGCTTGAGATGTTTAGCTATGAGTAAAAACTGGCACACAAATGAACGACTAGTCTTATTTGCCTTTATTCTCCCAATGAACACACTACGGTGGTCTTAAAGTAATGAGACTTGGTCTCAATTTGGTTAATCACATGTCCATCTTCTGCTGCAGGTTTGTATAACACAGGGTCCAACATAGTCTCGCCTTTTGTTTTTAGCCCGTATCCGTGGTCCTCTGGAGGAGCTGCCAACTTGAGTCTCTCATTTCATATGGGACGGTTATGTCAGAATCTGCTTGCCAGGACCCTGGCAATCACGTTACCCCTATAGGCCACTAAGGCACGTTCATATGGCTTGGTCAAAGCCGTTTTCGGCTCGGCTGCGGCTCAAGGTCAAACGTGGCCCTTCACGGGACTATGTGACGGGCTAAAACCTGGCGCAGTATTGCTAATGCAATATATATATATATATATATATATATATATATATATATATATATATATATATATATATATATATATATATATATATATATATATATATATATATATATATATATATATCGAATCCCGGCCTCGGCGGCAGCTTTTCGATGGAGGCGAAAAGCAAGGCGCCCGTGTGCTGTGCGATGTCAGTGCACGTTAAAGAACCCCAGGTGGTCGAAATTTCCGGAGTCCTTCACTACGGCGTCTCTCATAGCCTGAGTTGCTTTGGGACGTAAAACCCCACAAACCAACCAACCAACCATATTGTAATAGGGCGTTTATTGACGCTCAGATGGAGAGCTGTGAGGAGAGGACCTTGCGACGGCGAGCCCAGCGTACTTCTTTGTCTTCGTCGCACAAAGCACTGGTGCATGTCGATGGCTGAAGTGCTGACTATCACAGTACACAGTACACAGGCCAAATAATGGCCAAGCATTCTCTTTCCGTAACAGAATAATTGGACTCTGCCTTGGTCAAGGTGCGGCTTGCGTACGCCACCACATAGTCTCGGATACCAGGTTTGCGTTGGGTGAGAACGGCGCCTATCCCAATACCGCTAGCGTCAGTGTGAATCTCAGTTGGCGCATTCGGGTCGAAGTGGCGGAGGATGGGAGGCGAAATCAAAAGACGGCGTAAAGTGTTGAAGGCGTCATCACAAGCAGGTGTCCATGCGCAGATGTCGGAGCTGCCGGAGAGGAGCCGGATGAGAGGAGCAATAATAGAGGCGAAATTTAAGATGAATCGGCGAAAGTAGGAGCACAGGCCGATGAAACTTCGTAGCTGCTTCAGTGATTTTGGGCGTGGGAATTCGGCAACTGCACGAAGTTTGGTAGGATCGGGAGAATGCCATCCTTAGAAACGACATGACCTAGAATAGTTAGTCGGCGAGCAGCAAAGCGGCACTTCTTCAGATTTAGTTGGAGGCCGGCGGTAGCGAGACAAGTGAGAACGTCCTTCAGTCGGAGCAGGTGGGATTGAAGATCGGTAGAAAAGACTACGATATCATCGACAGGCTCGCCACTTGCAAAGACAGGTTCGCCACTTGAATCCACGAAGCACAGTGTCCATGAGGCGTTTCCTTTCCTTACTAACCGCTCCCAGTTTGTTCTCGCTAACGATTACTCTTCCAGCCTCACCCCTGTTCTCTCCGGTGTACCCCAAGGTACCGTACTTGGTCCTCTTCTTTTCCTTATTTATATTAATGACCTACCCAACTCCATCTCTTCTAATATCCGCCTTTTTGCCGATGACTGTGTCATTTACCGTCCCATACATAACCCTAATGATAATTTGGCTCTTCAGGCCGATCTGGCAAAAGTCGAGGAATGGTGTCGAAATTGGTTAATGACCCTAAATGTTAACAAAACGGCCCTAATTACCTTCCACAGACGCCAACACTATTCTTCGTACAACTACTTACTAAACGGAACCACTATCTCCTCGGTATCCTTTTTGAAATATTTAGGTGTCACAATTTCCAGTGATCTTACATGGCATTCTCACGTTACATCCGTCACTAACGATGCTAACCGCACACTTGGCTTTCTTCGGCGTAACCTAGCTCAGGCACCCTCTTCTGTTAAACATCTAGCTTATGTAACCCTTGTAAGGCCCAAATTGGAGTACGCATGCGCATTGTGGGACCCGCATCATCAAAACTTGATATCTACCATTGAATTAACACAAAACCGTGCAGCTAGATTTATCTTCTCTGACTATTCTCGTAATACTAGCGCCACTAATCTAAAAGCTAATGCCGGTCTCCCAAGCTTGCAAGCACGCCGTAAAATATCCAGACTCTGTTTATTTCATAAATTTTATCATGCCTTATCATCTAGCACAGCAGTCATCATGCCGATTCATCGAACATCCAGTCGCATCAGCCACACCTTTGCTGTTTATCCGCCACATGCCCGAACGACAACGCACCTCAACTCATTTTTTGTAAGGACAGCCATCGACTGGAACGATCTTCCCGCTGACATCGTCGCTCACTCTAACCCAAGCCATTTCAGAACCGCCATTGAAAACTTTTTTGTTAAATACTGTCAAGCCTACCCCTCATGTAAAACCCCGTACTCCTGGGGTCTTTGAGGTATTGGAAATAAAAAAATAAAAAATGTGACCGGGGCGTTGCAAAGCCCAAAGGGCATGACGTTGAATTCATATAATCCATCTGGTGTGATGAAGGCAGTTTTAGAGCGGTCAGCGTCATCCATTGGCACCTGCCAGTAGCCAGATCGTAAATCCAACGAGGAGAAAAACTCGGCGCCCTGCAAGCAGTCCAGTGCGTCATCGATGCGTGGCAGAGGATAGACGTCCTTGCGCGTGATCTTGTTGAGCCGGCGGTAGTCGACACAAAACCGGAAGGAGCCATCTTTCTTAGGTACCAACACAACTGGAGACGCCCATGGACTGTGGGATGGCCGAATGACACCACGACGGAGCATGTCGTCCACATGATCAGCAATTACTTGGCGCTCCGAAGCCGACACGCGATAGGGGCGCTGGCGAAAAGGTGCAGTTTTACCGGTGTCGATGGTGTGCTCTACGACAGACGGGCGGCCCAAGTCAGTTTGAGGAAGGTCGAATGAAGAAGCGAAGTTCTGCAAGAGGGCGACAAGTTGATCACGTTGCGCAAGTGGAAGATCGGCATCAATAGCATGTTGGAAAACGTCGGATGGCGTCGAAGCGGTCGCAACATCACAAGAGCACAGACTAACGTCGAAGGAGGGGGTTGAGTCAGCAAGAGTGGTGATATGACCGGGATCAAGCTCTTCAAGACGTCCAATGCATTCGCCACGCAGCAGGACTGCTGGGCAAGAAAATGGGTTCGAGGCGTAAAGTGCACTCTTGCCGTCTTGAATTTCGAGAACTTTGAACGGAAAAAGGAGGCAGGGATGACGGGAGGCGGCTTCGGAAGGTGTAAAAATCGCAGTCAAAGGAGTTACCCACTCACAAGACAGTGGTACGAGGGCAGCAGAGAACGGAGGAATGTCGGTGTCATGGGCGACGAGAAGTTTTGCAGTGCGGGGAGGGGTATCACAGAAGGGGGCATCACAGAGGGGGGCGAAGGCAATTTGCGTACGAGCACAGTCAATAACGTCTTGATGAGTCGATAGAAAATCGTATCCGAGGATGATATCATGCGAGCAGTTCGGCAGAACAATAAACTCGATGGGGTACAAGACGTCTTGAATGAACACACGGGCTGTGCAAGATGCGGAGGGGTGAATGTACTGTGATGAGGCGGTGCAGAGCGAAAAGTCGGAAATCGGAGTGGTCACTTTGCGAATTCAACGGCAGAGCGCTTCACTGATGACGGAGACGGCTGCACCGGTATCGACGAGAGCGAGAACTGTGGCGCCTTCTACAGAAACTTTGATAACATTAGCGGGACGACACGGAGTACTTGAGGAATTCGAAACAAGCGCAGTTCTTACCCCCGGAACTGCGACTGTTAGTTTCCCTCAACGGTGCTGGTAGAACGTCGCAGCATTGGAGAAAGCGATCGGCGCCGAGGAGAATGTGATCGACGAGTGACATAGGTTTGGCGATCTTGTGAGACAAATTGAGAACCGGACGGAATCATTTGCGAGCGTGAGTCGGTATCGTACGGGTAAAGTCGAATGTCAGGCTGTGAAGGTTGGAGGCGCTGGCGACAAAGGCGTGCAACATGGCCCGGCCGACCGCAGGCATAGCAAATCGGAAGGTTGTCCGTAGTACACCAAGGTTTCATAGGATGTGGGCGGAACCTTGAGGGTGGGGCTTGGAACGAAGGCTCAGCATGCGGCGGTGAACGGTAGGCAGGGACCTGCACATAGGAGCCAGACGTGGGCGAAAGTGGTGGCCTAGCCGTTACTTGGGCATACGTGAGAGGTGCCGTCGTTGGCGGCACCACGGGGTTGGACGGCAAGACATCAGCGACGTGTTCTTGCACGACACGGCGTATAGTAGGGGCCAGAGATGGAGCCAGTTCAGGAACGAGGCGGCCAGAGTCTTGAAAATGGGGAAGGAGTGAGATTTGACGTGCGACCTCTTCACGAATAAAATCTTTGATCTTTTGATTCAGCGGGCTCCTTTCAGAAGTTCGCGAACCACCCAGGGCTAATGCGGATACGCCTTCGTCGCACACACTGGAGCGGCGCCTAGAAGCGCGCCGCTTGCGGAGTTCGTCGTAGCTCTGGCAAAGCTTCACGAGTTCACTAACGCTGGTGGGATCTTTCGCTACCAGCATCTGGAAGGCGTCCTCAGAAATGCCCTCGAGGATGTAGCGGATTTTGTTCGCTTCCAGCATGGCCGGGTCGACTCGTTTGCAGAGATCAACGATGTTTTCTATGTAGCTGGTAAAGTTCTCATCAGCGCGCTGAACACGATCTTGTAAACGTTGTTCGGCACGAAGCTTACGCACTGCCGGGCGGCCGAACACTTCCGCGAAATTCTTTTTAAATGTCGACCAAGATGACAGGTCAGCCTCATGGTTGCGAAACCTGAGGTTCGCCACGTCCGTCAGATAGAATATGACATTACTGAGCTTGTATGAGTCATCCCACTTGTTGTAGCTGCTTACTCTTTCATATGATGACAGCCAGTCGTCGACATCTTGATCGGCCGTGCCACTGAAAAGGCAAGGGTCACGCTGGCGCACGACGCCAGCAGCGTCGAAGTGGACTCGTCTTGCATGGCGGTCGTAGAGGGTAGTGTACGGCTTCGCAGTTCCAGTTTGGATGGGATCGTTTCCGGCACCTCCGCCAATTGTAATAGGGCGTTTATTGACGCTCAGATGGAGAGCTGTGAGGAGAGGACCTTGCAACGGCGAGCCCAGCGTACTTCTTCTTTGTCTTCGTCGCACAACGCACTGGTGCATGTCGATGGCTGAAGTGCTGACTATCACAGTACAATATATATATATATATATATATATATATATATATATATATATATATATATATATATAGAGAGAGAGAGAGAGAGACCATTTTACGACCCTTGGAAAAACCGGGCTGTTAAGGGAGGAAGTCAACACTTCCCTGTGCTATATGATAACAGCCCAGCTCGCCAGTATCGCAGCACCGTTCACCCCTTTGTAAAGTCGAGTATGTATGTGCAATATATATATATATATATATATATATAAATCTAGTATGTATGTGTATTATATATATATATATATATATATATATATATATATATATATATATATTATAAGCTCTAATTAATAAATTTGCAGTACTGTAGCCAAATACACTAATTTAAAGTTTAAAAACGTGCTGAAGGTGGCATATGGCCCCATCAAAGCTGATTGGCTACAGTACTGTAAATTCATTTATTAGAGCTTATCAGATAAATAAATACACACACACACACACACACACACACACACACACACACACACACACACACACACACACACACACACACACACACACACACACACACACACACACACACACACACACACACACACACACACACACACACACACACACACACACATATATATATATATATATATATATATATATATATATATATATATATATATATATATACATATATATACACATATATGTATATAACACTGAGAATGGTCAACACCAGCACAGTGGCCGCTTTTGCGTTGGAATTCAACTCTGCCTCAATATTCTGCCTTCACCAGCCCTGCCTGATTGAGTTTGCTGAGAAAACCAACAAGCTCAGAATTATTTCTATGAGAATTGGGAACAGAACGCATTTGGAAGTAAATTATAATTGCATGCTTCTTATAAGGCCCTTGCAAAATCCCAAAATAACAATATGTCGGCGAAAGCAAATTCCTAAACAATGTCCCTATAAGCTCCCAAAACACCCCAAACATGTCCCGCAGTCCCATAGCGGTATTGTTTGGGTCATCCTGGAGAAGTTTCATTTTTCATTTGGTATGTTTGGGGATTTCTATGAAACCAAGACAACACACAAACTCCCAGCGACGTCTTGTTGCAGTCCCCACCTCCCGTATCCAAACCGGGTAATCCGCGGGATATCACCGCGAGCTCCTTTCTGGTGTATGTTCTAACATCGAAGGGAGGATCTCTGCTGGATGTCCTGTATACCTCGTCTTGAGGACCATCCTAAACAGACTGCAGGACAATTGTCTGGAATTATGCACTATGTCGCACGAAAGCGAGTGAGCGAGAGCCGCAAGCGTTCGCTCAGCATCACCAGCCTGACATAACCCACCGCAGGGCGAAGGCCTCTCCCATATGTTCCCCCAATTAATCCGGTCCTGTGCTAGCTGCATCCACTTGGCCCCTGCGAACTTCTTAACCTCATACACCCAACTAACTTTCTGCCGCCCCGTGCATGCTACGCTTTCCTTCCCTTGAAATCGAGTTCGTTACGCACAGAACATGTAAAGAACTAAGCGTGAGTAGGCACACGACATGACCATTACAGGTTTGTAGCTGGAGCGCACTGAGAGCGTGTGGGTCCGATTTGCAGGTACGTTAATGAAAACTTTTCTTTACGGCCGGACTGAAAGCTTGAGCAGCACCAGCGTAATTAAGCCACTTAAAAAAAAAAGAAATGTTTCAGTGTGTTTACATCCGATCGGATAAACACGTGGTGTCCGTTGTTCTGCCTCGTCGCTCGCGGCTACAACATATGCCCTGCCGGATAGTGTGGATCCGATTTGCGGGTACGGTAAGGAAAACTTTTCTTTGCGGCCGGACTGCAAGCTTGAGCAGCACCAGTGTAAGCCAGCTAAAGAAAGAAATGTTTGAGAGTGTCCGATCGGATAAATATGTGGTGCGTTGTTCTGCCTCGTTGCTCGCGGCTACAACATATGCCCTAGCCGGATAGTATACAAATTGGCCCTTGTTTTGTTCATAGATAACAAATAACATACCTTGTTTCGTATGTTTAACGCGAATGGCCTTCAAAGGTTTTTGGAAAATCAGCTCAGGAAGTAAACGCCGCCCACTGGACAGCATGTTTACACGTGATAGCTCACACTGCGTTTGGTGAACGTTCGCGTTCAGCAAGAAATATTAAACGCAATGTTTATACGCGACTGGTCCTCACATGCATCTTAGCATTTTCACAGCACCTAACGCAGCGCAACATTGCATCCGTACTTCAGGTTTCACACGAAGCGAATGCTTTGTTTGCAGCGGTTTCGTTTTGTTGCCCGAGCTAATATGACGAGCGCAGTCCATATATTACAAGAAACACTCTGAGGTATAAATCGTTATTAAAAAAAGAAGTGGAACAAGAGCAGACCCTTGGGGGACACCAGTAGTTACGGTAAGGGTCTAGACAATTGTTACTATTCACAAGTATCATTAATTGTGAACGATTTGTTTGAAATTCGTCAATCCAGATTGGAATGTCAGCGTCCAGGTTTAGCAGTTGAAGCTTTAATAGCAGACGTTGATGATACTTTATCGAATGCAGCAAAATCTAGGAAGGTTGCATCAGTTTGAATGTTAGAGTCAAGATTCACATGTAGGTCATGAGATATATATGAGAAGTTCTAGCATGAGTTTCGTAAGAGAACCCTTTTCGGAAACCATGTTGTGCTGGGTGAAAAAATTTGTTGGAGTCATATGAAAATAGATGACATATGTTCCATGAGCTTGCATATGATACGCATGTTAGTGAAATTGGCCGGAAATTTAGTGGGGAGGTTTTACTACCTGATTTGTAGACTGGAACGACCTTTCCAACTTTGCAATCATCTGGTATATGGCACCTGCATGAATACAGTGACTGGGAGAAAAGTAAAAACAAATACGATGTGATCACTTGATTTGTGTTTTTTAGTATTTTGGAGTTGATTTTGTCAACGCCGGCTGAAGATGTTTAATTTTTTTCATTACGGAAGAAATTCCATCTGGAAAATATGTGATAGATAACACCGGGTGTACATCTGGCTAAAGTGTCCCTAAATTGACGTCTGCTTACATCACGAAGCACGTTTATATTGAGCGGGGAGCGTCGATGTGACCCCGTCTGGCGAGCGCAGCCGGCATCTGTCGGCACCGCTTGTGGGCGTTGTGGGTGAGTGCTCGGCGTAGGCAGAGGACGTAACATCCACGGCGTTTCCAATGGCGTTTCTTGCAGTTGTGAACAAATACAGGTGCAGCTGGTGTGAAAGGAAGTTAATAGTGTTGGTGTTGTTAGCCCAGCTTGAATTTTATGCCTTGCGAACGATCAAATCCAGTTAAATACAAAAGCTGCGTAAAGGGGCGCAGGATCGTAATCAGCGAATTGGTGCATTATTTCGAGTGTTTAGGGCTCACACACTAAATACTAAATGGTGTACGTTTACGAAGAGCACTGACGGGTCATTTGCTAGACAAGCGCCAGAAAAATTAGAAGGTCTCTTAATTCCTTTGTCACACGGTCACTTTCGATCCTCATTGAACTCTATCTGCATTGAGGTCTTCAAGAAGGATTGAAGCATCCCATGCAACACGGGCGTTTTTAATTAGCATTGAGAAATCTTCCTCGTGTGCGCTAACGATGGTGTCGACGACCGCTTTCGAGTGTGCTTGAAATCTCAAGATCGATTCAGGACGCAGTTTGAAATCTCAAGCTCGAATGCACTTGAAAGTTGCCGTGTGACAATTTCTCGACCTGCCTTGAGTTCAATGCAGATCGAGTTCAATGAGGATCGAAACTGTCCGTGTGACAGGGGTATTAGATGTCTCTTACGAGGAGAATGACGAAAGCTTACCCTTCCTCTCCTATAATTTGCCTCTCATTGTTTGCCTTTTATCGGCGTTCGTAATTGCAGTACCTACATACAATTATAATTAGTTTACAGGAAAGGAAAGGCGCAGTATCTGTCACACACTTCTGGTTGGTCGCTTCGAATTTGGCAGCTGGTGGCGTCACTTCTCTGTCGACCAATCAGGTGTGCCGCTCGCGAGACCAGCTTTTGTATGAGCCATTAAAGGCTTTCGCCTTAAAAACGTCGGGAGTCGGATCGCAGTCGCGTGCGCGCGCGGCTGTGGGGGCGGCGAGACGGAGACCACAGAGACGGCGGCGGCTGGGAGGCTCTTGTTCGACGTGAGCAGTGAAGCGCATTCGAATCGAGTTGGATTTTGCGATAATTGGACTGATGTGGCGGCGGCGCATGCTTTCGTGCGCTGGTTGTGGCCAGACTTAACATAGTTTTGTAAAAAGGAAGGCTTTACCAGCCGAATAGTAGACCTATGAATAAGTAATTACTCATTACCATCCCAATGGCAGGCATACAACTACAAGGAAAGCTATGCAGCTTTCTCTACTAAATTTCCGACAAAAACTTCAAATCCTGCCGTATTGCCGTGTTCGGGTGGATGCTTATGAATAATTATACCGGCCACTCCGGCGGCTTCCATCTGCCGAGACCGTAACCCGATCTGCTTGAGCAGGTATTCCATGCCACGGAAGATAACGAATTTTCGAATTGCTCTGCGTGGTTGCGGTGGGAAAGAGCCTGCCGTCTGCGCTCTCGACCTAGCTTCGAAGCTTTCAATCATTCCAGGTTGTTGTTGGCCTCTTGAAAAATGGCACGTACCCACCATGGCCGGGATTGGCCAAGATGTGGTGTTGTCTACAAACTCAATTACAAGCACAATAGCTTGCTCCAGGTATTTCGGTGGCAAATGCCACTCAGCGTACGCTGTCATGATGCGCTAAGCTGCTAAGCTTAGCTATACGAATTCTTATTGGCCGAAACAAATTTAGTTCATTGCTATTTTTCCCATTTCAAATTTTTTGGAAACATTTTTCACCGACATTGATTTCAAATTCCTAATTAATTTGCGATGCAACCTAGGTCAGGATGAATAAACAATTACTTCTTTCTGCACCGATCCCTGGCCAATCGTTCACTGTGGGTATGTGCCGTTTCTTTTGAGGCAAGAAGGAGAGGAAGAAGAAGACATTCTTTTGCCACGCGGAGGCTGTGTGTATTGTCTGGCGTCATGTCCTGAGAGCACTACATACGCGTCATGTCCGACGCGCCAGCTGGACCTCTCGGCCGCGACGACGATGCCGTGCTCCTCGCTGACGACGACACGTCGGTGGAAGCAATCAAGACAGTCCGCGGCGGCTCTGAGACCAAAATTTCTGCTCAAGTGTACGCGAAGCCTCCAGCGCAAGGCGGTGATGACCGCTTGGCGACCGGAGCTTTGTACACTGGTGCGGGGAGCGTGCTGGACCTTTCTGGTTCTTATTCGCAAACAGAACCTGCCGTCGACTGCGCCAAAAGAACATCGACACTGCCATACTCAACGTGCTCGGCAGGATATGAAAATCGAGAGGTAGGCATCCAATCCAACACGGCTTTTCTTGGCGAGGCAGACTGTCGTTCTAGGCAATTGTCGAGAAACACAACCATGGCAGAGCTGCCGAAAGAAAAAGGAGATGAGATGGTGCAAGGAGTGAAGGGGAAGCTGGGTAGCGTAGCTTCTCTGAAAGACAATGTGAACAAGAGGCCACTTGGAGGCTGGGGAGAGAAGATAGGGCCCGAAATCATAACGGCTTTCCCGATGTACGAGGCCAAGTTTCGGCAGAATTCGGACGTGTCTGAGGACGATCAAGTTGTGCGGAGGTTCGCAATCATCGCCGAAGAGCGCAGCAGCCGAGAAGGCCTCTACGGGCGCTGTTCAGAACCACTACAAAAGCTCCATGGTGAGGGAAGGCAGAGAAAAGAGCTGCGTGGACTACCTCGATACGAATTTGCCAAGAATGACAATCAGCCACCGGGAGAGGAAAAAGAGGACTACGATGACAGCTCACGACGCAAACGTGGCAAAGCTCAGAGCGAACGCACGCGCGTGAAGCGGAGAAGCAAGTCCAGAGAGTATCGTCAACAAGAACCACTTTGTGAAGATCGGGGCACCCCTGACATGAAGTTCGTTCATGATGTAGTGGATAACCTGATAGAAGAATTCGAAGGCCGCCCTATCCTTAACAGGCAATCACCGTCCCCGAGGCGTTCTTCACCTTCGCCGAGCCGGAGAAAGGTGTCGCCTGCAAGGACCAGGTCGTCACCAGTGAATGGTCGCCGTAAGGGCTTATCTCAGAGAGGAGCGGCGCGCAGACATGCTGCGGCAAACCGATCGTCGTCGTCGTCGTCATCGGTTAAGTCACAAGATAAGGACCTGGAGCGCGTATGGACCGTGTGCTCCTTGCTGGAATCAATCACTGGAGACGTTACGACAGAAGCTCGGCGTGTTTACGAGCCACGAGTCGAGTCACCGGCCTCTCAGACCAAAGGAATGTTGGTCAAAGTCACGGTAAGTGCTGATAGCAAAGATGACTCACAGGACCAGCTCCCGAAGAAACACGTCAGTGGCGGAAGAAAGACACGACGAAAAACTAAGCATGAAGGAGGCGGGAAAGTGCGACGAAGCTCGGCAGCAAGACAGAGGGAAAAGAGCAGAGAGAAGCAGCCGGACAGCGACGAAGAATCAGCTCCACCCCGGCGCAACTACAGCAGAGGTGGTCGCATGAAAACCGTAGAGGTCGAAAACGAGGACGCAGCGGTAGCAAACAGCTCCACGGATGTCACCATCGAAGACACTGCCGAAACAGAAGACGTCGCAGAAGCGACCATCGTAGGTGACGGACGTAACACGGTGACGCCGAAGAAACGGAAAGTGCGCTTCTTTACGAATCTTGTGTTTCGGAAACGAAGGTCGCCTGATGCTGAATCAACACAATCTGACCAACAAGTCTTTTCAAGTGGAGAGTCAAAGGAAGTACTCTGGAGGCAGCACGAGGAGGCACTTATCCGATCCCCCTCAGGTAAAATGATAAACGCAGTGCAGGAGATCGAGACCAGCCTCGAAGAAATAGACGTAGAGCCGAGAAGACGGGTGCGAGATATAGAAGATATAGACAGATGCAGCGAAGACAGCCCGGAGGCTGACTATAGACAGGTTAAGAAACTTCCTGGCAGGAGTTACTCCTCAAGCCAGATAGTTCTAAAAATACAACCCGAAAAGCACAAGCACCCGTCTTACCGCGTTGACAGTGACACAGAGGAAGACACGGAGCAGGAGAGTTTCTCAAAGATATCCAAAGTTGAAGGCCTTGCTATCCAGGTGGACACTAGTCTATCTGAAGATAACGAGCTCGTACAAGAGCCACGAAAAAGATATTACTGCCATCTTCAAAAGCCCGTTGTCCAAGATGATTATCGCGCGCGAATAGTCACAAAAAACAAGACGCTACATGTACAGCGCAGCGAAGACGAACAAGCCATTGTGTATAGCGAGTCCTCATCGTCCGTTTACGACGATCGCACCAGGACAAAAATGCGAAGGTCCCCGTCGCTCGATGAGCGCCGTTCACCAGTGACGGAAGCGCTGGACGACGATGATCAGCCGCTGTTCAGGGCGCGAATCGGCCGCCGCTCGACAATGCCGCCAGACGAGCCGGCCGATGACGAAGAGGACATTCCTATTATGACTGCACGTATCAGTCGTAATGGTTCCGTCGTTGGGTCATTGGGACAAGCGGCCAGCGTTGTGTTTACTGGTAGCGACGGCAGGAGCGCATGCAATATATCCGACGTAGGCAAGCCTGCCGACGCCGGGGATGAAGCCCCTTTACAGGGGCGAGCGAGCGGTTCGGTTTCCATCGACCTAGAACTTCCCCGAGCATGGTCCGTCGAACCCTGCCCAGGGGAAACTACAGCGCCGGCATCCGTCAGCACGGTGCTGCACCGATCTCGCCGACCAACCCACAGATCTCGGTCGAGGTCGAGGTCACGCCATCGCAAACACAGGTATGGCAGGCCTCTGTGCGGACTCGGGCGCTCGTCACATGTGTCCCATGCAGTGCAGCTGCTTCCTGCCGCGACAGTGCAGCCGCTCCCGTACATGTGCGTCCAGCGGCCGACCACGCAAGTCTACACTTCGCTCTCATCACCATATGCGCCCCTCTCAGTGTCGCCTCTCATGGGCGCGGAACAGGGCCTCCATATTCGCCATTATAACAGGCCGCCCACCCCTTGGCTTTGCCACCGCTTACCCGTCTTTCGAAGAGGGCCATTTCGGATGCCCGGAGCCGTTGAAGCCTCAGAACCAAATCCTCCGGTAGCGGCGGCAGCCAGCAGAGCGACGACGACGTCTTGCGGCGGTTCCTTTGCCACTGCACTCGACGGCGCCGGGACAGAAGCTTCACAGCCGGCAGTTAAGATTGTTTTCGGGGGAACCACCGTCGAAGGGCCATCGGCTCAGTTTGTCGTGCCTACAGTGGCTGCCGCTCCGGAGCCCGCCGAAGTTGCAGAACCGCCAGACCAGACGGTCGTTTGTGTTACCGCGACACCCGCAACATCTGTATCTACGAAGCGTTCGGAAGAATGTCACACAATAGAAGTGAAGCCCAGCTCAGCGGCGCACAGTGTCGACGACGCTAATTATCCCGAAAGCTCGCGTATAAGCGAAAGTTCAAGTTCTCAAGTGACGACAGCGTGGCACCCTCGTTTTTTAGAACAATGGGAGCAAGAGAAACCGGAAGTCAAGGCAACTTTGTCAGGACCCAGGGAGAATCGCTTTTACGGAACTTTCATGAAGAGTTTTCCCCAACGTGGTCACAACATGCTGTACATTATCCTCCTCGTGGGTACATTGGCAGGAATGGCAACTGTATTCAGCATATACGCCAGGCGCCATGCGCGGGCTGCCAGCACCGAGAACGACGCCGACACTGATGGTGGTCAGCAGCCGTGGATGTTCGGCCCATGGTCGCAGGGCGACGCCGCCGCACTGGCCGCTAAGAAGTCTTCCTGCCTCAATCCCTCGTGCAGCAGGCATGTGGCCCAGCTCTCTCGATCGCTAGACAAGAGCATCAGTCCATGTGAAAACTTGTACGGCCACGTGTGTTCTGTGCAGCAAACTGCCACAGATGAGCAGCTAGCGATGCACATCGAGTCTCGGGCGGTAAGCTTCTTCAAAGGTATCGGAAGTCCCGACAAGGACTTGCCCGTTGCGGCCGCCTCGAGGCGCCTCTGGAAGGACTGCGTAGACATGGCCACCCTAAACAAACTGGGGAAGATACCCCTGCAGGCACTGCTCAACCTGACCGGCCTGGCTGGCTGGCCGTATGTCCAGGGCACTCTGCTACCCGATGTGTGGGTGGCAGCGGGAAAACTGCAACGGCTCATGGGATTGACGCCGCTGGTTTCAGTAGCCGCGCTGCCCGATGGCGCCGTGCGCCTGCTCGCGGGTGACCCAAGTGGTTTGGAGGTAGACGACGTGCTGGATTCGATGCTGGTGCTGCGGCGAAATAACTCCCGGTTGCGCGAGCTGGCGGTGGACGTAGCCGACGTAGGCCGCCGCTTAAGCGGCCTACGCGACCGCCAACAGCCGTGCGACGACGCTGTCCCGCGCTCTTTCCTGGAGGCGGTGCTTAGCGGTATGAGCTGGCCCAGTGCGGTGCACGCCGAGCCTGCCGTGGGTGCCTACGTGCGCTTGGTGCGTGAGAGCAGTGCGCAGGCTACGCTCAATCTACTGGGCTACCGACTTGTCCGCCACGTCGATCTTCTCGCGCCGCCTGCGGTCAAGGCCGACCTCAACTCGGCTGCCCTGTCCAGCAGGTAACGTTGGCCAGGTGGGCACCACACCACCTGCGTTGTCGCCGCAGTGCAGTTTTTCCAGTTAAAGCAACGTAGGTTTGATTTTTCTGGCCTAAACTTACTTCATTATCATATGTCCAGAGAACGGCGGCCAACCCTATCTCTACCCAGAGACTGCGGTTTGCTAGGGTAGGTAAAGTAGATATTGCTGGAATGCTGCAAAAGCAGCGGCCTTTGTTAAGCCGTATAATTAAGCAATGCCTAATTATACGGCTTATCAAAGAATACTTAGAGCTCGAAAGCATTCGTGATGTTGTAAGCGAAAGAACTTCATTCGAACTGGGTTTGATTCATCGACAGAGAGGAAGCCGATGCATGCTTCTGTGTACAGGGTATTTCACGTAACTTGAACCAATGTTTAAAAAGGTCGTGCAGAGCAGCATGGTGAAACTAATGGCATATGCTTGCCTTCATGTAGTGCTCCTCAGAGTAGTTTTATATTCCGCTCAATTAAACAATCAACGAATATGAATTATGCAGAACCTTGTATATTCAGTTTGAGGTCAAGAGGGTATCACCTTCACCGAGGGGCTTGTGAAACAACCTATCCAGTTTTTTTTACCAACGTATGTACCTCCGACATTGCCGTTTCTTCCCAGTATTTGAAGAAAGTCCGCGAAATATTAAAAACATCAGCAGGGGTTTGATGCTGCCCAAGCTACACACACACACACACACACACACACACACACACACACACACACACACACACACACACACACACACACACACACACACACACACACACACACACACACACACACACACACACACACACACACACACACACACACGCACGCACGCACGCACGCGCGCACACACACACACACACACACACACACACACACACACACACACACACACACACACACACACACACACACACACACACACACACAGGCCTCGGCGGCCGCTTTTCCATGGAAGCGAAAAGTAAGGCGCCCGTGTGCTTTGCGATGTCAGTGCATGTTAAAGAACCCCAGGTGGTCAAAATTTCCGGAGCCCTCCACTACGGTGTCTCTCATAGCCTGAGTCACTTTGGGACATTAGACCCCACATCCCCCCCCCCCCCCCCCCCCCCATCGTGCGTTAGCTCTAAGTTACATAGCAACGCGGAAAGTTAATCGTTGCGTAAAATGATTATTACTGACGATTTGTACAGATGACGTGGTACAGTTTTAACATCGGCCGAGGTCAAATGTGGGTTGGCCTGGACCACATTTGGAAGTCACCATAGGGGAATCAGACGACATAGATTTTGGCCATCGATATTTTGTACACAAGCAACGCGCCATGAGAGGCTCACCTGCCACGGCAATGGCGTACGTGACTAGCGAGTACATTCCTTCATTAGAGGTCAAATGCCGGCGTAATGCACCTTCAGGAATGGTAGAAATAGAGTTAACTTGATAGAAAAACAGCGCAACAGACGTGGACGTAGGTGAAGAACAGACAAGACGGGCGCTGTTTTTCTATCATGTCACCGTACCAACTCGCCCAGATGTCTCTTCTATTAGAGTTAATAAAATCAGAGGTACAGTCGACATTAGAAACAAATCAGAGATCCGTTGGACGATTAGCACTAGGTGCCCACGGCAAAACTACAAATGAGGCGGTACAGGGAGATATGGGCTGGGCATCTTTCGAAGTACGGGAAGCTCAGAGTAAAATATTATATGAGGAACGCCTGAGGAAATTGGACAGTAACAGATGGGCAGCTAAGGTATTTAAATACCTGTACCTAAAAAGCGTTGACTCACAATGGAGGAAAAGAACTAGGAAACTAACTAGTAAGTATGTTAGTAACAAGGACGGAGAAATAAAGAGCATTAAGCAACAGGTGAAAAACACAGAAGGTAAAAATTGGATAAATTCGATGGAAAAAAAAACAGAGTGTGGAATTATACCGAAAGTGGAAAATGCAGATCAGGAAGGAAGATTTCTTTGATAACTCAAGAGGCAGTGCCCTACTTTTTGAAGCTAGATCAGGGTGCCTTAGAACACGCAGCTACAAAAAGAAGTTTAACAATGGAGATGACGCATGTGCTGTATGTGGAAACTCCAGTGAAACAATTGACCATATTATACTCGAATGCAATGGTATCCACCCGGAAGTTGATGCAGGCGCAATCACTGTTCCTGAAGCTCTGGGGTTTAGAGATAACAGTGGCCGGGGGAATAAACCGGCGGTGGAAACTAGCAAAAAACGGCTGGAAGATTGGTGGCTTAAAAGCAGAGAAGTGACATAATGTTAGTAATGTAGGAGCAAAATTTAATAAATAGAATGATGGTTTAGTTAACAATTCTAAATTAATAATTAAGATATATTGAGAAAAATGAGCATGATAGCTACTGCTACCACCCCGTTTCAAAGGGGACGCTCCTATATTCCATCCATCCATCCACGCTCTAAAAGGCAACGCGGTTGCTGCCATGCGCTACCATATTGCAGTGCACCCAACAAGATTTAGGCGGGTGAAACGTGCGCAATTAGTCCGCCGAAATGAGCGGCCGTATCGCATTTCGACGGGCTGCACCATGACACAAAGAAACCGAGCCTGACTCGAATTACGCAATTTAAACAGTTGCGCAATTAGTCTGCCGAAATGAGCGGCCGTATCTCATTTCGACGGGCTGCACCATGACACAAAGAAACCAAGCCTGACTCGAATTACACGATTTAAACAGTACTTGAGAGACATCAAAATAATTTGCCTCTTGGTTTTCACCGGTTCAACTTTTGGGAAAGTCTTGTTCGCTGCTGAGACAGTATGGCTCGGGTTTTCTTTCGTAGGGAGTCTCGGTGCGCGCGTCTGGTGCTGGAGCAGGCCCTTCCAGGAGATGCGGCCGAGTACGTGCGCTATGCGTCGCTGCGAGACCGCCTCGACTTCGGCATGGTGCGCTCCATGACAGCGCAGCTTAAGCGCGCGCTGCTCAGCCGGCTGAACACGCTGCGTTGGATGGATGCCGCAACGCGCCGTAGCGCCACAACGCGTCTGCGAGATATCAAGGTGCGTGAATTAAAACGGACTCAATTACTTTAACGTTACTTATTTTGCTTGGCTATCAGTTGGTCTTTTTCTATCATACACGCACGCCACAAAACGTCAGACCGCCAGACGAAAACCTCGAAGGCCAAATATGCCACATAGATAATACGGATGTTTAGCGGTAAATATTGCGTTTCAGCACCGCCTGCAGGAGCGAGTTTGGCTGGGTCGCGTCCTCGAAAAAAGATGTTCGCCGTGTTTAACTCCATTTTATAAAGTAAGAGAAATGCAGCTTTAATCAAAGCTAAATAATAATCGGTGTGCTCAAGAAGGTACTTTGAGACAACTGCATGCAGTCTGCTCCATTAAAGGAATGCGAAAGCAATTGCTATGCTGCAATAAGAAAGTGCCTCGTTTATGCGGCAAATTGCCTCCTTAGTTGGAACTTTATGCGTCATCTTGTCACGTAACTTTGGTTTGACGACACCTAGTCATGTCACTTTAAAGCTGTTTGCGTCATATTAAGGCGGAAGCCTTGAATTGCTCATACTCGCGGCCGTGACTCTGTCCGTCCGGCCACGAGAAGTGTCACTCTTCGCGATATTCATCCGGTTAGCGCGAGATTGTGACGTCATCACACAATCCGTAATGATGTGAGGAAAGTAGTTCAAATAAAAAATTAAAGACCCCTTCATAATCTGCATTAGAGTAATGCGAAAGCACGGACGCTGCTGTTGGTTGCTTCTGGTTGGTTCTAGTTTCTTAATTCACTTCTTGTTTGCCCATTTTAGTATTTGGTACTCTCAAATTGCGCGCCTATCATTTCCTATGCCCTTTTTCTTTACTTCCGGTTGCGTGACGCCACATCCTTGACGTCATATCCACTACGGTCAACGTTCACCCTCTCTCTTTCCGCTTTCACTCCCACCTTAATCCCTGCCCTTACGCGTGGTTGAGGTGCCCACAGAACGTGTGTGGCAGCTGATACTACGCCTTTCCTTTCCTGTGAACCAGTTATTCTAATTATTGTCCTAATTATTTTTTCGGCAACAACCGTTACGTCGCCCTTTATCAATTGACACCACTCCTTAACCTCTACCACTTCTCAATTACAACTGCTGCGGACACGATTTTACGGACACGTTCTGCGGACACGGCCTGCGGACACGGTCTGCGGACACGGTCTGCCGACATGGTCTGCGGACAGAAATCTGACATAGCGAAGTAATGCTTTCGCATTAATAAATCTTGTCCCCACCGGGAATCGAACCTCCCTCTCTTGGATCCCCAGCGGAGCACTTTAACCAACTGCGCCACACCGGGGATCGTGAAAGGCATATCACAATTCTCCTTGTCTACCATGAGGATGACATATACGAAGCTGACCCCGCCGGGTGTCCGATCCAGGCGTCCGTGCTGCGCCTTTCATTTGGCACTTCCTTGAACGCCGCACCGCGCAGCATACAGAAGCAGACGCAGTACAGCAGGCATCGGCGTTTCCAATTCGTTTACACGAAATAAAAGGCGCTGTATCTGTCACAATTTTCCGCGTACCCCTGAACCGAGCCGTAAGGAAAAGGAAGAAGGTGGGAGTCAAAGGAGTAAGAGAGAAAGAGGTGCCGTAGAGGAGGGCTGTGGACCACCGCGCTATAAAGGCTTTCGCCTCATCGCATTTTAGTGGTCCAAAGTTGTTGTTGTGGCTGTAGGAAGAAGGAAAATAAAATACACGGGTCTGCTACTGGCTCTGTAGCTGAGCCACCTCCGCTGCCTCGTGCGGACAGAAGAGAAAATAGAGAAATACAAAGAGGGAGAGAAAGACGCGCGCCGCACCCGCCTCTCCGGTCCAAAGTGCCCCCAAGTACCCCCGATAACTTTTTGTCGAGTGAATTTGCTACGACGTCACCTTGTCAAATTATGCCACCGCAAATACATTAATTAGTGGCAGTCATTATCATTCTTTTATTTACTTTTGTCATCGTATTTAGTACGCGTTACATATCACAATGAATCTTGTATTATTAGTTACAAGTATAAAAAAACAAAGCAGCAAGCTGGTGAAAAGAATTAGTTTTTCTGATTTTATAATTGCGATTGTCCTCCCCCCAAAAGGCGGGAGTCGGTACCGGAAGTAGTGCAGTACCGGGTCGACCCGTGGCGGAGGTTGGGCAAGCCCCGAACGCAATAATTAATTAATTATGTGTTGATTATTAATATTAACGACGACTTGTATGACCTCCTCTCTTATTCATTACGACATATTACACCATTCACTATTTTATGACACGTTACATTACACTCATGCACATTCAAATACGACACGTGACACCAGATACGTCTACCGAGACCACATTCGAGGCGTCTCCATACTCCAGCGGCAGCAGTACTAACCACACGAGTTGGGGTTACAAGAACTGCAGAAAGGGCACTGCGCTTTGGACATTCATCCAGAATGAGGGCTTGTCCAATTGAGCTGAAGTTCTGTATTTACGATTTAGTGGTCGCTCCCGAAATTGTTGTATGTGTTGGTGCAGTGACTGTGTGGTATGATCTAGACAACCCAACAAGAATAAGCAACAGTGTCCAAACTAACACCAGTCCAGACCTCACTTGTTGTATGTGTTGGTCCAGTGACTGTGTAGTATAATCTAGACAACCCAACAAAAATAAGCAACGGTGTCCAAACTAACACCAGTCCAGACCTCACTTGTTGTATGTGTTGGTCCAGTGACTGTGTGGTATGATCTAGACAACCTAAGCAACAGTGTCCAAACTAACACCAGTCCAGACCTCACTTGTTGTATGTGTTGGTCCAGTGACTGTGTAGTATAATCTAGACAACTCAACAATAAGCAACAGTGTCCAAACTAACACCAGTCCAGACCTCACTTGTTGTATGTGTTGGTCCAGTGACTGTGTGGTATGATCTAGACAACCTAACAATAATAAGCAACAGTGTCCAAACTAACACCAGTCCAGACATCACTTTGAGTCAAAGTGAGGTCTGGACCACTAAATCGTAAATACAGAACTTAGCTCAGTTCATTGGCTCGATATACTCGGAGCCCCATAGAAATTGTAAACTGGGATAAATTCCGCCAGATTCGCGGTTCAGCTCCCAATACCATTGTTGATCTCGACAAATGGGTTCATTGCCTCTCCTAGGACGTGGCATTAGCTACCTCTACAATTCCAGGCACTCTTGAACCGACATCGCAGATAGCCGCCTCCTTCACATGTGAGAGGCCCACGCCAGTCTGTAAAAACGATGGTTAGCAAACAAACATAATAGAAAACTCAGGATTTGCATCGCAACACTAGCTAAAGAGATTGAAGCCTACGCAGGATCACATGCGAAACTCACCTTCATCCCTAAACCAGGGAAACCTTTGGGTCTTAAAAATCTCCGACCCGTCTCTTTAACCTCCTGCTTAGGAAACCTACTTGAACATGTGGTTCTGGCTCGCTTGCAGGAACGCATGCAAGAACAATGCAAGACCACTCTATGATTGGATTTCGCAGCCATCTCTCCACCAAGACGTTATGTTACAGCTCTCGGAAGAGATACTACACCCTAGGAACGCTAAACGCACCAGGGCCATCTTGGCCTTGGATCTCACCAATGCTTTTGACAATGTTCACCATTCGGCCATTATGGACGCTCTCTCGAATGTTTCAGTAGGAGGAAAGACGCACTCCGTAGCGGCCTTCCTTCACAACCGAATGGCAGAACTAACATTCGGTTCACTCTCTTCATCAACCTTAGAGCTATATGTAGAAGAGGTACACCTCAGGGCTCAGTCCTCTCTTCATTTCTTTTCAATATTACGCTCATTCCTATGGCATAAGCTCTGACAGTTATCCTCCACCTCTCCCACTCATTCTACGCGGATGACATTAATTTTTGGACATCCACGGGTAATTTCGGTCAAATGGAGGAAACCCTCCAGGCTGCGGCGGACAATGTCGCTACGCACGCCGCGGCGGTGGGTCTCGCCTGTTACCCCCTCCCTTCTGTAATGTACCCACTGTGGGTATATACCTTGGCATCGGGTGAGGAGGATGTCGAAACGCATCCTCTGTAGGCTGTCGCAAACCGGCCCCGCTGCCACTTCCACCGTGCTGACGTCTGGCGCACACAACAGCCCAGCTAGTAATCCAATGACGCCCAGGGGGCCCTCATTGCAAAGGTCTCTATAATAAATAAATAAATAAATCAACCGATCAATCAATTAATTAATCAATACGCTTTCAGGTGCGCTTCTTTTTCGACCGCTACGAGGGCGCCAATGAGAGCGCGCTGACAAGACCGCCGACGGCGCTGCCGTCTCAGGCCTTGGCCACGTACCAGCGGTTCCGTGAGGCTCGCTTTCGGCTACAGCTGAAAGGCGCCGCTGATAGCTCCAGTGATCCGGAAGGCCAGCACTGCGCCTACGATGCCGCCTACAAGGTAAAAGAGACCCGGGCCGTTCCACTTGTATTGCCACCTCCACCGACGGATCATAGCACAACCGGGGCAAAGAGGACAGTCCGTTGACGATGCCAACAAGGCTGTACGCCTCTGCTCCCCCTCAGGACTGTGGCTACTACGGCGAGAGCCATTTTACGAAACCCACCTCGAGCCTGCAGCTGCCTCAGTGTAAATCACAGCTGGTACAAGGCCTAAGTTATATCGCCCACCAAGATAGTCTCAACTTAAGATGAAGCAGGTATCTCAAATAAGACAGAACTAAAGGCAAGAGCAACAGTAGACATGACGCAAAAAAAATTTCGCCAGTCCTGGGTCCGTATTCCGAATTTGCGTCATTTTCAGAAGTGTTGATCTGTCTTTGACCTCGAGTCATCTGTCTGCTGGAAACACCGTAACCTAATGTCACTGACACTTCCGGTTCTGGTGTTTCCAACAATCAGAGGATTTGAGTTCACGGAGATAACGACACTTCTGAAAACGACGCTAACTCGAAATACGGACCCTGACGCCAAACGAAACTACGGCGCGCAGCCAGAGCCAAAGTTGGAGGCCTAAAGTAATGTGCTAGGGCGAGGTTCACCCCGCCCGCGGCGTCACGAGAATCAGTTAACGCCATTTGTTGAAGGGCCGCATTTTAGGGGCTTCTACCGCTTTTAGTCCAAAAGCATTCGCTCACCAATATCGACCAAAAATCTTGATCATCTGATGTTTCTTGTTTGTGCCGAATTGTCAACCCTGGCTGTACTGACACGTGATATCTCGCGAAAAATTAAATAACCCAAATTAAATTGGCCGACGGCCGACTGTCGGTAAATAACCGGGCAGAGCTCGGCAGCCAGTATCTTCGCACGGCCAATCTGGCCCAAAGGTGGCCCCTGGTTGGCTGCCAATGCGCTGGTTAACAGTTGGCCAGACTTTCAGCCAACACTCGCAAATGGTAGGAAATTAGTCGGCCCCCAATACTTGGCTGCTAAACATGACCAAAGTAGGGTCATGGGTGGCTGCCCGCGAGGATGGCCAAGATCTTTGATCTAGCCACATGTCACGTGATAGATTTGTAACAAAGTTTACAAGCCTAATATATTGCATTGGTATGTACTTAGTCTATTGAATCCTGCTGCTTTTCGCGAACCCGATGCCTGCAGTTTAAATCAGCATATGGATATTATTAGAAAATACTCCTGTCAAAAAAAATAGCATGTATGTTGTTTAGTGAATGAATTTACATAATGCTCGCACAAAATCGGCAGAGCAGACTTTTTGAATAAAAATTTTTAGCAACAGGCTCATGCCCATTTATTTTACATTTTTGCCGTCACAAGCTTAAAAAAATTGACTTGCAAGCGTCACTGGCTCTGAAATCAAGGCCTCATGTTCGGGATCGCTGAACTGTGTAGTTGTGCATGCGCGCTACGTTTTCTTTTTTGTTGTGTCTTTGGCGCAGTGTTTATGGCAAGATTGACGTGTCGAATTTTGTCGGCACAGGAATGGTTGTGGTAATTAACTATCCAACTGAATAATGATATTGAACCTACATTGGTCCAACGATGACAGACACCTTGTCCCAGGGTACATCGAGAAAGGCTGGGCCGAGATTGGAGTTTTTGGTCGCACACTTGTCGAACTTCGGCTGCCATAGGGCCAAGACAACAGGTCATTTTCGCACTGTCCACCTAAAGAAGAACGTTGCCAGAATAGGATGATCGAAACGTGACATTAGCAACGTCTACGCAACGTTACGGGTGGACATTTGAAAGTATTCAGGCAAAGTCTGCGCTCCTTGGGTGAAGAGTCTGAAGATCGGCCTCCGGTCTTGGTTCTTTGTCAGTCGTACGTCAGTCGGTGTAGGGCCAATAACCAGTCCCAACCTTGGCTTAACTTTGTTTACCTATATTGGGCCAGATCAACCAGGGTGTATGTCGAAGTTGGAAAAACATGGCCATGGTCGTTTTCCCAGTTCGGAAGTCCGATATAGTGGCTACAACGCAGCACCCCGAAATTTGACCTTGCAAAAATCGGACTGATCGATGACCCATCTAATTCGACTATGGCGAACATAATGGTTGCCACAAATTTGACCCATCTATTCCAGAAATTTGATTTCGGCAAGTTTGGACCAAAATTGACGTCCAACCATAACTGACCGTGCCCGACACGATGGTGAGCTAAATTTTGCCTTGGCCATTTGCAAAATTTGGCTAGCTAGACCGCCTCGGAATTTGACCTGTCAAATTAGCACTAAAATAGAGGTCCAACCATTAACTGACTTTGCCCGACAGGGGGGTGGTTTCCACATTTGGCTATGGCCCTTTCTAAAATTTGGTGCGGGCTATTGCCAAAAAATCTGGGCTTTCGCGTTATAATTGGCCTATACATAACCCCTGCGGATATTTGTTTTGAATTGTATTCGAACTTAACGTAGAAGTGATACGTATATACTCGCTTTGAAGAACAGTGTCCGTCTTCGGCCCGTAGCTTGTTGCAGATGCTGTGAAGCCAAACAGAAAAAAGAAAAAGAAAAAAAAACATGTGGTGAGTCTGTCGCACTCAGCATTGTGAGACACGGAGGTTAGTAGCAGGGACTTTAATGATTATATACGGCCTTAATGTGAACTGTGAAAAACTCGTCTTCTTGTGTGCACTTATTTGTAAACGCTAGCGCTCTGTAAGCAGAGCGCGCAGTATGCGCGCGTTAATCAACGAGGCTTAGCATGGCCGGCCTTTTGTCTTAATACGCAGGTGCTGTTCGTGCGACTGTCAGCGGTCGAGGTCCGCGACCCCGAGAGCCCCCTGTGGCCCCCGCTCCTGGCGGCACGCATAGGGCCGTGCTTGGCTCGCTGTCTGGTGTCCGCTCTTCTGCCGCATGGCACCGCGAATGTACATTGGTCAGCCACCGCGCGCGCTCGGCTCGACACCCTGCGTAGCTGCCTGCGCGCGCAGCGGAGCCCCGCCTCACTGGTCGAAGGCGCCGCACTGGCGCCAGCCAAGGAGCTCTTCGACGCGCACACGGGCCGCATCGCCCAGATGGGCGGCTGGGACCAGGTACTATCTCAGCCATTCTAACATACTAGGTACCGACGCTATTTGCAAATGTCCACGAGCACCCAGTCTACGCGTAATGTCAGGTACCGCAGGCGCCGTCACGGCCGCCATATTTGTTCCAGCCTGGTCAGATTTCCTAGCTCGACCGCTCGACGCTCAAGTTTGGAGCTACGGATTTCTGATGGAATCATTTTTCGCAGATACCTAACAAACGAAAACCGTATACGCTCCGTGCACCGCCTATAGGGGCTAAAGTCCCTTGATAGGGGCGCCACTGAATAAAGCCGCCTATATATAGTGATCGTTTTCAAATGTCCTTCCGCGATACGCGAGTTGTCACTGCTCATGCGTCGCTGCAAAGATTGCAGATGTTCGCGGCGGCGATTTTTTTTTTTAAGGTCCTGTCGGTTGTTTTCTACGGCGTCCCGAAGCATAAAATTAAAGTTGGCATTTGTGTAGAAACAAAAACATAGCTGATTCTGCAGCCATCCGGTAGGAACCAGTGCGTGCACGCGCCAGCTAGGTGCCTCCTACAAACAAGCGCTAAATGACAAGCTGCATTTTTGATCCCTGCTTTATCGTGGGTATGCTGCATCAACTGGTCAATTAATTCAACAGAATAATGGATTTTTTTCCATTTCATTTACCCTTCCATTTGCTTTGCAGGCTCTTTTAATATGTGCTCATGATGACGCGCCTCGATCCAATATATCGGACATTCTGCGCCACACGCCTCTACATCGATAGTGCCAGCACCGCTCTCTTATAGGTATATCGCTTCATTGCCCGAATTTTTAATGCGATGTCGCTAAGGGTCCATGTGTCGCAGAAAATTCGATGTCGTTGTCGTTGGCCGTGAACGAAAAATCTCGACGGAAAATTCAACATCGGTTTGAAATGAATGTTCGGATTGACACTAAATTTCTCAAAGAAGTTTCGTAACTAAAGGAAGATAACTGAACGGAAATGAAAACGGTGTCAACTTTGAGGGGGGTGGAAGTTGAACCCAGGACTCTTGTTTAGAGACAGACACGCGCTCATATAGTTCGCAAAGGGTCTGGTTCAACGTGAGTACTAGGTAGACCTACTGAATGATTTGAACGAGGTCTGACAACGCAACGGCGTTCTATCTTAACAAACGATGCTTAAATAAGCGCCCCTCATGTTTAAAGCGTCCCCCATGGGCTTATCCGTCACGATGGATTGGATCGTGGCGATGACACGTACGTTTCATGGAGTATAATATACAATCGGAAATTAGTGAAACGCGATAAAGCGAGCGCTTACAACCTTTTCTTTGTAAAGCTTATGCGCTTAGGTAAAAGGACAAAATATTTAGAGATGTGACTCTTAACAAACACCGCTCATAGGCCATTAAATGCATGTACCATGCGTTTGAAGCACCGTGTTTAACTAATTAGATCTCATACTTGACGCTCGTCATATCCGTCTTTACTTTGCACTCAGGACCTGTGAATGGCTTGAAAAATTAAGCTCCACAAAGATATACAGCACTGCACTAAGTAAATGAACTATTACAGATTTACGCAGTAACCAGCATATTTTGTTTCCTGTACCTAAACGCGAATGGTACCGATCGTAAAAAGTTTACGGTGATGCGGTGATATTGTTTGAATTGCTTTCATATCAAAATATAAGACAGGACTCAAGCAGCTTATTAACACGAAGTGAACGCACAGTACGTACGCTCTCGGTCGTATTATTTGCCGAGCTAAATACAACCTCCAGCGCGTTTATATATATATATATATATATATATATATATATATATATATATATATATATATATATATATATATATATATATATATATATATATATATATATATATCATGTCATACGCTCCATATCGTCAACGTACGACTCCAGCGCACGCGTAAGCGCAATCAAATTATCACTTGTCCTCACTCCTTTATCTCCGAGACGCATGATTTCGCGCCTGTGTTTGTTTCATAAGTTATTTAATTTCCCCTATCCCCGTGGCTCCTTTATAACTCCTCACTTTCGTACGTCACGCCGCCTGTTTAATTGTAATAGCGTCGAACAACTTCATGGTTCCATCAATGCTTTTAAGTCCTTCTTTCCGACTGCAGTTGAAGAATGTAACCTGCTGCTCCGATCCAATTGCTAATGATCCTGACGTTGCTAGGTTTGACATGTTGTTGGGATATATTCTCGGTTGACTTGCGTTTTTTGCTTCAGTTCATATTCGAGTAATTTTTTCTTCTTATACTTATCTTTTATTCTGCAATTATTGTATACTCGTTCTGCTGCCCGAACCTCTCGCCAGCGAGTGTGATGTTCTTCGTATATCGATAAGCCTTGTTCAGGACTAGCTCGTTCTTTGCTTCTTTTTGTGCTTTGTGGTATTTTGTTATATTTATCATGACCTTTTGTTCAGTACCTTGCTTTGCTTTCGCTCCCCCCTATGTAATACCCTGACAGGGGTTCTTAAGGGATAATAAATGATAATGATTTATTTCCAACTCCGCCATGAGCGGCGCGGCCGTCCCTTTGCGCACCGACCTATATAAACAAGAGAGAACCAGGACACGATAGACCGTCGCAAGGCCTGAAAAAACGCCGCACGTTCTACTGTTAAATCACATAATGAATGGAGCAATAATTTCGCAAAGTAGATGACAGCTATTCCCCTTTTGCAATTCCGTGAACAGGCGAAGGAACAGGCAGATAATTTTCTCGAACATTTTCCGCAATTTAGGTTTTTTACATTATACAGAATAGTTTATAAAATTATAAATAATTTTATAAAATTTATAAATATAATATAGGATACATAAACGGTTGCGCTACGTAACCGTCAAATAGTTTAAATACACACGATAAAATTGACAAGGTTCTATCTCCCAGTAAAAAGAAAGCACCTGGCCTGGACGAAATACAGTAAGAAATTTCGCGTAACTTTTCATACGCGCTGGAAAGGCAGCTAAGAAAATTAAAATAAGGGGACCCCTACGCCTCGCTTTAAACTTAGATGCAAAGCGCCTTTAACACCGCCTTTTCATTACTTGAATTTTTTTAAATAATCATTTCAATTTTGAAAGTTATTATTACTGCAACATCAATGCACATCGTAAATACGTACGGGGACGTACGGAAGAGCATCCGCCTCGCATTCGGGAGTCCGCAGTACGCAGGGGTCCAATGAAACATTATCATGTGGCCTTGCAGTCTGGCAGATGTAACGATCCCCATGATGTTGAGTGCCTACTGGTAGGCGGTGTGGCGTAAGAAATTTTCCAAAATTTGCATTGCAGTCTTCGAGTCCGTGAATATATACAATTTTGATAGACCCATAGCTCTTAAAAATCGGCTTGCAAGTTCTTTGGAATGGTTTGAAATTATCGAACAATATCTGTCGCTCAGTCCCAGGAACTTCTAGGCATTTACCAATGTGGTTAAAAAAAAAAATACATGCATCTAGTCCGCCTTGAAAACACTGTCCGTGAAGTGTTTATATAGTCGCGGTGAATATTGCGCCAGCTGGGGAAACGATATATCGAAGAAAATTTAGCTCAAGAAAGAATATATAATGACTTAGCGCTAAATAGCAGCCGCTGTTCTGATGCTTCTCTTTAGTAGCGTTAAGTTTCTGCTTCGGACGGCTGAGGTTTGTCTGGTGTGGCTTGATTTCCTGCTTGCCACTGTTGCTATGTATTCATAGTAGCCATGTACCCGCCGGTTCATACAAGTGTGGCTCTTGTAACGTAGGCTTTCTCTCATTTGCTTCTTACACAGTATTTGGTTTCTGACAACAGAGTTGCAAGTTTGCGCTCGCGCCTGTGTGCGTGCTTCTTCCTCGTGCCCTGTCGGGCTTTGCACAGTGTTCTTGAACATTTTAATATATAGGCAGCACTGCCTCGGGAAGTGAATCTTGTTCGATAATTTTTGTACCGCTATGATTTTCTTTCATGAGGTCACAACCAAGTGGTATCACGCGGGTTCAGTTCAGTTCAGTCGTTCAATCGTGTCCGACTCTTCGTGCCCCTATGGACCTAATCACGCCGCGCTTTCCGGTCTCTCACTATCTTCCTAACATCACATAACTTAATCTGCAGCGCCTCGAGGATGCCATCTAACCATCGCGTTCGCTGCCTACCCCTTCTCCGGCGACCCTCAACCTTTCCCAACATCACATCTTTCTCCAGCGACTCTTCTCTTCTCATCAGATGACCAAAGTAGCTGAGCTTTAACTTTAGAATTTGACCCTCCAATGAGCAGTCAGGGTTTATGGTCGACAATATCGGTTGGTTGGTTGGTTTGTGGGGTTTAACGTCCCAAAGCAACTCAGGCTATGAGAGACACCGTAGTGGAGGACTCCGGAAATTTCGACCACCTGGGGTTCTTTAACGTGCACTGACATCGCACAGCACACGGGCGCCTTGCTTTTCGCCTCCATCGAAAAGCGGCCGCCGAGGCCGGGATTCGATCCCGCGTCCTTGGGAACAGTAGTCGAGCGCCGTAACCACTGCGCCACCCCGGCGGGGTTGGTCGACAATATCGACTGATTTGATTTTCTGGCAGTCCAAGGAACTCTCACGAGTCTTCGCCAGCACCACAATTCAAACGCGTCAATTCTTCGGCGGTCAGCCTTTTTCACAGTCCGACTCTCGCATCCATACATCACAACTGGAAAGACCATAGCACGAGTTATACGGATCTTGGTTGGCAGATTAATGTATCTGCTCTTTACTAGGCGGTCAAGGCTAACCATTGCTTACTTTCCCAGAAGCAGGCGTCTCCTAATTTCATGTCTGCAGTCTCCTTCCGAGGTAATCTTGGAGCCCAAGAAGAGAAAATCTGTCACAGCTTCCACTTCTTGTCCCTTGATGCTCCAGGACTTGATAGGACAAGACGCCATGATCTTTGTTTTTTTAATGTTCAGTTTAAGCCCAAACTTCTCACTCTCTTCTTGTACGCGCATCAGAAGTATCTTGAGTTCCATTTCACTTTCTGCCATTAAAGTGGTATCATCCGCATATCTAAGGTTGTTGATACGTTTTCCAGCAATCTTCACTCCAGCTGAAGACTCGTCCAGACCGGCCTTCCTCATGATGCACTCGGTATATAGGTTAAATAGGCAGGGCGACAGTATGCAGCCTTGCCTCACTCCTTTCTCGATCGTAAACCAATCAGTAAGACCATGCCCAGTTCTGACTGTGGCCTCTTGTCCTTCATACAGGTTCCTGAGGAGACAGATGAGGTGAATTGGAACTCTCATCTCTTGGAGAGCTTGTCACAATCTGCTGTGATCTATGCAGTCAAACGCTTTCGCATAATCAATAAAGCAGAAGTAGATGGGTTTCTGGAACTCTCTTGCTTTTTCCATGATCCAGCGAAGGTTGGCAATCTGGTCTCTAGTTCCTCTGCCCTTGCGAAACCCCGCTTGCATGTCCAGAAGCTCCCAATCCACACTGCTGCAGCCTACCTTGGAGGATTTTCAACATCACCTTGCTAGCATGCGAAATAAACGTGATCGTGCGGTAATTGGAACAATCTTTGGCACTGCCTTTCTTTGGAATGGGGATGTACGTAAACTGATATCCTCCAATCCTGTGGCCACTGCAGGGTTGTCCAAATTTGCTGACATAATGTATACATAACGTTAACAGCGTCGTCATGGTTGAGGTTTTGAAGGAGCTCAGCTGGAATGTCATCAATTCCGCTAGCTTTGTTCATAGCAAGGCTGGCTAAGGCCCATTCAACTTCACTCTTCAGGATGCCCCGCTCGAGATCAGTAATCACAACCGTCTTATGTTGGGTTTGCACATCCGGGTCCTTCTTGTACAGTTCTCCTGTGTATTCCCGCCGCCTCTTCTTTATCTCTGAGCGTATAGGTTAAATAGGCAGGGCGACAGTATGCAGCCTTGCCTCACTCCTTTCTCAATCGGAAACCAATCAGTAAGACCATGCCCAGTTTTGACTGCGGCCTCTTGCCCTTCATACAGGTTCCTGAGGAGACAGATGAGGTGAATTGGAACACCCATCTCTTGGAGAGCTTGCCATAATCTGCTGTGATCTACACAGTCAAACGCTTTCGCATAATCAATAAAGCAGAAGTAGATGGGTTTCTGGAACTCTCTTGCGTTTTCCATGATCTAGCGGGTAATTAAGTCCAATAGTAGAATACCACTTGAATACTTGATACGATCGCATTCAGTTGTGCGAACTTTATTCAATCCCTCACCAAAAGTCTATTTAACGCCATGGAAAAGCCCTTTATTTTTAACGAATTAGTAGTAATGTTTATTGGCGCAAGGGCATATGGCCAATATTTCAACGAATTTCAACATCCCCACTTCCCTTTCCGAAATCATTTCAGAGTCACAATAAATGTTTTACCCTTCTCCAGCGTATTTCTCACTTCAGTTTTACGAGCGTTTCTCGCGACGTCCTCCTGTGTATCTCGGGTCATAGTGAGCACTTCAACAGGCACAACCTGCACTTTTTCTTGTGCATTTTACGTTGACAGCCACGTTTCATTACCGCATGAAGAAAAGTGGCCGTCATTTAGCTTTAAACTATAATTGGCTATCTATAAAGCTCGTAGCCAGACGAAGCTTATTGGCTCTCCAGTCATAGCCGGCCATCGCCAGTTTCAGCTCTATTAAGCCATTTGGCTACACGAAAGCCGTGCGTATACATGCTGGTTAACCACGATCCGATGAAGCAATGATCAGCTTGGAGAAACCTTGCTGCCCAGCAGACCGTTGTTACGGTCAAGGTTCACAAAATGTTGGAGACAGTGACTGAGTTCAAGACCACTCCAGTCACGTTCAAATGAGCCGCAAAAGTTACTGCATTCTTACCTTGCAGATGAGAGCAGTGACAAATAAATGGGTTGAAATATGATTTGAACACTACGATGATTCTTGTAGCTAATAGAACACGTTTCGACGCACTTTCGGTTCAGTGAACTTTCACTTTAAAAGCTTTTTTCCTAAGGCCCCTTGAAGTTTGTTCAAGTGAAGTTTTCCTGAGCTCCAACGCATGAACCTGAAGTACCTCGACTGGTCTTTCAAGTTCACGAGCCAACAGAGAGAGCGATGGCGCCTATTACTGAAGAATGACTGATCATCTTTCACGCCAGCAAAAACAAATAAACAAACAAAAAAAAGCATCTGAGCTTATTTTAATCGATACGTCGGATTCGAACCAAGCTACTCGGGTTTCATAGCCGAGCGTCCTAACCACTCCGTGGTGCGTGCTTTCGGTTGTTATAAGCAGGTTTAAGTATATATAAGTGTATTTTGGGCCACCAAAAAGTTAGGCGGACCACTGCTGTGATCGATAACCGAAGCAGCATTCGGTGAAGCAAGCCACTTTCTACGGCACATGCACAAACACTGTCGTGCACAGAATTCCGTCTTCGTGCGGCCAGACATATATAAATGAAAACTGTCCCATGGAAATTCGTGAGCTTGCGTCTGAGCACTGCCTGTCTTCATGGAACGGCACGCAAGGAAAAGTGATTACGGATACCAAATTACAATTATGCACTCTACCACAGCACGCGAGAAATTTCATAGGCATATATGAGTGGCGTAAAAAATTGAGAAAGCAGATTCCACTTTGGAAGTTCAATAGGGATTCTAGGAATAGGCAGGATCACTGTTGTATTTGAATAAAGAAATGTATTGCCTAACGTTTTTTTTTTTTTTTCGCTCGCAGCTGCTTTCGAAAAGTGTGATAAAGAACTGTTGCACGTTTCGTTCCTCTTGTTGCAAAAAAACTAATAAATCTGTACGTTAAAACTCCACACTACGAAAGACGCACCGAGTACCGAGTGCGTCATTTACGAGTGGTCCAAAAGCAAGCGCTTTCCTAGGGGTCGCGGGCATACAGTTTCTTACTCTTACCTAGAGGGAAAGCTGTGCTGCCGTCTATGGGAGTTTACATGGAGTTTCCAGACGGCCAGTTCAGCCACCATGGGCGCTCAAAGCATCATGGGCCAGAGAGCTACCGAGTGCAGAACTACAACTTTTGGCCAAAACTAATGCAAAGATAAGCGTTGTTCTACCGTAAATAATGTCCTAAGATTAAATATTGTGACTATAAATTGCAAAAAGAGAGAGAAACAGAATGCCAGTGTGAGATTTATCCAATATAAGCGATGGCTCTTTCTCCTATTGGCTTAGTTTTGAGCAGCACAAATACCAATATTTCGCACTTAATAGGCAAAATTTGAAATTAAAAAAAAAAAAACGTTACAAAAATATTTATGGTTGTGCAATCACTGAAAGAAGTTTTTAGAGACATTTCGGGAAACAAAAACCATTTATTGGCGACGTCTGCTTTTGCGCCTTCGCTACTATGGCTTTCGCGGTCTATGTATACGCACCTTCAAATGATGATGATGACGAAAAAGAAACATCGCAGTAACGCCACTCCATGTACTCGAGAAAAACCGACTGTCCCGCAACAAGTAGCACACCGGCCCATGATTCTTAGCGCGCCCATGGTGGCTGCAGTGCAGCGCCCTCAGCTTTCCCTCTAGTTAGTGTAAGGAACTCTATGGTCGCGGGTAACGCGTGGAAGGCGTTCACTGGAGCCTCTTCAAAGTGCACGACATGCATCCTTCCGCAGGTGTTCTACCTGGAGTACGCGCATTCGTTGTGCGAAGGACCTTCTCGGCGGCTGACGCAGCCCGGCGGTCCGCATTGGGAGCGTGTCAACGGGGCTCTAGCCAACGATGTGGCCTTCCAACGGGCCTTCCAGTGCCGCCCGGGGAGCCCAATGCTGCCCGACAAGTCCTGTCCGTTCTGGGAGTAACGGCTCATTTTCTCGACGACGCCCCGAACACAAAGCTTCCCAAGCTTCTTCCTTTCCTCCACTACCCCGCGTGACACCTGATCGAATAAAAGAATACAGTAAGGCACGAAGCTAGGGTGTACGCAAGGTGGGCCCTTGCTATCGCATATACAAAAAGTCTCCGATTCCCACGTTTTAGCTTGGAGCGCACGGACGATGTGTAAGGTATAGTTGGCGTAATACGTTTCGTCCCTGCACCGTTCGTGATGGCTTAATTGTTGCCACGCACCGAAATATCGAACTTTACTTGCTTGCACTGCATTTGCACTGCTCGAGACTATAAATTTGTGCACTACAGAAGTAGTATAATTGAACAGTGGATGACCAGAAAGGGTCCCTATGCAAATATATATATATATATATATATACTTCTGAACAACTGCGGAATCCGAGAAAATTGTACACACAGTGGCGCGCGCGTGCCAGCCAATGAAATTGGAGCGCACGGACGATGTGTAAGGTATAGTTGGCGTAATACGTTTCGTCCCTGCACCGTTCGTGATGGCTTAATTGTTGCCACGCACCGAAATATCGAACTTTACTTGCTTGCACTGCATTTGCACTGCTCGAGACTATAAATTTGTGCACTACAGAAGTAGTATAATTGAACAGTGGATGACCAGAAAGGGTCCCTATGCAAATATATATATATATATATATATATATACTTCTGAACAACTGCGGAATCCGAGAAAATTGTACACACAGTGGCGCGCGCGTGCCAGCCAATGAAATTGGAGCACTGTATCGAATAAAGCAACGCATGTGTGCGACTGCAATTTCATGGAAATATATTTCGAAATACTGCAGAAGCATGCATGACCCAGGTAAGAGTGAATATATGCATTATGTGCACGATGAAAACCTTGAAAGCATACCTTTTTAACAGAGCTATGAAGGATATGTGAATGTAGATTTTAGCTAGGAAATAGATGTTTCACTCAGAAGAAATTCTTATGGCGAAAAATTATATGGCGACCACGAATTGGAATCTTCCACTATTCTGGGAAGAAATATTAAAAACAGTGTTAATTTTAGCAAAAACTCCCGCAAGTTAATGGTCTTCAACATTGGTTCATTATGTAGGAGGTTTAATGCACCCATGTACCGTGGGTTTATATTCCCCTGACAAGCTACCTAAAGCGAAATGACAGCAAAACATGCGAACATGCCAAATTCCAGCTTCGTTTCTTACTGTTGCAGCCATGTCTCCACGCCGCGAGTGAAGCTTTTTTAAAGTCTGCATAGCGCACCTTTTAGCGGTCCTAAAAGATGATAACGAGATGGAAACATGTAAGAACTTTAATAAAAACAAAGGGCAGTACGGGGAAGCAATATTTGACAACCGCTTCTTCTGCTCTCCCCCGCCACGGTGCCTCAATGGATAAGGTGCTCTACTATTGCATCTATGGCAAGGACATGTGATAAAATCCTGGCCATGGCGGCCGCTTTTCGATGGAGGCGAAAAGCAAGTTGCCCGTGTACTTGTGCGATGTCACCGCACGTTAAAGAACCCCAGATGGTCAAAATTTCCGGAGTTCTTCACTACGGTGGTTCTCACAGCCCAAGTCGCCTCGGCACGTTAAACGCCATAAATCAAAACAACCCAAATCGAACCTTTTGTTCTGGCGCAAGAGTGCAAATCCCTGCCCTTGCATGCGAACAAGAGCCTATGGGTGAACAAGAGCATGCATGATGCATGCACGTCCGCTGTATCATTTCTGAATTTCATCAATTTTACTCGAAGCATATACAGCTCGTTCTATCGAAAAGGTGTCGCCGTAACTCTGAATTGGGGAAAAACCTGTCGGGAAAATACACACGGGATTTCATAACAAAATTTTGACGAAAACGTTTTTGTGCACATTCAAGATGGCGTATTTTGTTGTTGTGGCTGTAGGAAGAAGGAAATGAAAATACACGGGCCTGCCGCACAGCACGCGGACGCCACTTCGTTTCGCCTCCATCGAAACGCAGCCGCCGCGGTCGGGATCGAACCCGGGAACTCCGTCCGGCACAGTAATCTGACGTCTTACTACTGCACCAACGCGGCGGGGCAGGCTCTACCTGGCATAGTGAAGCTTTCGTTTCAATTGTAAATTTGTTTAAAAGAAACAAAAAAGACGCAGTGTCTGTAGTCAAGGTCACTTAAAGGTCAGATTATCAGTCGGGAAGTGCGGCTTTATCTGGCGTATTGAAGCTTTTGCTTCCCCAGTCGAAAAAAAAAAAAAGCAAACAACAACTGCAGAACCATGTCAAAAATGCGACAAAATGTTCTGTAGTTCTCCTGTAATTATAAAATTTTTCTGTAGATGTGTACTATTCTGTTGTTTTGTAGTTTTTTCTGTGGTAGTTTTCTGTTTGTTGTTATACTATTTTGCTGTAACTACAGAATGTTCTGTTGTCACGACAGATTATTTGCCAAAAGCCACACAGAAATTGTCGTAATAGAAAATTTCTGTAGCCTTTTCCAACTGGGTCAATATGAAAAAGAAAAAAACCGCGGCTTTGCCGAAAGGGCAATGTTACAGGGGCTATCGCGGCTACTCTCAAGGTGAATCTTGAGCGTCCCTTAATTCAAAGCGTGAAACCATGCATGACCATACTTAACTGAGCTTTCGCGATTGTATCACTAGGATCAAGCCATATTTACCCCCCCCCCTCCCCCCCTCCATCCCAAATTTTTTTCGCTCACTCTCATACGGCATATTACATGAACGACAATCTTCTTAGTGAAGGAGGTTCCTGCTCTTATTTTTGTAGGTCAGACTTGGAGTCCTCTTAATTCCTTTGTCACCATTAGTCCCGCATCCTCTGTAATGTGTGTCATTGACGCCCGTCTTCCTGCACAAGCCCACAGAAGGTGGCGAGCATTCACCTCTGCAGCCAGTCTGGAACACTCTGAGCAGGTAGCGGGTCCTATATCTTTTTGAGAACCACATCGGCACATGACCAAGGGATATGGACCGCACCAGCCCTTAATTATCCTTCTAACGGATACCACCTCCAAGCGCAGCGGGCAACGAAGAGGGTAGGAGTCCATTATAGTGTTTGTAACTTGGTGTATATACGGTTGTCAACTTTGTTTAGCCTTCTCTGCATCGTCTTGTGTCCAGTGTATCTGGATGTGTGCCTTTGTTTTCTTATTGAGTGCATGGATATCCTGTGTTACACATAATATATTCGTCATATCATTTCGAATCTATGTATACAGGTCAAGCTGGGGTCTAGTTTGCGATGGGGATTTGTAACGATGACATATGCACTGATGCCAATCATGGAAGGTGTAGGTGCTTCCCAGAGATGTGAGACAGTTACCATGCATTCCTTTTCCCCAAAACAAAACAATGCAAATACGTCAAACACTTTGCCAAACTGTGCCAGCCTCTCGATGCTAAAATTTCTCGGAATAAATTGGCGGTGTTAAATGCGCCATCGCATCTGTTCCTATAACAGTTTGCCGTTTTCGCGTGATGACCCAGTTCCTGGTTTGCATACTGTCACGAAATCGGCGCCCATTTTCATCAAGCCGGTACAGCGCTAGGCGCGCGCGGCGTCGCGTGGAGAGCATGGAGAGAAAAGCCCCTTCCCCGCGCGGGAGAGCGCGTAGCTTTGTACGCGCTGCCGTGACCCTCTTTCCCATTGCCCGGGGAGGACGGTGGTTCATCGGCCTGGAATGTGCCAGGCCTTTCGAGAAAGTTCTATGGGACCTGGCCAATGACGACGCGCGGCTCGACTGGAGGAGAAGAGTGAGCTATAACCAGCGAAGTTATGTGTGTGTGCGCGCTAGCTCTGACGCGTGCTAACAAACAGACGCGGCGCGCCCTATTTAAAGAGACCGCGCCGCTTGACGAGTCAGTCAGTCAGTCAGTCAGTCAGTTCGTAATTTTTGCGACGTATTCGCCTGTGCTTCGGCTGGACTCCCGGGGATCACCCGCTGCTGGCAAGCCCACGGACTTTCAAGGGAGCGGCGCTCGTCTCGTATGGCGGCCACATCGTGACTCTTGAGGCGTCGGACTGCAACAGTGCCCGGTGAACAATTTGGTGTTTGTTTATGTACTCTCTCGTGTTTCATCTGTTGTAAAGCCTTTACGTTATTGGATACCTGTGTAATTGCATGCTTAGCGTTTGTATTCTGTGAACCTCTCGTCTGTTGTATTTCAAGTGATCTTGTGTATTCCTTTGTATCGTCTCTTGCTGTGCATAAATTGTTTTGTTTGTTACTTCTGACTCCGATCCTTACTCGGGTTTGAACCGGCGACCGCTGGGCACCAAACGACCACCCCCTTCTGTCACTACAAGGTAGTTGAATTCCGGCTGAGCTTGCCACGCAGGTCGAGGGCATCTCCTTTGCGACCGGAACAGCTACCCCCACTCACTCTAAGGGTGTCTGGGAGTGTGCGCACCGTTAAGGGCGCATCGTTAATAATACTCCCTTAATTATTAACGGGTGACAATTATTCTGGCGTCCGCGACAGGACGTTTGGTGCATTCAAGCCCAGAGGACGGAGAACGAGTTGGAAGAGTTTACGAAGAGGTCGTAAACGGCGTAACAGCAGAGCGATAGCGAGAGGTACCGCGCTGAAGCGGTTGTGAGGGTCCATTGAGAGTGCTATATGTTAGCATTAGGCAGTTCAGATTGAAGATGAATCTCGAGGAGATTATTGCGTTGGGCCTAGAGAAAGGTCTTAAAGGAGCTGAACTGCGTGAATGGGTGGACCGAAAAGAAAGAGAGGTTCGAGAAGAGGCTGAGAAGGAAAGAGAGAGTCAGCGAAAAGAAAATGAGAGGCAAAGGCTGATTTTATAGAAGCCTCTGCGAATGAAGAACAGAGGAAAAGATACAAGGCAGAGAGCTCTCGAGTAGCTGCTCAAAAAGCCCGATTAGGGGCGCCAAGGGAAAGGGCAAGAGCCCGAGAAGTAACCGAAATAACCCATTTTGGGAGAGAAGAAAAAGAAAGCGCCCGAGGAAGGGCAGTGAAATATAAAAGGGCGCAAGAAACAAAATTTGACCACCAGGAGAAAATTCTTTCATTGAAGGTCAAAGAAGCGCCTATGAAGAGTGAGAGGCAGCAGACAGCGCTAGCCAAAGGAAGGGGCAATAGTGAGAAATTATTCCGGCCCCAAGTGAAATGCTACAGGTGCAATAAGGTAGGGCACTATGCCTCGGATTGCCGTAGCAACCTTGTGCACACAGGAATGGTTAATTGTTTTAGTTGTGGTGGTAAGGGACATAAAGCAGTGCATTGTCCAAGGAAGCCATTCCTACAGCCGTCATGCGTCTGCGATTCTTCATTTGACCGCTGCGATGAAGACGTCGGCATCGACAGTGTGCAACAAAAGAGCTGGGAGAAAACTCCAGTATTATGCACAGTTGCGTGCACCGCGCCGGGATCCAAGAGTGCTGGAATTCCGGTTCTCAGCGGAAAAATTCGAGGCAAATCAATTTCTGTACTGACAAGCACAGGGAGCACTGCAGTGTTTATAAAAAGAAAATTAGTTCTTGATGAAGAGCTTACCGGAGAAATGACTCCTGTGCTTTTCCTCGATGGTTCCGCTAAACTGTTTCCTGAAGCCAAAGTGCATGTGAAGACTCCGATCTTCACCGGCGTTGTGACTGCGATATGCATGCAACACCTAGTGTACGATGTAATCTTGGGTAGCATCAAGGACGCGGGACCACCAAATCCCGGAATTTGTCACTCCGACGAGGCTGAAAAGATGTTTGCTCCCAAAGCAAAACAAACTCTGTCTGATGAGTGGTGTACACTAGGTATGCCTAGACAGACAGAAATGAAGGCTCAGGGCACAAAGTTCCAACTATCTGACTCTGGAGAGAAAATGGGCATTACTATCGAGGTTGACGAACTAGAAAATGTTGCTAAGTGCTCCACTGCTTACTGCCCGGCTGCGGAACCGCCGCTGCATGCGGCTATATTGTTTGAAAAGGTACCGACTGGCTCCCTGACAACCACTGAAGAGGGTGAGACTAGCTCCAAGGGTCAGAGTAGGGTTGTGGAACAGTCCGTTCCCGCGACAGAAAGTTCAGAAAGAAAACACTTTTCTGGAGCTAAGATTTCTCAAGAAAGTGAGATTGTCCCCTCCAAAATGACAGGTTGCGGCGAAGCTGTGAAGGTAGTTATCAAGCCAGAAACCTCTTTCGTGTTTTCAACGCCTGAAGATGAAGACGGGCAAGATTGTAGCTCCTTATTAAATGACACCATGGCTGAGTACATGAGTGACCGGGATGAGGAGCTTTCAAATAACAGTGAGCACGAAAGCTTGGATGAAGGTGGCAGTGCAGTTCCTAACCTGGATTCAGAAATGGAAGAAAGCGAAGACTGCACTGCAATGAAAAAGTTCAAGAAGCATTTTAAGGAACGGGATGTAACTGAAAGTGAGGAGGATGAGTCTCCAGTTGCAACTGAGCTCTGCTTCAAGAAGGTACGACTGAAGGTCGTAAAGAAAAGAAAGAAAATGAAAAGGATTAAGGGAGAACAAAGTTCTCAAAAAGACGCTCCTTTCAGACAACAATGTTCTGATTATGCGGGTAAAACTGGATCAAATGTTCCTCGGCCAAAGGTGCGAATAAAAGTGGAAACGAAAAGAAACAAATCCAAACCTGCCAAGTCAGGCAAAGTCCACAGGGAAATGTCTCATAGAAAAAGAAGGAAGAAGCGGCTGAACGACTGGACGCGCAAGCGCATGAAGAGACGCCCAGACCGAGAAAGAATGAGACGGCCTGCTCGAAGCGCCGCTAGGCAAGGCAGAATTAGTTCTGGCCAAGCTTCCGATCGGAAAGCAGAACTCAAGAGTAGAGGGGGGAGCGAGATAAAATCGCGAATGAGAAGTACCATTAGAACCAGAAAAGGGAGCCGGACGCGCGAACGAAAGAAGCGCCAGTGCTTCGTAAGAAAGAGAACTGGCAGTTTGAGAAGAGCTCACCTGTTCCAAGGAAGAGCCACAAGCCGTTTTTGGAAATATAGGCGAAAGCATGCCTTACGTTGTGCGCTACATATTTGAGTAACTTTGTGGTTCTGTGTTGTTGATTCTTACGTGTATCCGACAACAGTGTAGTGCTATGTTTGTGAATTTCATAGCATTGATGTGTGAATTTTGTAATGGGTTATTACAGTTTGTGAAATTTGTGCAATGTGTGTGTTGTGGACATTTGCCCCATATACTTGTGAGCGCATGCATGTGCGCGCGATGTTCGTGGTTATTGTGAATATTGTGGGACAATATTCTTTAAGGGAGGGGCAGTGTCACGAAATCGGCGCCCATTTTCATCAAGCCGGTACAGCGCTAGGCGCGCGCGGCGTCGCGTGGAGAGCATGGAGAGAAAAGCCCCTTCCCCGCGCGGGAGAGCGCGTAGCTTTGTACGCGCTGCCGTGACCCTCTTTCCCATTGCCCGGGGAGGACGGTGGTTCATCGGCCTGGAATGTGCCAGGCCTTTCGAGAAAGTTCTATGGGACCTGGCCAATGACGACGCGCGGCTCGACTGGAGGAGAAGAGTGAGCTATAACCAGCGAAGTTATGTGTGTGTGCGCGCTAGCTTTGACGCGTGCTAACAAACAGACGCGGCGCGCCCTATTTAAAGAGACCGCGCCGCTTGACGAGTCAGTCAGTCAGTCAGTCAGTCAGTCAGTCAGTTCGTAATTTTTGCGACGTATTCGCCTGTGCTTCGGCTGGACTCCCGGGGATCACCCGCTGCTGGCAAGCCCACGGACTTTCAAGGGAGCGGCGCTCGTCTCGTATGGCGGCCACATCGTGACTCTTGAGGCGTCGGACTGCAACAGTGCCCGGTGAACAATTTGGTGTTTGTTTATGTACTCTCTCGTGTTTCATCTGTTGTAAAGCCTCTACGTTATTGGATACCTGTGTAATTGCATGCTTAGCGTTTGTATTCTGTGAACCTCTCGTCTGTTGTATTTCAAGTGATCTTGTGTATTCCTTTGTATCGTCTCTTGCTATGCATAAATTGTTTTGTTTGTTACTTCTGACTCCGATCCTTACTCGGGTTTGAACCGGCGACCGCTGGGCACCAAACGACCACCCCCTTCTGTCACTACAAGGTAGTTGAATTCCGGCTGAGCTTGTCACGCAAGTCGAGGGCATCTCCTTTGCGACCGGAACAGCTACCCCCACTCACTCTAAGGGTGTCTGGGAGTGTGCGCACCGTTAAGGGCGCATCGTTAATAATACTCCCTTAATTATTAACGGGTGACACATACCCATTTCCACGTATGGTTAACGAAAAACATTTATGCTCGGAGATTGAGACATTTTACATAAATGGACTGCATGCATGTTTTAATGCTTCATAACGTTATGCCCATCTTCATACCAACTTTTAAGCAGAACGGAAATATTAAAACAGTAAATAATTGCTTATTTTTACTTATAAACTCATAAATACTTGTCTAAGAATTCACCAAAAAACAGCGCATTCACCAACGAGCTGTTATATAGCCAATGAGCAGCGTGCTCGCTTCGCAAAATGGAGATCCTGGGTTAAAATCCCAGCGCAACCCACATTAACCCAATTTTCTTTTCAGGTCAGTTTTCTTTGATCGCAAGAACCTCCATGAGATCTATAGCAAAACTCGAGACTGATATGTTTATGAAGGTTATAATTTGCTTGTGTTGGGATTTTCCGGTCACTATCATCAAACACCGGCGGCAGGCACTGTCGCGTCAAAAGCGTTTTCGTAAGTTCCAGTGAATGCTCGATAGGGATGCGTGGCCGTATTGTGTCACGTTGCGGTGTAAGAAAGAGGTGCGAAGCGGATGTCGCATTTATTAGAAACGCACATGGTTACGAACAGTGAGCAAAAAAAAAAAAAAAAAGAGAGAGAAGCCCCATACAGGATAATCCAAGGCGTTTCACCAGAAGCTGCAGCTGCGTCGTGGCCGCATGGCGAATCCGCGACGGCAATGGAACGCCCTGTGGAAGCTGGGGTCGTGCGCTAACGCCACGTCGACGCGCTGCCTAGCGGGGCTCTCTGCGTGCGCCAGGAAATGCCGGAAGGCCCACTCGTCGTCGTACGCCTGGCACGCCGATTCAGCGTACGAAACGAAGAACAACTGCTCCGAGCTCCAGGCCTGAGCGTCGGCCAGCCGGTAGTCGGTTGCGTTGCACCGAAGCCGCTGCACGCCAAGCCGGAACTCTCCATGCGCCAGCGCCACAGCTGCATGCTCTAACACGTCGCTGATGGCTGCCGCGGCAGTCTTGGGCACCGGCACGCCGTCCAGTGGGTCGCGGAGCACTGGGAACCGTGCCAGGAAGCATGCCTGCACGCGCTGATAACGCGCGTGTGAAGCTGGAGTCCACGAGGATGGCTCGGCCAGCGCCACCCGCAGCAGTGCCTTGGACAGCCCCACACCAAGCCTGGTTGAGCGCAGCAGGGCTACATAGGGCGAGGCGCCGGCGTCCGCCACTGCCGCCAGCAGTGGTACGTACAGAACACCGGCCCGCTCTTCGACACGGCGCGAGAAGAGGCTTTGCGGCGACGGATCTCCCAGCGCGACCGCGGCGAAGCGCTCCGCGACGGCGCCCTGATAGAGCTCCAGTGCGCCCGAGCGATGAGATAGCGGAGCAGACGTAGAACTGAGCTGCGGGGAGGATGGCAGCTCCACTCGGGTTGCCTCGACTTTCGCAATGACTTTTACTTTCATCACGTGGTCCATCCAGGACAGGGAGCGGACACCATCTATGATGTGCCGCTTCGTGTCGTTCGTCAATCTGTGCAGGTCCGTGAGGTTAAGCCTGTTTTTGTAGATCCGGTATCCAACCTCTAATATATGAGATGGTGCTGCCCTCTCTGACATTCGGAGGCAGCTCCGCTCGCGGTGACCAGGGGGAACGGCTTCAGCAGCGTTGTCGGGAGAGAACGTCCACAAATGGTCCACAGCGTAATAGCCTAAGTAATTGTGCGCTGCTCGTAGTGACACGGTGTTCACCAGCAGCTTCAGCTCGTTGCCGTACTTAGGTGATTCAAGCTTGGCACGAACGTTCTTTCCATTCAAGTCGATGAGGTCTCCCACTGAGGCACCCAGGAAACTCATGAACGATGTCTTCGCGCTGTACACGGACGCACCTCCATTGACAGCGTTCAAGTTTGCCAATCGCAGACATAAATTTAACACCTCCATCGCTCTCGTCGTGGTCTCGTTTTCGTCCGCTTCGACAAAGCTCATCGTCCTCTTCACCTTCTCCACAAAGGACGTCAACGTGGCATTATCCCGAAAATCACGAATGTGCAGCGGCACCGCTGCGCGGCCCAGCACAACGGTGACGATGGACTGCGGGCTGCGCTCCACGCGCACGCTAAGCAGCGTGGCCAAATTCAGTAGCCGGACCAACCGGCCCGCAGCGTGCCAGACGTCCCGACCCAGTGGTGCTTCGTGAAACGGCCAGCCCACGAGCCCAGACGAATTAAGCAGCTGGATAAAGGGCGCATTGCCCAGTGCAACGATGGCGCGGCCGTCCATGCAGCTCTTCCAGACAACCGATGCCGGGTCCTCCCCCTGCAAGTGCCGCCAAACGCCGTCCTCCAAGTCTCGCAGCACGACATCGTCTGCGCTCATCACGACAGCACGTGGGTGCTTGGCTCCCCAGTGGCGCGAGCAAACGTAGTCGTAAAAGCTGTCACAGGCTCCCGACGAGGACAGCACCTTGGTTAGGCGGTCGGCTTCGGCTTTACAGTCAGGCGCATGACAGAGCTTGTAGCCTCTCGCGAGCAGCGTCGAGGCAAGACCGGATAGATTCAAAAGCCACGGGCCATGCATGACGGCACCCTCCTCCTCTTCCTCGATTGTTTCGCGACTCTCGCGGTAGCGGCCGTACTGCCCAATGAGTGCTATCACACATGCCGCAATACCTAGGGTGAAAATTACGCTTAGCACGAGATTACCCTGGGTAAAATTTCGCCGCATAAAGTTGTACGGTGCCATCCAAGGGTTTTCGACAGGTTTGCCTCCGTAGGGCAATGAAGTTGCTCCGCTGAACGAAGACGTGGTAACTGTCGATGAAAAGTTGCTTGGCTGGCGCCTGATATTGTATCCGAGCTTCCAGCTGTCGCTGCTGCTTGAACTCGTGCCGAAAGTGTTATTCTGGTACCCGAGTAGGGGCGCTGAAGCCGTGTATGAAGTGGGCAGCGGAGGCGTAGCGGGTGGTGTCTGGATTTCAACTGTGAGCGAACGCTGCTTAGTTGGCAGTGGAACCTCTGACAGCGGCATAAGCTGAGGTTCACCGACAGCAGGACGCATTGTGAACGACGATTGCGGCAAAAGCGGCATGGATGTTTGAACCGGTGGCAGTACCGGTGGCGGAAGTGGCGGCGGAATAGGAGGCGGCGGAATCCGCTGCGGAACGGGCGGCGGGATGGGTGCTGACATCGCAGCCGACAGCGGTGCGGGAGGGCTCGGCATCCCACAGGGCGGTAGAGCTGGAGGCGGAAAAGAGGGAGGCTGCATCACATTGGTGGTCATCATCATGGACACTGGCCGAATGCCCTCAGATGACTCGAATGGCATGGGCGGTATGTCGGCCATCGCCGGCGGCCCGTAGCCCATCACGTAGCGCGGAAAACGCGGTGGTACACGCTCAAAGGAACGCGCCCTGCGGCGCATGTAGTTCATCGTAGGTGGCATCATCGAGTCGCCGTAGTAGAGCGCAGGCGGGCTGGCATACATAGGACGTCCAGGCCTGCCCGGGATCTCGGGGTCTTCTCCGTAGTAGCGGCACGGCGGGCGCTCCTCGTAAGAGCGGCGGCGGCGGTGCCGGCGGCGGCGTCTTCGGCGGCTTCGACGGCGCGACCCGCTGGATGAACTGCTTGTAGAGCTGCTCGAGCGGCGGCGCGATGAGCGCCTGGACCCCGAGTGGCGTCGCCGTCGCCGGCTCCCCGAACGCCGCGGCCGCTCGTACTCGTCGTCGTGTCGGGGAGCGAGCCGTGTCTCCGACGGCGGAGACGGGATGGTGGGCCCTTCGATGATGACGGACCTCTGCACCACCATTGGAGGCGTCACTGTGCCGCCGCCACAGTTTGAGCACTGGGACGACGTACGGCGCACTGCCTTGTCGGGTTGCTGGGCTATCCGTTGTCGGGAGCGCGACCGTGACCTGCTCTTTGGTTTGGGCAGCTGGTAAGCTTTCTGTGAACCGCTGCCACTAGAAAGGGCGGCAGAGCTTCCATCTCCAAGGACAACGTGGGTGACGATACGGTACCTTTGAGAGACAACGCTACTGTCTGAGGTGTCGGATGTTGTTCTGCTGCGGTGGTGGCGCCGCCGTTTTGACCGTGTAGTGCCAGCCGGAAGGTATGCTTCTCGTTGTATGCGTTGTCGTGAGCTTCTCAGTAGGTCATCCGTTTGAGTGGACTTTGAACTCTTCGGAGATGCCGTTCGGCTTACCGCGGCAGTCGGCTGAGTCACACCTGTCGTCGCTTTGGAAGTTGCCGGAGACGGCGTTTTAGCATCGCCGACTTTTTCTATCGACGATGATGGACTAGATGATACTGGTGATGATGTGGCACTGCTTGACTTCTTTTTCTTTCTTGACTTCTTTTTCTTCGATTTCTTCTTCTTCTTCTTCTTGGACTTTCTCTTTTTCTTGGACTTTTTCTTCCTCTTTTTCTTCGATCGCTTTTTCTTTTTTTTCTTAGACTTCTTTTTCTTTTTAGACCTCTTCTTTTTCTTCCTTTTCTTCTTGGACCGCTTCTTTTTCTTCCTTCGCTTTTTCTTTTTCTTGGCGTCATCTTCCATGACGTACGCAGTAACAGTTGTCCGAAGTGGGTCCCCGGCGCTGAGAAGGGCAGCCTTTGTATTGGCGAAATCTTTGTCAACTGTGTCTTGAACAAGTCCCGTCACCGACTCTAACATCAAGCAGGCGGAATGCAAATCGGCAACATCGGGTCTGTTGACAGCCTCCATGCCGAAAACGTCCGGCCGATTGACGGCAACTTCGACTCTTGCGTTGAGACCTGGAAATGAAGGCAGTCGCCGAGGGTCGACATCTATGTAGGTCTTCGAAACTCTCTTCGTCAATGATGTTTCTGAGAAGCCGACATCAATCGACTTTCGAGCTTTAGCTGACATTCCAGAACCCATAGAATCTATGTATGTGGACCGCGAAGATTTGCGACGCTTTCGTTCTCCGGTCATCTCGTGCTGCTTGGATGTTGCAGAGGCTCCCGATATGGTCATATTTGCGGGATAAGTTTCGCTTTGGACTACTTGATCCAGCACTTGAAAACAGTCATGGACAATTTCCGCCACCGTTTCAGCCCCTGGGGGTTCGGTATAATTAATAGATTCAGGGTAAAGCTGGCGTTGAACTACATCGTCCATAGCTTGAAAACAGCCTTGGACCATCTCTACGACAGTTTCAGCTCCCGGTGTATCGGTGTATTTAGAGGGTGGCACGCTGTATGTGTACTCACCAACCTCGGCCTCGTACATCCGATTTCTCCGAACTTTGTCAGACCCTCCCGTGTCCATCAGCGACGGATGGGTGCTCGCACTGTCGGCCCGAAATATATTGTCGGTGGAGCTCATGTCAAGTGCAGTCACTAGAAGATTCAAGACCTCGCTGTTTGGTTTTTCTGTTGCCGCTTGCTCAGTGACGTCAAACGAAAGAGCCGGATTGATGACAACCATATTGTCGGCCATTGCGGTTTCCCTGCGGGTGCCCTCCTCGAGTACAGTGACGACGGGCGGAGCAGTGGTGAGACCCCTCTGAACACCTACAACCTGCATTATAAACCTTTCATCTGCACTTGAGTCGACCTCAAGCTGTGCTCCGCGGCGCCCACTAGCGCAGTCGTCAATGATTACCGTTCCTTCAGTGGACCCTGTCTTCTCCGCGTTTGGTGGCACACTTTCTACTGTCAGTCTTGTCTTGATTTTCAGGTGCGAACCAACAGGTCCAAATCCGGGTGGAGCAAACAATGTCAAAGCCGGCTCTGCTTTCCGTTCCTGATCTGGCTTCGTGTCTTCCACGATGGCTTTGGGCGCCACAGTTGCCGGATAACGCTCAGATTCCGGTTGCGCTTTATCTATATTTCCACATACGTCGTACTTCTGAAACTTAAGCTGCTTTCGTGACGCTTCTTCCAGAGCATTACGCTGCTGTTCTTGCTTCGTTTCCTTGTACACCTTCTCCAACTGTTGAACTGTTTGAGATCTTTCGTGCTCTGTCTGCTGATCTTGATGTTGCACTAGCTGAGGTTGTACCAGCTGATTCCTTTGCAGCGCTGCATTAAGCGAATCGCTTTGCTCCTCGTATGCCTTTTCTAAAGCGAGCGCCCTTTGGTATCTCGGACGTTCAAATACTTGTTCCAGCTGGTACTGTTTTAACTGGGGGTCTAGTACCAGCTCCCGTCCTTGACGCGCTGCCTTCAACGCATCGCGTTGCTCTTTCTCGTACGCCTTCTCCAATTCCATTGCCCTTTGGTACCTCTGACGCTCCTGCTCTTGTTCCAACTGGTACTTTTGTAACTCGGGGCTCTGTACCAGCTGCCTCCCTTGAAGAGCTGCCTTTAACGTGTCGTGTTGGTCCCTCTCGTATGCTTTCTCTAAGGCGAGCGCCCTTTGGTACCTCTGACGTTCTTCTTTGTTTTGCTGGTACTGTTGTAACTGGGGGCATTGTACCGGCTCACTTTCTTGCTGTGCTGCCTTCAGCGTATCGCGTTGCTCCTTCTCGTACGCCTTCTCCAATTCCAGTGCCCTTTGGTACCTCTGACGCTCCTGCTCTTGTTCCTGCTGGCACTGTTGTAATTCGGGAACCTGTACTTGCTGCCTTCCTTGAAGAGCTGCCTTTAATGTGTCGCGTTGGTCCTTTTCGTATGTCTTTTCTAAGGCAAGTGCCCTTTGGTTCCTCTGACGTTCCTTCTCTTGTTCTTGCTGGTACTGTTGTAACTGGGGGCCTTGTAACCCACCCCTTCCTTGCAGCGCTGCCTTCAGCGTATCGCGTTGCTCCTTCTCAAACGATTTCTCCAATTCCATTGCCCCTTGGTACCTCTGACGCTCCTGCTCTTGTTCCTGCTGGTACTGTTGTAGCTCGGAGCCTTGTACCAGCTGCCTCCCTTCAAGAGCCGCCTTTAACGTGTCGCGTTGCTCCTTTTCGTACGCCTTCTCTAATGCGAGCGCTCTTTGGTACCTCTGACGTTCCTTTTCTTGTTCTTGCTGGTACTGCTGTAACTGGGGGCCTTGTGCCAGCTCCCGTCCTTGATGCGCTGCCTTCAGCGTATCGCGTTGCTCCTTCTCGTACATTTTTACCAATTCCAGTGCCCTTTGGTATCTCTGCTGCTCGTCTTCTTGTTCTGCTATGTGCGCTTCTTTCTGTTGCGTGATTTTCCACAGCTGAGCCCCCTGTTCCTCTTGATACGCTCTTTCAATATCCAGTGCTCTCCCGTATCTCTCGAGTTCGGTTTCTTGCTTCTCTGGGTACTGCAATCGCTGTTGTTCTCGTAGTGCCTTCAGCCTCATCGCTTGTTCCAGTTCGTAAGCTTTTTCCATTTCATGACACCTCTCGCGTTTTTCTCGTCTCTTTTGTCGTTCCTCCTCTTTAGCGGCTTCCTTTTCCTGTTGAATTTTCTTGAGGTGCTCAGCTTGTTCCAGTTCGTAATTTTTTTCCATGTCGTGACACCTCTCGCGTTTCTCTCGTCTTGTTTGCCTCTCCGCCTCTTCAGCGGCTTCTTTTTGCTGTTGAAGTTTCTTGAGGTACTCAGCTTGTTCCAGTTCATAAGCTTTTTCCATTTCATGGCACCTCTCGCGCTTTTCTCGTCTCTTTTGCCGTTCCTCTTCTTTAGCGGCTTCTTTTTCCTGCTGAAATTTCTTGAGTAGCTCAGCTTGTTCCAATTCGTAAGCCTTTTCCATTTCATGACACCTCTCACGTTTCTCTCGTCTTCTTTGCCTCTCCGCCTCTTCAGCGGCTTCTTTTTCCTGTTGAATTTTCTTGAGGTGCTCAGCTTGTTCCAGTTCGTACGCTTTTTCCATTTCGTGACACCTCTCACGTTTCTCTCGTCTTCTTTGCCTCTCCGTCTCTTCAGCGGCTTCTTTTTCCTGTTGAATTTTCTTGAGGTGCTCAGCTTGTTCCAGTTCGTACGCTTTTTCCATTTCGTGACACCTCTCACGTTTCTCTCGTCTTCTTTGCCGCTCCGCCTCTTCAGCGGCTTCTTTTTCCTGTTGAATTTTCTTGAGGTGCTCAGCTTGTTCCAGTTCGTAAGCTTTTTCCATTTCATGACACCTCTCACGTTTTTTTCGTCTCCTTTGCCGTTCCTCTTCTTTAGCGGCTTCTTTTTCCTGCTGAAATTTCTTGAGTAGCTCAGCTTGTTCCAATTCGTAAGCCTGTTCCATTTCATGACACCTCTCGCGTTTCTCTCGTCTTTTTTGCCGCTCCGCCTCTTCAGCGGCTTCCTTTTCCGGTTGAAATTTCGTGAGCTGCTCAGCTTGTTCCACTTCGTATGCCCTTTCCCTTCCCTCGAGATACTGGTACAGCTCCTGCTGAGCGTCCCTGTAGGCAGCTTGCTGTGCGCCTTGGTGATCGGACGCTGCTCGCAAACCATCCTGCAGCTTCTGCTGTTCCTCCTGCTTCCACTTGCTGAACAGACCATCCTGGCCACCCTCCAGTGCCTGGTGCTCTGATTGACTCGACGCTGATGAATGGCGATGTTTCTTACGTCTGCGCCTCTTTTTTTTCTTCGATGAAGACATCTCGACCGGACTTGCTACCATCGGAGCCCCCACTGCGCCACTGGAAGTCATCAAAAAACCGGTAGGGTCTGCCTCCTGCCCAGAAAGGGACGTGCTACTATAGTCCTGGGAAGAGGAACTACGGTGCTTCTTTCGTCTGCGGCGTTTTCTGGATTTCTTTGAGCGCCTTTTCCTGGGTGACATTGTGGGCTGCTCAGGGGCCAGGTACGTGGGCTGCACAGCTGCCGGCGGTTGGTCGATGAAAGCCGCGTCCATGCCCCTCTCATTCATCGGAGGACTTGATTCTCCGGACAGAAGCTTGGACACGGCATCGGACACATACTGCGATAGCGAGGCAGCCAAAGACTCTTCCGTAGACGACTCGCCGGTGGTCGCGGTCGTGCTGCCCTTGCTGCGCCTCTTCCTCGACTTCCGTCTTTTTCTGTGGCGGCTCCTGCGGCTTTTAAGAGGCAGCGAGCCGCTGCTGTCGGGTCCCTGGAGCTGAGGTGGCTCAGCAGCGCGTGCCCTGCCGCTCGGCGAGCGCACCAGCCTTCGCACCTCGGACGAGCTGCGCTCTTTCTCGAACTCTTGCACTCGGATGTCGCGCTCGAAGGACAGCTTTCTTCCCGGCTTGACGACCTCTTCGCCCCAGAAGCGGTCGTCCTTTTTGTCTCCTGCAGACAAAATAACGACACACTTGAGGATATTTCGTTACAACACCGTTTTGTTCGCCGCCGCAGCGAAATGAAATTTCCGACCTGTTGATATGACTGGGATTAAATCATCCAAATAAAAAAAATTGCTGCGGCTTAGCTCTGGTTAACCCTAGTTGAATTGCGAAAGCAACGGCGGAAGCGTCTTTTGCCTGCTACATTATTCCCACATCACGGCCTATCAGTATAAGGTGCTACATTATTGGGGACACTTAAGCTCATTCTTTAAGGGCATATGACGCGAGAATGTAAGCTACCAGCCCACATATAAAGCCACGCTTCAGCCAAGCCGCATGGACGTGCCTGCGTGGCGTAGGGGTAATGGCAATGCAAACGGTTCTGGCAGGCTGATTCTGATATCAACCTCCCATATGAAAAGAGCGACCCAAGTAGGCAGCTCCTGCCCGTGGCATAGGGGTAACGTGAATTCAAATGTCATGGTAGACTGATTTCTTTTTATGAGGAGGCTAGCTAAGCCTCTTCACGGCATAGCTGCGGCCACCCGAGGTCTCGCTTTGGCTGTCGTAGTGTTGCTTTCGCAACAAAATTGTCGCCCAGCCTCCTCACATTACCACACAGACATGACTGAGAAAACCGGCCCGAACGAACTGCAGAAGACTCATGAAGAGTGCAGTGCCGACATGGAAATGCGCGGGCGGCAGTGTCACCGACTCCGCCAGGTTGACATGCCTTATCAGTCGCGAGCAATAACTTGTGCTAAGCGAGGTGAGTAGCTTTTCTCTATAGATTTCCTGGCGGTCGTATCGGGAGCGGTGAGCAGTCATGTATGTATGCCTGCGGCGAACCTCGTGCAAACTGAAAATAGAGACCTGGATCTCATGTAAAGAAATCCGTCACTATATCACCTCTCGAACAAATGCCGAGACGGTCCGCTTCGAAATGCATTCAGGCCGCATCGAGTAAGAGTAGCTTACCAATGGAGACGTCGAGGCGGTAGTCGTACCCATCTTCTCCGGGGTCTGGTGGCAACGGCGGGCTCTTCTGCGCCATCGCAGACACCGCCGGCGGCCGCCTCGGGGAACGACCAGACGCGCGTGCCTGCAGCTGTCCCTCTTCTTCTTTCTCATTGCCATTTGCAGATTTACACTAAAACTGCAAAGAACAATATAGAATGTAATGGCAGCTTTAGCGTCGGCCATTTCGTGCTCCCGCGAGCGTGATAAAAGGTGTGCTTAGAATCGAGGAAATACGTTAGAGAGAGAGAAAACTTTATTTTTCAGCGATTTAGATGGTTTTTGCCTTGGGCTGCATTCAGATGCTCCAGGTGGCCGGCAGTCCAAGTCTGTCAGCGACCTCTTGCGCTCTTGCCGAGGCCCGGGACTGGACGTCTGGGTCCCGGCTGGCGAGAACAGCTTCCCAGTGTTCCAGCGAGGGTGATGGTGGCATGCTCGCTGCACAATTGGCAGTACGGATTTACTATGTCTGGAAAGATTTTGGCATACGTCCAGGGGTTTGGCTGCGACCGCGTTTGCAGCCGCCGCTACGTGGTAGCCTGTTCTCGGCTGAGCGAAGCGTGCGGAGGAGGCAGGCTCGCCCTGAGCTCTTCGTAATAAGTAGTAATGGAATCACTGAGAATGGTGCAGGTTCCGTTTTGAACAATTCCTAGGGCTATTGCGGCCTCTTCTGCCTTTACTCGGCCCGTGACCACCGTAGCTGCTACCCTGCGGGAGATGCTCAACGCGCTCAAAGTGAAAGCCTCCTTTCCTGTAATGTTGTATTTTGCCGCATCAACATACACGGCACTATCATTCCCTTGATACTTTTTGCCTAATGTCTTGAGGAAATACGGTATGTCGCTCCTGCCAACTTGGGCAACGTAAAAAATGTTCCAGTGACTCTAGGGCAGCATGCATCGCAGTCCTCCTCGCGAGCATTAGCGGCAGTTGGCACATGATATGGCTGGGCACTGACTGACGGGAGAATGTTTTTGCAGATCGTCAATACGCAATCACGTGACACATGGGTGACGTAACCTACACGTACGTCACGTACGCGTATCTCACGGAGTCTTTTTCTTTTTTTTTCCTTGTAAGAGGAAGCGCTCGCGGCAGTTTTGTCCACGCCATGGCTCCTCCTCCAACAGTCTTCTCCCCTCCCCCATGGCTCCAAGCAGTAAACAGAATTTTCTTCCCCCGGGGGAATGAGTGAGCACAGATTTTGTGCGTTCGCAGTCTTTTGCATTCGTTCTCTTTCTTCCGGTGGTCTGGCGGGGTACGTTAGAGCTGGTATTCGAAGCGACGCAGGGACTTCTGCTTCCTCACTACAATGAAAACGTGCAAGAGTACTGACCTTATGCGGGGCCTCAAATATATTGAGTACCTGCGCATGAGTTATTTGCCCACGCGCGCGCCCACACACATGCAGTTTTTTAGTGGCAAAAAGCAAATAACTTTACAGCATCTTGCGCGTAAGCTGTGAAATTATACAAGATATGTTACTTAGCTTACGGATAAGTTACTATATATAGTTGCTGTATGTACATAATTGAGGTGTAACTTTTAAGGTGCAAAAGCGGCTGATTGAGCCAAGTAAACGACACAGCAAATCTTCAGCACTCCCTCCGCTGCCTCTCAAGCCAAACCAGCCCATACCTCACAGCTAGGAAAAAAGAAGAAAGGAAGCAAGCGTGCATACTGCTTTACCGAGGGCAGCTCCAAGCCGTCACTCGTTTATTGAGACCACGCTGTCTACGTTGGCTAGCCTTCCCGCCCCTGAAGCCCCTTTATTGAGGGGCTTTACCTACGCCTCCTTTCAACCTCTCCCCACTAATAGGAAAAAAAAAAAACAAGAAAGCGGGCGTGCTGTTAAGTGCGGACGGCTAGACGCTCTCCCTCCGCCAGCTCAAAGCCGCGCTACGTCAGCCAAGCGCTTTTCTCACTGCCCCAGTAGAATTAAAAAAAAAAAAAAAGCAAAACGTCGACAGTACACGCAGAAGTGATGTATAGCTCTACGCCACTTTTGTGTCACGTAATTGCGCGTTCACGATCTGCAAAAATACCCTTCCCTGACTGATAGACCAGCGACCGAGAGAATGTTTTTGCAGATCGTCAATGCGCAATCACTTGACACATGGGTGACGTAGGCTGCACATCACGTACGCGTATCTCACGGAGTGGCGGAGTCTTTTTTTTTCTTTCCTTGTAAGAGGAAGCGCTAGCGGCAGTTTGTTTTGTCCACGCGCCATGACTCCTCCTCCAGCACTCTCCCCTCCCCCATGGCTCCACAGTACTGACATGACTATGGGCAGCAGAAAAACAGAATTTTCCTCCCCCGGAGAAATGAGTGAGCGCAGATTCTGTCTTTTGCTTTCGTTCTTTTTCTGCCGGTGGTCTGGCGGGATTAGAGCTGGTATTCGAAGCGACGCAGGGACTTCGAGTCGCGAGTCTGCTTCTTCGCAGCGCTCTGCGGGGTTTGTGAGTTTGCTTCCAAAGTATCGACCTTATGCGGGGTCAATATATTGGTACCTGCGCATGAGTTATTTGCACACACGCGCGCCCACAAACATGCAGTGTTGAAATTATACAAGATGTTCTTAGCTTATGGCGCAATAAAGCCTGTTTGAGTACGTAACTCGGTGTTTGTCCCATCTGGCCCGAACCCGCCGCATTGGCGACTTCCCGCACCGCGTGAATTGGGGGTCACAGCTGTCTTCTAAGGCTAGCACGATGGGGCTAGAAGGCGCGTCTATAACCTCACGTACGTTGGTCGCCAAGAATGTGGGGATACACACAAATCCCCTGCCCCCATTATAACGGCCACGCGCAATTTTCACGCTAGTTGCGCGCGCCGTCAGGGAGGTTGATGTAGGAGAGGGCACAATGGCTACCCGCCACCGCCTATCCCGCAGCGACACCGCCCGGGTTTCCCTGTCCGAGACGTGGAGTGCGCCTGTCGCAACTCCCTCGGGCTCTTCGGCAGTTGATCGCGCACGGCCACTGTTCATGATTTCCGCCGGATAGACCGTCGCTGTCACCGAACAGCCCGGTCATCGTACGCACTTACCGCAACGGGCAGTGAGCGCGAAGCCACGCCAGGTGAGCAGAATACTCCTTCGCCTCCTTGCGTGTGCATCCCCTTTTAATGGGTTTTTATTTCACCCCCGTACGCAAGCGAGACGCTCGCTCGCTACGGCGACTGTATTTGAGTGCTGTTGATTTGCCGTGTACTCGGGCACAATAAAGCCTGTTCGGATACGTAATTCGGTGTTTGTCCTCTCTGGCCCGAATCCAGCGCATTGGCGACTACTCGCACCGCGGGTTGGGGGTCACAGCTAGCTGTCTTCTAAGGCTGACACGCCAGGACTAAAAGGCGACTGTAGCGTCTAGCCTCACGTTGGGCGCCAAGAATATGGGAGTCAATTCATGAACGCATTATTTCCTCCTCCTCCACCCAGGGTCAATGGCGCATGCGCCATTGGCCCTGGGTGGCGGAGGTTGCCAGAGGTTATAGTGCCTAGAATATACAAGTATATTCTAGGCACTATACAGAGGTGTTGGATGAATGATATGTCGACGAGTTCAGTGCATTTATCAAACATATGGCACTGGATGCCAAGTTCCCTTCCCATCTGTCAATGACCGAGGGATCGCATGGCCTGAGGTATACGCGCACTAAATGTTACCAAGCCCTTAATTATCCTTGAATGGCGGAGGTTGTCTGAGGTGTTGGATTATTCGGGATGAACGGGTCGATGAGTTGTGTGTGTCTTGAACACAGCACTGGGTGCCAAAAATTCCTTTCCCATCTGACAATTAACGGTCGAGGGATCACTTGGCCCGAAGTCCACGACGCCCACAGGAGAGGCTGCTGAGCACGGCCTCTTGCTTGGCTCCAGGCAGAAAAGCGCGAAGTGAGTACCACACTGTGTCGCCGCCTCTCACAGCAGATGCAATGGGATATCTTTGTCCGAAGAATGCGGTGGGCATGGTAAGTCTCTGCCACAATATTCGCCGCATGCAAACGTTCACCGCTGAAGCAGATGAAATTGCACTCTCGAGCCAGCAAGTCAGAAGCCTATCTTGCCAGCCTCCTATTTCTGAGGATTGATTTATCTTTTATAGCTAGCAGAGACAATCTGTATTATTTGCAAGTGCAATATAATAGCACCCGAGTGCTCACGGCTGGCATCGCTCTTGTTCCCTCTGGCGCGGTTCGTGTGCGAAGATGCTACTCCCGTGGAGTGCGTGCAGAGGTGAGGCCTGCGCCCTAATATCACCATGGGTGATGTGCAACTAGTGCACAATCTCACCAAACTCGCTAAGTGAGTTGTGAACTACCTCGCCACCCTCCATACCCTCGGCGCCACCACCGCTCTGCCTAATCGCCTCACGCCGTTCCCCCCCAAAGTTCCGGTCACAGCGTTGCTCTCGCACCTTGGTGCTCCAAGCAATACACCTCACCCTCGGCAGTTGTGTCTCCATGTGCACTAACCTTGCTCCTGGTCCGAAAATCCTACGACCGGCCACTGACGCGGCAAATACTCCTAATGAACGGACATGCTGACTATTTTTATGTTTCAGGCAAAATACACTGGCGCTCGCTTCCTTCTCGACGAAAGAGCACAGGTCAGCATACAGGCTTCTCGGGCAGATCGCTGTCGAAACAGAACTCCCCGTTCCAAGCCATAGATTCCATCATCAGCGTGTACAGCCAACTGTCTCTTACTCATTGCTCCACAAGTTTCACTGGATTTTCAACATCACCTATATCTCGCAAGCTATTCCGCAGTGGTGACTATTCAACTTATTCAACCTAGCGGTGCACATGCATACCCATTGTCTTATAGTATATCTCATCACGCACCTTCTTGTAAACGTCATATTCTCCAAAATTTCTGTGATGGGGCTTCGAGTTCTTGTCCCCGCTTCGCCATACATGAAAATCCTTGCTGATTTTCCCAGCATTACGAAGACGCACACAGGGGGGGTCACTGGTGAAGCACTCAATCGCGTGCCACGTCATGACCTCTAAACTCCCAGTATTTGCTTGCTCGGTCTCCTGCCTGCAGAATGCTTTGCTGATGCTCGCAGAGTTTCAGAACACGCTTGAACTCTGCATCGTGGGCCGTTCTTCCTGCAACTGGACATCACCACTCAATATGTGCCAAAGAAAGACACCTGCTACTGAAGACCATGTGGAGATTACAGCGTCCTCAACGCCCGCACCTTGCCAAACCGCTACCCACTTCCTCACAAATAGGATTTTGCATCAAATCTTGCTGGGTGAATGAGCTACTATAAGACTAACTTCATGGAAGTTTACTATAATATGCTAGTGGAGTCCACTGATATTTTGCAGATGGCCATTACCATGCTGTTTGGCCTGTTGAGTATGTGTGGATTCCTTTTGGGCTGTGTGACGCTGCTAAGGCTTCAGCGAACTATCAGTGAGGTCACGCGAGGTCCTCTGGCCCTGAACATGCTCACCTACACCTCATAATAAACCTAAACTAAAGCACCTTCGGTGTCGCTACAAGATTTCTTAGAAAGTCTTGTCACTTAACAAGGTATGGCTCTCAACAACAAAGCGCTTTTGGCTTTCCGTTGCACAATGTATTTCACTTTCACGCAATTTCCTCATTCAGCACAGCTCTGTCTGCAGTAAAAATTAAATTGTGACATTAATCTCTGAATCGTGCTATAGTAGTAGAATACTAAAACATAAAGAAACTGCTGTAGTTAATTTATGTGTAATTGAATGAAGTGTGTGTATTGCTCCGCTGAACTGAAAACAAACAAGTTTTTGAATTTTTCACCATAGCAAACAAGCCAGAGACATCAAAATTATTTAGCTTATAATTTGGTCTGATGCTCACCTTTTTATTCAGGTAACTGGAGCAGCTTTAACGTCAGGCTGTTTTCTGTCATGGAGGAACTGTGAACTAACTGTATCCAAGTATAGACTTCACATTGCTCACTTCAAGAGGGCATGGCACTCAATGCTCTGTAGCCCATATACATTGCTCAAGAATGCAAGCATGCCAGTGGGCAAGCTAAAATGACCAAGGCTCACCTCTTCAAAGTTTTCTGTGAAAATTTTATTGTCACTTCATTCACCCTGCATGTTGAACAAATGAAGCACAACAAAGCTAGACTGTAGTGCCTTTTAAGAGGCACAGCACAAAAGAACAAGTGAAGTATTTTAAGATGATGAGAAGCACTGACAACGCCTTATAGCTGTTCATTAGGTCACGACTCTGTATACACAGCTTGGCCGTTTATTCTGACCTCAAGTCTTCTTTCCGCAGTGGTGCTTGAGCCTTTTAGTGTTCAGTGCATCACCCGAACTGGCAACGCCTGGGGCACCCTAAGTTCAGCTGTTTTGCATTTTCCCGTCACTTGAGAGCAAAGCTTAATTTCAATCCCACCAGCAGCAGCATGCACCACCGAAGCTGCAATAAAGGTACAGCCCTAACAGCGACAGCAGGAGACAGGCCACAGCATGCCGCACCGAGCCGAGCTTTATTCAGAGAACACAGGACATCCCCACCAAGAAAGCAAGGAAAGTATATCTTATCATAAACTATATAAATAAAATAAAACAGGTGACACAACTTCTGCTTGTAATACGTAATCTCCACAAGCAGTAAGCTAAGCAGAATGGCTTCTGCGAGGCCTCATATAAATGCATGGTGGAAAAAATTCTGAAAAGAAAAATGAAGAAAGAGTTCTGTTAGAACAAGTACTACTTCATATTAAATTAATACAATCTGTTCGATAAGAATTCTTCGAAACACCACAAAGAGGGTGGCCATGTTTAACTTTCCTGCAAATTCTGCTTCTGGAAAGTTCCAACACTTAGTAACAAAAAAATTATATATAATTCCTAAAGTCCACAAAAAAAGAACTGAGAATAAGCTTCTAAGCAAATTTCAATAACTTCATTTAACTACTGATATGAGGATGACTTCGCATCTCATAGATGTACAGCACTAAATGTACTTTCAAAGCACTATCCATCATCTATCAGTGAGGAGGTAATCTGACCGATTTCTACAAACTTGAGAGAACTGCATCACTTAAAAGCCTACTTGACCGAAATTTTTTGTGATACACAAAGGTTACTCCACATTAACGCAGATAATAAAATATGACCAGTGTAAAATATTAATGTGACAGCATTAGAGTTCATATGAGAGGATAAACCTGGTGTTGTCAGAAATTTCCTGTCTGGTCAAGTGGTGTCATGAAATTCCCTGGCTAATCGAGAAGTTCATGACGTCACACTGTCAGTCATGTGCATGTGTGACGGGGTGTGTGATGTGATGAGGCCACATGACATGGCTGGGTTTGACGAGCTGGTCAAGTGACATCACTAGTCTTCTAGATCTATTTAAGGGTGGTGTCACGACATCCTAACATGTACGCATAATTCCTTCTCTTACATCTGTGATAAAGACGAAGTGTTGATCGACGCGCACACACAAAAGAGAGAACAAAGAAGTGAAAGGAATACAGAATGGCTGAAGAGCTGTCGACTTGTTGCGTTGATGTCCTGTTTTATGATACAACATATTTTGGTGACGAGAATGGGATGCTTAAATCAGATCCTCGACAAGGACTGCTGACCACCCATCATAAGCTTCTCGGGTCTTAAGCGATTGCTGCCCGTCCTGCCGAATCCTGGTCATCCTGCCCTTCCATGGGAGCAATGGGAGCGGGCGTTCCACAATTAAATGCTGGCATCTGGTGCCTCCACACTTCCTGCGGACTGGTGAAAGACCATCCTGCTCAACTGCTTGAGACTTGAAGGTCAGTGCATTTTGTACACATTATTGCCATTGTCCTCTTCAGCGCCTACCACTGCTGCCTCACAGTCCGGTCCCGAGGCGTCTCGCTGTGACATTCAACAAGACGATTTCCATACTGGTGACGCACTACAAGTCTTCCGTAAATCTGACCGCTGCATACCACAGTGTTCGCTGCAGAGTACAAGCTCCTGGAGTACAAACCTTGTCGTGACTGTGGTTTTGGGAGCCTCAGGGATGACATGATGGAGATGACCATTATTCACCATTTATGTGAACGCCTTCAGATGGAAGGCTCCTCGTCGACTTTTGTCGCACGCTGTTGCCTCTGCTACACAGTGTGAGCAAGCTTCCCGTGAAGTAAAGAACCAAGCTATCAGAAGAGGTTGTTCCAGTACAGCACATAGGATGCGAGCGCGCACCAGAACAAGCACCTCAGACCCCTCGCAGCAAATGCAACTACCATGTATCTAGATCTTCCTGTGCAATCCCGGAGCGCTCGTGCCATCGCTGTGGTTATACTACCCACCAGGTGAACAACTCCGCATGCCAAGCCCACAAACGAAAATCGTCGGTGTGGCAAAGCGGGCCATTTGGAATGTCAAGAAGCCGTTCGATCGCTCCAGCCAAGTGCTCCAAGTCGAAGGTGATTCCTCCAGCAGTGCTTCTATTCTATAGATCTCCACTGTTTCTCTGCAACCTGTTGCCGTCCCAGACAAGCCTTGGGATAAGCTAGTAACTGGCATTGTGGGAACTTCCGACCAAGCTCCTAGTGGCTGTCGCTTTGCGATAACACTCGCCGACTACTACAGTAAATGGCCAGAGGTTTTTTTCACACAGAACTGCAACAGTTCAAGAACTTCTCGGTATCTAGCATATGTCCAGCTGGCTCTGTACGAGCAATGTAACCTACATACAGCTATCATTGACTACCTTGGTGTCTACTGCTGTACGCCACATGCCACGATAGGAACCCCCGCAGCCATTCCGCTTTATGGCCAGATGCCCCGAACAGGACTTTATGTTGTGGGTTTGCCGGAACAGTGCTTTTCAGCAGATCCTACAAAAGTACTTAAGCTCTTACGTGAGCGGCTGGAGAAGAAGCAAGCCAAGCATAAGCTTTATGCAGACCAGCGGAGTGGAGCTAAGCACTATGACTATCAGATTGACAACTAGGTGCGAATTTGCATGCCAACTATACGAGGCAAGCAGGCTGCTCGGTTTTTGGAGAATCAAAAACTTGTGGAGCGACGTGGACCAGCCTCATACCAGCTGGATGATGGGCGCATGTGGGACACGTCCAAATTTTCGGCTGTTAGCCAAGGAGTCATTCGGAGTAAACCTCCGTCCCCAGCTTCAGCGGCTCTCTTCGCTGACTAACAGTTCATGTACCAGAAATGCGGACCACAGTCTAACCTCCACAATCCCACTGAGTACAAGCTCGCATAACACCAATACCGCTGATGTTAGCCCGGACACTCCCTTATGCCCAGCTATATCCAACACAGAACCGACAGAACCTCCTCAACCCACGTGTGCAGCAACAGCAGCAACTTCTACTCCTCTTCCTGTGCCCCGCAGAAGCATACGTGAAAAGAAACTTTCCGCAAGGTTTAAAGACTATGTGATATACTAGAGCATATTTAAACATTTGCCAGCATTCTTATTTTTTTCTTAAAGTGCGGCTGAAATGTGATAATGACGAAGTGTTGTTACACACACACATGCAAAAGAGAGAACGAAGATGTGAAAAGAATAAGAACGGCTGAAGAGCAATCCACTTGCTGCATTGCTGTCTTATTTTATGGTACAACATCCACGAGGTTCTTCTGTGCTTCAAGTATGTCAAACCATCGCGTTTTGAGGATTTGAGGATGCTTCATCGCATATGCGCCGCTGCCAAGTCTGCGCAGTAAAGCACCCTTAAGACGTCATGGTACCATTTGAGAACAGGCACCACTGCTTGTGTTGCACTGCGAAAAAGACCACAAGGGCACTGGAAATTCTGGCTCACATTCCCGATGGTGTGCGCAAACAAAACAAAGCGCTTGATGAAATCACAGAGTACCAACACTGTTGCTTAGTTCTCATCTCAAATGATAGACGCCCATATTTGAAGCATTCCTTAGATAAAATTACTGTGATGCAAACGGTTCTCGGTAGCTTTGAGGCAATTCGATTCAAACATTTTCCCTACCCCTAGAAGGCCGAATGAAGGTTTCTTGAAGATGCTGGATGTGTTTGGCTCTGCTAAACAAAGTTTGACATTCGAGATTTGTTTTTATTGATTAGATTCAATATTCGATTTGACAGTCACTTTCCAGCATTTACACACCACTAAATAAAAAAAAAATGCTGGAAGCAGGCAAATGCTTACCAGGTCAAATGCAAGCAGCTACAATGGGCAACTCGACTTCTTAAGTAGCACCTTCCTCAGCCCTGAGCAGCAGCAGCCCTGATCTTAACGAGCTCAGCGTTCTTGGCCACATTGTCTCCTGCCTTGTAGAGTAGCCTCTCAACAACTCCTGCAGAGGCTGCCTTAATGACATACTGTACAAAGGGGGAAAAAAAAAAGAAAAACTGAGCTCAGTGCTACAGAATGTACTCACTCATTTCACAACAGTTGGCACATTCTGCACATCACATTGTCAATCTTAATACTGATAGTAAGGGCACTGAAATAAAGCAATGAAATGCTCACTCACTATGAGTTTGCAAGCCCGCACTCATACAGTCAAGCCAGCATGAGCTCTAACAAGCCTATCAGACAGCTTGAACTCGTTACAGTAGCCTCTGGTTTTAGCGCGGGGCCCCATCACTTGCAACAATTGATCTGCATGCCTTGGCCTACAATAGGCCAGCAGAACTTGTGGCTACAAATCCGATCAGAATATGACAGTGAACAAAGAATAGGGGCTTCAACTTGGGCCAAAAGAGTGACCACCCTCACATTCGGGTCAGCACTACAAGCGAGGGATCCACCCATAGCTCGCATAAAAGGGGCACTCACAAACGGCAGTGTGGGACTAGTCTTGGAGCGATTTCAGCCTAAGAGTATCGATGCCAGATGTACAAAAGGAGTAGAAGTCTCTCCTATAGTCTCCCTAAACTTGTACATCCAAAAGGCATGATGGCGCGAACAGCAGGCACGCACTTTTAATTCTATTTTCCTTGTCAGTCAGCCAATTTGCAAAAGGGGGAAGGCCAGTTTACCGAATGGGTCTACAGTGTAAACCTAACTGTTGCTGGTAACATGACTCGACCTGCCCTGTTACTTTATGTATATATATTTTTTTCTCCGCTGGTTACTACTTTCTCAAATGCACTCTTCTTTCTCCTCTCCAGTCTCTTCACTTTGACATATTATTTTGTGGACCACGAACTATGACTGCTTTGAATATAGAAGCATCACTGCGCAAGTAAAAAAACTTGGGGAATATTTTACACTCTTGCACACTAGAGGTGCATAGGCGACCGCTTCAAGGAATGAGAAAACAACAGAATGAACTAGAATTAACGATGGCCACAAGAGCACAAAGAGAAAGGATATCCTACAGTACACATTAAGAAATCAAAGCAAAAGGAGGTAGGAAAGCCCCGGTCCACTAGGCCACTGTTTGACAGGCAAGCATTCAACATTGCATGACCTGACACATACAAGGAAACCTTACCATCTGTCTCAGAGCACCATTATACACATCAATGTGCTATGGCAGAAAGGTAAAGCAAGTTCCTAAATACAGGCATTATACACCTTTCCTTGTGAAGTTTTCAACCAGTGCTGCATGTGAAACGATTCACAAGTTATTTCCGTTATTGTTGCAGCAGCACATTTTTATGGGGTCTAAGCAACTAGCATGGTTGTGAGTCAAAAATGTCTTCCAAGCAAACTTTAAAATATCTTCAATGCCCCATCAGCCAAAAAAAAAGCATAAAGTTAACCTGTCAAGAATTGGGCTTTTGCAAAACTATGCCAGATGTAAGGGAACCCCGATCACTGATTTCAGCACTTCTGCCAGTGCAAAAAAAAACCAAAGCACCCTCTCTGCACACGGCACAAACCAAGTACAATGGCTCCAAGAGGTCTCATGCATTAGAGAATTTCCAAATTCACACTTGGTGCTGCAATTTAACGTCTTTAATTAGTTTTGTTTCGTTTCGGGGTTTAACGTCCCAAAGCAACTCGGGCTATGAGAGACGCCGTAGTGGAGGGCTCCGGAAATTTTGACTAACTGGGGTTCTTTAATGTGCATTGACATTGCACAGCACATGGGCGCTTAGCTTTTCGCCTCCACTGAAAAGCGGCCGCTGAAGCTGGGTTACGATCCTGCATCCTTGGGCATTAGTCGAGCGCCCTAATCACTGCGCCACCCCGGTGGGGTCGTATTTTAACTGAAACCATTTTTTGTGGATTAGGACAGGTAGAAACCTGTTTACCATACCACACTGCTATGAGTGCTGGAAAGTGCTTTTGGAGCCAGCAGAGGTGCCAGCCAGTAGGCAATCTTAAACCTCCACCCAGAAAACCAAGTCTTTTGCCAAATGGCCAGATAGTATAGTCACTCAACTTTTGGACAAGTTTCGTAGGCTGCTGAAAATTGTTCGTACCTCCATCTTCATGGCAATCATGATAACGAGGGGATCACCTTCTCGAACATTGTCACCCTCATTGACGCAAAGCTTCTCCACAACACCAGGCATTGGAGCCACTGCACCCTGGGGACCGCCTGCACCACTTCCGGCTGCATTCTGTAGGTATGTCGGTGCAGGCACTGACAGCTGTTCCACGCCATCCTGTTACAACCAAAAAAAAATATGGTTGTGTGTTTTTTAGTTACAATGCTAGGTAGTTTCAGTACACTACGGAATGGGAAAATGACAATATAATAAAGTCTGGAACAAGCATTTTACTAAAGTGTTACTGAAATTTATCAAAAAAGTCAAAACTATGCAGAAACCACAAATGCTACCATATATACGGCACTACTTCTTTCTACATACAAATAGCCCAGGTGTAAGACAGGTCAGATGTGCTAATCCAGTCACTGAAGATGTTGAAATCTCATCCTCAGTTTCAACCCGCCCCACAGGATAGTATTGACTACAATGTGTTATGACATTATGATGGAAACAAAAAGATCGTGCCTGATAACAAAAGAATGAAGCAATGTTATAACAAAGAAACAAGCATTTATAATGTAAATTTGGCACTGAAAATTGCATAAAATAAACTAATGCACCAACATGCAGTGAAAGCTGGCCATTATTTCTGTATCCCTCTGCCTGACCACACCCAAGTAAAACATTATGTGCACAAGTTGCTAGGTATGTACTAGTGCATTTTTCTTTCGGAAGTGTTTCTTACGCTTTATTATAATTTGCACCCTCTAAGAGCGTCTTCAGAGATACACGGAGGACGAATACAAGTTAGTCTGTATCACTAGTGCACCATGTTCTCATCATAACGATCATTTTATAGAAAAAAGAAACTTTTATCACCTAGAAAAAATGAAGAAATGAAATATAGGCATTGCCACCACTAGCAGATTCCAAAAGTAAAATGTGCGTTTCGGCAGTGATTTTGGAGCACAGATCCTAAAGGCTAAGCTACGCCACCATTCCCTCCAAGCAGTGACAACCTGCCCTTTTACAGGTGGCACAGGTTTGAACCGACAGGCAGGAAGATTTCTAAATCAAATTTCCTCAGTGATAAATACATCTTTTGCGTCAAAATAAGAAGAGAAAGAGAATCTATTTTTACCAAGAACAATATTTGGCTATAATTGACCTCAGTGTCTCTTTAGATGCAGAGGGACTCCTCTTTGCCATTATCAACAAAATACTGTGATATTTTGCCACCACATGGCACTGTGCCGTAACAGCTATGGGTATGGAAGTGTTAATGAATGTGTGTTTGCACTAAAGATGTCTACTTACTGTCTGGCAGCTGAGACTGTATTAGCTGTTAATTAATCCCTTTTGGTGACATGCAATCACTACCACGTTCATTTATTATAGTTTCCAGCACTGGGATACAATAAAATAGTCAAATCTATTCATCAAAAATTGTTTAGCAAAAACCTCCTGCAGCATTTTTAACAATACTGTAATACACTGCCGCTTCCCCGTGGCCACAGTCATTTTTCCAGCTGACCTTGCTCGTCCATTGCATGCTGGAGAGAAGCACAAATTCAGACTGCAAGCGCCTGTCACACAGTTCTTTTTTTATTATTATTATTTTTTTTTTCGAGATTGCTTTGAATGGGGAAAAGAGGACTGTGAGACATGTCGTGCAGGTAATCATTTATTAGTGATTTCTAGAAATGCTTTACAACACTGCATATCACACCGGGGGTTTGCAGCCAATATTTAAAAAGCTGAAAAATTAAGAATAATTAATCGCTAGCAAAGGGGAAATTAAAAAAAAATTAAGAAGAATTCCACGCTGCTGAATCTCCTCCTTCTTCTGACGTCACACCACCTGTTAGGCGCAGTGCCAGCTCGGGGAGCACGAACATGGACACGGCACGCAGCGACGAGCGGTTAGACCTGGCATAGTATTGCTTTCGCAATAAAATACTCTGAATTACTCTGGGCCAGTGCAAAACGCCATGCACCACATAGGTTCAAGTTGCATCCAAAGTGCCTTTCCTTTTTGAAATCTTGGCTCAAGTTATGCAGGTCATTACAAATAGCAAATCGCTGCATATTTGCATATTTTTGATGAAACTCTTACCGGGCTTCGAGAAATGTGAGTAAGATGAGGTGCAATATTATGCTTTTGCAGGCAACACAGTATATTAACACATGAAATGGTGTATAAGAATTCCATTTGCTAGTCAGCAATCATGTTTGTCCATTTACTTGTTCACGTGTCTGCACTGCTTCCTGATTCACAGAAACATGGACAAGTAAAAGGAGAAGCACAAACACTGGCCGTTAACTTAAGTTCTTAGTCCGCATTCATTATTTTTTTATTTCACAGCACAGTAGAAGCATCCAAAAACAAAGTGAGCCAGCTAAAGCTTTGTTCAAAACCAACAAAAAGTCTTGAGTAGACTGAAACAAGACAGTGCAAGTGAATTTTTTTTTGTGGGACCAGCGTTTGACTGTTAATGAGAGGCCGTAATAAAATAATAATCTACAAGTTACAGTACCATGTTTCTTTGTTTCTAAGGTAAATGATGCATATACTTTTAAATGTGTTAAAGAAGCCAGGACATTTTTCCTGCGCTAGCTGCAATAAGCTTGCAAATTAGCAACGGCTGTCTTTGTCACCAATGTGGTATGTTTCTAAGGTAAATGATGCATATACTTTTAAATGTGATAACAATGCCAGGACACTTTTCCTGCACTAGCTGCAATAAGCTTGCAAAAGTAGCAACGGCTGTTCACAGGCCCTTATATACAAGACAAACATAAGGGGAACATAGGTATATACATACACATTGCCCATACTGCTAGTTTTCCCCTCCACCAGGCATCAAATGGCCCAAAAGTATTAATTTGTGCTGATATCTCATTCCTCTTTCCAAGGTGTCTGTGATACACTATATGAGTCAGTGCTCCCATTTCGATCCTGAAGCAAGCAGTCAGTTCTAGTACATTGCTTTACTGCTACCAGCATTCCTTCTCAGTGCAAAAATCTCATCAAATATGACAATACCAAGAGTTTTAAAAGCGTCTTTCAGTGCAAGCTTTATCCTGAAAGCGGCTGAAAAATGCACATAAAGGCCACGGCTGGCATAGACATGATAAGCTTCCTTTTAGAGCATTGATATGCTTAAATACCCAATGTGATCCCCAGGGCATGATGCCACCTTGGATACAGCATGTCATGTGTAAGACTGCATCGAATAAATGGTGCACCTTCCTTTGCTTGTTTCCCTCACGTGCTGTGAAGCTGACACAAGTGACCCTGTGACGCGTCCCCAAAGAGAGACCCTCTTATCTTCATGGCTGAACAAGAGAGTGGAGCACACAGCTCTCTCATCCGATCTCCCTTTTTCTACCCATTCTATGACCTAGCCAACTGTGCATGAATTAATGGCTTCTCTGGGACCCTGCAGCTTCAAACCACAACTATCTGGCATGTATTCAGGCAATAAACTGACACTGTTGACCAGTCATGCTGAAGCTTCCTTGGCACCATGTAGTTGACTCAACAAACATGCTACAGTGTCCCTTATACGTAGTAAGTGTAGGTCAGTCACAGCATTCAGAGGCAAGTGGCGATCCGAGAGAATGAAGTGGCAAAGCTTCCATGACTTCCACTTACGTGCAGCCTGGCTCGTTAAGCAATGAACCGAACTGTCCATGATCATGGTGGTTTTCTCTCATGCTAACTACAGCCAAGAAAGCAACCACATATATGATGAGCATTATTCAAACCAATTCATATATGAATTGGTAATTTAATTTCGTGTGAAGTGAAAATGCTTGCACTGTCTACGTGAAGCCTTTACCATCTACCTAAATATATCCTTCACAAAATAGAAGCTTACACAGCAGCATAAGAAAAAGAAATGGAGAAATCAAATTAGAGGATGCAACGGAAAAGCCAGGTACCTTCCAGGAACACCACCCATCTGCCCATTCCTCCAGCTAGGGGTCCACCCATGCAACTCCATCTGCCTTCACCTTTCAGAAAATTTCTACCATGCACAGCTTTGTGTAAAAGCATTCGTTAAAGTAAAAGCATCAATGAGGGTAAATGCAACTGCTATTGCAGCTTTCTCAAATCAGATTCCAAGACTGTTTTGTAAACATTTTTTTTTTGCACGTGGAACTTCATTAACAATGGCAGAAATGGGCACTAGCCCGAGATGTGTAGTGCCCGCAGCTCGGCCAAACCTGCCTGGACCCTAAAACTAGTTGATATAACCTCAGTCAGTGAGACAGAGCTGCAGTAAACTTTTTCCTTCAAAACATTTGCTTCGAACAAAAAAATAAAAATCCATTCATAAAAGCATTTTGAGAAATGCAGAGAAAGGCACTCACCACTGAGAAGACATGGAGGGTGCCTTCATGAAGCACCGTGCGAACCTTCAGATCAGTGCCCTGTACTTCACATTCGACATAGGCCACACCTCGTTCCACGGAGGCACGGCCCAGAACGGAGAATGTCTCCTCTCCACAGTGCATCAGGTAGGAACCTTGGCCAAGGAATGTCACCAGCACCTGGTGGGCTGCACAGCACACAGAGACAGCTCATGCATTCAAGCCCACTTTCCACAGCTACATCTGGGGTTCATCACAGGGCTGTTTCCATCCTGTAGCTTCCTCCAGCCAGATACGAGTTTACAATCATCCATGGTCCATACATTCATCTGCTCTCTGGCTTCCTAACACACAATTACCTATCACTGCCGGCTATGCTCATCAGAAGAGCTGCTGCACAGGGTATTTATTACTACTACAATGACGTACACAGACACTGTTATAAAAGTATCATGCGAGCGTCGACCGCCCGGTGCTGCTGTGCCATAAGACAAATGAAAGGGGAAAGCTTGCAAGGGTAAGGACTAGAGTGAATGCCATCTGCTAGGCTGTTCTGACTGAAGTGAAGCAACCCCTGCCCCTATATTTGGCTGTTATGCACCGGGGCCCCAAAAAGCTGCAACCACTTGTTCTCATCTGCTGCATATAGTGTGGGTGACATCTGAAAAGAGCACTCACTTGTGATAAATTTGTGATAAACATTGTAGCGTGCCTAAGAACACAGTTAACAGTTACTTATTTGTAGACAACGCTCAATATTGGCGCATTATTTGGTTGCTACCTGCAAACATAACTGCGGCGCCTAACATCATGATTTGAAAGTTACGTGTTTACACAATGAAAGGAACAAATACAAAGCAGATTGAGCACAAAACAAACATTCTCAAGGCTTAGGCATCAAGCTTGACTTGGAGGGTTGGTTCACACGAAGCAGAACAGCCAAGCAGATGATGCTGCCGATGATTGGTGTGTATGCTCATTTCCTCTCCCAGTTTCCATTCTGCTTTGCCTCGGCACCAGTGAGCCGGGCAGTCACAACATTCACGATACTTTTTAGAAAGTGCCCAAATGTGTCTTTCCAGTGATGCATAAAGAGAAAAGTGACCATTATTTTGCAGCACTGGGAGTAGTATCAACTTAATTACTTGTGCAAAGAAGAAACCTGTTTTTTGAAAATCATGCTCTTCAAGTTCGAGGATTTATCAGTACACAAATGACAGCCAAAACAATGCAAAAAATTAGGCTACAAACTCCAAAAATAAAGGTAAAACGATGACAGTAATCAGTGGAAAGCTGTGTGTTCTGGTTGCCAATGAGCCTTCACAAACTATAGCAGCTGCTGCCAGACGCTACATTTGTTTTTCAAGACAGCCTCACAAAAGGTTAATATACTACAAAGATAAGAATGAAGCCCCACCAAAGGAATACGCATTGATTGAACACTTTAAATGCACATAATTATAAAAATTAAATACTTCTCTCAGTCATAGCAAGCTATGGTTCCCTAACATAGCTCATCATTCTCCGTTGCATTTACGGAGGCCATCATCTCATTCATAAGGGATTAAAAAATTGAGTGATGTGGTTTTGATACTGCTGAAAAAGGCACCCATTTCTTAAGACACCAGCATTGTGACAAAGTGGTCACAATGCCAATGCTGCTTTGGTGCATAATAGAGTGCGCTGTATGCTTTCATTGGCTGCTGAGAGGTTCTGTTAGTTGATGAATACAACATTTCATGCCTTCTTTTCCTATTTTTATCTTTCAAGAGAGGAAGCTGACCAGTACAATGTATTGACTGATAAGCAAGTAAATGTCACTTGAAAGCCCCAAAGTGCACCCAGGCAAAGCAGTGGATAAATGAAGCGAGAATTACCAGTATGTCTGAGACACCCGCAAACAATCGAATGTGACCACACACACCTGACGTGCATCACTCTACCTTGAATGATGAGCATGTTTTAAACAGCTAAGAGCAGCCCAGTCAAATGATGATGGTAGATTAAATTGGTAGATTAACTTAGTAGATTAACATATAATTCTATATAATATTAGCAGTGGGTTACCAGCTATAAAACGCAAGGATGTAGAATAAAGGTACCTTTATGATACTGACATTTCTACGATACTCACTGTGCACAGATTACCGAGTGAGAAAGTCGCAAACTCTTTGTTTCTTCATTTTAATTGAGACCAGTTTTTTTAATGTTACCAATAGACTTTGAGCAGCTGCGACTGCAGTCTTTTAGCGACACAAAATAGCAATGAACCCTACTGAGCGCATGGAGCAGGCCAAAGGTGGGCATGGGTGAGCACAAGTTGTGGTTGGCTGGCCACACATTGGATACCTTAGTCCTGAAAAACCCATGTCATTATTGGTTGGCACATGCTACGCAGCACCCGTAGGGTCACACAAGAAAGCTAACCATCAGAGTCGTGCCCAGGGGAAGCCAGCTTCTTGATTCGCCAGTCTTAACTTCGATGTATCAGATGTGAGAGCTAAGAATTTCCTTAATGCTGCAGCTGCGCATTTTCCTACCCTTTCACACTGTAGCTTTAGAGTTCTCAAAAAATGTCCGCTGTAAAGGATAATCTGGTCCAGAAGAGTTCAATATTATCGGGTTCCACTGTATAAGCGGCTGTTGCTGGAAGTGAGATACACAACTCTGGGGTCATAGATATAATGAACAAAGTGCTGGTAGCAGAGGGCTCTGGATTAACTTTCTAGGACGTGCGCAGCAATTTGAGTGCATGCATGTACTACTGTGATTTGGAGCGAACTTACTCTTGTCCCTGCATTTAAGCACAAACTTTCGCTTGCAGCTGTTGTTGACACGAAAGGGAACTGCAAAGTCCAGTGAAGGAAAGCTCCCTGAAAAGAGAAGAGGCCACACGTTAATGTGCAGTGTTAGGTCTGAAACAAGAGAGCCCTTTTCTCCTTGTGTTTCATTCTGCAAACACAAAACTTAGCAGATTGATGGATGCGTAACCCCCAAACTATCTTCCCTGCTAGAATAATGGTTGTACTATTTCACTTAACATTCCCTCTAAGTCTAACAGCCTACTACTGGTGAACAGTGTAAGATTACTGCCCTATTCTAGCAGATCTTTCCTTATGATGATAACTGCATGAGCAGGACTCAAAGTTTTGAGAGCAATTTATATTATAAATTGGCAAGGAAGTCAGGTCACAGCAAACAGTAGCAGCGTGCTGTGTTAAAGTTCCCAGCTCAATAAGTAATCTAGATGCAAGCCTGGAGTATATTTACTACACTTTATGAACAGAGCTTGGCAAAATATGCAGCATTATTTTTGTTGTTTCTGTTAAAAGAAATTTTAAGCATCTTCATTTTTCTCTTGAAACGTGTCACTGTTCCCAGCAGCATTTACTCGTGCTTTCTAATAATTACTTCACAGCACCACAGAAGGGTATTTGGGCTCCAACTGATCCCATAATGTTGAGTTTGAAGGTTGAATTTACCTACAGCTAGATATACTGAAAGTTCGATCTATTGGCAATTCGATATAATGAACATTGAAGTTGACAAGCTTATATGCAACCTAGGAGCATGCAAATGGTACAGCCATGCTATGTGGCGGTTCCTGCCACAAATTGCCACTTACCCCCATAGCATTGTCTCTAGCAATGACTGGAAGTCTGCTGCTTGCTGGTGTGTCTAACCTACCCGCACATTAATGTAACAGTGCGAAGTACTGCAAATGGAGCTAACCATGCCCTATCTGACAGATCTAATACTGTGCACTTTAGAATCTTATAGTTGCGCGAAAAAAGACACACACACACATGACAGAGTACAGGGCGAGCGCAAGTCCAGCAGCAAAGTAGCCCGCGCAAGAGCCATCACAAGCCTTCAGGCGACAAGACTGACTTCACTGCACAGCTGGTGCACAGGTGTGCGATTATTCAGAACTTCAAATAGTTTGCGAATACTACTCGCTATTAGATTCCATTTGCACTACAATTTTTCTACCTGGAGCATATCAGAACTACCTACCCGTTCCAAAACTGCAAAATTACAACTACAAAACTACAGACCAGCATCACATTGCATTTACTTTCTAGCTACAGTGAAATCGTATTGATATTATCTCGCTTAATACTTTTTTTTTCTATTCCCAGCCAATGCCCTAGATAGGTAATGCATTTTTGTACTGGCAATATGATTGTATTTCTTTATGGGTTTGGATAATGTGATTGCAAAAATCTATAAAAAAAAACTTGCATGGTTTCAAATTTCGCTCTAAGAGGCAGCAAAGAATTCTAGTAGCAGACAATAGTAGCCCCAGTAACCATCATGGAGGATTTATCGTATTGACTCCCATAATGAACCGAACCCTCACTTAGGTCCTTGAGAGTTGATTCGTGTTTTCTGCAATGCTGACCATGGTAATGTGCCAAGGTGTTGCACGTTGATAACATCTCTCTAACGTCACATCTTCTAATGGGACCTGTGGTTGGAGACGATGCTTTCACTGAAGTCGGCAGAGTGCAAAGATTGAGACACCCTTCATGGTTTCATCACGGGTGCACAGCTAAATGCTGAAACTGCTACTGGTTTTTACAAGTTTCAGAAAAGCTTGTCTTTGAATACTGAGAAAGAAAAAGTCGAGCGTAGCAAATTATTTAAGAGTACTGTAATAAAAGTAAGTTCTACACTAAGTATGTTTTATTTTTGAACATTTAGAGCCTGTTTTAGAAAATACGAATATTTTTTTTTAATTTTCAATGCCCGTAAAAACTGCACCAGAGATTCCACTACAGTAACTTTACTATACCACCAGTTCATGAAAATGTTAGGAGGTCTTGCATAAGCTGACAGTTACCGCAACACGGATGCCGCATGCTCGCAGGTCAACAAGATAAGTGCACCAGATCTCAACCATGACAGAATTCATTCGACGACTGGCTGCAGCGACAGATACTAACAGGTGCCAGCAGTTCTCTCGTTTCCAATCATGACAATAAGAAACGCGCATGAAAGCGAGGCTTGTGGAGCGTAGCATATCGGGTGAAGCTGTCCTTCACATTGCTGCGGTTGTTGCCCACTGACTGCCCACAACCCTCACAATTTTTGTGAGCTAGAAACTGAAAATTAGTGTTCGAGCTCATCACAGGTGCAATCTGGTGAAACCAACATCCAAGGACTAAGTATAAGTAGCCTACATGCTGTTTTGAACACTGCATTTGGAGTGGCATTGCACAGCCAGCACTTTACTTTCAAGCGCATGAGGAAGCATGAAACGAACGGCCCAACTCCCGTTGCAGCTCATATTGTCACTTTTGTGTATATTTTGCAGATCACCCTGTTTCATTTCGCCAGAATTACCCTGCAGCTTTCTGCTCTGATAATCGATTGCTGATGTCACTTCTAAAGTAAACAGGTATATGGCCACATTATGAGCACCATTACAATGTTCAGTAAGGCCCTTTGTCATGTAGCCATTAAGTCAGTCATACTAAGGTTTGGTCAATGAAGGAAATTAAAGTTCAAGAAATTGTAAATGAGATATCTAGTCAACAAAAAGGTTACTATTGTTCTCCTACATGATTGCCCTTCCCTTATTTGATGTCCTGCAGGCCTTACAGGTATACTAAGTTATATTTGCAATACATCTGCTTCTTTCCCTGGGGCACTGTGGAAAGGTGATTGTTTTTAGTTTAAACTTCCTGTACGACATCCGAAACAATTTGAAAATAACCTGCAATTGTACTCGCAACTAATAAAAAAAAAACTCAATAAATCCACATCCAATTTTAGTCATTCATATTAACTTTGCATCCAGAAATTTGATATTCACGCACCTTTAGCTTAAAGCGTACTAGGCTGAAGGCTGTCCATAATGCCAACCCACATTTTCCATTATCATATAGTATTACAACTAACCCACGTTGCTAGTGCTGCCAGAAAGTGTGAAAGGCTGCACAAAAAGTGACCACAAGTGTGCTGCTAGAAGCGCTACTTGCAGGGACATGGACATGCTGTTCAATATTAAGTACACTCTCCTTACTGCGGTCTTGAAGGGACCAGGAAAAATGTCTGAGCTAACCGAAAGTCTGAATTATAGAATGGGCCTGAAAAATTACCAAAAACCGTTTCCATCGCAGTTCTTTTAGGTAATGAACACTTGTATAATGGTTGCCTGCATTCGAGATCAAAATCCAAAGGAGAACAACGGTTTTTCTGGGTTTTGTGGCGTTACTTTACACATATTGTCAGGAAGTTGAAGAAGTGCTCCAAAGTCGTACAGAAATCCACTACTCTTCTCATAGTACGACGCAGTATAGCAGTGGTGCCTCTTCCCAAAACAGCCCCATTGCATTTTGAATATACTTTGCCGCACAGTCCACGCAGTGCAGTAGAGCATTGCATTAAAGCATGCAGTACGGTGAAACTGCACATGTCCAGTGAGCAGTTTCAGCATACCAGAAGCAGCACGTGGATATGTGCTAAGACTACAGTAAAAGCTCGACAATTCAAATTTCACGGAACCGGAGAAAAGGTTCGAATTATCCTATGTTCAAATTATCGAATGGCCTCAAAAAAACTGACAAGAACCATTTGCATTACGATAAATTTACCATATTTACTCACGTAACGAACCCGCTTGCATAATTCCATCCACTTCTGATCTTTGCCAAAGAATTTGGAAAAAAAAAAGAAGGCGTTGTTCTTAGCGCATCCCTTCGTGCCCTCAAGGTCCACAACGCATGCCAGGGCGATTGGGGTGGGCACCGTCGACTGTCACTCATTCAATGGAATGCGCGGTAGCAACAAACGCCTTTGGAAGCAAACAATTCTAAAAGTCAGAGTCATAATCGCGGCTGACCGCGTGCTTTTGTTGACGATTGATGGCTGAAAGGATGGACGTCTCTAGCAAAAAAAAAAAGTGTTTCCCGCGTACTCCGCAGCGCGCGCCCGTCCGACGTCATAGCTTTTTGTCGGCGTTGGCTGGGAGCGCGCGGACAGTGCTTATCCGCATTTCCAAATTAATAGGGTTAGAATTAACGAGCATTTAGTTCCGAGTTTCGGCGTTTGCGCAGAAGAGAGAGCAGGCAGAAGCCGCGCGACCGTCAACTCCTACCCTCCAGCACCTCCAGCCGCCGCGTCGGTCATAGCGCCAATTAGGCTTTATCCACTCTGCCTTGGTTTCACATGATTTCATCTTCTGTTGCCGTTTTGGGCGTGCGCAGCTTCTAACTATGCGGATCTTTCGTGGAGCTGTTCTCTTTTTTTCGACCATGTGCTGTGCGCCAATTGAGCTACCCAGACGCGGCGGCACGTAGTTCGAATTATCTGTAGGGGAACCAACTCGCTTTTTTGTACATAGATCTCTATGGAGCTTGGCCAGACCAAGTAGTGTAGTTCGAATTATCCACAAATTCGAATGATCAAGGTTCGAATTAATGAGCTTTCACTGTATATGCGTAGACATTAGAACAGCGTGACACCATTCCAAAAAAAATAAAAGAACAGTAATGTGCTAAGCGGCATTTGCACCTGAACAATGCGTACACCCTATCGCAGCCTTAAGAGGGTGTGAAGTTAAGGAGAGTGAAACCAAAGCTATGCGACTGACTTATATTACGCCAAGGAGAGTGAAACCAAAACTATGCGACTGACCTATATTTTGGTAATGGGGGATATTTCAATCATCGTTCTGCCAGCCATAGAGCTCACGAAATGTGCAGACTGCTATTCATTGGAACTGAGGCTCAGAGAGGTCCATTTTAGAGATTGCTGGCTGCAAGCGCTGCATCTTACGCAATCGCCCGCCTTATAGAGCAAGGCCAGTTCATGTTTGAATTAACGAGCATCCGACGCCATGCTCCTATTTGGAATTATCCAAACTTCCGAACTGACGGGGTCGAAATAACGAAATTTCACTGTAACCGATTTACTGCTGAACACGGGTGAACAGAAGTGCTGCGATTTTGTATGAAATTTTCAAGGGGATGCCAAGTCTGCACGACATAAACAATAATAACTAGGTTCGATGTATCTGGGAACGACTGTATACTGGCAAAGGTCGCTGTACTGCCTCTTTAATAAGCAGCAGCACAAACAGCTTGAGGAGCTAGCCTGATGGCAGCACTTGCTGGGCTGGAAAGATTTGAAGACAATCATGAATTGTGGAAGGATGGGGAGTTGTTAGGCCTAGGCCTCAGTGAAACATTCGTGATGTAGAACTTTAACTAAAGTGCATTTTAGAGCCGGCACTCATCTGAGTTGCTGAAAAGGAGCACAGCACAGTGAAGGAGGTGTCTGCACCCATGCAAAGGGCACTGACCCTGTGCCCGGGCTCCCAATGTCTCAGCTCTCTCGTGCGCAAGCAAGGACAGAACGGATGCACAAACAAGGGGCTGGCTGGCACTTGGGCGCTGAAAGAGCTCATCGTGGTGCGCAGGGATGAATCCCGTATGGACATTGCCCTGGAAGAAGGCCGGGTGGGCGGCCAACCGCATCAGGAAGGGCACATTGTTGGGCAACCCCACCAGGGTGTACTGTGACAGGGACTGGTGCAGGCGCCGCAGTGCTGTTGCGCGGTCGGGTCCCCATACAGCCAGCTTGGCAATCATGGGGTCGTAGTGCACGGACACCTCATCCCCTGCAGCAGAACAATCAAGTTAGGCTGACAGTGCGGAATGATGATTGGATTTTAACTGCGTTAGGAACACTGTAAAATACTGAACAACTACCCACGTCAGGTTTGAAGACAATCACGAATTGTGGAAGGGTGGGCACTTATTAGGCCGGCACGAAAATTCCAAGCAGGCACATGATGAAGTGGACTTCTGGTTCATCATCATCAACCAGACTATACCCACTGCAGGGCAAAGGTCTCTCCCATATTATTCCAATTAACCCACTCATGTGCTAGCCTAATCCACTTTACCCCTGCGAACACCTTAACCTCATCTACCCACCCCCTGCTACGCTTTCCTTCCCTTGGAATCCGATTTGTTACTCTTAGCAACCAATGATTACCCTCTCTTCTCACTACATGCCCTGCCCATGCCCATTTCTTCTTTTTGATTTTCACCAGTATGTCAGTAGAGTGGAGAGCTAGGCCAGTTGGCACATATTGGTAAAGATTGAAACCAGCAGAAAGACGCAAGACAATGAGAGAGGCACACGATACAACGCTAGACTGACAATTAAGTTGAAATTGACCTTTATACAGACCCTTCAGCAAAGAAGCAACGCATGCACATGTGGCAAGAGAAATAATAAATAATGATAATCACGGGGAAAATTACCGTAACAGCACACTATCTATGTGCGCTGTAAAGAGCTAAGGAACTGAAGTTTTTTATCGTACAAGGTGACAGATGTTTCGCTGACACAATTCTCATCATTTTTATTAATGTGAAATGCTTCCACGAACCAACGCGAAAACTAATTCTTTTCTTTGCACACTTCTGCACTCTGGAGTAACCTTCCCACGAGCAATAATCAATGTAAAACTTGTTACAAACCTTTCTTATCATTAAATATGCTACACTGATTCATCATAACATTGTAATTTCATTACGTGTAATGTTGTAAGAAACGTGGCAAGAAATAGGAAAAGGTGCACATTAGAATAAAGTATACATATAGTACCACGTAACAGCACAAGCAGACCTACCTTCCCGGACACCAGTGTCGATGCGAATCTGCTCAGAGGGAGTGGGCGTCCGCAGGAACACTAGAGAACCGGCTCCAGGCATGAAGTTGTTGTCGGGGTCCTCAGCATAAATGCGCGCCTCGAAGGCGTGCCCTCGTACCTGCAGTTGCTCCTGGCGCAGAGGCAGGGGTTCCCCTTGTGCCACCTGCACGTCCATCCCATAGGATAGACACGGGACAAGAACCTTGGCTACATGTGCACCTAGGCAGGTCAGAAACTCGTAGCCACCGATTTGTTTTTCCACAAAGGCACAAGATGACTTTTTCTGGTGGCACTCTCACACTGTCCACTGCATATGCATGCAACCTCAACCTCACTGAATTAGGCGAGATTGAGGAGAGGTCAGGCTCAGCTGAAAATTTGTTGAGTGAAGTCAGATCAGACCTAAGTCTCACGAGTGAGTTTGAGGCTCAGTGAGGCTGGCTGTCTGAGGTCGAGGGGTTTCGCAGGGACAATTTCGCAGTCCCTTTACGTTTTCTGCAAGACCACCAAATAGATTCCACAGCCTTAAAAACGTGGACTGCAAGGAGAGGCTTCAACGACTGCATTTCCCACTAAATGGTTTTACATAACTGGCCTCCTGCAGTGCACTGGCACAAGGAGGCAACCAAGCGTACAAATGTGATCAGCTCGACCTGCCTAGCCCCATGTGTCGCGTGAACATGTTGACCAAACCCATGTGGCCCACCTTGATCTGCCACTCGACCAGGTCGGTACCGGTGATCATTTCAGTGATGGGGTGCTCCACCTGGAGCCGCGTGTTCATCTCCATGAAGTAGAAGCGCTGCTCAGAGTCCATAATGAACTCCACGGTGCCAGCACCCACATAGTTCACGGCCTGGGCTGCCCGCACAGCCGCTTCGCCCAGAAGACGACGGGTCTCCTCCGTCACACCGGGCTGCACCATACAGATTGCAGCGGCGTCAGACAGCACCGCGTGCCCTCTGCACTCAAGCAGAAACGCCAAAAAGCAGGCAGGTGGGACGAGCAAAACACAGCATCAAAAAAGAAAATATGTATTTTCTGGAAAAGATCAACTAGCACTTACTCTGGAAAAAAAAGAAAACAACTTTACTTGCAACAGTGGTAGCAGTGTGTCATCCAACAAACTAATATATGAGGCATCCGTTCCTGTAGACACACGACTTCACAACGAGAAATGGCAGTGGCTTCTTTGCTGTGCCTTAAGTCCACAGGCACGAACCATTTCAGAACTACAATTACGCGCTTACGTGCGAGCGGGCCGGGTCTGGTAAAGGCAGCATGATGAACAAAAACGCGGCAACTGTCACTCATTGCGATGGCTTCTCCACAGGCATTGGAGTTAGGGGGCGAAGCATACAATTCGAAATCAACCAAGAAAGTGATCTCCGCTCGGCACTGCCATCAATGGACCGAACTCGCTGCTAAATCTTTCCTACAGCTAGAGCAATGTAAATGCGGATTGAATTCTGCAAGAACTAAAATAAGGAGCTGTTCATACATGATGTCAAAAAAATGCGAATTTACACTTTTATGCAGTAAAAGTGTCAATACTAAATGCCTTTGTACCTCACTCAACTGTCAAAAATTTCACAATCAGGCTACTCTGGTCATACTTTTTCCAAATAATATGTTTCTTCTTGAATTTTTTTTTTTAAATGTATCAACAAGATCTTACTGTAATCCTCATACCAGCAACTCTCTTTGCCCATGATAAGATATGCAAGCAACCAAGCATTTTGTGACAGCTTTCTGTACATGGAGTAGCGCTGCTAAGTGAAATTGCTAAGAGAGATAAAAAAATATGTGCATAAATGTATATGAAAGGTTATCAATACATATACTTATGGATTAGTGAACTATCATGATATTGTATCACTATAAATGCAAGGAAACACTGCCTGTAGAAAGAGCTTAATCGACCCTTAGCAATCGCTGCATTACTTCACGTGTAGGCAACTTATTAGCACGTTGCCCCATGCAGCTTTTGGCTGGTAACACGTGTCATCCCATAAAGCCAAGGCAAACTACAGTAGTTCTAGCCATAGCCTATACCAAAATTTTGGACACATGTTCCTTTTTTTTTTTTTTTTTCAGAACAGTGCACATGACACTAGTGTGCATCTCGCAAGATGCTGGATTTACCTACGTCAGCTCAATAAATTTTAACTGAATTTTCATGTATCTTCAGTTTCAATTTCAACTGCTGAATGACAGCTGCGGCGTCATATGTGTCATAAAAAAAAAAGTACCATGATCACTGCTTATTCATTTTTAGTTATTCCAGTCCTTGACCAGGCATGCATAAAGGTTATTGAGGATTAAAATGAATGAAGCAGTCATTATGGTGTAGTTTTTGCGTGCCTGACGTGACCCTGCCACTTCTGCGACATCACAGCCGCTGTTTGATGTTTGGAGCTGAAACAAAACTACACGATGCAATCCATATGGATGTTCATATTTTGTAATGTCCAGCACATCATTCCAAAAGCAATGATTTTTAGTTTTTCAGTGCATGCACTTAATGCAGCCACCCACATGTTTCTCTATGGTTTGCACTTCCACCTTGATAAGAGGTTTGCCACAGCACAATGGTGCACTACAATTGACAGTGCACAATGCCAATAAGCCCCAAGAGGGAGTTAGTTTCGTTAGTATCTATGTAGGCAAGGCCACGCAGTATTGCCAGAATCTTCGCAGAGGAAGAAAACATTTTTCAACAGCAAGTATCCAGAGAAGATTGCCCATGTAGCATGTACTACAATGCACGCAGACATTTCCTTCTAAAATTGTTTTGTTAAAATGGGCTAATTCTAAGCTGTTAATAATTTTGTGTCACAATTACTGATTAGTTAAATGATTCCAGTCGATACGCCAGTAAGAAAAACTAATCTCTCTTGTTGTTGAAAGGCTTCTGCTAGTCTGTTTCTGAGCTTTCCATGTGTTATTCTGATAACCTCTATTCAAGCTGGAATACCCACTATAATTTGCACGCCATTCAATGAAGTTATCACTGCTCCTAATCATTACTGTTCCATAGGAAAACTGTGACGACCGACGGGCCCAGTGGCAGGCAACAGAAGAGAGAAGGCTGCTCACAGCTGGAGCTTCCTCAATGACTTTCTGATGCCTTCGCTGCACACTGCAGTCTCGCTCGAAGAGGTACACATAGTTGCCATGATGGTCGCCAAACACCTGCACCTCCACGTGCCTGCACAAGCATTCATGGCCAGTAAACCGCTGCTCTCAAGATCATGCCACTAACTGTTAGTGCAATATTTTCTAGTCACAGACCTCCTAAAATTTTTCATACAGAAATGTGAGTCCCTCTCCTTGTATGAACAGAGCTTCCAAATAGTTTCACTCAAAGTGCCTTTCCTTCAAGCACAGGTAGCTTTGAAAACAAGCACTTGGCTGATGTTATTCCAACAATTTCGTCATAGCTCTGCTTATGATGGCCATCATGAAGCAACAAATATGAAGGTTAACAAGACTGGTGAACGAGAAGGTGAACAAGAATGTACAGCGTAGCAGATGGGAATGATTTCACACATGGGGCGATAGTCCTCACAAATAGCAAATGAAGCAGTGGTGCTGCTGCTGGCCACTCTTTTCGTCTGCAAACAGGATCAGTAACTCATGTTGCACCAGATGCCTGGTGCACAGAACAATGAAATATTCCTTTTTTGTTGCACAGCCAGTACTCTGACAGTGTTGTGGGCGAAAAAAAAAAACAATCGCTCAAGTGCCGCTGTAACCCATAGGTTTTCTGGTGGTGTTGCAATTGCACTTTCTTGAACCTGGGCCGAAACAAGCAAAATTTGGGGGCACACAAGGAGACCCCCATCCACTACACTATGTACTCTAGCTCGTTGTACCCCCAGAAACTAACAACACAGTGTTTTCGCAGAGACGTTGCAGATGTAAAAGCATACCTTGGATCAGCCACGAACTTTTCCACCAGCATGGCATCATCGCCAAATGATTTCATTGCCTCTCGCTTTGCTGACTCCAGCTGCGAGTCGAATTCATCTTCATTCATTGCGACTCGCATGCCCTGCAAGAGGAGGAAAATTTTAACTGATTAAGGTACACCATCCACATAAATGAGCAAAGGCATCACATAAGCATGGTGAAGTCTGCAGTGCAGATCGAGCCAAGAAGCCAGCTGATAGCCATGTTTCACTGCTAAAATCTCCAAGCTTCATGTATTCAGCTCACTGCCATTAAATGGAAAGACCAACGCAAAAAAAAAGGATGTAGAATCTAATTTTTCTTCTCATCAGAAGATGGCGTGGACTCATGCAATGTCGCTATAGTACTAGAGTCCTAACAGCAATATTAAAGGGGCACTGAGATTCCCTGCACATGCCAGACACCAATTCAAAGGAATTATATTAATACCTCCATCAACGTTTTGATGAATTCTCAAGTAAGATGAATAATAAACAATGTGAGGCCATTTGACTGGTTCAAAAATATCTGCTTAAGATGTGGCCTTAAGTTACGACAAGCTTCCACAGTGACCGCAAGCCATGACGACTAAGTGCAACAGCACTCACGAGGCGTCAGTGTGGCAGTGCTAAAGAAAAACCAAATAATAAATGCTCCTTCACAAAAAGGCATACCGTCACAAGATGGCTCCTGTGCACATCCACCTAAACTTGAGGGGAAGGTATTTTGTGGGAGCGCGCTGTCTCGGGAGAAGGCTTTCCTGCTAGCGCAGGAAAGGCATCGTAACATCTGTACTCTACGCAGAGGTCTCAACCTCGCGCGCAATGGCTCCAACAGACTAAAAGCAGTGTATGTGCAAAGCAGACCCACTAGTTGACTGGAGCTTAAAAAACATTAGGGACAATGGCAAGCAGATGCTGAAAAACCTAACCACACTAATACACAAGGTCAAGTTGGTGCATTCATTTTGGGAACAAGCACTTGTGTGTGTCCCTTTTTTCGTCCTTGTTTTCATTGCGCTCCTTCCCAAAATGTAACCATACCAATGTCGAAAATGTTGGAGCCGTTAATGCAGTCGTGTCATACCCTGAAAAGAGCAGCTTGTGTATCCCCATATTTTTAATATGTCCCTTCGGTGTAGGTAGTAGAGTCTACTGCCTACACCACTCTACTAAGCAGACAAATCACTGGTTTTTTCTCTGGAAGTTCTTTGCTAAAACCTCACTGAAATCTTCACAAAACATTTGCACAGCATGATGGGAAAAGCAGCACCCCACCTATGCACCACGCTGCAGGAACCACATAAAAGTGTGCCAGGTGTTGGTTAAAGTGAAGTAGAAGCTATGTACAACTTTTTCAGCAACTCTGGTAAACTAGTCTTCAGAATGGAAATCAAACTAGCGCACTTCAAAACAAAGACACAGGAAGAGAACGACAACACAGCGCTGTGTTGTCGTTCTCTTCCAGTGTCTTTGTTTTGAAGTGCGCTAGTTTGATTTCCAAGATGAATTACCAACTAGCCCGTTCTTCCACCCTTGCTAGTCTTCAGAAACCTAGGTGCATTATAGAAATGCACCAACAGACTGCACGAAGCCAAAACTGCAATGCAGGCTCAATGCCAGATGAAAAACAAATATAGCTGGTTGCATTGCAGGGTTTCACTGGGTTTATAGAAGAAATGCATGTGTGCTACTGGGATTTGGAAAGCAAGAAGTGCATGCTTAGTTTAAACCATGACCAGCAAGATTTCCACCTTCGCCATGTGGCCCTATTATATGGTGTGATGCACTATCCCTGCGCAGCTATATGTGGATGAATAATAACACTTTTGCTACCAAAGGTCAATGGGATGATCATCTGAATGAGATAACCATGCATTTCTAATACAGATGTGAGTAATTAGTCACAAGCTCTTTATCACGCCATTCCATCATCCTCACCACCAACATCAGCCAAGTGGCATGCCTGCAGTACATACTCTGCCCTGCGCAAGTTGTGGCTACCCTATCCCTTGAAGCTCCTTACAGGGCATCCTCTGTTTTCCCTCCTCACCATCAGTTTCTCATCACCAGGGAGAGAGCAAAGCAGGCTAAGAGCCAACAAAAGAAAAGGATGGCCCAGCTGAGATTAAGGAGAGGAAACGGGCACGTCTTGAGAACAGCAGAGGATGACAAAGTGGGCTTCAGGAGAAGGCAAGTGCAGAAGGGAGCAGATGAGATTAGGAGGTTTGCATAAACATGCGAGATTAGTGGGAGAGAGACCTGCAGTGGATGCAGTAAGGTTCATAGTGATGATCACTATCCTTGAGCTTGTTCTTCAATCTGCACTGCTCTCATCTTGCACTGTCCTAATTCCAAACTGGAGCATTTACATCCAAGTTTCAGCAATGCAAACAGATACCAGGTAGATGCAACTAACGCATAATTTTCTTTTGAGGAATAGCAGTCAGTGGCTGTTCATAACCTAAGAGTGCCCACTAAACACCCTCCAACACAATGCAATTCCACAGGTGACTTCATTTTTATGGTGCAGATCTGCGGTCACTACTTAGCCAAGACAGGTATATACTATGTTACCAACATTTCTCATAACTGATTGCTTATTGCAAAGTGCAGTTGCCCTCCTACACACCCTACTGAATTTCACCTCCCAGATAGTTGAACAGTGCATTAGTTTTCTTCACATTTCTCTTTATTTTTCAACATGCACTACACGTCAGATGAGGACCAATACAAAACTTTGCATCTTCAAAAACCTATGAATTACTAATTTTTGCAATGCAGTGTGAAGATAGCTTTCAATATGTTGTGTGTTGTGTGGGCAACAGATTAAATGCACAGCACCTGCAGGCAGAGACCTGCAGCACAGCAATGCATCTGTGAGCATCTGGATACTCAAGTTTGAATTGCATGACAGGTTGCTGGCACTGCACATCACCGATATGTGAGCCTGTGAGATAACCAGCTATGTTTGCCTGTCCCAGTAACAGCATTGTGGTAAACTCATCCATTAATAAAAACAGCGTGAACAGGAAGACACAAGACAAGATAAAAGGAAGCTACAAGACAAACGCTGACTCACAACACAGCCTCAAACTTTAATCCAAGGCCCAGACAAAAACAAATGTGACGAAAATGAAGCTTTCGCGTGAAACATCCTTGGGTTCATCTGCTAAACAAAAAGTCACTCAAAAAAGAAACCTCTTTACTTAAATGAGCAAAAGAAGTCCTGCTGACGCACTTGATGTCCCTTGAAATAAAATATGCTTCTACCAGTTTTCTCGTCAACTTTTCTTTGTGCCGATACAAAATTCTAACCTGGTCAAGTAAGAGAATACACTTCTTCTCCTTCTTCACTGTCTTACAAGAATGGCAATGGATGTTTACCAACTCACTCAACAAAGTATCTTGGTGGCATACTCACGATTCTTGCATTCAAGAACAAAGCTAGTCAACACGGCCAGAGCATGGTCCACTTCAAACTGGTTGGTTGTTTTATGGGGTCTAACGTCCCAAACAAACTCAAGCTATATGAGACGCTGTACTGGAGGGCTCCTAAAATTTTGAATACCTGGGGTTCGTGCACTGAGTTCAAGTAGTGTTGATGAAATATGTAAATGTGCCAGCAATTCACATCTAGCACAGCTTTTCATGTGCAGAGCAATGAAGCAATTTAGTTTCCGTAACATTTTCAACGACTCAATAAACAGTCGTTACACAGAAAAAAAGAAACAATGACGGAAGAGCTAAAGAAATCTCCTATGAGCACTCAAGCAATAGTTTGTTCTTTTCTAAAACACACAGGTCCCTTCCGGGTGCTCACCTTTCCACCACCGCCACGTACAGCCTTGAGCATGACGGGGAATCCAATGCGACGTGCTTCCTCCTTGAGCCGCTCCTGGGTCTGATCCTCGCCGTGATAGCCCTCAATGATGGGCACTTTGGCCGCTGACATGATGGCCTTGGATGTGCTGTAAAGCAGTTGGTGAGTATGTTCACACTTCCTCTGAACAGCTCAACACGTACCACTATCCCCTCTTAAAACTCCATCATCGCTTGTCCACTACAACTCTCAACCCCTACCCAGTGGTGTGAGGGAAGACAGCATTACAGTGACTTGATCCAAGCCTCTGTTGAAATCTTCCAAATGACCTAATGAGTGTATCGTGAAATAACTACACCCTATCAGCATGACCCACTTCCTGGTTTTCGCACCAATTAAAGATTAAAAAACAAGCTATTTCCCACTAGCCATTTCATCACAGTGATCGAAGAGTGGTGTTTCTTTCTCTATAGCTAAGCAAAAAAGGCAGAAGCAGGGCATGCAGCCAGAGTTGACAAACATTTCTCCCTGTCAAACATTTGCCCTGTCTACTTCCAGCAGCGCCATCTGTGCCTGTTTAGATGTCCTAGCACAATGACACATGTACGTAAACTGCTGCACCTGTGCTCTTTTACAAGGCCTTTTGTTGTTCCGCCACAACAGGCAAACATTTCAGCCGCGAATCCTACTTCCATTAGCCTTGATTCAGGTGAATGGGGACTGGGGAGTAAGCAATGCTGTCCCCTCTCTGTCCCTTTCCAAGACAACTCAGTGTGGGAGAAGCTGTTTGGGGCAGGATACAGTGTGTGGGAAAACTCGCATTGTGACGCTCTAACACTCTTATGAAATCCACATGAAGGAAGCCAACAGTCAGCAAAAACAAGGATACCATAGCCGAACATTCCGTCTTTCTTTTTTTTTTAATTTGTGGTGTTCGTGGAATATTAATACAGTAATTATTTTAAGCCTGAAAGATCACTCATTCAGAAGAAAAAAAAAAGCTACATACTAGTGTTCAGATACAGACCCACGGCCTCTGAATTTCATGTTTAGTGCCTTACTGACTGAGTTCCCAAAGCACATGTTCATCTTTACTTGTTGGGTGATTTATTTTGTGTGTAACCTACCCTTGACAGTGTTCACCAGTGCCCTTATCCTCCATAGCAGCAGACATAGTACGATTTTTGCATTACTTCAGATGTCACATGGAATGTCAGTGAACAGGGAGGCAATACAAGATCGGACAGCTGTCGCTGAAGCACAGTTGGCAGAGCACTGTATGTAACTTTGAAGGTAATGAGTTAAGATCCCACCAATGGCATATCATAGTTTTAATTAAACTCAAGGCTGCTAGTACACCCCTGTCGGAAAAAAATGTCCAGCGACGTTGGTGTCAACAGTTTGAAGCCTCACAGCCTCAAAAAATTACAAGCATACCTCTGCGTGATTGGCCAGACAGCTGCATGCTGACAAAAGATCAGATTACACGGTCAAGTTGGAAAGAGCTGTCTAAGTTGGCAGCTCTTTCCAACTTGAGCAAGCTGCAGAAAAGTAACACTCATGTGTATATGCTGCATGAATCTCACTGAGTGTCTGTGAGCTTTTCTTCTACTTTTTAATTAACTACCTTTCAGTCAAAAAACATTAGAAGTGTTAATTACCTATACTGCCACAAAATTTTTAGAAACAGAAAAAATTTCTCCAAGGCTTTCTTGGTCTTGCACACAGTTGGCTTTCTTCATATGCATGTCAAGTGAGGCACCTCATTTCCTTACATGGCACCTCAAGTGAGGCACCTCATTTCCTTAAAACACAGTTTATTCTATCACTACTATAAAGAGGAATTAATAATAAAAATAAACTTCTCAGTTTTCAGAAAGTCTAGAAAATATTAACTGCAACTTTGTGAAGCCCCAATCAGCACACCCAATAATAAAGTTTTCAAATTTTTTTTTTCTTTCTGCATTTAAAAAGGGTGCAGACATCAAGAATCTAGAGCCACCAGTTGCCTGTTGCCCAGCTACAACACACTAGCGCATGGGTGCAAAGCTGAAGCACACTCAATTCGGCTAAATGACCACAACAACAAAAAAACTGCTAGTATATTTGGGTGGAACATCTTGAGCACAAGCAATGCAGGCTATGTTGTGGCAATGAGCTGTCTGACAAGACTCAAGAAATCTGCCTGCGTGACGAAAGCAACAGCAAAAGTAGCAGCAGCAATACCTCTTGATGCCCATGTCCCGAATGGCGGATGCTGGCGGCCCGACGAAGATGATCCCCTCCACAGCACAGCGCTCAGCGAACTCGGTGTTCTCAGATAGGAAACCGTATCCTGGGTGGATGGCCTGGGCACCGCTGCGCTTGGCAACGCCCAGTATACGCTCCTGGCGCAAGTAGCTCTCCTGGGACGCTGCAGGCCCAATGTGATATGCTTCGTCTGCCTGCACACCACAGACCCCTTCACTAACGAAGTTCTAGCTGCTGGCAGCCATTACAGCCTTATGAGAAATATAGTAGCATCATAGTTTAAAGAGCTGTAGGATACGTTCGGCTACATGCTTGCATTAATTAAAACACACAATCGAGATTAGGTGTGCTCCTAACATGTTTCTCAATTTGGCATCACAACAGCCTGTGGGAATTCAAAATCACAATTTCTAGATATAAAAACCATTAAAGAACGCCCACACTAAGGCTGGGATCGAACAACGTGCTCTGTTACTAGATATGGCATTCATACAGCTTTAAGCACGAAAAACAAGACCTGAAATTTTCATGCTGTGAGGTAATCAAGAGCAACAGGGCACAGAGGGCTACATATAGTCATGACCTAGAGAAGAAAAATTGTTGAAAGAAGTATAATATGTCCAGGATAACGGTAAAGGGCAACGTGAGGTCAACGCAGCCAGAGATGGCAATGAAGGACTGCTGTAATGCCCTGCTCTTTTTTATGATGGCAGTACATGTATAATGGCATAACATAGAAAATGTGATGTCGGAGAGCAAATTTTGGTAACCCGTGACATTTCTGGCATTGCTTTCAGTGAGAGCTTCACATACCTAGAAGCAGCCATAGTATAGGCTGCACTTTCAGGTAACATGCTCCCCACTAGAATAAACAGCCAGCAAATTCTTTGCGGTGGTGCGGCCCAGAAAATGCTTTGAGTGACAACCACCACCCTTCGTTTGCCCATGACGTCGTAACTGCAGTTATGCACTCAAGAAGGTCAGCTAAGGAAGGGTTACACTCATGACTGAATACCTGACAAGACAGGCTTAGCGTCGTCTGAAGTAACAAAAACCTATTCAACTACTGATTCTGGCAGTTTCAAAACTTTGTGCCCAAATCACCTCATGACAATATACCATTTCATGGTAGTGTGGCCCCTGTGAATGGAACAGCTGGCATATACAGTAATGCAACTGCCACTTGAGGCACAGCTGGGACTCGACAGCCACCATACACTGCATGCAGCTATGGGCAGCACTGTGACCACTAAGAGCTCGGAAGTATGTAAACAATCACTGACCAATAAATACCTCTGTGTTATTTTAAAGTAGCACAGTGTACCAAAGAGCACAAAGTGCAGGTCAAGCAAGGCTGCAGGAGAAACTAGCACCCTGTCTAAACCCAGGCTCTCTATGTGAAGGATTATTTGGGGCACTGCTCTACTGTTCTACTACTGTTCTATTGTGAAAAAACAAACTGAGAACTGTGCTGACTGCATAAGGGCTTTCCAAAGCCTGAAAGAATGCTACATTGCACACAAGTCAGCTGAAAACAAGCCAAGACAATAAAGTTGGCAAGCATCTGAGGAAAAAAAAAAAAAAAAAAAGCTGCGACATCCAGCAGCTCCTTTCTTGTAAAAACTCTATGATGGTCAAACTGCACGGGCGAATGAGATCTATGCGAAGGGCACAACACTGACCATGGTGACATGCATTGCCTTTCGGTCAGCATCACTGAAGACGGCCACTGAGCGGATGCCCAGTTTTCGAGCAGAGCGGATGACACGACAGGCGATTTCACCCCGGTTGGCAATGAGAATTTTCTCAATGGGCCGTGGCGGACTGCTGCTGCTGCCACTGGCATCTGCATGGCACAGGTCATGTATTTTTGTGAGCTTGAACACAGCAGCAGGTGCTCGCGCATCTACCACGCAACAAAAATGAAGGGTTAGTTATAAGCGCACAAAGGCATTCAAGAGTAATGAATAGGCAGGCAGCCTGAAAGAATGACTCAGCACCAGAACGCTACCCAGCCATTGCAAATAGAGTTACCCTGACTAAACATTCCACCCATACTGGATAACCTCGGAACCGGACACTATGAACATGCTTTTCTGTTAATACTAACAGAAATGTGCAAAAAATAAAGTCACAGATTACAGCCAGCAAGATCAACAGTAGTTCATACAATAAGTTAATTTTAAAAGTCCAAATCATGCAACTTAATTAAGGTAATATAAATTAGTGACCTTAGTATTTGACAAAAAATAAAAAAGGGAATTACCACACAGCCTGTTCCTTGAAAAAAAAAAAGTATTTTTAAGCCTTCAACTAACCTAAGCTTACAGAGCAGAGGGTGACGGAAGGATGATGTAGAAGAACTGGTAGCGGCGCTGATATGCAAAATATGTGGTGATGCTTTGTGAAATCAAATTCAGTGAATATCAGTAGTGCCTCCAACGTTTTCAGTGAATTGATTGGCCTGAATAGGCAGAAATAAATTTCTTTTCTGCACACACATATCCTGAAAGAAATCTTGTTTTCGACTGCATCACTAGAAAAGCTATATGATAAACACATCTCAGTTGCACTGGCAAGCATTGCACCACATGCCTAATGATGCAATCTAAGAGGAGGAAAATTAGGCAGCTCTACACAAAAGAAAACATGTGCAAAATTGGAAATATCTATTTTATCAGTAGCAGGGATAATATCTAAGTTGAGACTCTTCTTTAAGCTTCCTCCAACTATCTGCTTACCACTACATCAAGCTTTGTGCTTTTTCTTGTACCCAATTCTCATGCCAGGAATCCCTTGTGGTGGCCTTTAATGGCCACAGAGAATTTCAGAATTTAATGTTAAAGGGAATGACAATTGACTAAAATATATCATGAGGTTGTGAGGAAATTGAAAAGATCTAGCCACATAGTGCAAGAAGAGAGGACTGTAATACAGAAGAAAGAAGGCTTTAAAATTTTAATTTGGAGCTGAGAATTGCAGCAAATAAGCTAATGAAACATCCTGCAGTGCAACTTTGCCATTATCAATGTATCCAACCATGTGACCACATCTCGGCAAAGCGCAATGTATGTTTACAAATACACAAGTGCAACATATGTAAAATAAATATGTAAATATGTCAAACATAAAAGTTCTTTATTTCACATTTTTTCTTGGGTCACCAAGGAAAGTATTTTGCTGCTCAATACCAATGTGTTGGCTGCAGGAATTGCCCTAAAAAAGACTAAAATTTCAAAAATTAATTTCTCGTACTTAAAATAAATTACCTTTCAAAACCTTCCTTATCAGTTACATAGGACTTAAGGTTCTTAAGGGTATTTATTTTACTGTTTTGCTTGGGTCACCAAGGGTAGTTTTTGCTGCTCAAACCCAACGTCTTTGCTTAAGATAGGCTGTTTGCCATTTCTTCCTCATGACAGTGCAGGTTATTTTTGAATGGAAATTTTTCTTGCTGTTTCCTGTTTTATGAACTATTACCGTGTGTTTAAAAATTGCCTCCCTGCTTTGGAGCTCTTTCAACCAAAAAATTCAAATTCTGTAATTTTGCCTGTTCTCTTACAAAAAAACTGGAAATAAAATGTTTTGCGGCTATCTCAGCAATCCTTTGGTTTCCTATTACAACTCTTATTATTCTGAAAATAATATTTTTCACTGCATTTTCTACCGGTCATATCTCAAAATAAAAGACGTCAGAACGTGCAATATATTTGAATAAGTATGATGGTAGTGTAATATTTAAGTGTGGGAAACCTGCGAGATTTTTTCCAACAAAGTCTGACATGGCTGTAAAAACACTGGATCACTTGGCATGTAATGACCCAACTCAGATTGCATTAGACCCTGGTCTATTACTTTTGCTGGAGTGCAATCACTGTGATTCCCAGCATAAGTATATGGTGGCTAGATAAGAATACATAAAAATGAGCAATCCATGCAGTGATAAAAAAAAAAAATTATTGGTAAAGACTTCTACAGTGCCTATAACAAAACCGTTGAAAATCGAGCACCTTGAACACTATTTCTAGTTGTGAAAAAAAGAACAGGACCTTTAAAATTCAGTTGTCAGCCCCTTTAAAAGATACCAATTCATGAGAATAGACACTTCCAATATAGGAAGCACAGTTGACTCTCAAAGTAGTCTGCAGTCCAAAGGAAGGTGCTCTTGTCTTCTGCCAATTGCCGCACTAGCTGTTTCCAATCATTGCCAAGCCTTTTTACTCTTTCGTTTGCCATGAATCAAACTGCAGGCACTTTGATCAATGCTTATAATGTACTAGAATTCCCCGCCACACATTTTCCAATCTTATTTCTGCATGTATTTGGCTGTTTCTGACCTGATTAATATGTCAAAGTCTTTGCCTTGATACGTCCCTGATTGCATGTCATGAGTAATTCAAGTAATGGCCAAAATGGTACAATCCCTAAAAATTCCATCTATTGTAGTGTGGCGCAGAAGTTCTGGCATACCTAAAATTCCAGAGAGAGAGAGAGAGAGAGAGAGAGAGACTCTTTAATGGAAAAACAGAGAATTTTGCCGGCGTTTAGATTTCGCTGGCATGCTACTCTGTGTAGGAAGGCGAATTCGGGAGGGAATGATTGAAAAAGAATGGTGAGGGAAATAATAGAATTGAAGGGGCAGATAAAACACGGCCATTAAATACGTGTTAAGGTGCTTCGTGGAGTAATGATATAAAATGAAATAATGAAATGCATGGTCCGACAAAAGTTCACAGCTTGCAAAATGCCTGAGGGAAACATGTGAGGTGAATTTAGAGGTCGTCAACGAAAATTCCAGCTTTCACAAGGTGCCGTGTGGTCTCTTGCGCCAAATTTGTAGTCAGTTAAGAAATGTAGTGCCGCAAGTACTTCTGCTTGCTGCTGCCATCACAGTTGACAGTGCCTAAATACAAATGGCATGCGTGTTAGGAGACATTAGACTGAAAATTATATCTTACACAAACGTTGGCCGTACAGTGCCTTCCAGCATTTTGGTGGCGCTCTCCAGAAGCAAACTACACTGTGCCGAGAGGAAAAAGAAAACCGGTATCACGATAAGCGACAGCTTCAGTGGACAGCACACAGTGACAAGGCATCCAAGCAGAACAGGACACCAGCCCGGTGACGACAGTGAACCTAACGTGACCTAACCTGGTTCTGACAGGTCGCTATCCTAACCGCTTAAGGTTTAATGGCTATGGCGATGCTATTCCCTACTGTTAATAAACTGAAACCCTAAAGAACATTTAACAAAAGCGCAAACGTGGTTCATAAAAAAAAAAAAAAAAAAAAATGAGCGTCGTTATAACAACCGCAACTGCTGTGCAGCAGCTAGCTACAGGGACCACACAGCTGCAACGTTTCGTCTAGACAGAACGCTACACATTCTGTAAACGGAACCGTTGACGAGTCTAAACAGCAGGCACTTATAATATCTACCACACGGGGCAGCATGCTTCAAGACCCCGTTCACGACCACGCTAGGAAACGATCGGTCGGGCGATCATCAGGCGATTGATATATACGATTAGCTGGAACGAGAGCTGGCAAAGTGCCTATCACGCGTTCTGAAACAAAAAGCTTTATCTCTGCACTTTACTGACTAACAGACAATCTCATTAAAAATTTTCATAAATATTTCCCACTGCTCGAATAGGTAAACGCATCAGAAAACTTACCCAAAGTATTGCAGACGAGCACATCGCATGTGCGCGGCCATAGTGGCCATAGCTGTAAATGATGATGATAGGGATGATAGCCATAGCTGTAAATGATGATGATCTTACCACAGCTGCTGCTGTGGTAAAATAACAATAAAAGAAGTCTATACGTCTGTCACACTTATTCCACTTGTTCTGTGGACCCCTAAACAGTGCCGTAAGGAAGTGGGGAAGATGGGATTGAAAGCGGTATAAAGTTAAATTATAGTTTCAGAGGCCACGGAGGATAATTATGAGGAAAGGCGCATGTCACACTTCTAGTGCTTATGGCATGGTAGCTTCTGGGACGTTGCAAGGGAAGACGGGAGTGAAAGAAGTGAGGATGAGAAAGTAACGGTGCACATCTATCGCACAGAATGCGGTTTCCGTTAGGGTTCGAACCCTGTACTCCTAAAGCCCCTTAGGTACTCCGGCTCAGCGCTAGTAGCCGCGGTATTTTGCGTTGCGCTTGCTCAGTATTTTATGGCTGTGGGCTGGCGTGGGAGGGGATAGTGTGGAGGAAAGGATTGATACTCAGCTCTTCAATTCCTGTGCTACCAGCAAAGCCCAGTTTTTATTATGGCAACACCATTCGATCCATTTTTTTTTTTTTTTTTTTTGAAAAGGTTCTAGAATGGTCTCACTTGCCCTGCCTGGTTTGAAGGAACTTGAAATTTAGTTGACAGCTGCTTCCATCTAGGTTCTGAACGGCGGATGTCGACCAATAGAGCGGGCATGCAGCGGGGGTTGAAAGATTTGTGGCAATTTTCTGACGTGAACTTTCTTTGGTCACCAACTTCCCGGTATGGCTGCCAATGGTAAAAATTTCTTAGTTGGGAATCTGCAGGTTTTTAATGGTCTCATCAGGTCCCAAGTGGGTCTATGGTTTGTTGCTGGCTCAAATGGTCCCAAAAGGTGGCCTTCTGGTTTGCTACTGGTTATGGTCCCATAAGATAGCAACTGCTCCTGTACTGGGCTCTTCTGGTCCCAGAAGGAAGCCTTCTGGTTTGTTGCTGGCTGGTATGGTCTCATAGGGCAGCAACCGGTCTCTTGTGTGGGGGTAGTCTGGTTTGCTGCTGGTTGCAATAGCAGCATTAAGGCAGCAAGTGGTCTTGTCTGGGGCTTTTACGGTCCCAAATGGCAGTTCTGGTTTCAGGTTAGACCTTTTTTGCTGTTTTTGGAGGCTTTCTCGTTTTTGTGGTAATGGTGTTTTTCAACTAACAGAATTTCTCATGTAAATCTTCTGGATTCAGCCCTCTATAATGTACACATATAGCACCAAAACTTGTGAGAAAACTTTGGTAATGACAACTCATTTTTATTCTTCGTTATAATGCATTAGACATTCCCGTATTCAGACCACCACATGGTTTTCACATACGGCCGCTAAATAACAAATTTTATTCCCTCACGAAGTCCGGTTTAGGTTTCAACAGTCGAGTAGTGGTTTATGGGGTTTAACATCCCAAAGCGAGTCAGACCGAGAGACGTCGTGGTGAAGGGCTCTGGAAAATATCGACCACCTAGGGTTCTTTAACATATATTGACATCACACAACGTTGCCTCTTCTTTCCTGTGACAGAGTGTTGCAAACAGCATAAGATGGTGCCTCCGGTGCCATCGTTGGGGACATGGTCAGTCTTGCTTTGCTGCCGCCACGTAAGAACATCCACCTTCATGTTATTGTATCAGGCAACTATTCAAATAATTTTGGTATTAAAAGAATACTGCTGACCCAATGCTATTTCTGTGCAAACTTTGAGCTGCAAGGATTCGGCGGTTTAGGTGGGAGAAGCATTTCATGGCACGCATGTAATTGTGCAACGCACTGTGTTTACTGGGACCAGTATAGCAACTGAGACCAGTAGCTACAGGAAATCGGCCAATAAACCATTACAACAAGTACCATAAAGAATCCCATTCGGACATTTTCACCTGGGAATTAGAATGTGGCCGCCGAGGTGCACTCGTTGCGCGGTGAAAAAGGTCCGACGCAAAGTTTGGTAAGCGCTGATGAAAGCACGCTCGCCAGTGAGAACAGACAGACATTTTAGACATGCTTGCAGCTGACTAGGCTAAAGCTTCGTGCAACACCAACTATATACACATTTAAGTTGAAACTAGTGTACAACCAACGGTAGCACCAAAATGTTTTTTGCTGGTTCAAGCAATGATGCTACAGTGTACTATGCAACCAAGAATACGAATTATGTTGTAGCCAATCTGAGCTAGGAAAAGCACCTGTTCTGCCATCATGGCAAAACGGTTGGCGGGACCTTTAAACTCAAGATTACTAAAATGAACCAAGGTGGAACCAATCATTTGCTGCTGGCATAATGCACTGGAAGCAAGTAGTGATAGCGCCAGCAGTCACCAATTCATTTAGCGGAATAGCAAGGGAGCTTCAGCGGCAACATGAGATTTCTAGCATCATGATTTGGGAAATGTGCTGATGTAAACTCTTCGATAGAGCTTCTGTTCCAAAAATGATTAACACTAGGAAGACAAAGTGTGTAAAGACCCGACATCGTGGGTGCTGCTTCCAAACAAGCTGTATTCAGAGAAATGCACGCTCACAAGAAACAAAGTCCTTATATTTGTTAGTATTCACAGAGGTAATAAACCAAAGCAAAGCACAATCAGTCATGGTCGAAGGGATACTCGAAAGGCTCCGGGGGCTCAGGCTCATCTCCTTCTTCATTCTCTGCGGTGGGGCCTCCCGCTGCAAGAGAGAAGAGATTATATGAGCACATGGGCATTCTGCCCTGCTACCAGCCCCACTCATGTCAGATGCGACATGAGTGGAACAATATCAAGTCAGTTCAAACATCTAGTGCACAATTAAACGCCAATGCCATCATCAATAAGCGAAATGCCAGCAGGACACTTGTAATGAAAGGCAAAGACTAAAACGTTAGCTGCTAGAGAAGAAATACAGATGAGGCGCAACAGCCCTCCCATAAAACTGTCTTCGTGACATTCAAGTAAAAATCAAGTGCTCTATTAATGAGTCTCACTCTGCTAAAATCTTCTCATTTTGTTGTGTTTTTGTCATCTTTTCTCGCGGGACGCTTTTCATTGTTTTATCATTGAAAGCCCCTCAATATCAGGGGGGTGTGTTATACAACGGATAATACGGTGACCATGTTTACTATAGCGAGATCTTACTTTGCGTTGCACAACAAAAAATTTAACATTGGAATATCTTTAATTATAAGTTCTCTATATAACTCATGATAGAGATATTTTTTGCGCTCAAAGCATAACAGGAATGACAGGCAACATTGGCAATCTATGAATGCGCCATTCCTCTCTCTAGCCACGAATTTGTCTTATAAAGGGGCAGGCTTCACAATGAAAGCAACGTGTACGAAAGCCAAGATGAGCTAGCATGGAAAAACTTTCTGCTGCTTATTTTAGCATTTATGCAACTGGCGCACCTTTCATGGATTCCCGAGGAAAGCTGCCAAAAGCTGACAAGGTTCTGATGTTTGCATATGCGCCTGATAAGGGACGTGGCCACACAGCAGCATGACCCTGCGGACGAGTTTGTGGTGCCTTGCCTGCCGAATGTAGCCAGGTTCCATGTCAGGACCCAGTAGAATATTTTTGCTTAGGGTTGGTGAAATAACCCTAATACAAACTTCATATACTGTAAAACAATTACCTGTACAAAGCAAGTGTCATTATAAATCGGCTATAATAAGAGGTCTCGATGGCATTGAAAAATGTCCAAGTAACTTTGTTGGGTGCCATCCTAGGCACCTCCTCAGATGCCAATGCACACGGGGTGTATTGCCATGGCCACGTGTCATCAGAAAACAAGGTGGAGGCGCACAAGGCAGGGGCTCACCAGAAACAGGCTCCACCAATTCCTCCTCTTCGCTCGACTTTGTGTCAGTCACCATGATGATGCCGCCAATTGTGATCTGAACCAAAATGCCCAAGCACCATAAGTGACAATGGTGCTACCATACTACCATCTCACTGCCTCCTTCGGCACGCTGACCCGGAAAGTGTCTCTGCATACACAGTTTACTCTGAATACTATGAAATCATATTCTCAACAACACACACACAAAAAAAAATCATGAACTGCTAATTTAGCCATACTGCTCGAAAGAAATCCCTGCAGGCTGACTTCTATTTAATAGTTGGGGTGCGCAAATATCCAATATTTCGAATACACATCGAATATGTTTGTTATTCGATTTATATTCATATTCGAAACTGATATCTTCGAAATTTTCCGAATACACTTTTCCAAAATTTCCACAGCATCTCTGCACTGCGCGCTTCGAGCTTGACAGCATGACAGTTCAGCGAAGCATCCTCAGAGTGCAACGGAGCCATTTTATGAAGAGGACCTTCCTTTTTATGTAGATGGCCCTCCCGAGAGTGTGCACAAACAGAGCACTTGACGAAATAAGAAAAAAAATAAAATCGCTCTCACTTTAATTTCATCTCAAATGCTGACAACTATCGAGCAGATGTTCACCATATAAAATGATTGTGATGCAAACTGTTTTTGGCAGCTTTTTCAAGTGCATTCGATACTTCAAGCTTTCGGTTAATTCTGACATCTTTTCTGTTTCCCTGAAGGCTGAAATAATGGCAGTTTGCTACATTCAGCAGAGACATTGTTGCGGTGAAATAACTAAAGGGGTTGAAATAACATAACGACATGAGACAGCTCTACACGACTGTGCACAAAAACGGTATGTCGAGTCCTATTTAGAATTTAATTGGTTTATCAGTAGGGTGAACACTTCTTTGCAATTTTAGTTTAATTTTACTTGCAAATGCTACACGAATTTTGAAATAAGCAAGAAAGGCAATGCTTGCCATTTTCTGTTCTTCTTTTCACATATCAAATATTCTATATTTGAACTCTTTTTTTTTTTTTTGCCATATCTGCATTTGATTCGTATTTGAAAATTTCAATATTAGCACACCCTATTTAATAGAACTATGTAACGAAATTCAAGGCATATTATCGAACTGCTTTTAGCTGTCCCAGTGCATGCATAAGAAGGCAGTGTGCCACAACACGTGCACGTACGAAGCCCATCTAATAATAGCTGCCGCACCACTAAATCAAAGCAGTGTACAGAGGCGAGAAGAACATGGCTATCTTCCCACAGATGCAGTAACACAGGAGCACAGGCGACTGACTCAGCATGTGTGCACCAAACTCTAACTGCAGCTAAAAATGAAGAAAGAGTACTGAAGTGCAATGCGTGAAAGAAAAGCGGCCAACTCACATCCTTGATGGGCCGATAACGTGACCCTTCAGGCATTGCCAGCAGCTTAAGTTGTGGTTTCACTACTCGTGCTGGGTTGGAGAGGAGCTCAAAGTTTGGCTCTGGCTTAGCCTTGGTCTCAGTCTTGGCTTCGGCTCCAGCAGGAGTGTCGGTTTCTTCTTTCTTGGCCTCATCTTGTGTGGCAGTGGCTGCAGTTCCTGTGGTTGGAGTGGTGTCTTCCTTCTTTGCTGCAGTGGACACTGCTGCAGCTGGTGTCTGTTCGTCCACCTCCATGGTTTCCTGAGTTGCCGGAGTGGTTGCAGGGGACTCCTTGCCCGAGTGTGCCTCACGGCGGCGGGCTTTGGCTGTGATCGACAGCACAGCGGTGGTGACCTTTTCACGCTCACGCTCCTTCTTCTCCTCCAAAGGTGGTGGGTAGGCAAAGGTCGAGGGTTTGGCTCCTGACCGTATCTGCAGGCGCGGCATGCGCAGCTCTCCAGTCAGAGCAACCAGGCAGGTGGGACTCAGGGATAGCGACAGGAAGTGTGCCAGTGGGAACCAGTACCTGGGGACATGACAAGAATAAGACCACTCTACAGCATGCTGCTGGTCCACCTTTCACACTAGGCATGCACCCTTCTGTTTTTACACGAATCTTTTCTTGTACGCCCTTAAAATGTTCATAGTAAGCGTAAGAAAGAAACTGCATGATTGTGGGCAAGCCTGACCAAAAGCAAGCTGCACCCTGACTGCCCTTTGACTGCTGCTCCTGTCTGCCTGTATTCCAGGGAGAAACAGATAAAGCAGTCTCTAAGTTGTGGTGTGAATAAGGCAGTCACTACCCAAACTGCTTCAAACAGGTCCCAGCTGGTGCCCTTTGCATACCACACAAAGAAGGTGCTCACCAGAACTGCGTGAACACCAGCATTCCCACTACAGCGGCCATGTTGACGTGGCCAGTGCGGGAAGTCAGAGCCACCGTCACATTGCGCCCGCCAGCATCCAGTATGCCCTGGGCCAGGATGGCCCCCAGCTTGGCCATCACATCGTCGTGCTTGTCACTCACCACCTGCGGACATGGCAGACTAGCTTATATAGCACCAGAGATATAGGCGACTAAAAATGGCGTCTGTCTTCTCTCTTAACTCGTACACTGGTCCGAAAGAGAAAGACTATAGATTGGTATTGCACTTTGCCCACTAAAGCGTCACAAACCAACCCAACTTTTTTTTTTTTCTTTTTCTGCTAGCCGCGATCTGCTGCGATGCAATGTGTGGAAACTTGGGTGAACGCACAGCACCGTAAGTCTCCATGTGGCACGAAAGGGAAGGTTTGAAAATGGCTTGAAAATGGTCAGCTCGCTTTTCATGAAAGGCACATGTATGTGGCATCCACGCTCATGGCATTGCGTCGACAGAAAGGAACGCATTTGATTGTCACTTTTTGGATCCATTTTTCAGGGACACTCTAAGTCACTTTCAGAGTGGAGTGTGACAGCATTAAAACCATTGTGTAGCTGCGCAAGGTTCCCTTCACAGCATAGCAATATGCTCACTGTTGCACTTTTAATTCTTTTAGCACAGGATGTGGATCTAACCTACTGCCATCGATCTCGGCACCAGCAAACATGGCCATGTCATATGGTCTCATGACATCATCCCCCTCTATGACCAAACAGTGTATGGTCATGCCACTCGCAAACTGCCAGAGCACATGCAGATCTCTATAATCTTGAATTACAGGGTTGCAGAACTTCTTCGAACTCATCGAGATTTCGAATTAACCAAGTTTGAATTATTGAGGTTTTATAAACTGTACATCAATCAGAATAAAGTCTATTGTAGGTGAGAGTTTACTGCCTCAATGTGCTTGTGTTTAAAATGTTTAGAACATTAGGTCTGTTAGAACATTACTGCCTTTGTTCCTTCTGGCCCAATGCATAATATAGTATGATGCATAATAAGGATAAAAAGTTTTGAACACACTGAACTATGCTGTTTGGTCTCTTTTGGTTCAAAAATCTGTTCGAACTAATTACATCAGATATTATTCCTGAAAATTTACTATTTATTCACTTTGAGCCAGAAAACCAACATTCATGCCCTACAGAGCTACTTTTTCATTAATGTGCACAGAGATCTTAACACTTCTGTCATTTTGCAATTTTCCACATGAGCTCTCCGTGCAGCCCCAACTTTGAGGCTTCCACGTGCATGTTTAGTTTTGTGTGGTAAAAGAAATACATTCAGCATGCTCCCAACAATGTGACTAGTCGCACCACAAGGATTTCTCAAGACAATGCTTTGCGAGGAGGCTGCTGAGCCAGGCAGCAATCGAGGTGAGTGAGGTTTTGGCTGCACTGCTAACTGCTGTGCTTAAGTTTTGTACTCCCAAGAAGGGGCTGGCAGAGTGCCTTGTTTCTCTGTTTTGTTGTTTATTTTTTTTCCAGTGCTGTTTGGTTTGATTTGTGGAGTTTAACGTCCCAAAGCAACTCAGGCTATCAGAGACGCCATAGTGGACGACCCCAGAAATTTCGACCACCTGGGGTTTTTTAATGTGCACTGACGTCCAGTGCTGTCATGAGTCCGCCCTTAAGCTTGCCTTGTGGTAGAGCTGCCGGAAGTCCTTCACTTTTGGGCAAGTGGCTTCAGTCTGCTGGATGAGTATCAATGCTGAGGCAATCAGCGCCCCCTGACGGACGTAGTTGACTGGGTCATTGGTCATTGGCTCTAACAAGGACAGAGCCTCCTGCACACAACAGTAAAAAAAAAATGTACCAATATTATGTGACACGTGCACAACTTTGTGGCTTCAGGGCACAGAAGCCCATGTTGGGCAGAGCACTACTTGGGGTCTGTGCATAGTCTAAAGTTTTGACTTGCAAAGCAAAATGCAAATAAAAAATTGGCCAAAAATAAAATTGAATCTCTGCATGCAAATAGTTTGAATACAAAACCAAGTCAGGTTCACAAGAAGCTGGCTATCCAAGCCAGGAAGTTTTGCCTAGGACGTAGGTAAGCACCACCGCACCACACATGCCACCATATGAATGAGGTGCGTTGAACATTTGAATGCCTTAATGGCGTCTGTCTAATTAAAGTAAAAGCCAACTGTGAGCAAAAAATGAGCATTACCATTTCCCCATAGTTTGGGTTTACTTTCATGATGTCAGCACTCCTAGAATAACAACCTAGCAGTTTTTATTTTTCTTTCTCGCTCAGCAGTGGTATAGGAGCAACACCATAAGCTATGCTGTTGAGAAGGATGCGCTCAATGTTATCACTGTTACGTTTCGTTGTCACTGCGGTCCTTCAATGAAAGTTCTGCAGCCTGTTCAGAGAACTCAACGGTGCATTGACTAAGTGGCCGGACAGCAGATGGGTCCTGCACACGCCAGACTGTACACTTGACCTTGATCAGTCTCTTCTGGGAAGTGTATAACTACACTTCTCCCAGTTAAACCGCTGAATCCTTAGAGCTCAGACATTGCACAGAAATGGCATTTGTTCGGCAGTATATTATTCTATTAAATTTGCTTGCCGTACTAGCCTGATTTCATTAGTAATATCATCTGTGGCAATGACACCTGTGGCTTCACTGTGTTTTGTTTACCCTGCCATAGAGGTTTGGCAAAAGAAGGTATGCGGCTGGAGTCGTTTTGCAGAAAGTTTGAAGAGTATAAATTCTGCTGTAATTTAAAAGCATAGCTCCTAAACGATACCAACAGACAATGGTTGCAAGGACCATATACCATAATAAAGAGTGGCACTAAAGTTGCAGGCACTGCCACTATATGGTAGCATGAAATGTTGTAGCGAAACCTACATTCGGCTAGTAGAAGCGAGCTGCGCCACGCCTGTCTGAGGCCACAACTGTGCATGTACCGTAACCATAGCAACCAGCTGCACTATTCCACAAGTGTTCCACCACTGCGCCGACTCGTGAGGTCAAGTGCCTCAATATGCCGCTTCACTGCGCATGAGCAAACCACAAAGAGGAGAAGGGTTGTTTCCGCACTTTGCATGCGTGCGCCATTGCAGAAAGCTGACCGAGTCGAGCAGGAAAGCGTCTGCCAGCATCACATGCAGAGGACATGAAAGTGGGTTCTGCATAGAACGCTGCTCAACTTTCATGCATTCAACAGAACGCTAGTTGTGTTCAAAGCAATGCTCGGTAGCCTACAGCTAATGCTTTAGCGCTGCATTCGGTTCAGCAGCAATGAACACCTCTAATTTTTTTTTTTTTTTTCCTACTCAAGTCCAGGCAACAGTAAATCTAAGAGGCTAATCCACTGTAGAGCAAGTGGTACTACCTCAAACACAATGGGGCTCACCTTGTTGCCTGTACCAGCACAAGAAATGCCCAGGGCCATGGCTGAACCATAGCGCACATTGGGATTGTAGCTCTCCGACAAAAGAGACACCACCCCAGGGCACTGCTCGGGTGTCCTGCAAGGTAATCGCCAAGTTTCACATGATCGGCCTGCACCAGGCTCTGCGACACTGAATGCGGACTTCACAGAAGAATGTCACCATAAGTATGTAGCCTTACCACCCAGTGCTAGCGGGCAAACAAGTGATGGCATCACACAGCACATGCTTTCCCAGCTGGTTATGCCAACCCAAGAAAAGGTCATTAGCTGCAGTCCAATGCTGTCCCTGCTACACTCCACATGACTGCAAGTCACAACTTCTACTTGCGCGCTCGCACATCGCAGATCCTCCCCCGTCTAAGCATGCTCTTAGTGCATTCAAACCTGCCTCACCTAAACAAGATGAACCCGAGGGCCTCAACTGCCGCACGCCTCACGTCGTCATTGACATCGCTCACCTGCAGAGAAAAGCACATCGCACATAAACACATTAATGTCAAGCACACCAGGCATGATTTTTTGTGATGGCAAAATTCCACAACTAGTCTAATCCCCAGCTTCTGCCAACCAAGCTTTCCGATACCTTCACCGAGAACAAGTGCATGACAAACATACAAGGCAAGGTGCACGGAAACAATTTGCTGACTGCAAGAAGATATGCAACAGATGCATGGGATCATCTGGTAAAACATATGTGTCTCCCGATTAATTCTGTGAAGAGAATAAACAAGCGACAAAAAATTACAGGCACTCTTTATTATTATGCAAAGGCAGTGCATTAGCATTAGGTTCTCCCCTTCCTTGAAGAGCGAAGGTTGCAACTTAGACCTTTAATCAGGTTGACCTGCTGACCCATCTATCACCAAGGCATTGGTTGATCCGCAGTAGCCACGCTTTGGGTTTTTGTTGTGGCAACCGCCTTTCTGACCTCCTCACTCCTACAAGTGGAGGAATGGATTCCTTTTCTCCAATTTGCCACCTACCAACAGTGTCAGGACATAGATGATGCCACAATGTGACATACATGGACACCAGCTTTTTCTCCTGATAGCACTGACATGTCAAAAAGACCCGTTCTTCGGCCAGCAGATATGGGCAGTGTATCTTGCCAGGCGTATATGCAAAGTCATGAAGTGGGGCAAGTTTATGGGGCATTTCCCAGATGCCCCGCAGAACGAACACTAAATGAAAATCCAACTCACCGCAACATGCAGAAGCCTCCGTACAGCTCGGTTGTTACCAGATCCACAGTAAGCCATGGCAATGGCATGCATGGCTGAACGACGCAGCAGTGCATCCTGCATCACAAGCCAGCAGGTTCACAGTCAGATGCCACAAAAAAATGCCCTATCAAAAATCTATAGCACCTCTTGCACCAAGATCTCAGCAAGCACTGGGCAATCGCATTAGAATCTCATGGGATGCTGCTCAGGGACCGAAAATAACCTAAAACATACCTCCTCACTCGCATCTCCTTCACTTGGAACACATACTGCAGCTGACTTATGCACGCTATTTGATGCTTCATAACCGAAAAATGTACCTGGGCTATGAGATGCCACAGCAGAGGGATTCAGTATGCAGTGTTAATACCCGTCCTTTCTTCTTGATTGCAGCTAAGACATCACTAACTCATGCTTGTTCCCTCACCCACCCTACACCTTTCCTGTGACTTCTGTCATCTTCATTTCCACAGCTTGCTGTGCTGTGCTCAGTTTAATTTCAAGCTCTCCATACTTCCACTGGGAAGACCCACCTATCATGATAGCTACACACCAAAAGAAAAAAAAAATCAACTGATGCTCTTCTTAAGCTTGTAAACGCTAAATTTCAGTACAATGTTGCATGGCAGGGCATCCTACCACCAATGCAGTTCTACCCAAATGCTCAACAAAGAAGCAGTCCAGCGATGGTGCTTCAAAGGCAGGCGCGCACCTTGTCCTTGGCCAGGGTGTCAATGAGTGGGTCCGCCTCCTCCAGGCGTCCATACAGCACCAATGCGATGCCCACAGCCAGACCACGCAGGATCTTCTCATGCTGAGTCTCCTGGGCATACTGCGCACAGCATCCCCACCCTACTCACCACCAGAGACACTGCTCAACATCATCAAATGGCATGTTAGAAAAAAAGCAAGAGCATGCAGGTACTTGCATGTGCTAGTCAAAATATCTCAAAATGGCGGGAGAAATTTAACAAATTGAATTATTATTTGTGCGCAAAAACTTAGCTCAAATATCTAACGCTGCTGTAAAGTCAAAGGGTAAAGTAATTATGTGGCAACTAGTTTTTTGGCAGGCTGTAACGCTACAGCCAGATCTGACAACGCAGCGTGTCCAACATATCCTAATGCAGGAGGCCACACACCACCACAGCAACTTGCTCCAGCATGGCTAAATGCACAAGGAGAGGCTGACTGCTCCCAGTTAGCAGAACCTGACCACACTGCTCTCAATCAGTCGTATGTATTTCACAGGCACGTGCACAAAAAGGCAAACAACAGAACAAATGAAAAAAAGGACGGCCGATTCGCATAGCTAATCAAATGCGAAGTAGGTGCGTAGCACTGCTTAACCATAGTATTTCAGCACGTCAAGCATGGCAAACCTGCGCCACAGTGCCTGACGGCCCGGCTTCATCCCCTGTGACGCGAAGCAAATGTGTGGTGCAGCCGCGTCCTCAGCTTTCCTTACACCATCTTCAGAAATGAACGAAAACAGGCACAATGTACCTCTTTACAATGCACTGCTCTACAACCGAAAGGTCTGGGGTAGGATCATAGGAGGAGAGAAAGAGAGAAGGAAATGCACTTGAAGGCAAACGCCAGTTAAGGTGTGCAGGTAAGCACAAGCAGCTTCACGACACGGCGAGCGGCTTGGAGCCGAGGGTCAGGAAGAAGTGCGCGCACGTCTGCTGTCCATGATGCAAGGGGAGAGATCCCAAAGTTGAGGACTCACGAGCGACACACGACTGCTCACTCCGGAGTAACACATGCTTTTGAAACCCTGCCCAGTGACGGCCACCACATCTGCAACTGACAGGCCCCTTTCTCACTGTCTTACTCTTATCACTAAGTGCATCTATATGGCTGCTTCGCCCCCTTAGTGTTAAGTTGTGTGATGCAAGCATTGCCACTTTCCTTTCCTCCTCTTCGAGTTCACGTGGCCTGCAGCGAAGCTTCCTCAAAATGCCACGGGCCCTTTTTGTGAAGACAGACCTTCTTTTTGAGAGAAGGGCTTGCCCGACAATTGTGTAAAGCGAAACACTTGGCAAAGCTGGAAAAATGTCACTTTGGTTTCATCTGAAATGGCGACAACCATCATGAGGACGTTCGTCACATAAAATTACTGTGATGCAAGCAGTTTTTGGTAGTTATTTCAGGCCAATTCAAGCTTTCGGTTGATTCGGATATCCTTTCCTCGATTCAGAATTTACAAGAATTTACTGTATTCAGCATCGATATGACAGCTCCGCCCGATTTGGTACAGAATCTTCCTGTTAAAAAAAAACACTGTATGGGATCCTGTATTAAATTTATACTGGATATTTCAGTAGGGTATGCACTTCTATGCAATTCTAGTTTATTTTATTTGCAAATACCAGGCAAATTTTTAAATAAAGAAGGTGGACAATGTTTGCTATTTTTAATTTTCAATTATTTTTTTCCCTGATCAGATATTCAATATTCAAAGGCATTTTTTTCCAGTATTCGTATTTGGTTCATATTCGAAAATATTCACACGCCCCTATCTTTTTTTGCAGAAGAAAGCAGCATCAAGCTCACACAATTTTGTTCCACCGTCTTTTGGAATTATTCAACCTGCAGTCACCTGTAGGTCGAAGTAGGTGTCCCCCCTACCCCCCCCCCCTCTTTTTTTTAAGGCAGTAAAGAAAGAGCACAAATAAGACTTGAAATTTCTCCAACCAACACTTTTATTTTATAAAACCCGACGTTTCGGAGCCGGCTCGGCTCCTTCTTCAGGGGTGCATGACGCGGGGCTGCGTGCAGCTATAAGCTTTACTTATAGCTGCACGCAGCCCCGCGTCATGCACCCCTGAAGAAGGAGCCGAGCCGGCTCCGAAACGTCGGGTTTTATAAAATAAAAGTGTTGGTTGGAGAAATTTCAAGTCTTATTTAGTTATCAACCCAACCAGACAGGCAAATCTGTCGAAATGTTTAGCTTTCAGAAAGAGCACAGCATAGAAAAGTGAGACTAATGACACATTCCAAACAATTTGGAGCAAGTTTCTCCGCTATGTGGATATAAACTTGTGTTTTAATGGGCGATTTAAATGTGGCGAAGCGGAATGCCCTGGCTGGGCCCATGGAGCCAGTAACAGGCGGTTTTTGTTCCAATCAAGGACATGAGATTCCGGACACCATAACAAAATTTTGTGCCCCCTTGCAGATTCAGAGCAATGCACCAGATACCAATTAAATTACCGTGCGAGTGGTTATGTTTGTCATAACGATGCACCAAACTGCAGTCCTTATTTCAACACATGAATAAAAATTTGCAGTGGAGCACATGATAGCCATTTCTACACTAAAAAAGGCTTGAGGGAGTGGCACACAGCACTTTGTACAGTGAAATTCTGACTGAGCTATCGCCTTGCTAAACTTCCCCTTTGGAGCTCAGGATTGTATGAGCTTGAGCTAAACCGGAGTTAAGCTCAGGCTTTCAGCTCATGCACATCATAACAGTGTCACACATCAACAGCAAGTCGGTCCTAGCTATTCAGGTGCAGATGAAAAAAAAGAAAACGTTGTGATGCAGACAAATTGCTATAATAAAGCTCATAATATGTACCTGCATGAAGGTGAAACAAAACTGATGCTTCTCCATCCCTGCATCCACCACCTCCGTATCTTGACAGAATGAGGAATTGTCAAACAAAGAAAAAAAAATGTGTACTATTTGTTTTAGGTCATCCAGGTCAAAAATGATCCCCTTCACAATGGGACTAACTGTACAAGCTATTAAGACATGTATCAGCCATTATTAGTAGAAGATGAGAGGAATGGGTGGAGGCACTTCTGGTTGCATCGGGGTGTACTCAAGAACCAACAGCCACTCACAGCGACCATGTCATCCAGCGTGGAGCTAGAGTTGGAGCCCAGCATGACCAGGCCCATGGCAATGCCCGCAGCCTCGCCAGCCACTGCATCATCCTGGTAGAGCGTGTGCTTGAGCTGGTCGTAGATATCTGAAAACAACACAAGGCATGTTGGGACAAATATCAACTTCCGTTCAAACCTTACGCCTCATCCACAGTTAGCACTGGTGCATCAAATCTCAACATTCTCTTGAAAGGTAGAATTTGATAATGGACAAAGTGCTCATGCCTTGATGTGCTTGCCCCTCCACCATCTGCTCGAGCAAGATAGCTTGTGAAGCCCTGCAGTTCTGGCAGTAAGGTGCTCCCAAACATTCATAGGGATTCTCAGGATATTGGCGCCTGCCAGAAGCAGTGCAGCTATATATAAGTGCACAAATATAATTTGTTGCAGAAATCCCCTTGCACTCCACTTAGAAGCAAACTGCAAATATTGTGTAATTTTAATGGTCTTGAGGACACCAGCAGCAAGCTCACCCACTAGGCTGTTGAGCAGCAAGAAAGAGCCAAGTTATTGACAATCGGGCCATCAAGGCCAAGGGTGCAGTACACAATGGTGAAATAGAGTACAGCTACAAATGCACAAAGATACCGCGGGCCATTGGAAAAGAACAAAAGGCAATGAGTAAACAAAAAAGCGTAGGAAAAAGGAAAAAAATGGGACACACGGGCAAAGGACAGACCAGTAGAGAACATACAGCAGGTAGGCAAGAAGCAGCCCCACAACGATCACTGCTGCACAAAACGCTTCCAGTGGAGTACCGCAGATTCTTTGTTCTCACTTTGCAGAATTTAAAATGCAAAATTGAGAACATTTGTAATGAGACAGTTTCCTACTGTCTAACTGCACACAAAAAGAAGCAATATCTGCTACGCTGATCACACCAAATAAAGCAGTGAAAGGAGTGCAAGCTGAGTGCACCAAAAGCCATTGGTATGCAACCACAGCCCATCACGGATATAGCAAACTCAGATATATCGAAATATTCTGCATACACCACACCACTGCAAGAGGCACTTCTTGCTTCAACACTCACAATCATCACCCTCTTCCAAGAGTGCAGCCGTGTGTTTGGCAGCGTGGCCATAAAACCATGCAACTGGATGCAAATGATGACAGGGAAAGGAAGATCTGTACCAGAGGTGACAAATTTTTACGGACTGACAAAGCTTTTGCAGAGTGTTTATGCTTATACTTTGTAGCAGCAGCAGTCTCCAGAAGTCATGAAGACAAGACCTGCTTTATCACCATGCAAATGGTCCTTAACATTTAGATATGAGCAATACACACCTCGCAAGCCAAGCGTTCAACTATATGGTCTTCCAAGCTTCTAGCTTTTCAGCATCATCAGGTAGTACTTCTATAGCAACTTATAACAATCAAAGAAAGTAAGCAACTATCAAAAACATCCAAGTGCCAAAGGAAAGCAACACTACAGCATACATCTGCACCTCCTCACCTTCTCTGTGTGTGCTCATCGCAGCAAGACCAAGGCCTAGGCATCCTCCGTGGCGTACAATCTGCAGGGACATAAAAATAATTCTAAGCCGTACTAACTTCAGTGGATGACAAAAAAGACATGGAAAAAAGTGCTACAATGCAGGAAAACATCTGCAGCTACCACAGGCATGTCACAGAAGTTGAACCAAGCTATGAAGAAACTGCCAGACTCTGCTATTACTCAACTCTTCTGGGAGACATCATCCTCCCCACTTTCAAGCAGAAGATGCAGCCAGTATGATAATGGCACTGCTTTTTCCACAGGCATCCAGGCATAGGTAACCGTTTTTGGTAACAAACTCAACTGACTGGTTGTTGGGACTTAGCTTTGTTGAGTTTCAGAATCTGACTTCCATGAAAATTCTAGACAGTGCTGGAGTGCCGTTATTAGATCACTGACAACAAAAACGATGCTGAATCTCAGACAGCCACAAGCAACACTGTGCCACCTGAATCCCCTGCTGCACTCCCACCTGAAAACCAACGCAACTGCCACAGTCCAGTTCAAACGCGGGCATGCTAGCTCAGTAGCTGATAGCCCTAACTAAGAAGTAATGTCGACATGGACTGTTAAGTCACCAACTCTGCCTAAAAGTTCATCAGTCTTTCCGTCTATGAGCTTAAGCCACAGAGTTTTTCATTATTGCTGAAAAATTATGCTTAAGATAAATACTACTTACATGTGAAGCAAAACATGTAGCACACTGTTTTGGAGCGAATATTCATAATGTGCTTCAAGAAAAACACCTGCAGTCAGCACCATTATGCTAAGAGTGTCTTTAGAAGAACTGCTAACAAAGGTAACAAAAACTACACATCACAAAAGATACATCTGCAACATTTACAACTTAGCTGTGTGATGGCATGGAAATACATTTTTTTCCCCGCAATTTTAAGGTCGTAAAGAGCAGCTCCTCTTTTAAGCTGTTCAAACACTTGGTGCACAGTACTTTTTGTGCATTAGAATCATAACATAAGACAGAATTTGAGTGAACAGCTTCTCTTCAATGCGTTCACAGTTACACCAATGCAACAGACCTCATTCGTGGCATCCCTGAGCTGCGACAACAGGTAGTCTGTGATTGCAGCCCCGTGGTTTGCGTGGATCAGACCCAGTGCGTACAGCCCACCCCCTTCCGTGTAGCCACTTCCAGGGCCCGATTCTTTTGGCAGGTAAGATGACATGAGGTGAAGCGCCTCTTTCTCGTGGCCCTGCATATTGCATGCAGTCAAAAAAGAAAACTTGGGCCAGGACACATGGAGACGCCTAGCCTTCATGACAAGAAAGATAATGGTAATTAATGATAAGATAATGGTGAGATTATAAAGATAATAACCCCGGCTGGGGCACCAACATAGCATACAAAATTTGGTGACCTTCAATAACCAAAATTCTTGCATGCATATTCTGGTAACTCAGTTCTAAAATTCAGAGTTTCTACAAAACTAACATTTCCAATTTCTACAAAACTAACATTCCCGAATTCCACGAATTTTCCCGATTTTCCCTGAGCACTTCTGCTAAATTCCCTGAGTGACTCAGAACTTCGTTTTATGTCTAGAAATGCTCACACAATGCTGCCTGTTGCTGTCACTCTCTAGCAACCAAGATAAACAATAAAAATAACAGCAGGAATGTGTGAATATTTAAAATTTCAAATATGAATTGAATATGTCTTTCAATTCATATCCAATTACAAAAATTGAGCTTCTGAGGTTTTGAATATTCAAAAATTACCAAACTCAGCTAGAATTTTCTAATTAATAATCTTAAGTCTTCCAACATGGTAAACTCTCCTTAATTCAACCCCCCGTTAGTTCGGAAATTCAAGTATTTTTAACTAAGAGCATGGTCCGGGCCTATCATGCTCTTACCATGTTTTTAGGTCTACCATGGGGCTCTGAACCCTCTTCACTAAACGCTATGGGTTCATGGTAGAAGAAAATAGCGCAGGAGACGGGACAAGGAAGTAGACACAACACGAGTGCTAACAACTGCGTCATTATGAAGCGTTACCCTGAAAAACATACCAGGGACATCTTTGAAGCCCTTATCATCGCCTGCAAAGGGGCTTCACGAGCAAGCATACTTTCTGTTTCGTTGTCGTGCCATGAGCTGGCATATGATGAGCATGACATTTTTTCGTGTTGACGTTGTGGCCCTTCTTTTTTCCTTCCTGCGCATCTGCCCCTCAGCGTATTCATACACTCACGCTTTGAATACATTCAGTTGTTAGTCAGCACTCGTGTTGTGCCTACTTCCTTGTCCCGTCTCCTGCGCTATTTTCTTCTAATATGGTTTGGTTTGGTTTGGTTTGTGGGGTTTAACGTCCCCAATTCGCCCCATGTTGTTCTCATTTGGGTTTCATCTCAAATGCCGAAACCATAATGCAGGTTAATTTAAATCTGTGATCCCTTAAGGTCGAATTAACAAGAGTGTACTGTATTCGGCAACGCTATGACAGCTCCACCTGGTTTCGTGAAGGTCCATTATGTGCAATAAACCGGTACAATGAATCCTGCATAAAATTCATACTAAATCTTTCGGTATGTACACACTCTTGTGAACAGAATAACATTTGTGATTTTTATTTATTCTTTTTTCTTTTTTTAATGAAGAGGTAATCAATATTCAAAGACATTTTTTCTTTTCTTTATATTCGCATTCAATTCACATTCGAAAATTCCAATATGTGTACACTCCTACTTACTGTAGAGATCGTGAATAATTTTATCCTCAAATCAAATTTATGCTGCAGTGTTATATATTATTCACAGAGAAAACAGAATGAATACAAGTAGGTTAATAAAATGCACAGTGCATCAATTAGAAAAAAAAAAAAAAGTTAGAAAAAAAAATACTGGACTAATGCTATTTCAAAGTAGGACAATGTGATCGTGTTTCACAATAAATGCTAACTAAACATACAATTGTCACCTTGATGAAAGGCTACTTTATTCACTGTTTACATGACAAATATATACTCAGAAACATGCAGCATGGTCATATTTATTTTTAGAACACTTCTGTTAAGACAACTTTTGACAAAATGAATATATTTTCTGATCCTTTCAAGTTCATCATAAAGGGAGTCTACTGTACCCTAATATGTTGCAGAGAAGAAAACAAGCAACTAAAGTTAGGTGTGCGCAGTCCTTAAAGCAGTGATCCTGTTAAACCGATCTTTCAGATTACCGAGAGACTACTGCATAAGTGCCCGAAAGGCCTGGTCTTCCTTGTCTATGAACATAACTAAAAAATGTGCAGTAAGAGAACAGCTCCCCACCTTGTGTATGACGCCCAGGCTGGCTGTAGCTGTAAATTTAGCCCAGTTTGTGGCACGTGCCAGCCACTCCAGGTTGTCTCTGCACCAGACCACACAATCAACACATCCCCTCAAAAAATACCTGCTCCGATAACAAGAAAGCTGGGCAAGTCGACCACACATTATGCAAAACAGAACATTAGGAAGAACATAACAAGCAAAAAAAGGAAACTACAAGTTTTAGGCAGTTATTTAATGACCGCATATTACTGGAGCCTGTTCATAAGCTCAACCTAATGGCGCTTGTGAAGTAACAAACTTTTATTTCACACGTGCTTGCATTTGCAAATACTTAGTGCATGACCAACAGGCCTCTGTGGCAAAAGAACAGAAAGCACTACATAAAACAAGCATCTTATGCAGTGTAGTCTATTAAAAACATTTGCTGCAAGGAGATCACGTTGCTCATGCAAAATTTCACAAGGTCACGTGGCACACTGGTCTGAGCACCCATTCAACTTTTTGTATAAAAGGCAACATTGCTAAGCAAGTGTCATGGCAAGGCAGAATCAACTTGCATGGCCTTAGTGCCTTTGCCGTCAGATTCGACACACACGGCAGGAGCATGCACGCCACAGTTCAACAAAATGTTGTGAAAAATGTGGCAACTAGGCAAAGGACAAAGCCTGCTTCTCACGGCAACAGCGTAACGGGGTGAGGGGGAAGAAAGCAAGACAACATTGTGATTAGGGAGCAAGGAGGCAAAAAGGAATAGCCTTCCAATATCAGCACCTCTAATATTATTGCAAAGGATGCTTGGTTTGCTAAAACTACACAGCCATAAGGATGCAATTAAGTGTGAGAGAGAGATGACCAAGACAGGCATGTGGAGGGGCAGACAACATTACAGAGAATTAAGGAAAGAGGATCCCATGTTAGCTTCTTACTTTATTTTAATGCTTTTTTTAGCGCAATTGTCTGTAACAGCTCATGAGTTGGCCATGTTCATTCAAAGCAAAGACCAGACAACCATAAAGTACTCAGCAAAAGCTTGAACAAACTAAAATTGGTGCCAGCAATATTGTGGAGATCGTTTTTCAGCTGAAGGCTAGTTTTTTCAGCATAATATGGATGTGAGCGGGCATCATCACAACCGACTGGTTTTTCGAAGCCATGAAAGGTGTCATCTTGGACTTATGGGGAGACACGGCTCTTTCGGGCTGAAAATGGTCAAAAAATCCAATTTTCAGTCTTTTCACTTTTGGATTCCTGGCATCATTCTGCACCTTTCAACACGTTTTCATTTAAAACTGATGCCTATTAGCACTGTAATATTGATTTAAAATCGCATAGTTTCGTAAACTGCCCTTTAAATCGAGGACTAAACTGTGTTAGATTCGATCGTGTGCTGTGCAAAAATGAGTAACCCTACCGGGGCCATCATGGTCTTGTTTGAAAGCTCGTGCTTTCGGCCAGCCACCGTGTGCAAGCCGCGGTAAAAAAATGACAAACGCAAAATTTCCTTCAACGCACGTCATCATTGGTCAGCGAGAGCATGTGACCCAAATGCCGCAATCTGATAGGCTTAGGCTTGTCGGTCCGGCACGAGAGTTGTACCTGCCACCATTTTGAGCGAGTGCTTGCAACAGAACGCAACCCTAACGCAACTATGCCTGGAGGACCGAAAAAGCACCATTCGGTATTTCAGTTCAGTCGGAAACAACGAAAACCGAAGAGAAAAGTAAATGATGCTGTTTCTTTTTCATCCGTAAATGGTGCAGTGCGTTGAAACAGTAGTTGAACTGTATGAACATTTATGCTTCGGACACAAAGGGAATATTGCTGTGTGTTTTGATGGCTCCTGGATGACCCGGGGTCATTCTTCACATATAAGAGTTGGTGCAGGAGTGGAGCTTTTCACAGGCTACGTCGTGCTATCAAAATTTGTTTGGGCTGTGAAATCAACCCCAAAATCGATTCTGTGGAGTATGATGGGTGGAGGGAATCCCACCAATGACAAAAGAACACAGATTCTAAGTCTGGACAAATGGAAGTTGAAGTGGGATTAATTTTGTTTCAACGGTCACTGGAACGGAATGGAGCGAAGTATACCACCATGCTGTGCGACAATAACAGTCGAACTTTCAATGCCATCAAGGAAGCAAAGGTTTACGGCTTCATAGGTGTCGTGAAGGAGGATTGTGTAAATTACATCCAGAAGCACATGAGATCAGCCCTGCGCTATCTTGTGCAGAAGCACAAAAGTGAAGGCGTGCGGGGCCTTGGCGGCAAGGGGAGGCTTACAGCCGACCTCATTAGCAGGCTGAGTGCCTATTATGGCTGAGCGCTAAAATCACACTGTGTTGATATAGAGGCCATGCATAAAGCAGTGATGGTGACCTATCATCATGTCACATCCACTTACAGCAGCTCTAACCACAGTTTGGGCCCAAGTGGGAAAGGCTCTTGGTGCCGTCACAATGCAGCAAAGGCAAAGAGTGACCCACAACTGAGGCCATGGCTGGGCAAGATACTTTGAAAAAGTACCTTCAATACCGATACTCGATACGCTGAAAAACTGTACTTCCGATGCCGATACAAGATACAGGATCGAATCATGTTTTGATACAGATACTCGGTACTGTATCGTCGATACTTCAATACATCCCTGAAATCCTAACATAATAAAGGTGGTAATAGGATTAGCGGTATTAGGAAATTTTTCCGTGCTTTCTGAAATTGTTAGAGCATTCCTAAAGAGTAATTTTTTCAAAAGGGCTTAAGGAATATGCTAGCACGGAGTTATTGTGTGGGCAGCTGTCCTTTTCAGAACTTCACTTAGAATTGAAGCCATGGTTACAGTTAAGCAATTGCTTCACAAGTAGACTAGTGAAATATTTTTTTTACACTAATGTTCTTCATGCGAACCGACCTGTGAGCACTTGGCTATGTATACAAATACAAAGGTGCAATCAGAGTGCGTTTGTAGAACAGAGCATGTATACAGTCGAACCCGGATATATCGAATTTTGGTTATATCGAACTCACAGAATATGCCCTTGAAAATACCATGTAAAAGTATAGGACAGCCGCGTCATATATCGAACTCAATTTCACCGGTTGTTGGTATATCGAACTCCGCGCCACGCACTGAAAAGTGTGCCTTCCCCAACGACGATCGCATCACCCGCGGCCATTTGCCACGTGACGTTTTCAAGCCACGCGCGGAAGGAATGGGAGGGGACAGTTCGGCGATGGCTAGTCTAGGGCAGTGCTGCGCCCATTCCCCCGAAGGCGCGCATCTGCGGTTATCGTTTCCCGCACGCCAGCATGCGATGTTTGCAAGCCATGTGCGTGAATGAACCAGAGAGAACCGGTGCAAACGAGGGGAAAAAAACTCGATAGAGCGAAGCGCAAGGGTGTGCCCATTCTTTTGCCGAGCTAACTTTCTCCTTTCTCTCTGCCGGCCTTCGTTCGCAGCAGCTCATCGTTATGCTGTACGCGCGGCGTAGCGTAAGATATGGCGACGGCGGAGGTTAAGCAGCGGCAGTTTTATCTTTTTTTCCGGGAGTCATTTATCCTTGCATGTATGAATCAATGAAAGCATGCAATCAGCTGTGATCATGACACCGGCTTTTAGCATTTTTCACTTCAAACAGCATTTGCAGCTATCACGCTTTCCAACAATTTTGTGGCAGTGGACTACGCCCACCCTAAGCGCAGCATGATAAATCGAACCAGGCTTGTGTAATCAAGCCATCACGGGCACTCTGCCAAGTTCACTGCCACCGCAGGAGCTATCAAAAGATACACGCGATGACGTTATCGCTGCGCAGCATCTTGGCACGCTGCCAAGAAATTAGCTGTGGATGGGACGACTGAAATGGAGTGGCGCGCGCCATCGACATGCAAGCGAAAACGCTCACCATTTTTGCCGCGTCAAACAGAAACCTTGTTTTGAGCTGCCGCGGTGGCTCAAGTGGCAAGAGGGACGCAGTTCCAACAAGTTAAAAATATTTCGCTCTGTCACTACCGCTTGTCGCTGAGATCGCTCAATCGCTTGCATGCAGCGAGCTGGTCTTAATTTTTTTTTTTCCAAATTATCGGGTGCGAAGGTGGAGGGTGGGTTCATTATGCGAGTGGGTAGATTACGCGACAAATACGGCATAATTTTTTCACATCGTAAGTGCCATCATAAGCTGATTTCTGTATACCGAATTATCGATATATCTAACTATTTCGCTATCCCCTTCGAGTTCGATATATCCGGGTTCGACTGTATTGCCATTAGTCCGATAACAAACTTTTGAAGCTCTGCATATTGTTAAAAGCCAGAAGGAAAACAATAAAATGACTGAACATTACTTAGTCCGGAAAGAGCACGATGTGGGCGAGCTAAAAGCGACGCAAATGACAAAAGCCTTTCTACATACGCACACGAGCACAGAGCAGTGTTGTACGAGATGATGAAGATGCCTTTTATCAGAGTGTAATAGTGAACCATAGCCACGTTGGCTCAAGCATCCTGGAGGTAGTTCAGAAACTCGAGGTTTCACTAGCGTCGCTGGCAAAATACGGCTGGTTGTAGATAAAAGATACAAGTATCTTTTTTAACAGAAACTGGCTAATATGGTGTCAATCAATACGCATATTTCAAAAAGTAAAGTTTTTTTTTTCCCTTTAAGACACAGATATCTTTACAAGTTTTATTCAGGTTTGTTCAAATGTTTTTCACAAAAAAAGTTGTTAGACAACGCATAATTTGTTATTCGAGCTGTGCTGGAAAATTTCATACATAGCTTTCGTGTCGTGCATTTCATAAAATTTTGGACATATGTTTTCCAGAAAAAAATTCTAGTAGACGCTTGTTCCCTGTGCAGATATAAAGGATAGATTTGCTTTCCATCAAAGGCCGCAACTACAAGAACGTGGTTAGCCGACTGCATCGTGGTGACTGAGGCCTCAGCAGCTTGTGTTCTTGCCGCCAAGCAGAGCCGGCATGCAGAGCCCAGGGGTTTTGGGTTGTGCATAAGTTAAAGCGTCGGACAGCACACTGAGGGCCCTACTTGACGAGAATTAAACGGCGCAAAGACAGGAGGCGGATGGCATAGGGTGGGAAGAGCGGGTACAGCAGTGTGCATGATCCCTACTGCGTGTTCGCCTTGCATTACCGCTTTGTTCATATCTCTCTGTGTGTCTGTTAAAGGCTTAGCAGCTTCGTGGTACGCACTCAGTGCTCAAAAGCTAAGCACTTCGTGAGCACCTACTTACCTTTGCCTCTTTCAGTTTTAAAGAAAGGGAATCTGGAAATGTGGTTGACGCTGACGGGCCGGGGCACTTGTAGGGAACTCAAGCGGTACAACAAGCCGAGCTGTCTCAAGGCCTGTACTACCATCTGAGCGAGCGCAGTCAACTCAAAGTTTCACAGCGGTTTCAATATTTGAAGTTTTCTTTAGTATCGAGTATCTTCAAAATACACAATACTTTAAAAATGTATTTTTGATACCGATACTATAATACTTTCACTTTCAGAAGACGATACCTAATACCAATACACAAAATGTATCTAAAGATAGTATCGAAGATACATGTATCTTTGATACTGCCCATGACTGACTGAGGCACACATATAACTTGCCAGATGTGGCACAGGCACTTTTGCCAGTGTATGAGCGCTCGGAAGACAGAAAGCTGCTGGAAAGATGTCAGCGAGGGAAGACACAAAACTCAAATGAGTCGCTCCATTCAGTAATTTGGAGTTTGATTCCCAAGTAACAGTCTTTCTCTCTCTTTGCTGTGGAGGCAGCTGTGGGAGAAGCAGTGCTACGCTTAAATGCTGGCAATGAATATGCAGCAACAGCCATTCTGCAAGAGCTGAAGGTGAACGTGACGAACACTGGCTCAGAAATGGCAAAGAAAAAGACTTGCGACCGCTTTCGAAAAGAAACGGGCATTGTCACTGGGCCTTCAAAGGATGGCCAAAAAAAAGCACCAGTCTGGGATGCCCCCAGATTATTCGCCAAGTGCATTCATGTAATTTGAAGAGTGGTTGTCAACATAAAAATGCTTGAAAATCTTTTCGTTTTCTCAAAACCACAATTTTGACTCAGTAGCAGTCTTGGAGTGGCAATATCTCAGCTTGTAGCCATGCTATCACAATAATTCTTGTTCTTGCTAAAAACGTAAAATTTTGTACTCTGTAATAAGATTAAATTTATAGGATTCAATGTTCAGTAACATTATTAAAAAATATGTTTTGTTTTAGGCAGCTGCATGACCTTTTGCTACAATAGGATTGCCAATCCCTAACTTTAGACCAAATCGGCCTAGGAGGCTCATTCCTGTTTTACTGCATTTCTTAGCTGTTATAGATTAATTTGGTATGTGAAATTTTATTATGGCTTCAACTGTTCAAAAAATTTTCTACCTCCAAATGAGACACATAAAATTGTGATTATTTTTAAAACTATTTGTTACAGAAGAAAAAAAAATGCAGATTTAGAATCAGCACACAAAACTTCATAAACAGGGCAAGTTTCATTGAAATACATCCATAATTTTAAAGAATTGGTTAAAGAGGGGTGTCCCCCCTTAATTCAGACAGACTAACTTGGCTCTTTGTTCACGTTGCTATCTGAGTCAACGGCAATAATGGTACGGACTCCACTGTTATTGTGATAGCCTACAACAAGTGTGAAATTGGACTGAAAATGAAATGAAAGCAACGTCCACTGCAGCTTCAACGACACTACCGCCGCCTGCGGTGAAGACTGGAAAAGCGGAGGTCAGGGCAGGGGGTGTGTGCATTTGTAAATGCTCTCATTCCACCTAATTTTTTTCCTATGAGTACCATTGTTGCTCATGGAAACTGAACATTATTGTTCTGCCTGATGCGAACATTTATTCGAAGCATGAGCATGACCTGCAGCTGCATCACAGTCGTGGAGTCAAGTGGCATGGACATCACAAAAGCATGACTGGCTGAGATAGTCTAACTGGAGAGTTACAGTGGTTTTAGCTTAGCACGATCTTCGGCGGGGCGCCACTTCACGTGCGGTGATAGCCTTCAGCGAGTTACATGCTTACCAGCAGTGCATGCCTGTCACGTCCAGACGAGTCAGCGTGCGTGTACTGGTAGCCATGCCAGTTGCATCAGATCATGCTAGCACGTGTGCAGAGGCAGTGCATGAGAGCAGACCACAGTAGCGGATCATGTGATGCTGTAACTCCGCGTTAATAAAAAGTAAACAAAACATAGAGAGCGGCGAAGTTTTTGATTTCTAAAGTTGTTTTTTTTTCACAGAAAAGTGACTTTTTACTAATTAATGAATTTTTCGGACTGTTTGATTAATCAGACCTTTCCCCGGTTACGCAGTCTGAAAAATGGGTAGGCAACTGTACCTTGTGATTTTTTATTTTTCCTGACAACTCATTACATAATGCTGCTTCATGACGAACCAGTCAACTGTGGTTAAGATGCGCAAATTACGAGAAGACATTACAACTTGAGAAACCTGCAATTTCAGTACTTGCAATTCTAGCCACATGAAAAAAATGGAAACCTACCTGAGGAAGAGATCGCTGGTGGTGCCACAGTGCATCAGGGAGTTTGCAATCACTGTGGCTGTGTGGCAGACAGAATTCCGTACGGCGTCCTGCAACCGCATGCAAAGCAGTTAACGCTGTGCTGAGGCTGCTTAATAATTAAGTGAAGTGGTGATGAGAAGCACCTGAGACTGAAAAGGAGACTGCTACAAGTGGATCTACTGGTGGCTGCAAAGACCAGACAGAACATATGTACAGTCGCGGACAGAAGAATATGGACCACGCTTTGGAGGTCAGAGTATTCTCACGAGTTAATTAACAAAACATAAAGCACGGTTTTTGCATACGCTTGTAATATTTACTTTTGTCTTTGCACATGAGGACAGCAAACTTATTTATTTGCTAGATGACGGGGCAGAAGCGTTTGAATCCGGAAGCGTGGTCCATTTTATTCTGTCCGCGACTGTATATGCCTGTGCTATAAGCTTTTGAGATTCTGATTTCATGCCAGAACACAACAGCCCATTTAATCGATACAAAAAAAAAAAAAGAAAACAGACATTTTGCAAACATAAAACTCGTACAATAGACTCCTTTAATGACCAACAGCATGAGAACAAGAGGAAGACATATCAACTGCTAAGGATGCAAAATAAAAAAAGACAGAAAAAAAATTGACAATAAGTGACTGATTTTAGAGAGCAGCTCTTAGGTACCCGTTCCTCATGTGAGGATCAATGATGATGACCAGTGGAGCGAATAAGCAACTAGACAGAAAGGAAGACAGCGAAGAGAGCATGAGGAGAAAAATGAAGCAGGAGCAGGGCAAGACGGAAGGCGAGAGAGTATGAATAGGAATGCAAAAGAGTTGGGATGTGGTGGGAGTGGTGGCCTAAGGCATACTCTTTGCAGCAACTGCTACAGAGAGCAAGGCAACTTCATTCATTGTTTTTATGCAATGACCCATTTTGCACACACATTCCTTTTTAGGGGCACTCTCATATTAAGAATAAATTTATATATCCTCTTGAACTCTATGCCAAAGGAGGTCTATGAGTGAGGTACAAAATTCATCGACCCTTAAAGCAGACGGCCTTTATTCTTCTCGTCACCTTAATGGTCCAGCATCATGAGTTGCATATGCACAGCCTTGAACCCACCTTGGTCTGCTTGAGGATGAGCAGGTCGGTGTGGTTGCTACGGATAAGGAACTGCAGGTGCAGCCCTATGGTCACCTCCCCGCTCAGGATGGTGGCCAACTTGTCCACCTGGCTGGAGTGCCCACTTGCAGGGCTGCAATGCAAGTGTGCCAGCCATCAGTAGCTAAGGTACTTAAAAGCAGCCTCCTTCAAACGATCATCAGTAACAGTAATTAAAAAAAAAAAAAGAAGTCATCGACTATGCGCGGCTACACTGAATGCCACTACACTGAAATTCACATTAATAATTCCAACTGCCCTGTCACGGAAGCACTAAAATAACTATTCCTTATCCATAATAAGTAATTACCAAAGCACACTCCCACATTAGAAAAATTTCTGCAAATTAAAATTGAACTAAGATCTTATTTGATGACATAAGAGGACAATAATTTTACTTTCACACAAATCTTGAAATTTCCGTCACACAAAATGACCAATTCATTTCACAAATGACAACTGCCGAAGCTAGCATACAGCATCATGCCCACACAATTCCTCACTTGAATTGCTGCTACACATGCCCCACTGCGAGAGATTGAGTAGCGGTCACAGTTCAAATAGCTCTTCTGAGCTGGATCCTTATGCATCTGAAGTACTGCAAGGCAGCAGTAAAACAAATGGGAGGCTACGTTGAGACTGCAAGTGGACAACAACAGGGGAACCCCCTGAAGCAAAGACACTGAACATGAGACAATGTTGCCTCCCCCTTCAATCTATTAAATGGAGCCATTAAAAAAAGCTCACAGTCAGGCACAATCCTGTTTCTGGCGCTGTTTCCTTCAAAAGTTCTTTGCTGTTCTCACGACGCCATCTGACAATTTTGTGTTAGCAGACAACGCCAGCGAATTGCAGCAAGTTATAGCAAACATGTATAACAGCTGTATCTTACCTGTACTCACCTACGTAGGGCCCGGACTTCAGGCATTGGCCTAAAAATGACTATTATATGCTTGAACAGGGAATTTTTGCACTTGCCTGCCTTTTTTGTCACCTTTAAGGAAATGCTTACCTCATCACCTGCCTATAAGCACCTAAATCTGGCATTTCGGTCTTCAGTGCCATTTTTGTTTTGAGACATCTTGCTTAAGTGTGGTGGAAGTCGCAGGCCTATGCATGCACAAAAGCATGGGTATTCACCAAATATTTTTCTCTAAGTGTTTCCAACAGCCTAACCAGCACTGCCCAGTAAGGGACCATCGTCTCAACAAGCGCAATACTGGAGTGCTCACTGCTCGCTCCTCACTGAAGTCATATCTCGACTGCCTACTCCTCTGCGCAGAATCACCGGACCTTCGCATTCAGCTTCAAGAACATTGGGCACTTGAGTTGAGCATCCTTTCATTGTGTTTTCTTTGTCAGTGCTCTCCCTTTCATTTCGTGTTGACATGCCAAAAAAGGCATTAAGAGGCACTTGTCGCAGACAGTGGGTTTCACAGTTTGGAGATGCTTTTTCAACTGATGGAATTGTTCTTTTCTGCAAAGCTTGCAAAAATTCTGTATCAAGTGAGAATTGATGCTGTGTAGTGCAACATGTCGCTACCAACAAGCATATTGCAAACCTGAAGTGAACAAAAGAGGGGACATTGCAGCTGTTACTGGCAGAGGTGGTTTGAAGCAAACGGATTGTCAATTGCCAACGGAGTTGTGGCAGCAAATATTCTGTTGGAGGCCAATATTTTTTGGCGGCAAATATCCTGTTGTAGGAACTAACCAACAGTGACTTTTGAAGCTTTCTGGTGACTTATACCAGGAAGCATGCTCCAGATGAATCGATGTTTCGTAAGAAATATGTAAAAGAGTGCTATGGGGATACTATTGACAAAATAAGAGAAGAAATTGGGGTTAACTACATTTGGGTGGCAATCGAAAAATCCACGGATGCTGCTAGCTGCGCAAACAAGACGAACTCATCCGTTCTTTTTTATTTATACCATTTCAGTTAGTGGAGAAAAAGCATTAATTAATGAAGATGCATTGGCAATCAAGAGACAATAAAGATCAATGTGCTTACTTTTTGTTTATAGTGCCTATTTCAATATATTTTAGAGCCTAAATATCTGCCTATTCCACGGTTTTTTTTTAGTGCCTAAACTTCCGGGCCTTACATACGGGGCAGAAACATGCAGGCTAAGAAAAAGTGTTCAACTTAATTTGAGGACCACGCAGAGAGCTATGAACAAAAAATGGTAGGTGTAATGATAAGATACAGCAAGCTTGCTGAATGGGTCAGACAGCAAACACAAGTTACTGACATTCTAGTTGAAATCTAGAAAAAGAAATGAGCATGGGCAGGTCGCGTAATGCGAAGGCAAGATAACTATACGTCGCTAAATTGCTTCATGGTCAAAGGTTCTGCTTTCTCCACAGCATTTCATATAAAGTTCTTTTTGATGTTAAGGTTTTCAGCCACTATACTCCTCTCCGATGCTCGAGTGCTCACTGGCTTGCTCACAGAAGTGGCTAAGCATACACCAGATGGACAGACTAAAAGCCACTGACGCTTTTGTCAAGGGCAGGCGTCATTTTGGCCTCCTACCACGTCTGCCAAGCGCTAAGTTCCAAAGGGGCTCTTCCAAAAAGATAAACGTCGTTATGTTATTACATGCACCATTTTGGTGCACTGTCCAAGTCTCCGCTGCAGATGGAGACAAGGATTTGGTGCCCTCGAGAATGGAAGTGAAAATGGCTAATCCTTCCCATGACAAAGCTATGCCTAAAAAAATAACAAAACAAACTCTCAACGACAAAACTAGTGGGTTCACTGCGACAGCAAATATGGTACATATATTTTTCAAGAAATGCAAATTAAAAAATTTCCGAAAAATTGGCAGAAATCAGATAGCACCAAATTCACAAATCTAACCATCACAGAAGCACGGTGTCCAGGCAGATTACACGGAGGACCAACTTTGAAGTGTCAGGATAACAGTACAAATAACATCCATTTTTTTTTTTTTTTTCATCCTCCACTGTTTGTCGCATGAACCATCACATTCTTACGTAGCATAGCTAAGCATTCTATTATATCCAGGTGATCACTACACCTCATCTCTTGATGTCAACTCCTATTTACATGGGCCTTTTCGGTGCGGGCAAATCATCTCTTCAAACCACCACAGTACCTGACAACTGCACTGTCATGCTACACAGCGCATAAGCTTCTGCTCCTATATTCTGTGCGTGCTGCTGGCATCAGAAAGCTTAACACTTTCCTGTCCGTGCCTATTCCCATCGATAATCTACTGTCGATGGTTTCACAATTCGAATCTTCCCGCCTTCGAAGTGCTTCTTGACAAGTGGCATCATCCAGTGGGAAATAGAGGAACCATAAATTCAGTCTTGCTTTTGGTTTTATTTTTTGCGCCGTGCCGCGCCTATCCAGATGGTCTCCGGAGTCAGGTGATCGGCACTAATTGTTTACATCATGGCGTCAACGTTCCACGCTCTTGCTGCGCGGAAATGGCGCGTTTCCGCAGAAGTTGACGCATCGGAGAGCTCATTTTTGGATGAGAACAGCAGCAGTGATGGCTCGGAAAATGAATTTAGCTGTTCAGGCTTTCGCACTGACAGTGAAACTACAACAATAAGACTCGGAACGTCGACAGCCGTGCCCCAATAAGTTTCGCTTTCGCACCCGAAAAGTTCGACTTTTTCTGCGCGCAGATCGGAAGTGATCACTATTCTGAAGGTCAGAACTTTTATCTGCAGGGTGACAAAGTCTTTTGGGCAGTATTACTTGCCGCTGGCAGTGCAGGGAGTCATTTTCCTCTAGATGACAGCCAGGTGTCGACCTCTGCGTAGCCGACCTCGACTACTGTTTTCTTTCCTAACTCAGCAAATACTGTACACAGAAAGTTAACATTTGATGCAATGTTGCATTAGTCCCTGTTGTAAAAAACGTATATTTTGAATTTTTTTTTGTTTTATTTCTGTCACGAAACTTTGACGCTTTTGTGTGTTTGTTGTTTTTAACTACAATTTTCTACTGATGGTATTTTTTTTCATCATTTATTCAATAAATATGTTGATTGTTACTAATACCATTGTGAAGAGGAATTCCTCCTCTACTAGACACTCCTTTACCAAGCAAGCGTTGTTAAAGAAAAAAAAAATTATTGATTGCACCCAAAAACTACCCCTTTTCCCGCGTCCAAATGTCCAGACAGAGGCCAAACTGGACATTGCACCCACTAGACCGTGCACCTTGATGTCACATCGTTTGCTAATGGGGAGAGGTTTATCCCTCGTGGTGTCAAAGCAGCTCAGACACTGTCACAAAATTAGAGTAAAATATGTGTTGTGGGGCTAGTTGGTTCATGCTTGCAGTTATTTGAGCGCAAAAAAGACAACAAAACAGACAAGAAGAACAGGGCTAGGCGCCGCATGCTGTCCTTCTTGTCTGTTTTGTCATCTTTTTTGCGCTTCAGTAACCATGAAAAAAAATTACAAGAGACCATTTCCTCAGGCCCAGGAACTTAGCAGGGAAGGACGAAAGGAGGACTTCCTAGGAACTTCGTGCAAAAGTGCATAAACAAATGTGAAAAGAGTAGGTAACAGCAGATTAGTGAATAGAACCTGTAGCATTTCCACTGAATTCAAGTCTGCACCTGTGCTAATTTTAGAAAAATAAGTGATAATCCAATTGACAATCTGAATGTAATTGCACACAACCACAGCTGACATGTGTGACCGAAGAAACACAGAGGCAGCAGTGGTCCGTCGTCAGTGTGCTGCTTGTTTCCAACCTGACGGTCAGCAGAAAACAGGGCGAAAGGTGACTCACGTGGCTTCCTCGGTGGCTGCTGGTGCCTCAGCAGGTGTGTCTGCTGATGCCGCTGCTGGTGCTGTTGCTGCTGCCGGTGCTGCTGCTGCTGCTGTTGTTGCAGTTGCTGCCCTGCGGTTCCACCAAGATGCGCTCATACACACCACACTAGTGGCCTCTGGCTGACTACACAGCTGTGAAAAACTGTGCTGCCTACCATGTATTTCGTGGAATGACAACAGGCTGCCTTTTATATATGATTACTCTATGACAAAACTATTTACATAGCGTAGATTTTTGACTATACCAATAGGAATGAATAAAGTACTTCTTTTTTCCATTTTGCCCTTCTTCACTCTTCAAAGCACAAGCCCCGACAAGACCAGAATAGATGTCAGCAGTATTTTTTCACTCCCGTGCTACAGAACGTTTAGCAGCGGGTCAGCCATGCAAGGAAAAAATATATTCACTCGTTTTGGACAGCTTAAAAACATCAATGTTTAGCACTTTACCACTGTCTTAAAGCATGATGTCATTCTTAATCCAATTTCAGAGCTGAGCATACCAAAATTTTGTAGTAGCACAAATTATTTCCCAGTTGCCACTCTGAAGGCAACCATAAACATGACAGTTTCTCCTGTAACCTGGACCCTGTGGTCGCAAAATGTAAACAGGTCGCAGTACACCAAAGAAAACCAAAACTTTGCATTACCCGGAATTTGAACAAAAAGAAGCCCAACCAAAACATGGAGCCATCGAAATGTGCTATGTCACGGTGGGCAAACAATGTTCTATAGTGGCTCGCACACACACTCTGCAGTACTACTCAGCTAAAGTTGAGTAATTATGCTGCCATAGCATCATTGGTCACAGCATCGCCGTAGAAGTGCACCCAAAGCAGTCATGTGATTTGGCCAGTTACTGGCAAGATAACTGTACATGGGCCCAAACATTTACATTAAAATGCATCTCCTTGCAATTGATTACACGAGCCTTTAACAGCAGTGAAGCGGTAATGCAAATAAACTATACTGCAGTCAACTAAACAACCAGTTGTCAGAGAGAAGAAACCATTCCACTGCTAATACAAAAGCAGAATAACATGCACTGTATAAGCACTTGCAAAAACATTAAACAAAAAGTGAGAATCTTTCAACTCCAAAAGCATACACAGAGAACCTCTCTCAGTAGATGCATTTCTGCCAAGCAATATGGGATTTCGACAAACGTCTCAAACTAAAGAACAGCACAGCTCTGACAGTACATGCATATGATACTGTTCAGTACCGTTCTGGCAATGTACTGCTCCATGGCAATTAAGAACAAATTGCATTAATTCTTTCACTACCACGAAAAAAAAAATGACTGTTTTTGATAGGTCTCAGACATGGTTGTTTTACTGCAACATGTATGGCAGGTGAAAATGCATAAAAATGTAACAATAAAACATGCTTTTCTAAAAACGGTTATATCATTACAAATATGCTCAATGAGAATAACAGGAAAAAATTGGCAAACATGAAAAAGGTTTGCCTTCAACAAGAATAAACAATTTGGATTAACAAGACACTAACTCGTAAATAAATGACTAAAAAATTCTGGAGCATACAAAATGGTTCAAATCTTTCCTAGAACTTTCCACTAAAATTGTGAAAATTACGACTGAAATGCTTCTCGAGATATTTTTTCATATTACCTGAAAAAGACCATTTTCAGCCTCTGAACTGCTATAAATTTTACTTAATGAAAAATTTTATAAGCACAGTGTCTTTCACATAAATAAAGCCTAATAAATGTATTTTTAATCCTTATCAGTTTTAATCAGGACAGCTTTTGAAAAAGCTTAATAAAAATTGCAAAAAAAAAAAAAATATCCACCCAAACATTTGTCACGATCATTTGTAATGTTTAAGAAATAGTTACTGATGCTGTGCACATCGAAAAAATCTGCTTGAGAGGCAGCAAAATCGTGTGCAGCAGGTTTTTTGCGAGAATGTGTAGTTTGCAGGGTTGTTGGAACCGGCTGACAGTACCCCATGCTACAACTTCAACTTGAAATGATTTTCAAGTTTTGCTGCTCTGTGGAAAATATAGTACTAACTCTACTAACTCTACAGAAAATAAAAGTACAGTATCGTACACAAAGTACACAAGACGATCGAAGCATATCGGCATGGTGTCAGAAGTGATGTCAGTGACAGCCACAAAATTAAACGGACGTTGAAAATTTAAACCAGCAATCACAAATTCCCAAGCATCCCGAACTAAATGTTTTTTTTTTGTTTTTTTTTTATGTAAATAAAAGCTCTGTAACTTTATACATATAATGTGAAGCAAGGTAAAAGCACATCCCACAACTAGACAGCCAAATGTAGAAAATGTGACACTTACATTTATCAATGTTCTTAACCCTTTTGCTGTCGGGCGTTTCTGGCTATGACGTACCCCCAGTATCGGCTTGGTTTCAGAGAACGAGCATAGCGATTTATTTTTTATTATGATTGCTATACAAATAACATAGTCAACAGGATATGCCCATTTCAGTGCTCTGCAGGTGTTGTTAATTAACATCATCATCAGCCTGATTATAAATAATATAAGAAAAAAAACTGCTCGATACTTTTGAGAGACGGAATCCGAGCTCGACTCGTATTTATAATCAAAAGAGTCATTGCTCCAGTCCGCAGTCGAAGGTCCTGCACGGTCAGCCATCCGAAAGTAACCGCTCGCACGGAGGGCGCACTTTCGGTGACCCACACAATGGAGATAAATGGCAAGTTGTGAAATCAAGATGACAAAGTGAGATGGAAAGAGGCTAAAACAACCTCCTTTGCTGCTGCTAGCCGCAAGCAAGGGCGCGGCAAAAGAGCGAAAGCAGCGATCGAGTCATGTGTCGACCTATTGGAGAGGCAACAGCGTGAGCCCCTGAACATGACGCGTTGTAGCAGACATGCCAACAGAATACTAATAAAAACCTGCAAACCTGCGGCAGACGGCAGAACAACCCTTGAACCAGTAACCGCATGCATGCACCGCGAAACGCGTGCCACATGATCGCTTAGCGCGATAGTGTAGCGCACGCAGAGCGACCGCACCCCACAGCAAAGAAGGTGGCGGGGGTGGGCACAGTCGCTCCATACTCTTCAGTATACAGTCGAACCCGGATATATCGAACACGAAGGGGATCGCGAAATAGTTCGATATATCGATAATTCGATATACAAAAATCGGCTTGTGACGGCACTTCTGATGCGAAAAAACGATACCGTATTTGTCGCGTAATCAACCCACTTGCATAATATACCCACTCTCCACTTTGGCACCAGAGAATTTGAAAAAAATAAAAAAAAAGTGTTAAGGCCAGCTCGCTCACATGCAAATGATTGAGCGATCTCAGCGACGATGTGGCAGCGACAGAGCGAAAATTTTCGAACTTGGAACTGCGTCCCTCTCGCCACTCGAGCCACCGCGGCAGCACAAAACAAAGTTTCTGTGTCGCCGCGGCAGAAATCAGAAATTGCGAGCGTTTCCGCTTGCATGTTGATGGCGTGCATCATTCCGTTTCGGTCCTCTCATCCACAGCTCGTTTCTTGGCAGCATGCCAAGATACTGCGCAGCGATAACATCAGGGCGCGTTTATCTTTTGATAGCTCCTGGGGTGAGGGGGGCAAACTTGGCAGAGTGCCCATGATGGCTTGATTGTACAAGCCTGGTTTGATTTATCACGCCGCGTTTGGAGCGGGCATCATGATCGCAGCAGCTGACCGCGTGCTTTCGTCGATTCATACATGCAAGAATAAAAGACTCCCGCCAAAAAAAAAAAAAAAAAAACAGCCCTGCTGCTTCTTACGTCCGCAGCCGCCATATCTTACGCTATGCCTTGCGTACAGCACACCGATAAAAATGGATTACTCTCGCAAAAAACAAAAAAAAGAGAGAGAGAGAGCCACGTCAGCTGCCGCGCGCAGAAGGTTCGTAACACACACTAAAGCATCCGACTTCTGTCTGAAAACGGGCTGAGCTGGCTTGGCGCATGCGTAGCACGTGCTGAAGGAGATATAGCTCGGCAAAAGAATGGGCACACACCACGCACATGGCTTGCAAACGCCATGTGCTGGCGCGCGGGAAACGGTAACTGCAGATGCGCGCACCTTTGGGGAATGGCCGCGGCACTACCCAGAGCAGCCGTCGCCGAACTGTCCCCTCATTCCTTCCTCGCGTGGCTTCAAAACATCACGCGGCAAATGGCCAAGGGTGATGCGATCGCCTTTGGGGAAGGCCCACTTTCCAGTGCGTGGTGCAGAGTTCGATATATTGAACGACAGGTGAAATTGAGTTCGATATATGACGCGGCTTTCCTATACTTTTACATGGGATTTTCAAGGGGATATTCCGCGAGTTCGATATAACTAAATTCGATATATCCGGGTTCGATATAACCGGGTTCAACTTTATACGTATCAACACAACGCGGGGCGAAAATATGAACTTGTAGAAAGATTTTACAGATGACGCAGCCTGTCCAAGCGCCCCAGCTTCACGCTTAGGTGCGAAGTTTTGAATGCACGATAGAGAGCGTACTGGTACGTCGGTGACACTGTGGGGGGAAGCGCGAGAATGTACCGGTACATTCGTGACAGCGAAAGGGTTAATGCCCTTGGAAAAGCTCTACTTAAAAAAAAAAAAAAAACGACTTTTCCTCACAGGTGTTTGTTGTTATTGACAGCCAATGGGACAGGCGCAGAGTAACACTTATATCAGAGACAAAAACATGCCCTAGAGATGATGCCCTACTATTCCAAACCCCGAAACAATTGGCAAGCATAGACCCTACAGACTGCCACAGGTAAAAACTGCATGTCCTAGCATTCAAACACCTTTTTGAATGAACCAGCATACCAGTAGAAAGAAGGGCAACGCGAGCACGGCAACAAGACAAGAAAGACACTTGCCCTCCTCCTCCCAAGGTGCGCAGCGCCTGCAGAACCCGTGTCAGGAACTGCTGGGTGGCACTCTCGTACAGGTCGAACGCAATCTGGTATGCCATCAGTGTGGACTCCTGCAGGATGGGAAAAAGGGCACTGCTGGTACCTGACCAGGCCTCTCCCTCAAACGGCCAGCTCTTTGCCAAGACCAGTCATGCCAATCCTCACCCCACTGCTATCCAGGAGGCGCAGCAGCACATCTGCCACCGACTGTGCGTCGTCCAGAAAGATGAGGCACTGCACAGACATCACACTCCAGTCATTCCTCCAGCTCCCTGACAGGTGGCAGCAACAAAATATGCAAGGCACAGTGATGACAGACTCAGAAGTCAAATGCAGACTCAGTGATGGCATTCATTATGGCAGTATCAGCCTCATCTTAAGACTCCTGGTTCCAAGGAAGAGCCCTCATCTGGCACCGAGTGGAAAATATGAGGCCACACCTAATGGCAGACACTGCACCACTAAGCCACTAGGAGGCTAGTCTCACACGGACAGGTCACTCATTGTCTGCAGCAACCACCTAACCACACACTAATATCACTATCGCATGCTTAAAGGGGCAGCCGTCAACTGACTTTCAACTAAAGTACACTCCATTCAGACAAACTGTCAGATAAGGTGAACAATACGGGGCCATTTGGCTGCTTTCCCATAGACTCGATGTAACAAAAATCTGCTTAAGACTGACTATTTTACCTGTGCTTCAACTAGTAATAAATTTCGCAGCGATTATGAACCACGGAGACCTCGCAAAATGTTACAAGTCATCTGTGCGCTCTGCTGTAGGTTAACAGGCAACACTAGACACAAGAAAGTGTGCCTTAACAAGACAGCTTTTGTGCACCACTGCATCAAAGTGCGAGAAAGCTGCCTTCCAGGAGCATAATTCCTTGAGGGAAAAGCTTTCTAGAAAATGCAAAAAAATTGGGACAACCTGGCACCAGTCTACACATGGTACAGACAGCAGCAGAGATTTGACCTTACCATCGTGCATGCGTCACATGCAGGGCACTGCCTCTTGCAAACAAAAAGGCACAAAAGGCATGCAATGCACGTGCTCTGACTGAAGCTTAAAATTTTGCTGCCAAATTTTAAACTGACACTGCATCTCAAAACATGTTAGCACAATGATGAGATGGCCAGTTACCGGAGCCACATGCGGACTGCCTGTGGAACAGAGAAAGGTGCCCCAGCTTGGAGAGGAGAATGATTCCGGCAAAAAATATTGTATGACAAAGCATAATTTTTATTGAAACTTGCGTGCTTGAAAAGTGCATTTACATAGGTCATGTATTTTATACAACTTTAGACACGACAGTTTTTACAGGCAAGTCTAGTAAAACCCTGTTTCCGGTGAAGTTACGAAGAATGGATTTGTTTCGACTCAAAAGATGCAAACTACAAGAACTCCAGTTAGTTGACTGCATCATGGCCGACTAAGGCCTTGGAAGCCAATATGCAGAGCCCAGGGGTTTTGAGAAGGGTCGTGCATAAGTTACTGTTTTAGACAGCACACTTTGTTAACGGCTTAACGGATTCATCGTACGCAGTCTGAGATCACACGCAAGCTACCTACGTAAACTATGTAAAGAAAGAAAACCTGGATAGATTGGTGAGGCTGAGGAGAAGAGGCACTTGTAGAAGGGAACTAAGGCGGTATTACAAGCTGAGCTGGCGCCCGCCTTGCACTGCCACCTGAGCGAGCGCCGTCTACCCAAAGTATGACTTGCAGCAGCTTCAATATTAGCAGTCTTTTGGGGCATCTAGTATTGTTAAAATACATGATACACTAAAAGTGTATTTCGGATGCCGACACTCCTATACTTTACTTTTCCACACACGCTACCTAATACCGATACATAAGATGTAACAAAACCTAGTATCGATAGTTGTACATGAAACAGAAAAATTATACATGTATGCTTTGTGCCCTATAAGCAATTTTGGCTATCAAGCACCAAACGTAGGACTGAACAAAAGTTAATGTCAAATGAATGATGTATTCGCAGGCTACTGTTTATTACAATACAGTCGAACCTCGTTATAATGAAGTAGTATAGAGTGCGAAAATTTGTTCGTTATATCTGATATTCGCTATAAAAGTGCGTGCCCAAATTCCTGTAAATAAGTTTGCTAATAAAATGAAACAAAATGTGCACTGATATGGACAAACACAAAATTGCAAAAATGCACAATTTTTTAATTAAAAGCTTAGCAATTAGCATAAGCATGAAATCTCACTTTTCCTTGCGTTTTGGAGAGCTAAAATGTATACTAAGTAGGGATGTTGCCTCCTTGTACAATTTTCACAATGGAGCCAACGGTCACTTGGGGAGCGTAGCACGCGCGCACGTGTCGGCAGCAGTGGCAGAGGCGCGGCAGGCGCTCACGCCATGACAAGGCAATGGTGATGGCATGCCAGTCAGATACCTGTCAGCTGTTGTACAGCCAGACTCGAGCTGCGGTGGCAGCGACGACGCTCGAGTCCGGCTATGGCCGTTTATGACCCGCGAGATCACCCTGCGGTGAACTGGGCTGTTTGTATTAGTTTTTGTCTCCGCCGCTAGATGACGCAGTACACGAACGTGCGGGCAATTTAAACGCACTTTGGCGGCGCCGTTCGACTTCAGCCGTGGCCGTTCATGACCTCCGAGATCACCACGTGCAGGGGTGTGATCTCGGAGGCCGTTGCCGTTGGTGATAGGTGTTTTTTTTTTTTTTTTTTCGTCGCTAAATGACGCGGCACGCAAATGCGTGGGCGATTTAAATACACTGCATTTCTTGAAGTTTTTCCGGCTCTTTTATGCGTTATTTGCCGTTATAATGCAAAAAATTGCCTCGTTATAACCGATATAGCATCAGATTTTTTTTTGTTATACAGAAAGAAATCCAATAGAAATAAACCACAAACCAACCAAACTTTGATTTTAGTTTGTTTTATTCGATAATTAGCTATTTCCGTGATCGTTATAGCGAGGTTCGATTGTAAAGTGTTAGAGTTCACTTATAATAATTTCTTTTAAGAACCAGACAACTCGCAATGAGGCCACTGCTACATCCTCTGTTAAGTGTATATTGGCTGTAAAATGCTAATTTCTTAAGGCTTCTATAAGGTACTTTGAGGTGATTTCAGCAACAACTCTGACAAAGCACAGAAAACAAGACAAACAAGCAAACATAAATTTTTAAAAAAATTTTGAGGGCCATTTTCTTAATTTCAAAGCTGCGCCTGCCCTTAACTCACCATGATGGGTAATCGTGCAATAACGATTCTTAATAATTGTTCATTACTGGCTAAACCCATTACATGATTTCAATACAATACCTGGCACATGTTGACATAGTCTGGTATGGCGAGGTTCTTGTACAGTCGAACCAGTGTGCGCAAAACTTCATCCTGGAAGGCCCGGTTCTGGACCAACGTCATGGCCACATTGGTGCTGTAGGCCAGCATGGCTGGGACTTCCTTCTGCAAGAAGTCAGCACAACTCATCTGTGATACCACAATCCCATGTCTCCTTCAGGACTTCATGCTACAAAACAGACGTCTGCCATTCAAATATTTAGAGTAGAATGTCCTTGATACGCTCCTGGTTCATACAATTTTCAGTTTCATACACTCAAAATTGCAGGCAGCAAAACATTTCCCATACAATTACACTATTTTTCTCCCAGCATATACGTTCCCGGATAACAAAATTTTCCGGTTATTATTTTCGAAATTTTGACAAATTGTGCTCATATAATCTGTTTTAGGACCAACCGGACATGTGTTAGAGAGCTCTCGCGACATCAAAAACTGATCAGCGGTGCTCACCCGCCAAAGCTTCTTTCATGCAGTGCTTAGGTGCAAAGGGGCGAGGCATCAAAGAAAGCCAACAAGCCAACACACGAGAAGGCCGTTCCCGGGGAAACATGACTTCATGAGGAGCAACGCAGTGGCTCCTTTGTGGTGCCTTAGGAGCACTGGAGGAAACCATTTGATAACTACTATTCGCTTGAATATGGGCAGGCTGGGTCTGGGGGAAGCAGCATGAGCAAAAACGTGGCGAATAAGCCATCACGTTGACTTCTCCACATGTCACCAGTGTAAGGGAGTGAAGCATCCAGAAACAACTAAGGAAGCGATCCTGGCTCGTCATTACCTTCTACGAAACAGATTTGTTACTAAATCTCTTCCGCGCTAGTGACAATGCAAATACGGTCTGAATTCTGTGACAGCTAAAAAAGGAGCTGTGAATACTGGATGTTTATGTGCTTTTAAGCAGTGAAATTCTCAATGCTAAATGCCTTTGTACCCCATTAAAAAGTTAACATTTTTCAAAATCAGGCAGTTCAGATCTTACATTTTCCCTACGTTTCTTTCCCATATTTAAAACAAATTGTATCGACGAAGTTTTACTGTATTTTTGAAGAGAATACAACACTGGGTCCGAAATGCGAGCAGAACCATGCGGCTATTTTTTTTGGCACGTCATTAAACATCAAAATAAGCAGTAACTTCTCAGGGTGGAAACAAATACAAAAAGCACAACGAAGAAACAAACACTCTCGTTCGTTATGACACACAAGATGCATACAGCAAGTAGAATGGCCCTTAAATCTCTTTTAGCTGGACATAAAATTTCACAGTTGCTTTTGTTGAGATAGAAAGCTGTTTCACATTTTCGGATGCAAATGCCATAGTTGTCCTTCCATTAACAGTGACGATGTAAAACGCCTTGGTCATGTGGCTGTTGCAGACAACAGGATGCCCTGCATGCCTGCCAAGAACAATAAGATCTGATTCGGCGGGTTCACAAACGATTGTAGGCAGCGCACTGCTCCACTCCTGCTTGGTAATATGGGTACTGTTCCAATTGTTTCTTTTGAGTCTTCTAAAAATACCTTTAGAGTCTTGACACAGACTACATATGGTAATCTCCTCCACAAGGTTGGTAAATCTGGGCTTTGAGTCTTGCCTTTTTGCTTGGTCCAGTGCTTCACTCAGCTGCGTCATTAAGCCTACTGACACCAGAAGCTTGAGTTACGCTACCTTTGCCACACGCCATCCACTGTTTAAGCCATGGCCATATATTCCTTCGATTATGTATCGCCTTCACTGACCCTTGTGCCCCTATCTCGAGTAACCAAGGTTGCCACCACACTCAAGCTCCCCTAGTTGGTTCTAAAGCTCAGAACTTTGGTTCATTACCATCAAGTCACTGCTGCATCGCCACCATGTCAGTTCACAACTCACCATCTTGCTCACATGATTATTGCACTAATGCCTGCTACTGCAGTTGTTTGCAACATCCTATGCCTGCTGATAAACTTTAGGCCACCGTACATTAATCACCAGCAAATGTATTTGAAGCGCAATTTCTATCACAATGCCATTAAGGTTGCCGCAAATGTGCTGTGCCACCTAGAGAGTTCTTTAGAAACTATAGTTCAGTTTCCTACATAGCTTTGATTTTCCTACAAATGAGCAATTTTCGAAATGAATGAAGTTGAGGCGCCACTGCAGCGCACTCGCAGCAAGAGCGTAAGCCTTGGGGACAGTATGTGCTAAAAAAAAAATGTTACTTCCAACAAAAAAACTATGCAACTTCAGCATAGAGTGGTCGTAAATTTCATTTTTTGTTTTGTTCATTCTTGAAGCTGGTTCAGGCATTGCACTAATGTCAAGAATGATAGTTTTGTTATCTGTACTGTGTTGACATCTACAAGGCAAGATTTATTTTTAAAAGCCCAAAGAAAGGTCCAAGCTTTGGCCCAGTAGAAATCCAGGTGTTGATTTAAGATTGATGCTTTGTAAAAGGTGGCTGTATCTTACTGTAATGTTTGTAGAAATCAGTTTTTATCTGAGCAAGAGACAGTTTTTAAATATCGGTGAACAGTCCCATTTGGATGCCATGGCACATCGTATACTTTGTGACGGGCCTATTTTTTTGCAACAAAAAACTAGAGAAGATATGTTGAATAACAAATGTTTTCGTTGGAGTAACCTAATAAGTATCTAAACCTAGGCTGAAAATAGAGCTTTGAATTTTTGCACCCAGAATTCCTAAGGCAGCACCTATATTAAAGGTATGTAGGCACCTAATTTTGGCTCCATGTTTTCCTTGTAATGATGCATAATACATTAATATATATACATTGATCACCGTCCAGTATTTCCCTAAAAAAGCTAAATAATTTAGAACTGAATTTCTTTCTTATGGTGTTTTGTTTCCAACTGTTGAACAATGGCTGTGACATCAAAGGTCAGCATAGGCCAGGAGGGGCTAAAATATAACAAAAAAAAAAAAAAAATTGCTGCTTTGTCATTTTAATTTGCTACAGCACTAAATCCAGCCTGCCTCAAGAGCCAAACTGAGAAGAAAGAAGCAGCAGCGATTATATTGAAGTTTGTTTTATGCCTCACATGACCTACATGCACCTTTTACATCACAGCACTGTTAAAACTGATACCAGAGCAGCCCAAGAAAAACATCTGATAAAAAAATATTTAGGACTTGCAGGTTGTGGGACCTCTGCAACCCCTTGCAGAATTTCAAACTATGTGCACTGTTTTTCATTCAGCTTCGTACATGCACGTGCAGCACAACTGCGCATGAGTTAGCTGTCTACAATGGAAGCGGCATATGATCAGTGTAGCAGTAAGGGTAGATAAGGGCAGCGGATGCGAGGCATGAATGGGGACCCCAGCGGAAGCAAGGCTGGGGCACGGCTACGCTGCCGGCGGCTGAAGCGAACCATCCTGATGTACACAAACAAGGCGGCTCCTTGCCAGGACGAGGACGGATGATGGGAGCTCTACCTCTGGAGTGGATTAAAGTTTGGAATGAGTGGTTGCCACGCACAGAACCAGTTTTCTTATACTGCCTGGAGACGTTTTTTTTTTTTTAATTTCACATAGCCCTGCCCGTACCTCAGCTGCTGCATCTCTTGTGAAGTACACAGGCGTGTTTTCACGAATCATGACTGTTCCATACGTTGGAAATGAGCATGGCTTGCAGACCTTTACTCTAAAAGGTGTGGCCTTCAAAGTAAATACGATGTAGTGATACGTGTACAGTAATGTCTTACAAACAGCTGCAAACAAGGCCAAGCATGCAACCAAAATTTCATGTCTATGTTCCTCTAACGCCCACCTTGTTTACCACCCAATCTTGTTTTCTTAGTTCAGTTCACATACTTAACAACATGAAGGAGCATGGTGCGGGAAGCGCCTGTGTTTTGCTGGCAACGAACTCTAGGTCATGCTAGTGGATGCATGCTGGAGCTACTGAAATGACAAGTCAATGCAGCACAAGAATGACAAGGGGGGTGTTATGCAACCATGTGTATGTTACTTATGCTGGCAGGTGTATAAGCTGGAGCAATTGAAATGTTAGTCATCTCTGAATACTCGTTTTAAAAATACTCACCGAGGATACAATGGCCTTCTCAAACATATCCATACGACGTGTCTCCAAGGCAATGCCCACAGCTTGTCGGTACTGCTTGTCATCAAAGCAGCGCTGGAACATGCGGTTCACAATGGCCTCCAGGCGCTCATCCACAGGCTCACTGACCTCTGACTGCTTACGCAGTTTTATGTAGTGGTCGATGGACTTGGCTACAGACACAGATGCATAGAAGCATATCTCAGGTATCCGCTGTCAGCAAGGCGGTTGCAGAACCAGAAAGCAAATTCTACTTACATATGATGGTCTGCACGTACTCCGACGACGCAGTCACGTCAAAGAGGTTATTCGCACCCAGGGCATAGGTAAGGGAGTCTTCGAACGAACCTAGGTGGTAGTACACCTGAGGAAAAAAGAGGAACATGCTGCACTGATTTCGGCCGGCACTGGGTGCTGCCACCAACCTTAGAAGCAACAAGTGCGGCCAGGTGCCTCTCGGGAAACCCATTGTCTTCGTAGAGAACCTCACTGAAAAAGGCAGCGACAGTGTGAGCGCTGGCCAGAGGCACGGAATGAAATAATTAAAGTCATTACATCTTCTCGATTGCTTCAGATATCTCAGCCCAGAACTCATCCACGATGTCGTCCAGTTTCTTCAAGGCGAACACTTTCAACTCCGTCTGGTTTTCTTCAAGCAGGGAAATTATTCCCGCTGAAATACGAGAGATTGGAATTCTTTTGCTGTGTGCATCACAGATCATAAACTACTCAAGGAAAGTCAGCATACCTGGTCTTGATCACTGACCACATCGTAAACCTCTATTATTACCCAAATGTGCCGAAACGACAGCGACAAGCTCCCGAACAAGCAACGTCGATGAGCCCGTTTGTGAATGAAGGTAGGGCGAGACTAATAAAACTTCAGCCTCCAGCCATAACTTCACGACGCCTTACCTGCTGAAGTAATATTCATCGTTGACTGCACCATTTTCAGCTAATTTGCTGTGTCACTCCGGTGGGTTCCAAGCAAGAGGAACGAATTCCCCTCAATCACGACGGACGCCGCTGTGCCGCTAGAACGACTCCAAGTTGGCTAATACTTTTCGACTTGGCGACAGGCTTCGCAATAACATGCACTAGAGCAATGAGGTGACTCTCAATAGTTTGCCAATTGCCCCCTTTAGGCGATAGTTTGCCTTATGTGTGCGCGGCCCTATGCCTTCGGTTTTAAAGTGCACTTACATAAGTAAATATTGTTATATATTTAATAATATTATTGCCTCATAAAATTTCATTATAATATTGAGGTATAATGTACACATAAGTGTATTCGCACAGAGAAGTGAATGGTGAAGAGGAAAGGTCACCGACATCAAGCATGGACGACTTTTTTCTTGTTTTTGTTTTGATAGTACGCGAAATTTGTTTTAGAGTGCAAAAGTTTCGGCCCTTTTATCCAGCGTTTCTGTGTGTTCGCGGAGGTAACGTTTTGCGTGCGACGGTACTAGGTCGCTGGAATACTGGGTTGACTGGGTCGACCCGGGTAGCGCCTGGGACGGCAATGCGCAGCAACATTTTAATCAGCTGCGCCCTCATCAACATCGGAATTCAGTGGGGTTTCTTCGTGATCTCCGCAGTGCTTCGGACCGAGCTTCTCTTCGAACTTGTTGGTAAATGCTAACACTTCCTTGTTCATTTAATGCCAAAGCGGAGGAAGTGCCAGTTAGTGTGCCGCTATTTGGAATATATGTGCTTCACCAAACAGTGTATCTTTTTTTCTTGACGGAAATGAAATGAGATCAGAAAAAATAAGTTTGTTTTCATTGCTGCTTCAGCTATTCGGCCGCGGTGGTCGTGCTTCGGTGAAGGCGCAAAGCATAGAGCGCCTGTGTGCTATGCGATGTCAGCGTAAGTTAAAGAAATCCCAGACGGGCTAAATTAATCCGTAGTCCTCCTATGCGACGTCTTTAATAGTCCATGTGTCGCTCCGAAACGTTGAACCAGCTTCCACGGTTGCGGCCACCACTCTTGTGACTAGTGGTAGGTACTAAAACGTAGTGTATCTGACCAAATTAGGTACGGACGAGTAACGCCGCGATTTGCAACGTTTGGCGGGCTATTGAAGTGTAACTGTATGCTAAAGAGCTGACTGTACTATTTGAAAGAAGTTATGTAGGTATGTTTCAACTGAAAATCAGCCGGTTATGGACACGTAAATTGCACGTTCGAGAGATTCGATGCAGAGTGGCTTCATTGGAGGGCATTGTTGAAAAAGTTGTGCAACAAAGGCCTTCATGAGCTAACGTTTTGCGAATAGTTTATAAATTATAAATCACTGATATGAACGTAAATCCTTGTCATTCTCAGCCCTCTTTTTGAACCTTTTCTTCTTTGAGAAGTACTTCTTGTAGAAATAAGCCCCCAACCTACATTTGGTGGAGGTGCTGGGTAAGATCCATCCTCTCGCCCTGGCACTATGCAGTCACACGTTACCACCTCCTACGATGCCTAAAGGCACCAACCACCAAGCCGCACAAGTTGGCTCGGCCATCATTTGCCCCGGTTCCCTCCGCCAGTAAGGCCCCGCCATCTACAGCGGCACTGACGACCACGACGTTGAGGATTGGCTCACATCCTATGAGCGGGTGAGCAATTATAACAAGTGGGATGCGGAAACCAAGCTAAACAACATAATTTTCTATCTCACCAGCGTAGCAAATCTATGGTTTCGAAACCATGAAGCAAAGATTTCATCATGGTCAGTGTCCAAAGCCAGCTTCTCTGAAATTCTAAGCCGTCTGGCTGTTTAGAAAACTCTGCACTGAACAGCAATTGCGTGCACAGTCTCAGTAGGTTAATGAGAATTTACCAGTTATATCGAAGACGTCGTTGACTTATGCAAGCGCATAAACATGCAGATGTCAAAGGCCTATAAGAACAAGCACATTCTGAAAGGAATCGATGACGACACCTTTCAGATGCTCCTAGCGCGAGATCTGTGCACCGTTGCAGAAGTTGTCACACTATGTCAAAGTTTTGATGAATTATGCAAGCAGAGGGCCCTGACTCCCGAGAATGTCACGCACACTGAGTCACTTGCTGGCCTGACAGATGCAGGTGAACAGTCTGCAGTCCTGCTGCAAATCAAGAGCTTCATTTGGGAAGAAGTTGCCCGGCAGCTCTCCCTTATGTCGCGTCATGAAGAGCCTTCATAACACCTAACTCTCAGTCTGCACCAGATTATTCAAGAACAGGTAGCTGAAGCTCTTCCTTCAGCCCCTCAACCCATGCCTGTCGCGGCCCCGTTGACGTATGCGACCGTTGCTGCTCGACCATCACCTACATATACTCCACCTCGACCACCTGCCTATGATCAGCCTCTTAGTCCCGCTTGAGAACCTGCACAGTTTATTCGACCACCTGCTCAACTGGCAAACTCCTGGCGCATTACTGACAATCGTCCAATCTGCTACTTCTACGGTTTCCCAGGTCGTGTGGTGCGGAACTGCTGTTGACGCATGAGCGTCCCTCATCTGCCTCCCGATGTTTCTGGCAACTGGAACAAGCGGCAGTACTGTCCTCCTGTTGAGCCGCCCCAAAGCCATCCACTGTCTCTTGGGAACGTCGTCTCTGATCGTCATTCTATTTCTCCAATGCAATGCCGTCCCTCGGCACCCTAAGAGGAAAACTAGGTGCTGCAGTTCCTAAAACGAGAACTGCGCTGTTTTTTTAAATTTAAAAGACCTTGGTTATCTGCAGCTAATCTAATTGAAGTTTTCTTAGAGGATATTTCTGTGATGATGCTTATGGACACCGATGCTGCAGTCTCTGTGATGGATGCAGCGCTTTGCCGCTCTTTGAGGAAAGTGAAGAAGCCCCTTTCTGGCCTATTACGAACTGCGAGAGCGTACCTCATTCAGCTGTCAGCTGCGTGTACTGCTCAAGTACTCATCCAAGACGTTTTGTATACAATCAAGGTCATCGCTTCACCATCATGTTCACATGCGATCATCTTGGGCTGGGACTTCTTATCGCCTCACGACGTGGTTGTAGATCGTGTCTCGGCTCAACCAGCACTCTCTGCACTGCTTGATTTCATGCTGGGCACTGAGCTTTTCGATGCCTCTGTTTCTGCTAAAGTTCTTGTTGCCGGCAGTACTGAAGTTCCTGCATGCTCATGTGTGATTGTGTCTCTATCCTGTGACTCTGTTCGCGATGCAAGTGTCATCTTCACACCGCATGATATTTTTCTTCGCCGCGACTGTCTGCCTCTGCCTTATGCCCTGCTAACCATATCCGCCGGCATTACCTCATTAAGTGTCTCGGACCCCTTTTCAGGCCACTTCGCTTTGCGCCGTGACGAATGCATCGGTATCATGCAGCTCTTCAGTTCTACTTTAAACACCGACAGCACCAGAGGTTCACCTCAGTTCGACATGAACACGCTCGTCCCACCTATTCCTGCACCCAGCACATTGTCGTCAGATCTCTTTCTTCGCTCTATTGATGCCTTACTTCCTTCGCCTCAGAGAAACCACCTTCTAGCACTCCTTGAAGAGTCCCGTGCCCCCTTCGATTGCTACCAACATGTTTTAGGACGCATGTCAACTGTGAAACACCACACTGACACCGGTGCCCATGCTCCTCTGTGTCAGCGTCCATATCTCGTTTCTGGCACTGAAAGCAAAGTTATTGAAGAACAGGTGGACACAATGCTTCAAAGTGGAGTTCTTCACACGTATCAGTACTACTCATGAAGAAAAAGGATGGCTTCGTCAGGTTTCGCATCAATTATCGTCATACTAACAAGATAACTGGAAAAGAATCTATACCCTCTGCCCTGCATTGATGATTCTCTGGACTGCCTCCAAGGTGCAGAGCTTTTTTTCGTCACTCGACTTGAGCTCTGGTTATTGGCAGGTCCCAATGGCAGCTGAAGATGAGGCCAAAACCGCATTTGTGACCCCTGACGGCCTTTGTGAGTTCACTGTCATGCCTTTCGGGTTACGCAACGCTCCGGCCACATTCGAACGAATGATGGACACAGTTTTGTGTGGCCTCTGGTAGAAAGTGTGCCTGTGGTATTTGGACACTATCGTAATTTTTTCACCCGATTTTGAGACGCATCTTTGTCCCTGAGGCGCAAGCAAGAGTCTCTGTGAAATCGAGACTCCTGCAGTCTCCCGCCATCAGGGACATGCCTTCTGAGCAGCGCAAGGATCCTCGGATTAGGGCTCCTCTCTACTTTCTCTCCGACCTCTCGGCAGTTACACTATCACGCGCCCTGCGGCGTCAAGCTTCACATTTTGACATTTGTGACCTGTTTTACCGCCGCAATTACCAATTTGATGGACGAAAATGGCTCCTCCTCATTCAACAACATCTACGGGCTTACATTTGCTTATATTTTCACACTGACATGCAAGGCAGTAACGCGGGCCTTTTCAAGGTGTACACGCTCCTGCGCTTCCGATATTACTGGCACGGCATGTGCAACTTTGTTGTTTTGAAGTGCCTTGACTGCCAACGCCGCAAGGCGCCCACTCACCATACTTCTGGAGATTTGCAGCCACTCCCTTGTCTGCCTCGACCTATGTGGGTTGTCACAAGCTGCCTCACCTATTATACAGCGGAAGATGCGGGAGCTTATGGCTGGAATATAGAGCGAAATTCACGGGACTCCGTCGCTCCTCTGGACAAGATTCGACAAGCCGATGGGGCAGCGACCGCCTGTCCTTGACGCGGCTGCTGCATAGTCGGCCGAGGGTATAAAATAACCGACAGCAGCACGCCCTCACCAGTGCGTTTGGGAAGATTCAAACTTCCGGCCACTCCGTGGTGCTCCGAAAGCGTATTGTGTTTCTTCGGGCCCGCGATCGACGCATCGTCCTCTGCACCTGTACGGCCGCCGCTACCGAGCAACACAGCCTTCGACGCCTCAGCAAACAAGAAGACGTGAGAATTTCATTCGCCACGGACTGTTGTTCAATCGAACATTATTTTCGCTTTGTTAACTTTTGACCTGACTTAGTAGTATTTTACGCTGTGTTCTTATGTAACTTTTGCTCATACTTATAATATCTGAAATACCTGCTTTATTATCTTTATAGTCTTCATATTTTTATCACAGTGTTTTGTTCATTGTCGGGTTATTTTTTTTTTCTCTTATCATTTATTTCTTCGTCTTTATCAATATCTTGTCGTGGCGTTGTATTCTCTCTCATTGTACTCTATTATTATCAGTGTAATTTTGGTCTGCTATTTATAAACCTTCAATTGTTTGTAAAAGAAAGTGACCTATTTGTACTTATTCCTCAATCACACACCGACACACGTGCTTCACGGGTTGACCGGCCTAACTTTTAAATGTGTTCACAACCCTCATAGAGGAACGACGGTAATCGTAAAGGGGATCCCGCACCTCTTTTGACCGTAAAGGCGGGGGTTTGTGACGTGGGTATACGTCTCGGTTCGCAGCACTGCACAAGGAAATGTGACTTTCGTCTTCGACCATGTTGTTACTGATTTATATGGGCCCCTCCCGTACATGGCATCTGGCAAACGATGGGTTTTTGTTGCCATAGATCACCTGATGCGGTATCCTGAAGCAGCCGCTCTCCCTGTTGCGATAGCCCAGGATGTGGCATCCTTTCTTCTGGAGCGGTTCATCCTTATATACGGCGCCCATGGAGAAAGGAAACAACTTAGGAGAGGCCCTTGCCATTCCCAATGCATTGGAGAAAGTGTGGCGGAAGTGACGTCAAAATTTAGGGTTCGCCAAGTCTGGCCATTAACAACGGCGACGCTGTTGCTATGAAAACTCGGGCCACTAGCAACAGCATTGCTAAGGGCCCTAGGTACGTGAGCGTTGTGGAGAAAGAGAATGCAGAGAGTAAAGGAGGAGGAGAGATGTTGGAGCGTCCTGTCGCGGCGCGGCCGCGTCGGCATCAAAAAAAATGACGTCAGGGCCTCTCCTAAGTTCTTTCCTTCCTCCATGATGGCGCCCCTCGTGAGCTGCTCAACGACCGAGACCACATCTTCTTGTCTGACGTCATTCAAGCTCTGCTTCGAAAGTGCAACATAATTAATCAGACTTGCGTTGCATACCATGCTCAAACAGATAGCCTCACTGAGCTACCGCACTTTGGGTGATATGCTGGCTATGTATGTCGGCTCAAATCACACAAACTGGGACCTGGCACTACCCTATATTACATTCGTGTACAATACTGCCACACAATCTACTACAGGATTTTCTCCTTTCTTCTTTCTTTATGGTTGCCATCCCTCTGTTCCCATTGATACGGTGGCACTCTACCACTCTGACAAATCTGAGTGCACCACTATTTCGCAAGCTGCCAAGTACGCCAAAGATTGTGCTGATCGGTGATTGCTGCTATGCCTTCTTGAGCTCTTCAGTTCGGTTCAGCTCTTGAAATAAACCCCCACCTTAAACATTAAAATTTATTTGTTGCAACAATTAACTCTTATCCCGCAGATATCAACTAGCAGCATGCACTTACCCTGATGCCTATGGCATTGGTGTAGTTTCTTGCACGGTGTTTCTTCCCTTATGCAGTTGAATCATGGGACCCAGAAAGGCTATTCGTTCTAATTTAAATGTCTGTCTGTGTCATTGATTGGAAGTCACTTGCTGATCCTGGTTGTATATGGATATACCTCTGGGTACTAATATATATATATATATATATATATATATATATCTGCCTGTATTGTAAAGAGCACTAGTCTGGTGTGTTTGGATTTTGGAAATCGTAATGTAATATAGAGAGAGAAGACAGAGAGGTTAACCAGGAAAGCTTCCGGTTTGCTACCCTGCACTGGGGAAGGGGAATGAGGAGTTTAAAGGAGAAAGATAGAAGAGAATGATAGGAACGGTAAGGCGGCGAGGAGCACAGTCACAGTTTCTCAATCAAGTTTGTGTCTCTCATAAAACACATAAGTGCTTTGAAGGCTTTGCCGTTAGACGCCTTCTGTGGCCATGGGCTGAGGATTTTCTCCTCTGTGAAAGGACGGCTGTCAAGATGGTCCAGAGCCGAACGCAGCGCATATCTTTCGCTTGAAAAAGCAGGGCACTCGCAAAGGAGATGCTGTGTGGTCTCTTCGCAGCCGCATCTTTCACAGTTAGGGCTATCCGCCATTCTCATCACATAAGCGTATTTTTTGGTGAATGCAACACCGAGCCACATACGGCACATCAGTGTTGTTTCGCGCCGCCCTTTGTTAGGGGGAACACGAAGGCGCAGCCCAGGGTCTAGTTCCCTGAGGCGTCAATTGGAAAATTCTCCTTTGTTCCAGGCTGAAAGCGTTAGCTCCGCCGCTAAGGAACGAAGTCGACAAGCTGCGTCAACTCTAGATATAGGAATGTTCACTGTAGTTCCGTCGTTGTGTGCAGAACGGGCAATTTGGTCTGCCTGGTGGTTTCCCTCAATACCGCAATGTCCAGGTAGCCACTGGAAAATTATATCATGACCTTTTGATGTAGCGTCGTGGTATAGCACTCGGATCTCTGCAGTTAGTTGTTCATGTGATCCACGACGTAGCACAGCTTGAACGCCTTGAAGCGCTGCTTTTAAGTCCGTAAAAATGGACCAGACACCTGGAAGTTCCTGGCCGATGTATTCAATAGCTGCACGTAAGGCAGCCAGTTCCGCACCAGTTGAAGAGGTGGGGTACGTCGTCTTGATCCTCAGCACGATGAACCTCGACGGTATCACTACGGACCCCGCGGAGCTTGTTGACGCAACTGAGCCATCGGTGTAGACATGTTCACGATTATTGTGCATAGAATACAGGTGACCCAACGTCATTTGCTTCAAGGCAGGCAATGGTACACCCGTTTTCTTTTTTATTCCCGGAATAGATAGGTAAACTTTCGGTTCATGTAGGCTCCATATGGGTAAACTCGGTCTTGAAGCTGGAGTAAACTGTGAAGGAAGGTAGGTGCGATGAGCTGCTATGGTTTTGGCAAATGCAGTATGTGGCCTAATTGTTGGGATAGTTGCCAAGTGGTGACGGGAAACCCGGGTGAGGTGTCGTATATATGTCCTCATGGTTTCAACAGCAATATATGTAGCTATGGGATGCTCGCGAGAGAGAAGAACCGTTGCTGCCGTTGAGGTGCATTTTGGCAGTCCAAGGCAGATGCGGAGAGCTTGAGCTTGCACGCTTTGGAGGATCTCGATGTTCGTCTTCCTAATATTATTGAATATTGGAAAGCTGTACCGCATGTAACCCAGGAAAAGTGAACGGTATAGTTGCAGCATAGAGTGCACTGACGCGCCCCAGGACTTGCCTCCTAGAAAGGAGAGAACATGGGCAATCGCCGTCAGTCTTTTCTTCATACCACTGATATGTGGACTCCACGAGAGGTTCCTATCAATGACGATTCCAAGGAAGCGATGACTCTTTTCATAAGGAATAACTTTGCCATTTATGTATACTGCGTATTGTGACATTAATTTTCGTGTGAAGGCCACCACAGAACACTTCTCTGTTGAGATAGTAAGACCCTGTACACGAAGATATGACGTCACAATCGATGCCGCTTTTTGTAGTCTTGCACGAACTTGGGGTCGAGTCACGCTTGAGGCCCAAATGCAAATATCATCCGCATATATGGAGATCTGAGCTGACTGAGGCAGCAGGTCGACTAGGCCGATGAGCACAAGATTGAATAGAGTGGGGCTCACTACCCCACCCTGTGGAACTCCGCGAGAGGTTCTATGTGAGGATGTTCGTCCGTCCTCTGTCTGGATGAACAGTGACCTGTCTGACAAATAACTGCGTATCCAGCTATAAGTTCGTCCTCCGATATCAGCAGTTTCCAGTGCATCTAGGATGGCTTCATGCGTTACATTGTCGTAGGCACCTTTAATGTCTAAAAACAATGCCGCAGTCAATCTTTTTAGATTCTTTTGGACATTGACTGACGTAACCAGGTCTACGACATTATCTATAGAGGAGCGGCCGCGTCGAAACCCAGACATGAAATCTGGATATTTTTCGTGTCGTTCCAAGTACCACTCAATGCGTGTTAATAGCATCCTTGCCAACGCAGCTGGAGAGCGCAATGGGGCGGTATGAATTAATATCGAGCGGTGATTTTCCGGGTTTTAGAAGTGGAATGATACGACTTGTCTCTTCATAACACACCTGCTGGCTATCAACTAGACTTTATCCGCATATTTTGCATATGTATGCTTGAGTGCGCACTATGTTGGGCATCTTTAGTTAACAGTTATCTTAATTTTGTTGCTTTTGCTCAATACTTTGTGGGTTGAACTGATCTCTCTTTCATGACTATGCTTGATACCTAATTTGAGAAATATATTCTGAGGTGTGGCCCTATACATTTGTTACCTCTTAACATGTTAAGCAGCTAGACAAAAAATACCTTGTGAGTAGCTTGTTTCCTTTCCATACACATGTGCCATGGTGCAGGATAGATGAATTGCTTACAGTGGTGTTTGTTTCCTTTTTTATGCATTGCCTAGGATCATGCACGTGCATGCTACTGGCACTGCTGAGCTATTACTGGGGAAGCAGCAGTCATTCCCTTCGTCAAAAGGTCCATACCTGGCTGGTCGTCCTTTGGGCAGTCAGGTAATTTCTCTTTCTTATGTTGTGCATTCTGAGATGGACAACACTCACTAAAAGCTAGCCCACATCTCTTGAGTGGGTGCATATCTGACTGGGAGCATTTTTAATGTGACAGCATGAAAGGCCTTTTTACCCAGAAAATCTCGTCAGCATTGTGAGTGAAAAATCACAGGCATGTGATAGTTGGTGGCTGGCATGGCCAGACATTGATTGGACGTAGGGCTGTCTGACATAACATGACCACATGACATGACTGATTTTGCGGGCGCTGCCAACTTAAGCTTCTCCATTTGAATAAGAGGGTGAAATCAGAATCAGCCTTTCAAGATCCTTGCATTCCCAGTCAGACATGCTACCCCTAGGTCACACAGGCACGATTTTGTATGGCTTGGTTAACCGGGACATTATATCTATGTCGGGTGCCCTCTCACATGTGAGTGCGCGATAAAGAATGGTAAGGAGTGTAGCAAAGTCCACATACATGAACAAGGATCCACAAGGAGACTTGACAAATGAGAGCCAATACCACAGTTGCTTTCTGCTAGCAGCAAAATGCAGGCAGCTGACAAATAATTCAGCTCTGTGGTGGTTTGCAAAATGTAGCCGGAAGTTTTTCACATGTGGAGGTCCAGAAATTAAGATTCCAGATTCCACTCAGACATTGTTTGGGCGTAAGAAGCGGGGCATAGGTGGAGGTGCAGGCACAGTGTGTTGTAGTGCTGATACCAATGCAAAATTGCCCCTGTAGTACACTACAAAATAATGCATAGACGTCACAATTATGTGTCACTGCAGCAAGGCTGAGAAAAGTTTAAAACAGGATGACACAGATGTGGGTCAAGGCGTAATGCGCATGAGGCCGGCCATATACTATACAGTCATGCCTCATTAATATGGACATGTTGGTTGACAAACAATACTGTCCATAAAGTGAGTAATCCGTAATAAGAAATCGCTAAGAAAAACTATCAAAAAACATGCTATGATTAAGGTCAGCGCTCATGCGTGGGGGCGGCCAGTGAAGTTAAAAACTAGGTGGATGCAGAAATAATGTGATGCAACTTGATGCATCTAGTGGTCTATGATAGTTTAATGAGGTACCATAGATAAATGAGCTGACTTAGACAACAACTGTTCACGTGGCATGAGCATTCAATCAGCTGATAGCAGCTGAATTTGGCTTTCTACTTTGCTGTAACAATTTTCCTTGACAGCCATTCATCGTATCTGTACATAATATGGAAAATGGCAAGATACATAGGCTCAGCAACACAAAAAAAAAAAACAAAAGGGTCATCACTTAGTCATTTGCACTTTTTAATTGCGTTCTGCAATTTGCCTGGGCTCAAAGTGGAGGAAATTAAACATTTGAGTGAGGAAGCAGAATTCTTGCTTTTATCACAGTCCACTGTACAATTGCATGGGCCATAAAGGGCCCTTTGCATTTCCCCCTTTTCTGTTGTCCAGACAGCGAATCATATTAATGAGGTGTAAATACATTGAAAAAGTCTGGTCCCCTGAAAAACTCCTTAGTTCGAATCGTCCATATTAACAATCGGTTTTTCTAATGAGGCATGACTGTAATATGAAGAGTTCCTTCCTTGCCTCCGCCTTTCTGGAGAGCCTTTATCACTCAGCGGTGGAGCATTTGTTGGCAGGGAGAGTAGAGGCAGTGATCAACCTTGCTGCCATTCCTTCAGAAAAGTGGGCCTCGTATGAGTGAACTGGTACCATAACAATACGGTTTGTATGACCATTTCGTTTCGTTTGTCCAACCTCATATGCAGTGCATCTAGTCAAAAACAGCTCATGGGCTACATGTTCTTGCTTTATGCTTCATTTATCGCTTGTTTGCTACTTGCAAAGTGTGTTTTATTTGCAGACTTGGGCTTTACCTGTTCACACGCAAGCTACGGCAGAGCCAAGCTGCACAGAAGATTCCAACACCACGTCGGCGAAAGTTTTTCCTGTGGTGGACATTGCAAGGCAAGTCCTTTAACCTCTTATTTCTGTTCTTGAGGTGAAGGCTTTCATTTAGGGGGTTATGCTTTTGTCCGACAGTGCGTTTCAGATGGTTAATGAATGTGGCGCCTGTATAGGGTGGACATGCAATCACCCAGGCCACTGGTGGAGATCTATATTCAACCATTTTGGGCTGCTTTTGTTACAATAGAAGCTGCCTGTTTAGATTAACTTGGTTGTATTGACTTGACTAATGGCTTGGATTTCTGAGTTATTTTATTTTCACATGGCACACATATGGGGAAGAGCGCACTTTCAGCCTCACGTGGCTGCAATCAAAGTTGGCACTGGTGTCCCTTGAGGCCCATTGAGTTGCTCTCAGAGTGGTGACTAGCAAACCCTAGCCTGGGTGCTTGCATCATGAGTGACATTATGCAGCCTTGCGAATCCTGGTGACGCTGTTTCCGACCCTTCTGCTGAACACGAGCAAGTGGGCTGATGCACCACTGGGCATGCGTGACCTGGCTGGGTGGTTACTATGGCTGGTCGGCTTTACACTGGAGGTAGTTGCTGACCACCAGAAAGCCGTCTTCTCTGCGGACTCGAGAAATGAGGTACCTTTTTTTGGCAAGCACGCACAAACTTTTTTTCTGCTCATTCCCCAATTAGGTACATTTCCAAACATTTGGACAAAGATACTGCCTGCATTTTGGCATCAAATGGGATTCGCCAGCCTTTCTCTGTCTATGCTCGCTTTTGTTGATTGGGGTTTATGGGGCTAACGGCAAGAGCATTCAAATCCCGCGCTCATTTCCCATCGCGGCCCCCATATACCCATTCACCATCCTGCGAGTGTTGGGAGAACCACTCCCCACGCAGGGTATAAAAGCGAGGATGTACTGTCTCGCAGCTCCATTCTACGCTTCGTGCTTTGTCCTTGCTTCCTGGCACGTCGCCTGTCTGCTGTGGGCCGCAACTCCCCTGACCTTAGCCATGGACACCATGTGAGGAATAAAAACCCTTTCTTTTCACGTCCCACCGCATCCTGTCTGTGTGTCTCTCATGGACAGAGGAATCTACCATGTCGGTACTAATTAACGCCCCAGTTGGCCACCATTTTGCTAGCAGTTCCTCTGTCCACGAGAGGCACACAAACAGGCCAAGGCGGGATAGGAAAACAAAGGGGTTTTATTCCTCACATGGCGTCCGTGGCTGAGGTCAGGGGAATTGCGACTGGCAGCAGACAAGCGATGCACCAGGAAGCAGCAGCAAGGACAAGCACAAAGCGCAGACTGGACCTGCGAGGCGATAGTGCACTTTGCTTTTATACCTTGCGTGGGAACTGGTTCTCCTCACTGCATGGGAGGGTGAAAGGGTATGCGGGGGCCATGGGAAGTCGAGGAAATTAGTGCGGCATTTGAATACGCTTGGCACGGGCGCACAAGGTGTTTTAGGCTTCTCATAGTGCTGCACCTGTATTTATTTTATAAAATTGCAAATTTTAGTGTTCACCTTGTGAAAGCAATGCATGGGCTATGAGGGACACCATAATGGAGAGCCGCAAATTAATCTTCACACCAGGGGTTCGGTGCGCATCAACATTGCACAGCACACTAGCGCCGTTTGCATTTCATAATCTTTTGCATTAAATGCAGAGGTCAAATATAACTTTCTGAGCCACAGTTCTAAAATACTATTATGCAATGCATTTTTAAAGTACCAACCACCAGTTTGGCTCATGTGCATTAAACAAAAAAAGGGAGCACCAAAATAGCACACACATTCTCGCAGTGTCCACGAAGTGACCATGTCAGAATAGGCCTAGCTTAACATAAGCACATTCTATTGATCAAAAAGAAAAATGATGGACGATTTATTTGCCCAAATGAAAATTAAGTACTAGCACTTCAGTTTCAATTTAAGGCAATGTTTTCAAGGTCTGTGAAATTGGTGAGTAGTCAGCAATAAATCTTTGCATCAGGCGAGGAGGTTGTCGAAAGACCTCCCCTCTGGACTGTTGCAAACCGGTTCCGCTGCAGCCTCCACCGTGTCGACGTCAGGCACAGACAACAGCCCAGCAACCAATATGGTGACGCCCAGGAGGCCCTCGTTGCAAAAGTCTATACTGCACTGTAAAATTTAGGGGCTGCTTAACGTACCTAGATCCATTGCGCATGAATGGAAGTTGATGAAGAGGATGGCATATGAAGCTAGGACCAATTTACGAAATGATCACATCACAAAAACTCAGTTAGCTCCACACATATCGGTTGACCTAGACCAGCAGACAAACAACCATTAGGAGCGGGGTAATTATAGCGGCCATAAAACAGTATTTATGATTAATGCTACAAATCCATATAGGTGGTCTTCAACACAGGCCACTCACTCTAAATGATAACAGTACCTACTCCTTCCGTCTGTGTGATGTCTCCACCTTCCAGGCTTCCTATGAGGAGGGGAGGGGGGGGGGGGGGGTCGCATAACCGAGTACCTGTCAGTAAAGATGCATCTCCCACCTGTGAGTGCCCATCCACCATGCATATGCCAACCTCCACTCTCCAAATGTCTGTACCCACTTAAAATGCCCCCAGAAGCTTACCAATACCACAAACCCGTGTTGATAGCAAATTCGCTTTTCGCGGGAGGATGTGACGCCATCATGCGGAAAGCGGTGGGAAACGCACTGGACGGCAGTGTAGCAGACGACACGAAAGCGCACCATGCGAAATGGCCACGCCAACGCAGGCAGAAAGTGAAATCTCCCCCTTTTTTTTGCCTTCGGGGCGGAAAGTAGTAATAGTGATTGCAGTTTCATGTTCACGCAGTATGGGGGAATGTTTCAGCGTCTTCACAATCCACTCATAACGTATGAATGTACTGTCTTTGTATTGTAAGAGCGAGTAGCGTGGGCCATGGCGCGGGCTGTGTTCGACGTGGCAGAATGAGACTCTCTCAGCGTGCAGATTCACGACAGAAATTTATTGTAAAAAAAAAAAAAAAAAAAAAAAAAGTCGAAAGGAGAGTGCGGAGACAGAGAGAGAGGGGGGATTTCAAAGGGCAAATCAGCCAGAGGTTTGTTGATGCTGCAGAGCTAGGTGGAATCATCTCCTGTGACTTACGAGCGGCGCATATGCGCGGGGCGTCTTGAGTTACCAAGCACAATGCAGTCACCACGGCGCCGGCATGGTACAATGGGCGTCGCTTCCTCCTCGCGTCATCTACAAGCGTGCAGCTATAGGATTTAATCTATGAAGCTCGGCAGAGAGGCACTTATCCACACCCTCTGAACAGGGCATTTTCCCGGCTGGAATGTACACCTGCAGGAAACGCGAGGCATTTTTCTGGCAATGGATGATTCAGCGCTGTAGAACGGAAGTGGTCGCAGTGGTGAAAAGGTCCTCGATGCACAGAGAATGGTCATTCTGTTGTGAAAGGATCCACAACCTTTCTGCATTCCAGTACGAATGTTGCGACTATCGATATGACAAATCGAGGCAATAAGCGACCTCTCTGAATGCGCAGTATTTTGTAAAAAGTGCCTAGAGTGAAGCAATGCATCAGCCAGCATGTGTCCACAGTTCATCCTGCAATAAACTATCGCAGCTCACTTTTGGAGAGGCATAGCCGACTAAAGGATTCGCTTGCTGTTTGCTTAGAATAAAAAATACATTACTTCAGAAGCACTGAAAGACTATGTTTATGTTATATTTGTTTAAACCAACATATGGAGTGAATCTTTGGTGGTTCAGTAGTTTTCTCCAGTTCAATCCAGAGGAACTTGTTTATCATAAATATTGTGCTGTAGACTCTAGACGCATCATGATAAATGTTTTAATTCTCTCTCAGTCAGTTCAGTCATGTCCAACTCCTCATGACCCTATAAACCATATCACGCCAAGCTTTCTGGTCTCCCACTATCTTTCAAATATCATGTAGCTTCATCTGCAAAGCCTCGAGGATGCCATCTAATCCACGGAATGCTAGTTGTGCACAGTCGTAAGCTGGCAAGTCTTTAAACACGATGGCAGGCTTTTGTAGATGTGTTCTACTACTTTGCCTTCGGAGAGTGTGCATTATATATTATGACACATGAAGTACTACTCTAGTGGACAATTTATTTTTCTTTGTGAAGCTACTTCAGGGGGGGGGGGGGTGAGTCATTATAGTCCTTCGTAAGCGTAGTAAATAAGTATTATGCATTTTCACTGCACTTAGCACATGCAGTATGCAAGAAATACATCTCAATGTTGACGTTGCAGGAAGATCATTTCACTTCGGCGTGATATTTCGCCTCCAGTAGCTATGGTTCGTCACAGCTAGCTCATACTTGCTCGAAAGCGTACATGATATACAGAGACACCGCACTTAGTGTCTCATAGGAAAAAAAAAACTTAAAACAACATTTTCGGTTTCAAACCTAGACGTAGCGACCTTATGGTTTCCAAAATGCAGGAGCAGCTCGTAGCGAACTTGGCAGGCAGCTACAGCGGTCTGGTTGCGCTTTTAGACCAATATCCATTAACTGCAGTACTTCAGAACAATAAAAATGGGACAAAAACACTATGCAGAAAAGAGAAAGTTTACAATCTACCAACCTATACAGCAACACTCTGGCAACTCTTCTGTTTTGACCTACTATAAGCTTGATTGTTTTGAAACCAGGTAGCACTGTATACCGAATTTTAGGCACACCGCCTCGGCAGCGCAGGTTCCCTATAGCCCTGCATTGCATCGTAGGATCTAAAGTGTCAGCCGTTAAAAACTTAATTACATAGTGCAGTGGTTCTCAGCCGTGGATGTGTCAGGGACCCCTTGCAAACTAGTGGAAGTGGTTTGGGGGAACACGAACCATAGGAGGGAGGGAGAGAGAGAGATAGAGAAGTTCTTGTGCGAACTGCTGCCACAGTTCTGGTAGCAGGTAGGGGAAACTACTACACTGGCCTCTAAAAAGCGAGCTCTTGATAAGCCAGTGCGCTACGGCCTGCAGAGGATGTGGGGAAGAGGCGATGTGCCGCCGCCAGCATGCATTCTGCTAGAAGGAATTTGACTCCTCCCAACATCGCACCCCTCGCTTGTTGGACACCTGAGACACTTTGCATTACAGCCCCATCCAGCTGTGCAGCCTGAGTTCGAGTTTCACCAATGCCAGCATCAACGCTCTCTCTCTCCTTCTCTATCGCACGCGCTATCCGTTCTCGCTCTCCTCTGGCGTTTCTTTTGCCTCCCTGCTTTTAAACCTGGCAAAGCTCTCTAAATAGGCCACAGCTATTACGCTACCTTTCTTTTTTGGGGAGGGGGGGGGGGGGGGGGGGGGGGGGGGGGGGCTTGGGTTTCGTGGAACACCATAGTGAATTATCACCTGTCAAAGGGTGCAAGTGGCAACTGAATTAATTGAATTACCACCTGTCAAGATGGCAGTTGAATTTATAACTGTCGCAGTATGCAGGTGGTACAATGGAGGGAAAAACCCCTGTCCGCCTTGAGGCAGAAGAAAGAGGCTGTAGGAGATGGCAGGTGGCCTAGTGCCGTGGGGGGTTATAAGGAGAGATTGTGCATCTGGAAAGTGGCTGCCACAGGAAGAACCTGGGGGGTGAGAGCAGAGGAGTGCACAACCCGAGGCTGGTTCTGTGTCAGAATGCAGGGCTAAATGGCTGAACCAAAGCTACAAAAGTTTTTGCTGATCCATGCGCTAGGCAGTAAGGCTGGCTCTGGCAATATTTTGAAATCAACTGCAGCCTGGTGTTGCTGCTTTCAAATGCATTAACCGAAGATGGTATCTGTTGCACCAGCTTGCAATGTCTACTACAAGAATTGATGCAGTGGCAAGCGCAGTTTCCGCCAAGATAATATAACAGGAAACATTGGCTAGCTCTTATCAAGGGGCCATCACCTCTGCATTTTGGACTTGATCAATCAACACAGACTGAAGTGGGCAATCTAAGATTAAAGCATTTTGCTAATGGGGCCTCATTGATTTCTTCTTTAAAGCCGACATTTGAGCTAGTTGGTACAGCATCTTGAAAAAAAAAAAAAAAATGGTGCACACAAAACAGGACTTTTTGTGTGCTGTATACTTTCTTTTTATTTTTTATTTTTTTTTTCAAATTTCTTCCATATCCTTTGCATAATCTTGCCTGTAGTGCACTTTGGCTGTTATGGTTTTTGCCACTCGTGCCTGCTCGCTTCTTCTGTGTGTGCCAGGACCAGTTTATCCGGACGGGGCTGTGGAGCGTGTCAAGACACCCAAACTACTTTGGAGAGATCCTCCTGTGGCTGGGCCTGTACCTGTCAGCCAGCTCCGTGTTTCGCCGTACCGAGTATCTGTGTGTGCTATGCCCCGTGATGGACCTGCTGCTCATTACTCGCGTCACTGGGGTGCCCCGGCTTGAGCAGGCGGCCTTCCGCAAGTGGGGCAATGACCCAGCTTACCACGAATACCTGCGCTCGACCGCAGTGCTGGTGCCCTTCCTGTGGTAGTGCAAGGGTGCCTCTCGAGCATTGGTTGTACCATTTGTTGGAGCTTTGTCGCCATGCATGTGCCTTAAGAGCGGTGATAGCAGATGACTGTTTCTAGTTTCGCACCATGCGACTGACTCTGGTTTTATTAGCACTGCAGGTGGCCACCTTAGGTGTATACCTGTGTGCAGCAGAGTTGCCTGCATCATGCAGGCATTAGGAAGTTGCTGCTATTTAGTGGTAAAGTACATACCTTCGGTACATTTGGCCAGCTCACACAAGCTCACAGAGTATGCATGAAACCACTGCAGGATCAGGCCCACGTGGCCTGAATAAGAGGATGCACTGGCTTGTATAACTCATTTTTGTGTGCATCAAACAGTGAATGTTGTTAGATTGCAGGTTTCAGGTTTTTGCCATCGTGTGAAGGAGGGAATGTGTCAACATGCAACCACTCTTGGCAAGATGGGATACTAACACGGTCTTGGGATGATAGGATAGTACAGTGTCTTGCATCCTCATAGACACTAAAGTGTCGGCTGACAGCCTGGTTGGCCACTGCTTCAGTGTGCTGAAAGGTTGACACAAGGCGTTCCAACTTCCTTTATGATCACACAGAAAGCTACTGTTCTGGCAATTCCAGTATAATACCTTGTGCACCGCAACAAGCTGCTTGCTTCTGCCAGACATGTACTGCACCTGCTGGAGCTCCTTTGGACAAAAGTGCTTGGCTAAAGGCTGCTGTGCACACAAAGCGCCTCCACATGCAAGCCCAGGACCCACCACAATAGCACTCGTGTACAAACCACTCTCAAGCCAGGTGCCCAAAACACCTTCGTTTGCTGTCACTGACTGGAGGTTGACAGGCACACCTTCCGGTGCCAAGCGTTGTGCATACAAAATATGCCCTTTCAGAAGGCATTCCACTGCTACACTGGCGTCAAACTCTGAGTAGCAACCTTCGAAATGTTCAGCAGTCTGAGCAGCACTGACAAGTATTTCTGCACCATACACTAAGTCCAGTAACAGGATTTCGAAACCTATCAGCTGCAAATACATGTTAATAAAAGTGCGTCAAGTGTTTTCAATGATAAAAAAAATGTGTTCATTATTTCTTATGTGTAAAGCTTGTGGTGCACATTGCTACCAAAAGCTGACGACCATCTCGTTTTTTGTACCTCATCCGAGTGCAAATGCAAGAAAATGTTTTTCTGCAGCTGTGGAAATGCCATTGTGATAGCTGCATGGGTAACATTCATCTTACTTCATTCTTTGCGGAGCCAGCCACACAGCTACCACAACTCGATGCAGTGGCAGTGAGCACTGTGATTATACAGAGCTAGATGGGTTGGCAGGAATAAGGCTTATGGAGGTTACGGGAATTCGAGGTAATCCCCCACGAGATGGTAGCAGTCCTGTATCCAATTACTGACTGCACCATCCAATTGCACTTCTTACCCTTTGTCATCAAAGGAGCCTGCAAGATTGCTGTGCTGTTCTGTTCCATTACCCCTTTCCAAAACATTTTATCCCAAAACAGCTGAGCACCCAGGGAAAATTTTGTACCCATTGAAAAACCGGTGGGCACCTGGCGACAGCAGGGATCGAACCTGGTACCTCCCGAATGCGAGGCGGGTGCTCTACCACAATGCCACCACAACACTGCTCGAATTACGCTGTTCTGCACTTGCCAATAGAGACCTTGTAATCTTGCTGGTGCTTCAAGGAATTGATTATACCAGGTTTCCCAGCAAAACCTTTGCAGTGACACCTATAACCATGTTTTTAACGCTCAGTTACAAGACTAAGCATGACCAAGTATCCTAGGCAAGTGAGGCCTAGCCTGTACAATTTTTTGTTGTGTAGAGTCATTTAGCTCAGGATCACTAGCTGACTTTTTAAATATTAGCTTTGGGAAATAAAGTAGACTGCCGTGAAAAGCAACACAACAATCTGAAATGTTTACAAGGTGCTGTTTTGCACAGTTTTTATGGGTCCTAAAAGGAAGCATGAAAAATACTATGTTACAATAGTGCTACCAGTGTGCAAAGATGCACTGAATGTGAAAATTTCACATTCTCAGTGAAACAAACCCAACAGCACTTGTGTAGCACCACTGCCAGGTGGAAGGTTTTCAATTTTACACTCATTTAAGTGCAACTGAGAAGCTGTCTAAATGATACCTTGTAAACTCTTCAGCCTGCTGTTTTCCTTTTTTAAGTAGTCTGCAAATGTATAACTGGCTTTTCCCAAAGGCAACTAAACTGAAAACTGCACACTATGACACATGACCGTCAATAGCACCAAGTTGGTCTTGCTTGCCTAGGTCAATCTTTTTAAATCTGACGCCCATTACTTCTATTTAAATGGGTTGTAATGCAGTTGCAGTGTATATATGCCCGCCGTACCACCTACAGCACCTATTTTTTCATTAAAAATTGCCTCCTTTTGAGACAAACTGACAAAATAAGCTATTAGTCAGGCAAACTGCAGACTCTTCAGCAGCAAAGAAGTGCCAGGTCCATTTGATTGCATACACAACTGACACAGTAGTCTCCCAGATAATTTTCTAGGGTGGTTCTGGGTTAAACAACACTTGGTGCACTTGCAACAGCACCAGACAGGCTGGATGCTGCAGCTGCTATAGGCGCTTATCGGTGCTCGTCAGCTCCGAGAGTACAAAGCTGACTTAACTTCACATCCTCACTCTCGCCCGTTGGATGATAAAAACTAGGCGCGTATGATGTGCCGGCTGCGGTTTCACGTGTGCGAAGCTTGGTTGTGCCCAGGGAGGGCTACTGCCCTGCCCAAAACTATCGCAAGCTGTCAGAACCAACTTTTTCTGAAAGTCTCACAGAAATGCCATCTCGCATATGAAGTATATTAATACTACCATTCAAGATGCCCACACAAGAAAATTCCACATAATGCCCTTCTTGCTGCATGCATTAGAACATTATTTCAGAATATGCACCTCAAGACACTTTAATGAAGAGATTATTGGCTGCGATGCCATTCTGGCATGCAGCATAAACCAGAAGCAAGCACCACAGGAATATTGGACATAGGCACTGATGTCTATTCACATGTTCTTAGCATTGAAGGCAGGTTAGGGATACTGACATTAGGTCTGCTATATAGCAGGTACATTACACTACCCAGAGAAGCTATTCAACATGGCACCTGTGCAGAGGTCACTTCATGTTGCATAGTGACCGGTCACCGCGAGCAGTTGTGTTTCAACAACTAGCCGCTAAAATGTAGCTGTCATTCTACATGGTAAATGATTCGAATCTGTTGCTTGGTAAGGCTATTTGATGGCACTTCTAAAGCCTTGCGTATAAAGCAACCTCAAGTGGTATCATCAGCCAGACCATCGGCACTGCAGAGCAAAGGCCTCCCCCCACATTCCTCCAATTAACCTGATCCTGCCTAGGCTGCATCCAGTTAACCCCTGTACACCTTTTAATCCAATCAGCAGGCCTAATTTTCTGTTCCCCCCCCCCCTCCACCAATATGCTTGGCTTCCCTTGGAATCCAATTTTTTACCTTTAGCGACCATCACTCTTCACATTACATGTACTGTCATGCCCAGTTTTTAATTTCGAATAGAACCCTGTGAACTCGAGTTTGTTCCCTGACACACTCGACACACTTGCCATCTCAACGTTACACCAACTATTTTCAGTTTCTTAGCTATCTGTGTTGTACTCAACTTGGTAGAATGCATTTCGTTAGCCTCTATGTTTCTTCCCCATAGGAGAGCGCTGATATGAGACAACTGTTATATGCTTTCCTCTTGAGGGATACTGGCAAGCTGCTAGTGGTAGCCATGACATTTATGTAGCAACATTACATTGCACTGACAGATTCCATAAAAATTCTAGAAGGCACCTAGAAACACTTTGCTATCATTCTGGATGAACTAAGAATGCCTTTATGAATGCTTCTACACCGACCACTTCCATAAGGTATGGGGACATGCAAGTTTGACCAACGAAAGCTGCTTCAAACAATTGCAAGGCTAGTGAAGAGATGCAACAGAAGGGGTAGTAACCAATGCCCTGCTGCTCTCCAGGCCTTGAGAGAAAGAGGTCTTAATAACTGCTCACTGGATACAATTCCGGTACACATATCTTTTCTTTGAAAGCCTTGCCCTGTATACCTATGCGCTGCTTAAACACAGCTACACCATTGCTATTGACCAAACCGACTGAACTTGAACAAAACTGCCCCACTCATTGATACCAGTTGCCAATGCAGCAACAAGAAGTATGGCAACAAGTGTGGGCAACATTCTGTTTATTGCACTTGCTGCTAAGTCATGTCTGTAGGGGCGGTGATAAGCAGGCAGAGGAACTGGCCAGGTAAGAGGGACTAAGAATGTGGAAGGCACCTACTGTTCTGTTTGGCAATCTTTGTTCCTTCTTTCGAGTCCCATAGAAAAAAACATTCAATGTAACGACACCTAAAACCACGCACACATACACAGTGCTCTCTTGTGCTGCCTTTGCGGGCACTGACTGTCCCATAGCAGTCCGGTGGTGGCGCTCCTCCTTCCGAATAGAAAGAAAACAATGTTCGCTGCCTCCAAAGGTCCAAGGGTTGATACCTGCAAGCAAAGGGAGCAACGGTGAGACACCCCGTGAGCCTGCAAGCTTAATCTATGCCCCATATTCCCCAAGGGAACGTGCTACATCATGCCAAGATAGCTTTGAATAGCTCACCACAACTGCCCAACCAATTTTGCTCTGCGTTCAGTAAGGGGAGGTTTTAATGAAAATTAGATGGCGATGTCCACCCGTCAATCGGCAAGAAAACTAAGGCAAACCATTTTTTCCCGGAGAAGAAAGTTCTAAATGTGCAAGTAGGACCGCTCTTTGCAGAGCTTCCCCATAAATGCGGTCCTGCAATTTGTGCCGCACAAAACGCATGGCATGCGAATAAAACTGCCGATTCGCAGATGTGGCAGAACACCCAGGCGTTCCAACTAGCCCGAAAACCAACTCGCAAATGCAGAAACTCCACAGCGACTCTGCCCAGCCTTGCCAGCACAACAGGCAACTTGGTAAGCCTGATAAAAGGGTGGTTGCACGCCCCACTGCCACAATCGGCATTTGTCAACCGTTGCTGGACACACACACACCCAACCAGACTCCATGAGGAGGGGGTGGGGTGGAGATTCCCACTTCCGGCGTTTGTGCTACGGCAGGCCTAAGTGGCGGCTGTCCTCACCTGCTAGAGCAGGGCACAGCAGCGGTAGCTGTACTTCTCCTTGGGCGGCAGCACGTTCATCTCGCGCACGATTTCGGCGAACATCTCGTTGACGTTGCATCGGCTCTTGGCCGATGCTTCCATGCAGGGGCAGCCCCATAGCTGCGCGAGCGCCTCCATCTCGGCGCGCGTCACCTCGCGCTGGTGCTCGAGGTCGCACTTGTTGCCCACCAGCAGCACAGGCACGCGCTCGGCGTTTTTGACGCGCAGGATCTGCTCCTTCATGTTCTTAATGTCCTGGAACGTGTGGTGGCTCGTGATGGAGTACACGACCACGAACCCCTGGCCGTTCTTGATGTACAGGTCGCGCATGGAGGCGAACTGCTCGGTGCCCGCCGTGTCGAGGATCTCGAGCACGCACGGCGCCTGGTCGACTTCGATCTCCTTGCGGTAGAAGTCCTCGATGGTGGGGTCATACTTCTCGGTGAACACGCCCTGCACGAACTGCACCGTCAGGGCACTCTTGCCCACGCCGCCGCTGCCCAGCACCACGACTTTGAACTCACGCATCACGCATCACCGGCGGCAGCAGCAGCAGCGGCTGCTGCCTCGGGAGGGACGAGGAGGGCGCTAGGCCTACTTTCCCCGCTGCTCGGACGACAACGATCCTTTACCGCCCGCCGCTCGGCATGCCTGCGGATAGCAGCGCGGCCCGTGTCACCTGCACGTTGACAAGACGCACGGATGCGCTGGCCGGGCGGCACGCTGACTCATAATCACCAAGGCCCGCGGGGAGTTCCTCTAATCGCTTCGTCGTAGGCGCAGCCGCCGCGGCAGTAGCAGAAGAAACCTGCTCGGGCAAAGCTCGGCGACTCGGCCAGCGCTCGGCTACTGTCGTCGTCGTGACAAGGTGACGTCATTTCCGCATCAAGTCTGCTTATGCGCGCCGCCAGAGGACAGTACTGCTGGATTGTAGTCATTTCTATGTTGCCATAGCGACAAGGAGTGTTGGCTGGACGCATGGCGGCTGCTTCGTCCTGGCAACTCCTGTGCTATCAGTGAAGTTTGGTCCAACGTTACTGTTTGGGCGGCTAAGTATGGAAAACCTCACCAACAAGCTGTTGCGCTCAGCCCGCAAGGCGTATCGCGGCCCACAGCAGCTTAGCGATAACGTTTCCTTGTCATTTTTACTCTGACTGGCGCGTGCGAGAGAAAGCGCTGCTGCGCGCGCGCGTTTTCGTGCCGTCCACTCTCTCTTCCTTCCAAGCAAGGTTTTATGTTTTGTTGTTCTGAAACAAAGACTCGGGAGTCGCGGCAGACGACGCGCGCGTCATTTTCTCCTGCAGGAAGGCATCTCTCGCCTCAAGAACGCGTGTCAGCGCCGTGTCGAGGAACAATCGCGACCCGTGAAGGATTTTGACACAGTTGCGGCGTTTCTGCGAGTGCCATTGTTTTGAAAGCATGAACTGGGTCGCACCAGCCTATGTCTGCTCGCACGCGCAAACGTGCGGTAACGGCAGGCCGCGCGCTTGCCCTCTTTCTTTCGCTGTATGCATGCATGCGCGCCCACCCGACAGTAACCTTTACCATAAATAGCGAACGGATCCTACCGAACAAACGACTGTTTCAAATCTATCGAGGCTCTGCACTAAAAAGGCTAATGACATAAGTGTGGACCATGCGTACTTCTACTAAAATGGATTGCAGCGGCGATTAATTCTCGGCGCTTAAAGCAAGCATAGAGAGCGATAAAACTAAACCAGGAAGCTGGCATGCCTACATGCAAGCGCAGCCGTGGCTAGGATGTACTTCAGCTGGATGCCTCGATCAGGCATGCGCGGCGCGTGAGAAGCACCTTAGTTATAGTTGTCCGTCGCGAAAATCGTATCCGACGTGCTCTTTGCGACGCCAAGGGCTGAAGCACGACCGCGACGATAGTGTACTATAGTGCACTCTAACGATGGCGAGCTGTCCTCGAAATTTGCTCAGGATGCTTCCACGACTCTGTACCGCATGCTTTTCTTTTCTTGCCTTCCATAATCAGGGTATTTTTTAATGAATAAGCGCTCCCCATGCGATATATATATATATATATATATATATATATATATATATATATATATATATATATATATATATATATATATATATATATATATATATATATATGTATATATATATATATATATGTGTGTGTGTGTGTGTGTGTGTGTGTGTGTGTGTGTGTGTGTGTGTGTGTGTGTGTGTGTGTGTGTGTGTGTGTGTGTGTGTGTGTGTGTGTGTGTGTGTGTGTGTGTGTGTGTGTGTGTGTGTGTGTGTGGTTTGGTTTGGTTTGGTTTGTGGGGTTTAACGTCCCAAAGCGACTAAGGCTATGAGAGACGCCGTAGTGGAGGACTTCGGAAATTTCGACCACCTGGGGTTCTTTATCGTGCACTGACATCGTACAGCACACGGACGCCACTCCGTTTTGCCTCCATCGAAACGCAGCCGCCGAGGTCGGGTTCGAACCCGCGTACTCCGGCACAGTGGTCGGGCGTCTTGCCACTGCACCACCCCAGCGGGGTATATATATATATATATATATATATATATATATACCCCGCTATATATATATATATATATATATATATATATATATATATATATATATATATATATATATATATATATATAGAGAGAGAGAGAGAGAGAGAGACTTGATATCCGCAGCTCATGCCGCTAATGCGCAAGCAGCTGCTTTCAATTCATTCCTCTCGCAGCCATACACAGCACACTCGTCTCTGATAGTGCTCTGACCCGAGCGCATGGAGGTAAATGCCCGGGTCGTATCATGCGCACGGGTCATGCGACCCGTTCTCTGAATGATGAAGACGTTCCAGCGCGCGCTCGATCCTTCACAGCGCCGTAGTTTCAAAATGATGGGTTGGGCACTGTGTAACCAGAATTTTATGAGCTACAGTGCAGTTTGCGTTTTCGCAACTGTAAAAAAAGTTATATCATCATTAATAACGATCAATTACAGATCTAATTACAACCAAGTAAATATGCAAGCGTAAGTAAAAAAAATACTGGGTAAGGTTTAACCCTGCTACCTATGTTAGGCGAAGCGAAAGCGTCGTTTTGCTTTAGTTAGTCTTAGGCTTAGACCACGGTGGACATGGGCAGACATGGTTTTGCAGCGATTAAATTTGCGAGACTATGGAGTCGAGGAGCCGTCAACTACAAGGGAAGATGTGATGCTGTATCTGCCGTTAAAAATCAAATATTATAGACAAAGTTCAATGGTCGAGTGGTGATACACCATAGATGGTACCAATGGAGCCACACTGTGATCACTGCCCTGTTGAAGGTCAAGCGGACATCCAGGTTGGCCTTGGCTGATCATGCGTAGTAAAGCTTTCGCTTCAAACGTTGGCACTGGTAGGCAGTGGTAGCACTGTGCAGCAAAAATGCTCTATTTTTAAATGTTATGTCAGTATTACAGCGAGGATTCTATGACATGCTCTTTATTAACTAGTTTTTGTAATTTTTTTTTTGCAAGGCGACACGTTGAATATGACCTGCAAACCATTATATTTAAATAACAATGGGTCATCACGCCCGTTGCATCTTAACTGCAGTTGCATACACAAAAGGAAAATGTAAGATATTAGTTCAGTCGTGTCCGACTCTTCGTGACCCTGTGGACCTTGTCACGCCACGCTTTCCGGTCTCTCACTATCTTCCTAACATCACATAACTTCATCTGCAGTGCCTCGAGGATGCCATCTAACCATCGCGTTCGCTGCCTACCCCTTCTCCGGCGACCGTCAACCTTTCCCAGCATCAAATCTTTCTCCAGCGACTCCTCTCTTCTCATCAGATGACCAAAGTAGCTGAGCTTTAACTTTAGAATTTGACCCTCCAATGAGCAGTCAGGGTTTATGTTCGACAATGTCGACTGATTTGATCTTCTGGCAGTCCAAGGAACTCTCAAGAGTCTTCGCCAGCACCACAATTCAAACGCGTCAATTCTTCGGCGGTCAGCCTTTTTCACAGTCCAACTCTCGCATCCATACATCACAACCGGAAAGACCATAGCACGAGTTATACGGATCTTGGTTGGCAGACTAATGTCTCTGCTCTTTACTAGGCGGTCAAAGCTAACCATTGCTCTCTTTCCCAGAAGCAAGCGTCTCCTAATTTCATGGCTGCAGTCTCCTTCCGAGGTAATCTTGGAGCCCAAGAAGAGAAAATCTGTCACAGCTTCCACTTCTTGTCTATTGATGCTCCAGGACTTGATAGGGCAAGACGCCATGATCTTTGTCTTTTTAATGTTCAGTTTAAGCCCAAACTTCTCACTCTCTTCTTGTACGCGCATCAGAAGTCTCTTGAGTTCCACTTCACTTTCTGCAATTAAAGTGGTATCATCCGCATATCTAAGGTTGTTGATACGTTTTCCAGCAATCTTCACTCCAGCTGAAGACTCGTCCAGACCGGCCTTCCTCATGATGCACTCTTCATATAGGTTATATAGGCAGGGCGACAGTATGCAGCCTTGCTTCACTCCTTTCTCAATCGGAAACCAATCACTAAGACCATGCCCAGTTCTGACTGTGGTCTCTTGCCCTTCATACAGGTTCCTGAGGGGACAGATGAGGTGAATTGGAACTCCCATCTCTTGGAGAGCTTGCCACAATCTGCTGTGATCTACGCAGTCAAACGCTTTCGCATAATCAATAAAGCAGAAGTAGATGGGTTTCTGGAACTCTCTTGCTTTTTCCATGATCCAGCGAAGGTTCGCAATTTGGTCTCTAGTTCCTTTGCCCTTGCGAAGCCCAGCTTGTACGTCCGGAAGCTCCCGATCCACATACTGCTGCAGCCTACCTTGGAGGATTTTCAACATCACCTTGCTAGCATGCGAAATAAGCGCGATCGTGCGGTAGTTGGAACAATCTTTGGCACTGCCTTTCTTTGAAATGGGGATGTAAACTGACCTCCTCCAATCCTGCGGCTACTGCAGGGTTGTCCAAATCTTCTGACATAATGTATGCAGAATGTTAACAGCGTCATGGTTGAGGCTTTGAAGCAACTCAGCTGGAATGCCATCAATTCCGCTAGCTTTGTTCTTTGCAATATACTATATTGCAAAGATTGCAAACCAATCGCTCCAAACACTGCATCAGAAGCTTCCCCGCCTCGCCTCATTCCATATGAAACATATGTCCCCCACCCAACACACGGGCCGCCGAGATGCCGGTGTGTCACGCCGCCCTGGCCGCTTGCGTCGGAACGAAGGCTAGATTGATTTTCAGCGACAGTAAAACTGCTCTTTGGAATATCAGAAAAGGCAGGGTCTCGCAAGAAGCCGCCCGAATTCTAACAGCTGTAGCTAAAATCGATCGCAAAATCACCCTTATTTGGTTCCCAGCACACACGTCCGCCCCCGGCAACGAGGCGGCCCATAATTTAGTCCGAGATCTCTACTTCCCGGCAAACGCGGAGCCGCCCGACTGCCAGGCAATGGACGAACGTTTCGCAGGCTTTACATTTAACATTTTTTCTCTCATCTATCTGGGTGTGAAACAACCAGACAGGGTTTGGGAAATTTCCGGCTTGTAATCGTCGCCAGGCTATGGCCTCTTTATTATTTAAGCTAGGATCCGGTGGCGGCATCAGACGTCTTCCTAATCTATAATTTTCGATTATTTCTTTATAGGTTTGCAAACTTTCGTCTATCGCCTGGCAGTCGGGCAGCTCCGTGTTTGCCCGGAAGTAGAGATCTCGGGCTAAATCATGGGCCTCCTAAATCGATGTAAATTAAAGTTTTAATCAATCTATCTATCCCCTCCTTTCTTCCACATCACTGCTTACGAGGACGCCACCCCAAGAGACAAAAATTGGCCGAGGTTTAAAGTCGTTTTGCTTGGTTTTACAGTGGTGAGGACGTCGTCAACTACAAGAGGAAACGTCAACGGTCCAGTGATAATACAGAACGCCATAGATGGTACCACGTCGGCACCATGGTTAAACTATATAGCCACACTGTGACCTCTGGCTCGTTGAAAGTCAAGCGAACGCCGACCTTGTGTGATATATGGCGTAGTGAAGCTTTTCGCTTAATATAATCGGAGTGACTGCTAATAATCCCGCTCCCTTTTACACAGTGTGTATATATATATATATATATATATATATATATATATATATATATATATATATATATATATATATATATAACTATAAAAAGCAGCAATATATAAAAGCAGCGAGCATATGTTTTTTCAACCCTCACGTGACATGTATGGATCAATGACATTGTATATATATATATATGGAGTCGCTGTATCCGTGTCCGTATAATGTAATCAGAGGGACTTATATATATATATATATATATATATATATATATATATATATATATATATATATATATATATATATATATATATATATATATATATATATATATATATATATATTATATATATATATATTATATGTATAATGTAATCAGAGGGACTTATATATATATATATATATATATATATATATATATATATATATATATAAGTCCCTCTGATTACATTATACGGACACGGATACAGCGACTCCATATATATATATACAATGTCATTGATCCATACATGTCACGTGAGGGTTGAAAAAACATATGCTCGCTGATTTTCACTAGTTGCGATTCTAGTTCATGTGGCTCCAGGATTGCAGCGTATATATGCATATATATGCATAATGGCGTGTCTCGATTTTTGGTGGTACGTACTAAGCTCCGTCTGGAATTTATCCTCTTTAGTTTCCTCTAGAACGGGACTGTGCGGACTTAGTTGCGAAGACCTGTGGCGAAGCTGCCCAGAGACGAAGGGGACCTCGGCATCCCGGATCTTTGCATTGCAGCCGTACCTCTACATGTCAGATGAACACAGGTAGCATTTTTTCTTAGCACTATAGGCTGCGAAGTTTTGCTCTGAGCTCGTACTCACACTGCGTGCCTATAGGACACAGGAATGGTTTCCATCTCCATTCTACGCTCAGGCAGCTAACAGCCTCCAGCGTCTCCAGATAGAACAGGCAGATGTTAACGTTGTGCCTGCTCCCTTTGCTCCTCACTCCTAGCCTTCCAGCTCGTCTTGGTCACCACGAACATTCCAATGTCCATCCCAGTTGGACTGCGGACTTCTCGGAAGCGAACAGGGCCTCATTTATGCACCGCTTTGATGGAGGGCCTTCCCCTCTTTAAGGTCAGGGCGTTTACACGGGCTGGCTTGCAACCAACTTGTCCAACGTGAGGTGGTTGTGAAGACTCTGTGCATACCCTTCCACAGTGTCTTGTGCCTGCAGCTTTAATGCGTCGTGTAGCTGATTCAGATTCTAGGTGTGCTATGCCAGACAGTTCGATACTTGAATCCGTTGCCCAGGCACGCAGTCAACCAGTTTGTCCTGTTGCATGTGGAATATTCATACCAGGTATGGCTGGCACGCATACCACAGCTGGGTCCCGAGCCTTCACGAAGCACTTGCGGAAGGGCAGAAGGAGGTCTGGTTGTCCCTGCAGTGGTAGGCGAGCAAAGGTTCACGGACACATGGTGTCAACCGCCTGTGGTTTTGTTTGGTCTCGGGTGAAAACCATTTGCGTTGCTATATGGCTAAGGCACTTCAGGTACTATGAGCGTCCGGTCACCCTGTCCGCTTGCCCCCACAGTAGCGATCAAGGCTGCTTTTGTGTCAGGTGCTGAAGTAAAACTTGTCGCTGGGCTAGTTGGTTCATGATCGTACGGGGAATTGTGTGTCTCGCCCCAATATGTGCACACCTTTAGCGTTATTCGCAGGTCACATTTTCGTGAGCTCTGCGTCACTGACCGCAGTGAGGCAGATTTCTTCGCCCACATAACCCAGTGCGCGAAAGCAGCTACAACAAAGTGTACTGTACCCGCGGGTGCACCAGTGCCAGTTTGGAGATTGAGGTCCCCCAGTGTATCATTGCTCGGGTGTCTGTGTAAAGGGCCTTCAACAGGTGTAACTCTGCCGCAGGTATATCGCCTAAAGGACACTACACAGCCGGGCATGCTCCGCAGAGTCATATGATTGGGCTATACTTGAGAGGCTCAGCATCAGTTCCCTTTTTTCCTTAATGGCTACTTCTTATAGTCGACATAACCACAAAGAGTGATGTTAGCCCGGACAGCGAATCCAGAGAATCCTACGAGAGGACGATTCATGGTTGCCAGTAAAGCTGCAATGACATCACGTGAATAAGCTCAATACGTCGTCACGTAACGTGTTTTCTGACGTCACTTCCGCATCACAGTTACGTAGAACCAGGAAACACGAGCTTCGCTCAGTCGTTACGCAGGCGTCTAAGGGACTTTTGGTATCCGGTGATCCATTTACCTTGGTTTGTCTGCCGACAGACAGCGGCACAAGCTACGGGAAAGTTCCAGAATGGGCGAAAACGCACAGTTGTCAGCGTCCGCGTCTCGGAACACGGTCCGGGCCCTGCAATCCTCCGCGAGCATGGCAAGGCGTGGCGCGTGGGCCACTAGGCTCTGGAAAGTTACGGCAGAGAGGAGCACAGCGTCGCGCGTGCTGCAGGGTTCGCGAGCGCTCTCTCAGCACTCTTCGGAAATTTCGAACGTGATTATTTCAGAGCGCATGCCACAATTTTCGGTCCAGGGTTTGGCTTCGTCATGGCTTCGACCGAGAGGAAGCAGGCCGGCCTCGGCTTTATATAGAGACGTCGTAGTAAGAGAATTGCGAGCTCAAGTATTGTGTAGCGTACGTACCGGCTTGGATTGATTGAAAACTACTGCCACCGCGATATAGGAGATTCCCCTACTCCCCTACTCAGGTACGCAGACCCGAATAGGGGGCTGGGACCCCACGACTAGAAGCGCGCAAGAATGCACTGATTCTTCGCGGCCTCAGCCGCCAGACGGACTTCTTTTTGGGTCTCAAGGTTTTCGCTTTCTAGAAGGGACTCCCAAGCTTCCGAATCTTGAATGTTGGCCATTGCCCCAGGTGAAAAGGGGCATTACCAAATTATGTATCTCTCTGTCCGCAGTGTTTACAGTTTTCGTGTTGTCTGTCTTCTATTCTTAAGTGGTGCGCAGCCATACTGGGTTGGGGTAATTTCCGGCCTGTAGTCTGCGAAGACTTTTGGCCTCTTCGTTGTTTAGCTCGTTATGTGGAGTGGATAATGTTTTTCTGTTGAGTTTGTAGTATTCAGCGATCTTATGGTAGGCGTTTAACCTCTCCTCGGGTTCTGCGTTGTCCACCTGGTCGACGTTCGTCCGGTGGTAGATATCTCGAGCGAGCGCGTGAGCGGCTTCGTTTCTAGACCCCGATTCGTGGCCTGGGGTCCATTTTATTGTGAAACTCCTTCCCTGGTTCACAATCCTTGGGTCCCTAGATTCGAGAAATTTCTTAGCCGCGGCTGATACTTTTCCTTTTGTTAAGTTCCAAATGGCTGTTTTGCTGTCACTTTAATCTCTTTAGCTTTTGTGCCGACGCAGGTTAGCGCAATTGCTACCTCTTCAGCGATGACCGCATTTCTTGTTTTTATCGATGACGTGATTAGAACGTCTCCGGTTCCGTCCACCACTGCCGCGAGGGTGGCTGCGTCACTGTACGCCACGGACTTCGGGTCAAGCTTGCTCATCCCCTTTTCGATGGCTTTGGCTCTGTCTTTTCTCTCTTTGTTGTGAATGGGGCTCGTGTTTCTTGGCATGATGTATAGGTTGGTTCTACAGTTTTGGCTCAGGCATGATCTTGGGGTCCGACCCTCTGTCGCACATGAAGCCCGACCCATTCTAGAATTTGCCTTCCCGTCTCGGATTGACTGAGTCTCTCCATTTGCGCTATCCTTGCGGCTTCCATTATTTCCTCCATGTGTTGTATACCCTCATTTCCAGCAGCATGGTCGTAGAGGTGCCACTGGGAAGGCTGAGTGCGCTTTTGATGCTCTCCCTTATCACCACGTCTATTTGTTCCCTTTCCCTTGCTGTCAGGTTTAGATAGGGTGTTGCATATATTCTACCCTACTGATGATATAATCAGTGTACTAATCTTAGCAATAGCTTTTCTGTGAGTCTCCTGTTTTTGAGAGATACCCTTCTGATGAGACCCGTTACTTGCGCAGCGTAGTTCTGTCGTTTGGCTAGGGACCTGTCTGTGCCGTCTGCCTTGGATGATGAGTCCAAGGGTTCTAAGCTGCATGATTAACCTGGGGCACTTTTTGACAACCACTGTGATTTGGAAGCCTAGCTTCTCCTTTTTGTTCGTGTAGAATAGTAGCTAGGATTTTTGCGGTGAACACGTGAGGCCTATAATTTCCGCGTACCCTGTGACTGTTCTAGCCGCGCACTGGAGCTTCTCCTGTATTTCTGCGTCCGAGCCTGTGTTTATCCAGATGTTGATATCGTCTGCGTAGAAGCTTGTCGAGCTATGCTTGGTCTTCAGCCAGTCTCTCATTGGGCATACACACCTTCTTTTGGCGAAAGCCTTTAATGGCTTATGCTATCGTGGACAAAATTTGTCCCGCTTTTGCGACGGCTCTGATTGGCCGAGGCGGGATGAGATAGAGGTCTCGACCAAGCACAGAGCACCACCACAGTATGCGCGAATGCGTGCCCTATAGGCTATATTTCAATCAATTACCAATTACTAATAAATAATTAAATAATGAATGCTAATTAAGTATATAATTAAATATGTACTTACGTAATGTTTAATTAATCAATTGTTAATTGGTGCCAGTTGCGTAGCGAAATGCGGCACTCAAGCTTTAGCCTTTCCCTAGTTTAGTCGCTAAAGTTCCTCGTAATATTATTAAGGCGAAAGCCTTTAATGCCTCGGTGTTTTCTACATGCCGCCATACTAAAACACATGGACCCGACATCCACGGGCAGGTGCAAATTCTGCGGGCAGTATACTGACCTATATCCCACGTGGTGTGGGCCTGCCAGCAAAATACAAAAATAAAAGCTATAAAACAGTCAATTAGGGAGGGTTGGGAGGCGGCCCTGTCCAGCTCGGACCTGGAGGCCCAGCGTGTCCTAGTCCAGAGAGCTCGGGTAGCAGCGGCGGCCAATGGCGTCCCGGAATAGGGTCTGCCACTCAGATCCACAACAAAACGCACCTCCCTTCCCAAATCATATCATCGTAATTAAATGTTTTCTCCTCCTCGGTGTCGACAGAGGGTTGTCAGCAGAGGCGTCACGCTTTCGAGAGAGAGAGTTAAAAATAAATTAATAAACCTTGTCTCCACCGAAAATCGAACCTTCATCCCTTGGGGCCCCAGTCCACCGCTTCACCAACTGCGTCACGCCCCGGATTTTTTTGTTTCGTGAAATGCTCTTCATAATTTCCCTTGTCTACCATGAGGATGATAGCGGGATTCCGCGAAAGACAGGTACTGCGCCTTTCCTTTCCTGTAAACGAACTTTGATGCGTTGGCTGGTTGTGTTCGATAAGGAGCGCGCGATGTACCGTCACGACAGGTCACGTCATGACTTGTCCTGACGGTCCATCGCGCGATTCTCGGTAGAGACAAGGTTTATTAATTTATTTTTAACTCTCTCTCTCTCTGGACAGGTCACGTCATGACCTGTCGTGACGGTAAATCGCGCGCCCCTTGTCGAACATAACCAACGTTTCACTGAACGCATCAAAGTTTACCGCGGCGTTCTATAATTCGCGAATGCATATACGAAGCTGCCCCGCCGGACGTCCGATCCAGGCGTCCGTGCGGCGCCTTTCATTTGCCGCTTCCTCGAACGCCGCACCACACGCAAACTTATTAATCAATTAAGAAAACCTGCACCAAATCTCGCTCACCTCGTGTCTCGGGGAAACTTTTCGAGCAGGTGGCACTTGCGAGACTGATACTCCACATGGCGGACAACGACCTTTACCCACACAGCTTGGTGGGCTTCCGCTCCCATCTCTTCGCTCAGGACGCCATGCTGCAGCTCACTCGTGACATCTTCGACCCGGCTATTCCGGGCTACACAAAGGCAGTCCTGGCTTTGGATCTGTCTAAAGCTTTGATCGCGTCGAACACCAAGCGATCATAACTGCCCTCTCTCCCCTGAACATAGGTGCACGGAGTACGGATGTACACTTACATTCAGGCTTTCTTAACGGTCCGCATGGCTGAGGTTCATTTTGGCCCCCTTGCCTCCCCACCCAACACCCTAAGGAGCGTCGGTATTCCACAGGGCTCCGTCCCCTCTCCTTTCCTATTCAAGGCCACCCTCATTCCCCTCGCCCGAAAACTGTCCACGATACCTCACCTTGGACACACCCTTTATGCGGACATCAAACTATGGACCACGCACGGTAGTGATGGCAACATAGAGGATACCTTACAAAGCGCCGCATCATTCACCCAAGAACACGCCCAGAGCATCGGACTCTCATGCTCCCCAGAGAAGTCTAAGCTACTTATAGTTCGCCCCACGACCAGTGGATGCCCCACGACACCCATTGTCATTGAACTTGATGGCTGTCCCGTCTCAGAGGTGAATGCGCTCCGGGTTCTGGGACTTCACCTCCAAAACAATGTGAAGAACACCTTAACTCTCAAGAAACTAAAGCAGGTGACAGGCGCGATATCGCACCTCATCCGCCGTGTTTCGGGTCATCACAGAGGCATGAAGGAGAACGACGTATGTCGTCTGATTCACGCCTTCGTCATCAGCCGTTTCTCATACACAGTCCCCTATCCCCGACTCAACAGGCAGGAAACGGACGCCTTTGACGTCATGTTGCGCACGGCGTTCAAGACGGCCCTGCATCTCCCGATTAATACTTCCACAGAACGCCTTCTACGATTTTGCCTCCACAACACAGCTGGGGATCTTGTGGAGGCCCATTGCCAAGCTCAATACTTGCGTCTCACCAAGACCACCATCGGTCGCCATATCCTGGAACTTTAGACATTCGCATCCCAGTGAATGACCCTGTCCTCCTTCCCATACCTCGCCTCCTCCACCGAGACCTTCTCATCAAGCCTCCCCCTAGCAACATGTACCCCCGATATCACGAGCAACGCCGCCGAGCCCGAGCAGAGGCGCTCCACAAATACTACGGCTCCGAAACGGACGCCGTATGGGTGAACGCCGCATGCACGAATGAGGGAGCGGTATTGGCAGTCACAAATTCCTCCTTGCAACCTCTTGCTGCTGTCCCCCTCCCCTCAGTCACCTCCTCGGAGGCAGCCGAGGAAGCAGCCATCGCTTAAGCGCTTGCACACACGGAAGCACGCTACATAATTTCCGACTAAAACTGCGACACTAAATTTCACGTTTCAGAGTTCGCGTTTCTGCGTTCAGCATACTGAGCTCGCCGGCCGCGCCATGTGGCGCTGATATGGGTGCCTGCGCACTCCGGGAATCTCGGTAACGAAGCCGCTAATGTGTTTAGTTTGGTTTGGCAAAACTTTATTTCCCACAGTAGGGGTCCTGGAGGACACTCGGCTAGGCGCCAGGTGTAGAGGGCAGCTCCCACGTCGGAACAGAGAGCCCGGAGCTCTCCGCCGCCGCGCGGGTCTCCTGGACAGCCCGAAGCTGATCATGTAGTGAAGCACTTTTTAAAACTTTGTCCCAACGTTCCTTGTTCGCCCGAGGTTATTTAAACAGGGCGCCGGCGGCATCCGATTCGGGATTCACGCGTGATCGCATGCACTAGTCCTTCAGTGAGCTAACGCAGGCCTATCAGGCCGAGCGACTTCTCTACCCCCCACCTCACCAATCTTTATACCACCAGACGCTCTGACGACGACTCCAGACGCGCACCCTCCAATCCCCTTAGAGTACGTCTCGCTACCACCACACCCTCACAGATTCCTCCTGCACCCTTTGCAACAACCCCACCGCCACCATCGCCCACATCCTATTCCAATGCCCAGCGGATCCTCCCCCGCGGGGTCTGATGCACCTTACCACCTGGGAGACGCTGTTGCACTCTGAGGACCCGGTTCGGCAGAAGATCGCCACAGACTGGGCTGCCGACGTCATGAACCATAGGAACATGAACATTTCAGCGTAGTGGGGTCAGGCGGGGGCCCAGGGGCACGCATGCTCCAAACTGCTTTGTTTATTAAGTTATTACTACTAATCTACATAAGCAGATCCCGGGGTGGCGCAGTGGTTACGGCTCTCGACTACTGTTCCCAAGGACGCGGGATCGAATCACGGCCTCGGTGGCCGCTTTTCGATGGAGTGAAAAGCAAGGCGCCCGTGTTCTGTGCGATCTCAGTCCAACCCCAGGTGGTCGAAATTTCTGGAGTCCTCCACTACGGCGTCTCTCATAGCCTGAGTCGCTTTGGGACGTTAAACCTCACAAACCAAACTAGAAGCAGACCCAGATGTCTAAAAGGCGTTAGTGCAGTAAGCATCAGCGGCGTTTGAAATTGATTTACAGGATATAAAAGGCGCAATATCTGCCACAGTTCTCCGCGGACACATGTACCACGCCATAAAGGAAGGGAGGAAGGTGGGAGTGAAAGGGAGGTAGAGGTGCTGTATTGGAGGGCCACGATCCACCGGGCTGTAATGGCTTTTCACCTCATCGCACTTCAGTGGTCCAAAGTGCCCCCTAGAATTTTTCATTTTGCTTGACAGAGACGAAGACTGCCCGATGATCTGTGAAGTAGCATGCAGCAGCCTCAATTTTGTCTATACAGTTTTTCGATTTGGCAGAATCTCCAAATGCAGTCTCATACATTGGTTTACTCATCTGTGTCAAATACATTTGGTGCCAGTCTCTCGTAGACACTACGCCTGCCCAAACATGGTACAAACGGATTGTCCACAAAGTCAGCTTCAAATGTCCGGGTCGCAGATGCACTTTCGGAAACTCGAATAGAGTGATCAGTCAATGCACGACGTGCCTTCAGATCTTCTGTTGGTTCGCGAATCGCTACCACTCCGGACTTGGGAAGACTGGGAGACCACACTACGCTCCAAGCACCCGGCGAAGCAAAATATCGCAGTTCGCCGGGCTGTCGACATCATGGAGATTGAACTTGAACCATCTTGAACATTGAGTGCGGTGGGATCGTGCGGGAGCCCAGGGGACCCCGAATATCCTTGCGTCAATAAATGTTTTGTCCTCCTCCAGGCCCCACCTCGACGGCTACGCTCCCTCTATTACACTCGACAGTCTGGTATCACCGTTTGGCAAGCCGTTCTTCTCTCTATTCGCACGTATCCGCTACTCTCCACCTTCTTATGCTCATTCTCTCTTTTCTGCTGCTATGTGCCGCTTTTTACGCTCTGCCGGCGGCTGCGTTTCGAAGGCGTAACGGAAAGACGTTGTTGTGGCTGTAGGGAGAAGGAAAAGAAAATGCACGGGCCTGCTACTGGCTCTGTAGCTGAGCCACCTCCGCTGCCTCGTGCGGACATAATAGAAATACAGCGCGAGAGCATGGGCGCTGCCATATTTGATCATGTGACCCTTCTGCCATCGCCGGCCTTCTGGTTTAACGGCTTCCGGCACGCTGGTACTCGGCTGCACGGTGCGGCGTACCAGCTTTCGCTGGGGACAACGAGCTTGTAGACAGGCAATAAACTTCATGTGAATGCCTATAGTATGTGTAGGTGCTAAAAAATGTTTAATTTAACCATGTAGTTCATTTATTGCGTCCTCCTAAGTGTCTGCATTGGCTAGAACGTTTCGACAAACCCATCAGCCGTCGACTCGGATTTTTGTTTTGCTTTTTTTATCAATTCCCTCTCTAGTGCTCTTTGTAGAAAACGTGACTTTCTGTAAAACTGAATAGATTACAAACTGATTATTCCCTCAAACTTTTTTTTTTTAATTTTCTTGCGCAAGGGGCGAACGCATGTTCAGACTATGCTGGTTGAGGCGCATTATGAATGTTCATTTAACATTGTGCACACTACTTACTGCGCAATATGGACGCGCGTGTAATCCCCGACAATTGACAAGATATAATTTTATCTCCTGTAAACGTCCTAACTTCAAAAGACTATGACGCTGCTTGAAGGCCGCATCAGGCGCTCAGCCGCCTTCACCTGCGCTCGGGCGAAGGTAACTGGAAACTGCACCGGAATTCAGAACGCACAGTACGCAGCCCAAGCAAGCGGGGATATAAAAAAATCTTATCATGGTAAATTTCATCAATCATTGGCCCGTGCAATAGTTTCATAAAAGCAGCAGTTATTACATGTATTTCAGCAGAACTTGTCTAATTAAAGTTTGGTTTTGTTTGTGCGGTGTTACGTCCCAAAGCGACTCAGGCTATGAGTGGAGGATTGCAGAAATTCCCATCCCCTTGGAGTTCTTTAATGTGCACTGATATCGCACAAAACACGGGCGCCTGGGTTTTTGGCTCCAGCGAAAAGCAGCCGCCGAGGCCGAGATTCGATCCCGCATATCCTAGGGAATAGTACCTAATTAAAGTAAACAGATTCACTTACATGCCCACACTAACTTTCCTTCTCTGTGCAATCAATTCGTATAACTGCATATACATTAATAGCAACGACAAGGTACCTCTTAACGCCCTGCGAAAAAAACTCGGCAGCAGTGCAAAGACTCAATATCCAATTCCTGAGAAAACGTCAGGGTCGTTCTCGCATTGCCATGGCTACTGCCGGTGCTAAAACGAGCTGGGGCGTGAGGTATAGCCATTCTCTTCAATTCACAGACGCTTTCTTGTCCCAGAAAGGAACATGAACTCGTGATACATCTCCCAGAAAAACGGTTGCCAAGTGTGACAGTTACTGCGCCTTTCCCTTCCTGTGAACCAATTTAACTAGGCCATGATGTGTACCTTGAAAGCGTCTTCTGTTCTTCCGCCAATAAACAACAGGGTCATTAGCTCTACTTCCTCGCAGAATACTTCGACAATACAGATGACACCTGCATCAAAGCAGCGCTGTTTAAAAGTCAACTGGTATTCTTACACAAGATACACAGCAGCAGTTAGCACTGCGCGCCGATGCGTTCCGAAGGCCAGCAATGACGGCCGTCCTAGTGGCGCCACCTGTTAGGGAAGAGTGGAACTACTCGCTGTAAACGGTCTATAGAGAGAGAAAGACGCGAGCCGCAACAGCCGTTGTCCACCACCGAAGCGGTGGCGGGTGCAATGACGGCCTACAACAGGTAAAATTTGGTAGCAGGCTAGCCCCGCCGCAAGCGGCGGTGGCCTACCTATCTCAGCCCCATCGGCCAGGATCAGCCACATTCAATCCGAGAGACGTTAGAAATTACTCCGTAGCCCTACACAACGGCTCCTCTCTCCACTTTCTCTCCCAAATTCCTTCCATTATACGCGCTTCAGGTGTCCACAGAGCAATGTGACAGATACGTGTATTTCCTTCCCTACGAACCAATTATTATTATTGCGCTCTACATCTTGGCGTCTCCGCTTGGAATGGCGTTTTTTTCGTTCGCGCGTCTCTGCTGCGTCGGCAGTGGAGGCGGCATGCAGCGAAACTCCTCGGTCGGAGGTGAGTGACGTCTGCTCCGAGGTCGGCGCGGAGCACCAGCTGCGCGGCTCTGTCGTCACTAGGCTCCTCGCGCATGCGAGAACCACAACAAAACGACGAGATTGCAGATAATGTAGCTCTCGCTACAATAATTGGTTTACAGAAAAGGAAAGCACACTTTCTCAGGCAAGTGTGAGTTTTGCGACTCCGGAGCGACGCGCGCGTCCAGTGAGAAGGCGCCGCGAACTCTCCAAAGCGGCTGTATGATGACTACTCTGCTGCGGTACGCCGGCGAGGCCATTTCGAACAGCAGTGGACCCTGTGAAAAGTTCAAGAAATTGTTGTATCGTTGGTTTGCGCCAAGAACCAAGGTTTACAGCTGCCCGACTGGACATGGGGAGCAGGAACGATGCCTACGTTGTATTCAACTCGTTCGCCGTCAGAAGCTTTATTTTTCCGCAATTACTTTCACAGCATACGTCTAATAACTATAAGAGGCTGCTTGCTTCTTACATGTTGCTGAGATTTCTGACTGCGAGCAATATGTAGTAATATCCTCGTTTCTTTTTCCCCGGGCTCATTTGTCAGCGGCCTGTGGCAAGCGGCGCCGCTTATTATTCGTATTTTATTCTTTCGCTTCTGTGATGACGAAACGACGTCAGCATAAAGGCAGGCTGCAATCCGGCAGCTATCACCAGCGGCGCGCAGGCTCCCGTTGCCATGATGAGCGAAAATCGTCTGCTATGGCGCTCACTCGGTACGCCAAACTCGCCACTGGTGGCGCTGAACGCAGCGCCGCCGGTAGAGGCTCCTGGCGGGCGCACGGTGCAAGTGTGGGATTGCAGACGGCAGGAACGCCACACAAGAACACATCTCGCAGAATATGACGGGTCTCGCGCAAAACTCTCGAGTACGGAATTTCGTTCCATGAGCCTATAAAGGCTTTTGCCTTAAAGATAGAGGGGTTCAACGCTGCTGAACCGAATGTGGAGCGAAGCTTTGGCTGCGGGCGACCGAGCGTTGCATCGAACATAACCAGCCGCCAAAGTTCACCGGCGTTCTAGGCAGAATCCACTTTCATGCCCTGAGCATGCGATACCGATACAACTGACCTGAGCAGCAATTTAGAAAATGCCAGCAGAAAACGGAATGCTTGCTTCTACACTTCAAGTTTGACCATTTCGACTTGATTCAAATGTGGGGTCTGCTCAAGTGCCACTACTAGTTTGAAGTTCACATCAAAAAGCAAAACATTTTCCCTCTTTATCCTCTGCATACCCTTTTTGATCCTATGCTAGCAAATTCCTGGACGCTGGTGTGTAGCATCTCTGGGAAGGACAGACTGAACTTAAGGGTAGCTTCTTCCTCATTCAGATTCTTTACTTCAGTCTTTTGCCAGTTGCTCTTCATGCTTTTGCTTGAGAGACACTAAGGATTCCTTAATTTCAACACATTGCCGATAGGCACTGTATGGCTTTCCAACACTCTTGAGAGCATGTCTAGTGATTGGCAACTTTTTGATATCACCCCCCTCCCATGAAGTATGATTTGTCAGACGCAGGCTTGACACGCTTGTTAATAACAAAGAGGCTCGTTGGCGAAGTACCTGCTTACTTTCACAGCTGAACCATTAAAAAAACTCATGTAGTTCTTTGTTGCCGCACAAGTTTCCTAATACCGCCTACTGCAACTGCTTAACTCGCTGCTTTCACTTCTCTCACCACTGACTATTCATTCAAAAGGCTTGGAGAGGATGCTACGTCAGGTGCACAGGACATTTTTTTGCAATTATTACCCTCCAATCGCTTGTCGCTTGCTCTAAATTTAACTGCTAATTTGTTGTGCTCTATGCCTTTCTAGGTTATGCAAATTGGACACACATTAGGCCCAACACAAGATGCATTAGAACTCTGCGACCAGTGTGCAGCCATCATTTTGACTACAGTGGACCCTATAACGAGTACATGCAACTGCCCTGCTGCGCTTCTAACAGTTGCCTAACTGAATTGCATGAGATCGCATTTTTTGTAAGCAATGCAATGGTCCACTGTGTGGCAAAAGCCCGTGCTCTACAAATTTGATGACAATACATCGAGGCAGCCAGTTTGGAGCAGTTTTGGAGCAATATTGCATTTTGGAGCAGGGAAAGCAGTTTGGAGCAGAATGGAGCAAACTGAGCAGCACTTCCATCCCTGCAAATGGATACAAATGCAACCTATCGGATGCACATTTTGGTTCCAATTATGTACTTGGAACTAGTTGGAACATCCTAATTAATAAGAAATCAAATTGGAACATTCAATGCTCCCGGCATTCCAGTCTGTTATAAAAACACAACTTGGAATTTCCCTAAGCGATGTCCAGCTCAGGATATTGCAATGAACTCTCACCGATGTGTACATCTGCCTGGACAGTTGTCATTTTTCCTCCTGCTTTGTTCTTCACAGATGGTGCTTATGTACCTCTGCATTAAAAAGAAACTCTCATCCATTAAAATCAGCTGTCAGTTTCTGCTCTGCATTATGTCTTCCTTTCTTGCCCAGAAAAAGTTTAGTACAGTTCTCCATGAACAACCATACTTATTACTGTTACCCAGCCAAGGTCACTGCTTTCATGCCGCCACCACCCAATGCCGCTGAAGGCAGTTATGCTGCTAGAAATAATTTATGGCTTATGTTACTGTTGCACCTGATTCGTGCCACAATGCGGGGTCTGCTCAGTCACAACCGGGTTGTGATAGAGCTCCATGCATACTTGTGCGAATGTTATCACATATGTCTATAAGAAGTGCCGTTCCTGATTGTGTGCGAGCTGTTGTATCACTCTCATCAAAATAAATGGTTGAACTATGCCAAGATCTCAACATCAAATCAAACAGCCCTAAAAGGCCCTTACAAACTACCTTGTTCCACTATAGGAGTAGTGACAAATCTACACGCTGCAGCCTAAAGATGAAACAGCCATACCTTCAGTCATCTGCAGTGCATAAGGTGGCTGAAGTTAAAAGGATAAAATTGAACGAGTGTTTTATGCATTCAATGCACTTTAAAATTTGTAATCTTGTTTCCTCAAAGGAATAACTTAAGAGCTTCTCCTGTCAGTAGCAGCAGGTTTTGTCCATTGCCTTGGTCACGATGAGCACTCATTACTGCTGCTGTAATTTACTGCCCTCGAGATTTAAACAATATATATTTACTAGCCACAAAGGAAAACCAGACAAACTTTTTCCTTTTAATTTATAAGATATTCTATGCAGTGATAGCTGTTCAGTTTTTTATTTTTTTATTTTCACATACTAGATGGCACTTCGATCACGTGCTCAAAGGCCATTCATTCGGGTTCCGATGGTCCCAGATGGGCACACAGGCCTCGAAGGCCCATAGTGACAAAGGCACAACTCTAGTGTCGTGTAGCAGTGCATCATATGCAGATCTGATTCTTAAAGGCTGTTGTGGTGCCTGTGTGACATGGTGGAAATCCAACTGCTTTCGCAGGAATATCTTCGTCTCCTGCGCAGTCTGTGCAGGATTTTAAAGAACTGCGCTTTGTTAATATTGTCACGGAGTAACGAAGACGCTGTACGACGATGTTACAACATGATGCCTTCACACAGAATGGGGTTGGCCCAGATATGGAAAGCCGGTCACATTCAGCAGAGCTACCTCCACCACACTCACACCCTGCCTTTCCTTTATGTTGTCTTCTTTACTCCATGACAATATGTACCAAGAGTGCAGGAAAACTGATGGTTTCCAAGCCTAGCCATCCATGCACGAATCAGTGAGAAAAATGCATCCCTCCCTCATGCAGTGGTGAAAAAAGACCTTCTTCAGCCGTGAAAAAGGCAAATTTAGATGCATGTCTGTACTTGGCTACAGGGCATGCACCAAAAACACCCTGTTGCCTGTGCTCCAGCTGGCTTGAAGATGGCCATGCACAGCATTTGACCTCATCACTGCTGCATGTAAACTGTACATCTACGAGTGGTCACAATCAGACTAACTTTTAATTTTTACGCACCATGAAATGCTTTTGTAGAAAACAGCAAATGACACAGCAAGGAAAATCAGCGGCAGCTGTGGCACCTCTGAATGTTGTGTTTAAAGCATGACCTCTAGTCTGAAAACTCCCCCTTTACCGGAAATGCCGGTCCCATAGACTGAATGAGGCTCTGCAAGGTCCATGAATACCTTTGATCCTCTGGGCAGCCCAAGTTTATAGCTAGCAAGTACGTGAAATCGAAATGTTATGTGAAGATCCATAGCATATCTTATTTAGGTAGCTTCCATAAGGTAGAATCCGATGCATGTCAAAACCCACAACACATTAGCCACTGTACCTACTGCATAGACATAAAATGCCATTCAGCAGTGTATTTCAGACAGTGAAATAAGCACAACAACTAACGAATGGAACATTCAACACATTATTTATTTACACAGTAAAGTAACACCTCTGTTGCAAGTGCCGCCTACAGCTGGAGGTACATGCATAGCGAATTAAGTTAGTGCTGCAGCCATGCCACACATAAACCATCAGTCACTTGCGCATCAATGGTCCGGTCCCTGAGCATTAGAACAGGCCAAGACGGCCATGGCCACACTTGTTCAAGAATGTAGCAATGACGCAGTGCGCTCTCTACATGTGCTACATGGCCTGTTAGCCTGCTGCCTTTCGTGCTGTAAGTCATCTGCAAGTGAACTCGGCACTGAGAGACAGCTGCCAAGCTTCCCTCAAAGGACGTGCTTGCAGGATTTGAACACGGTGTCAACCAATGCACATCTGCAGCCTGCTGACTTCCAGGCCCAAACAAACAAGCAGGCTCTGGCCACACCATTGGCCACGGCTCTTTCCAGGAGTGGGCAGCACCTGCAATGGGCAGCCATTTCTCAGTGTGATGGCCGGAGTGTTGGCGGGCAGCTATCATCCCTCATCTTTGCCACCTAGCAACCAATCATGTTGCAATTCAAAATAACCTTGCATAAGTTTGATTTTACAAAATAACAAGTTAATTCACATTATACACTGGTATAGCGAACACTCCCCTAACTTGGAAGCCCACAATTTGGGCAAAAAAATAGGAAAGGAGAAACCATGTTTCCTTTGTGCACAAATTTTTTTATGCCTTACAGCTGTCACATGACAACAGCTGCCTACTGCTACTATTATTTTCCAACGCGCGTAAGTCAGTAAATTGCAGCAGGTTACCTGGAGTCAGCTGCAAAGTGGCTCTTTCATCAATCTCTATAAATATTAACTTATATATCCAAGCTGTTTTTCCCCAAAATGCAAAATTTGCAATGCTCCAAAAGTAGATCCTACATACTGAGCGACTATTCTAGGCTAAAGCCTAGGGAAGAACTCCACTAAAACAACCCTTGGACTGAGAGGATGCGGTGCTCAGCTTGATGGACCCCATAGTACAACTACTGACCATATAGAAGGAACGCTGCGCTGCGGCTTGAATACAGAGACTGTCGATAGTGTCCATCAACTGCAGTGCTGCTCGCCTAAAGAGGACGTGGCAAAATCTCGAAATTCAAGAATCGTGCGTGAAACTCAAGAAATCGTGTTGTCAGTAGCTTTCGGTGCCCGAGCCGATTTCGTTCTGTTTTGTACCATGACTGTAAATAATGCATGAAGTCGCCTTTTGTTCACCTCATCTTGTGAACTCGGGAGCCTTGATACCCAGACCCATTCGAATCACAACACCACTACTTTGCACCACTCAGTAATACTGCCAGTCCTGGTTATGTGGGCCATGCATTTTGCTTGCTTGATTTTGTAGCACTTATGGAAGGTTATGGATACAACCTATACCCTCACCCCCCTCTCTCTCCTTTTGGCATCTGCAAATCTGGTCACATCACATGGCCTCATGATGCCATGCATGTCGGTGACCAATCAGCACTCGGTCACGTCGCCCACCGACATCCAGAGCTCCTGCCAACTTGGCCATGTCACATGGGTTTGCAACGTAACACACCTTGCCAATCAATCAGTGCTCGGCGATCAAGTCAGATGACCAGGCTACCTCATCGCTGACTGGTAGAGGAGTGGATGTTGCAAGGTCACATGACCCCGCTTCAATCAGGGAATTTCATTGCAGAGACTGTAAAGTTGCTGGTATGAGAAGAGCTTCTAATGCTACCCCATTAAAAGTACTAGGGAGAACAAACTCTGACGAAACTAGCAGAATGCCTGTTGGATAACCTTGCAAGCATCAGAGCTTAAAGTACACACAAAGCCAGTGCAAATAGTGAGACGTGCAAGGAAAGAGAGGTGTTGGCTATCTTGTGTGTGCTTATTATATTTTCAGCTGTGCTGCTTTCTTCTGCATCCTGCAATGAACCAAGCAGCCCAAACCAAAACATTAGCTAGAATAGCAGCTTGGGCATGTTGGTTATGCATCTTGAGGTAACAGCGGGGAACGTGGACGGGAGCACAAGATTAGAACACAACACAAAGAGTGCTGCGTGCTGTTACCTCAAGATGCAAAACTTTAGGAGAACTATTGAAATGACCTCAAATAGACATTAAACACAAAGTAAGGCCCTGCCTCAAAGGCCAATCGCACAACCTTTATGTGATGAGACAAGTGCTAATCTTAAAGCGCTAACCGCATGAGGCGACATGCCGCGCTACGCCGTCGCACAACGGCCTCAGGGCCGCCAAAGCATTGCCGCTCGTCGCTGTCGCTCAGTTTCTGGGTTTTTAGAAAATTTCGCGTGTCGCCCGGAAGCAGCTCGCGAGGCAGCCAATCGCAGAAGGCTTTGGGGTGCTCAACTTTCGTTCTGGCTTTTTTTTTTTCCTGTTCAGTTTGGGCAAAGAACCTGGTGCCTGCACGCTCTGACTTCGTCTGATGAGCGCATTGAGACAATTCAGTAAAAGCTTGTAAGGGTAGTAAAAGAAAGAAAAAGGCTAGTGTGGCTAGACATCTAATTTTCGAAAGGAGCAGGAGAAAGTCACTGCTTGTATAGTAGCGCAGCGCTGTGCTACTACACATACATTTGATCAGTGTTTTATCGTTACTTCATTCTGTTTAGTGCTAGAAATTGGATATAGCGTGATTGCATATCCCTTTGACCAAATGACGAGGCGGCGGTAACAGCAACGTTGAAAACGCGCCTCTCTGTCGCTGAGCCCCGTCGCTCCGTGTGGTATGCACCAGCGACGACAGGCGTTGGCGTTGGCGTCGCGCGACGGATCGCTAGGGCCTGTTGCCTCATGCGGTTACCGCTTCAGTCTGTCACACTGGCCAACCAGGTGGAAAGACAGTGCCCCTACAACACTGAAATGCACTGCGCATGGAAGGTTTACAGGACAAAATGGCAAACTCACCATAACCTTCAATCAGGTAGGTCAACGGTGGTAGATGTTATCTCCGGACCGGTGCTCAGGCATTGGGGACAGCGTCAGCCATCAAGTGGACGCCCCAGGTACACCATGGAGACCTCAGTGTTGCCATAAACAGCAGAGATGGCTGGGTAGAGAATCTTGTCAGGTAAACCCCTGAAGGCCACCCCCAGAAACTGATAGTTGCGTTCGAAGGCCAGTGTGTTGTCTTCACAATCCAGGATCACTCGCAGCCGCTCGCCCACCTAGAGTGCCATCAAAACCATGCATTTAAGACTCCTAGAAAGCATGTCTGCATGCAATCTCAGCAAGGTGGCTGCTAGATAAAGTATACAGTGTTCTGCAACTTTATCGCAACCGTTTTGGGAAATTTTTCCGCCTCAACCGGTTCCGATAAAGTTGCATAACACTGTATATGTACCAGTGTGCGTGAAATTATATATATATATATATATATATATATATATATATATATATATATATATAAAACGCGTTTACCGGTGTTACGCACAGAACGTAGCCAAACGTTTATTTTTATTTTTAATCTAATCCGACAGAAAACTTTTAGACACACTGGTCAGCTGCACAGCATTTCAATGCATACTCAAGCGGACCATTTCAAGACGTGATTAGTACTAAAATGAACTGCGAGATAGCAAAAATTCAGTGGTCAGCACCTGGTACTTGGGCGCGTTGTTGAGCAGCGGGTAGTTGCCCTGGCTGTCGCCGTTGTGCAGAAGGTGGTTGTCCACTAGGTTCCAGCCCCATGAGTGCGCGTTAGAGCCGAGAAGCGCCACGTATCCTGGGCATTGGACGGGTGCCTCGCGCGTCGCGATGCCCACCACGGCGACGGTGCCGAGTGGGCCCTCCCACCACACCTCCCAGCAGTGGCGGCCCTCGGCAAAGCCTCGCTTGCCTTTAGCAGCGTCCGTGCTTTGGGCCACGGGATTACGATGCAGCGTGAAACCGTTTGGCTTGATGTAGATGTTTCGTGAACACTCGCGCGGATCCCATGCGTGGTAGAAGGCCCGAAGTTTGGCTTTGCTGCTGGGAACACTCCACAGCAGGTCGGACTTGAGCGCCGCGTCGGCCAGCTTGCGAGAACACTGCACCCGCCATACATCGTTGTTCTCATCGCTCAGGAGCGCGTGCCAGTACTTGCACACTAGAGCACAGTTGCGTGCGGAGGTAAGGTCCAAGTAGCTGAAAATGAGCTCCAACACATTAGGTGGCAAGTTCGGCCACTTGGCAGCAGCCATGTTGTAGTCTGCAGGAGCAGGCAAGGAGGCATGGAGGAAGGAAAATACTTCAAGCTTCAAGCACTTCAAGGAGGCAAGTATAATGGACTATAATATTATCGCGATGGTGCTGCCGGCGCTGCCAAGACAACACCCGATGCGTATTTCCAAACTGTAAACTTTAAAAAGTAGAACGTAAACTGAATAAAATATTTGGGCTTATTGAAACTTTGTTTTAGTAATAGCTCTTCGCATCGGTTACGGTGGTCGCGCCATCTGAGAGACGCTGCGCTGCTGACGATTTTTACCAGTAGTAGCGAACTGTTTCTCTATCTTTTTGCTGTCGTTTCTTTTTTCCTTTTTATATGGGATATCCCCATGCACGCGTTTTCGCTGTCGAAGCGCGTGTTTACTGAATAAGAGAAGCGCTCTCTCCCTCGAGACCGGCCGTGACTGAATTCAGTTAGTTTTAAGTTCGGCCTGGCACGGCGCGCACAGCGCGCATGTGGACGGCAGCCCGGCAGCCTGCGAAGACAATCGAGTTCCGGCTGGAGGTGCGTGAAAGACGCTAGGCGGTTGCGCGTTGCGCCAGCTCCGCACAGTGGAAAGGTAGAGGTATGCATGATTAGCTCTGAGGAAGGAAACAAGGGTATGTAAAGTGGTATTGAGGACGGTGTAGCGGCTAGTTCGGGGATAACTCTGTCTCAACCTAGAGTTTTCCAGTAACTATTTCCACCAGAAACGCGCTTAAAAGTGGTCACCAGCTTGGGATGGATGGAAACAACTTTATTTAATAATAATAATAAAAAAAAAGTCCTCCAGGGTGGTCCCCTACTAGTTCAGGGGTCACCAGCTTGGATAACTATGTGTCAAAAAAATGACCAAGTTTTGTACGCAATTCTACATTTTACCGATTGCGGCGTCATCTAGAGGCAATTAATAAAACTAATAAAACTATTCTTTTTATTGTATTGTGCCTTTTATTCGTTGAACTATTATCTAGCAGTTTTTATATTTCATTGTTTTTCCATGAGGAGCATGCGCAACTTGAAAATAGTTTGTGTAATAATGCAGGTGTCACGACCGTCATTTTCAGATGGCGCGGAAGTTTCGCAACTGTGATTGTGGCGGGAGTGGCGAGAGCCCCAGTTAGTTGAGCGCCAAAAATCCAAATCACTGTGGCTGAGGTCACCTAGGACCTAGGCTGTATTGATAACGAGGTAAAACAAGCTGGAACCGATGCTGGCGACTAAGCACGCCTTGGAAGAACTGTTGTCACTTCTTAGGTGCGCGCAATGGTGAGTTTTTGATGGCATACATGCGCGACATTGTCTCACTTCACGCTTACTTGCAGCGAGGGCCCATTACAGGAGCCGCACGTAGTCGGCTTGTGTGGTCATACTGTGTGCAGGTAAGCCACCCTCGTCGCCACGACCTACTGCGCGTCGCAGATGCAATACGGGCTTGACGATGATGCGGGACGCAGGTGGTGCGTCGGTGGCCGCGACGTGTGCGGGGTGTGTGGCTCACCGACCACGCAGCGCGAGCTCGGACCGGACCCGCAGATCAGCGCTGTGCTCGGCTGCGCCACTAAGCTGGGGCAGCTGCTTGCGTCGGCCACCTCGCCCGGCAGTGACGGTACGCACTTAGACTTGGCATGAAATCATAAAAAAAAAAAAAAAAAACAGGAATTAATTGGTGAACGTAATAGTCACTGAAAAAAACACCAACACTTTGCTTTCTGCTTTCTGAAATAACTACCACAAAAAGTCTGCTGAATTTTCAAGACATAACATCGATAACACGCTGGCATGAAACATTGCGACTATGTTAAAAATTGACTCATATTGTTCGTTGTGTCCTAAACAGTAGCTTCATATTCAATCCAAACTTTGTGTTGAAGCGGCATACTAAATTTTAATATCATGCTCAAAGTCTTAACTGAAATATGATAATACGAATGTATTTTACGTTGCGGTGGCCCAATAATTATGATGGTTAGCTGCCGAGCCCATGGTCAAGAGGTTTAAAGCCGTAACTGAAAAATGATAATACAAGTGTATTTTACATTGTGGTGGCCTTTGTTATGATGGTTAGCTGCTGAGCCCATGGTCAAAGGATCGAATCTAGGCTGCTGTGGCCGCATTCTGATACATGTGCTTGAAATTAGTCCAGAACCTTCCACTGCGGTGTGTCTCATAACCTGCATTACAGCTTTACTGCTGTAATGAAGTGTGGTGTTTTTTTTTTTTCTTTCTGAAGGGCCTCCAGCCAATGATGAGCCACCTGCTTCACCTGTGAGCTGTGCTAAAAACATCCAAGGTGAGCCAGAACTAGTGAAAATTATTGCACTGGCCAGTTTTGTCAGGCATGCATACTGCTGCCTTTTTTTCCACCTTTATGCCATCAGCCATTACTGCTGAGTTTGTTCTGCTCAGTAACATTTACTACATGAAATCAGCTTTTTGATGCTTGGCTTTAGCAAACAAGCCAGAGGCAACAAAATCATGGTGGTTAATATTTTGCCCCTTGACAGCTACCTACTTTGGTATACAGAGAAGCTTTTACAATGGACCACTGTTCTATAATTAAGGAATTCCATGTTGCTGTCCAAATTGTGGGTTTCGCTTCACTACAGATCTGTGTCCAGCTATAGTAAGCTGATTATGAATAAGTTCTATGAGTGAACATGTAACTATTTCATTGTAGATTATGTAATTATATTAATATTATTTACTGTACTGAAGCACAATTGCAAATGTAGTAAACTTTAATACACTATTATATTAAGATGCAGTTACTGATTAGGCACCTGATTGCAATTGAAGGCTTCTATGTTGCTGTTATTTAGTGATAACTATACCAGATTTTACTACAATAAACATTTTATTACTCTGAGTGCAGTGGTTAAAAATTTTGGTCATTTTGAACAACTATACGTCTTTGGAGTGTGCACAGCAGTGCTCACCATAACAAGTCCCTGCGTCGCTAATGTGCCACGTGACCTCTATTCCACCTGTGCTCTGCTTTCGTTATCGCCACCGCTCTTACCAAGGCAGGAGTTATGTAAAAGTCCACTGTGGCCGTTGGAGATGCAGAATAGGTGCACAGATAATCGAAGACCACAGTGGAAAGGGCTTTTTCCTTTTGTGCAAGGCTCAGTAATCAGGCTATGTTTTTTAGTGCACGCAGGAGAGAAGCAGCCAGGCAAAGCCTTGCACGGCGTCACCAGGAAATTGGCTGAGAGGCGCAACCGCAGGGGCGAAACCCCACTACAGGTGGCTGCTATCAAGGTGCACACTGCTTCCCACTCTTTTTTCTTTCAGGCAGGCTATGAAATATTCTGCAGCAACCTAGGAAAGCTCTTGTCCATTTCAGGGGGATGCAGCCCGGGTGCAGGCCCTCCTCAGTGCAGGTGCTAATCCCAATGTCCGTGATAATGCTGGCTGGACGCCTCTGGTGAGATAACATTCATGTTTGCTGCATAATTCTTTTGAGGCAAAAGCTCGTCTGTATGTGTGAAGCCTTCACTCATCATGCATTCTTAGCGGATTGGAGCAGATTGGGACACCTTTTAGGCACCTCTGAGCTCGGAAGCTGCCTCCTTCGGGGGAGTATTATTGGGTGGGCGCATCTCTAGGTACTGCTGGAAAACTGCATCTTCCACCCACGCAACCACCACATTGAGACGCTCACACATCAGTGGAATGAAAAAGTGATGTGTAAATAAGATTGAAATCATTTCACTCTTCAAAACTCATCAAAATTTAAAACCCGTGCAGTTTCTCGTTAATGCCTCCTTGTACATTTTTAAGCATTGCTGTTGGCAGAGTATTATGACTGACTGTACCTGCACAGCACGAAGCCTCGAGCCAGGGCGCTGTGGAGGTGGTGCGGCTGCTCATCACGGCTGGAGCGTGCGTCAATGCAGCAGGGCCGGATGGCATCACCCCACTGCATGACGCCGTGCTGAGCAATGTGCCCGATGTTGTGCTGCTGCTGTGCAGTGCTGGAGCAAATGTCGATGCCAGGTAGGTTGTTGCAAGCAATGCCATGTGAATGCTTAAGGCCTAACTCAAACAGGCAGGAGCCAGCACATTCAGTACTACTCTGCAAGCCTTTCGTGTTGTGCATGCCATTTCTAATGACGTAGAGGACGACAGAGAGAGGGAAAAATAAGGCAGTATGGCACACATATAAATCGCGAGGAAATGAGCATATACATAATTTTGAAATATATGCCCTCTCTTTTTTTGTCTTCTCTTCTTTCCTCATCTTTTGCATTGTTTAGTGTCAGTTTTCTACCAGTGGCACTTGTCCTGAGTTAATGCGAGAAGCTGCATTTCATGACTGCAAACTATGTTTATTGAGCCTGCAAGCTTTCATGTGCTTGCTCACCTAGCATGCTTCTGAGCGGCATAGTAATGCTCAGTCCAAGTGTTGCTGTGTCTCATGCGTACATTGTTTTGCTGCTTCTTGGTTTTGAATTGCCCTCGTAATAGATGTTTTGTAGCGAAAGCTACACTGTGCTAGGTTTTCAAGCCGTCGACGTGGCACCGTGGAAGACGAAGAAGAATGCAATGCAATGCTGGTTGTGCTCGATGTAATGCTCGGTCACCCATATCTAATGCTTTCCCACCACATTCGGTTCAGCAGTGTTGAACCCGTCTCATTTTTTTTGTTCCTGATGCAGTGCCAACGACGGGCGCACGCCCGGCAGTCTGGCCCAAAACGAGCTGATGCGTGCTGCTCTTCGGTCACCTGCAGCTCCAGGAGCAGCCCAGCTCTTGGTGAGCACCCCCTTCTATTTCCCATCTAGAGGGGACACTGCGACAGTCTATTTATTTCTTTAAAAGCACACTCAATTGTTGAAGTTCATAGGGAAAAGTGGTGTTGAAACAGTCAAGTGGTTAAAGGCAAGGAAAACTAAAAAAAACTAATATGCAGTGAGAACCTGCAAGGAAATAGAGAGATGTAGAAAATTGTCTTTAGACAGTTTCAAAAACAGTGTCAACAGCTAAATGAAAAGAGTGTTACATGGTTGGGCTATGGACCATTCATACTCCCTCCAAGGAGAGCACTCACCAGTGACCATGAAATACAAATGATTTGAAAGGCACAAAATTTTAAATTCCACGAATTGAGAGCTTCACCTTAATGGCCCCAGCCAGGTGAGATCGCAGAAAACAGGCACCTCATTTAGCTGTTTATTCCTGACAGGATGCATGCAGTTCCATCGGTCAAGAATTACAGAAGTGCACTTAAATTTGCTTACGTGCAAAAATGCGAAAGTATTGCAAGTTCTGTGCCTAGTTATTTTATGAGTACTGTGTTTTGTTGCTCAGTACCATTACTTAGTTGCCATTGAAAATGGTCAAATTTGAACGAAGTCAAATTTTGAGGGTGAAGGAACCAAATTTTTGGGTATGGCTCTCCGAAATTTGCAAGTAACCTAAGCTGGCCATATTCAAATTAGGGGAGACAACAATTCTGGACCAAGCCAAATTTTGGGGACCTAGAGAGGGCAAATTTCGGGGGTGGCTCACCTAAGTATGGAGGTCATCACTTAATTGGCTAAGCTCGAATTAGGTTAGCCATCTATTTTGGTCAAATTCTGATAGGTCAAATTTTCAGGGTGGCCCATCCAAACATGAAGATCATCGTCGAGTTGGCCGTGCTATAATCACCATCACTAACCATCTTTATCGCCACTATCACTATTATGAATTACCTATCAATGTTGCTATCACCAGCATCACTATCATTACATATTTATGGTGCTTATCAACTGTTGAGTAACCAACTGTTACAATTTTTAATTACCATAAAACTTATGATTGAGTTCGCACAGACACAGTTTTGGTGAAAAGGCTTTCGCTCTAAAAATTAATGGTTATTTGTGCGCAAATTGATTCTGCTATGAAAAATCGAATTGCGCTCTGTTTACCCAGCTCACTCTTTCTGGGTCACATTCCCGAAACGAATAAGGGAGAGCATGAGCAAAAACTTTTTGCAACCTCCTGAGCACTCACTGCACCACAACGCAAAACCACAAGATCATTGTCATTTCAGTTGTTTGGTTTGCCACTAATCACCTGGCCACTTAAGAGTGTGGAAGACAAAAGGTATTGCTGTTATCATCTTTGATCACCATTTGCCTCTGACTGCCTTGCGATTGCTGCGTTACACATTTTCTCCTTTGAGCTGTGCACGTCACGATTCTATCCCACATTTGTCGACTTATTTTGTGGTCAACTTAATTTTTTGGTTCGTGAGAACTGTGAGTTGGTGGGTCAGATTGTATTCCTGTGATTTACATGAAAGCAACAAAGAATGTCGGGCGAGCTATTGAAGAAAAAGAAGTGTGTTAGGTGCTTACATGTTACGTTGTTACATTTTTTATATTCCTGCTTGGCGCCCAGTTTTTTCTCGTAATCAGCCACATGTGGAAATTCGTTGATACTATATGTGACAACGCATTAGCCACTTCTCCACTGTGGGTATGCGCCGTGTTTCAAGAGGTCACCAGTGGCAGTAATGGTGAGATGACCATCCAAACAAAAAATAATAATAATAAATAAATAACAAGATGGAACAGAAGTTCTGAGGCGGTGCATGTTTGAGCGTAAAAGACATGGTAGAAATGACTGTGGAGGCCACACCTGGGCCTATGATTGCCGGTCGTTCAGCTGATGCAGTTCTGTAGACACGGTGGGCTACTACTTACAGCTCTGATTTCAATGTAGTTAACTGGACACAAACAACAGTACTCGGTTCAATGCTGCCAATTACCTGAGTGGCAAAGCTACCTGAACAAGTTGATGTGCATTAGTGTGAGTCATGTTCAATGAACTAGTGGAACCTTATGCGAGTGTTCTTTACTACATTCTGCGAGTTGACTCCTTCTGCCAAGATGATAGCTTTCAAATATATAATTTTTATGCCCGCGTTTTGACCCTGTGGTCTCGTCATAGTCTGTTGGGACCCACTCAATATAGCTAGAGCACTGTAACACCACATGCAACAATAAACGGTATTAGTTTTTGGACTACAGCTTTGAAGGCACCTTATTGTATTGCAGGCTTGAAGCCTATTAGTGCATTGCGAAGTCGACTGTCTTCTTGAGATTGCTGTAAAAGGGGAATGCTTGAACTTTTTACTGAAAATGGAAGTGAGGTAAGTCGGGAAGTTATGTAAAAGCGAAAGACTGCAGCAATGCCCCTTGAGAATTAGGGTGAGCCTTGTCAACGAAATCCTTTAGTGGCCATGATTAGCTCGCTGCTTTCATAGGAAATGCCATCGAAATGGGAAAGCAGTGTAATCAGTGGCACCGAAAATATGTGACTGCTAGCTTCAGCATTCCATCCAGTCAGCCTGCATGAAGCCATCACATGCAGCTCCGGTCAAGCTCAAGATCTCAATGTCGTGTATGCTCTTCTGGAAGGTGTGGCCACGCTATTTCCAGAAAACAGCATTAAGACATGAAGGGTGCTAAATTGGGCTTTGTAGCTAATATTATAATCGTTTCCTCTGTAGATAAATATTGTTACCTCTCCGTAGACTTAAAGAAAGGGCTAAGGAAAAGGCATTTAATGGGTGACTGCCAGCATTTCTGCTTCGAATCTTCAGTTACGTTCCCCGCCAGCCTTCCGCTCATTTTGCCCAGCGGCAGCGTCCTCAGTGCAGTGTGAACTTGACATTTATCACCTCCCTAGGGAGCACCGTCCTAATGACAAGAAAATGTCACCATTTCTGCACTCTATCATGAGCCACTTCTCACCACATGGCAGCCATTTCTGAACCATACAACAAGCCTCTACACAAGCATCAATGCAGCAGCCGTTTGTCGCCCACCAGCTGATTGTGCCATGCCAAGCACGAGCCATCAGGAGACGCTGTTCTCATGAACTATCCACAAACAAAACTCTCCAGGTGCCCTCACCCGCACAGAACTGCCGTATGGCGCACTGCCATCTGCTAACCTCTTCACTCTGCTGTGGAAAACCTGGCCACGTGCATCGTGTCAGTACTGCTGCTACCGCGAAGCCATCTTCCTCCCCGCCACTGCTCGCCATCATTTCGACATGGGCAATGACAGTGTCAAGGACTGCCTGCCAAGCAACTAAGACAAATCATGGGATTTTCGGCTCCATCCTCCACCTTTTGAACATTGTAAAGCATTGGTCTGTAAGGGGCCTGCACCTGTCATCATTTTCAATGTGATGTAGCCATGGTAAACATACATCTGATTAGTGGGCCAAGCAATTTCACTTTTGTTGCTCTGCACTGATATTTCAGAGCTGTGATGAACAAAAAATGAGTAAGCTAGGCTTACCAGCTCAGCGCATGAGTCAGAGAATACTGTTATAGCTCTGGTTTAGCTATATAGCCTTGCATTCTGCCGTGAAATCATTCTCGGGTTCCCCATTCCTCCGTCGTCTTCCATGCTTCTTCTCTTCCTTACCTGATAGCCACCCTCTGGATGTTTCCTGAGGCTGAGCCATCTTCGACTCTTGCCATAACCGCCCAAACCACAGCTTCAACCTTCACTCAATCTCTCTTCCCTCGTGCAGTTTTTCTCTTCCCTTTGTTTCACTCTCTACTTTGCCACCTGCCCAGGTGGCAATTAAATCTCCTCCTCTTTATTGTCTTCATATCCAAGTGCATGGGTGGGATGTGCCATAGTACACACGAAGTAATAAACGTCTTATGGCTGTTGCTGCAGCTTCCAGAGTTGAGTGTGGAGCTGTATGGCTAGACCGATCACCTACCAGCTTTCGCTGTAAAAATGAAATGACACTGTTTCTTGGGAAGGGTGCAAACAAGGAATTGACAATATCTTGACAGCATGCGGGGCTTTTTAAACAGAAAAAAATGCTGGTAGTTCTCTTTGAGTAATCTAGCGGTCTGTTAGTATGCTTTCTCTGCTCTTGTAAGATGAGTCGTTCTTTAGGCACAGAGGAGCTGCCACACAATTGAACACTTAACGTTTAGACGAAAGCAAAGTAAAAATGATAACACAGCTCACTGACAAACCTTATGCACTATGAATCTAGCGAAACACATGCAAAAATCAGGACAAAGATGAGAAAGAGACACAAATGCTGTCTTTTTCTAGTCATTGTCCCAATTTTATATGCTGCTTTGTTAAAGTTATGCACCAGCTGGTTCGACTGCTTTCCTTAATGCACTGTAAATGAAAATGCACTGTCTTTCAACCCACTGCGCCTGCTTCCTTGGGAAAAATAAGGAAAGCACATGAAAGGATGTCTGTCAAGGCTGCAGTGGGGAGAAGAGACAGCCTTATAATCTCATAAAGAACAACATTTTTTGTCTGGCACTACTTTGGGTTGATCCCATAGATGTCTAAATACATTTTTAATAGCAGAATAGTGTTCCTGCATTTTTGAGATGCTACAGTAATGTAAAATATTACAAAAATTACATATATAACATATGAACACATTTTCTCCTTGATTAATATATAAAAATTACAAGCTACCTGGAAAACACTGCAAGAACAGAGGGAATAGTAATGAACTGGTCCAGTAGTCAGGACTTCCAACTATTCTAGTGATATCCGAGGCCTGCAACTGGCTATAGCGCTCTGCTCACGTGCTCGTTATCACGTCTGTTTTTCCATTGCAATGGGACGCTGCTATGGCCTTTTGATATCACTAGAAATATTCTGTACATCTCTGTGTGCACAGTTTCAGCAAACTTTGTAAACAATGTCGCCTCTTGCAAGTTTTGCAGTCAAGGATGTGGTTACAGGTGGCACCTCCGAGCGAGCTTGACTGCCGTGGTGGTGGTAGTCCGGTGCTGCTGCTGGCCTCGGGCCTCGACGAAACTCAGTGCCAGGCATTGGCCCAGTGCGCGCAGCTGCTGGGGGGCAGCTGTGCCACCACCTTCTCTAACCAAGGTGAGCGTCAATCTTGTGCATGTTACAGGAAAAAAACAACCAATTACAATTACTTTATCTGAAATGTAACTGATTTCAGTGGGCAATTACAGCTCATGAAAATTAATTGAACAATTACAGAGGAGTAATCAATTACTGTTGCATCATTTTTCATCCATATTTTTTTATTCTACTTTTTGTTAGCCCCATTATGGCGCCCATAGCTACAAGAGATGCTTGCTTACTACGAATACATGAAGTGCTACCATCAGAATATGCATTGGGGCAATGCTACTGAGTTACTCCAGCAACTGCGGGTGATGACTCGATTAGGACGCTGTATTGGGCAAGTCGGAAGTAGTTCATAGTGAGGACCAGCGTGAAAGAGACAAAGGACCAAGAAAAAGGAAGTCGACACAGCGTCTTTCTTGTGTTTTTCCTCATTATGAATGGATATGATCCATAAACATGTCCCGCCGTAAAAAAAAAAATTACAAGGGTTCAACGATACTGAACCAAAAAGCATTAGCTGCGGGTGACCGAGCGTTCTTCTCATTTTCTTCTTCCTCAGCCCACATATTAGCCCCGCTTTAACCAACCGATATGAACATGCCTTAGTGGCCTATAGGGGTAATGTGAATGCCAGTGTCCTAGCAGGCTGATTCTGACATAACCGTCCCATGTGAAACGAGAGACCCAATTTGGCAGCTCCTGCCAGCTTGGGATCGTGTATGGGGGGGGGTCGTCTAAAGGTCAAAGGTTAAGCGTGGTTACTGCCAGGACTACGCTGACGGCTTGAAAGGGCGAAGTATTGCTTTCGCAATAAAAAAACTCTCACTCACTTCAAATAAGCCCCAAGACTGAAGAGGTGTGTCAAGGCATCCATGGCAGCCACACTGGAGAGAATGTGGTGAGCCACCAAAAGTGCACTAAAAAAGTGGCACAATTTTACTGAATGCTGCCATGAAAAGTGCGTGCATTGAAAGGGAATACCTGTGCCTTGAATGGAATGACACGGCAGCATTAATAGCTTGCATTTGCTGGCTTCTCTTGCAGATTCTTATTTGCTTGCATGCACTTTGCTACTTTAATGTCCAATCCTTTATTTTGTGCCTGTATTAGCTCACACATACTCATTAGGATACACTCGCAAGCTGCCAAAGTATTGGAAGGCCACCAAGTATAAATCTAAAGGTCTGCTTTTATCATTTTTTATGAATGTGCCTGAGTGGCTTTGGAGTAGCCTGTCCTACTCAAAAGATCCAAGTATTCCAATCTGTTCGATTTTCATCTCTCTTTCACATTTCAAAGAAGCCCTAGGGTGGCAGCTCCCTGCCACGTCATGTGGTCTCAGTAACATCATACAACCCGTTGACCAGTCATTGCACGGCCATGTCAGCTGCCAGCTACTGCCAGCTAGATGAGCCATGCCCGTGATATTTCACTCACAACGCTGGATTTTCTGCAGAATAGGGCCTCTAATGCTATTGCATTAAAAGAATAGGCAGCTTCCTTCCGTGGCCTCCTTGATTGATGCAACACAGTAGTGTGGAGCCTCCTCGCCAGCGACAGCGTCCACGTGACAAGGCTTCACCACACACCCCATAAACCAGCAGCCCATGACAAATGCACATTTTAACATGACATCGTTAAAGGCCCCATTCTCTAGAAAAGCCGGTGTCGCCGTTGTGAGAGAAATATAGCGGGCATATATCTGGCAGGTGGTAGTTGGCTATTGACATGGCTGCATTCGCAGAAGCTCCCAATTAGCGCTTTTCTTTTCAGATGGGAGGGTGACGAGAGTCGATCCCTACAGGGCCCTTATTTCCCAAGTTATTCTACCCTTAGGCTATGCAGGCACATAGGTGTAGCTTGTAAAGTGGGTTGCTATATCTTTGGAGCGGTTTTTCACATAATATATATATACTAGTAGCTTACAGCTGTGTGCTATAGGGTACGTTTGAGATAATATAGGCAAAACTTACAAGGTTAGTGAATAAGCAAGTTGCAAAGTGCATATACACTGGTGAAGATCTGCGAGGGGAGCTGCAGGTGGGATTCATCAATGCTGTCACGAAAAACAGTAGACTGTGGAAGGCTATTTTATTGTGAAAGCAATACTACGACAGCCAAAGCAAAACCTCGGGTGGCCGCAGCTATGCAGTGAAGAGGTGTAGCTATGGTCTCCTCATAAAACGGCCTGCCATGGCATTTGAATTCACTTTATCCCTATGCCACCGGCAGGAGCTGCCAACTCAGGTCACTCCTTTCATATGGGAGGGTGATATCAGAATCAGCCTGCCAGAATCATTTACCCCTACTACACGCAGGCACGTGTAGTAGGGGTAAATGACTTTATATCTTGACTGACTTTAGCGTGACTTTATATCTGGGCTGGTAGCTTACACTCTCGCATACCCTTAAAGGGTATGAAGTGAGAGCAATGCAGCACCTTACACTGATAGGGCATGATAGGGGAATAATGCAGCAGGCAAAAGAAGCTTCCGCCGTTGCTTTCGCAGTTCACTAGGGTTAATCAGGGCTAAGCCACAACTATTTGTTTTTTTCAACACAGATGAGAAGCACAAACAGTCAGTATTCCATCAGCTGTCTCCGCAAAGCAAAAATTTCTTTAAGGTATCGGTGATAAAAAATGACGACACTTCTTTCCCACCTCTACTTAGCCCATGCCAGTGCACAAAAAAAAAGTACAGTTGTGCCCCATTAATACAACCCTTGTTGATATGGGCGCCTTGAATTATGGACAGTTTTTCTGAGGACTAACCTTTTTCAATGTATTTATGCCTCGTTAATATGGGAACTCGCTGTCTGGATAATGGACAGGGTAGGAATGCACAATGGCCATTAGGGCCCATGTATTTTTGTCACGTTGATATGGACAATGGCGTATAAAAAGCAGAGCAGTTCAAACGCAAGTTGAGAAGGGCGCACCACCTGCAAACCTGTGCGACACTCGATGTGGCCAAACGCTTGAACAAGCCCTGCATAGTTGGAGAAAACCAAAGTGGGCATGTTATGGCTTGTAGTTTAGACATGCACTTTTTATATCCTAACTATCCCATGCAGTGTTTCTTTTGCTCGAGTTTCTGTATTCTGTCAAAATTTGAGTTCAGTGCACACCGCCATACACAGACCCAGGCATTAACTACAAGGTTCTAAAAAAAATAAAAATAAGACATTCTTTCTTCACAACTCGTTATTATGGATAACTTGCTCAACGAACAGTTTTGAGCATGAACCGAAGTGTCCATATCAACGAGGCATGACTGTAAAGAACAAAATTGTCGGCTTTAACTGCATGACACCATAGCGTAGGTGAACACTGACATAACCAAGCTGTGTGAACGTGCCTGTGTATCATAGGTGCAGTGCGCCAGGCTTGGCTTCCAAGAGCACTGGACAGATAGTTCTTATTTCACACCTTCCCACCTCAAATGAGCAACTCGAGTTGCTAGCTCCTCCAAGCATTGTGATATCACGCGGTCTTGTCAAATTGCACAAACAATAGAAGAATCAGTGTTCGGCCATACCGACTTCCGGCTACTACCTGCCTGTGCAATTACATGATTTTTTGCTCAAAGTGATGATGGCAACACCATTTCTGGAGTTTTAAAGTAAGGGGCCTTTAACGCTATCACATTAAAATAGGCTGCGACATTGCCTCATCATGCCCCACTTGCGCGCACCCAACGAGAGGGCCCATTTGACGTCAAGCTACAAAATCATGTTGAGATGTTTTCCTAATCATTTGTGAGCGATCACTAGGAGCACTTTTTGGAAATTGTTTGTGAAGTATAAGGTCAACGCTGGACCTTTTAAATTCGACCCAAAAAATTACAAGCACTACCTCTACTGATCGGTTAAATTAGAATGCTACCATAAATATTGTTTGATGGTTACTTTAAAGTAGAAGCTTAAGTGTCCCCCAAGTTTTCTGCCCATGGGGAATGTACATGTGTGCCGCTATGGTGACTCCTTCTTAGGAACTAACAATATGGTTACGAGTGCATAACATGAATTTTTAAGCATTGGATGTGAGGTGAAAGCAAAGAATTTTTCACGAACACATCGTGCTACCAGTCTCTGGTCTCATAATACCCTTGGTGCACTGCCAAGGTCACCCGTTGTAACAAGGGTGCCTGCAATGTTGATAGCACCGAAAACTGAGAAACAAAGGGAACAAGCTAAGGGCTGATGTTCTTAAGGAAAAAAGATTGCCGATAAGCCAGTCACTATTCGAAACGCTGCGCAGTTGGGCTTGGCTCACTGACACAGAGTCGTGCACTATCACCACATGCAGTAGCAAAAGTCAAAGCAAAACTATGCACAAAGGGGGAGCCTTCAATTGCTTGATGTGCCATTCAGACATCAATGCGGACACATTCTGGTCCAAATGCAAGTTGACTGTTTGGAGTGGTCGAATATCGGTGCCACAAACCTGAAGTCTCCGGCCTCAGCTGCCACTCTTTCTCATGCCAGGAATGTTGGAGCAAGACAAAAAAACATGAATTAAGCAAATTGACTAAAACTGCTGTAAAAATGAAGTAGCTTTGAAACGCATTAAAGAGGGGCAGTAAGAGGGATGAAGGGGCAGGGAGCGAAATGAATTATTGTGTAAAGACGGGGAAAGACGCACATTGGTGCCACTGAGGCACTGACTAGAGATTTGTGATCTTCTCGTAGAATGAATTATTTTGTTGTGAGGAGTGCTTGAAAACATATATGCCTTAGGTTATGTCAGAGACTCCACGCCATTTTAAATTTGGACCGGGCCTGCGTACGTGCGTGTACCCTGGAAGCACCAGCATTAACTCGATACCCATCGGAAACCCCTACGAGGGAGCGTGCTAGCCGACACCCGTCGGTGGCCGCATTGCCGCAACGCCTCTTTTTGTGTATTCACTCTCCTTTCCCAAGTGAGGGCCGCTGACAACATCTCTCTAGCACCTTTTGTCTTGTTCATTTATCTCCTGTGCCTTTCTCGCTCCTCAGCCCAGTCGCACATCCCCCTCACACTTTCGTCGAAAGGCATAATGCCTGTTGCTCACTGAAATGGCAGGTCTGATCACTGCGCGCTGAATAGTAAAAAAAAAATAATGAGAATGGAAGGAGGGCACATTTAGCAAGGCCAGGTGCTTTAAAAGCGGAATTGAGAGCGAATGTACTCAAGGGTGCTCACATAGTGCACTATGCGGTTCTTACCCATTTTCTCTGAAAAAGGCAAAATGAGTGTTAAAATGAGAAATGCAACTGAAAAACGTTAAAAACAATGAGCCCGGAGACGCCCACCGCCTCCCAGCTCCAAAAAGCTGTTTCGCTCTTAATATTTCTTGCTGGTATGGCATCAATGCGCGTTAATAACTTTGCACTCTTGATGCGGAGGTCAACTTGCACCTTCTGGAGGAAAGGAGAGAAGAAATTTGAAATGAAGAAAACTCAAATCAAAAGTCTTTCGCCTATGCATGTGGCATGTGAAAGGCTCTGCTTGGGACCTAACTAAAACTATTGCTATGTGACTTTGAAAAGGTTAGAGTTTCTTCATAGATTCATTTTGTCACTCAGTGGCTGGTATCCACTACGAGCAGCCACGCAGTTTTTTTTTTTTTTTTTCTTTTTTTCAGTTAGCCACCTGGTGGTGACCTGTGATAAGCAGGGCAACTGCTGCCAGAGGACACTGAAAGTGCTCAGCGCTATGGTGACTGGAACCTGGATTGTCAACTTTTCGTGTGAGTCAACCCTCCCCCATCTCTTGAAGCTAAGGCCTTCCTTAAAAGGTATTTTACGAGGCTTGTTGTAAGCCTAGACTTAAAATCACAAAAATGCCCAGGAAAGGTCACTAATCACCAAATGAGGTGTAATATAGTTCCACTGTAAGGAACAATCAGGCTTGCTGCTGAATGCCATGAATAGAATGGATTGGCACCATCACTGGTGCTTGTTGTGGTTATGTATTTTATGTTTTTTGCTAAATTGTATTAAACCTGTTCTTTCTTTTTCTCTTGCTGTGATTCATATTACTGCTTGGTAGAAAGAAGGGAGACAAAATAACTGATGCAGGAGCCTCAAGCAGAAGAAGTGGGTGGGTGTGTGCTTTGTTGTCATCTCGTAGCTGCACATCAGCTTCGAGAGACATTTCAGCAGGTGTGGGTTGCAGATTTATTTCGGTTACCTGCAGTTCTCCAGCGTGGATTGATATCACACAACATTTGAGAATTTTCACTTGAAGGCAACTCCCCCTGTTGAAATGCTGTTTCGTGCACAGCTGCTGTGATTCAGCTAAGCACCCAACTTTATGGTCCATAGTGCACAGTATTCAGATTGTCAGGAATTCCATTATTCGTGCCTTCTTTCTGCCAGGTGTCATAATGATGTTTCACATGCCACACTGCTCCAGGAATATAGACAACTCATTTCTGTTCCCATTTTTATTCTTCGTTATGATTAGGTGTTGGACTTTTCAGTTTAAACCAAAAAGCATCGACAAAGGTACCCCGAAAGCATTTTAAAAGGTTCGGTTTCAACCGAAAAAGGTCAGTACCTTTTCATGCACACCGCGAACCCTCGATGACGGGAGAAAATTACAACAGTGGCATGATTTGAGACAGTGGGATCATCGGTTAAAGTAGAGCGGTTGAGGATTTTGGGGCATTGTTCATGGTCTCACGAATGGGGAAAGAATGGCAGCCATGCTTCCCGACCCTCTTGGACTTGTCAAGCGTTCGAGAAGGGGTGTCTGCGGCAAAGCAGGCACTTCGAGGGGCGAAGGGCACACCAGAGAATTTGTAGCGCAAGTGTATCCAGGAAATCGCGGAGGCCAAAGCCCGCCAGTTTCTTGTCCCATGATACTTGTCAGCCAAAAGCCGAGAGAAGCGCGTTTGTTTTTAAGTGATTTGGTTTATGCTGAAATTTGATCGTAATAAATCATTTTTCAGTTGCTCCTTTGTCAACGTGTGAATTTATCTTTTACATATGCGTTTTGTCTTAACGCTAATTTTCATCATGGCAATAGCATTTTATTCCAAGATCTTATCTGTATATAAGGCCAACTGTACATTAAATAAATGTGCATAAAACAACACGCAAGAAAAAAAACAATGTATATTACGTAACATTTAACTGTACACGGATGCCTTTATCTCACCGAAAAAAAAAAAAAAATTTCTTCAGCTGAAAATAATATTAACCGAAAAAAAAAAAGGAAGTTGTGTTTGCAAATAAACACCAAAAAAAGTAACTCCAACCCCTAGTTATGATGCATAAGACAACTGTACACAGACTACCACGTGGTTTTTCACCTACAAGCGCTAAATAATTCATGATTGAATTATGACATCAAAGTTTCATATGGGTCTCTTAGGGATGAGAAAGCTGCATTATTTTTATTGACTATTATGCTGAAGCCATACTGCCTCAAGAGCTAGCGCTAAATAATTCATGATTGAATTATGACATCAAAGTTTCATATGGGTCTCCTGAGGGATGAGAAAGCTGCATTATTTTTATTGACTATTATGCTGAAGCCATACTGCCTCAAGAGCTAGCATCACGAGTAAAGAAACGGCAATTATATTGGAGTTTGTTTCATGCCTGACATAATAGCTAGGGAACTTTGACATCGTAGCCTTGCTCAGCTGATGAAACCGAAGCCATAACAAATAAGAAAAACAATACAATTATATATTATTTGATCGTAAGAGTATACCAGGTTGTGATCCACATAGAATAATGTCTTAGGCTTCATGAACAAGAAAATGCGTATCTATAATTTGGCATCTACGTATATTCCTTTCAGGCAGTACTGTACTTCTGTGTCCTGCAGGATAGTGGATATTGTTTAGTGAGCTGTGAAACATTTTTGTGCACTTTGCACAATGTTTCTGGCATCCTTTTTTTACACGCAATGTAAGCTAGTTTTTTGTTAGCTTATTTTGTGTCAGCTAAACCAGTGGTGTGCCAAACGGAGCGTGCACTTGTTCGTTGCAGGGGTAGAAGAGTGCCTGCGGAGGGGTGCCCGTGCCGATGAAGTTACACATGAAGCCCAAGGCGTGCGGCAACACCCAAACAGTGGGGCTCCTCGGCGTGCGCGCCTCAGTGGCGGTGGCACCCTGTTCAGCCGCTACAGTGCGATTCTCCAGGGCCCCTTTGCACGGGGGCCCTCGCGTGACGAACTGGCCACCCTGCTCACCCTGGGTGGTGCCCGGTTGCTCGCCAGAATGCCCCCAAGCACCCAGGACCAGCAGACTGTGCTGGTAGTCGCCGACCAGCCTCATGCATCTTCCACTAATCGTTCTAGTGCAGCAGTGCTGGTGGAACCTTCCTGGGTACTCAACTGCATATCACGCTTTGAACTTTCTCCACTACCTCCATGATTGTAAGGACCCTGAAGAATGCTTTAGCTTGTGTGCCAGTGATACCAGAACACCTAAGAAAGGGATTTGAATTAAACATGTAATTTGCCATTATAGCTAGGGCTAGATGGCTTCAAATCTATATAGTATGTCTTGATCTTTCTCTTTCAGGCACTTCAAGCTACTGGTTAGCTTTAATTTGAGCTGAGAACTTGCACAAGTACTGCTGCAAGTCATTACAAAAACATTTGTAATGACTTGCAGCAGTGTACCTGAGCTATAGCATACTGGTATTTGCAAGTTTTGATGGGCAGCGTTACCTGCATTTTATGTGTGGGCCACCCATCAGAATTTACAATCACAAAAACATATACATCATTAAGCTCTAGCTACCCTCTTTTTCAAGGTCATCCTCTTTGAGAGACTGTTCAGACCATCTAGGCATTATTTTTCTCCCTCTGCAAAAAAAAAAAAAAAATTATTAAATGGCAGCATTAGATTTCACAGAACTGGCATCTTTTCTGTTTCTGCCCAGACTATTTCTGTAATATCTAGTTTGGGCTACACATGTACTCACTGTGTTTTACCAGCAACTAGCTGCAGTGGTCTAACCTTGTGCTCAGTTCGAATTCTACTTGGCTATGGCGGTGAATATTTAAAAAAAAAAAAAAAATTCTTTTTTTTTTTAAATACCACATCAGCTTTAAATCGGCAGGTTTATTTACAAACATGACAACATGGATAATTGCTTCTGTGCATTCCTCCACGACACGTGCAGACTATGCCAATATGACTTGGGCAGCTTGAGATGGTTTCATGCAGGTGTAGATCATGCAGTCTTCTTAATGCTGAAGTTTTCGAATTCAGCTTCGTCAATATTCTTCTCATCGGTGAAGGTACACTTTTCGATGGCTGAGCTTGGGCTGCCAACGTTGCTGAGCCAGTGTTTCCTATAAAGGAACACATCAAAATGCAGATCAGACACGTTCAAGTGGCATGCATTTGTGCACACTTTTCAACATGCCAGCAGTAAATGCGTGACCATACAAACTGTAAATGAGCGAACAGAAAAAAAAAAAAAAAAACTTTCAGTAAGCTTTTTTTTATTCTCTCTCTCTCTCTCTCCTTATTGGCGGACGGTCCGCCTCGGAGGTAGAAGATGCTCACATGGTGTCCATTTTATCCGTACTGCCTTGTATAATTCCCTCGACGGTCCCCTTGCGCGTGTTGCGAACCCATCCGCAGATACCCAGACTGTCAGCCTTGTCCTTGGTGCACTTGCGCGGAAATGACAACGCCAAATCGGTCAAACTCACCGGCACTGCTCTCTCAGCAGATTACTTACCTTCCGGAAGAAAACACCTAAAGGACAAACAAGCAACCCGATGGTTGGGTAAGACAAGCCGTCACGTATAGTTTTCACGCACGCGTTCGAATACCCTGTGCTCCCGCTGGTCGCATACCTTGCACTCTCCCGAAGACTTCAAAATTTGCGCTGCGCACCATCGTCGGCGAACCCAGCGAGCTTTCGACGCGGTGCTACAAGCAGCGCGCAGCGCCAGGTAATCGCTGCCGCCGCTACTCGATGGACGGCGAGTCGCAAGCAGCGAACCGCTTTTAGAAACAGCGGTTGGGTACGCGGTCTGCTAAGGCCTTGGGTCTGCTGCTGCCAAAGCGAATTTGAGCTGCTGAGCGCCAAGCCAGCTTAGCCGGCTGCACTGATACTGCTACTGCTGCTACACAGCGAGCTCGGGCTCAGGCAGGTCTGTTCGATTGGTTTCACTAACATGCTAACACTGCACTGTGAGTGCAGGGTCTGCAGCGCCAGCATAGAGAAAGATTGCACTGGCAGAGCACTGCCTGCCTGCTGCCTGTTATCGTTAGTACGTACTGCAGTAAATTAACGTTTGTTACGCGTCAGCTGTCGCGAGGTGTACAGTCTTCTCGCGATTCGGGATATATCGGCGGCAGCAGCTGCTCTCCAAGGCTAGCGGACGGCCATGCACTCAAACATTCGTTTTGGAAGCGTGCAGTGTTGTGCTAGCTATCGCTTTCCTTCCTCCATGCTTGTTTGAAATAAATCACACGCGTGGTGCACGTGATTATGCAGAATAGCATTAAAATTTGGGCCACTTGGTGCGAATCTAACTTACTGGACCGGCGAAAGAGACTGGGACACAACAAAAAGTAGTCCACTAACAACCACAAACATTCCAAGCGTGCAAAAGAGAGATACGTGGTGAATCATCACAGTACTGCGAGCATGTTGACTTTCATCGGACCTCAAAATATAGCTTATATATATATGTTCCTTGCAACCTATCTAACCTCTTTATTTGTGAGTACCAGGTATTAAGGTCAATTCACCTTAGCAGTGGTACCGTGGTACTGCACTGATGCACTTTAATAGAAATAGCGTTGCTTAGCACTGCATCCGGCTGCCCCATCTGCCGGATGGAGAAACAACTGAGAGTCTCGATAAATGTGCGAGTTGGGCGCTTGGTTTGAAGGCGTTGCCGTAGTTTTGCAGCGCTTTAGCTACCGAAGTGTGGCTCCTATTATTGAATTCTATTTTTATTAAGGAGACGAACGGCATCTTCAAGGAACCGAACAACTGCTGACAACCTGCCTACCCACTGTCAGTCACTTCACCGACCGGCAGGTGGCGTAGCACGCCATTTCGGCTCAGCCCCAGCAGCCCCAGCCTTTCCGAAAACTTTACTGGTAAGCAACACCTGTTTTTCATTAATTGCAAAAACTCCACCCACTGAGATTAAATTACTTCTCAAAGAACGTAGGTCGTAATATGGCACACAGTGAATGATGTTACTTCTCGTATAGTTGGTAGTTTGCGCACAGGAAACGACGCAGCAGTTTCATTATTTAAATATCCCGCCGTAGTGCTCCGTGCCCATTCCACGGTGGAAGAATAGGAATAGTCCCTGCTGCATTGTGGAAAAAAAGAAAATAGCAGAGATACAAAGGGCCTGTTTGTGAGCTGATTTCATTTTTTTTTTCTTGAGCTCTTTTTGCAGTCGAAAAAAAATGGGCGGAGTAGGTATCCGCGCTGTGCGCTTTGCGTCAGGCAGACGAGCGGCAAGCGGCGTGCGCCAGCCACTGCATGACTCAAGGGGAGCTGACTGAACTGACTTGCGCGGTGACTGCGCTCACCCGCAGTGAGCATGTTTTCTGCACTGCCCTACGTCCTGCCTGCGTCGTGCAGCTGAATGCCAGGCGGTCGTCGCAATGGCTGTACACGAAACGCAGCCGGAACCGCTGGCGAGTAAGTTTCAGCGAAACAGTGCCACAGGGCATGCGCCTAGCTGGGGCAGCGCCCGCCCATACGTGCACGATCACAGCACTTGTGATGCTGAAAAAAAAATAATAATAATAATAATAAAGCTCTTCTTGGCCTTTGACGTCAGGTATGTGGCCTTAACTCGAGTAATGTTACCGGTTGCAGGAAGCATCTACTCGGTGTCGGACCGTGACGCAAGCTGTTCGGAGAGGGTGACTGCCCAAACACCGGACGCCTGCGAGTGGTACCACGGCACTCTTGACCGCGCTGCAGCCGAAAGGCTGCTCTTAGTTCAAGGCATGTGCTTGTCCTTCGTCCCATGTCGCCCTTGTGTGTCTGGAGAAAACGATCGGTGTTTTTGGGTGCATAAATATATAGTCTGTTTCAGACCAGCTGGATAGGTCAGTCATAGTGTAGGAAGAGGGGAAAAGCTGCCATTAGTGTAATCTTTTTTTCTTTTCGTATTACAGTGCAGAATGAAAAGCAACGTGTTAAAAAAAAAAAAAACACTTTGTGGCCTCTTAAGAATAAAGATTCATATGATATCACAAGGTTTCATCAAGATGTTGCAGATCACAAGTTGCCATAACTGCAAGGTTTGTCGTTACTGGTTGAATCAGTTTTCTTTAATGTGTGAGCCCATAACCAGTATGACTACTGAACATTTTGAACGAGTACATACTTAAAAAGATACACACAATTTGCTACAAACGAGTTTAGTACCGTGTTCAGTTCATCTGCGGGCGCTATTGACGACGTGGAGTGAAAAATTAAATGTGCATGGATATCAGACTATGGTTATTGCTTTCAAAATCATGTTAATGTTTGACAGCTTGTCAACCCAGTCATGTTTTACCAATTGGTGAGTCAGTGACCTTCTATGCCAGTTGGATAAATAAATTCATCACTTTCAAATCATAGCTAGAGTTCATTAAAAGGGCATGAATTTTGACTAACAGCACACAGTGCATGTAATGTACAGTTGTGACCACACCTGTGGTGTGGACGTTGATGCAAGTGCTTCAGTGAGGACGATGCTATCAGATTCTTGTTGGTCTAAAAATTGATTCTTTGCTAGCTCTCTCTGGGTATATTGATGTCTGACCAGCTGACACATCAAATAATACACTTCAGAGATACACTTCATACACTTCAAAGGGAAGACAAGGTACCTGCTTAGGACAGCACCTGCATACATGACAGTGTATAGTATATGTATGCAGAATCTGGTTTGTGGGGTTTCATGTCCCAAAACGACTCAGGCTATGAGAGACACCATATGCAGCATCTGCACCCAAGTTATGTTCTTTTCGTGCCATACATTCAACACATAGTGATGGGCGAAATTAATGAAAAGCAGAAGTGTTGGTTAAAAATTGTAATGATACATAGAAAAAAATTTGTCTGTTCATCCAGGACAGGTGTTGCAAGACAAACTCACCTCATCCCTGACCACGGCACATCATTCGAGCTCAACTTGCTCAGTTTCATTCATGCAATTGATAGCCTAGCATTGTGGAAATGCCTGCACGTTTGTTTGTGTGCCTTAGCACTCCTGAAAACTATAACTATTCAACTCCTGTTTTCTTTACATTGATCATACTGTGCATGGTCACATGTTCATTTATTGTGCATTGTGCTGGAGAGGCGGCCTATGTAGGTGCGCTGGTATTAGCACTGGCACAGCCGCTGAAGAGGCTGAAGCTGGGATCACTACACTTGTGCAATTTCAAACATTCTTCTGTCCTCTCTGCTGTCTCACCAGCCATCGCTACCGGACCGTCTCAGTAAATGGGACCGTGCAGTCACCTGCTGAAACCAGCCTCAGATCGCAAATTCGTTCTGTGTAGAGGCCTTGATTTCAGCTCTCGGAGGCCGTAGTCTACTGCAGGACCAGGAATTACTAATGCCTGATGTGAGGTGGGCAGTAGCAGGCAGTAACTCATTCACACCTGTTCCCTTAAGCACAGAATCACTAGTATCCATGCAAAAGAACATCTGCGAAGCCATGTTGCCTCCTGGCGGTGCATATGCTAGGAAGTTGTAGTGAGCGTGCTCTGCTTACGTCTTGTCATGCCTGTGCCATGACGCGAGGCATCGGTTGTAAAACCACACTGTACACAACAATTCGGGCTTCTCAAGTTTCTTTTTCTCTTCAAAGGTGACTGCAGATAGAGTGAAGATGAAGTTGTGCTGAAGCAAAATTAAAGGCGAAGCGAGCTTTTCAATGTAATAGCAGTGCATAAGCTGTGGTAACTATGGTGTGCAGCAGAAGATGGCCTGTTTCTGGTGCGCCCCAGTGGATCTTCACCAGGGGACTTTGCACTGAGCGTTGTCGAGGGCCACCAGGTTCTGCACCTCCAGGTGCACAGACATCGCGAGGATGCCTTCTTCAGTGTCGATGGTGGTCCCGTGGTGCATGGTATGGACCGAAGCAAATGTGTTTTTCATTGTAATAAGAATTTGAAGTAAAAGTACCAGCCTGCAATCCTCCCTTCCTTCAGATGCCCCATTTCCCCTTTCGAATGGCTGTTCTCTACTTCTTCCTGCCTTGTGCTATCGCCACCGGTAATTTTTTCTTGTGGGGATGTCTCCACTGGTTCCTTGCATCTTCTCTTTGGCCGATGATGTGCCCTCTTTGCTTTGATGTGAACTCCTGCACCCTGCCTGCGACATACTTAGACATTGGTCCTTAATGGGGGATATTGAGTGTCTGTTATGTATCTTGGTGAAAATTATGACAAGTATATTTGTACTGGTGTGGTTGTAACATACCGTGCGTTTCAGCAAACTCTTTTGAAAATTGCTAAATATAGGTGAGTTGAAGTAAAAAAATTGTCCATGAGCAAAATTTCAGCTGCACCGGATGTAATTTACAGTAGAAATTATTTCTGTTACATAGATAATTAACTAAAACCATGTCTATTTTATTTTTGCTATTGGTTGGTTAATGTCTGTGAATATTCAAAGCCATTGACAAGATAAATGCCCTGTCAATTTTTGAAAGAACGAAAAGCATTTTTTCGAAAACTCTGCAGCAGACAAAATTCATTTGTTTATTGCCGTGTTTGCGCGTCGTCGATGTAGAAAAGACGTACGCGCTACTGTTGAACTGTTAACTTTGTTTATTCATCAGACAAGAGAGTGCGACCAGTGTCGGCAGAGGCGTAAGCCGAACTGCCGGGCGAAGAATGAAGGGAACGGAGGCCGGAGATGGGGATGGGCCTATGCGTCTCATAACAGTAGCTTCCTTCCAGCGTGATTTTCTGAGAAACTGGCGGGCGAGGACGCGCTGCCCCTCAACAAGTGTCCCGCAGCACGGAATCGGTTTTTCTTGCCGGGTCGTCTGTGTTTCTGGCTCAGGGAGAATAGCTGTGAGCTGCGTTCGCATTTCGCGCTCGAACATCATTTTCACTGGGGTCTGGCCTGTCGTGTTTTGTACTGTCGTGTGGTGCTTGAAAAGAAAACGTGCAAGGCGGCGCTGCAGCGACCCTGTCTGGTGTCTCTCAAGGGCACGTTTTAGCTCAGCAACTTGTCCGTTTGTTGCTTGGTGGTAGGGGGCCGATGTGACTGATGAGATTTCGTTGTCGCGATAAAACTTGAGAATCTCCGCAGACACAAACGGCGTTCCGTTGTCCGACACTACCTTGCGGGAAATTCCGAACGTTGCGAATAGTGATCGGAGGTTGTCAATGACTGCTGCCGAAGTCGTCTGTCGCATTTTCTTTATCTCAACCCACTTTGTGTAGGCATCTATGACCACAAGGAAAGTGCAGCCTTCAATTGGGCCTGCAAAATCAATGTGCAGGGTGTGCCAAAGTGTGTGTGGCTTTTCCCATTCTGGGAGAGGAGCTTTCGGCGGATTGCTCCGGCTGCTTTGACAAGACTTGCAATTTCGGGCTGTTGTTTCAATGTCGTGGTCAATGTTAGGCCACCACATATAGCTTCTGGCACATGCTTTCATGGCAACGATGCCCCTGTGTCTGGCGTGGATGAGAGACATAGGTAATGCGCGTAGCTCTCTCGGAATCACAATTCTGGATCCTAATAGGATGCAGTCGCAGTGGGTGCTCAACTCTGTAGCTCGCCTGCGGTAAGCGTCGAAGCTGTCCCTTTTGAGTTTGTGCACGTTGCCTTGTTGAACAGCTGTGTAAACTTGGCGGAGAGTTGCGCACTTCTGCGTAGATGCTGCAACTGTGCATGCTGTAAGCGAAGGTTCTGGTAGCGCTTCGAACATAAGAACGTCTCCGGGCAGAGGGGGTTCGTCAGTTGTTTCATTCATTGGCAGGCGGCTTAGCGCGTCAGCATTCTGATGTTCAGTCCCATTGCAGTAGACAAGTTTGTAGTCTTACGCTGAGAGCTTAATGCACCAACGTGTCATTCACGGAGACAATGTTGGGGGCATAGGCTTTCTTGCTCCAAAATGCCCACTAGCGGTCTGTGATCCGTTATAAATATCACCTTTCGGCCGGCAATGTACTGATGAAAGTGTGTCGCCGCGTAGACAATGCCTAGCCCCTCTTTGTCCAGTTGTGCATAGTTGCGTTCCGCTTGTGACAACGTACGTGAGGCGAAGGCAATCGGGGCCTCCCTTCCTTGGTCATCAGTCTGCGAAAGAACCGCGCTGACTCCGTACGGAGATGTGCTGCAAGAAAAAAGCAGTGGCTTCCTTTCGTCATAGTGGCTGAGGACAGTACACCTTCGAAGCAGGTTTTTCAGGGCGTCTAATGCTTGCTGATGGCGTGGCGACCATGTTCGTTTCACATCTTTCCGCAGCAGCTGGTATAAGTCGTTGGCCACAGCAGCTCTTTATTCTAAGAAACGGTCGTAGAGTGTTAAGAGTCAGAAACGCCTGTAGCTCCTGTTTGTTTGTTGGTGCCTATGCATCGGTGATCGCTCACACTTTGTCTTTAGTTAGGTGGATGCCTTCTGCATCAATTCGGTGTCCCAGAAATTGCACCTCTGACACCGCAAAACAGCATTTCTCTTTGCTGAAACGCAAATTCGTGTTTGCTAGCCTTTCAAGAACGTGCTCCAGGCGCGCTGCATGCTCTTCCATGGAAGCGCCACTGATTATGACATTGTCCAGGTAGACACAAACTCCTGGAATTTCCTGAAGTACTGTCTCCATGAACTTCTGAAATATGGCCGGGGCCACAGCTACGCCAAAGGGCAATCTCTTGACCTTGTACAGGCCTTTCAGTGTGTTGATTGTCAGTAATTCTGACGTCGGTTTGCTCACCTTCAGCTAGGTGAGGTCTCGAGTGCTGAAGACTCTTGCGCCGTGTAGTACACTGAACACTTTTCCAGATGTCGGTAGAGGGTAAGACGACGCTTTAGTCACAAGATTTACGGTGCTCCGGTAGTCTCCGTAGAGGCGTATGGTTCTGTTCTTTTTGCAAACTAAAACCAGTGGTGTGGCCCATTGTGAATGTTGTATCGGCTCGATGACACCTTGCTGCTTCAGTTTATACAACTACTTTTCACCTGAAGCTCTGAGCGCAAAGGGTACCGGCTTGGCCTTCAAAAACTTCAGTTGCGCGCCGCTTAACAACTCCAGTGTGACTGCGGGCCCTTCATTTCTTGGAATCTCTTCAGAGAATACGCTTTCGTATTTCTTTTGCAATTGTTCAATCACATTGTGGCTCGGCGTTTGGTGTATGCTGCATATCGTCACCCTTTTCTCCCTAGAAGGCTTGATCTTGAGCCCTTCACAACAAGGAGAGGTAGCGTATGGGTCTGGCCGTTGTAACAAACCCGCACATTGGTAGAGCCCAATTGTGGCAGGTTTTGTCCTGACCATGTTCGCAGGTGTGTGTTGTCTTGTTGCAAGGGTGGTGCGTCTGATGGCCACGAAGTTCGGAATGTATCCTCACTGATCCGAGTACAGGCTGCGCCTGAGTCCAGTTTGAACCTAATCAGTTTGTGATGTACTGTAACTTTGGTAAAAATCTTCGGACGCGTGCCGAGATATACAGTGTTCAGGTCGTACAACACTGATGATATTGCTGATGTTGCTCCGTGGTCATCAGATGGCGGCCTATTCTGTGAGGCGCCAACACTGTGGTTAGGCTGAGAAGGCGACTTTATCTTGGCGAGCTTCTGCTTCATGATGCACGCTTCCTCAATATGTCCTTGCTTGTGGCAAAAATTACACGTGGCTGACTGGAATTGGCATCCCTGGGCGTTGTGTTGGCCGTCACACCGCCAGCAGCGTTGTGTATTCTTGACTGATTTCCGAACAACAGAAGATTTGCGTACCTGGTTGCTTGTTTGGTGTACCAGCTCGGTGTTCCGGTGCATCTCTCTCTGCTGGTGACCGGTGCTCTTCGATCGCACGGCGATGTCGTAAGCCCTGTTAAACGGGAAGTCCCTCTCGGCGAACAGACGCTGATGTAGTGACTCGTCACTCAGTCTGCACACAAATCTGTCACGTAACATGACTTCCAAGGAAAGCATGGCAGCGTTAGAAGCGGCGCCTTCTTCCTGCCCGGTAGCTGTCCTCGCTGTGGTCAGCATCCCAAAATTGCAGTCAGCTGCTAGCTTCTTGAGCGCTGCTACGTAGGCGCTCACAGTTTCTCCTTCCAGCTGATCTCGTCGCTGGAAGCGGGCTCGGCTGTAAACTTCTGATGGCCTCTGGTCGTAGTGCTCTTGAAGTGCTGCAACAATGTCTTCCTAAGGCATTTCCGCTGGTGTGCTTGGCTGAATAAGGGTGTCGTAAGTCTGCTCCCCGCACAGCGTTAGCAGGTTGGCCCTCTTCAAGGCTGGGTCTGTGATGCTGTTAGTTTCAAAGTAGAACTTGAGGCGTCCAACCCACGACAACCATGATGAGCCGTTGAATTCTGATATTAACCCTCTCGTAGCCATGGCTTTTCAATAGCATTGCGTAGCGCGGGTTGAATCCACTTCCTCGTCTCCACTGTCATGTTTGTGCGTTGTCAATGTAGAAAAGGCGTACACGCTACTGTTAAACTGTTAACTGTGCTTATTCACCAGACAAGAGGCCGAGGCGTAAGCCGAACTGCCGGGCGAAGAACGGAGGGAACGGAGGCCGGAGATGGGGATGGGGCTTGCTTCCCAGAACCAGAGGAGGGTGAGGGAGCCCGCCGTGGGGGGCGTCCTGCTGGGCACAGGCAGGCGGCGAGTTCTCCCGGCGAAGCACAAAGAGGGTGCCGGGGCATGTCCATTAATGCGCACTGCTCCACGGACGAGGACACAGCACTTCAAACACAACATTTATTTTACACTAAATCGAAATTGGGTGCATTATATGCTCGGGAGGTTTGGCAGGAACGGCACATGTACTGATGGTGTGTTACAGTGATGGTGTGATGTGCAATTCGAACTGCGTGAAGTATTGTGCTATGTCAAGAGCTGCTGTTTTGCTTTGTCGCTTGATGCAAGGAAAAGGGCAGTTATTGCCAATTGTGTGGTTATTTTTTTAGAATGACAAAACGGAAGAAAGGGCATGACACGCCACACTCTAGCACTCAGTTCAGTTTTGGTGCCATAGTCACTGCACCATGTTGTTGATGTGTCGTTTTCATCGAGCTTCCTGTGCATCTCATATGCTCACTTCCGATCATGTGCAGAAAAAGAAGGATTGAAATGAGTGACAATATTAATACTGAATGAAATGATGAACATAGGTAGTGCACAAACCGACTTTAGATTGCCTGAAGGAGGTGAACAGTTTACTAGTATGCAAAAGCCTTTTTAGAGCACAGGTTGTGCAACTGCAAATTGAAAGGGCAGCTTTTTTGTCAAGTTTTTCAGTAGGGACACTTAAAACATTTATTTGTGAGAATGTGAAAACATTGCTCTTTGTGTAGTTGCAGTTTTGGTTTATATGTTTCTAAATTCAATAATTAAAGTTCTTTGTTATAATTTATTTGCATGTTTGTTGCACATCAGGCCAGCAATATTCGGGCCTTGTCACTACTAATCGATCAGCGTTTTTGAGTTTGTATGGCCTGGCAGTAAGTAGCAGTCAAAATGCATTGGAGGTTTCATCTGAGTTTATCTCGCGAAGTGCTTCATTGCATTGAGATCTGTTATCAATCACTGCGTAGGCACAGCCAGCACACTCCCTAGTTGCATCTAATGCTTATTATTGCTGCAACATCAGTATGCATCCCAAATACACGTTAGTGAGTTTTACATACCACAAAGCGCTCACTAGGTGACTCTCTCTCTAGCTATCATTCATGGCCTATGTTTTGCATGTCCGCCTGGCACGCAGAGTGCCTAGGTTTGATCCCCAGTGCTGACCAGTGTTTTATCGAACTACTTCTATTTTCTGGCCGTCCCACTCGCCTACCATTTTTATGCCTGCAATCAAGTGTTGGCTACAACAGCAACAACTCCAGATGAATTTTCGTGTAATGCTGCTAGTAATGTGTTTGCAACAAAAAAATGCACCAGATTCCCTCTGACTGCTGGATTTAAGAATTCAGTTTTTTTTTTTCATTTCAAAAACTGGCATGGCTTTGTCTTGTCCATGACTGAACTCTTAATCTGCACTAACCACGCAAATAGGTTGATTAAATGTTAATTAGCGAATTATAGTTAAATACTAGCTGTGTAATTGCAATAGTTTTTGCAGCAAATTACATCTGCTGTGGCATACTTTATTGCTGAAATATATTTTTTTTTTTAACTGCCTATCTTTAGGAATTTCTGAATATATTAATTGAAACAACCAATAAAAATAACTTATAGGTTCTGGGCTGTAGAAAATGTTTATCTACTTGCCTTAAAGGGCAATGGAAGCAGTTTTAGAATTCAGTTGAATTAAAGAAGTTGAATGTGTTAAGGCTATGTTAAATCATGCCAAGTCGTTTTTCGCCAGCATATAAACTGACGATGTAATTGCTGAATAAAACTGTTTTGGCGTGCAGGATTCTTCGCAGTGCACAGTGACTGGACACCAATGATGACGTCATCTGTAGAGGGGATGATTAATAACAATAATAATTGTTTCAAAGTAAGGAAAAGGCGCTGTATCTGTCACACTTGTTTCTGTAGACACCTGATGAACCGCACCATAAGGGAAGGGAGGAAGATGGGAGTGAAAGTGAATAGAGCGAAAGGGGTGCTGTAGTGTAGGGCTACGGAGTAATTTTGACCACCTGGAGTTGTGTAACATGTGCTGACATCACACAGCACACGGATGCCTCTCCATTTCGCTTCCATCGAAACGCAGCCGTCGGCGGTTGGGAGGTGATACATTTCCAATGCGTAAACATTTGTACTGTGAAAGAAAATCAATGCCAACAAAGGTAAAGGCCGTGAAGCATTGTTTTGCTGCATCGGGTGACTCACAGAAGGGATTGGGTGAAAACAGTTGAAATTAAAAAATTCACCGGTAGTGATGTCACTGTTCAGTTTCTCCGCATTGCTGGGATGCCTTGAGGAGAAGCCTGAAGATTGTTGCGATTTAAATAGTTGAATATGTCATATGTTTAAATGGTAGCAAAAAGCCACTTGGGAACCTTAATCTACAAGTTTCATATATTTTAATGTGTGTATCTCGTGAAAAAATCATTTTAGCTTCCAGTTAGGGTGATATTCTCTGGAACAAAAAGTTGTGTGAATATTTGTGCCAGACGACTTAAAATATTGGTGTTGACATATTTTGGCCAGTTCCTTTTAAATCTGTAGTCTGGTTTTGCCTACCTCTCCTAATTCAGTTTTTGGAAGTCATGCATTCAAAACAGGCCATGGATAAACTTTCTGAAATAAAAAAAATATGAATACTCTTAGAATTTCTCTTTTTGATAACACTGTGATAGTTGCAACAAATTTGGATTCCAATTACAGCTGTAAATTGCAGTAAAAATTGTAAAACTGCATTAGTAAGATGCATCCATTCTAAATTTCATTGTAATGCGAATTTCAGGCACACATATGAAGGTTGCTTGGCATTGATAAACAAAAAGGCATACCAAGTGATTCATAAGGACAGGGGCAGCTTCCAGAGACATTAAAACTGCTGGTTTCTAATTTCTTTTTTGATCTGGGATGCCGTGGATGTGTAGCCAAGTTCTTTGTGCACTGCTGCTAGAACATAGATTTTAACAACCACCTGAAAAGGAGACTGCGATGGAAGAGGCATGCAGGAAACACTGCATTCAAAAGAATGCCGAGGCTTACACTCGTGGTGCCTTCTGGAGAAGTAAATATTGGTGTTAACTTTGCGTGCCTGTTTCTCGTTATTCTTTTTCTCATATCTTGCTCACTTTCTGCAGCTCATTTCTTTACAGGTGTTTCTTTTGTTTTTTCTGTTTATATTCTCCACTTTAGAAACATACTTTAGGCCAAGGCTTTCTTTGATTCTATATTTTGTAAATTACAAATTTGTGTATAATATTCTTTTCTCAGTTTTGACACATCTGCAGCAGCTGCGTCCAGAAATTCTGAACTGAAAATTTTGTAGTGTAAAGCTACACTACGCGGGTCAGAGCCGAGTTTCGTGTGAGTCTTAGCCGCCCATTATGCACATGCGCGACAGCTGCCAAATTTTAAGCGACCAACCAGAAGTCTTATGCCCAATCACCATTGAATCTATACTAAAAAAATAAATAAATAAACCTTGTCTTCCACCGGGGAATCAAACCTCCATCCCTTGGATCCCCAGCCCAGTGTTTTACCACTGCGCCACACCCCAGATTGGCAAATGCTCTTCATAATTCTCCTTGTCTACAGTGAGAATAATAGCGGGATTCTTCAAGTGACAGATACTGCGCCTTTCCTTTCCTGTAGACGAAATGTAGAACGGCAATGAACTTTAATGCGTTCAGTGATATGCTGGTTGTGTTCGACAAGGGGCACGCGATGTACCGTCACGACAAGACGTTTTCCCAGAGCGGCCGCGAGCGAGGCCCGGAAGACTGAATCTTCCCAGAGCACACTTCCGCGGGCGCTTTACGCTTTACGCTATGTATATCCAGGCATAGCATAGCTGAGCTACTGCCAATTTTTTGTTTTGCGAAAATGAAATCGAACTATATCATACCTCTAGCATGCTAGTGGAACTGCTGGGAGAGTTCAAACAGCCTGCTACTATATTTTGTTAGCTTTGCACGTTTCTCACAGGAATCAAGAAAGAAAAATACACAGAAACATATGCTGTTTAGGTATAGCCATGAAGGTTTGAGAGAATTGTCATCATATTATGGCTAATAAGTACATAGATTTTGGGTAAATCAGTGAAGAAACAAAAATATTTTTACTGAAAGCTGTGACCTCTGTTAATGGGCACAGTAAGGAAAGAGTTTAAGCAGCTTTCTGAAAAACAGTAGAACCTTGTTGATACTCTTTCTTTAAAAATGAGGGAGTGGGGTACATTTTATCTGGGGAAACTTACAATGCAAACTGCATGATTTTGAAAAATGTAACTGTTTAGGAGTACACTTTCACTTCATAAAAAAAAACCGTAGACTATCCTGTGGAATACTGCGCTACTTGATATACAGAGACAAATGGAAGACGACACACGCGCTTCATTCGTGTGTCGTCTTCCATTTGTCTCTGTATATCAAGTAGCGCAGTATTCCACAGAATGATCAACCAACTGGCCCCCGTGTTTGCATTATTCGTAGACTATCATTTCCTGGCATAAGATATGAAGAGCCCCTGTTTTAGTTTTCATAGAATTCAGTTGACACTTGCGTTGCACTTAGTGCGAAAGAAGTTTAGTAACACATCCGGCCGGTGTGTTGACGACAATTGCGAGTTGTGATTGCTCTCTTGTTGTTTCTCGATGCTTCGCCCCCTATACACCAATGCACTGTAAGGGTGGCTTACTGTCGTCGCATTCTCCTGGTCTGCTCATATGTAAGTGCATAGTTGTTCTCAAATACTTTGCCCTCTTGCCTCCTAAGGCTTTGTGAAGTAACACAGCTATGTCTTCATGCCATGTTTCTGCGGGAATGGCCCTCTTACGTCCTTTGCCTTGCCCCCTCACATTAGTGCACTGCAGAATAGCCACCATGGTTGGCTCGGCTTGTTTGTGTGTTGGAATATGCACGGTTGATCGCTATACGTATCGTAAAACTGAATTTTGTCAAACTTTTTGAGCGTAGTAGCCGGGAAATCACGTTATCCGAGAGCATAATAACCAAGATAAAAACAATGTAACTCTATGGAAAATTTGTCGTGCCTGCAGTTTTGCATGTTACGACTAGGAAATCGTATGAGCCAGGAATGTCAAGGAGATTCTACTGTATTTCCATCCATTGTTGAGAGTCAGTGAGAAGTGACGATGGGCAAGGGAGCATTGCTGTGCTGGTGTTTTGTTTGGCAGGGCTGGAGGAGCTTGTATACCAGGGTAGCCAGAAAAGCGGGGCACCTTGGGGGCAACCTTTGGGGCGACCCTGCCCCGGGGGAGGGCCACCTCCACCTGACACTCGACGCCACGGCCGCACCAACTTGTTGCACCGGGCCACCAGACAGGGTGAGTAAAGACCTTTTCAATCAGTTGGCCTAGCATACACATCATTTTAACATAGTATCGTTAAGGATTCCATGTCGCCCGTCGTCGTCGGTGCTGATGGATGTGAGAAAAAAATCCTGATATACTATAAAAAGAATTAATAAAATTCTGAAAAGAGTCAAAGAATATTCTGCTTGGCACTAAATCTCTCAGGTAGGTTCCTATAATCATAAAACAGTAATTGAGCTGAAAGAAAAATTGGGCTAAGGTGGACTTTAAGGCTTTTGCATGGGCATGCTGGCCATACATAGACCACAGTAGCATGTTGGTTCAACCTGAATAAAGATGGATGTAGTGAAGACGCTGTAGTCGACCTGGTGAATTGTGTCTGTGACATTACTTATGCATTCACAAGTAATAACGAGTGTGCAAACATGAAAAACTAAGTAACATTGCAAAAAAAGGCAAACATGAATTAGTCACAGCGACTGCATGAGCTTATGTCATTGTCTTTAAGGCCAGCCGAGCCCACCACGTGGCCATCCATAGACACTGTAAGTAAAATGAAAATTTCTTTTGAGGAAATAAAAGGCACAGTAAAACTCACTACAGGATGGACACTTAAAATGCCGGTATATGTCACTGGCGGGGATGGAGGCAATACTCATGGAGGCAGCTAAAGGGTTGTGCAGAGCGAAAAATCAAGAAAGGAGAGAAAGAGCGAATCGTGACAAGTAAAGACGTGTGTATGCTAAGAAACATGTTGTGTGAATGTTGAGTACATAACGCAAACAGAGCCTGCAACTACTATCATGTTCTGCTCTTAAACTATTTAAACAACCTAGCTTAAGCAGCCCCCAAATTTTTCATAGAATGATGCAATACAAAGTGCCCCATGTCTTGCTTTTCTTTTTTTGGACTTTATTTTTATTTCAACACTAGTGGTGGTGTGGTTGCATGGGGCTGTAATGCGGGAAGTTGTTCTTGTAATAGCAAAAAGATGTAATACTGATCACCACTTTGGTGACCTAACACTATTATGTCATATACATGAGAAAACTTAACTTTTGCAATTGATGATTTGCTGTCATCAAGAAGCTAGGAGCTAGACAAGGAGCTAGGTTTAGCTCCTTGTCTCGATAACTGATGGAGATTCGGGCTATAAGCCTGGCCTCTGAGGCTGACCATTGTAGCAGGGTTTCCTAAACCTGGCTGTATCCTGCCTCATTGTCTAACCTTGAAGTTGATGTATGAGTATTAAGAATGGCATTGTATGAATGGGTTTCATAATGGGGCTGATTTCTTACTCTAAACCCACTTTGACATCTTGCTGTGTGGTTTCAGAGTGGGCACTAACATAAAACATAGTAGTTGTTGAAAACTATGGCATTGTTTGAAACTGCCATTTTATAGATAGTGCAAACAGATACAAGCACAAGAGACAAAGATACAGACAAATACAGCGATCGGTTTGCTATGTTCATTTGTTTTCTTATTTCTTGTGCTTGTCTTTTTTTGCTCTGTTCAATACATAAAGCCTGGTTCACACTGCGGAAACATTCGGTTGACTCTGTTTGCCAAAAGCGTGTTCGCATAATGTCACCTACCCTGTCACACCGCTTCAACACGAACTACCTGGAAGCACGTCTTTTTCGCCCGGTTATATGGAGTGGAAACTTCTGTGGGAATCCCTGGCGAACTCTTTGTCACACCGAAAAAACAACTTCGGCGACGCTACTCTGCTGCCTTTCTAGCGTAGCCGTGAGCGACTCCGGCACACGAAAGAGGAGGGGAGCCATGACGGCCCCACCACAAGGAGGGGTCTTTTGCACTCAAGAGCGAGCCGGAGATAGGAAGAAAACCATGGCGACTCCATCACAGATGGTTTCAATTACAGCCCTTGCCCAACTGCTTTCAAGACACTGTACCGTGGGAGACAACAAAGCGATGAAGGGGAGCTTTTTTTTTTATCAAGGGCTGCTTGCGAGCACGAAAACCATAAAAAATAATCAATCACTGTTAAGTGCATGCTGGGGTGATGTGTCGTCGTCGGGATTTTCGCTTGGCCAGCAAACAAACCAAACACTGCTGGCGGGCTCTGCTTGCATTTAGTTTTCGTTGCCCTAGTCTGTCATACCAAGGCAACACTCCGGCAACTTGCCTTGTTTCTCAGCTGCTCGTGCAGTTTGACAAGCTGTTTGGAAACAAGTGTCTTGGGAAACAAGTCTCTGGCTTGAGGGGCAGACATATTTTTTCAATGCCGCAGTTGTGTTCCCGCAGTGTGAACTGGGCGCTCAACCAGTTAGCCTGCTAAAACATTTTCGTACCAGTTATCCCAAAACATTTAAAAAACATGGGACATGTTCTAGCTGAATAATTTTCGACCTGCAATAGTAAAATCTTAGATATTCGCACACCCTGAAATGTTTTGGGCACAAATTACTGCTGCATTTATGTGTATACTCTCTCTCTTCTCTCCTCTATTGAGCTGCTCCCGATTCAGCTGGCCTAGGGTAAGTGCCTGCATGCTGTGGAGGGTTGTGGGGCCACATAGTGCTTATCACACACTGTGGTGGACCATGCCAACAGGAGACTTGGTGGTGGTGAACGAGCTGCTGCGGGTGGGCTATGCCACGGAGGCCAAGGATGAGGAGGGCCGCACGGCCGTGCACCTCGCCTGCCTGGCCGGCCACACTGAGCTGCTCGGGGCTCTGCTTCTAGCTGGGGCCGCCCCATCTGGACCCGATGTCTCCGGCCGACACCCATTACACGTGCGTTCATGCCTCCTCCTCCCACTGCTTATTGCAGTTAAGAGGCCTCAGCTGTGTCATACACTTTCATTTACTGTTTTAAGCACTGACAGCTATTTATTTTAGGTGCATTTGGTCTCATTTTCGGCCGTTCCAACTATGTGCTCAATGGCTGCTCAAACATAATTATAATGAATTTAGATTTTCTTTTTCTTTTCATGTTTTGACCTGTGAAACATTTGTACAGTAGCGTAGTGTGTGAATGCCAATTTATAAATGGGTAGGATTTTCACCAAACTGTTGTATAGTCTTCACCTCTTGAAAGGGAAGTAAAGGCGTTGTGTTGAAAAGCCGGATGATATGGATTTAAGCTGAGTACAACCCAACACTCTTGGATAAGAGCTTCTGCTTTTTTCAAAAGCTGAATGCTTGTATGGGAGCCCAACAGGGCTCGAGCTCTAATCTAGATCAGGCCACATGAGGGCCCGGAAAGAACGACACACTGAGGCACATCCAGCAGGCCAAGCTGATTAGTGTTATCACTTCCTCACTAGTAGCAGCAACCGCAAAGTCCGATGTTGCTGCTTCGTCTCTCTCTTTACTGGCGAGATTGCCTGTGAGGATGAGTGAGGAAGGGTAAGTAAGGGTCACCCGCACCAGGCTATGCAAGTTTCTCTCACCCCCGCCCTCTGCGTAGTAGCTTCGAGGGAAGGAGGCCAGAATGATAAGGACGAAAGCTGGCCCTGAAGTGTTCACTGCGGTGTATGAACGAGAGGAGTGATGAATCGCCATAGCTTATTACCTGCCTTTGTGGTGCAAGACACAGCAACAGCTGTTTGTGGTGTTGAATATAATTTAGCTTGGATAGCTACATGCAGCAAACCCAGACCGTGCCATGCAGTACGCAGAGCGCACTTCTCGTTAATCAGTCTTTGCTACTACTGTTAAACCTAGTTATAAAAAAATTTTAAAGCGTCCACGATTTTCCATTACATCCAGTTTTTCGTTATATGTGCAGTTTTTGTGCAAAGACCCAAAGAATGAAAACCAGATTAAGAATTATTGAAAGGGAAACCACATCGGAAGTGTTTACAGTAAATCAGAATTTTTCAAAGGTATAGAAGTGATCAAACGTTTCGCGATTGTGCTGAGAGGGTGGCGGAGTGGCGGCGGCAGCCTCCATCTCCTTTGCGACTTGCGTGGCGCGTCTATGAGTCAGCGGCGAAGGCGGATGGATGAGGAATCAGTCTTGGGGAGAGCTCACATGTTCGCAACGTTGCCGAGCGAGGAGGCTCCAAGATAATGACTCTGCCTTGTGTCTCCAGCATGCTCCGCTGTTCCCGCCATCGACGTGTGGGAGCCGTGAACAACCGCATGGCAATGATGGACATACACTGCTTGCCCCATGTCTTTTTTCATTGTTTTGTCTCTGTTTCTTTGTGTATGTGTGTTGCTGTGTTTGTTGCATGTTGTTTGTTATTTTTCTATTCTTTTAAGCATGTGCTATTGTAGTGCCATGTTCCGGAAGCGAAAGTAGCGGAGACTGCTACGTTTGCCACGTAGAGGCGCCATCGGTGCTGACACACGGCGCGCTAATTGGGGTCGCTTGTTGCTATCATAGATGTTCCTCGGACGTCAGTTCGTATTTTATCGTCCTGAAACTTGCGGGGTTTTGTCAAATTTCCAGTATTCAGCACTAGCTAAGAGACATTTGGTGCAGCAAATTCATTGTATCAAGATAAACTATCGCGACATGTTCGTTACATGGAGTTTTCAAATACACGCACTTCAATGGGGTGAATTGAAAAATTTCGTAATATTGACGAAACCACTACATGAAGGTTCGTTACATAGAGGTTTAGCTGTATATGGACAGAAAGTGCCTTGGGGTCAAGAGACCCTGGCTCCTGGTTTCTGGAAGCAAGATGTATTTCTGACAATGGTGGGGTGTTGTGCTTTCTTAATCTTACCTATTTTTTGTTTTTTAGGATGCTACTATAGGAATGTGCAGATAATGAGTCGTACAAAAACTGTTTGCCTGAGACTAGCGATGAGTGCAAGGTCTGATTAACAAGAGACAAGGCGTTTGGTGCTCCTTCAGTGACTTTGCACTCGATTGCTTGAGAATTTGCCTCACTGTAGTAAAGGCGGCCATTTTTTGTATGAATACATAAGGAGGACTGGGTAGAACCATTTTAAACAGACTTGCGTTACTCCTATGTTGACAGCTATTGCTATGGTACACAGGGGTTGGAGTGCTGCTCCATTTGCCCTATTCTGCTGCCAACCGCTTTCCCTGCTCCAACCTGCTCCGAAATGCAATGTTGTAACAGTTGTTACACAGAAGCGCCGAATGCAGAAGCACATATTGTTTAAAATTGTTCCAAACCCTTATGTATGGCTAACAAATTTAGCAGAACACTATTTTTCTGCCAAGTGCACCAATAATGGTAATGTCTACAAAAGTTCGTATTGGATGCAATTTGATTGAGTGACTGCAAGAAGTGCGGCAGGGACATGGCATGTACTGAGTTACATGCGATAGGGGCGGTCATAGTCAAAATGATGGCAGCACACTGATGGAAGAGGTACAATGCATCTGGCGCTGAGTCTAATGTAAAATTTTCGTAAACTTGGGAAGGAATGTAGCATAATAAATGTTTGTTCGCTAGTAAATTTAACATGAGCCACAAGCAATTGGAGGGAAATAAATGTGAAAAAAAAAAATGCTCTGTACACATGACGGCGTAATTACCTGTGGTGAGGGAAGCGAGCGCAGTGAACAAAGCAGACACCGCAAACTGTCATGAGCTGTTTGGAAACTTGTACATCTACAGTGAACTACACAAATTGTTCTTCAGTAGAGTTAGTTGCAGGGCTTGTTGGTGCTCTCGATTTAAGCTCAATTTAAGATTTGTTCTAATGGTTCTGCTGTGAAAACAAGTATATACTTCACCATAGAGCCTCTTTGGTAAGGACAAGTGTGTCAAGCCTGCATGAGAAAAAAGGTTTCGGACGAGCTATGCAAAGCCGTCCCCAAAATGTTTTGGACGAGCCCAGCTCACCCTCCCTGAACAGTTCCTCCTCTTGGATGTCCAGGGCAAGAAGCGCTCATCAGCAGTTTCTTTTTAGTTTCTGTCACCAGATGGAAGCACCTGCTTGATAATTTTGTTTTTCTATGCCAGATGGAAGCACTTGCTTGATGATTTTGTTTTCTTCTTTGCGAGGAGCGCGGTTGCCGAGTGAAAACATGGCATCCAGTGGCGGCAATGCATGCCCGGCTAGTCCGTCAGCCCGAAAAAAGTTTTTCTTCGTCATTATCTTATGTTTATTTTGTATTTATTAAGTGATTTTTATTGTTTGCTACCGGCAAGCAGCTAGTTTTGTATGCAGCAGTGTCAAGTAAACTTCATTGTGCTAATCTGACTTAGTATGTCATGTGGTTGTTTTGGCGACATCGAGTAGTTTGAAAAATTAAAAAAAAAAATGGAACACTTGAGGGTTTAAAGTACTACAGGGTGACGCCATAAAGATGTGAATCACTAGAAATGTTTTCAAGAGTGTCGGGAAGCCATACAGGGCCTCTTGCAAACATGTTTAACATAAGGTGGCCTCAGCATTGCTCAGGCAAAAATATGAGGAGTCACTGGCAGATGGTTACAAAGTAAAGAATCGGAAGAGGGAAAAGGCTGCCCTTCAGTGCTGTTTATCCTCCCTCAAGGCAGTACTGACCAGTGGCCAGGAATTATCGAAACAAGCATAGAATCTAAAAGGATATGCACAATATGGAGTGCAGAAATGTGCTGCTCATTGATGTGAACTCCAATATAGTGGCTGTGTTGGAGTGCACCAAAGCTGTAAACTTGATGTTTGTCAAGTTGTCAAAAGCTTTTAGTCAGATGGATAATCAGATGTGAAATGTAGAAAAAAGCATTCAGTTTGCTGCTATAGTATGCTCCAAATTGTTGCTAAGGCCAGCTGTAGTACTTTAAGCACCTGTACCTGTTTTGGTGGTTTCTCTTGTCATGCCAGAGATGCGTGCATAGTCAGCCCGAGCATTGAACAGTGAATAAAAAGAAATTAAATTGCATTCTTTTTTATTTCAGGAAGAGAAAAATCGCAATTATTCAAAGTGTTTAACCCTGGAAACATGCTTCAGTACAAAATTTGAATTCTTCAAAACACGTTCTGCTCTTAAGCTGCTCCAAAATGCTCAAGCCTGCTTCCACCCCTGAGTACAACAGGCGTGAAAGGAGCACTGAGGACAGATTTAGTTTTATTTATATCAATTTGTTGGCACGCTAAAGACAAAAGAGGCTACTAATATTGAACAGTGAAAACAAAACTTATAAGCAGGTTGCCAGCAAAGGCCAAACTATGGAGGATCTTGGGGTTTCTTGTTTAGTTTTTTGGTTCAAGAACTAACAGGTATAAAATTTATTCTAGTGCATCAGAATAAAGCCACTTGAACACACATTTTAATAACATGAGCCTTGAATGTTCCATATCTTAAGAAGTTGTAGTTGGAAAAGCAAGGTTTTTAGGCAAAATTTAAGCAAAACTTGGGATATTATATAAAAAAAAAAACAAATATGTTGGCAAACATTCAGTAGAACCTTGTTGATACTATCCCGGTTCATACGATTTCCATTTTCATACGCTGAAAATCGCGGGAAGTAAAGCATCTCCCATAGAGTTACACTATTTTTATCCCTGTTACTAGGTTCAAAATTTCTGCAAATTGTGGTCGTATAACACATTTTTCGACCAACTGGACATGTACTAATGAGCGTTTGCAACATGAAAAACTTATCAGCGGCACTCAGCTATTACAGTTGCTTTCCTGCAGTGCCTAGATGCGAAGAGGCGAGGCATCAAGGAACAGCAAATGATAAGGGGCACTTTTCTGCGGAATTCTGACTTCATACGGAAAATGCGATGGCTTTTTTGCATTGCCTTAAGGGCATAAGGGTGAACCATTTCCTAACTACAACTATTCGCTTGCATACGAGCGGGCCACATCTGGGGAATGCAGCATAAAAAAAAAAATGTGGCACCTGTAAACCATTGCTATGGCTTCTCTGCTTATCACAGGAGTTAGGGAGTGAAGCATCCGGAAACAACCAAGGAAGCGATCTCGGTTTGTCATTGCCTTCTACGAAGTGGATTGATTTGTTACTATCTTCCGCACTTAGGATAATGCAAATACTGGTTGAATTCATGAGAGCTAAAAAAGTAGCTGGGCATACTTGATGTCTATAAATGGAGTTCTACACTTTTATGCAGTGAAAGTCTGAATTATAATTGCCGCGGCAGTTACATTTTTCAAAATCGGGTGGTTAGGATCCCGGATAATACGTTTTTCTCTTTTTTATTAAAAAATATATCAGCAAGGTTGTACTGTAAATGTTTCTGAAAAATTAGTTTTTTCTAGTTAGGAAATAATTACTTTAGGCCATATAGTTGGACATGCCATTGGGCAAAACAGTCAGGCAAACCTTCTGTAGCTCAGGAGGCATCAAATTCTGCCTAAATGATGTGGTACCTCTACATTTGAAACAAACTATATTGGTAATGTAGGTACCTATTTTGAAACAACTCATAAATCAAGCAAAACAGGCAAAGATAAGGTGCTGCCACCAAAGGTCTTGGTCTAGTTCCTCTGGTTTTCATCACCTTCTGCTATATATGCCAGCTAAGGCTGGCAGAAAAGGGGAGAAGATGAGCCTTTGTCTTTGTAGGATGGAGGACCGAAGTGCAAGTGTCATTCTATGGTAGAATCTAGTTCCAAAGATGATTGGGATGATGCCATCAGGTTCACAGAAAAGAATCAGCCTCTCTCTCATGTTTAACAGTTGAATAACCCTGCCAATCACCCCTTGCAATTGTAGGATTTGGTGGCTGAAGAGAGAGGCACAGTATCAAATTCAAAGAATATTTTTATACAGTGACTGGCTAAAATATTGTGGTTTTACTGAAAGTGGCACTGGCAGAGGCTTATTTCTTGTTTTTAATGCCTCACTATACTTACTTTACTCTCCCTCTTGTTTACTGGCCAAACTTCCTTTTCTGCTTAGCCTTGACTGCAGAGCCACGCAAAGTTAACCCCGGGTATAAGTTTGGATAACAAGGCGGCACCCTCAGATTCACTGCTACTTAGATTGTCGAAAAAATCAACTGTGGACGCAGTTGAATCACAAGATTTGTCACATTCACAACTTGCATGCCACCCTTGGGGGGTGTACAGTTTTAACTTTCATGCTCCACTGCTTTCACTGGCTGTTCGAAAATTGCTGCCACTCTGAAAAACAAACTGAGAAGGAAAACTGTAGTTCACAAAACTCAAGGGTAGATGGCACAGCATGTTTAAGAATGACGTGGTTATGCACTTGAAATTAGCATTCACATCCATTTTTAGTCTGCAAACGAAGGTCTATTGTAACCTTAGGGAAACAGTTAACTGTGATGACATCAGTACAGTTCCTTTATGCACCTCTAAGTCTAGAATACACCTCCAGTCGCTTCCTATTGGCTTTCGTAGATTGAACTGTGTGCCCTTTGTGATCATCAGTGTCGCAAATGTGAATCAAATGCCCAGAAAAAAATATGCCAACTTTAAGATCCCCGCTTCTTGGCTGCAAATTTTTGTTTTGCTGCTGAACAAATGCCGACAGATCGTAAAAGGCTAAGCAACGAAATCTTGCTTTTAGTGAAAATTCAATGGAGTGGTCCGTGCTGTCCTTTCAGTACACAGTGTTCATGTGAACGCCAACACTAAGAGGAATTTTCTTTCTCAGTATGCTCTACACCAAATTACTTTGAAACTCAAATAGATGATCTGATTTTGTTTAGTTCACAACATCCAAATTCACTTCAAAGGTTATAAGCACAAAAAACTCTTGCACAAAGAAACTTAGTGGACAGGGCGAAGGAGGATGCTTTCATCCGTGCTGTCCACTGTGTTCCTTTGCACTGGTTCATCAAGGCATGAACCAGCCAGCTCAGTAGCAAGTGGTGCTGTGTAGGCATTGGACCAAACACTGCCATGCTCAAAGCTGCTACGCATTTTCCCATCATGCAAATATGCTGCCGACATTTGTGATGCTTACAGGTTTAAATGCTACACCTGCAGTGTGCTGTATGCTGAATTCTGCACAGAAATGTCCAGAGATGCCATTTATGACATTAACCACTAAGTGCAGCTGTTTGTACCACCTGCAGTATGCATGCGAATGGGAGGATGCCGAAATGGTCAAGGAGCTGCTGTCAGCCGGAGCCTGCCCGCAGGCGCGGGATGTGGACAATGGCTGGGTGCCATTGCATGTTGCTGCTGCGCGAGGCCACACCAATGTGGTGCTTGCCCTGCTTGACCATGGTGCACCCGCACGGCCACGCACACTGCGGCATGAACTGCCAGCCGACCTGGCTTCCCAGGGAAAACACATGGACTGTGTTCACCTGCTCGGTGAGTGCATCTATTCGGACTACTTATGCATCTTTATTCTGATGCATCTTGTGTATGTCACTGTCTGCAGCCTGGAGTGCAAATCTTTTGATAATTCTGGGAAGTGATGCTTTTGTACTGTCCAACTGTGGGGCAACTTTCACTACTCTGTGTCTCAAGGATTTAACTCTCTACAAAGTGTTTCCATCTTTACGGTACCTGGAATTAGGTGACACGATGCAGAACCTGAAAAAGAGATGGATGCCATTATGCACCTAGTGAAGTATTCGTGTATGCAAAGCAATCTGCTAAGTGATGTATATGAAAAATAAATACATTTATTGAAACTACGGTTATCACTGTTGCTGGTCTGAAGGCACTGGAAAACATAGTGAGGGACACTGAGAGGCTTGCTAGGTGCATCTTATACAGGCTCTAATTGTCAATTAGAGGAACGGAATGAATTCTTGAAGGGAAAATATGTAGCAGTTGAAGAAGGTCACAACAGTTGTCAGAAGGGAGAAAGGATGTTAGTTCGTGCACACACTGTTGACTGTTTGGACTCTTCATGGATGTTTGTCAAATTCACTGTTATGGACAACACCCAAGCAGTGCGTAAACAATTTGGCCATTATGGAGTTTTCATAGAGCAGCCAGACCTCACATTCTGTTCCTGCACCCCTCTTATACCGGTTTCCATTGGGTGAACAGGAGCAAGAGCAACGAGCAGCCAGAGCAGCGCATGAGAGCACTGGGGACATGCATTCTCGTCTCCCCAACGGAACATTCATACGTGACGTCAGGCGTCATGTGATCAAACTTTCAGGCGGTCGCATTGCCCGTATCCGCCATTTCGTCTTCCGCCATTTTTCTCGACCGTCCTGCCCGGGCTCCGGACGCTCCGGGCAAATAACCAGAAGTGATGTCAAAAAGATCACGCGACTTCCTTCATTCTCCCTGTACTCCGCCGCTGGCGACGGAGCACCGAGGACTGCTCTCGGCTACTATCGGGACCCCAAAAGCGTTCCTCCTTTGCCAATAGAACACAATGTTACTGATCCTGTTTGACCACTGGTAGGCGCCGAAACTCGTGAGAGCACTTTTAGTGCAGCTAAAAGTGCTCCTGTTCGCCCAATGGAAACCGGTATTAGATTGATCTATGGAAGTGCTCAGTGATTATGTTAGAGCAGTTTAGTTACTACAGCAGTTGCATGGCAGCAGCACTCACAAGCAGTGACCTCAAAATTGTCGTGACCTCAAAATTGTCGTGACCTCAAAATAGTCCGTATTCACTTCTGAATCTCAATGTAATGAGCATAGGTATTACATTCAAACCCACTTATAACAATAATAAAGTGCCACGGAAATATCATTGTTATAACCGGGTTAAGTAAAAAGAAACCAAAGAAAACATTATAAACTACACATTTAATGAGCACGAGGTAGCTTCCATTTTTTATTTCGCAGCGGGAAGAAACCCATAATCTGTTCGCATGTTCTGTTTCACGGCAGTCCGGCCGACATCTTTTTGCAGGGCATCCACCTGCTGAACGTAGTGTAGTGGAAGGTTCTTAGGAAAAAAAAAATCCCACAGGGATTCGATTATTTGCAAAGCCTCCTGGTGAGACGCAACCTGCACAGGTTTATGTTCGTCGTCGTTGCTACTTTCACCGTCATTCGTGCCAGTGACTGCTGCTACGATTGCCTCGTCTGTCAGCTCTTCATCTGTCGCTACTGTATCGTTGGCATGTGAAAAATTCCTCAAATCTTGACGCGTCGCCATCATTACCGCTCACTGTGGACCAAAGTTCGCTCATCGCTGTGTCTGCAGGAGCTTTGCGACCTTTCGCGTTGCTGGTATTCCCAGCGAAGCCCACCTTCCTGAAGCAGTTCATGATGGTGGAGGAGCTTATTTCTGCCCATGATCCATAAATGAACTGCACTGCCATCAAGAGCGAGATCTTCAAGTCTGGAACTGGTCAGCTTTCTCGGACAGAAATTTCGAAGTTCAGCGCGAGCCTGGTCAAAATATGTCGGCGATACAGTGCTTTGAAACAAGCAATCACGCCTGCATCCATAGGCTGCAAGTGTGCAGTGGTGTTAGATGTGAGGAAAAGAACTCCTACATGTGAGAGCTTCTGAACTGTTTGGTGCGCAGTGCAGTTGTCGAGCATCAGTGCCACCTTCCTGCCTTTGCACTGCATCCATTGATCAAACTCGACCAGCCACTCGCGGAAAATTTCGCTCATCATCCATGCTTTCCCGTTATGACGGTAGTGAACCAGGATGCTCATGGCACCACAAAAACAGCGGGGATTCTTGGGTTTCCCTAAGAAGAAGGTGGGGCACTTGTCGCTGCTGTTCATGTTGGCACACAAGAAAACGGCCACGCACAGTTTGCTTTGCTTGCCGCCCTTACAGTGATCGCCTTTGACAGCGTGCGTCTTTAATGGTAGCATCTGTAAAAACAGCCCAATCTCGTCTCCATTGTACAAGTCCCAGTCCGCATATGCTTCTCGGATGCAGGGCAGTGTTTGCTCAAGCCACTTCTGCCTAGCCTCGACATCGAGCGATTCTGCCTTGCCCACGACTGCCTTGTAGACAATTCCGTGGCCCATATTCCGAGTGTGCGTCGTTATCGAAAGTCTCTCCTTGGACTGTTCAATTCAACCATCGCCAGGCTGGAAATCAGTGTCGTGCAGGAGGTATGCAAAGTGCTTCGCCTTCTCCTATAAATCGGGCCACTATTCGGCAGGTTCGCTGCACAGGCATTTAAGAACCACTGGTAGAGTGCTTGTTCTACATCTCTGTAGACCCCATGTCGAACAATTTTTTAGCTGTCATTCATTGCATGGGTGGCACTGGCATCACTTTCGTTCTCAATCTTGAGCGTGTTGTGGATGATTGTCGATACTGTCGATTGCATCAGGCTGTACTTGTGCACCAAGTTGCACACTTTTACACCGTCCTCGTGCTCATGTACAATATTCCGCTTAACTTCTAGCAGTATTGCCGTTCGCTTCCTCTTCTGCGCCGGTTGTGTCGCGCTTCCTGAAGGAGTATCCTCCATTGCTGCTCACGGAAAATCCAAGGCCAGCAAGGTCGTGGCAACGATGATGGCGCACTAGGAGAACCACACTAGAAAGACACGTGCACGAATGCTTCTGCACGCCTGCCACAAAACATATGCAACTGCGAAGTGGGGGCTTGGACAAAGCAAATACAGGAGGATAGTGCAGCCCACTGTCAGCGCAACCTCAGAATTGACTGCTCCACCGTGCAGAAGCAGAGAAGACGGGAGTTCTGTGGTCTCGAGAGGGAGCGCTCAAAGTTCTCCCTCAGTACGGCCGTGCCTAGCAGTGCCTTACACCGTCCTCCTCCTCCACGTGAGGAAGCGCTGCTTCCTCTCCCGTATCTTCATGGGATGCAAGCTTCGCCGATACACCTGACAACGCATTGGCTCGACACGCTCTGTCCTGATTTCTTTTTTTCTTTTTTATTGTTGCTGCATCAATGTTGTCGACCTCTCCGCTTACGCCCGTGCTTTTGTGGTCGTCACATTTCCGCATTTTAGTTGACTTTCAGTGACCATATTTGATCGTCATAACCGATAATATAATGTGACACCATTGTAATAAGCGATTTATGTTACAATAGAACACATGGCGAGCCTGACGGTGCAGCGGCTGTCCATTAGTGTATCTGATATATTGTTAAAACTAGTATTGCTACAAGTGGGTCTTACTGTATATTCTTGACCAACACGTGCAGTTTCTACTTTATGTGCATGAAAGGCGGTTGGCAATGAAACAGGTGTACCGAACTTCTCACTGCTGAGCAGTGAGGCTCGAGCGACAGGTGACAGGGTTCGCCGCAGTACACAAATTGCTGGTGGCAGTTTGGCAGGCAATTACCCCAAGGTTCAGGGTTTTATCTCACACTAGTGTTATCTCTCGCTTACCAAAAGCACCACGGAAGCTACAGCAGGAGGAGAGTTAATAGCCGAGCATTCAACAGACATTTGCGTCTCGTTCCTTTCAACGAGGCTGGGAAGCAGCGGCATGAAAGGTCCTGGTTGGTGCAGGAGACTAGTCTTGCACCATCTTGTGGCTATGTTGACTGAGGGGATGGGTTACAGCTGGATGTTCCATATACCAACCTTCACAGGTGACAGAATCCGCCTTTTTCACAAAATGTGGCGCCCTCTGGGAGTGGTTGAAAATTCGTCTGCTACTGGTTGAAAGCGTCTGGGAGACGCAGCCGGCAGCGAAATGGCAATGTGTGCCCTTGACAGCTACCACCATCTGTCGTATACGCTTGTCATGAATATTAACTGCACATGGCCTCCGAGATCAGCACCGGCTATGCCATTCGCAGAGGCCAAGAACTGCGCATGCGCAGCTGGTGTTGGTGGTTTGTTTTCAACCAAGGGAGAGGCGCGCATGTGCAGAGTGGCCTTCGGATTCTTCCTATGGCAGCTATCATCCACTTTATCCCTCCTCTTCCTAGAAGAATAGATGGGGATATTCTTCCCATTTTGCAAACCCCGCTGAGGTGGCGCAGTGGTTACGGCGTTCGACTACTGTTCCCAAGGGTGCGGGACCGAATCCCGGCCTCGGCGGCCGCTTTTCGATGGAGGCGAAAAGCAAGGCGCCCGTGTGCTGTGCGATGTCAGTGCACGTTAAACAACCGCAGGTGGTCGAAATTTCCGGAGTCCTCCGCAACGGCGTCTCGCATAGCCTGAGCCGCTTTGGGACGTTAAACCCCACAAGCCAAGCCTCTCCATTTTGCAACCTGCCAACATTGGCAGATGGCAAGATGCAGGACAGTGCCATGGCCTGCCCTTCTTTTTCTATGTCCCCGTATATTTGCGCAGTTACAATGCATTCAAGTGCACTAGTTTTGCATGCTTTTTATGTGATAGCGTAAGAGTTCCACTGTTACAAAAGGCCGGTATCCGGGGTCTCACACTCAGACACCTGATGTGTGGCAAGCACTACTTGTCACTGGCCAGGGTTAGTTCATGGAGGAGCAAGTTGTGACCTGCCACAGTTGGCAGGTTGGCTAAGTGGAGGTAGGGAAATCTTTCTCCCTTCTACTGTGAGAGGGAGTCTTTTACGAGAGAGGAGAAAAGCTGGCTGCTGTGGAAAAATGAGATTCTAATCGAATTAAATGATATGTGTGGTGGTGCATTGCACATGCAGTCATTCTTTGTGTGTGTGTGTGTGTGTGTGTGTGTGTGTGTGTGTGTGTGTGTGTGTGTGTGTGTGTGTGTGTGTGTGTGTGTGTGTGTGTGTGTGTGTGTGTGTGTGTGTGTGTGTGTGTGCGTGTGTGTGTGCGTGTGTGTGTGCACGCGTGTGTGTGCACGCGTGTGTGTGTGTGTGAGAGAGTGGGGGGGGGGGGAATGCATAGCATGTATGAAATGTATGGCTTGTGCAGTCAGGCGATGATAATTTGATTGAAACATTTTTTATTTCTGAACTTCTTCGTTTGAAAGAGTGGTCCAAGCAAATGCCACAATATCCAGGCTTTTACAGTCGAGCAAAACCAGTGCTGACAGTCTAAGTGCACTGCTTCAGCCAGCGGGTGAGCACTTTTTCAGGGATCCAGATCAAATGTATTATATGGGCTCACTTGCTGATGTGTCCTGTTCTTGTGTGTAGGTGGCTGAAATCGGAACATACAGCCTGCTGTTTCTGTGGTCTTGTACTGAACTCCCTCTACAGTAGATGAGGTGCACCTACTGTTGCACAAACACAGGACACAGTCGGAACCTGTTTAAATGATCATTCGGCTGTTGACGCAGTTGTTCACAGTGTTGCCATGTGTGATGTCGGACAAGGGTAAACAAACTGATCTTGTGGTACCTTTCAGCACAAACAAGCTAACAACAGCAGAGCATTTAGAAATCAAGTTGACCACTGTAGTACCACTAGTCTCTTGGCTTTTCTTCTCAGAATCCTACGAGAGACCTGCTTCATCATATCCACGGAGCTCTTGGCTGCACCCTCCTCATGTAGGCAGAGAGGTAGGCCCAATGAACATCCTATTCTCTCTGTAGTAGACATGATGCATAAGTACTGCTGAACCCCACTACAGGGGATGCTGCTGCAGAAAAATAATGATGCAGTCAAGTACTTCTGATTCCCAGTCAACAAACCAGACAATGTAGCACAATTTTGGTCCATAATGAACTGTTTTTGGCATTTGAAAGAAGCTTTTGCCAAGTGAATTATACCTTAGGTTTTTTTTTTTCTTAATTTTTCAACACAATGAACATGGGGCCACCAAACCTTATACTTTTCCGCATTGAAAACTGTCTAAAGAGCTAGATTTCATACCCTGTTTCACCAAAGATGGCCACCAACCTTGCTTCTTAATAGCAGCATTTACTTTCCCTGCAAGGGTTCCAAACACACTGAGGTTTCAGACAACTTGAGTAGGCATTTTGTTTCAGCAAAGTTAAGATACTTCATCCCTGATGCATGAGAAGGAAATGGCCCCCGTGGTTGTGAACAGAATAAAAAAAAGAAAATGCAGCATGAAACAAAACACTTCACAGTCCTCTCTCATCATAGATGTCAACAATAGCTTACAAGCATTTCAGTTTTCCTCATCTCATGCAAGTCGCAGAGTGTAACAAGACCTAATGGTGCTTGCAAACGCTAGTGGAGCATTTGCCTTGTCACTTTGGCCACTTTGCCTCCACAACATTTGGCACCTTCCCAGTTAAGCCCCCTCCGCCATATAGCATGTACTGTGTAGTTCTTGCTGCAACTTGTTCGGTCAGCCATTTGGAGTAGGCCCAAACTCATTGTCAAGCATGCTGGTGTGACAACAATGGCCGATATGTAGAGTGATGTAAGCGCCAATACTTAAGACAATTATAAGCTCGGATAGAGAGTTTTTAGGCTGTTTCTCTCTTTTTTTTGTGGATGCAACAATCCTCATAGAAAGGTTGGTCAGCTGTGTTTATAAGACATTAGAAAGGTTGACAACTGGACAGAACACCTCATGAAATTGTGATGGAAATGGAAACACTTGCCTCATATTGACAGACTTGGGCTTTCAAATAGCCCTGAGGTAAGGATATGTAATTGTAATTTGGCTGTGAAAATTGCATAAAAATAGCTGGAGTGATGTTCTCCTACGAAAAATCTTGACAGGAACTCATCCCATGGCGAATTATGTTAGTGCTCCCATTTCTTAGCCAGCTTCTGAGCAACATCTTTTTACAATACGGTGCTATGTAGCTATTGCGGGATGAATACCAGCCAAGCCACCAGTGCATACGAGTTCCAAAGAGCAATCTGAATGTGACTAGCGAAGAATGCGGGCTGATGGAGCCAAAACTTGTTTTGCCATAGTTCTGGAACATGGCCGAGGGACTTCGCATGGCACTTGTAAGTGCCTTCTTTACTTTGCGCAAAACAGATGCATATGCAGCTGCAGTAAAGGTGACCATAGTGTAACAATTTTTGTTGCAGTGTGCAGCACGGCTTCTCGCTGCGTGTGAGGAGGGGACGTTCCTTGTGCGGCGCGGACGACGAACCTCTTACGTGCTGTCATTGGCTGGACCCGCCTCAGTATTCCACTTTGAAATACATTCCCAGGTATGCTATACTACAGTGTAGGTAGAGAGTAAAAATTGCTCCATATAATTAATTGCCAGTGTGTAATTATTTTTTTCCAAAACTACTTGCTCTTCAGTAGCAAGACATGGTTTGAGGGTTTCCCCAAATTTTGAGGCCCCATTTGTTGAGGGTAAACAGCGCAAAAAAGACGAGGACGAACGAAGTACACAAACGATTGTGTACTTCGTTCGTCCTCGTCTTTTTTGCGCTGTTTACCCTCAATGGATTACCAACTTGACCAAGCGTCTGTTTTACCCATTTGTTGTTTTTTTTTTTTTTTGTTTGTTTGAAACCTTTATTTTTAGTGCTACTTGAACTGAAATATAAGGCTGTTGGTAAAAAGCGCTAGCAGGTTTACTTCGATCAGGATCTATGCCTCCGTCACCCGAAACGGACAGGAGAGAAATTGAGCTGTCACGATGTGTAGTTTGATGTGCTTATGTATCTGGGCAGTGATGTGCCAGGAGAATGAAATAGTACTCACTTGCATGCTCTGCTTGTTGGAAGCCTACTATACAGTAGGCTTCCATAAAGACAGGCTCGTCTAAGATGAATGTTTAGATAATCTGGTGTCAAGAAGATGGCTGTTGTGATGCCATCTTTCTGGGACCATCAGTCGGCTTCAACAATGGTAGCTGATGGGATTTCGTGGAATGGGCTATTCAGGCGTTCCCCTTAAAAACTGTCTCTATATTTGTTTAGATACTGTGATTCTAAGATACTAAGTGTGCAGGAATGTTTTTGCCAGAAATGCAACACCTGACGCACTAGCTCGCATGAGCAAATGATGGAATAAGCATATCAGGGTGTGGGCAGATTTTACATTTCAAGAGAATCCAGACGATTAGATCAATCGCATCCTCATCGTTCTGTTGTTCCTACTGACATTTGCTAACACAGTAAAAGAGAGAATGTGGATGCTGATGCACAATTTTACCAGAAATGCTAAAATCTGCAATTTTTTATGGAAATATAGGAAACTAGGGAGTTACCGTGGCCTTTCTTACAAATTCTTTTTTAAGCACAAGGGCTCGACTTCTATTCTGTGAGAAAAGAGCAGTTTTATTACAAGGGGCAGTTTGTGCCTTTGTCAGGAGACTTTGGGAGGTGGCCAGTAGCTCAGTGAAGTTGAAGGTTGCAGGTTGCAGAGTGTAGGCAGCATTCCACTCCGAGGCATGTCACAAGCAGCTTGGAGAATGCTCTGAGCACTTCTTTACGGATTCATATTGTGAGACGAAGAAATGGACATGGTAATAACTTGTGTGCGAACTGATATTATAGTGAACGAGAACAAAACCATTATGGGAGGTTGCCTGAAATTTGTGCCGTAGTCTTCGGCAGATATGATTAATGTGGACATGAAGAATTGATGCTTGTTATACGTCTTGAAAAAGTCTGTGCCAGCACTTTGCACTGCAAGGCTTTGAGTGGTGTTTCCCGTGGCCCCTATGCAGGGGTTCATATTGAGACGAAGAAATGGACATGGTCATAACTCGTGTGCCGAACTGATTTTATAGTGAACACTGAGGAGAGAACAAAACCATTATGGGAGGTTGCCTGAAATTTGTACCGTAGTCTTTGGCAGATATGATTAATGTGGACATGAAGAATTGATGCTTGTTATGCGTCTTGAAAAAGTTTGTGCCAGCACTTTGCACTGCAAGGCCTTGAGTGGTGTTTCCCATGGCTCCTATGCAGGGTCCATACGTGCACATCGATGATGGCCCGCTGCTGTCATCGCTGGAGCATCTGGTCGCCCACTACTGCAGCTTTGAGGACGGCTTACCCGTGCGCCTGGCTCAGCCCCGTCAGTGCTGTTTGGCAATATATTTCATGAACACCACCTTTTATCTGAACACTTAAAGAAATCACACCCCAAGAAATGGGCTTTTAGCTCCGTGCCAAGGCACGTGTGCTTGTGCTGTGGTTACACGTGCTTTTTGCACAGTTGAAACATTTGGCTAATGAAAACTGGCTAATGAAAAACTGCTGAGACACTTTTTGTCAATTTTCACAGTACGGGTCAAAGAAGTGATGGCTGCACAACTTTTAGCGTACAAGGGGTGTGCATGCTTCAGTACCTGCACTTGTTGAGCACTAAGGTACCCAGCTGTCTACCTGATGTGGTTCCACAAACAAAATGCTAGTTGGCTACAGAGAAGCATATTTCACTGGTCATGCATCGCCGTGGTGGTGGAGTGGTTAAGGCACTCAACTGCTGTTCCCAAGAATGCGGGATCGAATCACAGCTGCGACTTTCACTTTTCAACGGAGACGAAAAGCTAGGAACCTATGTGCTGTGCGATGTCAGTGCATGTTAAAGAACCAATGTGGTCGAAATTTCCAGAGCCCCACACTATGGCATTTCTCGGAGCCAGAGTCGCTTTAGGATGTTAAACCCCATAAACCAAATCTAACCATTTCACTGGTCATGAGGTGGTATGAGCTCACACAGTTAGCATTTCGTTGTGTCTGCGGCAGTAATTCCACATTGCAAAATCCAGTTCAGGAACTACTCGGCTGCATGGTTTTAGTTGATGTGCCAGAGAGGACAAAAGCGTGTGTGATTCAGGAAACTGTGGACTTATTTTCTTGACGAGAAAGACTGGAAGCAGTTCTGCTTGCTTGATGCTTCTTCTGTGTGTGTGCTTTTGCCCAACAGTTGCACCAGATGAACCCCCACCGGTTGGGCCACGGTCTCCCACATCCCAGAAGCAGACACCTACCCTAACTGCAGTGGTCAGCCGAGACTCACTGCGACTGGGTAAGTGTGGAAAAACATGCGGGGGGCCCACATGAGCCCCAAGCCATGCTTGTGCTGGGCAGTAAGTGTCGTAGCTGGAATGCTCTCCTGTCATGAATCTAGACAGTATTGAAAACAGGTGCATGCGCTGCAGTTGGGAACTCTGTTTGCAGTCACAAATTGTTGGGAATTACAGCCTCATGTGCTGAGCTGTCTCTGGTTTTTGCTCAGCTGTGTAAATGACAGTTGTGACTGAATGATATAGCAGAGTGTAAGGGCTGTATATTGCTTGTTTGCCATCATAGTTGATCATGCTTGTCTAGAGCACTTAGGCAATGCGCTTATTGCAGCCACTCGCATGGCCCATTGTTGCGAGCTTGTCCACCTCATCGCTAAATTCGCCCAGCAAAATTGCAAATACCGTTATGGCCAGCTCTGCCCCACTATCTCCTTTTCTCCCAAAGATTATCAGCACGATTCTCTGGCTTCTCAAACAATGTAAACCCTTCCCTTGGTTTTCCGTTTGGCTGTCCCACTTTAGCTGCACAAGTCAAAACTACATAGTGTTTATCGATAGTATTTACTATTCGATTTGTGTTGCACTGTTACTATTTGAACCTCCTGAACATTCTGTAATTACATATTTCTTATTCATATAAACTCTTAGCAAAACATAGTGGCATTATCGGAAGATAGTATCTTGAACTAGTCACAGTAGTTAACTTGCTCTTCTCTGATCGAATCTACTGCCAGCACTTGGCAGGTACTGTGTGCGGTAACATTACCTTGCATAAAACCGCTGCTCTGAAAGCGCGAGCCCCATGCAGCATACTGCTGCCTTGCCACAATGCAGTCAATAATTGGCTGTGAACCACATGACTGGCAGTGATTCTCTTGTTTCATAGCAACAGAGGTGGCACGTGCCAAAGCAGCCCAGCTTGTGAAGTCAGGCAAAAATGCAGCACGTATGCGCTGCTGCAGTTTCACGGAATCCGTCTTGATTGTTTCCTATTTTCGTCAGTTAACTGCGTACCCTAGGCATGAAAGGAGTTTGACAAAAATTAAAGATGGCTTAGCTCTGCTATGCCTGGATATACGTAGCGAAAAGCTGTGACTACCTCGAGATCAGAAGAAGTTAATTTCTCCAGTCTTCTGCGCCGTAAGCCAGCAGCTAAACTCTCCTTGGCTTCCATGTCAAGCGCGTCTAAGTTCACCGGCGTTCTATAATTCGTTTACAGGAAAGGAAAGGCGCAGCATCTGTCACTCGCGGAGGGCAAGAAGCGCCGCCCGGCAGCGTTGGAGCGCATTCGTTCCCGCTTGGTCCTCATAGCTGACGGCAGATGGGTGATTTCATCCTAATTAAGTGACAACTATTTTAGCCTTTGGTACTTTCAAGCGCGACAATTGCAGTATCTGTCACTCGCGGAATCCAGCTACCATCCTCACGGTAGACAAGTGGAATTATGAAGAGCGTTTCATGACCCGGGGCGTGGCACAGCGGTAAATTGCTCGGCTGGGGATCCAAGGGACGGATGTTCGATTCCCAGATGGAGACTAATTTTTTTTTAATGAGGAGGAGTCGCACACCTCTTAAGCTTTGCTAGGCAGTGCTGGCAGTGCTTGGCTAGGGGGCTGCTCAGCTGGCCACCTGCGCTGCGCGTGACGTCACTTGGTCGTGGCATACGTGAAGCTCGGCTCCGACCCTCGTAGTGAAGCTTTTCGCTTCAAAACATTGGTATTGGAGCTAGTCCTCGCATTAGGGCTGTGCGTGCAGTGCTGTGCGTGCACAGTGGGGTATCTAACAGTGCTGTTTTATTTCCGCATCTTTCGATCATTATAAGCGCTGCATTCGGAGCAGCATTCCACAACTTGCACTCTGTCTTCACCCATCGCGAGGACACATGGATGGAATGGTCCCGCTGAAGTCCATTGATAGTTTGGAGGTAGTGTCACTGTCTTCTGCGGTGCACTTTCCTCCTCTAATTTCTTCGCATTCCTAGTGCCAGCTGCTGCAAAGAGCAAAAATGACACCAGTGAAAATGAAAAATACAAAAACACAAGCTCCCTCCACTTATCTACAAGGGTACTCGGTGTCTGTAAAGAAAGAAGGGAAATCAGTTCACACAGAAAGGGTGTGCAGCTTCGGTAGCTGTGCTTGTGTCTGTTTTGTTAGTCATTTTGTGTTTTGTGAACAGTGACTTATGTTATTTTAGTTCACCCTTTGTGTGTGGAGGTGAGTGATATGGTAGACTACAACCCAACAGATGCTGTAGCTAACTCAAGTCTGTCTTTGCAGGCCAAACATTGGGCGAAGGAGAGTATGGATCTGTTCTACAAGGAATTTGGGTGACACCCGAAGGCACCGAGGTCAGCTTGCTTGGATATCTTGAGAGCATTTTTAAATGCAAGGCATTCACAGGCCTGAAGCAGGAGATGTGCATGCCAGTATTCTATATCTGTGAGGCCCAGCTATCCAAGTGGTCCCATGAATGCAAGGCATTTTTTGGTACTTATGTATATTTGTGCAAATGAAAAAATTAAATTAAGAGGGGAAAATCTTGAGAGCATTTTTAAATGCATAGCATTCACAGGCCTGAAGCAGGAGATGTGCATGCCAGTATTCTATATCTGTGAGGCCCAGCTATCCAAGTGGTCCCATGAATGCAAGGCATCTTTTGGTACTTATGTATATTTGTGCAAATGAAAAAATTAAATTAAGAGGGGAAAACAAAAAATGGTTTCTCAGCTGCAGAACATATGGTTTCTGGTTTCTCCGTAAAAACTCCAGTGAGTGTCATGCCGTCATAGTCATGGGGACTAGTTTCGTGGGAGTTGCTTTATATAGCCTCATTAGCTGTTGCTGGCGCATTGCCTTCAAACAAGCTCATGTGGCAGAAAATAATATTGCACACATCAGCTTGCGCTATTCGAGGGTTCCATAGGCATTGTCATTAGAACTTTGACTTAAAGGCATTTGAAGTTGAGGGCTGGGCTTAGTACTGGAGATATTAGTATGAAAGCACTTATTCGGAGGCTACCACTCCAATCAGAGTCCTGTCTTGCCTTTCTTTGTTTCTTTCTTTAATAGATTGCATCTGTAGCAGCTTCTTTCAAGCAGCATTTACTGCTCTGAAAGGCCTATGAATGGTGTTGATGTATAGCCATGTTTTTTTAAAATTGAAGAAAGAGGTGTACTATTACGGAAAAAATAAAATAAAAGGAAGATGACACAGCTTATCAGTAGGCAGTTGCTCTTGCACTGCACCATAGCTTGGAAAAAGCTGGAATGCGTAGGAGGCATGCATGGCAGTGTCGCTGGCACTCGTGACGCATGTAGGTGGCCAAAAGTGTTTGGCTATTGAAAAGAGCAGTTTTTATGTGGAACCTGTTAAGTAACCTGTAGACCTGTGTAACCTCTAAAGTAACCTTTAAAGTGCCTGCATATTGGCTTTTCGTGTCAATTGTTGTCGCCTGATGTGCAGGTGTCGGTGGCCGTGAAGCGGTTGCGGGAGGTGTCGGCGGGTGAGGGCTTTGCACGGGAGGCGGAGTTGATGGTGGACCTGCGGCACCCCTGCATTGTACGGCTTCTGGCCATCTGCTTGGGACCACCACTGATGATGGTGCAGGAGCTGCTGCCCCTGGGCTCTCTGCTCAGCTACCTGCAGCAAGGCTGCCCCGTGGACCTGGAAGAAGATGTTCCGCGCTGGGCCCACCAGGTGGCCTGCGGCATGGCCTACCTGCAGGCGCGCCGCTTTGTGCACCGAGACCTGGCCGCCCGCAACCTGCTGCTGGCTTCTCGCATGCAGGTTGGGTGTTTTCGTAAGCACTGCTGTGCATGTATAGTGATGACTCATTGTGCTTAACTAATCAGCCCTGCTAGTCAAAGTCTCCATAACAGTAAGTTAGGCATGTTCAGCTAAGATGGTAATCAGTCTTATAAAAGCACCTGGCCTTGTATGGGATGTTTATTAGATGAGCCATGTGTTGGAAGCCAAGGCGCCCATGTGTTGTGCATTGTCAGTGCACGTTAAAGAACTCCAGGTGGTCGAAATTTCTGGAGTCCTCCACTACAGCGTCTATCATAGCCTGAGTTGCTTTGGGACGTTAAACCCTACAAACCAAACCAAACCATTAATTCAAGTGGTGAAGTGTGGTCATAGCAGTCTGCTGTCAGATTTGAAGCAGCTGCTACTGCTTGTTGCCACGAATGAACTTATTTTTCCTTTTTGGTGTTTTGTGCTCGTTTTAATACCATATACATACTTATGTCTCTTCTGATTTAACATGCAACTTGACATTCGCCAGCATAACTCTTGGTCACCCTTGTGACTACCAGCACTGTTAGATAAAGTAGCATGCACTGCTGTTGACCTGTCATTTTGTATGCACTGGTTGGACTGATTAGCCACATTTCTGGCTGAAATGCTACAGGAACACATGAGACAGTCTGAATGCATCATTCCAGCTTGGCACATAACACAGCCTGGTGTCATCTTTTTGCAGTACCAACGACACAGTGCAGAAATGCCAGTGTCTGTCTGTAGCTTTGAATAGGGAACCCTCCAGATGCACCACCACCCCCTCACCACCACCATTAAGCCACCTCCCCACCCTACCTCAGCCCACTTTCAACACTTTCACCACCCTCCAGGAAATTCTACCTCATATATGTGTGTGTGTATGTGTGTGTGTGTGTGAGAGAAAGAGAGAGAGAGTGAGTGAGTGAGTGAAGCCTTGGCTTAGAGTAAAAGCATTCATCGCAGTCAAAGTATCCAAGTAATCTTTGAGGGTGAATCCAACTGCTTTTGCAGAAATGCCACATCAGAAGTCTGACCATCTTGTACTATATTTTCTTAAATGCAAACCAAGGTGAAAATCAGTGACTTTGGGCTCTCTCGGGCTCTGGCCATGGGAAGTGACTACTACCGAGCGACCACAGGCGGACGCTGGCCTCTGAAGTGGTGAGTATGGGTGCACTCCCCCAGTGCTGTAGAGCTTGTAAATTTTTGGGCAGGAAATAAGGGTTTCTGTAGTCACTGAACGGCTTTGTGAGTGTGAGTGTCACTTTGTGAGTGAGTGTACACAATGGTGCTGGTTGTGCGATTGCAAGCATAATTGAATGTTAAGCACAGCAGAAAGGAGAAAAGTTAAACTGCTTTCGTTGAAACTTCATAGTTGAAGAAAAACCATCCTGGTCCGGGTATTGAAACCTGGGCAACTGCCTGACTGGGGCAGTCAGCCTACCAAGCTAACCAGGACTGCTAGCAGATAGTTGGGCCAGTGATTTAGTCAGCGTTTGGGGGAAACAGTGTTAGTCAGTTGTTGTCACATGAACACTTGCAAGTCGTTCACATGGCACTGAGCAGTAATTACTAGCTACCTGCAGAAATGACGACATATGATTAAGAAAAATAATGCCAAATAGTTATTGCTGTAGTAGGTCACATTCTGTCTTTGATAAAAGTAAGCAGGCTGCATGGTATTGCTTCTCACTTGTATTTTAGTGGTACCCTTACAGCTCCCCTAAGTGTATGTGTGTTTATTATATATATTTCACCATTTCAAGTTTAATATGCAGCATTAAAATAGACTTTAGTTCTACGATCCTTCAGGTGTTTAATTAATAGCGGCATTTTGATCTTGCTATTGCCATCAATTATGATGCTTTGTACGAAATTGGAAGGGGACTGCAGCCATGAAATTAGGAGACGCCTGCTTCTGGGAAAGAGAGCCATGGCTAGCCTTGACCGCCTAGCAAAGAGCAGAGACATTAGTCTGCCAACCAAGATCCGTATAACTCGTGCTATGGTCTTTCCTGCTGTGATGTATGGATGCGAGAGTTGGACTGTGAAGAAGGCTGACCGCCGAAAAATTGACACCTTTGAATTGTGGTGCTGGCGGAGACTCTTGAGAGTTCCTTGGACTGCCAGAAGATCAAATCAGTCGATATTGTCGACCATAAACCCTGACTGCTCATTGGAGGGTCAAATTCTAAAGTTAAAGCTCAGCTACTTTGGTCATCTGATGAGAAGAGAGGAGCTGCTGGAGAAAGATTTGATGTTGGGAAAGGCTGAAGGTCACCGGAGAAGGGGTAGGCAGCAAACGCGATGGTTAGATGGCATCCTCGAGGCGCTGCAGATGAAGTTATGTGATGTTAGGAAGATAGTGAGAGACCGGAAAGCGTGATGTGATATGGTCCATAGGGTCACGAAGAGTCGGACACGACTGAACGACTGAACTGAACTGAACAGTACGAAATTTTGCACATCCCTGCACAAAATCAGCTCTGGTACTTGATGGATAACTAACATGTTGCCTTTTTTGAGGCCTGAATATGCTACTTAGATGGAAATGCATGTATTCATTGTCTGTGGAATCAAAAAGTGGTATAGCAGCGAGTGTGCAGCTGCCCACCGCTTACACCGACAGCAATGGCGCTCAAGCCAGTAATGGCCATCTAAGAGCTGTGTACTCTGAAATATTGAATGTAGTTGAGCCTCACTATAACGAAATAACCAGAACTGACAAAATATTTCGTTTCCGCGAGCATTTATCATGAAAACAGGGTCGTACAGAGATGAATAAGTAGAACCTGACCCTGCAGAAATGAAATATTATTAAAAAAAGTTGGTCCTTGTCATCTGTCTTTACTGATTGTCTAAAATCAAAACCTGCCAAAAGCACTCTATTTACTTGTGTAATGAACCCACTCGCGTAATGAACCAACCTCCCAATTTTGTATCTCGTGCTTTCATTAAAATGCCACCCCCCTCTCTCTCTTTCTCTCGTCATTTTGTGTCGTTTGGTTGCTGCTAAAAACAGTATTTTGTAGTGATGACCATTAACCTATTACAATGGCTTTGGCCACTGGACCGAAGGTTACAGGATTGTGTCCTGGCCGTGGCAGCAAAAATGCCCATATGCTCATCATTGCCAGTTCAAATTGAAAGAACCCCACGTGTTGTCCCACATAGCTCATGTGTCATTTTGGCATCTTACAAAACTCACAAATAATTTTACTAATGACCATTTGAAAGAGTATGCTTATTCACTGAAAGAATCATTTGGTGCACTTCAAGCAGGTATTGCTGTGTGTGGGTGCCCTCTTGGGTTCAGGTGTTTTTTAATGTGAAGAAATATCGAGAGCAGAAGGGGCATGGAGATTTTAGTGGTGTTTGCTATCAGCAGAAAAAGAAGAATGCATCAGTGCCATGTTCACTGCATATATGAACCTCTTTTTGCACCACCACAGGTTTTTCTTCTCCTTTTTTTGTCAATTTAAACGTTTGTATGTGCTTTGCAATTGCTAGTTGGCACGTGTGTGCCTTGATACTTTTGCCCCTGTGCTGCTGTGCGTCCTTTCCTTGTTGCACTTCACTGAGAGTTTTGGCCATTTTAGAATGTCCTTTCTGTGGCGTCTTGTTTTCATCTGTGCTGGTGTCTGTCCTTTGGCAGGTATGCCCCTGAGTCAGTCAACTTTGGCACCTTCTCACATGCCAGCGATGCATGGAGCTTTGGCATCACACTCTGGGAGATGTACTCACTTGGAGAGCTGCCTTACGGCCCACTCACTGGGGTGCAGGTAGGAAACTGTTCGAAGGTGTACAATTAAGAAATTTCCAAGTTCTCCTTCTGAAATCTTTAGTGATGCGATTGCTGCGCCGCTGTGTCACACTGCGCCAAAGGACCAATCCTGTTACAAGCTGCACATTATGACAAAATCAGAGTAATCTGCACAAAGCCTGCGCAAGACAACCTTCTGGCCACACAGCCGGTCATGTGGCCAGGTTCTAGGCTGGTCATGTTTCTTTCAGTGGGGAAATTATCTTTTCTCATGACACATGTGCGTCATAAAAAGAGAGAAAATAGGGTGGGGGGGTGGGGGGGAGCAAAACAGGCTTTTTAGGGCCATAGCTTATGTTAGCTTTGTATATTCAGTAAAACCTCGATAATTCGAACTCAGTTAATTCGAAATCCTGGATAATTTGAAGGTTTTTCCCAATGTAAACCAGCCCGGTCAATTTGAAAATTAGGGTTCTATGCGGCAATGCCCGATTCATGTTTTGCCGCAAACCCCTGCCCGCATAGCGATGGTGACGATTTATAGGTGACACATCCGAGCCGAAGCACTCTAGGCACTAAAATCTGTCCACACTGTGGCCCACAAACTGCCGAAACGCGCACCTGCCAAGAAGAAGATGTGCTTCACTGCAACGCGGCAGGCATACTGTTTTTGTCATGTGATCTCGCCTCCACTCCATCCCATGGCGTGTTTCACGTTTTTTTCACCCTGCGTCAGCTGCAGTACATGTTCTGTGCCTTGATCGCTCTTCCCCCATGCCTCCGATGCTGCAAAAACTTGCTGCACAGGTCTTGCCTGTGCCATTTCTTTGTGTTGTGCGTGGCAGTTAGGGGTGGCTACTGTGCCGTTGTTCTTTTGGGCTGTGCAGAAGTGCTAGTTTTGTGACCGTACTAGTGAATGAAATGCTGAAGTTACTGCAGCAGAAGTTCTGCTTGATCCAAGAAGCTGGCAAGAAAGCTTGTTCCAAGACCGAGTTGGCTAAAAGGCAATCCCCTCTCGACATTGTCCACAATACTAAGTGACAAGTCGAAGATACTAGAGACCTACGGCAAGACATTCTTCGAAGCGGTCACGAATGCGGGCTCCCGCATGTCGACGTGGAATCTGCTCTGCTTTGCTGGCTGCAGAAAGCAAATGCAGCCCACCTTCTCGTCAACGAAATGATACTGCGGGAGAAGGCGAACGACCTGGCTCTGCAACTTGGGCGCGCGGAATTCAAGTGTAGTAACGGACGGTGTAGCAGTTTTAAAGAATGCAATAATTTGACATTTCTGATCATCTGTGGTGAGAGCGGCAAGAGTGTTGTCGAGAATTGAAAGAAGCTCACTTTGCCAGGGCTGCTTAGTGAATATGGTGCAGATGATGTTTACAACCTTGATGAGGCTGCACTTTTTTATAAGATGCTGCCAACGAAAACATTTGCAGTGAAAGACACTGCAGTCAAGGGTAGGAAACATGCCAAGGACAGAATTACAGTGCTGTTCGGCACAAACATGTGCAGTAAACACAAGCTGCCGCTACTGGTCGTCGGGAAGACGGGGAAGCCTCACTGCTTCAAAGGAAGATTTATCAGCACCACCTGCTCAAACGCCTGGTCTTTTGCTACGACAGTGGCAAAGAGTACTTCATCGACCTCTTTGGAGCCATATGCCTCATGGTGTACGCTTGGAAACAAGTGTAGCCCACGTTGATCAGGTGGTGTTTGGAACATGCTGGTTTTTTCAGTGGAAGCATTGTTGATGCCGATGCAGACTACCAATGCATGCTTGACGAAGGAGCAGAGTATTTCGACCGCATCAATGCACTCTGCGCTGAAGATGGTGAGTCCAATGCAGTCGGCTTCGCCAAGTACCTGAACTTTGAGAGTGGTGAGCAGGCAAGCTACTTGGACTTTGAGAGTGAGGTTACTGCTGTTGCGAACATATGCGATGACAGCAACGATAGCGGCGACAACAGCGACGAGCCTCCCTGAGCACCTCCTCTCAGTGAAGTTATTAGATCGCTGAACGTTACCAACAGTTTTAGGGCGAAAGCCTTTAATGGCTCATACTGTGGTCGACAAAAGCTGTCCGCGCGCACCTGATTCGTCAACAGAGAAGTGTGCAGCCGCCAAATTTATTGATTCGATATTCACCAACCAGAAGTCTTATGCCCTATCACCATTGATTCGATATTCAGAAAATAAATTAATAAACCTTGTCTCCCACCGGGGAATCGAACCTCCATCCCTTGGATCCCCAGCCCAGCACTTTATCACTGTGCCATGCCCCGGATCATGAAACGCTCTTCATAATTCCCCTTGTCTACAGTGAGAATGATAGCGGGATTTTGTGAGTGACAGATACTGTGCCTTTCCTTTCCTGTAGACGAATTATAGAACGTCGGTGAACTTTAATGCATTCAATGAAATGCTGGTTATGTTCGACTAGGGGCGAGCGATGTACCGTCACAACAGGTCATGATGTCACAAGGCAATTTATGCATATATGAAGCTGACCCCACCAGTTGTCCGATCCAGGCGTCCGTGCGTCCTTTTATTTGCCGCTTCCTCGAACACCGCGCCACACAGCAAACAAAAGCAGACCCAGATGTCTAGGAGGCGTTGTTAGTACAACAGGCATCAGCGGCGTTTGAAATTGATTTGCAGGATAGAAAAGGTGCAGTATCTGTCACAATTCTCTGCGGACACATGTATCACGCCGTAAAGGAATGGAGGAATGTGAAACTGTAGTCGCCCTCTTTACTCGAAGCATCATTCACCGCCACATTCGCAACAAATGCGTATCAGAATGCGGCACTCAGGCTATCGCCTTTCACCACTTTAGTCGCCAAATTGTCTCATAATTCTTGTTGAGTGCTACGGTGAAAGTTCTGAAATGTTTTACCTAATTTACTAACTCGAGAACTTGACCTTCGGAGCTGCAAACTACCAGACGCGGCAAACAAGCATATCTGATTACATTAAGTAATTCAAAATATGTCGAATAATGGCAGTTAAATCTCGTTACAAGAGACACTCGGTTATAAGAGACACTTGAAAATGGTTTAGTTGATTTTCCTATGTCTGCCATTTTAACAACATTGCATACAAGAGACACTCAGTTACTAAGGACAACTTTTTCAGGTCCCTGGAATACATTCTTCACTATTTAGAAGAGACAGAACCCAGGTGTGCTCATGCAATGCAGCTGAAGCGTACCAACTCATAAATGATGCACTTCAGATTTCCTTATTTAAATTCTGTTCCATATCAGCATCCTTTTTGTTGTATGTGTCAGGAACTGAGAATGAGTGCTTCCCCATTATTGGGAAGTCAAAACGACTTGATTGCTTCAGCCACTGGCATCGCATTACTGTTACCTCTGAAGCAAATCAAAATGAATGAATGACATCCAGCATATTTAACTCCTCGCTGTTAAAATTTGATCACGAGATGAAAGCTCAGAATCCCGATGCCTTTCTCTTTGTGGACAATGCTTTTTGCAGCACCAAAGTTCTCGTGCTCAAAGCCACCGAAGTTATTTTTTCCCTCCAAACTTCGCACTGTACTTTCAACCAATAGACAAAAGCATTATGCACTCTGTCAAGTTGCTGTACAAAACAAGGTTGGTAGAATGCCTGTTGCTCAACGGGCAGCAAGACTTTACAATAGTAATTGATGCGAAGTGAAGCTGTGAAAAACTGTTTCATACAAGCAGGCTTTAAATGTGATGACATGATGTAAGAGGGCCCATATATGGATACTGTGGAAATGTTCCTTGAAGATGAAGCTTGGGCGAACATCCAAGAGACTGCTGAGGTACCAGAATCTATTGAGGAATTCGTATCTGCAGATGCGGATCTTGTGTGCTTCCGAAGAGCTTACAGACTCTGCAGTTCTCGCTCAAGTAAATGGCACATGTGCCATAGATTTCAGAGGAAAAGTGCCAACATCTGAGGGTGACGAGCATTTAAGAGTGCTTCAAAGGTATTAGAGCAACAGGAAGGCTTGCATAGTGAAGTGCTTTACTACCAGAATTTGAGAAGGAATGCACTCTGCACTCACAAAAATACATACTAGTATGAATAATTTCTTTAAGCTTTCCTGAACAATTCGCTGTTAATGCGTGTGAATGCATTTATATGCTGATGTGCAATAAACTGATCAACACAGTGCTTTTAGAATTTTTGGTTACAAGAGACCTTGCTTACAAGAGACATCTTTTTCGGGTCCCTTGAGTGTCTTTTGTAACGAGGTTTTACTAGCGCGTTCCTGCAACAAATTTTTTTGCCTGAGTCGAATCTCTTGGTGTGTTTGGTTAATTCGAAAACCCGCTTAATTCGAAGATTTCTTGCTGACCTGATAACTTCGAATTAACGAGGTTGCACAGTGGACGGTAATGCTGTGGACATTAGCATGCAGAAAGATTCTCACAGAATATTGCAGACTCTGTTTTCAATGCAAAAAAGTTTTCGGCTGCAGAGATTTAGGGGCCCTATGCATAATGGTGTAGACTGAGGCAGCTTTCTCATCTCTTTAAGGCCATGTAAGTCCCGTCCACTCCTAGCTATAACAAGGTCCCTGCTTTCAAATCGTTATTGCATCCGACCCGACCGCTCAATAAAGTTAATTGGCAGGCCATATGAAGCAGCACATCTGGTTTGCTCTGTGCTTGCATCGTTTTGCATCAATATGCATCTGCGTGTGACGCAATGTTGCTTTGAAAGCAGTGATCATGTTATAGCTAGAAGTGGATGACCTTACTTTGGTTGCAGCTTGGCTGGATGCGTTTGCAGCAAATGGCCAAATGTCCTTGCGCTGGCCCCTGACTGATACTCATGACACAAATAGAAGAACTAAGGCACTTCTAGCAGAGAGTAAGTCTGTGCTGGTTACAAAGGCTTAATGATGGGCCGAATGCAGTGTTCATAGAGCAGCATGGCAGCGAAACTGGCACGGGTCTGTTGCGTACCAATGAGCAGCACTGTAACATTAAGACCATGCTGGGAGAACTAATGGTACGTTTCATAGGCACAATAGGTGACTTTCAGCATCTTCTGAATTCAGAAAACAAACGAGCACCACTGGTATGCAGAAGCTCTCCTCTGCCCCGCAATGCGACATTAGTGCTGCCACCATGATAGTTGCACAGTGGACGGTAATGCTGTGGGCATTAGCATGCAGAAAGAAAGATTCTCACAGAATATTGCAGACTCTGTTTTCAATGCAAAAAAGTTTTCGGCTGCAGAGATTTAGGGGCCCTATGCGTAATGGTGTAGACTGAGGCAGCTTTCTCATCTCTTCAAAGCCATGTATTTCTGTTCTGTCCTCGTTTCTTTTTCTTTTCTTAGATAAAAATTGTATCCAGTTTCCTTTGCAGTCATGTGACCTTGCTTGATTGTTACGACATAGTTGAATTGGCTTAGTTCAGGTGTTTTGCTTGAAGCACCAGATTAATCTGCCAAAGTATGAGACACAGGGAAGAAGAGGACAGGACAAGGCTTAATTTTCTTAAGGTTTTGCTGTCGCTGCTATCAGTTAATAATTACCATGGAATTGTAATGCCGGAACATGCATGCTTGTGCATCATGCCAATTTCTTGGTTTGCTTTCAGTAACCGCTTTTCGATGGAGGCGAAAAGCAAGGCGCCCGTGTGCTGTGCGATGTCAGTCTCTCATAGCCTGAGTTACTTTGGGACGTCAAACCCCACAAACCAAACCAAATCGCTTTTCATGTGAAGTGCAAGTGTGCTTAAAAAAGTGCCTCATGTCAAGCAACCATTTAGCTGTGGCAGATGGTGCTTGTGGTATGCAACCGCCAACTGCTTGTCTGTGTGTGGCCCCTGTGCAGGTGCTGGCATTGGTGGAGAGTGGGGAACGGCTGGCCATGCCTGATGGCTGCCCTGACTGGGCGTATGCAGCCATGCAACATTGTTGGCGCATGGCCCCCGACCAGAGGCCCCACTTCAGCGATCTGGCCACTCTGTTTGCTGCACATAGTGTCAGACACCTCTGTGCTGGATGCACTGAGCTGGCGCAATAAAGGGATGGTCCACACGGCAAGAAGAATGGCAGAAACAATTCTTTGTTTCTGTACTCGGTATATGGATACAGTCTGTTTCACTCCTTATGGCAGCATGCAGCCAGTTTTGGACATGGAAGTGCATCATGAAAAGAGCAGCACTTTTTATTTACTTTTCTATGATCTGTGCATATGCTGAGACCACAGGTGGCACTATTTGCAAGCATTTCCATTGTGACACACGTGGTACGCACAAACCAATTTGTTTCTCTCTTGCAGCAGTTGCACAAAAATGGGAAAACTTTGATTGCATGTAGTCTACAAAATGCAACACTTAAAAAATGTGAAAAGTTGGCTTAAAGCTTGGTATGTACTATGTTTACTACAAGACAGAAAACTGTGTGGCACCTTTCACTAGGCGCAATGTTAACGTTTTCATTAAGAGATTAGTCAGTGACGAAATTTAATGAAAGTTTGCTCTCTGGACATAGTATTTTCAACCTGGCACGATGCAATTAGCCGCCTGCGTGCATGCGGAAAGCATCACAGTTGATCTCTTTCACTTGGTTGAAGAATGGCTAGGCTATGCGGGCTAGGGAGAAAATATGGGAAACAAAGCAGACATTTGTAACCATTGCTTAAACCAGACTAATGTCAAGAAACAAAAGGTTGCAAAGCACCTCAAATTGAGCAAGTGTTGAGTAGAACAATATAAGAGGGTATGTCACTATAATTAAAGCAGGCTGCGGCTGTGTTCTTTTTTTTTTTTTTTTTCAGTATTTCTTCTGGCCATGTAAAGAGCACTGCATTTTTGCTGGTTTGCATAGGGAAAGGTATAAAATGAAATGAACAAAAATTTAAACGACATACATATGCATACGGTCTTGATAACTAGTTGCGTACACATAAAAGACAAACAGAAAAAAAAAGAGATGAAGAAGATAGAAAGAGCACAGCTATCAACTGGCTTTATTCATATTGCTGAGGCTTCGAATTCTAGACACGAGTCATCACCAATTGCCACTACAGCCTTGGAACAAGCAACACTAGGTTTTGTGCTCTACCTCGCAGTTGGCATTATGAGCGCATTGGCATTGGCATTATGAGCGAAAAATCATGCACGAGCATGGCGCTGGCAGGCAGTAGCTGGCAGCTGACATGGCCAGCGCACTGACTGGACATAGGCTTACCCAATGTTACGTTTGGCCGAAGCTGTCAACTTGGGCCTCTCTTTGCATATGGGAGGGCGATATCAGAATCGGCCTGCCAGCAGCTTTGCCTAGGCCATGCAGGCGTGTTCATACGGCTTAGTTAAAGCGGGGCTTTATTGTGGGCTGGTAACCTACTCTATCGCTCTATTGCATCATATCCTTAAAGCAGAGCTTAAGCCTCATGCCTGCAGCCACGATCGTGTCCGTCCGTCCGTAACGCTTTCCGGTCATGACGTCAAGACTAGTGATGACGTCACCAGGCGATTCACGCTTATACGAAGCTGACCCCGCCGAGCGTTTCATACAGGCGTCCTGTGCATCACCTTTCATTTGGCGCTTCCTCAAACGCCGCACCACACAGCATATAGAAGCAGACTCAGTACAGCAGGCATCAGCGGCATTTCAAATTGGTTTACAGGAAAAAAAAGGCGCAGTATCTGTCACAGTTCTCTGCGGACACCTTAACCGAGCCATAAAGGAAAGGAGGAAGTGAAGAAAAAGAGAAAGAGGCGCCGTAGGGGAGGGCTTCGGACCACCACGCAACAGATGCTTTTGCCTCATCACACTTTAGTGATCCATAGTGCCCCCTAGAATTTTTGCATACTTCTAGCATTTTAAGAGTTATCCATAACTAAACTATTGGATTAGTGTAAGATACATGTACAGTCTTTGTCAAAAATATATGGCCCAAGGAGTTCGCTTCTAAGCACTCTAAGCCCCTGAAAGCAATGATAGAATGTAGAGGTAAGCATAGAGAAGAATGGGGACCAGATTTGTTGTATACGAGATTTCGGACGGTGCAGATGTGTACCAAGCCCCGTTATGGGACTTAGAAGCAAAACCCTTGGGCCGTATATTTTTGACAAAGACTGTACCTACATGCTGCATATTATGTTAACCACTTTTTAATAAACCCCTCGCTAATGTTGCAAGAGACTCGAGGATATATGAAAATTAATAATGGCTCAGCTTTTATTAAAGTATCAAATGATGGTTGACAGTAAAGTGTGGTATAACAGCCTTTGAAGAAGCCACTAGACACCACCGCTGAAGCCATCAAATGGCCTTCAAGACTATTCCACTGAACTGCAGAACACACTGGCATTTTTGTCGTTTTGCATGGCAGTGCAAACCACTGGCAGTGATAACAGAATTGTTAGCCTGGCAAGCTTCACAGTTGAACATCATACAAAAGTTTTTGCAGAATACGTATATGAGAGTTATCACCTATCTGGGAAAAATTTGATAACAGCTGGCATCTCCATATTTCTTCCCTATTTTTCCCAGTGAGAAGACAATGTGAATGGTGCATGCATCGCAATCAACAGCTCTACCGGTGTCTCAAGACGTGTGTTGCTCCAATCTGTCATTTGGAGATGTTCTATCTCTGAGTCGTTACACCCGAGTGTTAAGTGTGCGAAATTTTTTGTTATCTGTGGCATGCAATTTGGCTAGCCATTAAATTTTCACGCAATGCTTTGGTTAATTGTGGGTCTGCGACACCTGGTTTCTCCTAGGGTACGAGTTTGTTGAGCAGTGACCAACCATTGCTTTAGGGGGAAGAATGCATCAAAGCTACATGCAGGAGCAGTGGCATTTCTGAGCTTAGTTAACATTGCACATGTACATATGTGATATCTGTGTGTTTGCTGTAACTACGTCTGGTGACTGTTTGTTTCAGAAATGAGTGCCACACTTTCAGTGTGCACTGCGACGGTCTAATTGCCTTCATTCACAATTGGCAATTGTGCATTTTACTTGCATCTATTACAAGTGGTCTCAACTGTAATGAAAACTTAGCGATTATTCATTTTACATGCATCCATTACAAGTAAGCTCAACTGTTTACATGCATCCATTACAAGTGAGCTCAACTGTAATGAAAACTTAGAAGCGGAAGAGGAGACCAAGGAGGTACTGCACAGTAGCAAGCCCCACTCCTTATAATTGTACATGCCCACTAAGCAGTATTTTTACGAGATGGGCTCAAGCAGGTCAAGCATAAAACACTCTTTAATGCTCATTGCAAATTTTGCAGTTTCATTTCCAAGGTAGCACTACATAAATATAACACTCTGTGAGTGGAAATAATTACATTAGTCTAGTACAATCTGATTTTACAAGTACTGGAAGTCAAGCATGAGACTGCAACCGAGGGGGTTCAATGCCATCGGTCAGTATACTTCACCCATCAATTTTACCAGCTGTTCATGTACTTTGCACGAATGATCAATTCTACATTATGCAATGGTGTATGCCACCACAGTATAGCAACAGGAAATCAAAGTTGTCTTTATAACACTTGGCCAGAATGCTGAACAGGGTAAAAAAGTGCTGTTGAGTTCCCTCCATGTTCTCCAAACTCTAGACTGCTTGGCTCCTATTTGTTGAGAAGCTAAAATATGAGATCCACTGGCAGAAACTAAATATGCTGTGTGGCTTGCGAGATGAAACGTACAAAGTTCTCCGAGAATACTGTTGTCAGTATTGCACATGTAGTTCACCAAAATGAGAACTTCTGCATGCTCATAGTAACCCTTGTAATCATCTAACATGATTAAGAAGTGAAAAATAAGTTACAGCTACCATTTTAAGGTCAATATATATCGCACTAAAAATCCCAGCCCGTTCGCCTTCTACCGTGAGACAAGAGACAGCATTGAAGTGCACAGGCTGCCAAGCCCACGTGGCCACATATGGCATTCTTGAGGGTGTCGCTCTCAGCCCTTTGTAGATACAGAAGTCCTCAATAACAGCAATGTGATGCTGAAGTCATTTGTCTTAGAATGTCTTGTCTATACTAGTTATCACTAATTTAAACATACAAATCTGTCCACCACAGTAATGACGTTGCACATTCAAGACCTCGTATCCCAGAAAGCCTGCATCTCTGAAATCAGCGTAAAAAATTGTATACATGAACCAAATTTGACTACATTTTATAGATGAGTAATGAAATATAGTTTTAATTGTTACTGATCATGTATCCTAGTACACAGCTGCTAATAATACAAGGCATTCTCAATACAGGCACACTGTTACACCTTAGCCTGATTGGCATGGTGTGCACCCAGCTTGAGCAGTGCTGTCTGTACAAGGTTTGACACGGCACCATCTCCACTGCACTGCACCAGAAGGGCTTCTTGAAGCACGGTGACAAGCTCCTCTCTCAGAGCAGATATTGTCATTCGCTGGGTTACATCAACAAGGAGCAACAGCTGTTGCCTCAAACATTGGCTAGGCAGTGAGGTCAGGCCAAACATCAGCATCACTAGAAGGTCCTGAAGGTCCTCCTCTGAAAAGTCCTTGGTGGCCTTCAGGCAATCCTAAAAGCAAGCAATGAATTTTGATGTTTTTCAGAACATTTTCACATTGCATAGTTGCTGCACCATGTAAGCAAGTTACATTTATTCCTTCCCTGTTTGATACACAAGATACTGTACAGCCAAAGTAAGAAAAGTAACCCTTCCTCCCCTAGCCTTGTTTCTTCATTTCTAGCTTCTTTCTATTCGCATCAAAAGTTATTGACAAGCTAAATTTTTGGTCTGGCTTCAGAGTTCGTTTCTGGAAATAACTTTTTTCTAATTTTGAACTCTATTTTCAGCCATTTTTGAAAGTTTGCTGAAACACCCTCTATACATGTATATATATTTATATAGAAAAACAAACTCACCAAAACAGTGTTGGCAAAACAGGTGAAAAGGTAGCTCCAGTTTCCAACAGCGAGGTAAGTTTTGCACCCAATGATGCACATTAAAAGTTGTTGCAAAAACACAACAGCAGACACATCTGGGCCCATATCAATACTTAATGCTGTCTTGAGCCGCACTGCTATTATTGGCCACTCCTCAGATGTGGCCCCTGCAAGCCACTGAAATTAAGAATAGCAGGTATTTGCATTAATTCAAACAAATCGAACATCGCAAAAGCGTAACAGAAAGCTGTTTCTGTTTCAGTCATAGCCAAAAAGAATAAAATAAGTTTCGTGAAACAAAAGCTCAACGGTATGAAGGATATTGATCTACATTCAATGAGCGAATTCATACAAGGAACTCTTGATGAAAGTTGTACACAATAATGACCACTTGTTGCAAGGCCATGGGGTATAGCTGGCAGCAAGGGATTGAAAAATTTATTCTTGTGCATTCGTGCCAGCAAACTGCCTAAAATGCCTGCATGAAAGATGAGACCTGCATGCTTCCATCTGCTGGTATTAGTACCAGGCACCTCGATCATGAAACAGCACCATAATAAACTGTTCCTCAGAAAACGCCTCCCATAAACTTACTACTTCCTATTGTACATATGCATCTAGTGAGCATGATCACACTTATGACTACTCCTCTTAACAAGGCAGAGCAAGGTGCACACAAAAGGCAGTGAAGGGAAATACAAGTATGTAGTGTTCTAGTGAATTTGTAGCAGCAGTGTGCTGCAAGACAAGCACACGCACACTGCACTGCGTTTTTCGTGAACCATGGAGCCGAGTACATACTCCCGATCCCTTTTCAACTGGCCTCACCCCATTGATTATCTTAACGAGAAGCATAACGAAACATAAGAAGACTGGAAGCAGCGTCTGTACATCATCGTCTACTTCTGTCTCTTTTCGTGTCTTTCCTATTTTACTGCCTAGACCAAACCCAAGAAAAGTAGAGATCAAATATGATTTCCAAAATGCTTCAGCAGCTCCACTGTGAGCTAAATACAACCATCAGAGAGGCGTGAAATTTGAAGAAGTTGTAGGGGACTTTTGGTACCCTAACATAGCCTTATTACTTCAACCTTTTAAATGTATGCATGCACGCAAGTTTCCGCGACTATGCACTTCCCACGCTCTTCTCGCACAAAAATTATGCGAAGGTAAGGGTTGAGGGTAAATAAAAGACGAGATGTCCGCCATTCAACTGTGGATCAAAACAAATGACCAATAAAAAGTTTGATGGCTGTGTGGCCACAAGCAGACCTTGGATGCCAGCAGAAAGGGGCAAGATTGGCTTTGTACAAAGAGTGCAAAAACATTATTGATTTGAATTTCTGCAACCTTTCAGGGGACACATGACTAAAGCTTCCAAGCCTAGTCGGGGGCCATATAAGTGGAGATACAGCAAATAAAAAGGCATATATTTGTTCCAAATTTTAGATTTCACAATTCATTGTTGTTTTTTTCAGCCCTCAGTTCTTCACCTATGTTGCAACGAAAGGTTATAGCAAAATATGCAGTACAAATCTTGAAATAATTCTTTTTTCTTATGCATGGTCCTCGAAAATTCGGAGTGAATCACACTTCTGATGGTAATACCAACAAACCACAAATTTTGCATATTGCCGACTATGGAGCACTACTATCTTTGTAGCACCACGAAGAGCAGAGATCACAAGACCACATGGTCTCAATGCCACGTTTCTCTGACCATGAGCAAAGCAAAAGCAGGCGATGTGATAAACAAGAGAAAAATAAAAAAGAGATAGTCTTAAGGTTGATTTCCCCAGCTTTCATTCTTAATGCAGTCGCCCTAATTCATCCCAGTAGCATTTCATGACTAACGAAAGTAGAATGATTCTGCTTATTGTATGTGACTACTAAAAGATTAAAGAGTGCAATAAAGCCCTAATTTCTCTATGCCTTTAACAGGTTTTAAAATCAATTTTTTTAAAATTGCTGTTGTAAATATGTATGATAAATTTTAACCTTTCAAAGTTATGCAGTGTGCTAAAAAGAAACTAATACCTTATTGCACGCAACAGACCTCTGACAATGTGCAGACATCAAAGACTTGTTTGCTTCCTCTTTAAGAAAGTGCAGAGAATGTTGGCAAAACATTATAACACTGTGTGAAAGCGGTGCTTCAGAGGTGTTTCTCTTCTGTCACCTAGCTTTGTGTAGTTTGCTGAAATGAGATACACATTTTTCACCAATTAAACCTCTTCTTTTAATGATAGGCTGCGGTACTGCCAACACGTTGCTATGCAGCTGCTATGTAGCTGCTATGCATAACATGTTGCTACGCAGCTGTTGACCAATCACAGCTGCTCCACAAGCAAGACAAGATTTTTGTCAGGGTAGTAACCTCTGGATTAGTGCTCTAGCACTAACATTTAGCACCCCAAGGGTGACTTTATGGGGGTGTTCAATGCATTTGCTCAACAAATGTATGACTTGGCTTAAAATGAAATGCAGTTCCCAAATCAGCATAAAATGTTACATAACTGTGTCATATTTGGTGACATTTCATGCACAAATAATAAAAATAGTTTTAATTGCCGCATCTTCCCCCTTCAACGACAATCACAGTATCAAAAGTGGCTCACCATGTGAATCCAATCATTAAGCACTATGTCATGAAAAATAAGCATCCTTAACATTAGTATATATTCCGGCAATCTCACATACATGCCAAAGGTTTGTTAATCAGTATATACAGGTGTATGATGCAGCTACTTTGGTGAGAAGCAACCCACCACATTGATATAGACGTTTTGAGTGTTGCCTGCCCTTGAAAGAGCCAGAGTAAGGTGAAAATTCAGCATCGTCCGGGTTAAACAGTGTATTTGGCAACATTTGGCCCAACATAAGTGTCATGTCTTGTGCCTTGACAAATGCAGAGCATTGACCTTTAATCATGCGATTCCTTCTAATACACCCACTTTTGCAATGCTCACTAGATTTTTACTGCTTACACAGACAGCTAGGAAAAGCAAAACACAAAAATAGTGAAAAGCGTGTTGTAGTAGTCGGGTCTAACACCTCCAACAAAACGCCATCTACCAATGAAAAATGACTCAGCCATCATATTGACAGCGATGCTGAGCCTGTTCTAGGCATTGTTTCAGGACATTTCTTCAGTCAATTGAGTTTGCAATTTTCCACCTTGTTTAATTATGGGAGCACATGAACAGCCAGCAGCAATGATACTGTCTTATATTCCTATCAAGAGTCCAAGTGCACACACAAAAAGCAGATTAACATTGCCAAGACAACTAACCAGATGAAGCAGAATTACAGCTGCGACTTGCTGACAGTGTGTGTGGGACAGCAAATGCACCTATACGATTGAGATTTCTTCGCATATTGTCCGCAGAATAAGAAGCTAAGAAGTTGGTTTTTACCCTGGCTTTCAGAAAGAGAACTAAGGGTATCAGTGGCTCTTAATGTTCTACTTAATATGCTCTGTATGAAGGGAACAGATGATAGTAGAAGGAAATTATGTGGAAGTGTAGTGTTAAGACTAATGTTGCAGAACATTTGGCACACATCAGCACAAGAGTGTTGTCAACTAAGTCCTACCTACCAAATCGTCAAGTTACTTTGCAAAACAAGCACCTATCATGTAGAGTTACACACAGCTCGCAACGAACACAAAAGTAGAAATGAAGTGTCGCTTACAAGGCAGAAATATGGCATCAACAGGTCACACAGGGAGGACTGAGGAAATTGAGTAGCAATACGTTCACATTCATTTCTCCACTGCTCAGCATTGAGCAGCACCAGTCCTTCACTGCAGCTGTGAGCAGTCACTGCACCTGTTTGGGCAGTAACAACATCATAATAAAAAAAAATCTGCTGTGAAACAAAGTACATAAGAATAAGTGCACATATGCATGCAAATGCACACACTCTCTCTCACTCACATAAACACAAAAAAAACCACAACGGCTATGCAAGTTAGTCTGCAGAAGTTCATGTAGCATGAGTGTCAGGCATGCACTGTTATGTGCCTTAAACTGATTCACAGCAGCTGAAGCTATGCTCTGGCTAGGGCAAAGCTTTTGGAAAAGTTTAACTAATGGAACTAATGGCAAAAAAAAAGGATCTATGGCAACGCATATGATGTGCAGTAGCTCGCTTCCCATTGTGCTGTTTCAGTTAATGATTTTGCAATTTATGGCTGTGCATAAATTATAAAACTCGATTTATGTGCCTTTCACAGGTGGCTTGGAGCTCAAGTGCAGGCACCTAAGAGGTTCGCATGTGCCAAAGCCTTCTGGAGACAGAGAAGGTGTCTGCACTTCTCCTGGATTGTCAATGAACATAGCACGCGTTACAGTACCATGCCATAAACTTATGCCACAAGGTGCAAGACGCGACAGCCATGAGGGGTGGACATAACATTAGCACCTCGTAAACTAGGTCAAACAAACACAGTGTCAAAAAAAATATATATATTTTCTCTGTTGCGCAGTGATGCTGCATGTCAAAATTTATTTTCAGTGTGGCAGCAGACTATCTCTGTTTCTATTTTCATATCACTAGCTACAGGAGCAATGAACAAAAATTTTTGGAAGCAGCATTCATAAGCAGCGCAATGTAGGAGAGTATGTGTCAAAGATGCGTTCATCTGAACTAGTTCCCAGAGACTTTCACTGTGTGCATGTGTGGTCCCACTGTACAGACTTTTCTAGCTCCTGCTTCCATCAGCCACATCTAACGTACACAAGGCTTTTTGCCTTTAATTCAATTCCATAATTAGTAGATGGAAAAGGAGACACTGATAACCTCTACTGTTATTGCACTCCTTCCCAAATGGGACTTGCATGGCTTTTTGTAATAGCACCTGCACCAAGATCATAAGGCTCTTATTTGAAAATGTTTATTTACGTCGCTCAAGAGTAGATTTTCTTGTCCTAACAAATAATGCCATGAAAAGCAAGCACACTGAGCATCAAGAAGGCCACGCTTATGCAAAACTATTACAACCTAATGTGCACTGACATCATACAGTACACGGGCATCTTGCATTTTGCCTGGAATCAAACCCAGGTTGCACGGTCAGTAGTTTGGCACTGTAACCACTCAGCCACCACGGCATGGCAATAGTAATTTGAAAATTTTCTGTGGCCCTGTAATTTCTGATGTAAATTTGACGAGATAAATCAAAGTGGTACCCTGCACCAACCCGTTTCATTCGAAGGTTTTGAGTACTAAGCAGGAATTCCTAAACCCGATTCTGCTTCAAGCCAATTAAGCAACAGCCCATCAGAGCCACCAAGTGGCACTACAAATCGATGTCAATTCTTGATATGTTGTAGAGCCTATGCCCCAGAGGTTGCAGCCCAAAAAACAAAATGGCAGAGGTTAGCCCTACTTAAACCTGGTTATAACGAACGAAAGCACCTGCTGCAGTGTCTGTGTGCCGTCTCCGAGATATCAGTTGGAGAGGCTACTGTCTTGGAAGCTGATATACATGCCCAGGTGAGACCAAGAGGCATGAGGTGCAGCCAGTTTACGGACACACAAATGTTCTACCATGTTAGAGACAATTTCGCAAGGCTCTGAACCTCCGGATTAGTGCTTTTGGACTAAAAACACTGTTGTACAGCTTGCGTACCGTTCAAGCGCAACCCTGCAGAGAAGGAATGTGCTTCGCTGCAATGCAGCCATGGATAGCAATTTCAAAATAACGTGCTTTCAGTGCTTCGAACTGGAGGCAGTGATGCACCTAACTATCGCTCTTCTCCTGCCTGGCTGTAGTTGAGGCAGCGTATAGCGGACGCACTGGCATTGAAGCATCTCCCACCCATAGCAGTGGCAGTGCGTATCCCGAGATGCAACCATATCAGCGGCGTGTTGACTGCCGGCTATATTGGCTTGTGCCATTTCTTTTAATGGTGCGCCATGGCTACAGTGCTTGGTTACCGGCATCTCGATTATTTTAAATACAGTTATATAACCTTTTCTTCAGAAAAGTGACCATCCAAAAATTTGCCAATCTACCTGCTGGGTGTAAAACTAGGATTGGACGAGTGGCAGGTAGTACACACCCCAAGGTGATGCTCATTCTTGACAGGATGCATGGGACTCAATGCATCAAAAAATGCAATTAATTCCTATGCAAATGGGCTACCCTAGAGAAAATTCAAATTGTGTGCTGTTTGCCCAGCTTGTTCATGCTGTCGGTCGCTCCCTCAGACTAGTGGTAGGTGGCGCAAGAGCAACTTCTGATAATCTCAGCGAAGTGCGCACACAGTGAAATCTGGAAGTGCATGGCATGCAGACTTGCCACAAGCCAGTCGGGCTGTACACAAGTGTAAAGGGCAGGGTGGAGCATTGTTTCGCTTTTGATCTTTGCAGGCATTGCAATGTGTTTACAATTTATCACTTTAAATTGTGCGCACCACGATGCCATCCCATAGGAAACGACAAAATAAAGTGTGGTGACAGAATGAAGTGAATGGCATGCACGGCACATTCTTGCAATAAAGCTTTTTGCCTGTGCAAGGCTTGATGTTGTGATTAATTCCAAAACCCAGTTAATTTGAACATCCCTCACAGCCTCTATAACTTTGCATTAACAAGGTTTTACTGCACTGTGAAAAAAAAAAAGCATTTGCCTATGATATCTTGTTTTACTTTTATGAATAGATAGTTAACAATCGAAGGCATTTTTTTCCACATTACATTCCATTCATATTGAAAAACTTCAATAGTCGCACAACCCTACTACCCGCCACTGCACACGGTCATGCAGCGTTTAACAACTGGCTGGTCAAAATTTATCAGATATTAAAGGGATATTGAAAACAAACTGAAGTTGGCCTGTATCGTTAGGGTACCCATTCTGATCACAACTGGAAATGGAGTTTTTATAAGCTAGAAAAAAGTTCAATAATTTAACTCAAATGTCAACATCAGTGGCCAATTTCACAAGCAAAATGCACGCGTCAACAATAGTTCGGCACTAATGCACCATTATTTCAAAATGGTAGCAACCCGTCCTTTTTGGTAAAGATGCCACAAGTTTGAATCAACTACCAGAGAGAGCTTTAAATCCAATTTCCTTGGAAATAAATTCACCTTCTGCTGCTGGACAGGCAGAGAATCAAATGTTTACCCAGAACAATAAGTGGATGGAGTTGTCCTTTCTATGCCTTGAAGTGAGAGTGCGGCTGTAGACTGCACACAGCACCTGCCTAGAAATGTTGAGCCAGACTGACATACTGCCACTTGAGATGGTAATTCAAAATGAGCATACAACCTTTTACCGTATTTTCCAAAGTAATGAATGAAAATTCTACTTAACTGTGTGAAAGCATTCTCTAAAGTTTAACATCTGAGAAAGTACTCGTAGAAACTGCACAAGCATCTCTCAAAATACACATGAAAGCACACATGAAGCATGAAAAATAAATATGCTGCCTCACCAAAGGCTTCACATTCAGGTTTCTGCTTCTCAAAAAAGCATTTTATTGCTGTGCAGCTCAGGCCAACGCCACACATCAGGCTAACCTCTTGGGTGGTCCAGCTGTCATCTACCAAGAGAAAGTGTGAATTTCAGAAGAAACACTCACTTTTGCTCTATGCTTGAAAACACTTGAATGACTTAATAACCTCACTCACAAAGCAAATTCCTTTAGGTTGTTATGCTAGTGAAATAGAGAAGCAGCTGTGACGGCCTCTTGCATTCTCGACGACAACTGCCATAGAGTGTTTGACACCTTCATGACTTATCATGCACAGGCTGTTTCATGCTCAGAGGAAAACCGAAAATACATTGCCGCTGCACATTGAGGATCACTACCGCCAAAGGCCAGCAAGAATGGGTGGCACCAGGCGCATGTGTGAAAAGAGCAACCTGGCATGCTTGTTCCACATGCACCTTTGCCACCAATTTTCCCCTGCTGTTGACAGCAGCATTTCAAGAGTGAAACATAACAGTTAAAGGTGCCTGGCGGGTTACATGCACTTACATCGTACAGCACGCAAGTGCCTTCAACATTTCACCTCCACTCGCATGCCGGAGTTTCATCTGCGTGGCAGTGTATACTGCTTCCAAAGCCAATTTTTACAAATGTCAACCCATGATGAAAAAAGCAAACATAAAGTGCTTGCAAAAACTTATGGCTAAGACAAAAAATAAACTTTAATAATACCAGCTCTGAGCCAGTTGGTGCTGATAAATAGTGATCAACAGTGCTTAGACACATGGAAAACAATATTGAACCCATTTCAGTGCCTGTGTCGTCGTGTCTGTATTGTCGTCCACATGTCTAAGCTCTGTCGATCATTATAAAATAACTTTGCGTGCCTCAGCAACCCCAAAACATATTTACCTAAATCTATGTAGGCTTGCAAGAAATGCAGCACCTTCTCTTTCCTTGCACCATTGAGTTCTGAACAAGCCTTGTCAAGCATTTGAACCAGCATTTGAGCCATGGGAACAATATAGCGCTTGGACATCTTTGATGCAATGGTCTGAAATGCAACAAGCATGTATTGCCCAAAAAATGTCACAATACATAGTCACACACACAAGCTAAAGCTCCATGTGTTCAGCCTAGATAAGCGGTGAGAGCAACCAAACTTATCTTGCCTGTTCAATTCTGCCAATTTGATCAGTACTAAGAAACAGCTTGTCAGCACGCTTGCAGCCATTTCTAGATGTGTAACTGACTCTCTCCTGTGTATGGCTGAAAAACTACACTGCAGTTTCAGGTTTAGTCTTGTATCTACTGCTAGGAAGCTCTCCTTTCTTAACCTCTCATGAAAGCTCTCAGCTTAATTCAATTGCGCTAAGCAAGATTGCCTTGTTTCATGCAGTATTCGAAAATGGCCATTATATTTCAACATTACAGCGACAATTGCTGGAATCTTTAACAAAAAGGATAATGATAAGTGTAGACACAGCAGCTGTTCAGTAGCTCTGTGATGTCAATGTCCAGGACAGGCTACATTGCTTGGCTCATGGCAAGCTCGAGCACAATTTTCATGTGAAAGAGAAGCATCCAAACTGGTAACTATGCTATGAAATGTGCAAAGTTGAACATAAATGTAGCTTTATTTAATTGTCTGTGCAGTATGTGTGTGTGCTTTGAAATGCATTCATGGACTTCTTCGGAAGATTTTAAACCAAGGGTTTTACAAATTTTTCGTACCAAATCTATTTTGTAGTTTGTTACTACTCCCAATTTTGGCTTCATAAGTTAACATTTTCTTTTAAACATTTTTGGGATACCACAAATTTTCTAACCAAAAGGTTACTTTTATATGCCCCAATTATTCTGCTTTCTTCCTGAAATCCTCACACAAGACAGTTTCTTCAAAGGTCTGGCACCCTACAATAAACCAAAATGTGTTAATTTATGGCTAAATAAATTTTTGAGTACACCACTGTGAGCCTGCCCTCTTTCCTCTGCAAACGAGAGAGTTAACAATGCCAATGTTTCCTGTATAAGTTTTTACACCATTCTAAACATTTAAAATACATAACCAAAACACCACTGCAGAATTTATTCAATTCTTATTGCGTTCAAATAAATTTTACATGGCAGACATTTTTTTAAGTGCAATGCAGGTGTAAAGCTCAAGGAAGCACAAATGCACTTACATCTTGTCACAGGCTAAAAAATAGCGACTTGTTCTTACCATGAAGACACGAACAGGAAAGAAGTCTTCTGCATGTGGATCACTGGCGCCAGCCAACTCAATGTAGTGTACAATATGAACTAGCAGCCAATCGCAATCCACAATGTTGCTGCACTTCACCAGTTCTTCAATCAAATGCACATAATTGTTATGATGCTTTGATGTCATGGTGTCAAGAAGGTTTTCAAATACTTCCAAAAGAAAGCTTCCAAGCATGCTTTGTTCAACTTCAGGAGACTTTTGATATTGGCAAACAACTCGAAGGTGCACTAGAAGCTGTAAAGAATGTGGCAGGTGTCATCAGGCGTGTGAAGGTCAGCAATGAATTCAAGACTTGTAAAGTGAGCTTCCACAGTTAATTACATTACATTATTACATTATATTGGGTTGGGTGTAACAGTACATAAGCAATAAGGCTACCATGCATCAAGCACAAGGCTAAATCAAGTATATTACAAATTAAAACTTATTAAACAAGCTTATTATATAAGCTCTTCTTACACCAACTTGGGTTACTTCAAATGAGATACTTCATATACCAAAAGCTAAGTATGAGACCCTCCTAAACAGTCGTGAAGAAGATTTCACAAACATTTGGAAATGCTGCCCTGAAATGGAGGCTTCGGAGACTAAGTCTGGGGGAACTGTGGAAACTTTCCTAGCTAATCCAATGTCTGCTTCACAGAAACATCTGAAATCACATATCAGCTGTATTTAAAAAGCAGTAGCAACAAACAACGATCAGAATTGTAATATTTTGAAAACTGCTCCCCCTCCATCCTCTCCACCCTCCGCAAAAAAAAAAAGTGTCATACAGTTAGCTTTTCGTGGCATTTATTGGTATTAGTAGCTTTTATCTGCACCTACTCACAAAAAGATATGTAGTGCCTAAAATGGCTCTGGCTTCAAGTTTCCTGTAAATCCTTGAGCACCATAGAGTACTCCTTAAAACGACTGAAATAATCAACTCAGTGCCTGTGGCACAAAATGGCTTTATTGCTGTCTCCAAATCCATGCCCATACTGCTATCAACTGCAGCATACTTTACAAGCAACATCTTTAGTTTCCCTTTACGAGCTTCCTTTTTCTTGAATGCTTTTTTTGACTGCGTCACAAGAAAACCAATCAAACCCTGCCCTGTAGGCACGCACATTTAGGAAATTACCCTAAAGCTCTGCTTGTAAGGACTCTGCTTATGTCCAGGGTTAGCTATGACTAGACTCACCTGTGCAACTGTAGTGGTACATCCATCAGTAACAGCTAAGTCAACAAGGCCTTCAATGACTTCCAAGGGAGACTCCATGCATAAGCTGGCAAAATCACTACATACTTGCTCAGCGCTCTTGTTATTTTTCATGAAAGGAAAAATGCCATAGCTTTAGTTAGCAATTCTGACAAAACTACACAAAAAACGCAGTTTTCTTTTCAATGAAAAAAGCACGTGAACAAATGTAAAACTTATGCCATACCAGACATGGTGGTTAATATATGTGTTTGTGTGTACATAAAAAGGAACCCACATGCAATCAACAACCAGAAATAACAGAAGAGTTATTCAGAGATAATGAATGTTGTATGACAGTATTTACCAAATGTATCACCTCAGAGTAAGACACAGTAAATGCTCATGCAAGTCGTCAGACATTCATAAATTCGGATATTCGCGGATTCACTCCAGTTAATTCAGATGGGCGATCACGTCTAGGTACTGTGCATGTAGCCAGAAATCACTGAAATAGACTTCCCTGAAGATGAACTGCATGGAAGAGCGGTGCCCGGGCATTTGACACGCACTTTGTGTGTGCTGTGGCAAGCACGACGACGACTGAAGTTTTCAAAATATAGCTCAGCCACATAGCTTCAATTTCATTTTCCTTAACTTCACGCACTATCTTGTGGCTGCACGTAGGCCAGTCGCATCGTTTCAGACGCCGCTTGCAGCGTCACTGTTCATTGGACTGACGTCACTCTGTTCAAAAACCTATGTATATGTTTCTCACATGCACCCACATACTGCTGCCAGTACGCTAGAACCGCTGAAACTGTACACTGAACACATGCAGTTACACCACATTACGCGCTTCACTGCGTGAAATGTGCAGTAAAGCATTTTCGAAACATGATGGGGCTGTTTTGTAAGCAGGCACTTCTACTGCATTGTGCTGCGAAAGGGGTAGCCACGGGTAGCGGAGGCCTTTACAATTTTGGAGCACTTCTTCAATGTTCCCAAAATTGTGTTCAAACAAGGAAAAATCGCCATTCTCACTTGGGTTTTGTTTCAAATGGAGACAACCATCACACGAGTGTTTAATAGATGAAATTACTGAAGTGCAAATAGTTTTCGGTAGTTTTTTTAGGCCTATTCGATAATTCGAACTTTCGGTTGATTAAAGCTTTTTCTTGTCCCTTAAAGGCCAAATTAATGAGAGTCTACTGTACAGCTCTATAATAACTGCCTCTTACATACTTTTACTGCTCACAGCAATAAATCCAAGCTGAAACTTTATAATCCATAGTAGCATCACAATTTGAACACTTCACTATTTTTTTTTATTTTTGTTTTGTTATAGCAGCAGCTCTTGAATCTCTCTCCTCCAATTACTTCCACTAAACATCCATGTTACCAATGGTTACCCATTGTAGTGAAAAGAGCATCACCTCTGAATTGTGTCCGAAGTCAGCATCGCAAATAAGGTTCAGTTTTTCAGTAAGTCGGCTTTCAAAGTCAATTAACTTCAGGCCACTGAAGCTGTCTGAATGCAAAATGTAAAACAGCATTGCTTCTTGCAACTTTGGAGGTGCTGCGCTGCAGGTCTTGTGAACAAGCTGCAAAAAGTATACATAAAAGAGTAAACTTGTGACCAAATAACACAGAACTGATGCCTGCCTTTGCATGGAGCTCTTAGTTCTTTAGCACAACAGTTGCTGCACTTATTTTATGGCCAGGATGCATGCAAACATGCAATGTACGCAAATGCACAACTCAAACTAAAGTAATGCTACAATCTAAACCTTTCAATGCTCTTTGCAGAACAGAGACAGGAAAAGAATTAATTTTTTAATGAAATAGCATTATAAGTCTCATTATGAAAAAAGCCAGTGGCTTTTAAGCCTGAGAGACGGTCATAAAAATCTCGATGATTACAATAAGAATGAATGTTATCATCAAGCGTATAACACACAGCACGCTGAGTATCCACAACACATCAGTGGATGCATGCAGACCCATCTGCAACTGAGAACCACCACTTTAGACAATATTATATTATCGTTTTGTATATACCAGCCGCTGGCTAACCTCCATGTAGTATACCAGTTTTCCTGCCATTGTTATCGAAATTGTGATTCGATTATTCTTCGTACCTCCATTTTTATGCTTTAAAACCAAGGTTTTTGCAAATACTGCTTCTGCATTCATGCACCTAAGCAGCCTTAAGTGTTTCTGCCCAGTTTGAGATCAAATTTTGTATTGTGCAGTCCAAATTATCAATGCATTTACATAGTATTAGCTGCCAGAAGCACGCAGTGTACACAGCAAGAAGACTTACTAAAAGAAAAGAAGTAAATCTTAGTGAAACAATTTTAAATTTTAGAGGTCATACTGCTAGTACGGAACGTTATGCAGTGATGCCCAGTCACTGCATGCAACAGAGTACCTATGTATGAATAAAGTTTGTTTGTTAACCAAATTTCTCAGAGTTAGTCACACCCTGTCTTTAATTTCTCAACAATTTAAATAGTTTCTCATATTTTTATGATGAAAGAAATACTGATGGTAAGCTGCTAGAGGTTTAGAATTTTTATTTCACAATTTCAAGGTTTGGGTATATATAAGATTCATAGCCTCCCAAGTTCTGTAGCCGTAATGCATCATGCAATATTTTGTTAGAGCCTCATTCAAGAGAAGTACAAATCTAGCACATCAAGATGAAGATTCAACAAAAAGATCACACAGAATTAACAAGTTTCACGAAAATTTCATGCAGTACCTTCTTCACACAGTCATTTTCAGCTTCACACAGGGCAACTTTGCACAGACGAGGAAATAGCTCTGGGTGACTCAACAGGCTTAAATGGCTGGTCAGTTTATCCCAGCTCCTGGGGGGAAAATTATAATGCAAATATAAACTTCAAAGGCACAATACTCTTAAAATAATATTTGAATACTAATTCTGCTACATACACGTTTCTCAATTTTGGAGCTCTTTAGATCACAACAGTGAAAGCCCTAGAGTCCAAAGGCATGGTTTAATTAGTGTTTAAATTGACTTGTTCTGCAAACTACAACCAAATTACAAATTCATTTTAGCCTTCCATGAACTTTATGTTCTTTTGAAGTTCAGCATAATATAACTGTCACGATATTCGAGATTAACCAACATGATGGAAGCTATTAGCAATATTCATTTCTAGCTTAAATACATTTTTGAATGCTTTTCAAGTGCACTTACCATTGATGTCTGTGATGGGTTTCATGTCTCAAAATCCAGACAACGAATTCTAGTATTGGGAGAGAATATACCAATATTAAGAGGTCTGTATAAGAACATTTTAAAATTATTCAACTGCAACTGTCATAGTATACTCCAGGAGCGGCCAAATTGCGGCTCCTGACAGGCCCATGTGTGGCTCGCGACACTCTGCCATCTATACCCCATTCCCTACTCTACATAACTGCCTCTAAAGACAGCTTCCTTTCTGAATTTTATGTCTGGATCCACTATGAGGTACTTTTCTCAAGAATAAAAGGAGTGAAGTCAAAACAGCTGAAGAAAAAGAAAACAAAATCCAAGCTGCCCTTTTACTGCAGCTCATAGCAAAAATATTATTTTCTTATGGTTCTTTGCATGCGATTGTCTGGCCACTTTTAGCAAGTACTCTTGTATTTCAAATAGTAAGCATTTTTGATCATGTGTAAGCAGTAATATATGGCTGGGAGGTATACACATGCAAAACATTGACACAAGTTAACCCAAAAACAGTACTCTCCAGCTACAAAAAAAAAAAAAAAAAAAAAAAAAAAAAGAGAAAGAAAGAAAGAAAGAGAGAAAGAAAGAGAAAGAAAGAAAGAAAGAAAGAAAGAAAGAAAGAAAGAAAGAAAGAAAGAAAGAAAGAAAGAAAGAAAGAAAGAAAGAAAGAAAGAAAGAAAGAAAGAAAGAAAGAAAGAAAGGAGCAAGTAAATGGAATGTTAAATAATCCACTCACGGAAAGACCAATGCACTGGCTGAAAAAGTAGAAAGCAGGATGTATGTATAAAGAAAAGAACTATAGCTCGGCCTGAGCTTTGATCCTACGGCTAACTGACAAAAGCAACAATCTGTGCCTACCAACGCCCAATAACGAGGAAACTGAAACACAAGTACAAAACAAAATTTCAGTCAAGTTTAAGACTCACTTAACAGACACAAAAGCTACTAAATTTAAATAAAATATTGTCATTAGCAGCAAATGAACAGAGACTTTACACATGCATTACACGCATTACTTTCATTTTCCACCATCCTGCAATATGCATGGCATTACTGCAGCATTTTACATCTATAATATGTTCAAGGATCCAGCAGTATCCAAATATGCAGTAGAGAAATTGGCTGTTTTCTGCCTCTGCAAATAAGTATTGCAGCATTTACTTTAGCTCCACAAAAAATGTCATTCCCACAAGACTCAAGAATGCCCTATAAACCTACAGAAACTTCCATATTTGGCAAATTAATTCTGAGCTCCAGTCAACTAATATGTCAGACGAGGGCTTAAATACAACTTATTTAACAATGCATATCATAAAGAGCATCTCAGTTCTCTATTCTTCCCTGCTTGATAATTTTTTGCATAACATATCAATGCAGTATCACTAAAGGCTCCATTCTCCAGAAAGTCTGGTGTTGCTGGCACTGAGAACGAAAAACAATGAGCATGACTTTGCAGGTAGCAGTTGGCAGGTGACATGGCTAGGCACTGATTGTTCGGTAGGTTGAGTGAGGTCACCAGACCATGACATAGTTCAGTTGGCAGGAGCGACTAATTATTCTTGTTTATGATGCGTAAGGTCAATCCTGTATATCGATCCACACACAGTTCTCGCCTACGACCGCTAAATAATTTATAACTGAATTTCCTTTTCTCATCATTTTCAGTTTTGATGGCCGTGAGATGGCTGTGATGTCACAATCATGTCTTGATGTGCGTCATGAAAAAAAAAAAAAAAAGCGATATAATTGCTCATTCTTCGCTTGCAGTGATTCCTGTTGAGGCAGGCTGGCTTCATCATAGTAGTGAATTTAAATGACAAAGTAATGATTATATCGCTGTATTTTCATCACTCGCGTGACCTAGGCTTGACTGTGACATCACAGCCATCGCTCGGCTGTTGAAACCGAAATCGAAACAGATGAGAAAAGAAATTCGATTATAAATTATTCAGCAGTCGTAGGTGAATGTGACGTGATTCGTGTACAGTAATGTCCTAAGCTTCATTACAAATGATAAAATATGAACTCAAAAATTAGGTGTCCATAGTCCTTTAACATTATATGTACGGCTGGCAGTCTTTAGCATAATGTAGTAGCTTACAACTGTATGCTAATGAATATGAGCAAGGTAATACAGGCAAAAATAAGGTTTTGGTTCAGTTTGGCTTGATTCGGGTTATAGCATTTAACATCCCAACGCAACTCAGGCTATGAGGGATACCGTAGTGGAAAGCTCTGGATACTTTGAGCACCTGGAAATCCTTAACATGCACTGACGTCACACACTACACAGATGCCTTGCTTTTCGCCTCTATCAAAAAGCAGCCACTGCAGCTAGAACTGAACCCCAGTCCTTGGGTTCAGCAGTCAAGCACGATAACTACTAGCGACCGTGGTGGGGTCAAAAATTAAAGGATTAGTGATTAAGAGTAAAGTGAATGCACACAAATGAGAATCTGCATGGGAAGTCACAGAGAAGAACCATTAATGCAGTCATGTCATACTTTTAAAAAAAGAGCACAAGTACCCCCCATTTATTTGTTCATGTTTTATAGTGATGCCACCCTGCTATTGAATACACTAGGCTTGAGAGAACTTCTTGTTGGGCTAGTTGGTGTCTATTCATTATAAGTTAAAGGCCCCAAAACAACACGCACACACACAAAAAAAGAACAACGGGACAGAGCACCTCCCGGACAGAGGCGCTCTGTCCCGTTCTTCTTTTCTTGTGTGTGTGCGTGTTGTTTTGCCGCCTTTAACACTAGGCTTGGTAGCTTAATAAATCGAAGTCACACTAACAGCAGCCCCTGCTATCCATAAACTACTCCAAATAGCAGTTTCTCTCTTGTGATCAATGAGCTGTATAACAAAAAAGCTAAAGAAATTCAACCATCCATACGCCAATCATCAATAGTGAGAAAATGACATGATAGCTTACCTGAACTAAGTGAGGCGTTTTGTTGCCTGAGAAAGGTTTCAATATCACTGATGAGTGCCTCTTCATTGTGTTCAGGAGGCATATTAACTTCTTCAATGACCCATCTCTCAATCAGAGCTGTCAGGCAAGCTAAAAGAGGGCTCTGAGTTTCAAGCTCTTGGTTTATGCTTTTAACGCAGTTCAGTAAACACTGCAACCGTTCAACCAAATGCCACAAATCTTCTGGAATGCCCTTCTTCAACATGAATTCGTTCTTACTTCCACGAACTAAGTTTGCTACACAGAATCCATGGGTACTGCAAAGAGCATGCTTGGCCTTCTGCTCTTGGATAAGTCCTTCTCCACAGCAAAACGCAAGTGCTTTTGTCACTTCCTTGAAGAGCAAGCTATGAGCACGACTCAGCAGATGGCAAATGTCAGGCCATGAAAGACTGTTTGCAACATGACAGCAGCACAATGACACTACATAAAAATCTTGCGGCGCTGTTTTCCCCAGGTCGTCATAATTAGCTACCCAAAGATCGGGATCGAAAAGGCTAAACTCTGTTGGTTCAAAGATGCTTTGCGTAAAATCGAGAACTACATTCATTAGTGACAATGACCAATCTGCAAATTCAGAGTCAGAAAGGCTGCTGTTCTCAGAGAGGCATACGAGGCTCTGAACATAACAATCGAGAAGGCATTCCGCTGTTGGCGAAGCTCCATCTGATGAAGGCAATACTTGTATTTCAGAGAAAGCAGAGAGTGTTTCATCATGGCTCGTGTCGAATCCTGTCAAAAAGCAAAAATTCTAAAGTCAAACAAACAATGCCAAGCAAGTAGATGTAAACAAATGCACAAAACCGAACGAGCAAAAATGTTTGCTGTAAGCATCTGTACGCAAGTAAGAAGATTAGGTTAATAAAGACTGTTTCCATGATTACAATTAAGACAGGCATTTTAAGGAAACAAGGTTACAGGATTAAAAAAAAAAAGGAAAACGAAATGCTGTGTCCAAATCTGGGCCTGCATTTTTAACTTTCAATTCAAAAGGGACTGATTTCCTGAAGTGTGCACCAAGTAGCTAGAGCGACTAAGGTCACTTGCAACCTTGAAGGTGCCCTATTATAGAAAGAAGTGCTGGGTCATTTAATGCTACGAAGTTGTAGTCGGGGATTACGATAACACCCAACTTGCATGAAAGTAAATGATGCCCAAAGAGCTGCTTCTTCTGGCTAATAACAATAAATTATCTTAATTGAGTGCAATTTTCATGGGAAAAATTTTTTTAAATCCTCTCTTTTCCACAAGCTAAGGAAATGACAGCACCGGTTGTGCTCAATGCTCTATGGGAATGCCTACTCTTAAAATCAAGTTCCATGACCCCACATGGCACATCCTTGAGGTTGTCCATTTTCCAGCTCACACGACCCTATGACCCAGGCCAGCCTGAATAAACATGCAGTCTTCAGTTGCAACATACAACAGCGACAACATTTGCCGCACGGAAATTCCCATCTACAAACACCTCTGTAAGAGTGGTTTTGCACAAGAGAACCGTTATTCAGCTTACTAACATAAGGAAAAATGACAAGTACACCCAAACTTCTTGTCGCATCTGAACCAACACAATTACTTCTGCTAATCCAAACAATCAGTGCATACTGCCATGATTGATCAATGACTGAAGGCATCATAGGCTAAATATGGGCTCAAATTTGCCACCTGTCATGTTTTTCAAAATTACCAGCTTGAAGACAAACATTGAAACAAGAGAAATAAATTAATGCAAGGTCATATGTGCACAACATGCAGCATAGGCTAAGGTCATTGATTTTTATTTTTCTAGACCAACACGAATAAGAAAGCTGGCATTGTTCAACATAAAATAAAATAGTAAACCTACATCAAGAACACTGGCCAGCTATTCTAAAGAGCAATTAAATCTCAGAAATGGCATATCAGTACACCACAATAATGTGACAAGAAATGCAGATAAACCTTGTAGCATTGAAACCTAAAAAAATGTTAACCATGGTCAGCTGATTAAATTAATGAAAGAATGAAATCAGATAAACTGACATTTATCAAGTGCCGCAAAAAAATCTATGTAATTATAAAAAAAAAAAAAGCGAGAAAATTCTAAGGTTGTCCCCCTCCATTGGCAAGTCCTCCATAAGCACTAGTCAACAGGCTTCCAAGGGTTATATGTGTGAGCTCCTGAAAGGCCACTTTGAGAGAGAGTATAGAATCACTGTGCTAGGCTGCTAAGCTTTTAAAAAATAAAAAAGGTCATGTATTTTTTGGGCAGACCTTGTATGCACCTAACAATGAATAATATCAAGGACTTCATAGAGGTCTACCTCACTAATTCCTCAATACTACTTTTTTTCTATTCTTGCATAAAAAGTGTCACATCTTCCTTAATTATGCAGGTGACCACATTACAGAAAGTTTGTAGACCTAGGTTGCTGAATTTTTTTGTACAGCTCCATAAAAACACCAAAGTTATCCCACATTTGTATACTGTTTCCAGAAGCATCTAATCTGAAGCTGTAAACTTGAAACATATAGCTTGGTTTTGTCCTTGGAATAGGGGGCACATACCCATAGGTATGTACCCTACCCCCATGTGTATTACATGAATGCCACACACATGCAAGATTGCAACTTAACTTTGCTAAAACAGTTCAAGCTCCACTTCGGAGTCCCAGCACTTATCAATAGTAACTGACTTGCCCAACTGAGCATACTAACGGAGAGCATGAGCAAAGTTGGCTTCTAAAGCAAATGACTAAGTCTGTACTGAAGATTTTACACATTTCAGATAGAAGTACACTAATATTTAATATAAACCATAGACATTTTCGAACCTATTCAGATGTCTACTATCCATCCAGCAGGTGTTATATATGAAGTCAAAAGTAATTTTATACAGCTATGATTTCCCTGATCAGTGGCATCTACAAGAACACAGTCTAACTTCGTCTGTTCTTATAGACACACTGTAAAACCTGAATGTTTACAATATGGTTGGTTAATTTCTCAAAGTTGTTAAAATGGTGATACAAACACAATATTGCGTACCTTTTATGGGTTCAACACAGGATGACCAAATTAATGCAGATGTTGCACAGCTCCAAATGTAGGGCGTGGTTTTGGAGATGTCGCTTATTGCTTCAAGCACTGTAAGCCGAATTCCAGAAGGCAATGCTTTCAGGGCCTGAAATTGTCCCAAGAATGCAAAATTGGTAAAACAAGAAAAAAGCAACACAGGCATTAAAAGCACAGCAATGCACACAAGGTACAGTTGTCAGAAAGGGTCACAGTCCTCCTGTGACCCTGTAACATACACAAAAAGAAAACAAACTCGGCCCAATTTAGCCTGTAGCAACCGTAATGTGTTTGCTTTCACATTATCGAGAAGAGGAGAGCTGAAAATATCTCAGAGGAACCCTCACATATCTCTGACATCTGCTCATCTGCACCAAAAATATAGTTATTGAAAGACAACTTGAAAATTCTTCCATCAGTGCCATAATCTCCACGTATAAGGATTGTGTTAGGTCCCGATTTGAATATGCGGCAGCAGCCTGAGATCCACATTTTGAAAAGGACATCACTTAACTGAGGTGCGGACAGTGAAAAGCATTTCATTTTATGTATAGTAAATATAGAAAGACAGATTCTCCAAGTGCATTACTTCTAAAGTAATTTACAGCCTTTAGGAGTAAGAAGAAAAGTTAGCCATCCAGTACTGCTTCATGGTTACACCTCAGGTGATCTGAAGGCAGATCTGCTAGATTGTGTGAAAATGGTGAGCAAATCACAGCATGTACTACAAGAGGATTAATTAGCCCTATTTTTCACATGATATGTTTCAGTTCAGATTTTCCCCAATATTCTCACAAAGCGGAACCACCTTCATTCAGGTTACGTTAATCGAGTGTTTTGTGAAGGAGCTCAAGGATTTATTTATGACTTCTAGTATTGTTGTAACGATTACTACTGAATCTAATGTACCGTACATGACTTTGTAGCTGCTGTAACTGAAGGTTTTATGGTTTTTATATTTTAGTTGTATGCCGCTCCTGCTTGCAACAAAGTGATGGCTTGCAGTATATGTGCAAATAAATAATAAACAAGTAAACAAACTGAAATCATGGCCGCATGTAATGAAAGTTGCAGAAGACATTATCAGACCATTAAGCTAAACTTTAAAAGCGTTCATTAAATGAGAGACTAGGAAAAAATATTGGTACTATAAAACAGAACTGGCACTCACGTGAATTGCTGATGCAAAGTTACAATAGATAACATGTCACTTTTGTGATGTCAGCTTAAACATGCAGTACCCATGCCATTCATATACTCAAGCTAAATAAATGGCTTTTAGTTCATTAAATACTGTCCTAAATAGAACTACCACTGTTTCCATAATGGTATTAAGGATGACATGACCAGTCATACTGAAAATGCACAAAACAGAAATGAACTTGTTGCAAGTTCTTTATCAATAAATTGTCTAAATCCAAAAGCAAATATGGACTCTTACACATATAAAAGAACATATACAGTCGTGCCTCGTTAATACGACCCCTGTTAATATGGACGACTCGAATTATGGACAGCTTTTCTGGGGACTAAACCTTTACCATTCACTGACGTCTCGTTAATATGAAAACTCACTGTTTGGACAATGGACAAGAAAATGAACAAATACCAATCGTTACACTGCTTCAAAGATAATTTCTCTTTTAGATTTTGCTGACACGTAGTGCCAATGACTGATTGATTGCCCTTTTCGCTTGTGGTTTCATATTTTAAGTTGCGCAATCGACGCACGTTATGATTTTTTGTGTTGCATTAATTCACGTGAACAAAACTCTGACTGCAGCTTGCGCCTTGTAGAAAGTTGGATTCAGCAACTTTCAGCTGACTAAATGCCGATACGTAGCAGGGGTTCATGGGAGATGAAAAGTAGAAGTCAAGTAATTTATTCATGAAATGCCATCAAGAACAATATGCAAATGCAGCACAATATTTTCAATTGCATCGCATTTGAAGCATAACGGTGACTCGGATTATGTGCTTGTAGCTCCTAATGCTAACTTCGCTGGCCGACATTATGCTCTAAAGCAGACCTTATCCTTAGATTTTTTTTTTTTTTTCAGAAAAAAAACTTTGATTCGTTATTACAGACATCTCGCTTTATGGACAGTTTCGTGTGGAAACCAAAGTGTCCATATTAACGAGGCACAACTGTACACGAAACATAATACTACTTTCAGTGCCCCTTTAAGAACTCAAACCAAAAGGTTAGAATGAGTTTGCAAACGGCATGACTGGTCAGTCCAGCAAAGCTGTTGGTAGCTGAGTGCAAGGTGCAGAAAACAGTTTGCATAATAAGTTTCAGGAACCCTTGCAAGAAATACTGACATACTGTCACAGTTTTCATTTTCCACTGTAAGGCCACCATCAAAGTTAAAAAGACAGAAATGTAAAAAAGAAAAAGAACATTCAGCATAGAAGAATTTGCCATCATACAATTACCTGCAGAAAGTGTTTTCTCCAACCACACGACAACACGAGCTCCATAAAAAATCGCCACCCAATGCGTGGAAAGTCATCAAGCACGGACTCAAAGTACTCCAGCTCAGTGTCTGCTACAATGTCGGAAGACCTAGAGACAAAAATTTTTTTTTCTGTTACAACACTGAAACATCAATAAATCATTTCATGAGACTTGAAAAGCTATGTAAGGAGTCACTACTTATCAAAAACATGGTTTACATGCAAAACCACCTAATGTTGTACTATTTGCACTACTATGCCAATTCCACAACATGAAAAGCACAGAATTTAATGCATTTTCCAGCGTTAGTGGCAAAACCAATATTGCTGCCACATTTGAAATCCCTTCTGGACTATTCTTAACAGCTCTTTGTTCAATCTTTTACCTCAACTCTGTAAAATAATTTCGCTCAATTTAGCTCAATTAGACAGTAGCAGTGTTTTCATTAACGTTAAAATTTGTTTGCATTCATTTTCGAGCATACAGATTAATCATTTAAATGTTATGACCCACAACAAAAATTCTATTTACACACCATACTAGATGGGTAAATGTAACAGTTGTAAGCAATGCCATATGAATACTAGTAGAGCATATAGCACAGAGTCCTTGGAACTACTTGGCCCAAACTACTTGTTTCACTAACCATAAATATAAAATTAGATCTCTCCATTCCGAACCTGACAAGGATCACTTGCATCTGTGCACAAGGAGATTGCAGTTGCTCTCGATGCACTAGCATTTAAAATATACTGGGAGATTGTTTTAACCATTTACAGATTATTTTAAAATCTGTGACAGACACATTGGTTGTACAGCAAGGTGGCCATTGTGTACATGATAAAGATTAATAATTATATGACTAATTAAGTAGAATTTGCTCATCAACTTTTTATTTCTGATTTTATAGAGCAAGAGCATGATTATATTGCAAAGCTGAAGGCGAAATCTCTGTTTAAACTTCTTAATTGGCAATTTGGTTTAAAATATTGAACACCAAAAATGTATGCATGAAAGCTCATTGAATGGCCGTTCTCGAAAGCACGTTCATAAAATGTCACCCACATTTCTTATGCATAAAACAGAAGAGACATTCATATAGTTGATGTTGTATAAGAAATTAATGTAATGTCATTCTTATTTCTTGTGCATAAAATACAGCAAACTTGAGTACTTATGCTGTATGGAAGTTAACATTATTATGGCGGCAATACTATGTGAGTAATGCCATTTATAAACATTCAATATGGGAAAGCCTGCTTTCAAATGTGCATCTTTGGTGTTTGATATCTCTAACTAAGTTGCCAATTAAAAAAATCTGTCAAAAATTGCTGATTAAGATGTTCATGGCCTTCAATTTTGCAGCATACTATTGCTCCTTAAGATTGTTTAGTTAATTTCAGTTAATTAATTTTATATCATTAAGTTCTAAAATGGACATAATGTGCACCTTGTAAATCCACCTACATAACACCTGCATAAAACAAACTGATGTACTTATCAACGGTTTGATAACAAAAATCTGTAAACAGCTTTAACCTGGTACATAAATCCATCAAGAAATAAAATGTTGCATGCAAATGTCAACTTAGCCCACAAGAACAAATGCACAGAACAGAAAAAAACTCAGCAGCGTGCAGAAAATTTAGGTCACAATTCCACTTACAGCAGTACATTTGCAAAAACTGCAGAATGCAGCCTTGCACTGACAATGTCAGAATTGACTTCAGCTGTGTAGGCACTTCGTATTTTATTTGATACGCTCTGTGCTGAAATTCTGCAGTGCCATTGGTCGGATGAAAACAAATTCAGATTTGTATCCTGGAACAAAAACAATCATTTCTTAGATATGACGCCAATGTTTTCTATGCTACCAAGAATCTCCAAATTATGCTGGCAGCCAAGTCACAGTAAGAAATAAAGTTCGTTCACCGATGAAAAAGTGCACTTTCCCAAATGACTCACACAAAGAAATATATCCCAGTGGCTGGAACTTGAAACATGTACTAAAGGTGCCGTGGACACCATCAGAATGAAAAATTAATGCATTTGATTGAGAGTAGACAGTTTCACATCACAGCTTTGGAAATGTTAAAACTACAAACAAAAAAAATGTTTTATCATTGACAGGTTAGGCATGCAACCACAAACTCCCTAATTTGCCTGCTCAGTGTACCACTCAACTTCAGGCTGTGCCTACAGACAGCAAAGCAATTAAACTTTTTTTGTGGCTTCTCTGTTTCAAAAACAATTGTGGGCACCTGCACATCCCCATGAAAATCTTACCACTTGTGTTTCCACTTGCAAGCTGTTAGGTATTACTAAGTCAACCTATGTAATTCCATTCACTGGTGTTCGTGAGAACATATACTTTGCAAATGAAGTGCAAAGTAAGCTCTCCTCTTTCTTAGAGTAGCGTTGTTACTTGAATTTGGGGCAGCTACCAGTGCCACCTAAGCGAGGGAGAGAACTCGAGCAGAGGAAAATTGCTAGAGCTATTATACATTTCATTTTCTGCCTCTCATCATGCACTCATCATAAATTCTTCAGTGACAGCATTGCTTGAACATCATCTTAGCATACCTAAGACATTTTTGCGATTCATAACATATATCAGGGCACATTTGCAGGGGAAAAAATGGTGACATCTGTGCTCCTTCTGTAATAACTCCACAATAGTCAGGAGAGAACATAGATGTGAAGCATTTTCTTCTGACAAGAGATATTTGTGTTCATGCAAGCCCCTTCTCACCTCCACCATGCCTTTCAGGCCTTGAAATACAAGCACAAAACTAACAATAAATAAATGAAAGTTTCATTTCAAAGAGTCATCAGTTCTGCGGAGTTGTACATGGCATCTGTGAAATGCAAGAGCAGCCAGGACATTCTCCCTTCTAGATAAGATGCAGAGCTGCTGGAAATGTCACCGTCAATGCTACATAAAATGATAAGGGCAAACTCCAAGATGGCAGACCATGGATATTTAATATAATAGTCAAATACAGTACTCTTAGACTACAGCAAACTTAGAAGTCCTTTTGTAAGTTCACTCAGTCCTATTTAAACTGCTCTTTTATGCTAATCAAAAATTTGATGGTTTAACATAAACAGCATTATGCTACTAGACAAAAAAAAGAGTCCAGTAAACAAATGAGGCTTGTAAAGTTAACACAATCATTGGACATCAACTTAAAAGCCTTCTGCCTCCCATTGTCAGACAGACAATCGCAAAAGTATGACTTGGCACGGACTAACATAGAGGACTTCCACCAAGCATTACATTGAATTCACCTGTATTAATTTAACCTGCACTTAAGGTACTTAGTGAGCCATCTATTTCACTGCACAGCATTTGACTTTACATCTCTATGGCAATGCTAAGCATCAGATGACTGTAGGTCAAGTATAGACCCAGCACTTGGCACTTCCTATCCTTGGGCAGTATTCGAGATTACAGTTGCCTTTATGGCAAACAACAAAGCAGAACATGCCTGAGCTACATGGTTATGGCAGCCACATGCTGTACCGTTCAAGTAATTTGCAGGAATAAATGAGCACTACCTTCAATTGAACAGCAGTTTCAAAGATGTGGTGCTTACACTCCTTTAGTTCAACAATGCACAAACAAAATTATGACTGCCTCGATCTTAACTTAACCACCCATAGAAACCTTATTTGTGTTGGAAACAGGTATGTGCTGCCATCAAATGCAACAATGCATAAAATTCAGTGGTTATAAGTAGTAAAAGCAGTATTGCACTAACAACTCTAGAACTATTGCAGGGCATTATAAATAACACAACCTATATATTAAAAATAAGAAAGCACACATGCAAAAATAGAACTTAGGTGCTATCCTTATTATTACCCTGTGCAACCAGAAGTATCTTGTCATTCAAAGTAGCTTATTTAACCAGTCAAGATCAATAAAATTTTGGACCACTGGAGATATCCGACAAGATTAAAATGTACAGTTACAGGGTGTGAAAAGAAACTCTAAAAAGCGTGCTTTCAGAAAATATTGCAAGGTCACGTCGGTCAAATAGTATAATTCACATGTAAGGCTTGATGGCCAAGCTGAAATAGTCTACAAGGTTGCTTGCTTTAGGGTGGTAAACAGAGATGAAGCAGCTATGTATTCAGTGCTCCTAGACACTCTTGCAATATGCCAAAGCAAACAAACTACCTTGTTAGGACGGCCTTTTTGAAAAAAATATTTAAAGTAAAAGCACTTTACTTTTTTGCCACAGAGACAAACTCTGGCTGCTTAAAGTGGCAGTCAAGTAGCATTACACCAAAGTGACTAAATGGCAGGTCAGTTGAAAGGCTTAATTTTGTCAACTGCTAGATTTTCGTAACATGAGTTAGGACCTGCTGGAGCAGGCTCACAGACTAACCAACTAACCAATTAACCACCAAGGTTTCCCCAGGTCTAATTTTCTGCCACAGTACAATGTCGTATACCACAATGGGATAAGGGTACAAGAGAAACAACAGGTTGAGGCTGTTGCAAGCTACTGGTGGGATTAGCCTTGTGGGACTTACAAATAATAGCTCCCCAAAACGACATTTAGACATTGAAGTCTAAAACCGAGGCATAGCTCAGTGACCTGGTAGATCTGTGTCGCCATATATGCAATCACTCACAATCATTACCAAAGCTACATCGAAATCAAAATACTCAAGTTCTGTTCTGGCACACTTTTGTTCGTCAAAATTTTCGGATCACACCTATTACTGTTAAGCTGACAAATATGGAAGCCACAGCCACCATGAGGAAGTGTGAATTTGCACAACTGGTGAACACCAAGTGAGAAGCGTCTCAATTAGCGACTGAAAATCAGAGTTGCTATCCACAAATTGGCGCAGGCTGATGCTGCTGTCACTTCGCCAAGCTTCTAGGTTGGATTCCTTTGACAGACACTGTACTGCTGACGGATATAGGTGAAGAGAGCACACTATTACAGTCCAAATGTAATGCTGACTTCCCAAGCAGACATAGGGTAACACTGTTTGTACACGAAAAAGCACACTAGTGTCTGCTACTAGCCTGCACGTACTACAGCTGCCAGTTTCACCCAGGCAGTGCTTAAAAAATAGTAAACAGCCATAGTGCTCTCCGATGGACACTGCCATTTTATCAGAGCAATCACGCGCTCTACGTATGCAGTTTCTTTTGTCCACACCTGTACAGATGCACCCTATATTATCTGTAAAGCTCACTTTCTGAAACAGTTTGTGCTGAAAGGTCATGCCTTTATCAATTGGCGAGTACAGCGAGCAGCGTATCCACACTTAATCATCATAACATATGGCGCATACCCGTGCTACTACAAACCGCACCGCGTGTAGATTAAATGCAGAAAGTTGGGCGAGTTGGTGTTTAGATTCAACAGACATGGTTCTTGCGCTTCAGACAGGAACGAAGGGAGAACATAGACTAGCGTTTGTGGTGTCTGTGTTCTTTATTCGTCCCTGTCTAAAGCGCTAGAACTATGTCTGTTGAAGTGTAGATTAAAGTGATGAAACCACATCTGTAGTCGGTGTTTCATCGAACAAGCCAGGTGTTGACTCAGGAATTTAAATTGCGGAGCGTGTCAGTTTCCAGGGTGGAAGGGGGTCTGTGGAGAAGCGGTATTTTTGGTAACCAATGTATTTAAGATTTGTGATTTGACGGCGTGTGCATTAAAAAAGGGGTGCGTACACCATCATAAGAGGCGTGCAGGGAAATCACTGTAGTAGGCCCAAGAAATGCTCGACGGGCATATGCATCCAGACTTCATACTTTCATGAGCCTAGCTCGAGCACAAAACCCGCAACCATGCCTGACTGAAAGCGCACAGTACTGCCTGAATTGCGAGCCTAGAAATTCGTCCTTTGCAGAACACAGTGGTAAGAAACATGCCACGCTTGTCTCTAGGACGCACCTCCTGCTGGAAACTGCGCTCGGCAGAACGCAGTGCGCTGTGGAGCAATGAAATGTCTCGTCCATATCCGAAACTCCGAAAAGACGCCATTATTTAAGGAAGTCCTAAGGTAACATATTTAACTCAAAACTCCGGCCACTACGGTAAAGTGAGCTGATGAGGCGCTAATTCATACGGCGCGCCGCCGACGCAGAAAACGTGGAGAAACTGGAGAAAGAAACCACCAAGGTATATTCTACTTCCGCCATGGAGAAACTAAAGTTGCTAAAGTATTCTAGTTCACTATAGGAGAAACCAAGGCAAAAAAGTAGATGCCACGACTAGGTTAATCACTCATTGCAATTTATTTCTGCTACCTTTAGAGTCGTGCAGATTGAATTATTTGCATCTGACCATTTTTTTTTTTTTCACCAAATAGACCATCAGGTTTTACCAGGTGGCGTCGTGTTATTATTATTATTATTATTATTATTATTATTATTATTATTATTATTATTATTATTATTATTATTATTATTATTATTATTATTATTATTATTATTATTATTATTATTATTATTATTAACACGACGCCACCTGGGTAAAACTTGATGGTCTATTTGGTGGAAAAAAATCATCAGATGCAAACATGGAGGAAGGAAACAACTTTTTTCCTCCATGGATGCAAATAATTCAATCTGCACGGCTCTAAAGGTAGCAGAAATAAATTGCAATGAGTGATGAACCTAGTCGTGGCAAGGCGAGTCAACATCACCGTGCTCAAAATCAAAACTCAAAGTTTTTTTTTTTTTTAAACTTAATTGCACACTTGCCAACAGCATTATTATTATAATTATTTCCAATTTACCAACGTTGGTTCGGTTTGACATCGGTTTGTTTCACCGTTTCACCATAGTTTCACCGTTTCATCATAGTTTCACTCAGGGAATGTGTGGTGGCGCTAGCCTATTACTATCATTGCGCTATGATTGTGCGAATATGGTGTATGGTTATAGCAGTTATAGTGTTCTAGTATGGTGCGAACATGACATATGCGCGAAGCATGGATAGGAAAGAACCATGGGGGAAGAAAAAATTTCTTCCTCCATGTAAATAACTTAGGAGATGCCCTGACGTCACTTTTTTGAAGCCGGCGCGGCCGCGCGTGCCCACCACTTGCAAAAAGAAAAGTCATTACCACCTTGGACACGAGGGGCGCTACGGTACTTTCTCGATGCGCACGCCCTCTCCGTGGAGCGCACGGACCGAATTCGCGAGTCGAGCGTCTCTTTGTTCCAGCATGTCGTTGGTGCAAGTAGTGTTCGCGTTCGCTTCCAAGTCACGGTATCAGTTCTCTGACAACGGCACGGTAACAGTTCTTTTTCTCAGTGTTCTAGTAGTTCATATATTACAGTGGTTGAGGCGAGTTAGCGAAAGGGCCATTTATAACCTGTATTAATTTTATTTCCGGATCCAAAAGCGATTTAAATGTTTTCATGCATGCTGCAAGGCCACGTGGTCGTTAAACCGCAGGGTTGAAAAACCATTGGATTTAGCGGCATGTCTCGAGCACGAGTGGCCTTATTTTAAAAGGAATATTTTCTGCGTTAAGATTACAGGAGTGTATTACCACCTATGCGTCTTTGCCTTCGCAGGTCAGGCGCGTGCTTCGACGGAGACGCACTAGCAGCATCAGCCAAGGTAAGGCCCTACAGCAGTCTGTGCTGTTGGCATTGTGCATAGTGATGAACTTGTACGGGCGGACTGACAAACATTGAAGAAGTCCAGTACCTAACTGACTATTGTTTACTAGTACTGTGCTCAAGTAGTCATTGTTTACTTGAGCCTAATTCTTTTTTTTTTTTTTTTTCAGGTGTGGAGCGGAGGAAACATGGTTTTTCCGCACAGTTTGCATTTTTTGGATAATAAATATTTTGAAAGCCAGAGCTGTGTTGCATGTTTCTTTAGCCCGCAGAGAATACCGGAATGGATCGCTTGCGGCCATGTTCCTCCCAAACCTGTGGTGGCATTCTCAATAGTGGCGAAATCCAAAACTTCTTGTGCATGGGTGGTGTTCGTAATGGGTATGTGGGGTTTAGCGTCCAAAAATATGCTACGAGACGCCGTAGTGGAGGGATCCGGCACTGCCACCGTACAGCACATGGCTGCCTTGGTTTTTACCTCCATCAAAAAGCGGCAGCCGTGGCCAGCATTCGACTCCACTTGCGCACTAACCACTGCATTACCGCAGCGGATCAATACCTTTGTCTACGCCGCATTCAAGCTAACCCTGTTTTCATACACTTCATTGTTGAAAAACGCGGATTGTAAGTTTTTAAGGCTAATCCTTGTAGGCTCGTGGAACGAAATCCGATGCGCGAAATCTGTTTTTTTTCTCGCCTCATCCAAGGTCAATGTTCTCCCTACTGTACAAGCGCTTTATTTCTGCCATAATTAGTTTTGTATGAGTATATAAATGAAGTCAACAGGGTAGGGTCGGGTGATCGGAGCGGGTCGCGGTAGTCAGGGGGTCGAGTTATGGGGAACAAAAAAAAAGAAGGGTTCCACGCTGCTGAAACGAATATGGAGCGCTGGGCACCGACGGAGCGGCCAGGAGCACACCAAGCATCCCTGGCGTGTCCGTACACGGCCGCTGGTGCTGACTCGTGGGGGCTCAACAGATTTTTTTTTTTTTTTAGCGCCGAGGAAAATGATGCCAACAATGCTTTGACACCCCGCGCGTGCAACGCGTGTCACGCTCCGGCGCGAGCACGCACGTTCAGATCGTTCCATCGCTGGAGAACACCGGTTGTGCAGGAACCGCCTGCTACCGAAGACCCAGCCCGGGCAGGCGTCCAGGTTTCCAGGTGTAGGCACTTGGGTCCGTGGTAGGCCGTGTCTTTTGCCGTGGTGCCTACGTTACCTGGGCGCCTGGTGTTGATATTCTAGCCGTTGCTGTGCTGAGGATTTGTTATTTTGTCTTCTCCGCAGTTCCTCGAACCGCCGGTGGCGGTGCTTCGGAGCGCCCTTGCAACGCGTCGTGTGCTTCCGAGTTGGCCAGCCTAGCAGCTTGGGAACCGGTGCCTACGAACTTGGAAACATGGTAATCCTGACGAAACTTTTGTCCTGCTTTGTAGAGCGCTCGTTTCAATAAAATTTGGGTTACGATACTTGATGGGGCGTTCCGTATTAGGCCTAATGTGTTCGATACCTGGCAGTCTCGCTGCCAAGTCCGAGTTAGCAGCACGTCACTAAGGATCCCTTCAAATGCGAATGTGGTCATTCCTTCATTCAGGTGTCCCTGCTGCAGACCATCGACACCGCGCACGAGGACATGATTGTAAGGCGTATTTCGTTTTTCGCCTGCCGCGTGGAGGTTGCCTTGAGCGCATTTTTTGTGTCCAGCATGACGCTCAAATGGACTACTACGGCATCCGACTGGCGACCTGTTCGTCCGACCGTTCCGTCAAGGTGTTCGACATCCGCAACGGGACGCAGAAGCTGGTGGCCGACCTGAAGGGCCACGAGGGACCAGTGTGGCAGATCGCTTGGGCGCACCCAATGTTCGGCACAGTCCTGGCCTCTTGTTCGTACGACCGCAAGGTGATCCTCTGGAAGGAGACTGACGGCGTCTGGTCTAAGCTGGAGGAGTTCAAGAACCACGATTCCTCAGGTATACCTGTGAGATACCCCTGCTTCCGTGCACTGATTTTATTTCATGCTTGCAGTCAACTCGATCTGCTGGGCACCTCACGAGTTCGGCTTGATGCTTGCTTGTGGCAGCTCAGATGGCGCCGTGTCTATCGTGAGCACTTCGGGAGATGGCTCCTGGGAGAGCCAGAAGATCAACAACGCCCACACGGTGGGTGCATTTTAGCTTCCACTTTTGGAAACTTGGCTGAGCAGTGCGGCTACGCTTCATAATGTAGGTGCGCACATGAGCACCTGGAAAACATTGACAAGGGTCGCATAATGTGTGGTTATCCTTCTAAATTGGTAGGGCAGCTTCATCTGGGAAACCATTGAATGCGTGCAAAAAGCAGTTGGCCAATGGAAATTGCATGAGCACACCTGCTTCAAAAGATGGGATGCTGCCAAAGAACATTTTTTCGTTGAAAATGAAATAGTAAAAAAAGAACAAGGAAATAGCCCGTGTTGTTGTCATTGTGTTGTCATTCTCTTTTTGGCAGTAATGGCTTATGCAAGTTATGGATGCCGAGCAGGTAGATGACCTAATCGGATGTGTCCAGTTATGAGCGATTTGCGTTTAAGAGCAACATGGCACTTGCTGTGTACAATGCTTGGCAGTGTAGGCAATGTGCATATGGTGTGAGCAGTTATACGGAGAACACCCTGGGCCATCCCTCGAAATTCAGGGCCAGCAACCGAAGCGGCCAGGAAAGAAATGTAAGACAATGGAGGCGGGTGGAGACAAAATGAAGGTAGAAAATGGAGGGACAGTGCAACTGACTATGCATAACTTGTGACGGGCTCGTGGCAATGTTATTACGGGCAGAAGAGCTGAGAGACATTTATTGCCCTTGGGCCTTGCTAGCCTGCTGATAGCTTCTTGTCTCATCACTCGGACAAATGGCTGCAGATCAGAAGTGAAAGTGTCTGAGAGTGAGCTTAGTGAAGATTCCTCCTACAGATTGCAGGACGAACAAAGTATCAAACCAGAAAACCAGCGCATATGTATTTCAAAGCAGCTGCTGTCATGCAGTGCAACGGTTGATGTGGAGCATGCCCTGTCGTTGCATTCTAGAGGCTTACTCATCGGCGTAGACAAGACAAAGTGAGAAGCGTTAGGAGGCTTACTAAAACTAAGGCGGGGCAAACGCCTAGAGTGGCACCGGCTGCAACTTGTTAAGGGTTGACTTCAAGGAACTGTCAGTGCAAAGCAGCAGCTGCTGCTTAGTCACCGGCTCACGCAGAGTGCTTAGCTTAGCCACTTTAACCCCTAATGGATGCAATTTAGTACAGAATCTTGGTAATGGTGTGGAGAGAGTCTTGCTTTCTTAATGGTAGACTGCATGCAAACCCCTGCATACGGAGCATGGCATTAAGCAAGATGCACATGTTTATTAAAGCTTCAGTTTAGAGCAATGAGGCAGTTTCAAAGAATAGATAACAGCAATATTGAGATAGCTGTGCGTGTTTTGGAATTTGAAAGGATCAAGTGAGGTAAAGCAATAAAAGTAGCTGTAATTTATGCTGCCTTAAATTGACATTAGCCAACTCTGTGATGCTGGGGCATAGTAATGAAATGCAGTATGTCCACTCGACTTTCTAAGAGCCTACTATGTTAGCTGTAACAAAAGAGCCCAGTGTGGCGCTGCCATTTTCTCGATCCTGGCTTTCTTGGCCCATTTGAATAAATTCTAGCCCAAAACATAAGTGCTGCTTTTGTTATTGCTGCCCTATGCAGAGATCTACCAAAGTATGATCGCCAGCAACAGACTGTTCCTTTTTGTGTCCTCTGTAGATCGGTTGTAATGCGGTCAGCTGGGCGCCTGCTCAGACCAAGACTTCGTCTGAGATTTCTGCAGAAGACCCGAAGGCTTTGAAGCGCTTTGTTACTGGTGGCTGTGACAACCTGGTGAAGATCTGGAAATTTTCGTGAGTACTTCTGTGGTGGTTAAATGGGCGAGAAATGTGCAGTGCAGTTACAGGTGTTAGGCTGTTGTTCTTAGTCTAGGTTTTTACATGGTACTGGAAACAAGGCATCATTTCTACTGTACTACAGTAAACAGGCTTTTGGTTTGCTCAGGAGCTTTAACAGGGATTATTTTAGTGCACAATTGAGTTCCTTAAAGCAATATTAAATGGAAATACTGAGTCAGGCTAAACGGATTTGTTGATTTCAGGCAATAGATGTGCCATTTTTACCTAATACAAAGGTTTTATAAGCCAGAAAATCAATAAAATGGGAACACACATGATGCCACCACTTGCAGATTCGTGCAACAGCAGGCTGGTGACAGCTTTTTTTTTTTTGAAAAATGCTGTTTTGCCATCACTGGGCAATCACAGTCCAAGTACGAAGACAGCAACGCAGCGAGCATAGCAAATAATACGAAGTCTCATCTATATATGCAAAAACGAGCACTTATTTGCCACGTATTCTATGCAGCCAGGTTGCATGCAGAAAGTATGCATGCTTTTGGCAGCATTTATGCCTATTGCACTTGCTAGGCAGCCATTTAAGTCATTTTATTCTCACTTCAGCCATCAAACCAGCTACTTAGTATGGGCTGCAGTTGTTCGCATGCATGCATGTCGTGTGAAACATGCATGTGGTCTTCCGTGGGCAGGTGGATATATTTTGAGGTATGCTGAAAAATATGGGAAGTACCGCATGCTTGCACCATCACTTATCATTGCGGCTCATTAATAAAAAAAGTTTCTCAGCATGGATCATGATTCATGTGGTTCTACCTGCAAGGCCGTTTTTAGTGCACTTTATTCAATTGCTTGAACTGTATTGGTATTAATGGTTTATGTGCTTCTGTGGGAAAGATTCAAGTAGCCCATTTTTTTTTCTACTACTTATACTAAGCAATCCACAAAAGTGGAGGTTGCCAAGACTGCAGCAGAGTATCAGAAGTCTTCTGCGATCATACTTATTAGTCAGTAAGCATCACATGCACCACAGTGCAGTCTGTGATGAGCAGAGTGCTAGAGAGTTTCAGTTGAGTGGGATGTTGAATGAAATGTTTGAGCAGCAACTGCTGCTTGCATGGTTTCGAGAATTAATTGGAATTTGCACATACACTTCACAGCATGCAATGCACCAAAGGCTGCAAGGACACGCCCTGTGTGGGAGTGCAAATAGCAGTTAAATCTGCTGGCTGCCCTTCATTTTCTTTTGCACCCACGGAGCCTCTTTCTACTGTGCGTCTCAATGGGATGCAACCGCATACGATAGAGGCTGAGGCATTTGCACTTAGTCACCATGACGACCGCTTTAGGCCCTTTCATTTTAGATGAACTTGTTCCAGCAGTGCTGCACTTTGCAATTTCAGCAGTGCAGCGTGGCTCCCTCAGCATTGCACTGTTTGTTTAAAAAGGCGTAGATGCCATGCAGGTGCTCTTTAGTGGTGGCCTAGTGCTACAAGCATCTGCTTCGCATCCAGTTTGTCCGTGGTTTGATCCCCAGTGCCGCTTGGCGCTCGCCGATGGTACAGTGGGTACAAGCTGTCCCCAAGCCTAGTGCTTGGCTCATCTGTGGTAAAATTCTTGGAAAATTAGTCCGACCCCCCCTTGTGCAAAAGAAAAAAAAAACACAATTGGCTTTCCTGGTAAGGTGGTAAGGTGCATTTTTGTTCCTTAGATAGGGTAGTTTTTTATTGACGGGAGGGTCAGTGACCACAGGCCGTTTTTCCGAGCATTTCATCCCTGAAGAGCTGAGTATGTGGCCGGGGAAATCTTGCATCCATTAGAAAACTGGTGGGTGCCCAGAGCTGTTGGGGATCGAACCCATCATCTCCCAATTTGTGAGGCAGATACTCTGTCACAGGGCCTCTGCTTTGAAAAACTGTGCTCCTTCGCGCTCAGTTCCAAAATGGTGAAGCTGCCACTGCCCCAGAAGCAGATTGCAGCTTGAATGACAATTGCATATTGTGAGGAACGGCAAAGATGTATTATTCCAGTTCTCAGTGAGGCTGATGTCTGAATTCAATAAGGAAATGTTTGCACATACTTTGCCGTTTGACTGCAGAATATTTTTTTTGGATTGCTGTTCACTCCTTGTCTTTTTTTTATATATATATATATGTATTAGCTTTATGGAGCTTTTATGCTAGTAATGCACTGCGATGCTCTGGAAAAAATGTAAACATTATTACGCTCATTGGGATTCCCATTCTTGCATGGGCTCTTAGGCAACAGGGGCTCTTCCTCGTTGTCTTCACTCGACAAGCTATTTAGCTGAATAGCTTTATCGTCATTTTCATTTGAGCCAGGATACAACAGGCCCCGAATTTCTTTGTTTGTCAAAGTGGGTATGCACGTTGCATGTTACCTGCTATATGGCTGTGCTACTGAGATGACAGTGAAGTATTGTGATAGTCGATGTTGAAAAATCTGCTTCCTCTTATCCAAAACTTAACTTTACCATTTCTAAGTGTTTATTTGGCCTCTTCACAGACAGTGTAACATATCCGCATTATTTTTTTTACACGAATAATCAGGAGTGGCAGAGAAAGAGCTAAGAAGGCAACATGAGTGTACTCTGGAGTAGCAGAGGAGGTGCATGTGTGGTCTCCCGATTTATTATGGAGGGGCAATGAAAGAGTTAACACCACATCTAAAAACTAAGTATGTGCATGCTGTATGATGCATGTTGACACTTCAATTGTGTTCCGTGAAGCTCATTTCACATCGGCTGTCATTGGGGGCGTAAACATTGATGCTGGATTATGGCAACATTGCATTGCGATGCACTGTTTAAAGATACTTTGCATGGTTTGAGATGTTGGTGGTAGTTGATGTGGGTGACAGAGCCTGCTGCAGTTTGCTGGTTATGGCAAGGACAGATGACCCAGGCCTGCACTCGGCAATTTGTTTTGGAAGCAGCCAGTGCCAGTGCTGCACTTGAGCTGCTGGAACTGGAACAGCACACTTGCTGCACCACTGCAGAGAACCTTGTAGAACTGGTGCAGGAAACACAGCCGAATCACAGACCTAAAGTTTTCAGTCTGGCTGCATTCTGTTTTCGGGAGTCGCACGTCTGGTCTCTCATAGAGCTCCGTTGCAAATGCATCATAGAAATGACATGCTGTGGACTTAGTAACTTGAATACGGAAGCATTTCAGGATTTCGTTTAAAATGTTCTCAGCAGCACAGCCACCTTTCTGCACAAGAAAAATGCCAGTGTTCCAGAAGAATAATTTATTTGTCGTGTTTAGTTCATTTCCTCTTTTTCTGCATGCCTTTAAATATATTATCTGGATGGAAAGAACGCGACAATACACCTCATCCACCATGGAGAGGCACAGAATGCTGGGAAGACTGAAGCTTTGTTTCTGGCTTTGCTATTGTTAGGCATAAAATGGGGATTTGAATTCAACAATAACTCTTCCTGAGACAGACACCTAAAGAAATGTCAGTTTCCATACCAGGCTAACATTTGCATTACATTTGTCAAACAGGTGTAGAATGCACTATTGAAATATGCACACAGCGGAGAGCACTGTGGCACGGCTAACAATTCTAAAGCAGAATCCACGGTTTTTGCTGAGCGATAGGCAAGACAAATACAAAACCTAGTCTTTCCAGCATTCCGGCAGTGGATGAAGTGCTCTTTAAGAGACTCATATAGGTGATGGTGCCAGCTTTTCCTCTAGATAATATTGAGGAACTCTGTGTACTACGCATGTAAAGTTGCTTTCAATGAAAAATGTGCCTGATGCTGCAGGTGTGTTTAGGGTGGTTTTGCCTTATCCCTAGAAATGCTGTTTCTGCAGGGAGGCAGAGTCCAAGTGGGTGGAGGAGCACAAGCTTGAGGCACACTCTGACTGGGTTCGTGATGTTGCCTGGGCCCCATCACCTGGCCTGGAGGCCCAGAGCACAATTGCTTCCTGCTCCCAGGACCGCCGCGTCATCCTCTGGACCAGCACCAACTTGACCTCATGGAACTTCCAGGTGAGCAGCTGTTGCTAGATCCCTCTTGTGTGGCTAAAAATAACACACTAGCAAATTCTTCGACATCGTGCTGGCATTTACACCTTTAACACAGTCTCCAGCTAGATCTACGTTCATTGGTCTTGCACTGCTTGAGATTCGATAAGATGCATGGACTTAGTAACCGCATGACCTGTTGCATTGTCCACTGCTTGTAGTTCAGCAAAAACCACAGGTGCGATTAAAGGGAAGCTGAAACTGTTTTCAAATTGCATAAGATTCGGTGGTTGGAAATCGCTTGTTAAAAACACGCTACGGTCACTCCCTCGTTGCTGCCGGCAGGTGCGGGGCGTCGAAACTAGGGAACAGGAAACTCAATCTCTGAAGGCCAGCCAGCCAGCCAGCTAGGCCGGCCACGGGTTTTGCACGCTTGTTTTGCTCCATTCCACGCTGATCAGCGCAGTCTGCTGCTGGTGCCAATTGTTTTCTCCAGTTTGGTCGTTCTGTGCTGAAGGTTCCGTGTGTTCAGATTCCATGAGGTCAGCCAGCAAATAGGCAGCTGTTGCGGAGTGACGCGCTATGCACTTCGACGCCCTCCAACTAGGGAACCTCTTTATCTCAGTTGTAAAATAAACAACGTTCGATGCTCGAAAGATATTTTGCTCATGTCATTGTTAGTATGTGAAGACACTAGTGGCTATCAGCACGGCTTTCTGTTGTGCGAACATTAGTGGTCCACGCGACATGGCGCCTATATAGTTTCCGAGAAGGTAAGAAACTTTCAGCACAGTGGGTCTCTGTCATGAAAAGGAAATATTATGTGCCTTTAAAATCAGCCGTTTTTTGCACTAATGATTTGTGTGCCGATAACGATCATCGAATCTTGGCAGCGGTTGCGGCCACTTGGGATTCTAATTAAATCAGCACAACTTAAGTCCTGTGCCGTTCTGTCATTGTTCCTGCACCTAATTGGGTTAATACCGTTGTTTTCACCATCATTACACTTAACCAAGAAAACCGAACATAAAACAAGATTCGCGACTCACTGTTGTTACACAGCTCGCCGCCGTTCTCGGATATGTCAACATTTACCAATTAGGTATAGCAAACGAAATGCATGATCGGTAGAACAAAGCTGCATTTGCAATAGTCATTTAAAGCACAGTGTCTAGAATGCCATGCTGTTCGCGCAGCAACAGCGCGCTCTATCGTCTGAAGGCAGCACTGCCTCCACATGCTGCACCTTCCGCAAACTGTTCTTGGATCCCTTTCACTAGCATCAAGAAAGAGTGATGAAATTTATTGTTATCTTGATGAGGCCAGGGGTAACGAAATGTAAAAAATTAACCCTTATTGATGATTGCTGACCTGTGCAGAGAGAGAGGTAGGAGAGATAACTGCGATACAACTAAGTTCTCTACACAGCTGTGTAGCAGCAGTCGGTGGTGCGTCACGGCTCATCCGATCTTGTAGATATTAGCTCCTCTGCTAGGGCGGCACCGTAAATATCTTCATATCATTGTGATTTACAGTAGGCAGTTCTGTGAGTAGCCTATTTACTACAGTGCTGCTCAATCTCCAAGCGTCGTCTGCTTAGCGACGACCAAAGAGTGCGCTCGGCCAAAGTGCCCGTCAGCCGTGCTCTCTGCCAGCAATGTTCCAACAAGCTCGCTTCATCTGGCGCTGCAACTGCTGTGAACTTGTCTGATTTCATGATGCAGCTGAAGCCTGACCATTTTCGCCGTTGCGTTGAACAGCGTACTGCGCTAACTAAGCTGCAAAGACTTGACGGGCTGCAGCTGCAGTATGCGTGCGGTTGTTGTTGCGTCGTTGGGCGCTACTCGGTTGTATAAAAGCGCTGTGGTCTGGGATTGCAGCCTATACTATTCCTATTCCATTTGTTGCTACTGAAACGTGATTTAGTAAATAAAGGGCAGTTGTTAAAGCAGGCCAGCTACATGGTGCGAAAACCACACTCGGGTGCAGATTTCAGACTCTTGCAAATGTGTTGACATCGCTTTCGCTGTAGACGTACTCGACAGCGTCTTTTGTAGTGCCGTTTTTTTTTAAACTGCTGATTGCTCGAATGCGTACTGTACGTGTTTAAGGTATTTGCATTGTTCGAATAATCAATAAAATTTTAAATAGAGTTGTCAAGTCACCTGAAGCAATGCGCACGCAGCAACACCGCCGGCCTGGCATTCCGACAATGACTTCATGATGGGCCCATCCAGTTATGAACAGCGGCATTTGCTTGGAGGGTGGACCGCTGGTGCTCGTTTTCTTGTAAAAACCGCTGTTTGCGTTTATTTCCGCTTTTTTAGGCATGATAGTCTTGTTCAGCGGACAAAAAACTAATATGCCGCCTCGAACTCATATTTTACGAAAAACGTTTCAGCTTCCCTTTAACCCTTCGAGGGTTTTCGCCGTAAATGTACGGCGGCGGTTTTCCGTCCCGCAAGGTTTTTGCTGTACCGGTATGGTTTCAATCCTTCGTTTGAAATTTCGTGCCCTAATGACGATGCATGCTCACTGGAAGGTGCTGCCACCTCTTAGGACTTACAAGAAGCTCTTGAAATTTTTTGCGCTGCTTCTTGCGAAGATAAACACAAGTGATTCCTAGCTGCAGTTTGTCTCCTGATCTGTGGCAACACCTCCACCCTATCATGGTTTCGGTTTCACCACGTGATCAGACTTCTTTCTTTATGGGCGCTTCCTTGCAGGGAATAAAAAGAACTAATACCTAGCTGCAGCTGGTGGCCCGGTCTGCGGCAAAGCCCTTGCATGGTTTCGGTTGCCTCCCCCTATTGATCGCAATGGAGGCATGCAAAACTTAATTTTTTATTTATGGCCACTCCTGGTGCAGGGGCCACAGAAACCGATTTCCATCTTTATTGGGGCTGCTGTTAGCTTGTTTATAATCAATGCTCATGAGGTATTCCTGCTCTCCTTGTAGTTTCCAAAGGTTCCCGAGTTTGCAGTGTGGAGCAGCGTTGACACCAAAATACGGTTCTAAATATTTTTCTACAACTTTTTCTTGATTTTACTCATATTAAACTTTCAAAATCCACAATAGAGTAATTTGACCATCTGGGAAAGTATTCTTCAAAAAAATTCGACCCTCAAGGGTTAAGTGCATGGGCAAGAAGTCTAGCTATGAGTGTTATGAGCCAGTGATTGCATTATCCTTACTGTCGTCAAAATACCAACGTGTGCACTTCCTGTTACAGGTGCTTTCCACCTTTGATGATGTCATCTGGCACGTGTCATGGTCCGTCACTGGAAATATCCTGGCTGTGTCTGGAGGTGACAACAAGGTCAGTCTTGCCTTTTCAGGCGGCTTGTAAGCAGTTCATTGGGGCTGCCTCTCTTGCATTTCTTGTACAGTGGTGCATGCTGTCAGCTGCACCACTGCACGAAAAAAAAAAAAGGAAAAAAAAGTACGAAAGAAAGTATCGGGGAAACTATCAAACTCCTGCAATTAAGAAAAAATGTTACTGCTGAATGAGATACAAAGGCATTTATTGACATTTTTGCCATAAATGCACTCTTTTGCACAAGGCCTGAAAAGCCCCTTTCTAGTGCGCACAAAATTTAGTGCGCATTTGCGCTGTGCTTGGTGGCGAGTACAGCTCAATTCGTCCTATATGTTGACGACAATGCTAAAATTAGTAGTGTCTTGTCCATCTTCAAAAATGCTTTGTCCCCTTGTTGTGCCAGTGCACCATGGGAAAGCTACCGTACCAGCTTGCCATTGCAGGTAGGGATTGGAGGGCTCTAAAAACTGAATTTTTAAAGGAAGAAAAAAAGGTTCTGCTTTTTTCGAGAGGCGTGAAAAGCAGAAAAAGCAAGAACCTCGGTGCTTGCTTATGCATAGCATTCTTCCATGTTTTCTTGTTGCATTATAGTGCAGTTCGGTATCAATATGCTTTTCTATTGCATAATTGTTCTTTACTTTATTTTTATTGCAGTTTACAGTTGTAACTGAAATTCAATTTACCACTGTAGTCCCATAGAAAAAAGACATTCTAGATAATTTTTACCAAATTGAGGTTTCATACATGGCACATTTTTTTCGCTGCTGCATTAACTTTTCAGCACTTTCTTATATCTACATAACTGCGCTGAGAACAACTAGGTGCACCAGATGCCTCTACATTTCTAATGCATGACTTTCAAAACTTGAACCAGAAAATGAGTTTGGAGAAAATTTACAGTGGACTTGAAAAAAGCTGGCCAAAATATGATTTGAAATTGATAACTCAACTGCACCACTACATCTCACCAGTTGCCTCTGCACGGGCTGTTATACCAAATATCCAGTTCCATATTGTGTAATTGATTTGGGTTAGTTTGGTCAGTGTTTTGTGCATTTGCACTTTTAATGCTCAACTTATGCAATCAGCTGCAGGGGACAAAGATGTGGACAAAATTCAGTCTTTTGCAGCATTTAATGTGCTCACTGTGACAAACAGTGAAGAAACGGGCATGGGCAGGACATGCAGTGCGAAGAGAGGATAACCGATGGTCGTTTAAGGTAACAAACTGGATTCCAAGGGAAGGAAAGCGTAGCAGGGGGTGGCAGAAAGTTAGGTGGGCGGATGAGGTTAAGAAGTTCGCAGGGGTCAAGTGGATGCAGCTAGCACAGAACCGGGTTAGTTGGAGAAATATGGGAGAGGCCTTCGCCCTGCAGTGGGTATAGTCAGGCTGATGATGATGATGACTGTGACACAGTGACAGATTCATGGTAGTGTTTGGTGAAAGTTGTGTCGAAATGATGTCCATCTGCTTTATAGTGTCATTGCACATCAAAAAAGACCCCAGATGTTAAAGGTTGAGTCATCATCATCAGCTGGACTGTACCGATTGCAGGGCGAAGGCCTTTCCCATTTTCTTCCAATTAACCTGGTCCTGTGCTAGCTGCATCCACTTGTCCCCTGCGAATTTCCTAATCTCATCCACCCACCTAATTTTCTGCCGCCCCCTGCTACGCTTACATTCCCTTCCCTTGGAAGGTTGAGTAAGGTTCTAGCACGAAGGTTAGCTCTTGCCTCGGTCTCTTCTTGGCTGCCGAGTTGGAGGATGGGCGATAAATCCTGGCGACAACAGTTACTTTTGATGGAAGCAAAATGTTGCAAGCTCGTGTGTGCTGTACAAAGTCTGTGTAGTGTTGCTGAACTCAAGGGGGCTGAAAGTTTGCAGCTCTGGACTTCCCAGACCTCCTTCATGAAGTTCAGGTATCCGCTAAGAAATGCCTTTTGTTGAGCGTTTCTTTTTCTTAAAAGCATTTTTTTTCTCCCTGTCTGGATTGACATATCCACCAAGCGACAATTGTGGCCCTTTCTCAAGTCCTACTTGTCGTGCAAACACTCCATTCAGGGTTGTCACCTAAAATGGTAAATTAATCTGAGCACATTATTCTGCACAACCACACTTACAAGATTTCTTTCATGTTCGATTATATATTTCTGCATGGGCTATGATTCTTATAAATAGTAGAAAAGATCATTTGTTAATGACTGATCAAAATAGCTCTTTGGGCCAGTTGGGACAGCGCCTGTCCTGCCAGTTTGTGTTCCTTTGTCCCCATTTTTTGCGCTGGTCTTTTTTTATGCGTTAATAAGTACTTTACAACTTTGCCATCTTGTGAGCAAGTGGCAAGGCAGATAGTAAAACCTCGTTTTAGCGAACTAGTAAGAAGTGGTAAATTGGTTCAATATAGCAGAAATTCTTTAGATGAAATTTTGTAAGAAACATCTAAAATCAGCACAATTTAGTCACTGAAGAGTTGGAAACCCAGGCAGTCCTTGTTAGAGAAATAGACCTTTCCTAAGTTTTGTAGACATTTCTGCAGGCACCTATGGCAATTCCAGGGACTGCAAAGTACAGAGCATCAGGTAGCTTGGCGTCCTCGCATAACATTGCTAACCCTCAGTGACAGTCCGACGGCAGGCTGTGTTGTGTAGAAAACTGTACGTCATAGTGAAAGCTATATCCATTTTCACCACCTTTGTGACAGCCGATGACTACGAAGCATAATGGATACAATGCTACAGCTGTTCATGTTGCTGCTTTCACGGTGCTACACTACAAACTGGTTCGGAAGACTTAGAATTGTGCTCACCGCGAGGTTAACAGCCATCTATGTTGCTATCTGTCGCGGAACTGTAGTTGAATGTAAGGTACCAACATTGTAACACTCAGACCTTCGTGCAAACGCCCTTTGCACCAGCACCATTCACTTGTGTACGGCAAAGCCTGCTGCCTGCTATCTGAACGAGCACTGTTTGACACTGGAAGTTCAATATATATCCGTTTTATGGAAACCAGTGTTTGATATATGGAGTAGAAATTACATGTTAGAAGTTCTTAATTTAAAAAGAGTTTGCTATAGCCAATAAATTGTAATATGTGTTCGTTACATCAAGGTTTGATTGTAAAAGCACCATGCAAACAAATTTGCTTTAGGGCAAATCCTCTTAAAGGTACTCCTGTGACCAGAAAAATGTCTTGTAGTCTGTGGTGAGTACCTCATGGTGAAATAAACCATAAAACGAGTTGTAAATATCATGAAATGATAAAGGCAAATGGCAAGTTTGATGATCTCTTTGGTTTGGCAAATGTGAGCCCTCCTTTCGGCTCATAGGCCTGCTTCTAATGTCAAAGTGTAATTTTCAGGTCACCCTGTGGAAGGAGACCGTGGACAACAAATGGGTCTGCATCAGTGATGATGCAAAGAGCCAGAACGCCCCTGCAGCTGCTGTAGGAAGTGCGGAAAGGAACCTCTAGGCTTCAAAGTCAATTGGATTGTACAGATGTGGTCATTGCACAAAAATTTTCTTGTTGGTAAATAAATTCACGCACTTGAGAGAGCCCCGCTAGGGCTTGGAAGTTTCAAAATAAGAATGGCGTGTTAATTCAGGGCAGTAAAAATGACAGGTTATGTGATGCTCAGAGGATGAAGGGATGGTGCCCTGTGCTACTCAAGCACACACAGCATTATTAACAGAAGCACAGCTGGCTATGCTCACCGCCCACCATGCTCGCTGTTCAACCCCATTTTCCTACAGTGGTCAGCTGTTGCCACAGTTTGCCATGGTGCCCTGGTTGCACCTTACAAGCTTGTACAGTGAAAAGTTCAGCTGTACTGACATGGTTTTTCTCATAGCTGATGTTCCTCTTAAACCTTATAACCCAAATCAAAACTGGACGCTACTGCTTTATCCAGTCTATTTCTGGTGTAGAACCGTGCTGGGCTACTTAGTGCTGCTGCATAAAATCTTGCAGATTTTTGCAGCCACAGCCACCTTGCAAACAGATTTTGCCCCCTTTTCTCATGTCTAGAAAAAAAATGGGATGTAAAACCTGTCTAGTGGCTCAAGTCTGTGGCCAACCATCGATGCTTCTCAGAGGTTTGTTTTGGCTGCAAACCTGTGCTGCGACACAGGCAAGATATTGCACAGTGCATAATTCAGCAGCAGGGTATCCAAAGTTTTGAGTCTGAAACAAGCCTGCAAAGAGTATCTGCATATAAATTTACTATTATGGTGTTCAATTCTGGCCTTGCTGTGATGAGTGGTAAGCTGGGAGGCCTAGATTCCACTCGGTGCTGCAGCCACATTTCAATAGAGTCAAAACTCTGGCGGCTATAAGCTGTGCACTGTCGACTTGCATAAAGAATCCCAGATGGTTACTCATAGCCAGAGTCTGTAACCAAACAAGCAAAGTTTTGGTTTCAACTCCCTGCTGGTCTGACAGCCTCCTAAAGTGGGATATATTAACTCGAAGCATCTAACACACATGCATTGAGGGAAGGCTTTAAATGATTTGTGTGCTGGTAATTCTCTTCTTCCATGTACCACATCATAACTAAACTTTATGGTGCTTTATGGCTTGTTAACAAATGTGTACTGTCCAGCGTCGGTGTGACCTAGGTGGGAATACTCTGGAATGATTGTAAACCATTTGCTTGCAGTTGATCTTGCTTCAATAGGGACTATCTTAAAGCAGGGGAATTTAACTGGTCCTTCATATTATAAAATGCAACGCTAATTTGTTGCACTACAGAACCAGCGGGAAGGCCTGCTTTTGATTGAAATGCTCTTACACTAATACATTGTCATAAATTTCTATCTGCTACATGACGGAAAGCTTTGAGAATGTACTGCCTCTGAGAGAACGGAAATTCCCATAGTACAGCTTTTTTTTGTAGAAACCCCAGAAATGCTGCTCTGCATATGGGTTCTATTAAGGAGCACTAAGAGTGTCCACCAAGGATAAGGAAGTCGTTGATATGGAATTTCCTATCATTTTTCCGCAAAAAAACTTTGGTCTAGCGTGTCTAACACTACAGACATTGGCAGTAAAGAGAGCCTCCATATTTTTCTTCTTACTCTTACGCTCAATCAAGCAAGAAAAGAGGGTTTACTTTATTGTTAGTTTTGATGTCACTTAGCATTTAGTCTTTTGTGATGCATTCAGTCTTGGTCCAGGACTTCACACACTGTTGCTTCCTGCTGGGCTCAAGTCACTAGCAGCCTTTAGGTTTCTTCTTCCTTGCTGGCAAGCATGCACATCCACTGCACTACACTTCGGTTATGTAAGCAAGAAAAACTAAAACAGACTTATGTTGCTTTACCCTAGCCACGCTCCACCCACTAATTGGCCACCAAGCCAATCAGGCTTGGTGGAACCACAGTCTTCTGCCCACCATGCATTTCACCTTTGCCACAGTCTTTAGAAAGCAAATGAGAACCTCTTTCCAGTGTCATCATATACTATGTGCTTTAGGGCGTTCGAAGCCAGAATTTGTTTAAAGGATCTGCGTGTGCTTGCTGCGAGGTGCAACAATGATAAAAAGAATTGCTTTCGAATTTGCATGCGAGACCAATGAGATCATTGAGGCTAATTTCTCAGGACCGAAAATTTGACGCTGATACCCTTGCACATTAACCCCGCTCTAATACAAAAAAAATGTTCCAAAGTTGCCAAATTTTTTATGGCTTGAAATGCTTTGACTTGTTTAAAATAGGAATATAATTGCGAAAAAAATGTACAGCAGCTATCAACACTTTATTTTTTATTCCTTGTGGCCCACAGTAATACACCATACGTGGCTTTGTTTGGGTGTGACATAAAAAGTAAGTAAATATTGGAGAAAATGTTGAAAAAAGATATGCCTTGAATAGTTGTGCACACTTCTCCATTCTTTCATAATTCACATGAAACTAGCTTAGGTTGCCGTCTGTGGGATAGCACTCTCAAAGCATTGCACTGCGCAAAGGTCATTATGTAGGAAACGCAGGACACACCTTGCGCCATCTCGTGCACAAACTATATTTCAGTAAAAGTGCAAGACACAATGTGCTGCCATCTATTACTTGACGAGTTGGGCTCATAAAAAGCTGCTTACATCGTCGCCTAATACCAATGAGCTCAGCTCATCATAAACAAAAAGGCGGCGATCGCTCATGTCATAAACCCTTAAAGGATTAATTAAATTTGGAGAGTTGCTGCCTCCGCACTTTACAGATTTTGAGTATTATGTTTCATCAGTTATATACCATAGCCTTGTATCTTCACCACGTCAAAAATTGGGTACCGTCATCTCTCACAGTAAGTAAGAAACTCTTTTTCAGCACCAGCATCGTTAAGATTGAAATGGTTACTGCATTAAAATTTTCTTTTCACTGAATTCTTGAGTGTCGAGCTGAGTATTATTTTCCAACAGTAAAGCAGTTAGGGAAATGTGAATTCGTTTGAATTGAAATGTTGCTTGTAAAAATCATATTTAAAATGGTGTGTGATGAAATACTGCACCACAAGCTTGATAGGAATCATATGATCGAGTCGGCAGTTACGGATCAGGTCTCTGAATTTGCAGAGGTACAAGATGTTTAGGAAGTTTTGGGGCCATGCCATTTTATCCAAAGCGCTCATCGAAAATTTGCTCTTAGGATTTAGATTGCCCCGCCGCGGCGGTGCAGTGGTAAGATGCACGGTTACTGAGCTGAAGCACTCGGGTTCGATCCCGACCGCCGGCTGCTGCGTTTCGATGGAGGCGAAACGAAGGAGGCTTCCATGTGCTGTGCGATGCGGCGCACATTAAAGATCCCCAGGTGGTCAAAATTACTCCGTAGCCCTTCACTACGGCTCCTCTTTCCACTTTCACTAACTTCCTCCTTTCCCTTACGGCGGGCGCGGTTCACCGTTTAGGTGCCCACAGAAACAAGTGTGAAATACTGTGCCTTTCCCTTCCTGTGAACTAATTATTATTATTATTATTACTGTAAGAGAAAGAAAACTGATTGTAATATATCATAAGCCCCGCATCTTGAAACTTGTAGAGCATTAGCTCTGCTTAATACAAATATCACCGATTCACTGATGCAACGGCGTCGCTAGGGTAACTCCCCTCCTTTGGTTCTAAGCACCGGATCGCAACTTCCTATCTCCCCTGTCTTCATGGTTTGCTGTGAAATCGTTTGCTTTGCACCCGACCACGCAGTGCGAGTGAAGAGGCATTTTTCTCCTTTTTAACACTTAGACGCAGCGATTGTGCCCCACGACTGATAATTCAGCAAAACATCACATCAAAAGCACATATTTCCAAAACAGGAAGAAACACTACCACATGTAGGTTGCGAGGAAATTCACTGAACAAGCGGCTTAGGGCAGGTGATTGCTCAGTATGAGACCATGCGTTATAGTTAGGTCCCAAGCAGAGTCTTTCACATGCCACATGCATAGGTGAAAGCCTTTTAGTTTTCATTCTCTACATATAACTTTTCTCCTTTCCTCGAAAAGGTGCAAGTTGAGTTCCGCATCCAGACTGCAAAGTTACCAACGCGCATTGATGCAAATGACTTTTTGAAGCTGGGAGGTAATGGGCGTCTCCAGGCTCCTTTTTTTAGAGCGCAGCTATTTGGCGCCCGTTCCTGCGTGTCGCCATCGGCGTCGTGCCTCCTCGTAACCAGCTTCGCCCCCCTTTCAGCCCCCCCCCCCCCCCTTTCTTCGTGGTGGCGCGACCGCGCGTGTTCTCCGATTGCTGCGCGTGTCCCCCCCCCCCCCCCCCCCCTTTTCATGTGTGGCGGCGACGGTGTTCTCCGGTTGCCGAAGCACTGGCTCGCTATCAGCGGATCACGGTGCCTGCATCCCAGGCCGAAACGCAGAGCCACGTTGTCTTGACTCGCTGGCGGCGTCAGTGGCATCAGTCGGTCGCTGCTATGTCTTCGCCGCGCGTTCCTATGGGCCCACTCGCTGCCTCCTGCAACCTCCCGATAACTTAATTGCTCTCTTCATTTCTCCTACCAAAAAGCTTCCTTCATGACAGTCAAAAACTGTTAGTGAAGTGTTTCCTGAAGGAATATGTGTGAAAAAAACTTTAAAAAGTTGTCTGTGATTGTACATGTCTTGCTCGAAATATTTCCCTCAATCTATCGAAAAGGTGAAACAGCTGATGAGCTGCGCTTAAATTCTGCATTAGAAAGTAACGTAAGCGACGGCAAATTTTTTTACCGCTTTCAGTTGTGTTTTCTATTTCCCCAATGAGAGGAAAAAGGTAACCGCATAATGCACTACGTGAGCTCAGTTGGGTACATTCACTCTCAATTCCCCTTTTAAAGCACCTGGTCTTGCTAAAGGGGCCCTCCTTTTCATTATTATTATTTTTCGTAGTCAGCGCGTGGTGATCACACTCGCCATTATCAATTTAGCAGCAGGCATTCCATGCCTTTTGGAGTTTTGAAAGTGCGAGGCGGATGTGTGACTGGGCCGAGGAGTGAGAAAGACAAAGGAGATAAATGAACAAGACAAAAGACTGCTGGAGAGATACTGCCAGCGGTCCTCGCAATTGTAGGCAGTGCGGACGCCGAAGGGTGTCGTCTCCCGCGCAGGGGTTTCTGATATATGATGGTGTTTGCACGGTACACGCACGTGTACACAGACCCTGTCTCCGGGGGCATGTGTTTTCAAGCACTCCTCAACTACGAGAAGGTCACACTTGCCAGTCAGGGGCACCGATGCGCGCCTTTTCGCGTCTTTAGACAATAATTCATTTCGCCCACCGCACCTTCCTCCTTCTCACTGCCCAGCTGCTGCACCCGGTGGCGTATTTGGGGTGCTACACATAGACTCGTCCTGAATTAGAAGCCTGCAGGATTAATGTCTGGCAGGAAATGTATGCACAATAGAATTCTGTGGGCCCTAACTCTTAGTTTGCATTGTTTTTGCCCACAACTGATTGGTACAAACACAGGAACTCCTCGTAAATGCTATACAGAACAGACATCTCGACATTGCTTTACCCAGTGCCGAGGAAAGTGAAAATGACACTTCGGACAGGTCAGGGGTGCATGAAAACTGATATTCAAAGCTTTAATGCATCCCTGACCTGCCCGAAATGCCATTTTCACTTTTTCCTGCACTGCACTGAAACACACATCTCTGCACTGGAGCATTGCAGAGATGTGTGTTCGGTTGCCAGTCAGCATAGACGAGGAGTGTCTGTGCTTTTACCAATAAGTTTAGGGCGAAAACAATGCAACTTAGAATATGGGCCAACAGAATTCTATATTTGTGTATACATTTCCCACCACGCATCAATCCCAGGCTTCTGCTTCAGATTGAATCTATGTGGAGCACCCTTTAAGCACCCATTTGGTTAGGGTGTGAAGGAAAAACTGCACCCTTAGACAAGGGTGCAAACATCGCACCCTCTAAAATTTTAGCTGGGCACCCTTTTTTAAGGGTGCGGTATCTGCACCCATTTCTTTGCACCCTATTGGTTGCACGCTTTAGGCAAGAAAGGCTGAGCGTCTGGGGAGAAGCCAGTTTCCACCCTTAAGGGTGAGAAATTATTTAGTGTGAATTCTATCCGCGCACACACGTACAGGGGGTGAAGTGGTGAAGGGTGGCTGTTCCTGGCCCTACGGGGCTGGGACGGTAGGTCAACGCCGCTAGCGGCGGGGGCTAGCTAGCCACCGAATTTTTCTGTTGCATTGCACCCGCCACCGCTTAGGGTGGACGACGGCTGTTGCGGCGGCGTAGAAACAAGTGTGACAGATACTGCGCCTTTCCCTTCTTGTAAACCAATTAATAATAATAATAATAATAATAATAATAATAATAATAATAATAATAATAATAATAATAATAATAATAATAATAATAATAATAATAATAAGGAGCTGAGCAGCCTAGCGATACACGGCGCATGCTTTTTCAATGGGCGTCATGTTGGCCGCGGCACTACCTTGAGAAAGCTACGCCACCCGGTGCGGACCGCACCCCTGAGCGACGCCACTGTCCCTCTTCCAAATCTTTTCAGTAATTTTCTCCTCCTCTTCTGACAACTGAGGTTTCTTAGTCTTGGTTAATCTTGATTGCAAGTCCAGGTTAGTCTGGTTGTCTAGCTATGTTGTTGCATTGAAGACGAGGCTGCTGTCGCTGCTGTTAGCGGTCGATCGAGACATCGGACTTTACGTGTGTCGCCACGCCGGCCGTCTCGCGGCGGCACATTCACGACATTTAGCCAGTCGTTCGGGGCGCTGTCCGTCTAGTATCCTGGGCGATTAGTTTCCTCTTCATCTCGCTCTGATGTCGATTCCAGGCCTCCTTCTGCTTAGCAGACTTGTCGCCGTCCATATATATTGCCGCCTCAACTGTGGTTGCGGCGCACGCGAGCTCTCCCTTTCAATCCTCCAACGACAAGGCAAGCGGTGTGACGTGACATCATACCAAACGGCGGCGGCTCCGCTCCGCGGCGAAGGATGGATGGAAAAAAAAAAAAAACTATTTTCTAGAGATTCGATGTGTTTGTGACCGTTGCAGGTCGCTTGTGCGCCTTGGTCGATCCTCGGTCAAGAATGCCGCACTTCATAGCTGCCAAATTGTGGCTCGGAGTACGAGACCTCGTGGCAGCAAGCGCTCCCACTGCGTCATACTCGGGTTTTCTATTTTAAGGCGAAAGCTTTTAATGCCTTATCGCTCGTCGTGAACAAGTGTCCGCGTTTATCGATGGAATCGGAAGTCGACCAAAAACGCACTAACACTATAATAAGGCCCAACTAAGGATTAATAGTGGTATAGTGGTGGTAATAATGAACCTACCTACCAAATTTGACAAAGAAACAATCAGTAGTTAATTATCAATCATTAATCACATTGAACGTTAAAGTTGCACGGACGTCTATATAGTTGGTGGGAAGTGACGTCACGGCTGTCCTAAGGGCGCAGCCGCCATGCGTTGTGACAAGGGGTGGAGCACCGTGGGGTGGAGCAAGATGATTGATGTTTGTGTTTTTGTATCAGCGGCGCACTGTGACGTCGCTCCAGTCGTGGAGGAGCTCCAGTCGACGGGTATGATTGCGGCGCCTGCCACGGGGTTGCGAAACCAGTCAGCGCGGTAGCTACGCGACATGACATTGGCGGGGCGAGGTGATTGATGATAGCAGTCGGCGCCCACTGATGGGATTACTTTAACAGTCCGCTTGCTTTGTCAGTAGTCTGCCTGGTGCGAGCGTGGGCTTTCGCCTCTCCACACTTTAGTACACTTTAGACAATCAGTGTCCCCTGTTAGGGTCTAAGTCTGCCTCGTGACAGGTCCGTGTGACGTGCTCGAGTGTCGGTGTACCATGACATCATGGGCATCATCTTCATATTGCGCAGGGAAAATAGTGTGAAATTTATGTAGGTGTGGAAGTGCCGGTTTGTAATCTGCGCCAGTTTACTACCTCCTCTTAGGTTAGCTAGCGTTATCGCAGGGAATACAGGGCCAAAGGTGCCCGTGGTGCTGAGTGTTGAGTCCGCTCGGTCAACGTACTCTCAAGCTTACACATCTGCTGCTTTTCTCCTTGTGTTTTGCAGCCACATTCCAAAAACTCTGACTTCCGTTCGGTGTGATATGTCAAATGACATGGCAAGCGCGCGGCGCCCGCTAGCTGCGGCGGTTGCTAGGCAACGGCTCAAGGTCGGTCTCCGCGCCTCCTCACAGCACCGACACAGCGAAATCGCAAGTTCGTGGCCAATGTATACCTTTCGCTACAATACCTAGGTACGGACGGCCTTTCAGTAGTAACCGATCGCCATTCCCCATGCTGCTTACTCAATATCCGTAATCCTTGTTGCCTGGCCCGCTGGGCGCTTCGCTCTCAAGAATGCGACTATAGCATTTCATACAAAAGTGGGCGACGACACGCCGATGCGGACTGCCTTCTCCCGGTTGCCACTCGGAATGCGACGCGGACAACTTCGATCATTGCATCGCTGCTTTATCTACGAGAATTCCCGATACTCGCGCCTTCCGAACAGAGCAACACAACGACCAGCACCTGGAGCCGTTCTTGAACGCTGATCAAGACCCAAATTTGAACAGCCAGTTTCGCCTACGTGATGCCATGCTATACAATTAAGCTTACTCAGACACTGGTCATTGGCTCTTGCTGATAGTACCTGAAAGCCTCCGTCTTTGTTTTACGTGTCATGCATGATGATCCAGTTTCAGGACACCTGGGATCTGCGCGAACTTTGCACCACACTCATGAGTAATTTTACTGGCCGCAGATGTGTCACACGACTGGCCAGTATTGTGGCCAGTTGTCCTCAGTGCTAGTCACAAAGGTCCTACTGGTGTTGCCCCCGGCATGCTTCACCTGTAGCGCCGCCTAGGCTCCTTCTGAGGAAGTCGGAGTCGACCTTTGGGTCCTTCCCTAAAGTCGAAGGAGGCAATCGTTGTTGTATGTGTAGACCATCTTATTGTGAGACGGCCGCTCTTCCCGCTGCTACAGCGTACCAAGTTTCTCATTTTATGCTGAATTCAGTCATCTTGCGACATATGGTCCCCCGAGAGTTGTGATAAATGACAGAGGCCGCCAGTTTACTGCCTGCCGATCTAATTGAAGAACTCCATTTATTGATCTAATTGAAGAACTCCATTTATGTGCATCTGATTTCAGACATTCGACGCCTTACCACCCTCAGACAAATGGTTTAACAGAACGCACCAACAGAACTCTCACGAATATGCTCGCAATGTACAGTCGTGAGCAAAAGTGGTATAACACTTAGCCGGTGACGGAGCTCAGAAAAACGGCCTAAAATTTCCATATAGCGTTGACAACAGGGGCAGTGCCAGTGACACGTGCATCCGGATATAATGGGGCACCACCATCTCGATACCAGATCGCTGTTGTTAGATGAAGTCTCAATGCAGTTTTCCCGAGATTCGCCACCGCCTGAGTGTTGTATATACCACTTTTGCTCACGACTGTACGTCACTTCAGACGATAAAAACTGGGACTGCGTTCTTATGTTCATCACATACGCCTTGAACACTGCATGCCAGACATGAGACCACAGGGTGCAGTCTCTTCTTCCTGCTGTACGCCCACTTCCCTCGACACACCATCGACACCATCCTCCCATTTTCACTGACGACGACCCGTGCTTAGCGGAATCTCTTTTCTTGGCTAAAGCGTGGCGGATAGCCCGACTGAGGACTTTAGCATCACAAGAGTTATCGAAAGCTCGCTATGACGACTACCATTGCCGGATCACCTACCTCCCCGATGACCTGTCTGACTTTAGAAACCACCAGAAAATATTTGCTCGCTATACTGGCCCATATGTGATCCTTAGAACGACTCGGCGAACTGAACTACCGGATTGCATGCCTTACGGCCAGTGGACGACGTTCGGCGGAAACTGAGGTGAAGCGTCTCGCCCGCTTGAAGAATTTTGCCATTCTCGTGACACTTGACTCGCCCAGAGGGCTTCGTTTGCGAAAAGGGGTAAATGTTATAGACCAGATGGATAATGAAGATGAACGCAGTGAAGGAGGGCGAAGAAGAAGGTGTGAGTTGAAGTGCGCCTGATTCGTATGCGCCATTCTTCGGTCTCAGAAACGTTGCGTAGCATAGGGGCGTCAATTAAGAGTGTTACAATATGCAGGATGTATGGGATTGGCCTGACATGTGATTAAAGGGGACTTGTTCGCCTGTCGCTCCTCACCGTTAACCCACAAGGCCTAAACGGCACTCTACATGGTGTCAGAAGTGGAGTGGTATAACGGCGTCGTGGAGCAGCGTAGCTCCAGCAACCAGCAGCGACTTCCATCATGAACAGCAAGGGACTCCGGCAACACGGACACGGCATCTGCTTTTGACAGAATCAAACGACCAGGCACCGTGGCGCGGCTTTGCTCTGTGCCAGCCTGAGGCCTTCGACTTCTCCTACGTGGAATCGAGGCCCTCTTGGCTAGCCCAGTATGAAGACTACGCCTTCGCTTCTGGTACTTCCGCTGCGCCTGAAGATATAAAGGCACGCCAGCTGCTTTACTGCATGGTCCCCGAGGCACGGCGTCTCTTTCATTCATTCTCTCTTACTTCGGATGCATCCTATTCTGATGTCGTACGTAGCTCTACGAACCACTTCGTACACCCAGCGAATGAAGTATATGAGTCCACCAAGTTTCATGATCGCGTGCAGCAGCCAGGAGAGAGTGTCGACGCATTTTATGCTGAGCTCACGCTTCTTGTAAAGCGCTGCAATTACGGCACGCAGACGGTCGAGTAGCGTCTTGTCAGGGACTGCTTCATTGTAGGCCTGGCGAACGCACACCTCTCGGACCAGCTCGCGCGCAACACGTAACTTTCGCTCAAAGAAGCATGGGTGCAAGCACGGCAAGCGGAAGACGTGAACAAGAAGCGCGCTTCGATAAGCCAGACATCCACAGGTGTGAATTTGGATGCTACCAAGTCAGATGCAAGCAGCGTGGGGCCAAGCCTAGCGTTCCAGCCATGTCTGATGCCGGGTGTAAGGGATCATCAAGATGCGCGTGGGGGCGTCCATTGCTGCGACAACCGGAAGCCGACAAGAAGCAGCGCCCAGACAGCGGGGCATTGTTTGGCTAATCCCCCCCCCCCCCCTCCGCCCAGTCCTTTAATGGGAAGGGGGTGCCCTCCGTGTCGCGTTCCAAGAGAGGCGCCGCGAAACGACAGCGCCTTCCCCTAGTCACTCCTGTGTCGGGACCTCGTATCGGACAGCGAATATGCTAAAGCAGGTGCCCTCGATGAGACGACAGCGGCGATCGTTAGCGATGATCAGACGGGTTAGAATCGAAGAGGCGTGGGAGTGAACATTCTCACGAGTTCCTACGGGGTCGGTTTCCACGAAATTCGCGCCAACCCCTGGTTGGGCTGAACGGCGGTTTGAAATTTGCTGGCGCAGTCGACAAGATGTCTCCGCGGCTCAAGTAGAGACATCAAGGCAAGCAGCGGAGAAGGAAGGTGATATCAAACAAGGTCCAGTCATCGGAAGGGTGCCAGCGGACGTCGGCTTCTACAAAGTAGCGACAGTCAAGGACGCCGGACGGCAGGCAACGGCTCTTCGCAAGTGGTCGGCTACGAAGGAAGCCAATATGTAGTGACCGACGAGCTGCTACGATGTTCCGCATCTCAAAAGTGAGTCTCCAGTCTTGGCTTCTGCTTTCTCCATGTGTTGAGCGCATGAGCATTTAAAGAATGCAGAACTCCGTTTCGAGGTTAACGCAGTCAACTATGGGGTGGCAGAGGCAACGGGAAAACTCCCAAGAAGCTTTTGGCGGCGGAACAGGTGCGATTGAATGTGCTAGAAGCCGAACTAGAAGCTATAAACGGCAAAAAAGCGCCACGCTTCAGTGGTAGCTTGCTCTGTTTGTACCACTTCGTGGAGATAGTTACAGCGGAGAGCCAGGAACTGGAGCGCAAGCTATAGCTAAGGCAAAACAGCTGAGTGGACCAGTCGGTGACGAAATGCCCATTTTACAGCCAGCGATTACGCGGCCTGTGCTGGAGACTGGCACGGTGTGCGAAGCAAGCACAAAGAAAGATGCCACGGCGGCAGAGGCTTGCACTGATGGTAGTGAAAGTACGCGATAGCAGAGATATCGAGGTCGCGTACGTCGAGTTGCCGCCTAGGGTGTTTGTTTCCATTGAAAAGCGGGAGGAACGTAAGGACGAATACCCTGTAGTTAGCAGGATTAGTTTCATGCAACAACTACCGCTGGCGACCGGCAGTGAAAGCGAGTGGCTCCATTCAGATGAAAGCAGTGAGGTCGAGCTCGAAACGTAGATTTGCAGAGGCCGCAAAGACAAATTCGTTAGACAAATTGCAAAGACAGGCGGAAGCAGGCCGCAAGGGCAGCATAGGTTATTAATTGCAAGTATTAAAGTTCAGCTTGGCATCCCAAGCGCGCGAAGTTTTCAATGAAGGGTACAGTCTTGCACCAAAGGCAGATATTGTGAACGCCTTCAGTGCTGCGGTCCCTGAAGTTAACCAGGCAGAATCATCGGAGCAGTTTTGTGAAAATCCAGTCTGGTCACCAAAGGATCGAGCTTGGTATGATCCATTGCCAGACAGCTTATTCAGTTCTAGAGCTCGGTAATGCCATGCGGCGGACGATCTCCATCGTCACCAGCTCAGACTTTGAAAAGGGCTTAGAGCAAGGTGAGACGGCTACTTTTACGGAATCCCACATGGAAGCTCAGGTAACAGTGCAGTTTGCCTCTCACAAGACCAGGCAATAAAAAGCATAACCAACCCGGCTGGTAGACGTGACAGGGATGTGATCCTATCGTGAAAGCATCAGTTATGTATCTGAAAACGGGAAGCGAATCTTCAAGGACATTCTCGAACGAGGAATGGTGCATGGTGGCGGCTAGGGTTGCGTATGACCCTGGAGGCTGCTAGTAACCACACTTGCCACTGCCACCCGACCTCAAGATGCTCTTACGGTATTTGTAAGCCAAGGTTTGGCATATGCTCAGGCGCACACGTGGGCATGGTTAAGACAGTTAGGGGTGACTCTAGGTGACAGTGAAGGGAATGGAGTGCCTGTGTGCAGTCGACGCTTACGAGAGTACGTTAAGTTATTGTAAACAACTTCATAGCGTCTTTAAGGTTGATTCCAGTGCGCCAGTGGCTGCTATCCAAGATAACTTTCCGAGCGTACCTTCTCGTTTTAACAAAGTTGACAACGTACTACACGGACCAGGCAGACAGTCACTTACTGTTTTGGGTTCACTTTTGGCTGAGCTTTTGTGGAATGGCAAATCTAAACAGCGTGTGTAAGTACGTTCTGTAGTCTCTGTGCACGTATTTGTTGTGTTTTCCTGCTATCAAGAGCCTTCAGGTGGTCAAGTTCTTGGCCTCGGCTGTTAAGCTTCGTAGAATAACCACTGGTCTTTGGTACCTTGCCAGACGAGTACGCCATCAGGCTGCAGCCTGAGGCGATCCCGTTCTCGCTGAGTGTGCCTCGTCGCGTTCCTATTCTTCTAAGGGAGGTAGTGCACTGACAAACTTGAACACTGCACTGAGGACACTGACAAACTTGAACAACAAGGCGTCATCCATCGAGTTGACAATCCAACGTCATAGTGTACGGGAATATAGTCGTCGTTCCCAAGGCTACAGGTGGATACCGTCTGTGAGGTGACCTCACTGAGCTCAACCAGTACGTCCTCCGGGCGTGTCATATGCTTCCAACGGTGGCTCAAGTATTAGGACACCTGGAGGACGCAAGGATATTTTCGAAATTGGATGCAACATCAGGATTCCGCCATGTAAAGCTGGCCGAGTCCTGTCAGGAGTTGACCACGTTCATAACTTCTTTTGGCCGGTACTGCTTTCGTCGCATACCGTTTGGTAGCACGTCTGCACCTGGGTCCGTATTCCTAGTTAGCATCGTCATCGAAAGTGCCGCTATCTCACGTGACCTCAAGTCATCTGATTGGCGGAAACTCGGGAACATGATGTTGCCACCTCATCCGGTTCCGTATGTGGAACACCCGGTTCCGTTGTTTCGACTAATCAGATGACTCGGATCACGTGAAATAGCGACACTTCGATAACTATATACGCAAACTCGACATACGGGCCCTGAATACTTCCAGAAGCAAGTGGCTCGCATTCTGAAGGGCAAGAAGGATGTGCCAATTATGATAAATGACATCCTGGTCTTTGGAAGCGCTCGTACGGAGTGCGTTGTGCGAACTGTCAAGGAGCTCCTGGTAAAGACACAAAATCTATTTCTCTCACTCCTGAGTTACAGGGACACTCCAGGTCTCTTGGGATACAGTTCAGCTCTTTGGACGTCGGTTAAGAACTCGCCTCCTAAGAGCGCAAGTCAGTGAAGACGCAAAGGCAACCACATCATATACACAAGGGACGTGCCCGTGAGACAAGTATGGGTATGCTCAGAGAAGTGTCCTGCTACAGTGCTCAGTCCTGGTCCGCGTTCCTACATTGTGGAAGCTGACAATGAAGGCCCTGTTCTACACCGAAACCGCCAGAAGCTAGTAGTCTTCACACCTGTGGCATTTCCGATCACACAGCAGGCCGAGGAAGGCTGTCCTTGTGCAAGTATTGATACTGGCGCGTACTGGACACGTGGTGACCGTGTAGTGTTAGCGCCAAGACGCTTGAACTTGTAGCGCATGGTGCTGTGCCAAGTGTTCCTCGAGGAGAGGAAATGTAGAGGTCGTTAAAGGACCTCCCACCTCGGGTCTGGACGACAGTGCCCTCTATATGTAGGATGTATGGGATTGGCCTGAAGTGTGATTGAAGGGGACTCATTGTCCGTCACTCATGCGAGTGAGTCGTCTCGCTGTCGCTCCTCACCGCCGACCCACTAGGCCTAAACGGCACTTCCCGTCAACCAACTAGGCCTAAACGGCATTCGACAGCAATGTTTATTATGTGCGAATGATTTTCGATTGATTCAGCAATATATGTTATAGAAGCTTCTGTGCCTGTAACAAACTACTGCATGTACGAAAAGTATTGATTATATATAGGCAGAGTTTGTATTCATGTCGCTAACTGTAGTTATGCAATGCGATGTTTTGAACATAGCGAGTAAGACGAATGTGGATTAGAATTAAGTGCGTGCGAATATTCGAAACTTCTAATAGTTTTCGTACAGTATTCGTTTTTCGGTTCTATTCGCACCACACTTTACTATTCGAACTAAAATTACGAATTTTTTTATTTAGCTGACAGTGAAACATCGTGACGCTTACAAATGGCAGTATCTTAATTGTACTTGGGAGTTGTGACACAACTTAGCTGCTCCTTCCTCAAAGAAGTGACCACCGGTACGCAGAAAAATGCGCCGACTGCAATCGAGAGCCACCGCAGCACAACGCTGCACGTCAGTGTGTCCAGCCACGATGCATTCGATAATTGGATATGGGCCGGTCTCAGCAGGACCTAAGGAACTATGCATCTTGTGCCACAATGAACGAGGAAAAGTGCGGGACAAGCGTCGGGTTCCAAGCCAGCCTTCGCAACCGCACCGCTTGTTCGCAGTGCAACGCGCGCGCTCAGGACTCATGGCGTGGTTTCGTTTTAGCGCAAATGTCGTTTTGCGATTTAGATTGAAAGAAGCAAATATATATATATATATATATATATATATATATATATATATATATATATATATATATATATATATATATATATATTTGCTTCTTTCAATCTAAATCGCAAAACGCAAATCGCTATATATATATATATATATATATATATATATATATATATATATATATAGAGAGAGAGAGAGAGAGAAAATGTATAAACCCATGTGTGAGGCAGGCCACCAGCCGCTTTCTCTCTCCCTCTTTATTTCCCTTTTTACCTGTGCTCGAACTCGAACCACTACCTACAGACCCCCTAGAGCCAGACATTAAGCACTGTCCCTAACCTTTCCCTATCATTCACGTTCCATCTCTCATTAATTCATCAACATTTTCGAGAAATGGCGCTGACTGCTCATACCTAAATGTAAAACGAACAAGACAGACGCTGACGGTGCCGGTGTGAAGTGATGCGCGTTGACGAACCGCCAAGTGCCTCCGGATCTTAGATTGGACATCGGAGGCAGGCGCCCTCGGAGGCGCAGTCATCAAAGCACCCTCCAGCTAGTGGCGCCGCGACGGCGGTGGCAGGGAGTGATGCCCTCGCTACCCTGCCGTTTTCGGCGCTTACGACAGGCAGCGCCCTTCTGACTGGTTCCTATGGTTCTGATCGAGCGGCCGCCGCCGCTCTCTCTCCGTGCGCTTTGCTTCTTTTTCCAAGTCTGTCGGGCCGGACTCATGGGAGAGGAGGAAGAACGCTATGCAGAGCGCGTTGTGTAGTCCGTGAGGCCATGTGCCGAAAGTAGCGTGGCGGTGTGTTGCTCCTTCCCACATCACCAGGCGCCAGCAACACTTTGCTGCGACTGCTGGCGTAACGGCGGATGCACGGATGATGGCTACTGTCCCGCCTCGTCCGAACGGAGGCTGAGGTATCGACGGGGTCTCGGTGAGCTCTCTTTTGTTGCCGACGTGCTTCCGCGAGCAGCGGCGGCGAGTGTGAGCTTCACTCTCCCGGAAAAAAATAACGCGCAAGGCCGCATTAGATGCTCGCCCATTGGGCTGCTCTGTTGTCCGCTGCGTGAATGCATTGTGTGGGGGACACGACGCGATTATGTTTGCGGTATATTTCTGCCATTCATCCAAGAGAGCAGCATGCTTGTTCGAACAACTGGAGCTTTTCTCCGCTCGCGCAAGAACGGCAGCTCCTGCGCCTCCTCGATAGCAGAGATGTTGAGACTGCTGAGACACCGACACAGCGCCACGTGCTGCGCATTCTCGTCAAGCATGGGCTGCAGCGGTCGGCCGAATGCGGATGCTGTCGGTCGCAAGCCTGCCCGCTTGGAAAACGAGCGAACGCAGCTCACCGCGAGGCCCATGCATTCGCAGCTCGCTCAATCCAGTTAGGCAGTGCCTATACGAAGAAACGCATTTTCACTGCCTTATTGATAGACGAGGCGGCGGTGCATGTGCACGGAGTATTGGGTGGAAAGAAAGATCGTGGGAGTCAGCGGGGCTGCAGCTCTTACACTGTGAAAGGTGGGGAAAAAAAAAGAAGAAGAAAAAAAGAAACGGCATTCATAGGCAGCGAGGCCTTCACGAAAAGTGCACCGAGTGGGTACGAACAAGGCACCAAGCCGCGCCTCGGTGAGAATAAATTTAATTAGACGCGCGCAACCGTGAGAGCGTTTTGCTCCGCCGTTGATGACGCCGCACTCTATTTATGTATCTCAGACGGTGTGTCCTAGTTCTCTGACATGTTTGACCTCATCGCGCGGTTTGGAGCGGTGATAAACACTCGTTATGATGACATTTCAACTGGCGGCTTGTAAGCAAAAATTTCGTCCAAATTTTAGTCTCAGTAGGTTTAATCGGCGACTAGATTACAAGAAGCGCACAGGCAGCCGCATTTCTTTTTTTTTTTTTTTTTTCACATCAGAGTTCTGCGTCCCGAAGTCAGCAGTTCCCTCTTGGCGCCTTTCTTTGCAAAACCGACTGCTGCATCATTTTTTCAGTACCCATGTAATGCGCAGAAGTAATCTATGGGAAGCCAGCGTATAGCGATTGCTTGATCATTTCCGCTCGTGACCTACATGATTGAAGTCGGCCGTCATAAACGTTGCAATATACATCTCGTCGTCTTGCGCAAACGCTGCACGTAGCCTATTGCAGCTACTAGATGGGCGATGAAGGGTTAGCAGATGAAACGGCGCGCATGGTTCAAATGACGAGGGTGCACCTCGTGACTCAGATTCGCACTCGCAGCTTCATTTGCATACCATTCGCGGCGAATCCTTTATTCGTGACGTATGCTGATGGGTTGCGTTGGCCTTGTCAAATTATCATGACGTCTGCATCCGCGTTTGGGTTGGCTGCTTGGCGTCCCGTAGTTTTCTACCGCGTATGTCCGCCGAGCTGGGAATTTTAGAGAGAACTGCCGTCAGACTTCTCTTTTGGGTAATGGACTGCGTGCTAGGTTTGCTCGCTACTCGAGGCGCTCGTCTCGGGCGTTAGCGACACGTTCTCCCCTCCGTGCGCAGCTGCATCAATATATGTAGCTGACCACGAGGGCGCACGTGACAAGGGGTCGCTAAAACCCGAGACGCCGAGCTTTATTAAAACAAACAAACAAGGACACACACAAGCATGTTAAGCAGCCTTTAACGACAAAGTCAACCACCAGAAGGGAATTATAGTAGGAGGTTGATTACATCCGCAGCGGTTACAAAAATAACACTTCTTTCTACAAAAAATAGAGAAAGAAGAGACGGGCGATTTATCGTGGTTAGGCTAAGTGCGAGTTTGATGAGATATAACAGGTCGTTTTCAGGTGATACACATGACATTCAGTATCGTGACGTCACAAAAACCGCCGACCACAGTGCCCAGCCATAGCCATGTTGTCTGGCCAAGTTGCTCGTTCACATAACGTGGTAGACCACAGCTGTATGTTACTATAGTACGTGTGACCCGATGGCATTCGCTGATTTCTTTCCGGTCCTTGGCAGGCCAAGTTGTCCGGCATAGGACCGGAAAGGAATCGGCGAATGCGTTCGGGTCGCACGTACTAGTTCGCTACATTATGTGAAAGACCAGTTAGTAGGGCTCCGGTCAGTTTTCTCCCCTCAAAAGCGCTACCAATGTAGGCACCGGATTTCCTCCTCTTCACTTGACAACAAATGTGGCTACGAAGCTTCATCCACACACATCTAGGTATGCTAGAGCGCTAAAAAATAAATAGCACTAATGGCGTATAGAGTCGCATCTCGCCTTTCGGTAATAAGTACAACTTGAATTATCATTTGTTGGGGTACTAGACTTCTTTAACGAGTTCACGCATCGTTAATATGGCAATCTGACAACGGACAGAGTGAGAAAATTACCTGCCACTGTGGCGCAGTAGTTGGGGCGCTCGACTTCTGTTCCAAGAATGGTTGGTTGGTTCACAAGAAGGGAAAGGCGCAGTATCTGTCACACTTGCTCTGTGGACACCTGAACCGCTCCGTAAGGGAAGGGAGGAAGGTGGGAGTGAAAGTGGAAAGAGAGAAAGGGGAGCCGTAGTGGAGGGCTACGGAGTAATTTCGACCACCTGGGGATCTTTAACGTACGCTGACATCGCACAGCACACGGACGCCACTTCGTTTCGCCTCCATCGAAACGCAGCCGCCGAGGTCGGGTTCGAACCCGGGAACTCCGGCACAGTAGTCGGGCGTCTTACCACTGCGCCACCCTGTGACGTCACACCTCACGTGGCACTAGGGTGAGAGCTAGGCACGTTCACACGGCTTAGTTAAAGCAGGGCTTTATATGTGGGCTGGCAGGAGCTGCCAACTTGGGTCTCTCGTTTCACATGGGACGGTTATGTCAGAATCAGCGTGCTAGGACCCTGGCATTCACGTTACCACTAAGACACGTTCATACGGGTTGGTTAAAGCGGGGCTTTATATGTGAGCTGAGGAAGAAGAAAAAGAGAAGAAGAACGCTCGGTCACCCACAGCTAATGCTTACGCTCAATATTTGGTTCAGCAGCGTTGAACCCTTGTAATTTTTTTCGCCTAATTATACCATAGAATATTATTGATTTGATTTGAACGCCCTTTAATAAATAGGAAGGCTCATAGCCATAGATAATATAAGATACTATTAATGAATGGCGCTGCTAATCCGGCACCTCTTGCTGGTCCTAGTTCGGGCATACCCAATTAGCCGCTTGCTTAATTTGCAATCCCTTAATTTGTGTTTTTATTATGTAGCACATATTCATTAGCATGCACTAATAGGCTACCCACTTATGTGAAAGACCATCTGGCGCATAAGTCTATAAATGCCCAGTTTAACCTAGCGGTACCGACGTACAGCTGCAACGGAAAAAGATTAGTACAACTGACTCGTGACCGCAGCAGAAAATTTGCGATACGTGGCGCTATTATTGCCGTGCTTGCCGATAGCGAGAGTGCCAGGCACATTCCATTTTCAAAAGTGGGGTTGGCTGGTAGAAATAAGCACGACCGAAAGTTTGTGCGTTGCTCATCGGCAGAATCGTGCGCCCACATTGCTTTGGACAGGCATCGGCCAAAATTTCTTTTTTTAAGAGGAAAGCTTTGATAAAGGTACCACTGCTGTCATTTCCAGCATAAAAGAAAATAAAAAACAAACTCAACCATGCAAATGGCCGCGTTGGCCACATCGGTGCATGATTCTACCTATCAGGAGATGCAGTATTTCGGATAGGCCGTCGTCGGAACGGACTGCTTTCTGCCGGCCGCCCCTCTTTCGAAAATAGAACGTGCTTGGCACTCTCGCTATCGGTGCGTACGGCGTCAATAGCGCCACGTATCGTAATTTTTCTGCTTCGGTCACAAGTCGTGCTAATCTTTTTCCGTTGCAGCCGTACCTTTGTGGCTTAAGTGTCTCATTGCCTTAGAGTCCTGGAAGGTTAGATTCCCGTCTCACCCACCCATCTGAAATGAGAAGCCCCAGTTGGCTGCTCCTGTCATGACATGTGGTCTCGTGACGTCGCACACCGTGCTGACCAAAGAGTATTCGGCAATTTCACCTTCCAGTTACCACCCGCGAGAGCCATGGTGAGAATTTTAGAAAGCAGCTTAGGCGCCCTTTCCTGGCTCGTGTGGCGTCGCCGTAAGTAACAAGTGGGCACCTATATTATGAATGTTATAGCGTTCGGATCCTGAGGGATCCGTTGAAGTTATCAGGCCTTTTACTTTGTGTGGAAGCGTACGTGTACCCGGAATGAGGGGCTCCCAGTGGATCATTATGAAAGCACTGCAAGCTGTTGTATTGTGAACGGTACTGCTGTGTCTCCACGCGATTAGAGTGTGCAGTGGTGGAAGAGGGAACGGTGAAAGTGTAAGGCGTAGATGAGGTAGCAGTGGCGGTAGACGCTGTCATAAAAAAACCAGGAGCACGCCTCTGTAACTGTGGGAATTAACAGGTCACATGAATTGCAGGCATGGAGGTGATATAGATGGTTGCCTCATGAGGCAAGCTGGGAAGGTGTCATGGGAACCAATTTGGACCCTTGAATCCCGAGTCAGACATGTAACCAATATACCATGCAGTGGTGTCCGGACGACTTGGTTAAAGCGGTGCTTATGCCGGTTAGTCTCATACATAACGTGGCAGCTTTGTGCGCTATGTGTGTTTGAGATAACGTGGGATATAACAGGTTGATAGCGTGTGATAATGCCACGTGCCTAGCGCCGCGCGCTTCTGCCCGCACCACTGCCATCTTCTTCCAACTTCGTCCGTAACATGACCCGGGGCCACCGAGCGATCGTCCCGATCGTAGACGAGGAAGTTTACCAATGATGATTCCATGGCATGACGATGAGCATGTCTGCATGCTTGAGGTAGATGAAAAAGGAAGAATAGAACGGCTTACCGGTACGATAATTCCCGATGAATATTGGCCCAGGACACTCTCGGGCCACACGTTTCCACGACTCGATGGCGGAGGCCAAAGCACGCACCGCATGGCATAGGCAGGGGAGGATGTATTGAAGTGTAGCGGTGTCTTGGGTCGTGGGGTCTTTGGTCGGTATATCTGGTCAGTGGGGTCACATATGATCGTTCGGGTCTCTTCTTGTGTCTTGTGGTCATGTGCGGCGTCTCGGGTCAGTCTCTCCTTCGTCGTGTCTTGTGGTCGGGGCGGGGGGACGGGGCGGAGGAACGGTAATGTCTTGCTGGGTCCGGCAGGCTGGAGAACAGCCATGCGATGCTTCCTGACCTTCAGCCGACGGCGCAAGAAGTCGCAGGGCACCGGAGATCCGGACCAGGATGAGGGGGTGATGATGAAGTACCTCGCAGCTCTAACCAAATGTTACGAAGCGGCAAGCCGATGAAAACAGGAGGACAGAGAGATGATGCTCGATGGTCGTGAGATGACGTTTAATGAATGGTTGGCGGGCCTATCGCGCCACCTAATTAAGAGAGTAGCGGTACAGCGAGTGGCAAAGTGCATGAACGGGAATGTAATTCTAAAAGGGGAGCCGTAGACGCACTAGCGCGCCTGCCTAGCTAAGGGGCAGCGTGCTACTCGGTATCCAAGGGTCCTGGAAGGCTGAGTTCCGATCTCACCCTCCCATCTCGAGTGCGAAGCCCGCGTTGGCAGGGCCTGCAAATGCAGCCATGTCATGTGGTCTCGTGACGTCCTGCAACCAGACGACCAGTCATGACATGCCGGAGCCATTCCCGTGATTTTTACCTTACAACGCTGTCAGCGGGCTTTAACAGGAAAGCGTTAAGGGCTGTGTCCTGCCAAAAACCCAGCACTATCAGCGTTGTGAACACAAATGGGCAGACTGTAGTTGGTATTGCCGGGTACTGATTGTTCGGCGGGTATAATGCGATGTCAAGAGACCATACGACATGGCAGGAGCTGCCAACTTGGGCATCGCTTTTGAGACGGGTGGATGAAATGGGAGTGTGACCTTCCAGGACCATTTTGGGTGCACGAGTAAGACACGTTATTACGAAGCCACGCGGGCGCGTCCGTACGGGTTGGGTAAAGCGAGGCTTTATGGGTACTTGTCTCTGGTGGTCTTTCACATAATCATGTAGCTTACGACGGTATGTTAATGCACATGTGTGAAGTAATAGAGACATAAGTTAAGGTACTAGTGACTAAGCGAATAGAACTGTGGATATAGGCGAACTTGAATAATCAAGATATGACCAGCGGGCAGGAGCCATTAATGCTATCGTGTCATATCCTTAAATGCGGAGTTTAGGTATCCCCCTTGTTTCTTTTTGGAGAACGGATGCTATAGTGCCTAAAATATACTGGCTATTCTAGGCACCATACTTTAACGTTATCGCTTTAAAAACCCGGACCTATAGAGTTACGGCACACGCTCAGCCTCCGCAAGCCGTTCTCCCCTGACGCCGCTGTCTTCTTTCTCCTTGGGCATTTTGCGCAGTGATGTTTGCGAATATCGCGCACATAGTTCTCAGACTGCAAAAGGGCGTGATTCTCGGCGTTCTTTAGTGAACCTGCATGCTACGGGGCACCGCTTGTCCGATGGCTCCGACTTGTTGCTTACGAACAGGCAGTCTCAAGTTTCGATGGGTGCAAGAGAGGCGGTTCTCAAATGCCGGGTGCAGGCATGACAATGCGCAGCGAGTGATAGCGAAATCCGGCGAAAAGTTGCCGCTGCTCTCCCTTGAGGACTAATTTCCCATGATGCTTTCTATTTTATTTTAACGCGGGGCATTAGTATCCCCACGTCGGAAAATATTGTTCGGCTGCGTCGGCGTAGGCCGTTTGAAGCCCCGCAGCTTCGAAAAGTCACGAGTATGCATCTGACCGGCTTTTAACGCCAGGGCGTTAGTATACACATGTCGGTATTCGCGAGCATGGCCCTGACAGGTGACTAAACACCAGGGCGTCAGCACCCGCCGTCTGAAGTCATGCAGCATCGAAACATCATGAGTATGGCTCTAGCTGGTGCATGGTAGTTGGCAGCAAGCACTTTCGGATTGCACCGTGGCAAAATGAAAACTCGGCAGCACTGCTAACGAATTTTTATACGTCAGCGAGCTGGGAAAACCCGAATGCATCATTTCATTGCGTCCTTACTGACAACAGATCGAATATATATTAAGGCAGCTTTGGGTACGGAAACTGTGCATTGATGCAGGTCAGTCACAGCGACAGCGGTTGAATGTTTGCAACATTTTTAAAGAAATTTCCTCTTTTCTTCATGTGAAGTCTCAGTGTGTATATTTCTTTGTTTCCTTTTGCTCGAATGATTGAGGTGATAGTCGTGACTGGCGGTTGTAAACGCTGCGGCGATGCTATCGTTACATTGGCGAAATTGTACTGCGTCATAACCCAAGCTTCAGTTAAAGCGCCAGCATTTTATTTCATTTTATACTTCTGCACATGGCGGGGGGGGGGGGGGGGGGGGGGGGGCGTGCCTTTATTCTGAACTCGCTTGTTTCATGGTCCGCACAATAGAACGTCAAATTGAAGATACCAGAGCGGAAAGAGACTGCATTTAGAGAAAATTAGGAGGGCGGCAAGAAAAAGAAATAAAGTGGCGAGGTCGGCAGAGTTAACTCGCTGGCAAGGCCGGCAAGGAGTATATATGATTGAGACTCCACTGTAAAATTGCAACTCATCCATTTCACACCCCGGGAATTGAATTACTGGCAAGTAGAACTGGAACACAAGCTTGCCTCAAATGCTCGCGCCCTCGATGCTTTCACGGTCGCTTGAGATGGAGAGGCCGTGCCGCTTCGATGGCACGGCAAAATTCCAATTCGAAGTTATCGATTTCGCAACGCACGTACGTTAGCAAACTTGTTTTGAAGCGCCCTGTCCTCTACAAGACACACTAAGTTACGGCAGGTACATGGTTTCACGGTCAGTCCTTCCGTTGAATCGAAGCTGCATAAAAATGAAGGCAAGGAATGAGCACGTTGCTCTTATAAGTTACCCGCAATGATTAGATCAACAGCACACCGCTCCAGCGCTCTGAAGTTCGCTCACGAATGTAAGTTATAAAAACAAAATGTTTGCTTGACTGATGACTACACTTAAATGACACTGTGGTTCAGCTTGCTCAATTGAAGGCCCAGCAGGCGACGTTCGAAAGAAAAACCATTGCGAACCATAGCTTTCAGCGTCACGCCATTATATCTCAAAACGCTGCTCATCCGTAACAACGCAGTGTTCAACCCCCTGACGTGCTCGCATTTCTCTCACTTTCCCGGAGCACAGGAACTCTCAGCACATGCGATTTTAACATCGCCAAATATTAATGCCCTGGAGGCGGGTCACCGACTAATACAAAGCGGTTAGCTAAAGCTAGGCGCTCAACGTGAGTGAAAAACGCAATTCCATCGTGCAATTAAAAAAAAAAAATGTCTTTGTGTCCAGGCTGATAATAGACGGAGTCCTTCCCATAGTTGCCTTCTTGGCGCGACTGCGGTGCAGCCTATAGATCGCGACAATTCTCAATTCAGTACCAACATCATTCGGTTATACATAGCCCCTGTACATTAGCATTCATTGACTGCGATAAAGCATTTGACTCCGTCGAAACCTCAGCAGTCAAGCAGGCATTGCGAAATCAGGGAGTAGACGAGCCATATGCGAATGTATTGGAAGATATCTATAGTGGCTGCTCAGCAACCGTGTCTCTGCATAAAGAAAGTAATAAAATTCCGAATAAGAAAGGTGTTATGCAAGCCAACACAATGTCCCCAGTGCTATTTACTGCTTGCTTAGAGGACGTATTCAGGGGCATGGAATGGGAGCAGTTAGGGATCAGGGTTGATGGAGAATACCTCAGTAATCTGCGATTCGCTGATGACATTGTCTTGCTAAGTAATTCAGGGGAATAGTTGCAACGAATTATTTATAACCCAGAGAGCAGAAGCAGAAAGGTTGGCGTAAATATTGATATGCAGAATAATAAGCTAATGTTAAAGCGCCTGGGAAAGGAACAGCAGTTTAAAATAGGTAGCGAAGTGTTGAAAGTGGTAGGCGACTATGTCTTCTTAGGACATGTAGTAACCGCAGGTTTGGACCGTGAAAGGGAAATAACTAAAGGAATAAGATTGGGGTGGAGCGAATTTTGTAAGTACTCGCTGGTTATGTCTAGCAGCTTACCGGTATCGCTAAAGAGGAAAGTACATAACAGTTGCATCTTACCTGTACTCACTTATGGGGCTGAAACGTGGAGGCTAACCAAGAGAGTTCTACTTAAGTTGAGGACAACCCAGAGGGCTATGGAACGAAAAATGGTAGGGGTAACGTTTAGAGATAGAAAGCGTGCAGAGTAGGTCAGAGAAATAACTCAAGTTACTGACATTCTAGTTAAAATCAAGAAGAAGTGGGCATGGGCAGGACATGTAGTGCGAAGAGAGGGTAACCGATGGTCGCTTAGGATAACAAACTGGATTCCAAGGAAAAAAAAAAGCGTAGCACGGGACGGCAGAAAATTAGATGAGTGGATGAGGTTAAGTATAGTTCTCAGGGGTGAAGTGGATGCAGCTAGCACAAGACCGGATTAATTGGAGAAAAATGGAAGATAACTTCGCCCTGAAGTGGGTATAGTCCGACTGATGATGATGACGTGATGATGATCATTCGGTTAGAAAAATTTCACAGGTTTCAAAAAAAGTTAGGGGTTCGGGTTCGCCGCAGTTTCGACGTTCACCTGAACTTGCCGAGAATGACAGCTAAGGGCATCTTATGCTTAAAAATACTGCGAGGATTTTTATGCTTAGAAAAGAAAGAACACAAAGATAGTCCAGCTTTCAATATATCGGTTAACACTTAAGCATTTTTGTACTTAACTGGATAAAGCACTACATACTGGCCGAAGAGATTTCTATATCGAAGTCCTTCGAAAGAAATTATCGAGGTATTGAGAATTGCACTGCTCTCGATTAAGAAATTAGTCGGCGCAGACAGGCTTAATTATTTCGGTGCGAAATAATGAAGTTATTACTCATTAACAACCACTCAAATACAGCCATTCGGCTTCAAATGAAATAAGGCTATGCAGCTTCGACAAATTTCGTATTTAAAAAACAAAAATCGTCCGGGTCTATTGGTTTGATTGCAGGACCACGCCTTACAGGGGCAGTCGGTCTACCAATTCACGTATCTGGATTGTTCTATTTTTGTTTTAAACAACACAGGCTAGGCCTTACTACTTTACATGTATTTTAGCAAATATTTCTGACCATTTTTTTCAAGATCTGCCAGGCGCAAAGCGGTCACAGCAGTATCATTGCAATCATATTGCTTTCTTCTCTCGAGTTCGCTATTTTTGTTGGTGCTTTCTTCTTCTGGGTACCCTTTTTGGTTTTTGACGCAAAATCGGCAATAAATATCATCAATTTCAACAGCTCTAGTTCAGGAAATTTTCCCTTTTATTTGGACAGCATTGAGCAAAAATAATGCTTTTAACACTCGTGGGTCTAATTTTTGCAAAAAAAAAAAGAAAACAAAAGAAAAGAAAATGACGCTTTGAGGTAACTAAACCAGCTTACAAGTGGAAAAATCACTTCACGCACTTCATCACAACATTACACTCAACAAATGCGCGTTGATATACGTTGCAATAGGCGGCTACTCCCATGTGTTTCGGTCTTCATTGTTGAACCATTTCCGGATGAATTCAGACAACAATTACTCAGTATAACACAACCGTTAATATAAAATGGCGAGAATTGGGCCTAGTTGGTTATTCATAATGATTCACCGCGCGTTGATATAAAATATCCGCGCCGGCGACGCTGCATCATCATTATAGGCACGGCGTTGATCCTGGATAAATAGCGAATACGCGGAGCAAACGTAGTACATACGTGATTATCCCCTATTTCAAAGGAAAATAAAACCGCAGCAGGCAAAGGATGGAGGGTGGAGACAACGCAGGGCGGTGTTCAAGCGCGCACAATTGACTTGAACTGTATTGGAGCTTCAGTTGAGTTTGAATATGAACCACTTGCTACCGGCCAACTGCGATGACTTACAGGTTGTCATGTGGAGAGAGTGAGCGCATTCTCCCAACATAGGAAAGAAGGGAACAGCACGAAAGGGTGGCTATCGCGGACGAGGGAGGCTCTGGCGCATGGGGAGAAAAGCACAACCTGGTGGGGGTGACTACCGTGGAAGGAGGAGAGCCAATGAGACAATGCCCAGAATCTTTCGCTAATTAATGCGTTAAGCACGCAACCTTAGCCCTACACTTTTTTTTTTCTTGGATAGTATGCATGAGCTCTAGCTGCACGAAAAGTCCAGCTGCAGCGTAGAATAACACCCTCGTCGGTACACTTGGCAAATGGGGAGGGCTTCTGCATGTCCAAGTTAACGCTTGTAAATGATGTGAAACCCCGCCGGGGTGGCGCAGTGGTTACGGCGCTCGACTACTGTTCCCAAGGATGAGGGATTGAATCTCGGCTTCGGCGGCCGCTTTTCGATGGAGGCGAAAAGCAAGGCGCCCCTGCGCTGTGTGATAGTCGCTTTGGGACGTTAAACTCCACAAACCAAACCAAACCAAACCAAGCACACGCGGAAATCATTTCGCCCAAAATACAGCAGGTTCTTTGCGTGCACATTCTGGCCTTGTGATCTCACTCACTCACTCACTCACTCACTCACTCACTCACTCACTCACTCACTCACTCACTCACTCACTCACTCACTCACTCACTCACTCACTCACCCACTCACTCACTCACTCACTCACTCACTCACTCACTCACTCACTCACTCACTCACCACTCACTCACTCACTCACTCACTCACTCACTCACTCACTCACTCACTCACTCACTCACTCGCTCGCTCGCTCGCTCGCATCGAATGGGAATTGAGAATGGATGCCTTCCTTTCCTTCATTCGCAGGGGCGCCTCTGCGTAGGGCCCGGGCGCGCCGAGGATCGGCAACGCCATGCGGGTGAGTAGCGCGGCGCTTCAAACTTGGGTTGCTGCAGGCTGCTGGGGCTTTTTCCCCTACACGCCATCGCAGTTGCGCTTTGTTTTTCCTGCGAAAACACTAACCCTGATGGTCAAAACCAGCACAATAGCCTAACTCTTGTGCCGTCTCTCTTATTGGCTAAGATCTTAGTGTGGTCACAACCACGTGGCCTCGAGCGGATAATTCAAACTAGGCCAGGTATAAGCGTATGCCACGTGCAAGTCTTTCCGACGAGCCTTTCAAGTTCGCCAGCCAACAGAGAGAATGATGAAGCCTATACTAACCATTCATTGACCTTGACCTCTTGCAGTGCGTTGACGAAAAAAAAAAAATCACGGGAGCGGATTTGAACCAGTCGGATTCGAGCCGGGGTACTCGGGGTCATTATAGCTGAACCTCTTAACCACCGATACATCACGGCGGGTGCTTTCACCCGCAGTAACCAAATTTTAGTGGGGCTAGACTTTCGTCATTTGCACGCGGCGACTTCCAGATGGTGCCACAGTTAGTCTCGTCCTTGGATGCTGTAGCTCCTATAGATGGCGCCACATCCACAGTTGAAACTGCAGGGCATCAGGCCCATAGCCACAGAAAGTCTGTGCAACCCCAATTTCACACGATATTAGAAATTAATCTAACCAGAATTTTCTCCATTTTTTAAAGAAGCACGGACAGAACGCGAGCTCGAGAAGGGCACGAACGCTATGGAGGAAACAGGGCTCAAACATCATGGTATAGTATAGTCGCGCTCCTATATATAAGCGATTATCCGTGCAATGTGGAAAGATGCCAACGCAGATTTCGCGCTTGACCAGGCAAACGCGTCAGTTGTCGCACTCGCTTGTAGACCCCGCTTCTCATCGACTGTACGAGTTTTGCCACTTGCAAGGATGGGGATATCGTTGGGAGTGAAATAAATGTCAGAAAGGTGAACAACGCGATGTCGGACTCGGTACCCTATGCACCTGCGAAGGGAGATAGAGCGAACGAAGCATCTGCGAAGGGATATAGAGCGAAAAAATAAGAGGATGAATGTTTCGTCCATTTGGCAGCACTTATTGTGTCCATATGCTGATCCCTGCGAGGCGACGGTATTTTCATGTCAAATAATTGAGCACTGCCTTGATGGCTTTCCTATAGCCGAATAGTCTCGGGGCCTTTTTGAAGGAAAGGAAACACGCCCATTGTGATGAATGAACCTGCGCTCTTGTTTGCTTTGTTAATAACGATATCTGGAAGAACAGATACATTATATTCTGTGTTTTCGCCCAAACAACCGTGCTGAACCCGCGATATATATCCCAAAATGTCCGTCCCAGGGTACTTCTGCAATAATAATAATAATAATAAATAATAATCCCCAGGTCCTCTTTTCGTGTGCGTGATTGGTCTGCATCATACCTTGACGCCACGAGAGGGCGCTAACTCGCACTCACGTTCATTCACGCTCACAACTATACTCACTCGCGCTCGCACTGATGTTCACTCACTGTGAAGCTTGCAGCGCATGTTTGGACGGCGTCCTTTTAATGTATTTTTTTAAAAGCCGCGGAGATAAGGGCCCCGTTCTTCAGAAGATACGGTGTTGGCCTTGTCGGCGATGAGCGAAAAATCACGAGATTGGCTCTGGCGATTTTGTTTGTTGACAGGTGACATGGCCGGGAACATATTGGTTGTCGTTTTGTGTGACGTCACAAGACCATGTGACGTGGTCGAATCGACAGGAGCTGCCTGCTCACACGGTTGCCCCTTTGAGACTGGAGGGCGAGACGACAATCGAACCCTCCGGGGCCCTAGCTTGGATCCGGATTTAGACATACTAGTACTTTTGGGTCACGGTGACATGCTGTATGGTGTTTAACATGATGTGGTAGCTTACGACTGTATGTTAATGAGTATGCATGAGATAACAGAGGCACATATTAAGGCATTAGTGATTAAGCGAGTAGCAAAATGCCTGTCCGCCTAGTATCCGCAGAGGGGGCCATTAATGTTATATTGCTTAATTAAAGGTGTAGCTTGCATGGTGTCTAAGTAACGAGTATGCTTTGACAATGAAGTGTCCGCGAGCGTGGACGCATGTAGCGCTTAGAATATGTTTGGCGACAAAGAAAATTGAGTGTGCATCTGAAAATATTGAATGCGTCCCTTCAAGAAGGGTAATGGCTGGAATGCTTTTCGCAGGTACAGGCGTATCGCGTGAAAATGATGCAAGCGGGAGTAGCCGTTATTATAGTACATCTACAATTGGTTTTTGAGCTTACTTTAGGGCAGGGCTTGCTTTGTATAGTCACAGCAGCTGTGCATGACTAACCTGTGAAAATGCCTGTCCTGTACTACATTTACTCCTATATCTAATGGACGCTTGAGCACTAAACCGCGTGTTCTCACTCGCGGCTGGTGCGTCCGGAGCCCACGAGTGCATCAACGTATTCGTAAGAAGTGCTGGTGCATTTTATTGTCTCGCAATTCGTCATGTCATTCGCTGAGGAAATGTAGGTAGTGAGAGACATACTATTCGTAAAAGGTGACTATAGGATGTGTGTACGGGTAGAACGTTTCCAGAGAAGGGTCAGTTCTAGAAGTCATTAGAGAAAATCACGCAAGAAACTCCTCATGCTGTCTAGATATCGGCGCAAAAATAATCACTGAAACCTGAGAGTTCAAAGAAAATTTATACAAACTGAGATGCTCAAAATGCAGAGATCAAATGAAATTTTACTTCGCGTACACCTCCACTTGGCTCTCACAGTTGAGAATATTGGGGGAACTGATAAGAGTCGCACTCTGCACAGACGCAGCAGAGGTTGTCCTCTACGTTTGCCTCGACAGGTCACTCCGCAGCCGCGGTTACGTGAACCCTATAGCATCTGGTCGAGTCAAGCGGCAGGCTGAGTAAGGTCATCCTAACTCGACGACTACCCGTTTACATGAAATGGACACCATTCAGCGACACAGGGGAGTTGTGGTGCATCTTCGAAGGACTGCTGCTCTCGATCTACTGCGGACAGGCGGGCAGCCTCATGTGCTTTCAACCTAACCTCATGAAACTGCCCATATATCAAGCCATTTTGTGGCCTGCAGCGACAGAGCAGCATTGGAAGTTTGCCATTCTGCTGGGCAACTGTAGCCTTCAAGGGGGATAAAGGAAGGTGTGGTTTGGTCTATGGTGTTAAGCATCCGAAAGTGACTCTTTAACGTGCACTAACATCGCACATCACGCGAGCACCTTGCTTTTCGCCTCCATCAAAAAACGGCCGCCGCGACTATAAGGGAAGGATTCTTGGGGCTACATTTATTATAGCTACACAATATCAGAAACAGCGATGTAGTCTTGATTAGAAGTAGGTAACATATAAGCGTGGAATGTATCTGTCGGGACCACATCTCGACGTGATGGTTGCTCAGACTGACTCGGCGTTATTGAATTAACTTAAACGTGTCGCTGAAAACACTGAATGGTTATCGATCAGTGATTGATGCTCCCTGTCTCAGGATGTCCTGCGGCTGCTGGGCGGTACGCGTCGGCGAGCGCTTCTGCTTCTGGCCGGTGCAGCGTCGCTGCTGCTGCTGCTCGTCGGCTCCGCATTTCGGCCCGTCCTGGACGTCAGGTGAGCGCCTATCGGACAGTCCATCGCTTGACAAAGAAACAGCGATAGCTCTATATCACGCGGTGCTGAATGTTGGGGCCTACATGGCATAGCGCGTTTGCGGGTAATATAGCAAGTCTACCGCTGACGCACCGAACGAGACGCTCCTCGTTTGCTGTCCAGTGTTGACGTTTCCTCATCCAAATGGTGCTGTAAATGTAAGCGAAAATTAGCTGTTCGAACGTAGTTTTTTTATTTGAGGTGTTTGCCATTAGGAATAGTGAGAAAGTGAGGTAGGATGTGGGAGACAGAACAAGGAGTGCAGCAGTGTCAACGGCTTTATAGGAAGCGTGTTACCATGATGCAACCCGAGCCCGGACACCTTTGCATGCCCGCGATTCGCGACTCCTTCCCGCCTTGCCGGTGGGCATGGATGGTCTCTCCAGATACGTTGTGGACGCTTTGACGGCTCGTGCTCTCGTACTGACAGTCGGGCTTTATATGCATACATCATCAGTGTCTTCAGCCCTTCCGACTTGTTTGCTTATCACGCTTGCTTATCAACAAGGTTGACGACTGGGCGAGTTGGTAAGCATTCATTTTAAACCAGCTGTGTCGTGTCTTCTGGCTGGTTTGAAATGAACGCTTGCTTATCCCTATCTGCTCCGGGGCGCTGAACAATGGGCAGCGTCTTCCGCGCCCCAGCGCTTTTTCTTCCATCTTCTCATGAGTGTTTCTCCCTGTTCACTCCTGCGTTCTGCCGACAAAGCGGTCTCATGATGGTGATGGTGATTTCAGTGCTATAGAAATAGAGCTCACAGCCACTGATTTCGCCGTTGTCTGAAGTCGGCTGTGAAGTCGTTGTCAGGAGTGCCGACAGGTGGCACTTTGAGATCGAAATGAAACCCACTGCGACTCTTAGATCACAGTCACTAAGCTACTCCTTGGCCACGCGGGTACATTCTTGCGGCTTGTTTAAAGCACGGCTGTATATCCATGTCTGGTGGTCTTCCACATAATGTGGTAGATTATGACCAAGATCGACCGGTAACAGAGGTCCCATGGACGTCTGTGTGAGCACTGAGCGAAGCAATCGTTTTGTGAAGCCGTGCTGACGCTGTAGATGTGAGGTCGCAAGTAAGTATATAGACGTCTGGTGTCACAGTGACGTAGGTATATAAAGACTTTTGCTTTTATTTCTGGGCGAAATACAAGGGCAACGACGACTGCAGCAGAACGGTTCACTAACAGGTTGGCAAGTAATTGATACCGTATTGTCACAAACCCCCTCTCCTTTAAGGTCAACAGAGGCGCGGGATCCCCTTTACGATTACCCGATTACAGAGGAATAAGTTCAAGACAGTCACTTTATTTACGAACGATTGGATATTTATACCCAGTAGTCCAAATTACACTGCATAATAATAACAATCAAAAAACGCCACGACACGGTAGTGATAAAAGAGATTCGGTACATGACAAGAGGGAAAACCCGATAATGAACACACAGCGATAAAAGAAGACTACGCAGATAACAGAGTAAGTATTTCAGATATAGTATAGTAGGGGCAATAGTTACACAGAAAACACAGCGTAAACTACTAAACCAGATCAAGGTTTAAACAAAGGCGAAGGCAATATTCAATTAACGGACAATCTGTGGCAAAAAAATCTTGCTTGCTCGATCCTCTGTCCTCTCGGTCTTTCCTCTCTGTCCTTCCTCCTTAGCGCTTTAATTCATCATGTGCACATCCCTCTGGTAGGCGCAGTTGAGGTATCCACCGGAAAGTGAGACATTCTCTTGCCCAGAGAATTAAGTGCCATTTAGTCACTTGTGTACTGGGTGCACCCACGTGTACTGCTTTCTGCCTCCTGCTGGCGGAGATTTTCAGTGCTGTTGTGGTCCAACTTGGGTTGTGCAGGTTGTGGCGCTGCCGTCCTCGGCGCAGCGTGTGCTTCGTGAAGACGCACAAGTGTGCCAGCTCGTCGGTGCAGAACGTGCTGCTACGCTACGGCGACAGCCACGGCCTGCGCTTCGTGCTGCCGCCGCGCACAAACTACCTGGGCCACCCACGCCCCTTCCATCGGTCCATGGCTGCGCCTAGCGGCCGGCCGCCGTTCGACATGCTGGCTCATCACACACGCTTCCGCGAGACCGAGGTGCGCGCCGTGCTGCGGTCGGGCGCTGCCTTCGTCACCATCGTGCGCGAGCCGGCCGCGCTCTTCGAGTCACTGTACTCCTACTACGACCTGCAGGTGAGCGCGAAAATGTCACTTTGCCACTCGTTGGTCGCTTTTGCACTGGCGGACTCAGTCAGCGTCGGATGGATGCTGACAGCATTCAATTTGAAACCCACCAGGCTGTTTACTGCAACCGCGGTTGAAGGCACGTATTCCGGTTCCGCGGCGCCAATTGCCAGGCTGTTTGGTGAACATTCAGTTACATGACGTATGACGTCACTGAAAGACTCCACACTCATCGGCGCGAGCACCTCGATCTCACGTGCACCCTTACAGATAAGACAATAATAAAGAATACTCGATAATTTGTGAGAGTGTGCGAATATTAAAAATTTTCGTATAGCGAATCGAATATATTCTATTCGGTGCGTTTAACGAATCAGATCAAGCATGTTAAAAATTATCCGAAACCTATCGAACATGTTATCAAATTTTCGAGTACTTCTCAAATAGTTGGTCTGGTGTTCGTATAAGGTACATCAGATTTTCCTTCGACGACTAACAGCATGCTGCCGCGATCTGTCTGCCCTGTATAGAGTTACTCATGCCCCTCTATACAGGCGTTCGAATGCTCACAAGTGACCTGAACGACTGAAAAAGGCAGGCAGGTTCAGCAAACCCTGCTTTGATGGGCCTTTTCTCCGAGGTTAATGACACCTAGCTTTCACCTATCCTCTACCTGAGAGTATTCGCCAGTGTATTCGCGGTCATCATCAATGGCGAAATATCGACCGACGTCATCAGTGATACTGTTTTTTTTTTTGCTTATTCATCAGTGATCGCGCGCGCACTCGCTGGTACAACGATCAAGTATTGCTTAGGGTGTGCAGCGAAAGTTTTCTTGACGAGAACACCATCGTTCGATCGCGAATGCATATTGACAGCATACGCCTTAAAGCTCTTGGAGCTGTCGGATTCGATCGTAGCAATGACGTTTCCAAGTTCTGTATTCTGCGCATGGTTGTTCAGTGAAGCAGTTGGATTGGTGGCACTGATAGCACTCAAAAAGACGCCGTCGTCATTGTAGTTCTCGATTGGAGGATCTGTCGTGGCGTGCGAGAGAGTCGACGCCAGAGTACTCGCGTCTAGACTTGGCGTAGATTCCATCATACAATGTGGGTGGACTGGACTTTGTGGTTCGCGAGTAAGCATAAATGATAGTCGGTATGACAAAAGGTTTTCTATAAAAGATATATGCCCGGAATTTCGAAGGTCCCCATACGACATGGCAAGACATTCTTTTCGCTGGCGGAATAGTTTGATTCAGCTTTTGATAAACACCGACTTAGTGAAGGAATAATCCGGCCTCAACTTTCCTCAATTTGAATATAAAGAGTACCTTATAACGTTGCTGGAATCGGTATGTAGCTTGGGTCAATGTTTTCGCCAAAGTGAGCCAAAACGGGAAGTTCCGACAGGAAGCGTTGAAGGACTTGCAATGCCTTTGCTTGTGCTGCCACCGATGCGAAAGGTATGTCCGTCCTTTCAAGGCGCGTCCAAGCCTCCGCTATAAGACGAAGCCTTTCACGAAACGGCTTTAGTAAGTGCACAGTGTAGGGTAATGGCGGACCGCTTTCGAGACCTGCGACGATTGCACATTATCAATAGTTCTTGTTCCTTCAGGATTGGGCCGAATTGCGGCGTTGTTTTCGACGTGCCCCATGTGTACTTAAACTTAAAGCAGTTGAAGTAGTTTGGTTTTTGTTTCATGGGAATGTCTCAAAGCGACTCAGGCTACGAGAAACGCCGTAGTGGAAGACTGCGGAAAGTTCGGACACCTGACGTTATTTAACGTGCACTGACATCGCATAGCACACTGGCACATTGCGGTTCGCCTTAATCCAAAAGCGGCCGCCGCTGTCGGGATTCGCATCCTTGGCCACAGTAGTCAAGCTCCCTAACCCCTGCACCACCGGGGCGGGTTCAAGTGAAGTGGCACTTCTCATTTTGTGAGAGAGCCTAGAAAACATGATGGCTTGCACGACCAATTCGAGGCGCTGAAAGTGCACCATAAAAGGGGAGAGGGGGACGACAACAGTCAAGGTAAATGCAGTACGCCAACCTCTCCAAATGGCAAGGAAGATGACCATAAGTCATTGGAATGTTGCAGGTGCAGAGCACAATGGAAGGGAATGACTTTAATTTCACAAGCCCATTTAGAGAATAACGGCTGTTTTTATGTCGTGAGTCATTATACAGAGGTGTCGGGTTGCTGAAGTCCGTCCAAGGCCGCCAATCAAAATGGCAAGTTAAGAAATATGAGAGGACAGAGCGACAATAAGAAAAGGAAGGGAAGAAGAAGAGAAAACGGAGGGGCGCTATGTCCAACAGAAAGAAGGAAGAAAACAAGGAGCAGTATTCCCCCCTTATTCCTCTCGCCCCTCGCTAATGGCTCCGCATGGAGCACCTGATGGCATTCATGTCAGCGACATCACTTTAGTGATATCATTGACATGAGTATCATCAATCTTTTATGACCTTAGCTTCCTCTTTCTTAGCTTTGTTCCTCAATAGCCAGTTTTAGAGGAGGGTGGCCTTTCGGTTAGGGGGATAGGGGAAAAGCATCCAGGGGGATCCGAAGTACGTCATGTATTGTGGTTACAGTGTATTCTACCTTTTGATCTGTAGTTCCTGATTACGTTATTTCACACTGATCAACACGAAACAAAATCCCCTACGCTTTCTCGGGGTTAGCAGTTGTTGGCTTCCTTTGTATGCATCTAATAATGTGCCCCTCACGTTTCCTTAAATGAAATTCGAAAATCTCTGCCCCGGCCCTTTTAAGCATTTGGTCACAAATGCTTAAATTCCTAGTCGAAACTGTTCTACCATCAGCAGCTACTGACCTTAGCCTTTTATTTTGCACGCATTTTAAATGGCACTCGGAGTATGCAGCAGATGAAAGTAGTCCGTGAAGCAGTGACTGCCGTCGATGTTGCAGGCCAAGACACGCCTTAGTCTGGAGCAGCTGGGGAACAAGTCGCTCAGTGGGCAGCGGCTGCGCCGACTGGCCCGAAGCCGCGGGAAGCTGGGTTTCAATCAGATGAGCTTCGACTTGGGCTTAGAGCCCGCGCACTTCGACAACGCTACTGCCGTGAGACGCTTCGTGCAGCGGCTGGACGCCACCTTCGACTTGGTAATGGTGGCCGAACGTATCAACGAGTCCCTGGTGCTGCTGCGTCACCTGCTGTGCTGGGACGTCGACGACGTGGTCGTCTTCAGGCACAACGCCCGCCAGGTACCTGAGATGCGCTTCTAGTAACCAAGATTTTATCGACTCTGGCCTTTTTTCCGCCGGCATCCGCATTCGTGTTGTGAAAGGCAGCGCGGTATGGAAGCAGTTCTTGACACCGGGAGGTTGTGTACTGGGACGTTGTGTGCTGGAACGCTGAGTATTGGGACCTTAGGCACTGAGACAATGGGTATTGCATAGCACTATAGCTGGTTGTTGGGATATAAAACTTGACTGGAAGAAGTTGCCAAGTCGACAATAATAAGCAAGCTGTAAGTTTAAAAGTGCGGGTGAGAAAACTGGCAAAAGACAACCAAAGCCGCTTCAAGCTTGGTGCTGTACCCATTGCTTACCGGTTTTCCTCCATGACACAGACCACTCGGTTCAGGAACGTTTCTCAAAGTTTCACCTTGTACAGAAAATTGCACCAGGTGGCATATTTTGATACATGCTATTAAAAAAAAAAAACGAGAAAATAAATGGCGCCGACCAAAAGAAAGATCACAAAGCCTGTTCCGGCCCGCGATAGACCCTTGTCCACAAACAGGGCCAACTTTGTGCCTACGTTTGCTCCAAAGGGTCGTCGAATGAACAAATACCGTGCACTGGGTCAAATGACTCCCTGTTATTATTATCCCTGTGTGTGCGCGCTAATATTTCGGTGAAAGCTCCTCTGACGCTGTCTAAGAAGCTACTAGGCGTGCTCGTGAGCTCGGGAGAATTCCGCGCTGAAGGCCATCGGGCGCCACATGGCGATGCGTCTCCGTATCGTTCATTGCACGACACAGTCGGAAGTTGTCCATGAACATGTTGGCGAAGAAAATCGAGCTGGGGCGAGTGCTCATATAACTTTCGATCCCACTATTGACAGGGGCGACATTTGTAAAAATGGAGCACGGCGGAGCGAGTGTAGTTGCAGTACGTGCGTCCAGAGCAAGAGTGTTCTTGTAAGGACCGCGTGCCTCAGGCAACGCGGCGCAAGAAAAGGAGCTGAGGGAAACAAAGTGCCTCGATGCCCACCAGGCGTAGTATATTGCTATCGCAATAAAATTAAGCAGGCTTAAGCATAGTAAAACGAATAGTAGAGCGAATGCTAGTCTCGCAGCCCGTTATATTCTGGTGTTTCAGCAGCTCGTGCCATCTTCCGCCTCTCCTTATTCTCTTCTGCTGTTCTTGTCGCTTAGCCTCTCATATCCAGGGTACATAAAATAAAACATTGAACTAAGCTAAGTCTGCTTAAGAGCGGGAATGGCCAAATCCACTTTGTAGGATTGTTTTATTAACTGCATCTTCGTTGTCATCGATACTGTCATCATCATCATCACTGTCATTGCCATCTCTACTATCCTTCCTACGCTAGGATAAAGATTTGTTTACCACGAGCCCAGCATGGAGTATTATTTATCGGCACTCCACGTCTAGCTCGTGGGAAACAGACCTTAATTCGTGGTTTGCACGCTCAGCTGAGGATCGGAGAGTGGCTCGATTCCCGGTGGAGATCTTTGCATCGGGCGAGGAGGAAGTCAAAATACCTCCTCTCTAGGCTGTTGCAAACTGGTTCCGCTGCCGCTTCCACTGTACTGACGTCAGGCGCACACAACTGTCCAGCGTCCCCGGCAAGCATTCCGGGGGCGGGGAAGAGGACGCCCATTTCCGATGGAAATAAAAGTTGTGCAATCATCCGAACCAGAACAACTACGACGTTACCCTCATTTAAATTTTAGTATTTATGCTGACGACATTACACTATGGATCAGCCGGGGTAGCGATGCCGTAATTGAACACACGCTACAAGAGGCGGTGGACACGATCGTGCGGTTTGTAGCAGAACGTGGACTTACATGCTCGCCGGAAAAATCAGAATTCTTAATTTACAATCCAAGGTGCCTGCGGAAAGAGCGTAAAGTGGATATACAGATTTCGGTACAAGGACATCAAGTTCCCCAGGTATCGCAGATCCGTATATTAGGTCTCCTTCTCCAAGATAACGGCTACAACGGAGAAACTATTAAAAAGCTTGAGCGGCATGTATCTCAAACAGTTAGCCTCATCCGCCGAGTTTCGAGTAAAGGCAGAGGACTAAAGGAAAAAAATCTTCTGCGCGTAATCCAGGCATTTATCATTAGTCGAATCAGCTATTGTACGCCATACTTACCCCTTAAGGCAGCAGAACGACAGAAATTAGAGAGCCTCATCCGCACAAGTATTAAAAGAGCCCTTGGACTCCCGCGCTGTACTTCCACCGCTAGCCTCCTGCAACTGGGCATCCATAACACATGGGATGAAATCGCGGAAGCGGTACGCACTTCACAGGTAGAACGGCTCCGCCTAACCGCCGCAGGCAGATCCATTCTAGAAAAACTGGGCATCGACACTTGGGGAGGCGCTCAGACAAAATCTGAAATAAACATGGCTGTACGGGACAGGCTATGGATACCTCCGCTGCCAAAAAACATGCATCCCGAACACCATACGGAGCGTCGGGAAAAAAGAGCTCAAATGCTCAGTAGGAAATTTAGCCGCTTGCCGCCGGAGGAAGTAGCCTTTGTAGATGCTGCCGGAGGGGCAAGCTCCTTTATGGTTGCAGCGGTATCGAATGGGTCGGGTAGACCGATCACCGCGGTCACCCTGAAAACTAGATCTCCTGAGGCAGCTGAGGAAGTGGCTGTAGCTCTAGCCTGCGCCCAGACAAAGGCGCGTTTCGTGATCTGCGACAGCAAAACTGCCATACGAAATTACAGTCGTGAGTTTATTGCTCCCCAGGCAATTCGAATATTACAGCAATCACCAATCTCGAGAACTATACAGCTGATTTGGACTCCATCGCACACTGGCGTTCCCGGCAACGAATCCGCCCATGCCATGGCTCGAGGGCTCTACCACCGAGCCGGTGGCAGAGAGGGCGGACTTGGAGCGGGGACCATAGAGTGTGCCAAATCTTACACAGAAATTCTGCAGCATTATAGACTCAGTAGACGGGTGGCTGCTGCGCCAGCCCCTACCCTAAATTTCAGGCAGGCCGTCGCCTGGCGTCGCCTTCAGACTGGGACATTTCCGCACCCGCTCCTGGTGAGCCATATGCTCCCAGGAGAAAGATCTGAATTGTGTGCAAACTGTGACTCGAGAGGGACCCTCGAGCACATCCTCTGGGACTGCCCCTTTTCTCCCGGGAGGGGTCTAAATCTGACGCCGCAACTCTGGGAGACCATGCTGCGCTGCTCGGACCCTGAGCTCCAGCTAGCCGCCATCCAGCTGGCCTGGGACGCCGCCGGCCAACAACGTCTGCCGGCCTGCGTCTGAGGCGGGGCACCCGCCATCCATCCCAAGCGACGGAGGGCCAGAGCCTCTTCATCCGCTGGAATCAATAAAAAGTTCTGCTCTCTCTCTCTCTGTGCAATCATCCAAGCGAGCATTATGGAGACGCCCAGGGGGCCCTCGTTGCAAAGGTCTATAGCCACGGTTTGTCCTCCGGCTTCTCGAAGGTCGAACGCGAGCCTTGTCCCGAGGTGGCGTAGTGAAGCTTTAACTTGCAATTTGAGCTTAAGTGCTTTTTTTTTATTAACCTAATAAAAAAAAAGGCACTTCTTGGTATTTCTTGGTATGCGTCTTTCTACGCAGAGTGGCTACCGGCGCCGACTCAGCGACGACCTGGCGGCGCAGCTCCGCTTGCTAAACGCTGCAGATGTGCAACTGTACGAGCACTTCTGGCGTCGCTTGGAGGAGCGCATCGAGGCGTTCGGTCGACAGCGCATGAACCGCGAGTTGCACCAGCTCGAGGAACGCACGCGCCACTGGTATGACCGTTGCGTGCACGAGACCAGGCCACCCGACAAGAAGAGGCCCCCGGGCCACAAGTTCTGGATGAGCTCCAAGGTATATGTTCATAATTATTCGACACAGTTATTGAATATGTTGTGAAATTTTCGAATAAATTTCGAATAATTGGTTCGAATAAGGCACGCTGTATCATCATCATCATCATCAGCCGGACTATACCACAGCAGGGCAAAGGCTTCTTGGGCACACAGCAGTGGCTAGTTAAGTTGGAGGCTAGCTCGCGGCATGGATTCGAACAGACGAAATATGTGCCTCTAATTATGTGCTTTTAGACCGAGGTTCGGCGATTACGGTTTCAGATGCCGTTTGAAGCATGTCAGTCTACGTGGAATACGCGAACACACAAACCGAATACAGTACCAGCAGAAAGAAGCTAAGTCGGAGACCTCCCTTGAAAACATTTCACCCGTGGAACTGCATTCATACACGTAAGCATGTCTTACGCGTTACTACCTAATGCTTCGAAGGGAAAGCCTTTTTAGGCTCATTGTGAAAATCCCGCGCCCGCGAGGTTTGTTCGCCAAACTCCGCGAGATTTTCCGCTAGATGTCGTTAGAGGTTCTGACGTCGACATATCCCCGTTCAGCTAGTTAGACCTAGTCCCTATAAAAAGCCCGTAGCCCGGGCCACATGTCAGTTCAGTTCGCAGGTCTATAAGAAGAGTCCTGAGGTGCCGATGTCGCCGACAACAAAGCCAAGAAAAAGAAAAATGAAATTATTAAAGCACACAAACACGCAATATAGAGGTAGAAGAGAAGAGATAGACGAAAAACAGGAGAAAAGGCTTTCGCCACTAAGCTTTAAGCGAAACGAAGCTAGTTCTGTACTTAATTTCTTCTCGTAAAGGTCTGTCCTACTTTTTTCTTTTGAAATGGAGATGACGTCACGATAACATGATGGTTCAGTTCTCGCATTCAAAGCCAATGTGACGCAAGCCGCTGCGCATGCGCTGATGACCGTGTGACGGAACATTCGCCGCCGTATGCAGGTGCTGACGTTCCGCGCCAAGAACGAGAGCTCGGATGAGTGCGTGCGTTTGATGCTGCCCGAGCTGGTCTTCACCGAACGCCTTCGGCGCAAGCAGCTGGGTGACGGACTGAGACCCGCAGCCACTGCGAGGCGCCATTGACGACGGCTTCGGTCGCCGCGGCGGCCCCCTCGCTCGACGTCCCTCTTGGCTGAAAGAGCGACACGCGGACCCTGTGCGTGTGCGCATGTAGTGTAGTTGAATGCGCGAGCATCGTAATAACGCCCCTTGATGTTCAGTCACGGACCATCGCCGCCAGAACTGCCATGCCGGTTAGTCTGCCGCCTCACGGCCTGTGTGCTCCTCAGACGATCGTGCGGTTGTGACATCACAAACTCAGCTGCCGCGCGAATGGCATAGCGAAACCGCCCATTGTCCACATGAGTCGTTCAGTGTCAAAATACTGCTGCGGAATACTGCGGGCTCTTAGACTGCGTACAAGTCCATTTTCTTCATCTGATGCGGCATCGAAGGAACCATGGGTTGCGCTTGAATTGATTAGAAGAATACATGTGAGGAACGCACGTCCGTAGGAGCAATATTTCAGAGGTCTCACATGACTCGAAAGAAAAGTTTAAAGTGGCCAAAGCGGACTCTTGGTGCACTCTGGGGGAGTATATTTATGCCGGGACTACCTATGGAATCCTAGAAGTCTGATCACTTTTATTCGCCGTTTTCATTACCTGAGCATTACAGGGACGTAGGAAAAGTCAACATGTGCAGCAAAAAAATATCGGGCACATTAAGTTCCGCTTTTAAGGTTATGATGCGATAGCGTTGATGGCTCCCCCTGGGGTTCCTCGTTCGTGTACATGTAGCTTCTGATCGTCTTCGTTACCAATCCTTTAACTTTTCCCTTCGATATATCACACTTTCATATTAACGTACACTACGACGTTATCCAGCTACCGATCGTAAGCGACCACGTGGCCGGCTTTAGTCAAGCGGTACGAACGTGCCTGCGTAGCCTGTACAAGTGGTGTGCCTGCCTCGGCATACAAGAGCCCTGAAATATTGAATCCTATCCCACCCTCCAAGTCAAAATGAGGGACCAGAGTTGGCAGCTCCTGCCGATCTTGTGACAGCACGTGATATCTTTACGTCACAACCTACCGACCAATCAGTGCCCGGCCATATGTCACCTGCTAACTACCACTTGCCAGAGCCACGCACGTGATTTTTGGGTCACAACACCGACAACGTCGATACTAGGTTATCTGCGGACTGGGGCCTTTAATAGCGAGTTTCAAAATAGGAAGGGGGGGGGGGGGGGGGGCATGTCGGTTAGGGGGATAGGGGAAAAGCAGGGCGCGATGCGCATATGCCCAGGATGAAAGCCACACTCCTCGCCTTTTCAGTGCAGCATTTCGCGCGTGCGCGTGGTCGCCACGCAATTACTCTAATTCCCCTTACCGCTGCGTTTCGATGGAGGCGAAACGAAGTGGCGTCCGTGTGCTGTGCGATGTCAGCGCACGTTAAAGATCCCCAGGTGGTCGAAATTACTTCGTAGCCCTCCACTACGGCTCCTCTTTCTCTCTTTCCACTTTCATTCCCACCTTCCTCCCTTCCCTTACGGCGCGGTTCGGGTGTCCACAGAGCAAGTGTGACAGTTACTGCGCCTTTCCCTTCCTGTGAACCAATTTATATATTTATAAGGGCCCCCATATTCTGAAACTAGCGTCGTGACGCTGTAGCCCGAAATCGCCTGAAGTGTCCGAAGTACGTCCATCAGCAGTTAGCAATGCAGATGACTGGATCGCGAGACAGTGCAATACTTTTCTGAGGACACGCATCCCGTAAACTTTTGCTCGACGACAGCACCCTGCGATAAAAGTACCCAGTGCAGCTGACATGCGCAGATGAAGTCATCAGCGTGTCTTTCATCTCTCACCGTCACTTGCTCAGGCGACTCACTGGCCCGTTTGCTTCGTGGCATCCGTTTCTGATTGAGGTGGCTGCGATGACGTCATGCTCACGCCGTCGATCATAGATACCCCCCACCTTTCCACCAATTTAGCGTTTAACATGGAACATGGGTAGATGGCGCACAAGTTTCCTGCGCACTCTCTGTTCTTGTTTTACGAGTACCTTGTTGTTGGCCTTTTCAAGCATGGTCATTTTATACAGTTTGTCCAGTTTTTCCGGATATGCGAGAGCAGCTCTAACGCTGCTGTCTCAAACATCGCGATAAACCTCGTTAGAGGCGTTCAACGGATATCTTTTATTGCAGCTGTCGTGAGCAGTATGCTGGGAGCACATGCATTCATTTGACGGGCAGAGGCCCGTTGGGCCTCTTGTTGGCGGAGGAAAAGGAATGCTTACGGACTTTTAATCGAATTTCTGTCGGCTGCGTTTCAGCTGTTCTGTTCACGTAGCCACAGGTGCTTATTAAATTTTTTTCCCCGTGGTCGGATAGTCAGCGATATTTGACAAAATTTATTGTTAAAGAAGGCGTAAAAATACTTCCGGGTGCACTAGGAGGCCGCCAACTTGAGTTTGATTCTCGGGGAATCAAGTATCATTTTTAAATCTATGCGTTCGTGTTGAATGAGACATCTTGAATACAGAGTAATATATATGCTATACTTATTTTATATGATGGGCGCGAATACTCCGAGATACAAAGGATGAATATCCTACTTCCACGAGGTAACTTCCCGCTCACTTTCCCAGCACTGCGGGTAAAATTATTTGCTCGGTTGTTTTGCGGGGACTCGAGCGTATATGGCGACCTTCGTGCTATAGGTTTGCCATTGCGACCTTCATTATTTTTCTCTTTTCTGAACAATCCGCTGGCACGGAAGGCACTCACCACTGAAAAAAGTGAAACAGTCTATAACTTACTGACCCGTACCCGGCCGCGCTTCAGCGGATTCGAAACGAAAAAAAAAAAAAAAAAAAAAAGGAACTATACCGTGTGTTGTTCGGTGCACAGGTTAATGAACCCCAGGTTGTCTGAATGAATTCGGAGACCTACAGTAAAGCGGCCGTCGTAGCAAGCGTGTCGCTTTGGGAATCTGAACCTCACAATTTACTTTTTAGCGGCGCTGCTTTTAGCGTTCGTTCGGCAGTCGAGCCCTTCGGGGCCGTTGGCTGACCGAGAGTCACTAACCAAATATAATTTCCCAGAAGGGGAGAAACTCTCATTGGCTCATGAGAAAAATAGAAAGTATTTTGTAACTTCACGTAAGTATGTACGTACGTACAAGCAGTACAAGCATCTTTCAAATTCTTTGCCTCAATGAATCGGAAAAAAAAAAAAAAACGCTGAAATAGCTGCGTTCGAATGGTAAAGTTAAATTGGTTCACAGGAAGGGAAAGGCGCAGTAACTGTCACACTTGCTCTGTGGACACCCGAACCGCGCCGTAAGGGAAGGGAGGAAGGTGGGAATGAAAGTGGAAAGAGAGAAAGAGGAGCCGTAGTGGAGGGCTACGGAGTAATTTCGACCACCTGGGGATCTTTAACGTGCGCTGACATCGCACAGCACACGGACGCCACTTCGTTTCGCCTCCATCGAAACGCAGCCGCCGCGGTCGGGTTCGAACCCGGGAACTCCGGCACAGTAGTCGGGCGTCTTACCACTGCACCACCCCGGCGGGGCACTATGGAATATCGTAATCGTGATAAGAAGATTTAATAAGGGAGTAATTACTCATTGACATCCACCCTAGGGCAGCCATACGGCTGCAAAGAAAAGCTATGCAGCTTATTACTTATACGTGACTTATACACGGCTTATACAATGCTAGCTTTTTGGTGATAGGATATTATGACTTATAAATGTTTATCGCTATGCGTAAAACAATAATGCTTCTTGTTATTTCGATTTGTGAATGTGGACTAGTTAATTTTGTAATATCACCCGCAGTCCTTCGCGGTACTGCATCGTGAAGTGCACTTCGTTTACCCACATCCAAAATATTCGCCTTCAAGAAAAATTTTGAACTCTTTTTTTTTTTTTTTTTGCCATCGCTTGATACGTCCGTGCCAATCACTTATAATCTCTCTCTTTTTCGTTTTTCTTCGTCAATTTTTGCACCTTTCATCTTTTGAATTTCTCCTCTGATCGCCGCCTCTCACGGCAAGTGCACTCTATGTGCGCGAGTTAAACTTGCAGCTTAGGTTCTTTGCATTCTCATTTATTAGCTCTCTCTGCCCAATATCTGACTCATTTTATTTACGCGCTGCGGTGCCCGAGTGGTTAGGACGCTGACTACTTTGCCTCTGCGCGTTTTTGAATTTACGTAAATGGTGCATAGTATTTTGGTTAATACTCATGCGTCAAACATTAATGGCGATTTCCACTGGTCGCTACGGAGCACGTTTTCTTGCTCCGGGACGACGATTTCGATTTCCACTGGTCGATCAAGATAGGTTGCGCGTATTCCGCTGGTCGTTTGGGGCAGCTCGGGACGCTCCAGCTCGATCCGCCGACCGAAGTCGGATCTCGCCGGAAGTCCTAGTCGCTGACGCGGTCACTTCCGGATGCTGCTGGATTCTTTTGGCTGTTTTTGACCGTTTCAGCGACATCGGCAGTGGACGCTGGATGTCACCGTTTTTTGCGCGAATATGTCGAAGTGCGTATATCGAAAAACGTCTGCAGCGTTAAAAAAATGAGAAAGCAAGTTGTTGAGGACCGCACTCCTGCCTATTTATCTACCGCAAACATTTTGGCGCTGGGATGCGGCTACAACTTTCGAAACCGGCTCAGCTTTACTTCCGCCGCGCGCTCTACACGTTCCGCTGGTCGACCAAGGCTGATTCGCTCTGTAGCGCTCTAGGTCGGCTCGGGCGCCCTGCTCCGATCGACCAGTGGAAATCGCCATAAGATACCACGCAGAAATCCAATCATTCTGCAAGCTATGCAACCTCCTGAAGTGCGAATTACAAGGTTCAGATAACGAAATGCATCACAGAGTTGATTGCTGCAGCCGCCTTTTGGCCTAAAACACAAACCAAACGCAAGTTCAGTCACACAAATGTCACGTCCTTCCCGTTTTAATTGCGGAGATAACTTGAATAGCAAAATGAATAAAGCAATTAAAAAAATCGCTACGTTTCTGTTTTTCCGTGGCAAGCTTTGCCGACAAGCGGCCGATGACAAACGGGAGACAAGTATACGGCTGAGGGGGTAACACAGGAGGACCCGCAAGGCCCATCCTTCGTTAAACAACCGCAGCGCACGCAGTTTGCTTTTCGGACATGCATCGCGTCACCATTTACATAGCATATCTCGAAGGAGAAAGGAAATTTCGCCTTCATTCGTCCGAAGCCTACGACTTAATTCCAGGGATTCTGGGAAACCACACGGCGATGAAGCAGGCTGTTCGGGCTTTTTTACAAAGGCGCTGCTCTCGGCAATAAAAACAGTGTAAAGCGCCAGCCAGCGGCGGGATCGACGCCAATGGGGCGCTCTTCGTTTCCGGTCGAACCGTCCATGCTGCTGCTCGGACAAGGTCACGACGCCTGCTGCTGCGAACCCGTAGCTCTGCTGTGAATCCGTAGCTCGACTCTGTGTTGGCTGGCACGCAACTTGGACACGGCCTAAAAGTCTGCGCGGGAATCTTGCGTCAACAGGTCTGAGGACATTACTAGGATATAAATAAGTGACTTATTTACAGGTGTGTCAGTGAACGACATATTGAGCCAGCCAGAACAGACTAGCTCGAGGCATCAATACAAGGTGGGTCATGGTGGTAGTGAAAACACTTATGGGCGAATAAATGCAGAGAGCATCAAAGCCCCGTTAACATCGCACGAGGCGGCCTTTTGGAAGCCGCCCTTACAGAGCGTATGGCAGCCCTTGGAAGGCTGTCTGCTTCAGGGAGCCACTGATGATCCGGCGCTGTGGAACTAACCAGGAGTCTCCCATATGACTCCATCGTGGTTAGGGATGGAGGGTGTGGGAAGGCGAGGCGTGTGAGGAGGACGTGCAGAAAGTCTCGCGGTTTCCTGCAGAGCTTACTGTAGGATAGCAATTGATCGAGATAGTGGGCGTGAAATAGAATTAATAGGCTAGGAAGCAGTAAGGGTCTGGAGTCTGGGCGAATGGCGCCTTGGGTTAAGGTTAGGGGAGGCAACCGGCAGTGCGTAAATGCACCAAACATCTCGATAGTGGTTAAAGGTTTCTCTCAAGACAAGCAGAAACTCCTCTACTGGAAGAGGGGGACCTTGGGCGCGGGAGTGGACCTCCTCGTTACCCGGAAGGCTTGCCTTTACCGGGGTCCACATATGAGGGTTACGGGGCGTTTGGTTTCAGAGGCGTGGAAGCCTGGTCGCGGTGCGGCGAAGTATGTCTTTGATGAAACTGGATATGGCGGAATTCGAGCCGGCAAAAATTTAGCGTGATGACAGAGGTGGAGATAAGAGCCTCTGTCCCACATCGGCCGCTGTCCCACCTGCTACTTTCTTGGGTATTAAGGTTGCCTGTATACGAACCTTGAGAGTAGCTCAGTTGGAAGAGCACCGGACGCGAGAGGACGCACCGGAGAGCACGCGAGCACCGGACGATGATGATGGTATGTACAAATGAAAGAAGATCATGGCGTGTACGATGAAAGAAGGTCCACAGAAGGCTCACAATATATATTGTAAGCCTTCTGTGGACCTTCTGTGGTCCGCCAGCAGGCTGCGTAAGCATGCCGCATCCGTTTCGACCGCCCTCAGCTGCACGGAGGCAGTGGTTAAGGGCTAGTAAAAGACGCGGCAGCGCTCCTTGCGGGAGGCGATCAGTTTTGCTTCAGCTGTTCCGTTGGCGCGCGCCTCCGTTCGCGCCACTAGATGCATATAGACTATAGTACAAAACCAACACTGATCTGTGACGTAACGCAATGCGGTGGCGCTTCTGTCGCCAGTCTGGACTGGTTGGGGGTGAAAACTTGGCCTAGCGCCCATAGGAATACATGGACCTGAAAAATTTCGAAGCAATTTTCTAATTTCACGGCGCACCTATATATGATCTCGTTATTCGGTACAGAGCAACCATGAACAAGCTAGAACAGATCACGAAAGTATGAAATATCATTAACGAGGCGAAGTATTTTTAAAATACCGCGAAACGTATGCGGGTGCGAGTTGGGAGGGCGACCCATAGAAACACATGTAAACACAACTTACCGCACCATTTCACTCGGTTCAGCAGCGTTGAACCCTTCTCACTTTTTGGTGAACATCTTGTATCATGCCCCGACATCATGTTGCATGGCGCACTACATTCCCTTGCAAGCACTGTAAGTCTGACGATTTGTGGGACCGTTCACGGCACGATAAACTGACCGCGCACAGTTGCAGTTGACAATGCACCACCGGCGCTGTCGCTAGCAGACGCTCTGGAGCTGGAGGCGACTGCGGTAGGTAACGCCGGCTGCGCTGTCTCTGCTGCAATGCGCGACTCTCGTTCGGTCTATTGTTGTACGGCGCTTGACAACTGCCTTTTAATAACAGGAAACTCAAGCTGAAGATTGCAGAAGTCACCAAGATAGCGAAGGAGTACGCAGCCCAACTGGCCAGGCAGAGCTGGCAGCAGTTCAGTAGCTCGCTGGACGGCACCCTCAGCACGGCCAAAACGTGGCGTATACTCAAGACCCTCCTCGACCCTATCCAAACCAGGGCCGAAAGCGGGAAAGCTATCCGCAGACTCATCCACACCTTCGAGGGTACGGAGGAGGAACTGTTAGATAAAGTAAAAGAGAAATGCTACGGCACGACCTTGCCTGCAGCATACCTGAAACCATACCTGGGAAGACCGAACACCCACCCGGACAGGCCGATCACCAGGGAAGAAGTGTTCGCTGCCATAAAGGTATGCACGCGCAACACTGCGGCGGGTGCAGACAAGGTCCATAATGCTCTCATACGCAACCTCAGCGACGGGGCGGTCGACCAATTGACCACCTTCCTCAACGGGCACTGAGCCGCAGGAACGGTTTCTGAAGAGTGGAAGCATGCAGAGGTCGTAATGATTCCAAAACCGGGTAAGAAACTCCAGATCGAAAACCTCCGACCTATCTCACTCACCTCCTGTCTAGGCAAGCTCTACGAGCGTGTCGTTACTCGGAGGCTCCAAAATTACATGGAGGACCAATGTCCCGAGCGCTGGCGAGAACACGGTCATGGCCCTCGATATTAAAGGGGCATTTGACAACGTTAGCCACGCGGCTGTAATGGAAGGACTCGACAACCTCCAGTGTGGCGAGAAGATTCACAGCTATGTGAAGGCCTTTCTCTCCAACCGAACTGCAACGGTTGGGCTCGGAGACCTTCGCAGCGATAAATTCTCGATCCCCAACAAAGGCACACCTCAAGGGTCCGTCATCTCACCACTACTTTTCAACGTGGCTATGATCGGACTCGCTAGACAACTTGAGAAGATCGAAGGCATAGAGCACGCCATGTACGCTGACGACTTCACGGTTTGGGTTACCTTCGGGTCGCTCGGCCAGAAAGAAGAACGACTGCAAGCAGCGGCTACCTGCGTAGAAGAATATGTCCGTGCACGAGGTCTCGCCTGCTCCACAGAAAAATACGAACTCCTGCGAGTTCACAAAGGGAAACACAAAGAAGGGACCCTCAATGTCTCCCTCGAAGGACAGCTACTCCCCGACCGAGACAAGATACGAGTCTTAGGAATGTGGCTTCAGAGCAATCAGCGATGCGGCCATACGCTCGGCCTTTTCAAGCAATCGACCACTCAGGTCGCCAGGATCATCACGCGTGTGTCGCAGAAGTGGAGCCGTATGCGAGAGGGGGATACCCTGCGCCTGGTTCAGAGCCTGGTACTCAGTCGCGTGGGCTACGCCCTCCCGTATTTCAACCTCAACAAAGGAGAAGTGGAAAGTGCAGATATCATTATCCGCAAAGCTTACAAGACAGCCCTGCACCTACCAATGAACACCTCCAACGCAAAACTACTAGCTCTTGGCGTTCACAACACCTTCGAAGAGATCAAAGAAGCCCAACTGGTCACGCAGATAGCCAGGCTCCAGCAGACTCCTACGGGGCGCTCGCTTCTTAAGCGACTGCGGCTAGGTGCAACTGCGGAAATCGAGAATCGTACTGCGAGCATACCGGACGCAATTCTCCAGACGCTAAAGGTTAGCTCTCTTTCCCGGAACATGGACCCCAACTTGCATGTGGCCCGTAGAGCAGCCCGGGCGAAGTATGTTCAAATAAATTTAGCTACAAGATCCACAACGGTATACACGGACGCGGCTCCGTATACAGGAAGCTCACATAACAGCGCAGTAGCGGTAGTTATTGATGCCAACCTAAAGGAACTAGCTAGCGCCTCAGTCAGGGATTGCACGGTAACCGAAGGGGAGGAGCTGGCCGTTGCTCTAGCGGTGGTAGCCGGGTATCGAAGCAACACGTCCTTTACCATTCTTACAGATTCGAGAGAAGTGTGCCGTAACTACATGAACGGCCGCATAGGTCGCGCCGCGCTCAGGCTCCTCCAGAGCGCGACCCCATCAAAAGTCAAACACAACATCTACTGGGTGCCAGGACACACTGACACAGCGAGGAACGAACGCGCCGATGAGGTAGCTCGAGGGTACACGAGCCGAGCTTCCTTCCAATCGGACGATCTACCCGAGCGAGTCGGCCCTACGCACTCAGACATTCTGAACTACTATAAGGGGGTACGGATCCGCTATCCGCCGCCTCATCGGGATCTAAAACAACAAGAGGCAGTGTACTGGCGAAGACTGCAGACAGGAACATTCCCTAACCTGCATATCCTAAGCAAAATTTACCCGTCACAATATCGGGACACCTGCCCATGGTGTGGTAGCAAACCTTCGTTATACCACATCACGTGGCAATGTAGAAATAACGATAGCTTTCGTAAAGATCCGAGAGTGGAATAGTGGGAGAGCCGGCTCTCCAGCGGCGATTTGGATTGCCAACTCGGTCTGATCCAGCACGCCCAGCGAGCAGCGAAGCTCAGCGGAGCCCTGGAATAGGGGGCACCGACCTTGCGAGAAGAGGGAAGATGGACCTCTTCTGCTACTAGCACAAGACCTTCCTAGAGAAACTAACGTATTTCCTATCCTATCCATGCGGCAGCATATCATACTATAAACAAAACTACCTGTTTCGCTACATGCGCTTTTTGGGGGTGTCCGGATTCACAACATAGATTATTCGGGGGAGTTTAGAAAGTAGACCGCATCCGCAATGACGCAGCATACTTCTTCAAAGCGCTGGCCAATGTTTAACTACCGGCCACCACTCCTGGTGCTCTGCGAAACGAGAAACATGTTGCGGTAAGTTGCGTTTACTTGTGTTTTTATGAGTCGCCCTCCCAACTTACACACCCACGTGTCGCGGTGTTTTAAAAATACTTCGCCTCGGTCATGAGATTTTATACTTTCACGATCTGTTCTAGGATGTTCATGCTTACTCTGCATCGAATAAGGACATCATAGGTGTCTCGTTAAATTAAAAATCGGCTTAGAAATATTTTGGTTCCATGTATTCCTATGAGCGCTAACCCTATTTTTCACCCCCAGTTAGGGTGCGTTCCAATACCCCCTCGTAGACGTCTACTTAGACGGCTACGCGAGCAGCCGCCATCTTGGGACGCGTTCCAATTCTCGCGAAGCCGTCTCGCGAAGACGGCTTCGCCGAAGTCAACATCGATGCAGACTACTTTGCTGTCTAAACATGGCGGACAGAGCGCGTTTCGCGCTGAGCGAGTCGTGCGTGCGGTTGTTGCAGTAGTACGGTGGTCGTGCCAAGGGTCGTGCTCTTTGCGAACGCCGGAATATATGCATATGAACGATCTTTCAAACGTGAGTTGTTACGTCAATGTATGCGCTAGCTAGAGGCTAATTTAGCTGTCTTTATGATCGTGAGATTCATAGCACTGCAGATTCTTTTACCGCGCTTAGGAGGAAAGCGTGCGTTGGATGCTGTTGGTGTTCTTTTTTAACGACGAGTTTCTTCAGTCGTGATGTTATCGACGAACTCGTCGCTTTCTGGGCACCTCGCCGGGAGTCAGAACGGCTGCTGTACGGCGCACGTGTGTGTTTCTATCTTGCTGCAGTAGCCGTGGCAAACTCTTCCGCGGATTTTCAGTTAATCTCGGAAGAACGAACTCGCCTGACGATGCCGACTTGTTGCGCATTGATTTTTTTTGTGCCTGTAGATTATTAAAACGAGTTGTCTTTGGTTTCCTCGTCTAGTGACTACAGATAACAGGTGTAACGGCACAGTTTTTCGTTTGCTGTAGCCGGTTATCACCTTTCGTCCGTAATCCCCTCAAGTTTACAGTATTTTGCATGTTTTCATTCTTACAGCCGTGTGAATGAGACATCTGAGAAGCATGTACACTTCAGCGTCAGTAATAAAAAAGGAAAAACGGACTAACGTTCTCTTCCGTCAATTCGTGATAGGGCTCACTGCGTGAGAAGTCTGTCTGCTACAAGTTAACCTATTAACAGTCTATCTACGTTGTGGCGATTACACATGCAATATTGTTGCTGCAAAAAATCGGCGAACCGTTAAAAACGTGATTTTCACCTGTATTGTCGTAAATCTTTAAAGAAAACAGTGTTATAATAGTTGTTAAAACGGTTTAGTTCAACCTTTATGCCGCGAGGTGACGCTAGGCGTAAAGAGGTAGACGCGTTCCAATACGCGAACCTGTAGACGTCTACGTAGACGTCTACGAAGCAGTCTTGCTAAGAATTGGAACGCACCCTTAAGGCTGCGACGCCGCGAGCGCCCCCTTTGTTTGTAGACGACCGATGATGATGAATGCTTACAAATTAAATATAATTATCATACAAAAATTTATCATTTTTGCAATATGTTCATTATATACATAATAATACATTATATATTTTAGTTTTTAAATTGAAAACGACGACATAAAACAGATATGTTTAGTGGCGCTGTCTACTACGTTTATTCGAGTAGTAGTAGTAGTGTTATTTTTGTTGTGTCTATCTGTACGCATTCAACGTCTCCAAAATGGACGACAGTACGAAATGTTCGATTATGGTGGCTTAGTTCCATGGCTTTCGAGCTGTTAAGCGCGAATTAAGTTTCATCAGGCTTGCCAGAGGGATTCGGCGATTGTACATGGCAGAATCCGGTGTCGTGAAAATGATCAAACGCCCAGCTGATCGCCTGGAAGAGTTGGCGGCTTCAGGTAAGTGGGCTGCCAGTAGCGTCGGTTGCAATGAAAACATCGAAGCTTTTATTCAGCCAAGATAATTGTTGGGATGGAATTCTCCCGGTACTCGCCTTTTATTCTGTTTAAGGCGACGTGAAAAGGTAAAGTTTTCTTCGCAGCCTGTGGTTCTGTCCCAGAATAATGTTTTGTCGGAAATGTGTTAGGCTGGTCCAGTGCTTGCGAGTTAATGATCGGCTACATAGGGCGTCGTTGAAGTAATCTATTCTTATGGCTCATATCGGCTGTGAAGAACGTTGGAATTCGAAGTCATTTATATGAGTACACTCCAAGTGAAGCACTTCGATGTTTTGTAGGCGTCCAATGTTCAGTATTCTAGAACTCGGCGCCGCACTCAATCGGTGCGCAGATTTTACTTCTCAGTTTTGAGTGCAATTCAGGGAAATAATCTGAGCGTCATTTATATACGATTATGTGCACACAGTTTTGCGCAGTTTAGTGACGGAAACTGAGTATTATCAATATACGGTTGTGTATGCCAGCTGAGTGCGTGTTATTCGGCTGTGACCTCAAGACTCAAAAAGTCGCAGATATCGACGATCTGATAAGACGCTTGATTTAACCTGCAACCTAAGCTGCGGCCGAATTTCTATTTGTGAAAATGTATTGTCGGGGTGTGGCACGGGACCTTCCTAATACCCAAAACTAGTTTTCACGGTAAAATGTCGCATGTTATTCTTAGCAAGTCTGAGGCTAGTGCAGGGGAAATTTCATGCGGATAATGCCAGTGGTTCATCTGGCTGCTGGCAGAATGGAAACTGCCTGTTCAGATTCCAGAAGCTGGTGACATTGTGCAGGGCTAAGCACGCTGTATGCAGTCTCATACTATCTGCGGCTTATTAAGATGGATACATGTGTAGCTTTCATGCATTAAACTTGCAGCGGATGCATTTTTGCCATTTTTCAGGTCAAATTAAGATCATAAAGATCTGCCCGGCTGACAGTGGAGTGCTTGCACATACTTCTGTGGACAGCAGCACCAGCAGCACCAGCAGCAGCGCTAGGGGAGTAGCCAGCATTGCTGAATCATGCACCGATACGACCAACCCAGCACCCAAAAGTGACTTGGTGGCTTTCAGCGAAAAGGGGGAGGCTCAGCCTGAACTCCACTTTCACCGTAATGCTCTCCTGCTTGCGCACAGGGGAAGACCATACGTAAGGCCACAGCTCTTTATCAACGTGGTGACTAAAGATTCTGAACAGAAGGCCACTGATGATGTGCCCAGTGTTTCTGTCCAGCCAGGAGGCAGCAAGAAAATAGGTCCAGCCAAGCCCTCTGTTTTCAGACATCACACATATGCAGGTCCACTAGTTGTGGATGAGAGCACACTTGATGCTCCTGAGGAAACTGTTGCAACTAGTGCTCGGGAGAAAGCTCCCAGTTATAGGTCAGGACCACAGACATGTCCTGTCTGCAAGAAGCTTATCAGCAACCTTAGCAACTTGAGGCAGCACTACAACATTTGCCACTCATCATCTGAGCGGCCCTTCCCATGCGATATGTGTGAGAAACGTTTTAACACTGAGAGCAACCTTCGCCAGCACCGACGAACACACACCGGTGAGCGCCCCTTCCCATGCCCACACTGCGACCGATGCTTTGGCACATCTACAAATTTGAGGCAGCATGAGCGAACTCACACAGGTGAGCGGCCGTTTGCATGCCCTGAATGTCCACGCGCCTTTCAGACATCAAGCAATTTGAGGCAGCATCAGCGAATACATTCTGGCGAACGACCTTTCCCATGTCCTGAATGCGGCAAACGCTTTGGATCGTCAGCAAACCTCAAGCAGCATCGTAGGACTCATGACAACTGCAGACTTGAACAAAACCAACATGAACTTCTGGCGAAAATGATTACAGTTGGAAAGTCTGCAATGAAGGACAGTGAATACAGACTTGAACAAAGCCAACATGAACTTCTGGCAAAAATGATTACGGTTGGGAAGTCTGTAATGAAGGACAGGGAACAGGAACCTGCTGAGAATGATGAAGCATCCCAAGACGATGTGGCCCATCCAGAGACCATCCTGTGCATCGAGGTGGAAGAAAAGGACCAGGCACCCAATGGGGCAGAGATGATAGTAGGTTATAAGAGCGTTGCTGACAGAACTGTGTGATGAACTCAAAGGCGCCACCAGTGCTGCAGCGCCACCAAATTGTGGATCATCTGTGAGGCTTTTTTTGAGATGAAATTTTGAGCTGAGCTGCATGCAAGCTGTTTTGTTCTCACCTTTGGATTCAGTCTGTGTTATAAAGATGAGCAAATATTTCAACTGGCTAAAATATTGCTCACCATGTGTATGTGTATGTCAAAAAATGATAAAAGAAAGGTTGCATCCATATTGATGTCATTAGCTTCCTTTTAGCATTGAGCTTGTGATTCATGGTGTTTATGGTCCACTGACTAGCATAGTGTTTTGCAGCTATAAGTTTTGTTAGCTTGCATACCAATGAGAAACATTATATAAGAGCATCTGGAGGGCTTTTGCTTATGTACTTTCATTGTCTGGCTGTGATTTAGTTATTTCAAACGTGTTTGGACTTTCACATCATTGTTGGCCATTCAGTTTCTGATGTATTACTTGTAAGATTTGTGCCTGTACATAAAAGTATCACTCCTGTCGGAACCAGTTCATTTAAACCTAATTTTTCCCACCCCCTATTCCATATAAAATAGGCAGTGCTGTCTGAATGTTGAATTGTGTCACGAGGCATAGCGTAGGTAGCAAGGACAGGCAGTACAGGTGCTATGAATTTTAGCATTAACAGAATACACGAATGGCATACGTCATGAAAATGACACCAACTATCGCGAAATAGGCCCTAATTATGTGCCATTTCAGGTAGAAGGATAAAGCACGAGTTAAATTGTGGACACTTGCCGACTGAACAGTAGATGGTATGACTGTGAGGCAAAGGCATGTGCAAAACTGTGATTTCCTGGCATTTGTAAGCTGACCACACAGGTCTGAAAGTAGCGGCCACACACCTTTAGCTTCTAGTGCGCAGCCACATAAGATTTGTCTGCCAGTATAATGGACACGCCACCCAGTACTGTGCTCATTCTTGCTCTGTGTCTTGGGTGGTGTGTGCCATTTTTTTTTCCATTGCTGGAGCTTTAAAATTGCGGGGAGTGGAATGGACATTTGTTTCATCACGAAGGCCCAGACGAAGACAAGTCCGCTTGTCGAAACGTTGGTTCGACCTGCGAACTGAGGCGTCCTCCCTTTACCCTTGTTCAGTGCTCCTTTATATCACAGTCTATTGTTATTTTATCATGCATGCCTCTTATCATATTGGCCGACTGAGCACAAACATTAGTCTGTTAATGAAATCTGGAGTTTCAGGGCTGTGTCGCTGTTTAAACTGCTTCTGCTCTGCCACATAATGCCATGGTTGCTTAGTGTCAATGGTTATTGGCTGCAGAGCGTGTGCTTACGTGTTTGCTCCTGGTCTAGCCACCTCATATCAATGGAGCTTAAATGCACGTGCCAGTGTACTGAAACAGTAGTTTGAAGCCGGCTGAAGGCCCACCACAATGGCATGCCTTAGTGTCACTTAATGTAAATATCTGTTAACAACAGAAGCTGGACCACATCTCTGTTATGCCCTCAGTTATTGCACTGCTGAAGAATGCTGTAAGAAAAGAAGTGTTCGACATTGAGGAATCATCAGCTTAAATTGAAAATCACTGCTACTGGTACGAAGGGTGTATAATTGATATCGTACAGTGAAGAGCAAAATGAGAAAAGTGGATGGGACAGCCACAGAATATCAAATAGTTTACTACTATTCTGCAGTAAAGCAGACATTGCACGCAGAAAAAAAGGTTTGTATGAAGTCTGTTGCTTGTTATGGTCCTATCAAAGGAGGCTGCATACTCCTAGACCTGTCTTAGGAAATTTGGCTTACTTCTGCTAACTTGAGAAATGTTTGTGCCGATCCTTGACGTTCCATTTTTAAAGATTTCTTGTGCTTTATGCATCTTCTGAGTGCAAATGATTGCTACACTTGCAATGCAAATCTTCCCTTTTAAGCTGATATGTGTGCAGTCTGTGTTATTGGCGCTAATATATTTAAAAGTATTTGTTATAGCGCCTTGAAGCAACATTGTGCAAGTAGCGGTCACTGCACTAATCGTCATAAACATACCTGGTTAAGCTGGTATTAAGAGTAGGCGCATGTGGTGATGAATGTTATGATCGCACGGGAGTTAATGTTACAGCACTCTTCTACCCGCAAGGTAAACTGTTTGCACGTGAGTTTATTATACTATACAAAACCAATACATTAGTTGGTTCAAGTTGGCTTGAACATTTGCACCAGTGATCACTGCAGACTGCTCATACTTGCAAATAAACTGCAGCTACTTCTAAGCATTGTGATGGAGCTGAAGAAACAGTAGAACTCTCCAGTTAACTACTGCTTTACTCGAGTAGCTGCATATCCACGCAAGACTTCATGAGCGATCAGTAAATTTTCATTTGGGTAGAAACCTTCGACCATACATTGGTCTTCCCGCATATCATGCAGCTCGCTGCACAGGCTGAAATGGAACAGTTCCCTGTTCATTCCAGCTGGAACCAGCAGAGACCAGCGTGTCAAGATTTCCACCCGAGGTGCGGTGCCTCATGGCGTTCGGCTGGCGAGCTCGAGGGCGCAAAATGAATCTCGGCAGCGCGTCTATGGAGGCGAAATGCAAAAACCACTCGTGAAGTACGGTGTCGGTACACGTTAAAGAACACAACGTTACAATATGCAGTGCGACTTGCGACTGTTTCGTTGTTCGCGCTGTTTTACAATTATCTCACTGAACTGCTCGTGTGAAAGCTAGCTGTTGCTTTCGGCGTGTTTATCCCACGGAACTGTTAAAGGGCTCGTGCGAAAGCTAGCTGTTGCTTTCGGCGTGTTTATCCCACGGAACTGTTAAAGGGCTTGTGTGAAAGCTAGCTGTTGCTTCCGTGGCCCGGCGTCCGCAATTGTACTACGGTTTTATTGGAACTAATGAAATCGTATCTGAAATTAAATCCGTTCAAAAGCCCTGCTCCGGCTGCAGTTTATGTAATTTCACCGATTTCACTCCCATCTCCATAAAAATGAATCTTTTTTGAGGCAAAAACAGCCGTGGCTTCGCCGTGCCGCGGCACTGGCACACTCAGCATAGCACACGGACGCTTTGCGTTGACCAGAAAAATTAGCATGGCATGAAATTTAAGCATGAGAGAGAAATAGAAAGGTGGGGTGGTTGACTAGGCGATTGCGTTTCGCCGGTTTCGCCAGGCCGCGTTTCGAAGGAGATAAAGCATAAAGCTAAACGACTTTAGATACATATTCAGAGACGAAGCGCATTGTGCAAACAAATACAAATAAATCGCGGAATGGTCGAATGGTTACAGGCGCTATCGCCTATCGCTATTTTAACGAAGCAACAGTGAACTGTAGCAAAGCTGAGCCGCTGGCTGAGCGTCCAAGTTTTGGCAACATTTTATAAATTTTTAACTTGATTCCGATTATCAACCGTTGCCTTAGGAAAGTACACAATAGTTGCACAGTACTATGCATAATGCATACCACGATACACATACACGTATCTGATGAATACGAAACTGTCACTGCGTTGGCGAAAGAGAGCTCACCGGCCGGTTCTACATGCATTTCTAGCAAAGGGCATTGTTGAGTTTCACGACAAATTTAGGCCCGGATAGGAGGTAGCCACACTGATCGTTGCGTTCTGTGGTGGTTGCAATCATCGCTTTCTCCGAAAGTCACTAGTCACCATCTGGAGCACCTGTGAAGCTGTAAATTCAAGGTGAGCGCCTGAAGTCTTGTACTTCGTTATAACTGCACAAGTGCGCAGGTGGTAGGGCGAGAAAACTCCCTGTGAAGCCTTTTTTTCGTCCACCCCTCCAGGTCTCTTCGGCAGTACCTTCGGTGGCCCATTGTTGTTTTCACTCAAATATTTTTGCGTACGATCTGGAGCCCTCGTGTCATTTTTAGTCCCTAGTCTTGACAGACTGTACCCAGAGAGCAGAAACCGTCGCAGCTTCCAATGTCTGCGACAGTCATGCTGCATGTGATTGAGCAGTGGGCTGATGCGTTGGAGTTTTTCGCGGCGGCTACAATTCTGCAGCTCTTTTCTCCATTGGTGCGGGCGATGTTGTTTGCGAGGCTACCGAATGATTTAAATAGTTACGATGGTTGGAAGGACTCTCTTCTTCCCCCCCCCCCCCCCCCCCCCCCCCCTCTCTTTTTTTTTTTTTTTTTTCGTTAAGCCTGAACATGCGTATTGTATTATTACAGCCTTCGAGAACAACACTAGTAGTACGCATAGTGTTGCGTCATGACTTTAATGCGGTGGTTCCGGCCTAAAGCAAAGCATATGCTGCAATTCTGGAGCTCCAATATTCATACGTCCTCGTACAGGATGCAACCGGACACTTGTCGCCGGCCGGTGATATGATATTGTAGAGCAGGGGCGTATCGGACTTTTTACGTTCACACGTGCACATGGTCTCGCGAGGACCATCCCGCCAAGAACTGTCAGCATCGACAGCATTTTCTATCAGTTGGGACAAGTGCGCAGTAGCGTTTAGAAAATCGAGGTAGCAATCGGGCTCTCGTTCTAGCAGCGCAAACCTGCGCTGCGCGCAAGTTTGCGCTGCTGCTAACGCATTTTGATTGTATCCGTACCGGAGCGAGTAGGCATTTTAGCGAATTCTGGTTAGCGCTGCTGTACAAGGTGCCGCACACGATTGTTGATTTGTGGGTGTGGTCATGAATTGCAAGCGAATGCCTGCTTGGTGCCTGGCAAATAGGAGTTTATAAAATAAACTCTTGGAATGCGCTTTTAAGTTAAATGGGAAGCCACACGTGTTTGGCCCATTAAGTGGGAATCAAGACAAGTATCTGTGTGGTGCACAAATGTACGATGAACAGATGGTGCATTAACTGCATGATTGCACCATCGTCTAAATGAAGCATGCAGTCCAAAATAACTATCGGTATCAGTATGCATGTGCTTTCACTGGCATATGTCATTCTAAGGAAAGAGCCAGTGACAAAATATTGAATGTTCTGTAAATGCCCTTAATGTGTTGTCTCAGAGTCCACCACCTGAGCATTTTTGCGTGTTCCTGGCAATCATTTCTGAGAGAGTATTACATCTCATGCATTTTGTTCAATTTATTGGACACCTGCTCACACGACCAGGTACAGTCTTTGTTAAAATGTACACTCTTTGTCAAAAATATACGGCCCAATGGTTTCGCTTCTAAGCCCTGTAACTCAGTGCCTGGTAGCCATACTGGAATATGAATGAAAGCAAGAGCAGAATGAGGACGAGCTTTGTCATCTATAAGATTTTGAACGCCAGTGTTGGGATACGAGCCCCGTTACGGGGCTTAGGAGGAAAACCCCTGGGCCGTATACTTTTGACAAAGACTGTACATCCCAAAGTGGTTGCTTTGAAGCCCTGTAACAAGGCTCGTTGCACGTTTTCAATATTGCCTCTCTTGTGGGTGACAAGAAATCACGTCCTCGCCCTTCTGAGCTTGAATTTTCTGGGAATGCTTTCAGGAGCCCTGGTAAAGGGATTAGAAGCCAACCCCTAAGGCAGTATGTTTGGCCAAGACTGTTCATGTGGTTTACAAGCATATTGCCTGATTTCACCATTACTTTTTCATTTTGTATATGTATGCATAGTTCTTGTACATTTATTGCCTGGTGTTGAGCATGTAAATTATGGCTAATAAAACGACTCTTACTAGTCTGGTCTTTTTTAATCATTAGTAACCATGCGTCTTAAAAAGATTGTCTGGTGGCTTTAATGTTGTCAGCGTCGACCGTTTAACGCCTTGCAGCCACGAAAAATCGCGAGCATGCTTCTTAGCAGAGTGTGAGGGTGTTGGTCTGCCTGCGTGTTTGGAAATCGGGAGCATGTCTTTGGTAGGTGGCAGCTGGTGAGATGGCCGGGAGTTGATTGGTCAGGGTTGCACTGGTACACATTTCTCTTGCACTCGTGGAAGTTGATAGATTTCCGTAACGATATGATTGGTCGATAGGTTGTGTGATGTCACGAGGCTAGACTGCACGGTCTAGTTGGAAGGAGTTTGTTTCGGGCAGCTCTATTAATAATGAAGGTTGAGATGGGGATCGAACACTAGGATGCTTGCAGCCCCCCTTTGAACTGCAGTCCCAAAAAATCACTATCATGTCTCTGATGAGGGGGCTGGAAGTGTTCACCTCACGGACTACAAGGCTATGTTGGTCCCATTGATCTCAAAACCGTGACCTGAAAGAAAGTTGGGTACTACTGGGCATTCCAAATGGTCTAAGTCGGCTGCAGAAAATCTCCAAAGCGCAATAAATAATTAACACACCGGCATGGGTGTCTTACATAGGCAATGCATAGTGTAGCATGCTGTATGAACTACGCTCATGCGTATATGCAGCATAATCTCATTGGTTGTGTTACTTTTTACTTCTTTTGGCATTGATTTAGTATTGTAGATGTGAAATTACAATGTGCAGGGACTAGTCTATTATATAATGCAATTGGAGCTATCACTTAATATTTTGTAATTTTTTTCTGTTTGGGTTCATACAGTAAAGCCAAAACTGCCACTTACAGTCCAGCATTGATAACAATGACATGGATCTTGCCTCGGCAATCATTCAGGTGCTATGTTTTAAAGGCAAACACCCTTCAGTTGTGGCTGTGGCAGTTAGCTGCTGAGCCAAAGTTGCGGGAACAAATAGTTTAGTCGCCAACACTGAATTCTTGTAGATGTTAAACATTTCCTCTGAGTAACTAAGCCTTCTTAGCTTGTTTGTCAAACTGAAGTATACATTATTTCCCATAGCATAACAAGTGATAATAGCTCATCCACATATTGCAAATGACTGTATTTCATGAAAAATTTGATTTCTACTTGCTCTTCGAGATCTCCCTCCATGATTGATGCTTGTTGGGCTAAGTTAAACATGACTTCAGTAACAGCACAGGTAGAAAGAAGGGATAGGATAGAGTACAAGGGAATAGGGTGCTGACTTCCAACTATTTATTTCACCAAACATGTCATGTATATATATACACTAGTAAGAGTGAAATCAGAGAAAAGGGGAAAAAGAGCGAAGGAAAACAACACTCATCACGATGCCACAGCATAGCACCAGGAGCCTAATTTCAGCCATCTAAAAATCTGAGTCTTCTGGATCAAAAAGATTGCCGGCATGCTTACACACTTATCTCCCCCATGCGCAATCTTCGCTGCTTCGATTATTTCTCTAACTCCCTGATCCTTACGTTTACTTTCAGTAATGCATTGATTAAAAGCTGGCACGCGTGGCTTTTTCTGATGCTGACGTTCACATTTATTGTCGCAAAACGGCAGTGCAGGCTGAGCTGACCCTGGTTCCCTTCTTTTATATTTTTATTATGTTCTCTCAATTTTGTGTTAAAGGGCCACTGTCCAGGGAAGTACCTTTTCTGCAAAGGAGCCCAGTGTTTCGATCAGGTACCGGGGATAGTCTGTGCAAAATGCTACAGTGACAAGCGCGCCACAAAACAACGAAAATACAAATCAAAGCTCTCTCATGCTCTCCTTCGGGAAGCCAGGTTTCTCGTTCCCTGCGCTGGCCCGTCGAGCCGCAGCTTTGACGTATTTGTCGAGAACGATGTCCGTTGGTCTGTCTCGCTGTCTGAGGGTGAAGGATGGGTGTCTACTGCTCGCTGTGCGCTTTTCCCTCGCCACGGCCAGACTGAATCCAGCGACGCGTGCTCCCTCACCCATTTTCTTTTTCTTTTCTTTTCTTTTTTTTCACGCACATGGAGTGCCATGCCTCACCTCCCGCCAAACGCGGAGGAGGAAGGGGAATTTGTCTTGCGGAGGCTAGACAACCAGGCAGGAGAGTGAAAAACTTTTGCGAGGGAACGGAAAGAGAGAAGCACGACAGAATCGGGTGCTTGCGGTGGCTGTAACTGCGTTATTAGTCACTCTTTTCAAAAACTTTTTGCGGCCTTGCGTTCTGGGGGCGAAGTCTCACAGTCACTGGGAAAGAAATATTTTCGACCAGAGGGTGGACAGTGGGCCTTTTAACACATCTGCCTGTCTGTTCGATATATTCGCGGCCACACGACAAAGGCACGCGATATACTACATTCTCTTGACAACTGACGAAGTGGTTTTGATGATTAATACTGCAAGGGCTCTTCTTAGTTGTGAATGGGCTTGTTTTCTTGCATTATACTGATTGTTCAGCGGTTTAGAAAACACAAATTGAACTCCTATTCACTCTCTGATTTTTTTTCAGATTATGTGATGTCTGTTGTGCATATAGTATTACAGCTACTTTTCTGCTATCATCCTTCTCATCTCCTACTTTTTATTGTGTTAACGATACTGCGCTAGGTTTCAACCCGTCGCGTCGTCCCGGGAAGGGCCACATTTGACCTTGAGAGACCCAAGTTGGCAGCTCCTGCCAGCCCAGATATAAAGCCCCGCTTTAACCAAGCCATATGAACGTGCCTTAGTGCCCTATAGGGGTAACGTGACTGTCGGAATCCTGGCAGGCTGATTCTGACATAACCGTCCCATGTAAAAGGAGAGACCCAAGTTGGCAGCTCCTGCCAGGGGACCATGGAATAAAAAGAAAAAGACTAGAGAAGGAGGTGCACTACATGCTGAACCATAACGAAATTCAACCTAGTTTAACCAGAGCTAAACCACAGCCAATTTTTTTTCCTTCTGAGCATACCTTCAGCCACTGCGCAAACAAGGGGTTCAGGGTAACCAGCATCATAAAGCCGACTAATCTGTAGTGCCAGGGCACCACTGACATATGTACATAAGACTTAGTTAGGGAATTGCTGATGCAGTGTTTCACTACACCTCGCTTTACCAGCTTTGAGTGTGCTGATACCGCAGGGAGAAACGCTTTTTTCGCTCGAGGTTCATAACCCCAATAAATGGGATCATCAAGAAACATGAGTCGTGTGTCTAAAAACCTGATAGAACTCTGATGGAGCATTTCATGCATCAGAATTAATGGTGCGTCTAAAAACCTGATAGAACTCTGATGGAGCATTTCATGCATCAGAATTAATGGAGATAAGTCCCGCCTAAAAACATAAAATACATTTTCAGCATAAAGAGTAAAGTTCGCCTTGGCGTTGTCAATGATCATTAAAAAGTTGTCCACGAATCTAAACACTTTTAATATGCTGCTCCCTTCAAGACACTCGGCAAGATTTCTATCATGCATGGCAAGAAAAAGATCACTTAGTACTGGAGCAATGCATGACCCGATGCAAATTCAGCACTTTTGCTGGTAGGCATCCTTGTCCCAGGTCACGAAAGTTAATTTCAAGTGTACATTGAGCAATTCTAAAAACCTGTCTGCAGTTACACCAGGGTTATTCTGAAAAGAAACAGTGCCAAGCATGTCAATGGCTTGTTCTACACACAGTAATAGAGCGTCTTGTGGTAAAGAGTAAGACAAATCTTTGATGCCAGTTGGGAAGGCAGACACCTTCTTATTCTCGTTACGACAAAAACCTGTGTGGAATTCTCAACTAAAAATGGGAGCTTGATTTCAAGCATTGCCAACTTCTCCTGCAAAAAAAAAAGTGCTAAACCTTTCTGCTAAGTACAAAAAGGTACTGCTGGTATTTCTGGTGTATATATATACATGACTCCCTCCATGAATTTCACGTGGTATAAACCATGAGGTAGGGTCCCAATTGTATGGCATTACTAAGTTATAGGTGGAGTGGAAATTGGTTCTAATGTCAAATTGCACTGACTTCTGCTGTTAAAACATTTGCACATATTTCATTTTTACTTGGCTTTCGCTGTGCTGCACTGAAGCATGAACAAGATAGTTTGGAAGCTGATGCTTAGTGTTGGAGTGCATTTCAAATGCAGCTTTTGTGTTGTCGAGAAGCCGTTGTGAAAGTGCCCCACATTGCTGCTGCCGACTTCTATTTTATGTATTTGCAAGGGTTTGTCTTGAATTGTGTGGCTGTCAGTATTCTGTGAGCACTAAAATTACAGAAGCGCATACTTTGGTTACTTGAAAGGTATGTTGGACACGTACAAGACTTGTCAACAGGCCCCCGTTTGCGAAGTACTCTTTACTAAGAGCTGATGAAGTTTATTATTTCAGGTTATTTCATCATGTGCAAAAACATAAACTCCACGTAACTGGTAATCCTGCCCATACATACACTCTCACCCTTCGCAGACAAGTGCACAGAAAGTCTCTAACGCACACAAATTATGGTAAACAACATTTAGACTACCAAATTCCACTCCTTTTGAATAAACTGCCACATGATGTCGATTCGAGTAAAAGAAGGAAGAAAAAAACTGAGAGCACTGGTTATGGAGAAAGAAATTCGACACCAGTGACTTATACTTGCAATTCCTGCATGGACTCTGTAAAACCGTGATTTTTTTTCCTGGGTTTTGATGTTACCTTCTTTTGCTTTTTTATCTGCATACATCTGTCCAGATGACTGGGCTTTCTGTCTGTGTTCATCCTTTTGTTGTTGTTTTTTTTTTGACACTTGTGTAGCAATAAGTCTTGATGTATTTGTATTGTACCCATTACGAAAGTCTGCATGACAGAGAAGTGTTTTTGATTGTATTTTAAAAGTGTAACACTGTAATGCTGCCGAAACTGTATGCGGAGGGTAGGCCTTGTCAAGCTTGCAGCCTTTAGCCTTCCTTCGCTTTTTCCTGTATAGGAAAGAAGCCAAATAAACTGTCAAACTATCAAACATATGCTTTAAGAGGCACTGAAAAGGGGTCCATCGAGGGTAAGAAAAGCTGATGAAATCGATACTGAATCACCTGTCATCCTCCTGCAAAAATTTTCAGTCACGCTTATGTAGCACCAGAGATGCAGGTGATTACAAACTGCTTCCATGTTTTCCTCTGAACTCGTACATCAACGTAATGAGAGAAAAAAAAAAAGGTCAGTACCTTGCCCTGTCCACAGAAGCGTCACCTGGCAACCCAGCTCAGTTGGTTGCTACTATTGTTTTTTTTTTGCCACTTGGTCCACCTTTCCAGCCACACTGCAGAGGAGAGACTGGAAAGGGAGATGGGCTGCGGTTTTCTGACAGGTTGATGCCACCAGTGCTAGACAGTGTAATCTGTGGGAGCTTGGACAAACACTTCGCACTGAAAATCAACATGTGGAAAAAAAGTGGGAATTTCGCAAATTTCTCAAATTATCAACTTGCTTTTGAAGACTATTTGTGGGCACATTATACAAACATCGGACTTTTGCAAGAGTGTTTAGTTTTCCCAAGCGACATACATACTCTTGAGATAGAGCGTGAGGAGTTCCAGAAAGGATCAGTAAAAATCCGGCACTTATCTCCAAAAGCATGTTAGTCATTTTGTTCTTCAATGGACTGCTCTACCTACTGCAGGAAAGGAGCACGTGGTAGGGCAGAGAAAAGATCTTCGACATCAATGCTGAAACCAGAACAGCCTCCAATGCCGTGTATGCCCTTTTCCCTCTTCTTAGTACCATGTGCCTGCGCTGTTTCATTAGAAATTCTGCCTGTATTTCATGTGCTCATAATTTTTGCATTTCTAGAATTTTCGTGCCTTTGTGCTTCTATTCAGCGTCACAAAATGCGGTGACGCCACTGCTACCACTGATGTCTGCAAAGAGGGTGCCGTGCCCCAGCAAGCCAAAGATTTTGTTGGCTTTTTTTCACTGTGCTCCCAGCATCCAGATGTGGACTGTATAAACTGAACTTGAAATAACAGCTTGAGGGGCTAGTTGATGCTGCTTAATACCCAGAAATGTGGCACAACAAGCACAAGCGAAGAGGCACAACACACGCGCACAGTGCGCGTGTGTTGTGTCTCTTCACTTGTGTTTGTGTTTGTTGCGCCACATTTCTGGGTATTAAACTGAACTTGAACTGGGACTGCATAGGTCTTAAAAAAAAAAAGAAAATGATAGCATAGTTTTTAGTTTTTGTCTTGGGAGGGATAAACCAATTTCAGCACTGCAGCATTCAAAGGCACTGGTGGCTATAAATGTCAGTTGACACCAACTGTGATTAGTCTGGAAGTGCTGTAACCGAAGGCACTATTTGTCTCATGACTGGCCAAGCACCTTTTTCTGTTTAGCAACACACCCTCAATTAAGGGCATTTCCTAGCTTATTTGTGTAAATTGATACATTTTGGCCTTTTTTTTTTTTTTTTTTTTTTTTTTTTTATGAGCTAACTGCCGCAGCCTGCTGCAGTTTGTGTCGTAGATAAAGTTCCCATGTGGCCATTGATGCTTGAAGCAGTTATGGGGCTCTACCGAACATCCGTCTCAATGCTTCCGCAGGCCTTCTTGCATCAGTTGGGACTTCTGGCATAATGGTATTTTTGTGGACTGGTGCCAGTGCCAGGCTGGGCTCTGTTTGCTCTCTCCTAGTCATTCCTTCAAGAGCAGAGTCGAGTCACCACTTTTGGCACCAAAAATCCTCTAGAATTTTGTGGATTTGTTAGTAACTAATTAGAGATGATTAGCACGTCAGTACCTACTCGGCTGTTACTCCAGAACACTGTGCATTCCACAAGACTGTTTATGTGCATTATCAACGCACATAAGTGCGGTGGGAACCAAATAAGAATCAACATGCAAGTGGGGTTGCGGGCATAGCTTATGGTCTGCGCTCCCTCCTTTGCTGTGTGCGACAGCTGGTCCCTATGACAAGAAGTGTTAAGTGCCACATTTCACACCCTCTCCATACGTGAGGGGTCTGCCTGTTGGCTTTGCCATGTGGGAAGGAAGCAGTCTTCCAAGACACTAGCTTTTCTTAGCTAACTGCTGCTGAAGCAATTTATAACATTTGTTTTGAACAGCTGTGGGGTGGAGTTTGTACCACAGCTTATAGCAAAATAGCCCAAGAAAGCACTAAGCTAATGGTGGCTAGGTGTGGGCTGCTTTATGACCTTCTGCACAACTGCAGGCTGTGAAATATGTGCAGATTTAACACAGAAGTCAAACCAGCTGCTTTTCAGGTTTAATTGATGTGCTTGAAATTGGTGCCAAATGCTGTAGTCTCTGCATGTGCCAGTTTTGTACCTGCTTTTCCTGTTGCTTGCATAACGAAGGAATGACTTGGATGAACTATTATTGAATGTCCTGTTTGGCTCATTGCATAAAATATTTTTCTTTCGTGGGGTGTCACAATGAATGAGGTGTTGCGTGTGAAAATACAATGCCCTGTGTTGCTGCTGCTGCTCATGCACATTCTGTTTGCTTTGCCCCTAGGGGACCATGTCTGGCCAGCCGAGTCCGCAGGTGCTGCTGGCAGAGATGTCAGCTGGCATGCTGCCATCCTGTGAGATGCTAGTCAAAAGTGAAGGATCCGATGATGTTGAGGTGGTGAGTGGCCAAGTTCTGGATGACGAGGTGGACGATGTGATGTCGAGCGAAGTGGTGTCTGAGGAAGCGCTGGAAATGGCTGCCGAGGTGATGGAGGATCCCTCCAGTGAACTGCAGGCTGCCGATGCCGTTGAGGCCATCTTGGTGCCTGATGAGGATGTGGAGGAAGTGGAGTTCCATGGCACAGTGGTGCAGGCAGTTGAGGAGGTGCAGCAAGTGGAAGACATCACAGCCGAGGTCATGGCTTCTGCTGTGACTGTTGACAATAACGGCTCCACCGTTCTTTGCAAGGTATGCAGTAGAAAGTTTTCCAGCTCATGTGTCTTTTTTTTTTTTTTGACCCTTTAACCGCCTAAAAACATACCAAAATCGGCAATTTTTTTTACGCAATCATAATTTTTTCCATGCAGTTCTGATTCCGAGAATGTATTACATTGTTGTTTTCTGGTTAGAATTGGCACAAAAATTTAGAAAAGGAGAAGCTGCTGTTGAGGGTGGCTTTCCTTCAATGCATGCATTAGTAATAGGCCACAGCGCGCTAAGAATCTACCTATTTGATGCAGTGTACTACAACACACTGAAAGGTAGTTAGGTGTGGCCTCGTCCTCGCACGAACAAGTTTTCATGAATAGTACTCAAACTTTGTATGGTATATCATGAAACAGGGTGTTGCACAAAGCCCTACCAGTCCTCGCACCTCATTGTTGCTGTCACAAGGCCAGGAACAAGGCCAGAGTCACTGTTTTGCACCAATTTAAGATCGTCAGCAATGCTACTGTGAGAACTGGTCCAAGAAGCGCCTCTTTTTCTCTGAATGATGCCGCTGCCAGAATTCATGTTTAACGCTATTATGACCAGGCTTAAAGGGCCACTGTCCAGAGTATGACTTTTTAAGCAACGGAGCCAAATGCTTCGATCAGGTACCGGAGGTAGTCTGTGCAAAATTCTACAGCGATATGCGCGCCGCAAAGCAGCAAAAACATAAATGAAAGCTCTCTCATCCTCCCCTTCGGGAAACCAGCTTCCCCGTTCTCTATGAGCCGCTAGGCTGACGTCGGATTAGCGACGACATCCATTGGTCCGTCTCGCTGACTGACGGTTGAAGGATGGGCGTACACGTCTAATTGTGTACGCCGCTCGCTGCGCGCTTTTCTCTCGCCACGGCCGGACTGAATGCAATGAATGCAGCAGTGCGCGCTCCCTCGCCTGTTTCATTTTCGCGCACGGAGCGCGCCACACCCCACCTCCCACCAAGTGCGGAGGAGGAAGGGGATTTTGGCTTGCAGAGGCTAGACGACCGGGCAGGAGAGTGAAAAGCATTTGCGAGGGTATGGGAGGAGAGAAACATGACAGAATCGGGTGATTGTGGTGGCTGTAATTGTGTTGTTAGTTACTCTTTTCAAAAACATGTTTTCGGCCTTGCGTTCTGGGAGCAAAGCCTCAAAGTTACGGGGGAAGAAAATATTTTCGACCAGAGGGTGGGCAGTGGCCCTCTAAAGAATGCATGAAGGGCATGCAATGTGGTGTTTTATGGACAAGTGCTGACCTCTAGGGTTGGAAGATTGCAACCAACGCACTTGACGACTGTAACTTTTCTTTGGCAGTGTAAGCAGCACAACATTGAGTGGGACACATCATTGATGGTGGTGCTACAAATTACGAACTCCTCTGATGAGTACAGATTGGGGTTGGTGGTTAAAGGGTTAAAAGGGCTTCTAAGGTTTAACAGGTTCAGTGACTAATTATACATATGCTACGGGGGCGTTTCAAGTGCCTACGAATCTAATGTCATTCAACTTGACTGCCAAACTTGCTCTGCTGCACAAAATTTCTAATGCCATTTGGCTTGGATGACATTTAAGTCAATGAAGCACCACAGAGACATTCCAAATTTTCTAATGCCTTCAGAATACGAACACAATAGGTCTCTTCTGCTTCGAATGCTTCGGTCCTGTAACGGTTGGTTTTGATATCTGCTGCTCACTTCCCCCTGCTGTTTTGTTTTAGCTCATTTATTTGATAAACAAGTGGTTGATTATTATTTACACTACTGAGCATTTACCACATGGGCACGAAATTTCTTCAGGAGTATGTTGGAAGACTGCTGCAATCAGCTACTCTTGGTTACATTGCTGCGTACAAACTGCTAGTGCTCGTTTGCATGACATAAAATGGAAGCTGTGCTTTACTGTTATTCAATAATCTCTTCAATTTTCTATCGGTTTTACCTAGGCTTGTCTACACATTGCAACAAATTTTGGTGTGCACTGTTGCAATAGCCCACCTGGGAAACATGATACTAGCTAGTTTGCCAACGTTGAGTAAGACTGGCGCTTGTCACTGGTTTGTAGGATGTGCTTAATGCTTAATACTATTAAAACATTTTTTCAGAAGCATGTTGGTGACCATTCGCATTAATTGAGATAGCCTAATGCTGCTGGCTGTCTAAAGCACATTGCTTGGAATTTTGCAACACAGTGGCGATTCCTGTGCATTATATGCACGTTCTGTAATTCTGTAATGTAAGCGATAGTTGATTTCTAGTCAGTCGATGACAGTTGATGGACACTTGCATAAACTAAAACTTCTGAATTTGCTCTTTACAGTCGCTGAACTGCATACACGAACCCTGTAGACTTGCTAGGTCCACTCGTGGCAAAAATGGGTTGTGGTCAAGCAGCATTTTAAAATTTGGCAAGCTTTTATATAGTATTGTTGATGGGTGATGAAGTGTGGACGTGTGAAATGTGCCCACTAGTAAGCGTAGATATCATTGCCTCATCAGCATGAAGTCCGGACTTTCGGATAATAAATGTTTCAGGTACTAAACAGGCAGAAATGGGTATTAAATCTTTCGTAAAGATTTTGCTAATATATATGTAGAAATGACTGCCAATCAGTTATTTCAAGGACATGTACTCATTGTTTGTCATAGAAAGTTCAACAGGAGAGGGCCTGCCTGTTAAACTCGGGTGCTGCCTCAATAGGCTTAAAAATGCATTGGTGTTTTGCTGAGGATAACCAGGCCACGGATTTTGTCAGAAAAGGTTGGCTACTTTCATGAATTGATGCTACACTGCAGCAGAGGCCTGCGTGTTAAACTCGGGGGCAGCCTCAATAAGCTTAAAAATATGCTGGTGTTTTGCTGAGGATAACTAGGCCTTGGATTCTGACAGATTGGCTACTTTCATGAATTGATGCTACACTGCAGCAGAGGTGCACACCGGTTGTAAGAAGGAACAGCACTCGAAAATTCATCATTTGTTCACTTGCCTGAGTAGTACTGGCACATTCAGACGTTATGGGTAAAGTTTTGCTGTAAACAGATTTCTTGGGAGAGATGTTACGTGAATGTCTGCTGCTAAGTGTACACTGCTTGATTTTCTGGAGCCAGCAGTAAAGGGAGAGCACACCAATAGGACGTTTGCACAGTGGAGTGAAATGCCTGTAGGTCTGTGACAGCATTGTCCTTATCAGTCACCCAGCCTATATTTCTAAAGACATGATATACTATGTGGACTGAAAAGGCCCATGTAAATAGAAGGCACCACTTGTGCTAAGAAAACTGCACGCGACTAATGGGTATTAAAAAAAAAATTTGCTTGCCTATCTCTGTAGTGATGGCCATGTTGTGCCATTTGTATAGGGAGCTTGCACGAACACTGAAAGCGCTATACATACTGGATAATCAGGGAAAGTCCGCCATTTTCCTGTACAGTGCAGCAGTCGGTCGCGCAAATCGTGCCAATGCGTTGGTTGACTGTGCGGTCGTGGGCTGTAACAGCCAAACGCAGACTAAAGCGCTAAAGGTGAAGTCCGGACAAGACGACTGCGGATTTTCAAAATACCAAAGGCACGCTTGAACGAATGCAACAAGACCAGGAGCGATCAGAACATCGCAGACGAGAGTGGCTTGCACGCATCAACAGACGTGGCATTCACAGCAGTCCGGACAAATACCAAGTGTGTGCGTGTCAGTTCGTGTTAGGTACGTAAACGATTATAGATATACAGCAGCCTGTATGTCTCACTGGTCAATTTGTTTACTTCTTCGTAGCCTCGCATCTTGGTGGTCAAGTAGGGAGGGGCTCTGCATTTTTTTGTTTTTATGCGTGCTCACCAGGTGCAACGATATGGCCCAATGAGGATTGCAGTCATCGAAAAGTTCAGACGGCCACCTGCAAAATGGACACGTGAAGATAGAATGGTGAGCTCCTGCAGCAATGTGTGCCTCATATGTACAACATTCGAGGTGCAAGCATAAAAGCAAAGCAACTGTGGAGCCGCTCCCAACTTATACCGCAAGACGCGTGGCTGCGAAAAAGTAAACAAATTGACCAGTGCGACGTATGGGCTGCTGTGCATCGATAATCGTTCACCTGACACGAAATGACATGCACACACTTGGTATTTGTCCGAATTGCTGTGAATGCCATGTCTGTCGATGCTTGTAAGAAACTCGTCTGCGACGTTCCGATCACTCCTGGTCTTGTCACATTCGTGCAAGCGTACCTTTGGTATTTTCAAAAACCTGCAGTCGTCTCCACAACTGCACTAAACCATCACTTTGGCACTATTTGCGCGGCCCGCTCCACGGTCGGCTGCTACACTGTACAGGAAAATGGCGCTCTCAGCGTTTCGTGCAAGCTCCCTATATGGAGATATCAAGATTCCTGATCAATGGATGAGGGTGATTTAATGATATTGTTATGTGACAGCCTATTTTAATTCTTTATCATTCTGCTTATCCTCCCTATTTGATTGCCCAGTCAGCCATTTGTACAAATATACTAGTCTTTGCCTGGCTTTGCCCCCCCCCTTCCCCCCCCCCCCCTTCTTTCTCCGCTCCCTCAAAGAAAAAACAAAATCTCTACGCTGTGAGAAAAGCCATGGAATAAGATTTGTGGCGTTGAACGTTGCAACAAACCTTATTCAGTGGTGTTTGTCGCAGCGTGGAGGTGTTTTATTTTTTTTTTTTTAAATAAGAGCATATTACTTTATGAATCTTTGGGTATTCAAACACAAACATATATGCACAATAAACAGCGTTTAGCTTTTCGTCTCCATAGAGATGCGAAGTGCTTTCATGAATTCTTCACAAGTATATATAATTATTTCTTTACCTGCCCTTACTCATACGAGTTCCTGTGGCATAGTTGCTGGGGGCAGTCTTTGTGTGTGATTAGGCAAATAACTTGCCCCAATGGATAATTAAGCGTGCATCAGGCACGATCGCTTTAATAAATTGACACGGCAGAAATTTCTTGACCAAGCATTTGGTTCTGCCAGTACTTTAACAGTGCCCTTCCCTGCTGAAAATATTTTGTCAGACTTATCTTGCCTCTTGATTTGTTAGTATGCATCATTTAAGCATTATTATCTATTTATTTTAAAATACTATCAGTCCTATTCTGGACCTATAGTTGGCTACATCAAAAGTACACATAGTAGTAAGCTAAAAAAATTACACATGTAATGCAGTCGTAACCAAAGAAAAAAAAAACATTTGTGAACAGTATAAGTACTAATTCAGCAATTTTGAAAACAGAGAGAATTGGTACTTTGGCTCTTAGCATGTACAATATTATTGGTAAGGTTATTACAATCTCGGTTCCAACATAGTGGCTAGCGTACGTGGAAGACGCATACAGAATGTAGTTGGACTGTTCCTCATGCGCTATCTACTTCATGTGAATCTAGCAACCAACTAGCCCAATTAAAAGCCTTGGTGGTAGTCTTTTAAGGAGTCCACGCAAGCTGACTTTGCAAGGCCTGGGCCAGGCAGTCTTTTTAGACTGCCTGGCCCAGGCCTTGGGCCAGGCAGTCTTGGGCCTTCTTCATGTCAGTGTGGGCCCGGGCTGGAAAACCAGGACCATGCAGTGCTCTAATATGAACTTACCCGATGCACGGTTACTTGTTAGACTGCGTGGGAGAAGGTGACCTAAATGGTCTTGTTTTTCCATCTGTAGGCATGAAACAGGGCACTGCATTGTAGCCAGTAAAACGAGCAACCATGAAAGCAAACGTTTCTGGCTTGTTCTTCATGAAGCAGCATGGCAAAATGATAATTGCTGGGTCTTCCATACCGAGTTCTCGGTTTTGTCTTTTACAACAAAAGGCGCCCATGCACTGTGTGACATCAGTGTGCTGAAATTATCGGGAGCCCTCCGCTACGGTATCCCTCTTAGCCTGAGTCTCTTTGAGACTCTAAAATCCCATAAAACAATCCAAACCATTGAACCCGTTCCTGTGCCAGCTACGGCCACTTTAGTCCCACAGACTTGCCAATCTCATCCGTCCACCTTGCTCTCTGACCCCCCTGTTGCACTTGCCTTCTGTTGCAATCCATTCCATTACCCTTAGGGCCCATTGGTTACCTTGCGTTTGCATTATATGCCCTGCCATGCCCATTTCAGCTAGGGTATCATTAACTTACATTGCTGTGTGAAAGATTAAAATGTACAATTGTGCACAAAAGCAAACAGACCATGGGAATTGGCAGCGTTTTCTGCAAAGCAGCAGTCTCTGGAAATGTAGCGGCTGTTTTTGATATGCGTAGAGTGCATGTGTACCTGCTCACCTGAGCACTTTGGTCAGGCACACCTTTTTATACCAAATAAAAAGCAACTACAGAAGTTCACATGATCTCCACTTTATGCACGATTGTACTATATGCTTTCAGCATCAACAGAAAATGACATAGGCACAAACTTTCAGCGCTGCATTTGACGTTGCAGGTGGTAGCCGCCCCAAGTGGTTTAAATGCATTTGAAAGATTTCGATATTCGCTTAGCATATTGCAGCAGCATTGCTGCAGTCTAGTTTTAGTGTGATAATTTCATTTGAACATTTGAAGCATAGCACTGAAATCTACAAGTGATATAGGTAATAATTGTGTAATTTCGGATTTTTGTTTTTAATAAACATTGACTGTATTTGAAAGGTTGCTATGAGCTATGCACCCATCCTTGTTTTTGTGCTAATCTGATTCGAACTGGTTTGTTTCATTTCTTTTTTTCTTGCTGTCATGGAAAGTTTTTCATTCTTAGCTTTATTACAGTGTTTGCTATAGGAACGCAGTTAGAAGACTGTTCGGTGCCTTTTGTAGGCTTTTAAGTGGAGCATTTCCATCATGCCTGGTAGTTTGTTGCTTGCATGTCTTGTTTCATCTGCGTACACATTGAGCATGCAGCGTACCACTTGTGCTTCTGCTGGAACCAGGCATGGGCTGAGCTAGGCTGGACTTCGGGCTCATGCTTGATGCACCCAGGCCTGATGTCTGTGCAGTGTTTTAATGTGTTGTGTGGAAGGCACAACCTATAAGGTGGCATATTTGGGGCCATGACACAGTTATCTGATGTATTTCAACCAGTCACTCATCTAATGCATTGAGCAGGAATCGGCGGTCATGGACAGAAGGACCGGCGGCAAAGAAGGCAGGTGCTCAAACTTCGGGTGGTGGTAGGCCTAGTGAAGCAGTTGAGGCGAGCGTAGGGCAGGAGCAAAGAACGCAGTTGTCACGTCCATATTCACCAATTTGTGGCATACTAGAACCAGTCCGGAGACTGTGTACGGTATCCACAAGGTATATTGACTCATCTTGCTCTACAAAGTGAGAGCAGGGTATTGCACTGCTGGTGTTTGGTCCTGTTCTGCAGTCGCAGCGTCCTCTCTTGTGCTCGGCCAGCAGGCGCTGGAGTGTGTCATCTTCAGCACGACCACCGTGATGCATAGAGGCGTGCTATAAGCATATACCTTTCTTGATCCCAGTAACTCGAGACAACTCATGTTCTCAGGGCACTGGCTGCCTGCAATGGTGTTGCTATCTGCAGTTGTGAAGCATACTTTATTTGTAAATGTGGGCACGTGTCATCAGGAAGATAAGATCACACGACATCAGCAGGTTCAGTGCCATGTTTGTACCATCTATGGCTTATATCTACCACACTTAGCCCACATAACAGTTATTCTGACTAGGGGCAAGCCAAACTGCAAAGGCCCTGCAGATGCCAAATCTAGTTGGATATTGTAGGTGGCCAAGCAGAAAGTTTGGCAGGCACTTTGACATATTTATAATGGCATATATATTAAGGTTGTCCACGATAAAGGGCCCTGCTGCAGTGTTATTTCTTGTGTGTACTTCAGGTGGAGCCATGCGAGAAGAGCAGTGAAATCTGGGTGCTGGGTGACATCATCACGGTCGGTGACCAGCCACACTGCATCTTGGCTGAGCATGTGGCGCAAGCAGCAGCTAGTGTTGGCGCTGTTTCGGGCAGCAGGGACCCTGACGCTCTCCTTGGGGGCCCGAAGCACTCGTGCGTGGACTGTGGCAAAGAGTTCACGACTGTGTTCCACCTGCGGCGGCACCGACGCATCCACACGGGAGAGCGTCCCTACCCATGCAAGGTGTGTGGCCAGTGCTTTCGGCACAGCACCTCGCTCAAGGTGCACATGCGGCGGCACACGGGTGAGGAGCCTTTCCAGTGTTCCGTCTGCTCCAAGACCTTCAAGGACCCTGCTAACTTCAAGGTGAGCATGTGGCATTTTAGTGCAGAGCTAAGGTTGCTGTTAACACACATGTTGATAAGGCATTCATATACAGTGCAGTCCAATTACAACGATATTGAGAAAACCAGAAAATTCTATCGTCATAACTGATTGTCATTATATCTGGAGTGGCAAAAAAACAAAAAAACAAACAAAAAGCACGCACGCGCACGCACACACACACACGCACGCACGCACGCACGCGCGCGCACACACACACACACACACACACACACACACACACACACACACACACACACACACACACACACACACACACACACACACCTTGTATTTCCCCGTGCATGTAGGCTTGCCTACTCACCAGTGACGAGTAAATCGGTGCAACAGTGCTTTGCATCGTAAATAGCATTTAACAGTTGAAAATCTGTGCTCGCTTGACAATTGCTGTGAGCACCGCTTCCAGTAGCGCATATGGTGGCGACAGTACTTCTTGCGTGCACGAAACCAACTAGCAACTGGATGAATTGCAGGACATCCCCAGCCTTGATGATCGTTAAAATCGTAGAGTGTAAATGCCCGTATTTTTTCGCGAGGCTTCCAAATTTGAAACCTTGCTGTTTCATCTCGAGAGCTATCGCGCCATCGTTGTGGTCAGCGCCATCTTCTACGGATGCACAATCAGCGGTGGTGATGATGATACGGCCGCATCCATTGCGCAGCAACAGGCAGCAATTGCAGTGACGATAGCGCTTTGCATGCAATGGCTCCCACAGATTTCTCCATGCTGGTCCGTTTTCGGCGCATATGTCGAGTTTTCAAGCCATTCTCTTCTTTCTATTTTTTTTATCATACATTCAGACAAATTCTTTGACAGTTCTTTGTAATAAATTCAACATTACGCTACAGCATCAAATCATATATTGTTAAATAGCTTATATCAAAGCAAGATATTGCACCATACTATTTGCAGGTATTAGCTAATGAGCTTTAATTAGGTGATTTAATTAACAATTGAACTTTAGGCTACAACATCAAGTCATGTATCATTCAAGAGGTCTCTGCGAGTAGACTTCAAAATCAAAACGATGTAAAACTGGACTAACCCTGGTCTCATTCGGATAAACGCGTGACAGGATCGAAACTGTCTCAAAGTTTACGGATTCACAGCACATAAGGAGTGTTAAGGGCTCCCGGTACTCTTTTTTTTTTTTGACCGCTTGAAAGAAACCAACATTTGGCGCTTGGTGCATCCCCTCGGTTAGCTATTGGCAGAAACATGTAAAAAAAGGCACGATCATTAGTTTTTTTTCTCCTGCAATTCATAATTTATCTAGCATCATCATCAAACTTTTGTAGCTTAAAACATTTTAATTAAACGGCTGTAATTTTTTTCTCACTTATAGTGCTATCGAAAAGAGTTTGAAAGGTGTCGCACTATTTCTAAAAGTAGCAGTGTTAATTTATGCTGTTAATGTTATTAAAATAACAGACTTTGTTGCAGCAGCATTGGCAACGCAGGCAACAAATGTCGCTCATTTCGAGAGAAAATTTTCATGCTGCAAGCGAACCATAGTGCCGCAATGCAGATTTAAGGGCATGTATATTCTAATTCCCGAAACAGTGTTCGTCAATTGGTGGGCTCTAATTTTTAAACTCAGTTTACTGACGTGTTATGTGTGCCGCAGCTCTATTTAATAGCGCAGGGGTGTTTTTTGGTCCAAGAAGCAGTGACAATCTGGAGAACATTATAATAGCTCCCGCCCCGAGGACATCCACTATCACAATGTAAGGCGTATGAAACAAGAAATTGGAAGTCTAAACAATGGATTTTGACGACAGGATGAGTTCATTAAGATTTTCTCAAATGCACATGTGCGCAAGAGCTCGTGAAACGCACGCGATGCGTTTGCGCTGGCCGGTGCCGCATGCTTTTTGCCCCTTGCAACATAGCTGCCGCTGGCTCAGCCAGCTTCACCTGCTCGCTTTGGTGTTCATGGGGGACCGCCACTCCAGAAGTTCTATATAACCTTCTTGCCAGCAACTGCAGGATGTTGATACGGTTTGGGTTGTCCATTCGCGAGCAGGCATGCCACTTGTTGCCAGACTGTGCCTCAAATTCTGCTAAAGGTCGCTGTATAAAACAGGAAGCAACTTTAGCTTGCTTTTTAAAAAAAAATCTCGACCTATATTTTGGTTTATACGGTACCAACCTCTGAACTGCTTCCCACCCAGTAATAATGGTATTGAGTAAGAGTATCGGAGTAATCATTGAGTTGGTAAATGCAACTAATTGATATTACAGCATTCACCCTTCTGTCTTTGTGATCGTCCTCTCAATATTGTAATGAAATATTGAAATCGGTATACAACAAAATGGGCTTTGTCGCAGTGCCTCAGTAGTGACATGGGTTTGAACCCTGCCGTGGCAGCCACTTCTTGATGCAGGTGGAAAGCAGAGGAGGTCATGTACTGACCGATCTCATTGCACGGTAAAGATCTGGGTTTCAAAATTTCTGGAGCTTTCCACTACAGCAGCCCACTACAGCAGGCCTGATAGATTGATTCGTTTTGGGGTGTTAAAGGTCCACGGAAACGGCCCCCAATAAACCACTGATAAACGTGTTCAGTGTGTAGAACACATCCTTTTGAGCATTAACGCAAAGTATAACTCCTTGGAACAAAGCCAGCGATTTATTATTAATTTTTAAAAACAGCGTTTTTTGAAATTCGCGGGCATAGGGAATGTCGTTTGGCGGTGTCGCATGGAACTATTTCCTAATCCCGTGACGTCACGGGTAGGTTGACTGGCAAGGCTTGCTAGAAGCTGCCATTCGCTGCGGTCACTGCAACCATGACGTCATGAACACACTTCCGGTAGCTGCGAAAGTCGTCTGCTCGTGCGCTGCTCGAACTCTGTGCGGGCTGTTACAGCTCGCCGCCCTTATCGGTTAGGTGGCCATTGCCCATTAAGTGCAACAACCGAAGCGACGCAGGGATCGGCAGAACGAAGCTGCATTTACAAATATCTTATTTATATAACGTGGTTTCAGGAGTATCGGAGTGTAGTCCGACGAGGCGTCAACAGCACGGTTAAGCACCGCACGATGGCAGCACCTCCTTGACCGCCGTAAACACCGCCGCTGTGGCCCCTCCTCCCGCATACCGTTCGCGAACGACACGGCGGATCGTTAGCACCGATGTCCGAAATAAAGCGTGCTAAAATTTGTTGGCGTCTGGAATATTGAGCCGGATATCAAGTATGAAGCCCTCGTGAGGATCGCTGACCAGCAGCAAATTGCTGGTAAGAGCGATAGCCGTGATACAAGCTAGTTTCTGCTCAAGCCAGCTGCCGCTGGTGCATTTCGGCTGATCCGATCTGCTCGTACTAGCTCTGCGATTAATGCGTCGGCAGAGTTAATCCTATAATTATTTTACTATGGCAGGATAGGAATCACTATAAGGCAGTTTCATAAGTAGACGATTTACGACAGCGTTGATCATGTTCCAAAGCGTCGACCGCCGCGGCTTCGAAGCGAAACAAAAGGCCTAGCGACGACTAGGGACGGTCACGCACGGCGCCGGCGTTCGCCGCGCTCGCACGTTCCACCCCCGCGGTAATTGTGTAACGTACCTCAGCCTGCTCGCGGCATCCCGTGCTGCAAGCGTTGCAAACTCGTGTACTTTCATAGCTAAGGCCGCGTATTTTTTGGCGTTCTGCTCAGCAACAAGCCGTTCAAACGATACTGTAGGCACGACAAGGCACGCAGTCAATATGCAGTCGCTGCGCTGTCGGCCGTAATCGAAGACGTCGGGCGGCACCATAATCTATACATCGATCTTTAAACGTGATACAGTGGGCAAATGAATAACTTTGTGAAGCAGACCCGCTCGTACGTTTCGCGCACTCGGGCGCCGAGGAGTAGCTTCCGTCAACAGACGCCGTCATAACCTCGGTTAACGACGCAAACCGAGGTCGTCAAGCTCGGTTTGCGGTAACCGCGGTTAGTGGTGCAACCATGGTTTGGTCCGCCGTGTAACATAGGATAACCACGGGTTCGCGGTTACACTAACCGTCACTGCGCGAACTGGCGAACTCCTCAGGCGTGTGCGAGCGAGGACGGGTTGGCGCGAGCGAGTACGCCAGCGAGCGAGCGCGCGGCAACCGGAAGTTCGTCGAAGTGACGTATGTCTAGGCGGAGCTTTGAACTTGCTTGTATTCTTTGTTTTTTTATGGCTCCCTTTGGCGTACGAGTTGAGAGGGAAAATTGGAAGGGTCATTTTTAATCGCCGATATCTCTGGTGTTGCAGAAGCTAGACCGAAAATTTTTGCGGGAGAATGATGGGTGGTTCAATAACTATCAGTGTTATGGCGTTGTTTACCCTTCTTTGTGACCCCTTTAAGCACTACAAACCAAACCACATAATCAAGTGGCAGCGGCAACTGAAGAATTGTATACAAGTATTTTTCAGTAGTGCCGTCTATCATACCAGTTTGTAGTTGTCGTAATGGTAGCAAATTTTTCCTTGGGATTCCAAGGCTATCCTTCATTCCTCAATTGTTAGATGTTTGCTTTGCAGCGTTCCATCCAACAATCCCACTGATGTGTACATGTATACATGCACTGGCAGTAGTAGTAGTAGTACTCCTGTGCAGCTGTGCCACATTTTGGCACCTGCTAGAGAAGGGATCCAGCCAGTGAGCTACCCTTGGCACTCTGTGATTCAATAGAAGTAGGAAATGAAGGTAAATAAGTCCCTCTGCTTTCACGAAATAAATTCAGCGGCAACTGAAGAATTGTATACAAGTATTTTTCAGTAGTGCCGTCTATCATACCAGTTTGTAGTTGTCGTAATGGTAGCAAATTTTTCCTTGGGATTCCAAGGCTATCCTTCATTCCTCAATTGTTAGATGTTTGCTTTGCAGCGTTCCATCCAACAATCCCACTGATGTGTACATGTATACATGCACTGGCAGTAGTAGTAGTAGTACTCCTGTGCAGCTGTGCCACATTTTGGCACCGCTCTCTGTGTCCGCGCTCTGTGTATGTGTGTCTCTCTTCGTCCCGTCTTATTTGCGCAGTTTTGCATTTTCTAAAGTTCATTACTCTATGCAGTGGGGCAAAAATTTCTAGCACTTCAAAGAATGCATTGTCTGCGGCTTAGATGTGGAGCAAAGCTGGCAACAATCACTTGGAGCGGCCAACTAAAAACATGTATATCTCACTCTAAAAGAGTGATGCTGCAGCAGGATTGTGGAGGAGCAACTGAACAATGGAATATTTGAGCCTCACATTGACGAGATACTAATTCCTATATCAGAACAATTATAGGCTACAAATGTGTACCATTACTTGGCAGAATGCTGCATCTCATTTTCTGATGCTATCTTTAGAACGCACTTCATAACATGTTTGAAAAGCGATTTCCGCACAGACGTGAATGAAAATGTGCTATGCCTTTCGTGAGCCATGTTTTAGATAGGTAATATGGATACGTGTAAGTTTAACTTAAGTGTCATAGTCAGTGTCACACAGTAATGTATGCAGGGAACAAGCACGCACTTTTGAGCAAGCTTGACCTGCTCCGATTCCCTCATCACTTGTGGCAGCCTTTGGTGAGACATTTTTTTAGCTCATTCACTTACATTTCCAGCGTGACATCACACCGAGAATTTTCACTAGCTGTACTTTTTTGGCGTGGTGTTGTTGAGTAATTTTGCAGTGCACTCAACATTACAAGGCTGAATACAGTGGTGGCAAAAGAAATCTGTACTTCTCGGCAATAAATTTGTCTTCTGCAGCACAGCCGCGAAAAATGTGAACAGTTGAACCTTACAAAGAAATGAAGTTGTATGGAATTGTTGCCCTCAATGTCCCCTCTTTAATGGTGGTTAGTGTTTGCCCATGAAGCCTTTCTCAGTGCTTCCATACTGTGATCCTGTGAACTTGTTGCATCATTTTTTTTTCCCTGGAGCTAGCAATAGATTTTAGAGGGCACCATTTTGATCAGGTGGCTGTTGTGTGAAAGCCACAATGTAGCTTCATACTCACTGGAGGTTTATCGGAAGGCAGCAAACATATGCAAGTTTGGAAATTTGTGCATTCTTGCAGGGTATATTTAAAACACATAAATTTGCGCTAATAAAATCATTTAAATGCAATGTCATCATTTCTCCAGATATAGGTTTTACTGTGCAATGTCGGTGCACATTATCCACAGTTCTCTTGTGGGCATCCCTCATTTTAGTGGCTTTGAAACTCTAAACCCCTCAAATCAAACCAAAATATGCTCTGTATGATGTTTTAGTAAGAACAGTACTGTTAGCCATGGTTGCTTAATATGCATTGACAAGGAATTAAATTTGAAGCCTGCTTTTGTGTAAACATGCCTAACCATGCTTTCAGTGTTTTAGTGCTTTTTTTGATTGTTAAAACTAGGCACGTCATCTCTGGCACTGAACTTGGATGCTGCGCAGGTTCACCAGAACTCTCATTCCAAGGAGCGGCCCTACGCGTGCCGTGTATGTGAGAAACGCTTCAATGCCGCTTCAACGCTGTATGCGCACATGAAGATACATACGGGAGAGCGGCCATACACGTGCACCATCTGCAACCGGTCCTTCACGTTCAACAACACACTGGTGCGCCACATCCGCACCCACACGGGTGAAAAGCCATACAAGTGTGAGATGTGCCCTCTGCGCTTCTCCACAGCCTCCAACCTGTCCTCGCACCGCAAGAAACACTCACAGGAGAGGCAGTTTCATTGTGAGATCTGCCCGCAGGAGTTCTCCACGGCCACTGCGCTAGCCTCGCATGTCAAGACACACACGGGTGAGCATGCCCATCAGTGCGAGGTGTGCTCGCGGGGCTTCGCCAAGTTTGCTGGCTTGCAGGCACACATGCGCAAGCATACAGGCGAGCGTGCCTTCTTCTGCTCTGAGTGTGGCAAGGCTTTCCCCCGCAAGCTGCATCTCAAGCAGCACATGGCCACTGAGCATGAGCCTGTGCGGCCTGTGGCGACATGCGAGGTGTGTCAGCGAGACTTTGTCAATGTCGAGTCCCTCCAGGTGCACATGAAGACACACAACGTGTCGAGGGGGACTAGTGCAATTGTGGTGTACATCAACAAGAAGTGAGCTGCTGTCCCATGACTGCACCACTAGTTTGCGGCCACAGATGAGTTAGAACTGTGCTGTTGTGCGCTTTAGACTGTGACTGGTGGAGGCCTTGCATGTTCACTTGTGCTACAGTTAAGGCCCTTCCCCATCATGCGTGCTGGGAAGGCAAGAGGTGAACGTCATCTGCAAAAATTAATCGGCAGGGCACAAAGAGCAGGCTACCTTATTCTAAATATTCGGTAGTGTGACTTTGCTGTGTCATTGGTACTTCGGAGGAGGAAAAAGGTGTCTCGCTTATTCACATCAAGAACCAACACTTGTCCAATGAGCTAGCAGCAACAGGTGAAGTGCCCACATGCTGACATCTTCAATAAAACCATCCTTAGTCATATGCAATAAATTTCGGTTGGCTTGTCATCTTTTCATTAGTATCTGATATGTGGAACTGTCAGCCATGAATAGGTGCTGACACTTGAAGCATTTAGGTACTTGAGGCTAAACTTGGGGTTTAGCTCTGTTTTTTTTTTTGAGTGATCATGGCGAGCACAGCATCCAAGCATTGACCTTGTGATGGTGTCTGTGCGTAGGCAGGATTAGCCATATGCAGTGGCCTGTTTGCAGCATCTTCGACTGTGTTACTTAATTAAAATATAGATCTCTAGCCTTGTTCCTTATATAAGGCTAGTGTCCTCTAAAAACTGCAAGAATGATTTGTGGTGATTTGCTGTTCATTTTGTGAGTTTTCAGGGTACTCGGTGCAAGAGGTATTTCGTGGAACGTCATTATTCTCAGGTTGCACTAAACTCTCACGATCATAACAAAAGCTCGGGCATTCTAAGACAGCAGCATGGTTCATGCACACAGGTGAAGCGGCACAATGAATATTTTGCAGTCATATCAGTGTTATCGGCAGATATGCCTTCATCTTGCATCAACCCTACCCAGAAATAGGGCTGTTCCTGCAATTCTGCAGCATAGGCACTTCGCTTTGGTGAAAGCAACAGTGATGTTTAAGAAGGTGATGTCCATTTGCTTTATTTAGCTTGGACAGTGATGATGACTATTGCTGTTTTCCAAATGCTATGAAGGCTCTTAGACATGTTCTTAGCAATTCCATGCTACAGCAGCCCAAAGTGAATTGAATTTTCTCTAAGACTGCCCATAAAGGCCGATTCACACAATGGACAAACCGTCCGCGGACGGAGCACCACGTCTTCCAACGTCACTGGCTCCACCTCATCAGCGGACGAGGTGCCGGACTGAAGGAGCGGACAGAAACTGCCGAGGCCGGGGCAGCCCCCCACAGCACCGCAAAATATGAAATTGGTAGGCGATGGCATTCCAAGTCAACCGTGCCGTATTTTTTACTAGGGTGCCTCGATGGCCCAGGAGGTAAGAATATCGATGCACCCTATTGTTGACAATACAAAAGTGCCCCCACTATGTTAAAGAAGAAACGAGAATACCATTGCTGCCCCACTCAGAAGATGTAATTCTGCTAAAAAAATAGACCACCTCCATATTTTGATTGGGGAAACACTCGCGCCTGTTTGCAGCGCCGTTCGTGGATGAGGCGGAGCCAGGGACATTGGGCCATGAGCATAATCGCGGACTCCAGCGATTCCATCTGCTGTGTGAATCGGCCTTAAGGTTGTGGCGGGGTTGTTCAAATGGGAAATTCGTGTTTAGTGGAAAAAATTTGGCAGAGATGCTTACATGTAGGATTGAGAGTGCAAAAAGAAAGCGAAATATTTTCAAGTGCAGTTTTTGGCATTTATTTATTTTATGTTCCCTCATGGGCCACGCAGAGGGTTTTACAGAAGGGGTGGGCAGTACGAAATAGTAAATTAATGCATGTGTTTGCGTATTGGCCATAAATTGGCATGCTTCATGCGACATGTGAGAGCCGTGGTCACTAACCTCTGTTTGAAGGTATGCAGTTGGAGGTACTTATTTCATTGGTTTGGATCTCTGTTGTGAGCAAGAAATGTAGTAAGTTTACAACCTCATAGCTTTTGCCTCATATGGCTGCTTGATGATATATATTTAAGACCACCTGCAAGTGCCCTACAGATGCTGCTGGCTTTTCTCGTATTGGGATTTGGAAGGCTTTCACCTTAGAGAACATTAATGCCTCTAGGAAGGCTCAAATGTTGAGCCAGCATTCTGCCACCTTTTGTTAACCAGACTTGCACAATATTTAGTGGAAAAAGAAACTGCAAGATAATGTTCTTGAGATAGAAAAGTGAAATTTTGTGAGAGTAATAGTAAAAGCATGTCTAATGTGCTAAAAAATGTTCATGTATATACATCAAGACATATTTTTGCTAAAAGCTAAGTTCACTATTTGTAAAACCATACTAGACTGGAACAGTAGCAGTTTGAAGCTTGGGAATCTGAGTGAGTCATGGACTATGACGTGCTTTGAAGAAGTTTGTGGCTTTCTGTGTTCATGAAATTAAATATTCCTTGTTGCTTTCGCGTTTGCATTATTGAGATAGAACACATTTTCTATTGTATTTATTACACTAATAGACGTTCATTAAAGCACCTATACATTTCACTTACAAATTTCTTGAGCTTCTAAATGCAGCATCTACCCAAGTGCAGCTGTACGGACACAGAAGAAAGTTTTTCGAGAAAATGCTTAGCTAAGCTGAAAAAAATGCGTCCAGATCAGTGGTTTAGACAAGGGGCCACTTCCTGTTTGAGGTGATTGCCGTACTTGCTGAGCTAAACCAGGATGGTTAGCATATTTGATGGTAGGCCAAGATTGAATTAGTTGACAAAATCAGTTAAATGCGAATGGTGTTGGATCAATGTGCAATGGTGCAAACGCCCAAGGTAGAATAGATTTTTATTAAAAAAGGGAGTATAGATGAGCCTGGATTGCCTGATGTATCAATAACTCAATGCATAAGACGTGCCAACAGATGAGCCTTTCTGTAGTCCAGAAGTGTGAATATGGTGCACCCATGCTGGAGTTGAGCTTCCTGCAACGACATGCTGCTTGCTGGCATACTGGCACCACGCCACTTGTCACGGACGCAGCTACCCTCGAGGTGTACGTGCACGCACCTATGTGCCGAGCATCATCTCCTGCCATGCGTCGAAAAGGAAAGCATAATGGGTGCGCCTTAATGTGCTGCTCCGTGGATGCAAGTGCCTACGCCAAATTTGTGGCAAGGTGCAGGGACAGACCGAAGTATCTGAGTTAGTGCTGCTTATGTCCTGCACCATGCTATTCAAGTGCCTTTGTAGTAGCGGCTGACATCAAAACTGCAGTGGACTCTGTTTGGGAAATGTCATTGAAGATCATAAGAGATCCAATTCTGGCACTGGTACTTGCCAGTATGATAACGCAATTAAAATTGAGGTACCGTTGATTTCTATATCCCCTTCAACAGTGAAGCGAGATGCTAGATAGAGCTGCCTCAGGACTTCGTCCAGCTAGGCCAGCTGTACTGAACGCCGGCTTCCCTGCTTCATGGCATTATACCGACAAAGAGAAAGAAAGGCATGCCAGGCCGAAGGACACTTTCAAGCGTACCCAATGGTAATTTCCTTGCGTGGCTTTTTAGTGCTAGTGTAGCCGGCAGGTGCTAGAGGCCGGGCAGCAGCTGACCGAGCACCATGCGCAAAAACTGATCACCAGAAAGCTCGTAGAAAGAGCAGATGGGTGCGATGCACAGTCCGATATATCCAGTATCTGCTGAATGATGGTTTGATAAACGTGAACAATGCTCGTATACTTATGCACGGGATTTTCAAAGGGATATTCTGAGAGTTTGACATAAGTAATAATTTGGTATATCTGGGATTAACTAATTACTCATAGCCGTATGGCAAGGCTTGGCTGGATGCTAATGAGTAATTATTCTGCTGCAAATCTACTGGACCTTTGGGTGATCCCTCCAATGATTAGGCCAACACCATTCTGATTATAGTTATTAATCAAGTAATTCATACCCGATCCAACTGAAATCCTGGTTAGCTTGGTTGCTAGATTGATTACTCTGTAGTGAGGTGGTCCCTGGTTTGTACCCTGATCAGAACTAATTTTTCTTCAACTAAAAAGATTCTGTGGAAGCTACATAGACTGTAAACTGATTGCTGTTAATCTTATTAAAGATTTACTCCACCTCAGCAAATTTCACCCTGTTTATTTGAATTGGTGGTTAGGGCACTGAACTGCTTAGCCTGAGGTTGCGGGTTCTACACTGGCTGCAGTGGTCATGTTTTTATGGAGGGAAAATGCAAGGTGCCTCTGTACTGTGCAATGTCACTGCACATTAAAGAACCTCGGGCAGTTTGAATTAATGCGCAGCCCTCCACTACAGAGTCTCTTATTGCCTGACTTGATTTGGGGTGTTAAATTCCATAAACCGTAAACTGTCACATGTGCTTTGTGCACCTGACCACCTGTATTGGCTATTTGCTTATCTGCACAACTGGACACACATTAGTTTGTCTTGCATAATCAAACTGCATTTAACTTTACTCAACCTCTTTTGCCTGAAAATGAACCTTTCAACTGGTACTAGTGCTTCATATAAAAAATGTAAGGCAGCTTTATTATGCGTGTCATTACATTCAGAACAACAAAGAGCAGTTGCAGTTTGATGCATTAAGTGACAAGATGTCCAATGATTTGATTAGCTTAAATGAAAACACTGAATGAATCTTAATGGTCCCAATTAAAACTGTACATTGCTCTGTTTGCACTTAAAGTGGTTCCACTTTGGCTATCCCCCCAAAAAGACAGTCATGCCTTATGTGCACTTTCCTTTTAATAACAGCCCACTAATAATGAATCATGAAACAAGAATACATTTAGACAAAAACAAAAATCACTAAGCAAGGTGCTTCCTCAAACAGCCATTTGCAGTGACGTGGAAATTGGAGAAAATGTTTCAAACGTGGAGTGTACTGTAAAGGTTGCAAGTGTGCAAAAAAAAAAAAAAAGAAAAAAGGCTGTACTGCAGCACATTTATAAGGACTATGCAGTCTACGTGATATGATGATCACATATGGCATCACGTCTACTCTAGCTGTTAATACCTCACTTGTCACTTGTATATATTTGCACCTGAATAAATGAAAGCCGTTGAGGGCAGCTTGTAATGCAGAGTGCTTTCTTCGCAGCCATTCCCGCAGTATAGCAAAAGGCCTGTCTACTGAACACCTTGGAAGTTGGAAGAACAAGCCAAAATGGCCCGCATAGGGGTATTTGAGATTTTTCATTCCTTCCCACTGGAATCCTGCCCTAGAAATGCAGGGAAGGAAACATTGGTAACAGCACTTGGGGATTTCTTCCGTTCACTATCAATCTTATGACAAAAATAACAGGCTGCAATGAGATATCTGCAGACTCAATCTGCTGTTTGAACAGAAATCTCATGTAATGACACCAGGTGCTTTGAAAGAATTGGTGCCCAGGAACTGTTTATAGGGTATGACTGGGGTTTAAGTTCAGCTGGCACCAGATATGGCACAATTCTTGGACATCAACGCTGTACAAGAGAGCTCTCTTGTACAGCTTTGATGTCCATAATCTGGCATAGAATGCTCCACCTCCATCTACCGTGTCATTGTACATGCATGTCGCGGGATCCCAATACCACTGGTGGTGCAACTTCTTATATCACTTACCTTTTTTCACCTTGAAAGACTCACTGACACGCAAGGTCGCTTGAAAAAATAATTTGTTTGGCGCGACTGCTTAGCTGCACTTAGCGGACTGTCCTAGTCATAAACTCTGTGGTTGTGCTGCTCCCCGATCAGTGCGATATTAGCTTACCCGGCAACTTTCAAACCGCTATGAGCAAACGGCCTCGCTGATTCGCGGCATCTGAAGCAGACGACACGGCAACGATGACGGCGGCGCCATAGAGAAACAAAACATTCACGCACTAGTAGCTAGTAGTAGTGCAGCGTCGGCTGCTCGGGAGCAGCGTTGCACGGCAGCAGTAGCACTCCAGCGCCGTTAACTGTATGCCGGCTCCCCTATCGGCATTACCGTACTCACGCCGCCTATGCTCTGGAGCACTTGCTTTTTTTCCTGCCCCTAGCGCTTTTAGCGTTGCAGCTCACGACGGCAGACGACGTTTCCTGTAGTCTGTGTACCTTTAACGCTTCAGTATGGATAACATTGCAGTAGTGCCCCCTAAACTTGTATCTATTGAACAGAACGTTGCTAACTTTTTGGTACTAGACCTCGCTGAAGATTGGGACAAGTACCTGAAAATAATTTGCGACACACTCACCAAAGTTCTTGCTCTCGTATTTAGTGCGCGCGAAGGACTGCCACGTCTTGCTACGATAGGAGTGTTTGTCCTGACAGATCGCGTAGAATGCGTGTTCTCGTTCCAATATTGGAAAACAAGCATTCGAACATTGATTGCTGCTTTGTCGGAACTTGTGTCTCGTGACGAATTTGCTCAGTGCGACAAGGATTCTCTCGACTCCCTGCTGTCTGACCTCGCCGTCTACGTCGGAGCACAGTTCAAGCACTATTATAAGGTAAGAGAGCTTACGTCTTCAGCTCTTTTAGCAGAATTTCGCTTCAAGCATACCGGGCAGAGTGACGATCGAGTAGTCCGTTTGTGTCTGTGGAAGAAGAGCGCTTGCCTGCACAACTGAGTAAACGTGCAGATTTTTAAGTAGACTGGCACATTTTTAAGTAGAATGGTACATGCATGGCAGACCACGACCTCCTCTGGCAGACGTACTTAAGGTGGCGGTCCCACTTCAGCGGGGAAGAGACGACATTTTTGGTGATATTCATACATCTTCTGTGCCTCACTCGTTTAGTTTATAATTGTGGTTTTTATACCTTTGTAAAGCTTATTTTATCTGCTTTCGAGTGGTGCATTTGGTTTATAAATAGCTTCAAAGATGTTCAAGCTGTAAAGGAAAGCGGAAAGGTAAGAAACGGCTTTTCAGTTCTACTTGTCTCAGGAAATGCAAAATTGTGGAAAATCTTTTGCACCTAGAGAAAAACCGTTCGAGATGTTTTGAGCTAAGATGTTAATGAACAAAGTTAAGCATTTTCATTAGTGTGTATCGTTTAGTTTATTAGCCACGCGCCTTTGAAAAGTGTATGCAACAGGTAATTATATATACAACTTTCAAGATATGCATTCTGCGGCGGAGACTTTTTGCACAATTGGAGGTATTGCAGGGTTTGCCTTTTCCTGAAAATATCAGCTGTCTGCTTCATTTAGTGTAAAGTTATTTGTGATCAAAGTTAGCATTTTTGTGTAAAATGGCTAAAAGAATGCTAAACTGTTCAAGTAACAAGCTTTTAGCGGTGCTGAGATTTCGCGTGGAAAAACTTTACACTTCGCTGTCAGAGGATAAACATCGGTTTTGCTCTACGTCTCTCGAGGAATGTGCACGGTCAGGGTGATTTCAGCTGATTTTTTTCGTGGTTTGCTTGAAGCGCGCGAACTCTTCATGAAGTATTTTAAGCACGATTGAACTGCTCAATGGCTAGTTTTTTTCTGTTGAAGTTTCGGGCTTTCGTTCATTCGAGTGGTAATAATTATCAACTATAAAGTGTGCAAAAAGCAAATAGTGGAATAGCAGAGCCATGTACGATAAATGTAGTAGGTAGCGCCATCTATGAAATGTACGTGCAATAAGAATGTCGCAGTTCAGAAAATTTATGAAGGTGGCGCTACAAACATCCTGAATCTACCTGAATCTATCTAAAGCCCCTCAATAAACTAAAAGTAGCGCCATCTCCTCTCTCCTCCTCCGGCGGCGCCGCTCCTCCTCTCGCATTTCGACCGTGGCTCCACCTACGGGGTGCGCGACTAGCGCGCGCTCTCCGGAGCAGGCGCCCTTCACAGCCGTCTCGATCAGCGCCGCGCGCGTGCCGATCGAGGCGGCCGTGCGTCGGGTCTCACCAGAGCCTTGCATTTTGTCGCAATGTGTTCAGGTTAAAATATTACTCACTGCTGAAACATAATTACCGAATGTTGACAGGGATTTCCCGCCAGAATAGTTTCAGCTGTGAGTGTCATACACCACATATACGCGATTTCGGCGTTGGTTCAACTCGCCGTCATCTCCGTGTGTCCGTAGTTCGTCACATTTGGCCACTCAGCGGCATGCTTTATAAAATTTGTAACTAGGCGGCGGACAGGAACAATTTTGGAACAGTCTGTGTATGGTTTCTTTGCAGCGTTGACTGGATTGCGAGCTGCCGGTAAACTTGAGAAGTGTGGCAGCAGCTGTCTTCCATGTATTTTCAACTTCAGCTGCAGATCAAATTAACTATAGGCAGCGGAAGCTGCAGTCTGTGTTGAGTCTTTGCAGCTTTGATTGACTTGTGAGCTACCGGTAAACTTGGGGAGGGAGGTAGCAGTTATTTTTTTTTTATATTTGGCGTTGAGACGGTGCCGTGTTCAGCTGCCATGGTGTGTCACCATACGTACACGATTTTGGCGTCGATTTAACTCGCCTTCACCTCCTTGAGTCCGTCAGCCGTTGACAAAAGTGCGCAACATGCTTGAAAAAAAAAAAAAAAATTAACTAGGCTGCGGAAGCTGCAGTCTGCGTGGTTTCTTTGCAGGTTGGACTGAATTGTAAGCTACCGTGAAACTTGAGAAGCGTGGTAGCAGTTTTTTTTTATATTTTGCGCTGAAACGGTTCCGTTTTCAACTGTCAGTGCGTGACACCATTTGTACGCGATGTCTGCGTTGGTTGAACTCGCTTTCACCACCGTGCTTCTATCAGCCGCCGGCCAAAGAGCGCAACATGCTTGAAAAAAAAAAAATTAAATAGCCAGCGGGAACGATTTAGTAGCAGTCCGCGTGGCAGCAAAACACACGGCGATATGTGCCGCGCGCGCGCCGCCCGCCCCGCTGGAAAGGAGGAAGCTGCACACCCAGCAAAAAAAAAAAAAGCGCGCGCGCGCACGTGACGGCGCTCGGCCAATGAGAGGGTCGAACGACGAAGGAGAGCGCAGGAGAGGAGGCGGGCGGCAAACTTCACATGTTGGCGCTACTTTTAGTTTATTGAGGGGCTTTACCTGAATCTTTCTAAAACCCCTCAATAAACTAAAAGTAGCGCCAACATGTGAAGTTTGCCGCCCGCCTTCTCTCCGGCGCTATACCGGCGCTCTCCTTCGTCGTTCGACCCTCTCATTGGCCGAGCGCCATCACGTGCTCGCGCGAGCTGGCTTTTTTTTTTTTTTTTTTGCTGGGCGTGCAGTTTCCTTCTTTCCAGCGGTGCGGACGGCGCGCGCGCGCGGCACATATCGCCGCGTGTTTTGCTGCGGTTCGCACCTCTTTCTCGCTGCTCTTTGAAGTCCTTTGTTTCAAATGCCAGCTTGCTGCGCATTCGGGTGCAGCACAACTGAGCGTGATCGCAAGAGGTTGTTCAGAATACCGTCCGAGAATCGAAATGCTGCTCTGAGGAAGGTCTGGCTGGCTTCATCGAATAGGCCGGGCGAATTTCAATGCAACACACACTGGCACACACAGTTCCTCCGTGGCACAAACTAGTCTGTTGATAATGCTTTTATGGTTACCTGAACAATAAACTAATAATCAAAACAAATTGCAAGCGCAAGAATTTCCATGGCTCTGGTTTCTTTGGTGTTGTCAAATATTCAAAACTGGTTCTCTTTGCTGCTCAGCGAAGTGATACACACACTGCTTACCACTTATATAGTTAGTGACTGCTGTTTTATTAAGTTGTATACTATTATTATGTGTTGACAATATTTTCCTTGATCTTATTTTCTACAGGTATGCCTCTTCCTTATTATTTCATGTTGTGCAGAACATGTTTAAATCTCATTTATGCCGTGTCTAGTTTGCATCTTGAACAAGTCTGCATAAATGTATACTTACAGTATTTTATGGATCCTGCTTTTTGTTTTCCACCATATATGTACACAAAGTAAAGCAATATGGTTTTTGCTGTTAATTGATGTTTTACACCTCTTTTATTTTATTTTTTACATATTCTTTTATGTGCTGAGGCAATAAGCAACGTTATTAAATAATATTGCTATCACGCCTCTCAAGTTTACCGGTAGCTCACAAGTCAGTCAAAGTTGCAAAGAAACCACGCGGACTGCTGCGAAATTGTTCTTCTCCGCCGGCTAGTTATTTTTTTTTCAAGCATGTTGCGCACTTTGGCCGGTGGCAGATACAAGCACGGAGGTAAAGGTGAGTTCAACTAACGCAGACATCGCGTACGAATGGTGTCACACACTGACAGTTGAAAACGGAACCATTTCAGCGCAAAATACTAAAAAAAAAAAAAAAACTGCTGACACGCTTCTCAAGTTTAACGGTAGATAACAAGTCAGTCAAAGCTGCAAAGACACCACACAGACTGCAGCTTCCGCCGCCTAGTTAATTCTGATCTGCAGCTGAAGTTGAAAATACATGGAAGACAACTGCTGCCACACTTCTCAAGTTTACCGGCAGCTCGCAAACCAGTCAACGCTGCAAAGAAACCATACATAGACTGTTGCTAAATTATTCCTGTCCGCCGCCTAGTTACAATTTTTTAAAGCATGCCGCTGAGTTTGGCGAAGGGTGACGAACTACGGACACATGGAGATGACGGCGAGTTGAACCAACGCCGAAATCGCGTATATGTGGTGTATGACACTCATAGCTGAAACTATTCTGGCGGGAAATCCCTGTCAACATTCGGTAATTATGTTTCAGTAGTGAGTAATATTTTAACCTGAACACATTGCGACAAAATGCAAGCTGAAATGCTCTGGTGACACATGGCGCCAGCGCTTTTACCGGCGCACGGCTGCCTCGATCTGCGGGCGCGCAGCGGGACCGCTGGTAGAGACAGCGGTGACAGGCGCCTGCTCCGGAGAGCGCGCGCTAGTCGCGCACGTAGGTGGAGCCACGGTCGAAATGCGAGAGGAGGAGCGGCGCCGCCGGAGGAGGATAGAGGAGATGGGGCTACTTTACCTGAATCTAAAATTTACGGTGGATGGATGGAATATAGGAGCGTCCCCTTTGAGACGGGGTGGTATCAGTAGCTATCATGCTCATTTTTCTCCCTATATCTTAATTATTGTTTTAGATTGGTTAATTATACCATCATTCTATTTATTGAATTTTTTTTTCTACATTGCTAACATGTCACTTTACTGCTTTTAAGCCACCATTCTTCCAGTCGTTTTTGCTAGCTTCCACCGCCGGTTTATTCACCCGGCCACCGGTATCTCTAAACCCCAGAGCTTCAGGAAGAGTGACTGCGCCTGCATCGACTTCCGGAAGGATATCATTACATTCGAGTATAATACTATAGTACACTGTAATAATACGGTCAATTGTTTCATTGGAGTTACCATATACAGCACATGCGTCATCATCATTGCTAAATTTCTTTTTCTGGCTACGTGTTCTAAGGCACCCTGATCTAGCTTCAAAAAGTAGGCCACTGCCTCTTGAGTGATCAAAGAAAGCTTCGTTCCTGATGTCTTTTCCACTTTCGGTATAATTCCACAGGGTCATGTCAGTGCGGCCTCTACGTCTCCATATTTGAGCCCATGCAAGTGTGTGCCGCTTTTTTCGGCGGCTGTCGCGTGGCGTTTCTTGGCGCGCGTTGAAGTTTGGGATTGCAGATGGCAGGGACGCTAGACAAGATGAGACTTCTGGAGGAAAGGCGCAGTACCTGTCACACTTTCTCCGAAAAGTGTGCGTTTAGATGGTACGCCATCGCTTCTGTCACGTGGCGTTCCATGGCGCGCGTTCAAGATTGGGATTGCAGATAACAGGAACGCTCCTGAAGCGCTATGAGAAGGGTGGGCCAAAATATGTCGGAGTTGTCTCCACCCTTCTAGGGCGCGAGGGCGCGCGCATCAAAGCACCCTACCTGAATCTAGAGTTTCCGGCTACAGCCAACACTGCAACTCGGCGAACGAAACGTGCTCCCGGTCCAGTACAAGTAGTGGCTTTCGTTACTCGTTTTTAGTTTTTTTAGTAACACACAGGATGTATGCTTGTGTTTGGCAAAAGCAGGCATCTCGCTGCTCATGGGGCTGCCTCGCACGAGAAGCGAATAACCGCTAGCACACTCAACACGGGGCAACCAACAAACAGAGAGGCCTCCTTCCTTCCACCGAAACGACTAAGCGGAATCAGCCAGCCAAAGAACAGTGCTGTCATAATTTCAACATACCAGCTGGAGATACATCCAGACAACGCGAAATTTCTCTGCATTCTTATTATCGAGTCAGCCTTACACTGAAAGTAAGGCGTGAAGTCTTGCGCGTTAGAGTGTCGGTATCATGCAATCCCTGTAAGGAAAAAAACCTGATGCTATGGAAATCACCTATTGAGGAGAAGATGTTGTTACGTGCCGCATAAATTTGTTGCATGATATGAAGATTTTACGAGTTCATAGCAAAAAGAAAAGTGGCAAAAGAAATACAAAAATTCTGCTTAGCTCTGCAAACACATGAGAAAATGCATCGGATGCTAAACTGTAGTTTATTTACTGGTAGCAGCCCAAGCACATTGTAGTTTGTTTATTTTCCACATCTTAGGCAGGACAGAAAAAAAAAAAAAATGTTACAAAAGTGTGGATAAATTTGACTTTGCCGCCGCAGTTCCGTTCAATCATCGTTGACTATACTCATTCAAGATAGTCCAGCCGAGGGAGGCAAAAAAAAAAAAAAAAAACCAAAACAAACAAACAAAAAAAAAAACAAAAAAAAAAAACGGTTGGCAGGGCTGTAGCAGCTAAATAACCCCACCTCTGTCTTTTGTGCTCAACGTTTCATCTGCACGCCCCCTTTCTTTTGGATGGGTTTGTTTATTTTATTTGCATGCTTTTTCACTAAACGTGCTCTCTTCATTGTTTCCCTGAGTGACAAAGAAACGTTAACGATCAGAAACAGCGGTCCTGTGTACTTCACCTTGCCCGTCATGTGTTAGACTGGAAACAGCGTCATCGGTCTCGGTGAATCTTTGGAGGAGGAGAAGGAGGAGGAAAAAACTTTATTAAAAAAAAATATATAAACACTCCCAGGAGGACCTCTTAGTCCAGGAGCCCTCTGGCTGTTCCTTCTAGCTTAGCCCGCTCGACCAGCCGTAACTGATCTGCAGGTTGCGTGGCTAGAAGGGCAGCCTCCCAGGAGGAGGGGGTGGGGTGTTTGACGGGAGGAACGCGGATTGGATGTGGGCATTCCCATAAGTAATGGTAGAGGGTGGGTGGGGTGGCGTTGCATGTGGTGCAGTACGTTGGGAAGTCCGTGGGGTGAAATATGTGGGCAAATTCAGGCGATGGAAACGAATGTGTTTGGAGTTGTCGCCAGTACGTGCTGTCGATGTGAGAAAGCGTGGGATGTGGTGGCGGGAACGTGGCACGGCAGCGACGATAGTACTGAACAATTGTAGTGTAGTCAAGAGGTTCGATGGTGGTGTATAATGAAGGTTTGGGGAGGACATCCACCGGCGCCCGGAAGCTTAGTTCTCGGGCAAACGCATGAGCGCGCTCATTTCCGAGGATGTCCTCATGCCCAGGAACCCATGTGATGGTGATGGTATCGGGAGGGGTAGGTAGAGTAGATAATATTTTAGCGGATGAGTGTGGGAGGGTTCCTCGCAGTAGATATCTGTATGCTGTTTGGGAGTCTGTGCATATTGTGGTGTGCTGAGTCTGCAACTGACTGATGTGTGCAATTGCGAGTGTAATGGCCAAGCATTCGGCCTCGGCGATGCTAGTGCAGTGGATGGAGGCGGCATTGAATGTTGAGCGGCGAATGTCCGTGAATACAGCAGTGCAGATGTGAGGAATGTCCGGATTGTGTGAAGCATCCGTGTAGATGATGTCTTGGCGTGTGGAGTACTGTTTGGAAAAATATGAGGCACGGGCTGCGCGACGACCTTTGTGGTGTTCGGGATTCATATTTTGTGGGAGGGGTTTGAGCTCGAGGAGGCTCCGCAGATGCGGAGGGATGGGTATATGAGTATGAGGTGAGGGATCAGGGGTATTGTAGCCCATTGAGCGCAAGAGATGAGTGCCTGTAGATGTTGTGCGGAGTCGACGTTGCTGGCTGGAATGCGAGGCGGAGGAGTTACCGGTTGGGTCGGCGATTATCAAAAGGGTCGTTTTTAGGCTTCTCATCCTCACGAGCGCAGAGGTTGTTTCGTAATTTTCGTTCCTGCTCCTTTGTCGTTTCTACTGTTTTTTTTTTTGTTACTATATTTCCTTCGAAGCCTAACTGTAGAGCTTGTGTCCCGTTCCACTGCCTCTGTTTTCTCTACAACAGTACCAGTGGAAGAGGCAATGTGCTGGCCACTCGTGTCTCATGTTCGCCGGCTACATTTTGTTACTACGGAAACTACGCCTCTCGTGAAGCATTTGTCCTCGCCCTCAAACTCTTTCCCCCTTACAGATAGGGTCGCCGTATTCTAAAGCTCGCTAATGATCACATGCTCGCACAGCGCTAAAGACGAGGATCAAAAGAACACAAGACAGGCGCCGACTTCAACTAAGGTTCATTGAGGAAGCCTGCAGAAATATATGCCGTGCGCTTTCCCTTTTCACTGGTACTTGACACTGTTTTATTTTTGTTCAGTCAAGCTAGCATACTGCAGTTCAGTACAACCCCCTCACGCTCGGCGGGGAGGAGCAATCGGGCTCGTGGCTCTACAGCGGAAACTATACTTCGTCTCACAAGATATCTGCAGCACTGCAAAAAGCAGAGGAGCCCTTGCAATTGTGCTCCTAAGTGCCTCTCGCCCCTGCAGAAAATTGTGCTCCTACTGTCACCCCGTCAATTTGACGGGCGAGAGGTGCGTAGGAGCAAAATTGCCTATTGTAGTGCGCGTGATCCTGTTGTACCGGGGTGCCTCTGCCTTTTGCAGTGCTGCAAACTTCTATCTCAGTAGAGGAAGGCTCTTGTCCCATCATCGGGGCGTGTATTATTCGAAGTAGTGGTGGGGTGGGGTGAAGAGGGAGTTTAATGAGGCAGCCCATGCTGTGCAGGACGGGGACAAAAGCCCTCCCCTTCTCTGCCTGGACGCCGCTGTGGAGCCACAAAAAACTTTGAAGGCCCGCGCAGCAACAACAGAAAAGTGTTCAGACAGCGCAGGTCAAGAGGGCTGGGTGACTGGCTCAGTCATTAGGGTGCCTCGATACTAGCGCCGCGCGCTACATCGAGACACCCTATCAGTCATGGATTAGTGGCGTAGCCTGGTGGCAGAATCTGAACTACTCTCAAGATGGCGACCGTTTAAGGGCTGCTCCGGCAGTATTCCGGCTGCACCAAAGTAATGGTTGATTTGTTTTGCTGAATGTTTGTCTATCACAGCACGCGATTTCATTTTTTTACAACGCTCACGCAATACTTTGAAATGAGCAAAAAACGAATGAAATTGAAGCGCCCGCGAAGTAGCCGGGGAGCGCCCCTTTTGCGTGACGTCACACAATGACCACACAGTCGTGCTAGGGTGCCTCGATGTAGCGCGCCGGTATCGAGGCACCCTAAGTCGTGCAGATGAGCAGCGCGCGCGCGTTGCCGTTCTGTCGAGGTGGGCAATCGCCACGGAACCCTGTGTATATTCGGAGGTCGTGGGTTCGGTCCCCACCATCGGCACGTTGTTTTTCCTTGTACTTTGTGTTTATCTTTGCCCTAAACAAGATTACATTACTAATTTATGTGATTACCGAAATAAAAATTAAAAAAAGACAAAGTACAATCCTCAGTGCTTTCCTTGGCCTCGCCGACTGTTGGCTTCTTTCCTTCATGTATTATAACGAGTACCCTCATTTCCCCTTCATTTATCCACTTGATGTCAGTGAGACGTCCCCGATGCCATCGGGCTGTGACTGTGAGGACTCGTCATTCAGGTTTAAAGGTATACAAAATAAAAAAATAATTACCGCCGAGATTTCCAGCGCAGATGGTAGCTATCGCATTGGAAGTGATCAAAACAATCCACTTAATGAACAGAAATGAGCGGAAAGTAAGTATTATAATGAATATTTCTCAAATCACCGGACCTAGCGGGCACCTGGGAAAGCTCTCGACCTTCTCGATTTTCTCGACTTTTACAAGGCCTGCTCACATCCTCCTCTCCCAGCCGTCTACGTCACGCTAGTTGTCCTTTTCTCCCAACACCGTTGGCGTTTGGACGGTACACCATTGTTCCTTGGCGCGCGTTCAAGTGTAGGATTGCAGATGGCAGGAACGCTAGAGAAAATGAGACATCTGGTTGGTCGCTTCGATTTTGGTGGCTGGCGATGTCTCTTCTCTGTCGACCAATCAGGTGCGCCGCTCGCCCGGACTGCTTTGTTCGACGACAGTATGAGCCAATAAAGGTTTTCTCCGAACGTTCCCGGAAACAGGTTCGAGCGAAAATATTTGAGCAACTGAATATCATCTTTTTAGTCATCGCTGCCTACTCTCTTTGTATGGTTTGGTGCTGCACAGCTCCGCGCTGACGTTATTTTTGAGTTGCTTTCCCACGCTCAAGTGTGCTTTCAATCGTGTGCATGCATTTTTGCATGTATCAGTACGTGCAAAATATTGAAGTGTGACCAGCATCACCGGTGCTTGAAACGAGGATATGGCGTTGCTCAGAAGAATACACTAGACGTGGCGTAACATGGGGCGGTGTTGTGTTCCTGGGTGTCGCGGGAACTATGACATTGGTCCAAGGTGCATGTTGTCGCGTTTCCAAAGGATGCCAGTAGGAATGAAGCGTTGTCCTTGTGTTTGTGTGTGCTTCTTATGTTGTGCTTTGTTACCTGCTCTGCTGCCTTCTTCCAAGAAATGAATCGTGGAGTAGAATCATCCCGCGGAAGTATTTCACACCCAGCGTGCATTCAATGGTGAGAAACTGAAGTTTATGCCGTACACCTCATGTCCCACGTGCTCGACCAGAAGGTCAGGTTGTGCTTAATGTTTGACGTGATAAGACTGGCAGTCTTAGTGAATTTGACCAGGCCAGGGATAAGGAACAAAAGTATGCAGTACTGTGCTGGACTCCTTAATAACACGCAAAATATGTGATATAACGGCAATGAGTGACAACATATTTTTCATACATTGCGCAAGTATGTGAAGGTTTGGTTTGGTTTGCGGGGTTTAACGTGCCAAAGCAACTCGGGCTATGAGAGACGCGGTAGTGGAGGACTCCGGAAATTTCGACCACCTGGGGTTCTTTAACGTGCACTGACATCGCACAGCACACGGGCGCCTTGCTTTTCGCCTCCATCGAAAAACTGCCGCCGAGGCCGGGAACTTCACTTCCAAGAGAAAGACCTAATGAAGAAGCTATCACGCTTTGATGCAGCAACAGGAAATACTTTGACAGTTGACAGTGACAGGTTTCATCTGGTGTCCAATGCCGTACCACCTATTTACCCGAACTGCACAGCTTACTTGAACCAGTTCCAGCTTCGTAGGGCCATGCCGTTGTCCACCACCGAAACGGTGGCGGGTGAAATGACTGCCTACAAGATACAAATCCGGTGGCAGGCTAGCCCCGTAGGCATTTCGTTTCTGCGAGATGCGCCTTGGAAACCTGTAAAAATGGTCACACACCAGAAATTCTAGTGCGGCATGTAGTGCGTGCCGCAACAAACGTTACTTTGAACAACTTTTGTAAAATGAGAAACGACCATATTCAAAGTGCACCGCAAAAAAAAAAAAAAAAAAAAAAAAAAAAAAAGCTGCAGACAGAAAAATGAAGACAAGCAAGAAATGAAATTGGCCGCTTCCAAACCTTCCTGTCAATAAAACCATTTGTATAAAAGCATTTGCGACTCTGCCTTAGATATTGGCGGTGCATGCCTCGGCGGTGCGAAAACAATTATACTCGAGTGTTAGCCAAGCTCCCTTAGTAATTACCGAACGCAAAAAAACCTGCGACAGACGCGCACCTGGGTGTCATTATAACAAGCAGCCGCGACAGATTCAACGCGAACGCCAGGAGGCCGAAAGCAGCGTCCGGGGTGCCGGGGTTGGTTGGTTGTACAACTTTTATTTCCATCGGAAACGGGGAGTCGTGCGCCCGCGGATTAGAGGCTGGCAGGTAGCCCTTGGCTTCTTGCGGCCTCTTCCGCCAGATGGACGGTGCGGTGCTGGATCGCAGGGTCCGCGCTTCGCAGCAGGGTATCCCAGGCTTCTCTACTTGTAATATTTTGCCCTATCCCTGGAGATTGTGGGCACTCCCAAATTATGTGGTCGAGGGTCCCTCTCGCCCCACAGTGTTTGCAGAGATCATTGTCCCTAAAGTCTGGTAGCGCGTGAAACGCCCAGACCGGGTTCATGAACGTATTAGTTTGTAGCCGCCTCCACGCGACAGCTTCTCTATTATTTAGTCTAACATCTGGCGGGGGTACCAGTCTACGTCCCAATTTATAATGGTCGATGATTTCCCCATAATTTTGCAGACGCTCGTCGTATGCCCAGTGTTCGGGGGGCTCGACGGCTACCCGGAAGTAGAGAGCTCGGGCTAGCTCGTGAGCCGCCTCGTTACCAGGGACGGCAGCGTGAGCGGGTGTCCAAATTAACTGAATTTTCCTATTTATTGTTCTTTCGGTGAGGATTTTGGCCGCCTCCGGCGATATCCTCCCCTTCCCAAAATTTTGAATGGCAGTTTTGCTGTCGCTAATTATGAACTTGGCTTCTGTTCCTACGCAAGCTAGCGCTATCGCAACTTCCTCCGCAGTCTCTATGTTGCGGCCTCTGATGGCTGCCGCGGATACCGGTGCCCCTCGGCCATCGACTACCGAAGCTACCGCCGCACCTGTTCTGCCACTTGCCGCATCAACATAGACTACTTCCTTTGTTCCCATGTTTTTGAACCGTCGCTCTAGAGCTTCAGCTCGTTTGGCCCTTCTTTCGACATTAAATTCTGGATGCATATTCCTAGGGAAGGGGGGGACTACCAAAGCATTCCTGATTTCACTATTAATTGTGACTTTTTTTTGAACTCCCCTGTCTGGGTTGAGGCCTACTTTTGCAAGGATTACCCTGCCCGTCTCGGTCATGCTTAGTCTCTCTAATTGGGAGACTCGCACTGCTTCCGCCAATTCTGCCCACGTGTTATGCACCCCGAGTTCAAGCAGTCGTTCGCTCGAGGTACCCATGGGCAGTCCTAGCGCCTTCTTAACGCATCTTCGAATCAGGCAGTCTAACTTCTCTTTCTCGCCGGCCTTGATGTCCAGGTAGGGCGTGGCGTAACTGATTCTGCTTATTACATATGCCTGGATTAGTTTTAGCAAATTTCTCTCCTTGAGGCCTCTTCCTTTAGTGGCGACCCTCCTCAAGAGCCCGAGGGTTTGCATCGCGTAACTTTCTAATTTTTTCAGGACCTCTCCGTTGTGACCGTGGGATTGAATGACCATCCCCAAAATCCTGATCTGATCTACTTTTGGCACCGGTTTGCCCTCCACCTGAATATGAAACTCCCCGCTATTCTTGCAGCGGAGGTACTTTGGGTTATAAACGAACAACTCAGATTTATGCGGGGAGCACGAAAGTCCCCTTTTAGCCGCGTAATCGACAATGATGTCGGGGGCAACTGGCGTGACGTCACGGCCTCCGTGGAAGGGCCCAAGAGGGTGTTGCTATCTCCCGGCGGCCGCTCTGAAAACTTCCAAAAGACAGCCATCCCCTCAAAACTAACCCGAATTATGTCTGTACTAGTGTAATCGTGTCTTAAGAATGCAATGTGGTGCTTTCTGAATATTTTTGGATATTTGTTCAGTATACCTTCAATGAGAACGACTGTCCGTTCTCATAAGACGCGTCGCCGAGCCGCCCAGCACCTCGACCGAGATGCTGGGCACCCACAGAGCATCATCGCGCTTTGACAGGACTGCGAAGAGTAAGCACCAAAGTCGATTTCAGATTATAAAACTACCGAAGTAGTATACGATTTAATTCTGCGCTGTCTTTACAGATGCATGTGCAAGGAATGCCATGCCGTCATTGAGAGACAAACGACTGTGCTGTCGCGGAACGAAAAAAAAAAAAAAAGCAGTATGGCATGCATGGCCAGTGAGGGCACAGCTAGCTGGCAATCTGCAATGCGGCTAAATCACTGTTGTATGAAGTACCCGCTGGAATTTTTAAGCTATTTATGCACTCGCACAACTTGCTACAAGTGGCCGGCATGTTTCGTGAAACATCGATGCTGCGCTTATATGAAGCCTGAATGCGGCTAGTCCAAATTCCCGACTTTTCGGGGCGCGAGTCTTTCTTTCCGAAACCCTTCCTTTTCTTTCTTCTCTATATTCTCTTCTATCTGCACGAAGCAGTGGAGGTGGCTCAGCTACAGAGCCAGAAAGAGAGAGAGAGAGAGAGAGAAAACTTTTAATGAGCATAATAATCAGTAAGAATTCGCAGGAGCTGGGTGGTCCGTGCCCCTAGTCCAGGGCTCCGCTGGCAGCAGCTGACTTGCCGACTAGCTGGATAATCCAGGCTTGCTGGCCCAGGTTGTCGCTGGTAGCCAGTAGCAGGCCCGTGCATTTTCTTTTCCTTCTTCCTACAGCCACAACAACGGATGTATTTGTAACAATTCATGCAATAAAGAAATAAAAAAAAACGGGGAGGTGCAGTGGTGAGACGCCCGACTACTGTCCCGAGTTCCCGGGTTCGAACCCGACCACGGCGGCTGCGTTTCGATGGAGGCGAAAAGAAGTGGCGTCCGTGTGCTGTGCGATGTCAGCGCACGTTAAAGATCCCCAAGTGATCGAAATTACACCGTAGTCCTCCACTACAGCTTCCCTTTCTCTCTTTCCACTTTCACTCCCGCCTTCATTCCTTCCCTTACGGCGCGGTTCAGGTGTCCACATAACAAGTGTGACAGATACTGCGCCTTTCCCTTCCTGTGAACCAAATATTATTATTGTCTCGATATCGACTCAGAAACGCCGTCTCGTCGCGAGTGACATTAATGCTCCACAGCCGCAATTATTTTGTGAGCGGTTCGCTTTTTACAGTAGCTTTAGTAAAGCACATCTTAAATATACTTACATCTGCACGTTTCCTTTTCACTGCTGCGCCTAGGTATACGGATGCAGGCGTCGCGTGCGGGAAGATTCAAATTGCGCGCCAATCTCTTCCTATGCCCTTTTTTTTCGGCTCTAATTCCGGTTGCTTGACGTCACATCCTTGACGTCATGTCCACTATGGCACCCCTTTCTCTCTTTCCGCTTGCACTCCCACCTTCCTCCATTCCCTTACGGCGCGGTTCAGGTATCCACAGAACAAGTGTGGCAGATACTTCGCCTTTCCTTTCCTGTGAACCAGTTATTCTAATTAATTACCTAATTAACTTATTGGCCTAATTATATTTTCGGACACAATACGTTACCCTCCGTCAATTGACACCACTCATTAACCTCTACCACTTCTCAATTACTCACAACTGCTGCGGACACGATTTTGCGGACACAGTCTGCGGACAGGAATCTGTGAACATAGCGAATTAATGCCTTCGCATTAAAAAAAAAAAAAAAACATATTCCCATACAGAGTCCGCAGTGAGCGTATAGCCTACACTGAATGAATAGTCCGCATGGGTAAGCGCTCTAGCGCCGTGTGTGGCTAGCACCGGCCGCGTGCCCATGAGGATTAGGCAGCGCCGGATGGTGGTGGGTGGTGGTGGTAAAAACATTTAATGCCAATGATATGAATAGGGGGGGGGGGGCACTTGGGTGCTCCCTCACTGTGAGGAGGGCACCCTTACAAAGCGAAGGATAGCCCTTGGAGCGCTATCCTCATAGCACGGAGATGATCCGGCGCTGGTCTTGAGCAGAAGTGCTGGTCAGTAGAGTTTCCCAGTAATACTCCGCCACGGTCGGTGATGGGGGATGAGGGAAGGTGGGGAATGTGAGGAGGGTGTGTAGGAAATCTGGTTTGCCGCAAAGTTTTCATGAGGACGGAAATTGGTCTGGGTATCTGGCATGTAGTAGTATGGGGTATGGAGCAGGGCGAGTTTGTAGTCGCCAGTGTGCGGCCTGCGCTATGATAAGGGCCGGGGCTGGGGGTGCACGTATTCTCTTCGTTTGTCCCGGTAATATGAGAGAATATCGCGGAAGGAGAGCAGACGCTCCTCGGCCTGTAGAAGGGGCTCATCTCCTCCTGCCCGGAATGTGAGACCTCGGGCTAGAGAATGAGCCTCTTCGTTGCCAGGGAGGCCGGCATGTGCTGGCGTCCAGATAAGGGTTACAGGATGCCGGGGCTGCCAGAAGCGTAGTAAGCGAGCAGCGGTGCGAAATATGTAGCCATTGGCATAGTTGAGAATGGCAGATTTGGAGTCAGAGGTAATTATGTTGGCAGATGTAGAGGTCAGAGCAAGCGCGATGGCTGCCTCTTCTGCCTCTGTGGCCGAATTGGTGATGATTGAGCTGGAGGTTAGAAATTTTGCTTGATTGTCGGCTACCGCCAGGGCCATACGGTGGCCTGACGTATATTCCGCTGCGTCCACATAGACCACCTCATGGTCCTCGCTATACTGTTTGTGGAGGGCCCGAGCCCTTGCTATTCTGCGGTTCCCATCTCGCTCAGGGTGCATGTTCTTGGGGAGGGGGTGTATATTGAGGTTAGAGCGGAAGATAGAAGAAAGGGGGACACCCTTGGTAGGGTGTGTAATTGGGTTTAGGTTTAATTTGGATAATAGAGCGTGGCCAGCCTCTGAGTTCGATAGACGGTATATTTGTGCCGTAAAGGTGGCTTCTGTAAGTTCCTCAAAGGTGTTGTGGACACCGAGTTTGAGAAGCCGATTGTTGGATGTGCTGGGGGGAAGGCGTAGAGCCATCTTCGTGCAACTCCGCAGGAGCGCGTTTACCCGGTCTCTCTCCTTCTGTCGGAGGGGTAGGTATGGAAGGGCATATACGGTGCGGCTTATGATGTAAGCCTGGGTGAGGCGAAGGGTGTTTCGCTCGCGTACGCCAGCCCGGCGGTTTGCTATGCGGCGAATCAGTCGGGTGGCCTGTTGAGCGTGTGTTTGGAGAGCCTTTATGACTTCTCCGTGCGCGCCATGGGAGTGGAGCATTAGCCCTTGCACTCGGATTTTGGATACTAGTGGGATGGAATGGGTACCTAGCGTGAGGGAGATGGGAGGATTGACGTTGTCCTGTTGCTTGGGGCGGTAGAGAAAGAGCTCTGACTTTGAAGGGGCGCAGGTCAGGCCACGCTCCCGTACGTATGTGTCGATGGTTCAGTTCAGTTAAGTTCAGACGTTCAGTCGTGTCCGACTCTTCGTGACCCTATGGACCATGTCACGCCACGCTTTCCGGTCTCTCACTATCTTCTTAACATCACATAACTTCATCTGCAGTGCCTCGAGGATGCCATCTAACCATCGCGTTCGCTGCCTACCCCTTCTCCGGTGACCCTCAACCTTTCCCAACATCAAATCTTTCTCCAGCGACTCCTCTCTTCTCATCAGATAACCAAAGTACCTGAGCTTTAACTTTAGAATTTGACCCTCCAATGAGCAGTCAGGGTTTATGGTCGACAATATCGACTGATTTGATCTTCTGGCAGTCCAAGGAACTCTCAAGAGTCTTCGTCAGCACCACAATTCAAACGCGTCAATTCTTCGGCGGTCAGCTTTTTTCACAGTCCAACTCTCGCATCCATACATCACAACTGGAAAGACCATAGCACGAGTTATACGGATCTTGGTTGGCAGACTAATGTCTCTGCTCTTTACTAGGCGGTCAAGGCTAACCATTGCTCTCTTTCCCAGAAGCAAGCGTCTCCTAATTTCATGGCTGCAGTCTCCTTCCGAGGTAATCTTGGAGCCCAAGAACAGAAAATCTGTCACAGCTTCCACTTCTTGTCCATTGATGCTCCAGGACTTGATAGGGCAAGACGCCATGATCTTTGTCTTTTTAATGTTCAGTTTAAGCCCGAACTTCTCACTCTCTTCTTGTACGCGCATCAGAAGTCTCTTGAGTTCCACTTCACTTTCTGCCATTAAAGTGGTATCATCCGCATATCTAAGGTTGTTGATACGTTTTCTAGCAATCTTCACTCCAGCTGAAGACTCGTCCAGACCGGCCTTCCTCATGATGCACTCTGCATATAGGTTAAATAGGCAGGGCGACAGTATGCAGCCTTGCCTCACCCCTTTCTCAATCGGAAACCAATCAGTAACACCATGCCCAGTTCTGATTGTGGCCTCTTGCCCTTCATACAAGTTCCTGAGGAGACAGATGAGGTGAATTGGAACTCCCATCTCTTGGAGAGCTTGCCACAATCTGCTCTGATCTACGCAGTCAAACGCTTTCGCATAATCAATAAAGCAGAAGTAAATGGGTTTCTGGAACTCTCTTGCTTTTTCCATGATCGAGCGAAGGTTCGCAATTTGGTCTCTAGTTCCTCTGCCCTTGCGAAACCCAGCTTGCACGTCCGGGAGCTCCCGATCCACATACTGCTGCAGCCTACCTTGGAGGATTTTCAGCATCACCTTTCTAGCATGCGAAATAAGCGCGATCGTGCGGTAGTTGGAACAATCTTTGGCACTGCCTTTCTTTGGAATGGGGATGTAAACTGACCTCCTCCAATCCTGTGGCCACTGCAGGGTTGTCCAAATATTCTGACATAATGTATGCAGTGTTAACAGCGTCGTGGTTGAGGTTTTGAAGCAACTCAGCTGGAATACCATCAATTCCGCTAGCTTTGTTCTTAGCAAGGCTGGCTAAGGCCCCTTCAACTTCACTCTTCAGGATGCCCGGCTCGAGATCAGTAATGACAACCGTCTTATGTTGGGTTGGCACATCCGGGTCCTTCTTGTACAGTTCTTCTGTGTATTCCTGCCACCTCTTCTTTATCTCTGAGGCTTCAGTGAGGTCCTTGCCTCGTTTGTCCTTTATCACGCCCAGCGTAGCACAGAAGCTTCCTTTGATCCATGTGTCGATGGTAGTTAGTGCCAATTGTAGGTGCTCTTCTATTTCGGCGTCACTGCCGTGGTTTGTCCAGACAGTGATGTCGTCGGCGTAGAGGCTGAAATGAATGTCGGGGATTTGAGCTAGTTGTTGGGGTAGGTGAAGAAGTGCTATATTGAATAAAATAGGGGAGAGGACGGCACCCTGGGGCATACCTCGTGCTCCCAGCGTGATGCTTGGGAGGCGGTGGTCGCCGAAGGTAAGTGTGGCTGTGCGGTGGCTGAGAAATCTCCGATGTAGTTGTACATCCTGGCGCCGACTCCCAGGGTTCTAATGTTCTGTAGGATAGCTGAGTGCGTAACGTTATCGAATGCCTTAGTGAGGTCGACACCTATGATAGCTTTGGTGTCGTAGGTTTGGGAGTCGAGAATGTGCTGTTTTAGCTCTAGAAAGACGTCCTGTGTGGAAAGCCCAGGACGAAATCCAAACATACAAGTGGGCATAAGGTTGTTGCCTTCTAGGTACTGGCACAGCCTAGTCTGAAGTACACGCTCCATGAGCTTTCCAACAGAAGCAGTGATGGAGATGGGTCTGAGGTTAGAGGTGAGCAGAGGTTTCCTATGTTTGGGTATGAAGACGATTTTGGCCTCTTTCCATTGCGGTGGGAGGGTGCCCGTTTGCCAGCACTCGTTAAAGTATTCAGTAAGGGCGGCAACAGATTGAGCGTCGAGATTCCGGAGTGCCTTGTTATCAACCCCGTCTGGACCGGGGGCTGAGGATGTGTTAAGTTTCTAGAGTTCAGCCTGAACCTCTGCTTCTGTAATGGGTTGATCGAGGAGGTCGTTAGGGGGGGCCTGCATAATCGGGGTGCGTTACAGGAGGCTATGTAGGGAAGTACTGATGTCTAAGTTTTTGGAGAAGTTCCAGTGGAGGTGTATCGGAAGAATGCATGAGTTTGGTGAGGTTATGTCTTTGGGTAGTCTTTGACTGCGTGGAGTCTATTATAAAGTGTCGAAAGAGGTTCCAGGTCCGAGGTAGACTCATGTTGCCATCTAGCTTGTTGCATAGTGATTCCCAGTTTTGTCGTGAAAGAGTCGCTGCATGCGCCTCTATCTCTTTGTTAAGACGGGCGAGGCGGCGTCTAAGTGTGCGGTTCCGACGCTGCTTTTGCCAGCGTCGTTCTAAGCCTGATTTAGCTTCCCATAAATGTAGGAGGTGGGAGTCAACTGTGTCGCTTGGGAAGTCCTCTTGTAGGGGAAGAGTTACGGATCGGACATCACTTTGTAGTTGTTTGGTCCATTCAGTGATGTCCGTGATGGGGGCGAAGGCGCGGGCTGCTCTACGTGATCGGAAAGAGTCCCACTTCTTGAAAGTGGAGCCTCTGGGAGGCCTGCGGGGTAGTTGAATGTGTAAGGGAATTTCGATAATGCAATGGTCGCTACCTAGATTTTCTTGTGTGCTGCACCATGTGGCATGAGGGAGGCGATGTGCGAACGTAAGGTCTGGTGTAGTGTCTCTGCAGACACTGGTTCTCGTGCGCGTAGGAAAGGTAGGGTCGGTGAGCAGAGAGAGACCGGTTTGTTGCGCGGCTAACCACACCCGCCGTCCTTTTGGTGTGTCGTGCGGGTAACCCCAGGAACTATGTGGGGCGTTAAAGTCTCCTACGACGAGTAAGGGGCACTTGTTTGCTATGCGCCTCGCAAGTGTAAAGAGGCGTTCGAAGTTGCTTTTGAGGCACTTAGGGTGGCTATATACATTCAGAACGAAGAGGCTGTTCGCTCGAGCGTGTTGCGGAACAAGCTCAATTAAAAAGTGATCAATATCTTGAATTGCTAGGGGATGGGAGATGGTGGTAATTGAGCTACTAACTAGAAACGCTACGCGAGGGGTGTGGCTGATGTGGGCAGAATAGGAGTATAGCCGGGGAGGGTGAGCGGGTTGGAGGGTTCCTGCAGGGCAAGGATGTCAGTTCCCGTAGCGCAGGACAGCAATTGGTGGACCACATGACGCTTGTGGCCAAAGCCCCGGCAGTTCCACTGCCAGAGTGTAAGGTTACGATTCGGAGATGCCATCATGAGAGTCGATATGGGGAGAAGCCATAACGGGTGGGTGGGAGTCACGAGCTACGGCAGGGATAGGATTGTGTTGTCCTTCCGGTGCTTTGGGCTTCTTTCGTCTATTTTGGGTGGGGTCCCGCTCTGGGAGGCACGTTGCGTAAGAATTGAGCCGGGATTCAAGATCGTTATAGCGGTCAGAGAATCCTTGCGTTAGCACGTCGAATCGGTGATTAAGAGTAGCATTGTCTTGTGTTATGTGGATTACAGCGTCTTTGAGGGTTGCACATTCCTGGTTGATGTGAGTGATAGCGTCCTGCAATTTTGCCTCAAAGCGTTTAGCAAGGGACTCAAGCAGGGTTGGTATGTCGTCTAGTGAGATGGGGGTGGAGGGAGGGGGCGTCGTGCACAGAGTTGAATTCGTAGGGGGTTCTGTGTCAGCCTCCATTGCTAGCAAATCAGGAGAAGTAGGGTGGGAGTGGCTCGGCAAGGTGTGGGCGGTGGGTGGGTTTGGGGGTGGTGGAGGTTGGGATGCGGTAGCAGCGGGGGCAGGGGGAATGGGAGAGCCAGTGGCAAGAGCACTTATCTGGGCTTCCAGTTTGGCGATGTGCTGACGAAGGGCGATGGCTTCTGCTCGGACTGCTGAAGCTTCTGCTTTGGCTGCCGCTGCCTCCTCCTGGGATTTCTCTAAAGCATGTTGTAGATTGAGAGTCGCTGTTGCGGGTGTCGTGTGCTGGTGAGAAGAGTTGGGGGTGTCCCAGGCTTGTTTCAGCGGCACTGTCCAGGCTTGCTTATGTTGGCTGGGCTGGGCGCGTCCGGACGACAGCTGGGGAAAATTGTCCCTGGATGCGACCGATTCTTGCTGCTGCGTTTGTAGGTGGCTTGGCTGTTTCCGTTTCTGGTGAAGGTTTCGCCCATTGCACGATCCCGTACCGGTAAGGTGAGGGCCCTCGCACAAAATGCACTTGGGCGTACAAGGAGGGTCTTGTTGCGAATGTCGTGTTCCACAGCGGGGGAAAACGTTGGTCTTGGGGCTTGGGCATACGTCATGACGGTGACCCGGCTGTCTGCAATTGGTACAGGCGTCCGGACTGCCGCGGTATGGGGTGCAGCGGTGGATGGCTCCCATGTATTTGATGGAATGTGGGACTGCGTTTGCGTCGAACGTGATTAAAATGGAGTGCGTCTTTCCCATGTGTCGGGCTGCTAGTATGGTATACTCCGGATTTCTTCTGACGAGGTCTTCGTAAAGTTGCGTTGGGGTCTCGTCATCATAGGCATTTGTGATGCCTCCTCTGGTAGAACCCGGTGGAGGTGCCACGTAAGCCGCGCACGGGTAGGTTTGGTTGACAATGGTGAGGGAGGTCAGCGTCTTGAGAGTCTCGGCCGTTGGGATGTGTGTTGTTGCCATGGTGAAAGTGTTGTTGGTCGAGTGGATGCGCAGGCAGGAGTCGTCCGGCAGAGTAATTTGGAGCTGGCTCTGCACTGCCTTCCAGAGTCGAGGTGCTGAGACGTCTCGGAGTCGTAGTTCACCTCGCGGGCGAACGACCACTCGGATAGCGTTGGGTGGGAGTGGTGGCAGCTGCTTGCTGCGCTGCACTGTGAGACGAGCCTCCTTGGTCGCAGGTGGTAGACGGGCCGGCACCTTGCCGCTCCTGGTTGCGGCTGCGGCGTCGCGCGCCGCGTTCCTGGCGTTCGGGTTAAGTGCCTCGGAGGTGGCGTTCTCGGATTGGCGAGGTGGTTTCGGCGAACTGGCTGGTCGGGAGGCGTAGGCTTTATACAGGACTGGTGTCCAATCATCTGACAGTAGCTCTTGTGCCGTAACGGTGTGGCCTTCAACCGTTACTTCCATGACAGCGGCTGGTATCGCCGGCGGTGCCGGCGGAAGAGCGGAGGCGGAATTGGGCTTAGTTGGGCGGCTGAGCGTCTCAGTCCGATAAATGTTCTTAACACAGTAAAAGTCGGATTTCGCCCGGAATGGGCGGTTTTCCTGTCTTCCTTAGGCATTTAAGTTGCTTTTCGAGCAGATTAGTGGCCGTAGGAGAGATTGGGCAGGAGTAGCACGTACTGTTTGCCGGAGCCGACGTGCCAGACATCCGCTCGTGTTGGCTCCCTAGCGGCGGTCCTGGTGGTGGTAGAAACATTTACTGCCAATGTTACAGAGTGTGGGGCGCATTCATGTACAGAGGGGACGCTAAGGGATTATTGCCCCAGCCGGACGCAGCCGCCGATGCCGCTCCAGCTTTCTCTCAGTAATTGTGGCCGTAGTCGCCCTGCCAAGTACCCTACTCAATGGTTTATTAAATTGTCCGCGCATAAATATAACACAACAGTCAGCGCATCAAGCTAATCAAGCTGCACAAGTTGGTTTTCCATGACTACAAATATTAGCGCCAGGAAGGACATCTGTAGAAGAGAAAAGACAATTAATGCTGCTAAAACAAAGCTTTTGTCGGAATAAGTGGAGCACTAAACAGGAGCTATTTCAAACAAACAGACAGGCAGACAAAGAAACAAAACTCATAAGCAAAGATATCAGACAGCGGCAGTTGGTATCTCTTTTGGTCATAGTGGGACAGAAGGTCTCTTTTTTCTGGATGGGAGGCTTCGATACCATCGCTTGTACATTTTTGTTTTTGCAGTGCTTCTTATTCTTTGCTGCGTTTGCAATACTTCCGGCAAAGAAAAGCAGGCATTTAAAGTTCCTCGAGCATCATTCCTTTGCATATTTCGTTGCATAATGAAATCAGTTTGACGCAGGCGCACTGAGGCCACTTTCTTTTTGCTTCCAGCTCTGACGATCGAACGACCCTAAAAAAGTAAACCATATATAGTCCGCGGACTATCGTGCAAAATTAAGGTACTTACGTAATGTCCGTCTTGCATAGTCCACCTAAACAATCTACAGTAATTTATCAACAAAAATGTACGAGTATTAAAGAATTGTCTGGTGTATTTATTATATAATGGCTGGAATAAAACTTGCAACTGCCGAAAACGCTTGTGATTTCACACCGTGGCTGTAGCTTTCTATAACAGTGGCTGGAATATAGAGACGTGTGTTGCTGACATGAGGTGAACGTTTAAGTTGCGTTACTAAGCAAATTGTTTATAATAGACGTCTTGAAAAAATATTTATTGTGGAATTCCTTGTAGCAGACGTCTTTAAGACGTTTCGAGGTAGAGCAGGACGACGCAAACGTCCTTTTTAAACTGCTTAAAAATGTTTTTAACACGTTTTGTGTCCGTGCATTCTGCGAGCGCGGTTTCTGCCTTTACAACACTATAGTTAAACCTGTTATTTTCCTTGATGAACAAGTGCTCTGGAAATAGTTTCTCCCACCCTCCGGACACTCCCGCATCCTCGAGAGGCTCGTCTTATCACCGAGCATCAGGATATATATCTGTCGAAAAATTATTGGTGACATTTTACAAGCCTTTTAAAGCAATCCTTGCCAGGTCACGGGCACTGAAGTACCAGTCTTTCCTTCCCGCCAAAAAATAACAGATCTTAGCCATCGGAAATAGCGCGTGCGCGTTGCTTACGCTAGGCCGCATGCTACGTCGCAGAATCGCTCTGGACAGTGCTGCTTGCTGAACCTGGCGTGCTTCACCACCCGGTCGGAGTGCGTGCAGGAGAGGCTTCGAGCAGCCTTGGAGCAGCACTTGGACTGCGACCGGGAGCTGCTTTTCGTCACGGTAGGTACAGTTTCTCGAGGCAAAGTGTAGTGGCATGGTTACCAGCTACACTATTTCCGAGGCGGAACCTGGTCAGATATTACCGGAAGCTTGTCAGAGGGGAAACGCGAATTTCACCAACAGCACAGTTGGCGAAGACAGTCGGCACCCGTGACAGGGCAATGGTGAGCCTCTGTGCGTTCATCGAGTGGGCGGGCTTGAAGCCTCGCTTGCTGTTCGCCAGGTAGTGCGTGCGTGACCTGAACGCTCCGTGTGTGCTACCTTGGACATATGCTGCCGGGCGCCCCACCCCGGCAGCTGGTGCATTGTGTCGCGCGCGCGATCTGTACAGGACGCTACGTGCGTGCGACTGTGTATATACACCAATTGTATTATATATATATATATATATATTGTAAAAGAAGGCCAGGTCCAGACGGCAAGGTCGTGAAGGCAAGGCAAGGTATGCCGTGTCAGCGTTTAATCTGATGGAGAAAACCCAAGCGCGCGCCAGAGCCGGCGCCGCGGGACGATGATGATGGTATGTACAAGAGGAAGAAGAAGATCATGGTATGTACAAATGAAAGAAGATCCGTGGAGAGCTCACACAATCTGCCCAGGGGGGCGGAAGCGGCCAGCCTGGCCGCTCCTAACCAACCGATGTACCGCGGCGCACAAACGGCTTCAAGCGAGATACATGAACAATTTCAGTTCCACGGTGGCGTCGGTCAGCTGGGGGATCAACAGGTGTGACTTGGTAGTTTACTGGGGAAGTTTGGTTGATTACCTTGTAGGGACCAAGATAGCGGTGCTGAAATTTATCACTAAGGCCAGGGGTGCGCAGTGGTGTATAGAGCAGTACTTCGTCACCTGGACGAAAAGAGACGACGCGATGCTTCGAATCGTAGCGACTCTTGCGGTCTTGCTGGCACACTTCTGTGTTGAGGCGGGCAAGATGACGGCATCTGGCCACACGGGATAAGAACTGGGCTGATAATGATGAGGAGTAGTCGGGCGTAGAGAAGAAGGAAGTGTCGAGGATTGTAGTGGGAGGACGGCCGAAAACGAGGAAAAATGGGGAGTAACCGGTGGTCCGCTGTACTGCAGTATTATAGGCGAATGTGACGAATGGTAGAACAGTATCCCAATTTCGATGATCCGGTGTGATGTACATGGATAGCATATCCGATAGGGTGCGGTGAAATCGCTCAGTCAGACCGTTAGTCTGGGGATGGTAGCTTGAGGTTGTCTTATGGAGGGTCGATGACGCACGAAGAACTTCGGATACGACTGTCAATAAGAAGGCCGTCCCGCGGTCACTTAGAAGCACCCGAGGAGCGCCATGACGCAATAATCTGCGTTTAATCTGATGGAGAAAACCCAAGCGCGCGCCAGAGCCGGCGCCGCGGGACGATGATGATGGTATGTACAAGATGAAGAAGAAGATCATGGTATGTACAAATGAAAGAAGATCCGTGGAGAGCTCACAATATATATATATATATATATATATATATATATATATATATATATATATATATATATATATATATATATATATATATATATATATATATATATATATATATATATATATATATATATATATATATATATATATCCTCTCCCTATCCCCTTTTCCTTTCCCCCCGACAGCCGCTCAAGTGCTTCATTTTTTTAGATAGCAGTTGCTTCTTTTTGATTACCTATTTAAAAAAAAAAATAAACCACTACCACCACCACCAAGACAGTCGGACAGCGTTTAGAACCCTGGGAGGGATATGAGCTGCTTGGCGTGAAAAGCAGGAACGGGTGCTTAAAAACTATCTTTTTTAAAGCAACGAAGTTGTAGACGTTGCTAGAGGAAGGGGTCGGGTGCCGCTGGACGAATCATCGGCCGCATCGACGCCCGCTCCACCCAGGTAGAAGTCCCGCTGAGCGAAGGAGTTGGGAGTAGAAGGACGAAGACTTGTTTATTTACATTGTTAGGAGGAGTAGAAAAGAACTGCCTATGCCTGCACACATACACAGTTTTAAAGGGTTCGTGTTCCCCAGGCTTCTAGGTGAAAGGCGGGCTCGTCGTCGAGGGAGTGTCCTTATCACCTTAATATCACTCACATTAACACACTTTCACTCTCGCAGACACGTCCCTTCGAAAGATTGTAGACTTGGGGGTGAGGAGGAAGCCGCTGTGGCGGTGTAGAGGGCAGCACACGAGGAGCTCGCTGTACCCTCCCCTCCCCACATCCCATCCCCCTTCCCCTGGACGCCAAGAGTGCCGCCACGAAATAGGCCGGCGTCACCCGCGCCCAGTACCCCTCCCCAAGAACACCCCAAAGACCTCATCATCATCATCATCGCTGTCTGCTGGGGTCTCATAGTCTGGGACACACCTGCGTCGATCGGCGTCTGTCGGCGTCTCATGTCGGCGGCACACCTGCATCGAACGAGCCACCGTGCGCCGTCGTCAAGATGAATTGGAGAAGCGTTGACTGCCGGCGCCTCATGGTCTGAGCACACACGTCTGTGTTGAAAGGGCCGCCGTGTGCCGTCGGCCAGATGAAGATGACCGCGTGGCCACCTTGAGCGTACCGACCCATGCGGGAAACAACGGAATCCTCTTGAACCTTTTTGTTCCTGATGGCCCGTAGTTGACCGCTGTCACTGACCGGCGGAACCCCGTGTTCCTTTCCGGCTTTCTTTTGTGATGGACACTCCGAGTGGCGTCTCGCCGTCGCCGTTCATGACCGTTCACCCTCTTTTGGTCGGGACTTCTTGCCTTGATGGTAAAAAGCGGCAGCTCCCGCGTCGACTCGATATCGCCATCCTTAACAGCTCCTTCGCGGCCGGGGAAAATCTTGATCGGCTAGTGGTCGCAATCACTTGCAGAAGAAAGATTGGCTTGCGTTCGTCCTGGTGGCCTGGCTTGTAGAGGAGCGTCTCGCCCAGGCAACAACACCCAAAACCAACCAACACCAACAAAGGAAAGCACAGGTCAAACATTCCATACAACACAGCACTGCCACACGCGCAAGCGCTCGGAATCCACTTAAGATGCACCAGGCTTTCTGCTAAATCAAACAAATAAAATTCCTGGATTTTGGTCCCCACAATTATGCCCGAATTTCGAGTCAGAGCAAGCTTCCATGCCCCGTATGAGGTAGCCAAACACAAGTCCTGCAGGCTGTATACAAAAATTTGGGCGGGTGTTGTACAGAGCTAGAAAATCAAAACTAAAATTTTCATCAGCATCACTCCTATCCCCTTACAATCAGAATAACCGAAACAGCCTTCCTCTTTTATTTCTTTTTTGTCTGAACGTTCAGGCTCACCTTGGAGCGCTCATTGAAGGAGGATCAATGCTCGAAATTGAAGACTCGAAAGCGGCAGTCTCCGATCGGCCAGCTTGCACCTCAAGCATAGCCGCAGAAGCTAAGAAAAACAGTTATGCAGTTACCAGCTGTTTGTGCTTTTTAGTGTTACGATTGCCAAAAGAAAGCGTAAATAAACTGTGCAACTCTGTACCTCCAACTGAGTTTAAACGTCTCCCGAATGCGTCTCGTCTATGTGAGACTTACAAGCTCTTGAGTGCCTTTCTTTTCTTGGTAGCGGTACCATTACGAATACTTGGACTTTGCATCTGAAAGGCACATACCTTCTGAAATTCGGCAATGAATCTCACAGGATTGAACAACTTCGAAGCAATAGCGCAAAACAAAGTAGCATTTCTTTCCACAAATCCGCAAGCTAAAGAAAAAGAAGCTACTTAGAAACGCTACGGTGGGATGATTAGACCTGCCCCGTCGAGAGGATCTCTTTCAGGCGCGCCCTTCGGGGTCGCGGCCTGACTTTTTACCTCTGCATGACGAAAGGCGTCGCGACAAGTCCCCACTTGACCGCTGTCTCCGTGCGTGCTCACGGCGCCATGCATACTTTTGCCCTGTGAATGAAGTCGGACAGAGTCTCCTGCCTCCCCCGTCGCGTCAGGCCTTTGCAAAGGTTCTTCACTGCCTGCTTTCGACAAAGCGATTCCGCACGTGTCGGCGATTCTTTCGCGGGGTGAACCTGCATATGTCCTTTTCCTCTTGAACTGCGTACCAGTCTACTCTTAGTTCCGTGCCGCCTATTACCGCTAGATATCTCAGGATGTTTTACCTTCGATGCTACTGTCTTTGTTTCCGACGGCGCGATTTAGTTCTTCTTGAGGACCGACGCATTTTCAGAGATTTCGCATTTGTTGCGGTTGGCAACAGCACTCTTCTTTTCCCTTTTCTTTGGCTAGCGCTGGGACCTCTAAAAAAAGTCGCCCGATCACGAACCGCATTAATACCGTTTCTTGGGCTAGTTGGTTCATACTTGTATTGTGAAAAACTGCGCCGAACTAAACACACCACAAGAAAGAAGACGAGACAAAAGCGCCTTTGTCTCGTCTTCTTTATTGGGGTGTGTTAAGTTCGGTGCAGTTTTTCACGAACCGCTTTCGTGCGTTTCCGAGGCGTCACGGGGGAAAAGTTTTGTCTTGAGAGTCCAGCATCTCTGTTACTACGGCTACAGGTAACCGTCTCAGTCATCGTAACTAGAGCTCCACATTTTTCCCGACTACTTTTAGCATTTGCTCTAGTTCTTGCATGCTTAGACAGCTCCGTTCCCGTTTCGCAAACAAAAACGCTTCTTGTGGTTTTTGACTCGCACGGCGTAAACCATCTTCCTCCTTTTCCAAAATGGCCTCTCGGCCCTTGCAGCGCAGCGTCATCGCTCCTGAATCGACTGGCTGTACTTCAGACGATTCTACTTGCACATTTCGCTGGTCCGTATACTCCGCTACTCCTACCTGACAGTCCTCCACACTGAGCTGTTCTGGCCTATGTAACTCAACTACTAATGGCCTCTCGCTCTCTGAATCAGTGTGGCCCAAAGTCTGCTCGCTTTCGCTGCCTAATTCCTCGACTGTCTTACTCTGGCAAGGAGTTAAGTCTGCCAACTTAGTGCTCTTGGGCGACAATCGCCCCTCACTATTTTCAGAGTCTGAGCTATCGGCACGCGTCGCACAATCAGAATTCGCTCTCCCGTGTTTCTGATACGCAGTGCAGATGTTTTCTTTAGGTTTCACAACAACCCCACCCTTCTCATCAGTGACAGTTAGCACTGCAAACTCGAGATAAGGGTCTTTGTTCTCTTCCACCTGCTGCAAACTCTGCACTTTCTCCTTCTCACGGCTGCGTGCTTTCTGCGTCTACCTCTTGTTCGATAACCAACTCTCTGGGAGTCCCATGCGCACTGCGGGTACACTGCTTTCCCGGTTCACGAACCACGCTCTTGTTGCCATCGCAGCCTAGGGCCAACTTCCTATTACCGACCGAACTCGGGGAAGTGCGCTACATAACCCTAAGGTAGGGACCTTAGGGTTATGTAGCGCACTTCCCCGAGTTTTGTCCTTGGCCATTTGGCCATTATCCTGACTGCCTTTCAGCTCGGCTGGCTCCCATGGGTCACAAATCTTGTGGTAGGCCCATTCTACCCTACCTTGTGTACACTTTCCGAGACTTCCCTGAACTTGGGATTCCATGGCTGTACATTTGGGCACCTCTACCCTTTCCTTTTTATGCCCGTGCCGATTGGATGCTTGCACTAAATTATTTCTCAAGTTGTCGCGCTTATCCAACTCGGTCTCACATGCCGCTTTCCTTCGGTCTGGGGTCATCCTTATCCTTTTTCCAGTATTCTCTCCGCTGGACACTTGCACGGCATCCCCTATCCTGTCAACGCGGAGACTCGGCTGCTCAACGGTTTCTTTTTCCTCTACCGTATATCTCTGTGGAGTTCGCGCTTTCTTTTTTTATTTGAAACGATTACAAGCTCTTTCTTTTTTTGCAGCGTTTGAAGCTGGTAACTTTCCGACGGTCTGAAGCAGAGCGGCTCTCAGCTGAACAGGGGTCGGATAGCGCTTACATCTAGCATTGGAGTGCGTCCTGCAAATTTGGCTGTCGGTTTTTAATTCGATGTGCCACAGCTGAGCAGTATAGTCCTTATAGAATAGTCGTTCATCCCCTCAACTGATTGATCACGACTATCGTCTTGTCTCCTTGTTTCCTAGCGCCCTACTTTCTCGCCATTTCCGCCCTCTGAGGTTACAGCTCTACCATTTTGGGCTGCCCTTTGCTATCATCTCAAGTCTGAGCTCAAGCACCTCGAGTTCAGCGTCTAGTCCTTCCATTTCTTTTTGGTGCTTCGCTAACTTTGCTTCCCACTGTTGTTCTTTCTTTGCTGCTAGCCTGCGCTGTATTTGTTCCTCTTCCTTTTTTCCTACGGTCTGATTTGAGGAGTTCCCACGTAAAGCATAATAACTCCTCATCTCCAGTTTCCAAGAGAGCTTTAAAAATATCAGATTTGTTTATCTGATCGTCAACTTCCACACTCATCTCCTCGCACATCGCCAGAAAATCTGCCTCCGGCCAACTCATAAAATCCATGGTTGCTGCTTTGAGTTTTGACTTTGCTGACACACTGTTGTCGGGAGCTTTTCCACACGCATCTCACATAACAACTTTCCTTGATTCCCAACAGTTCAAATTAAATTACCCAAAATTTGAAGCCTGGCGAATCTCAAGCAAACTCCAAGCACTCACCCGCAGAAGCAGTACCAGGTCGCATGTTTGATCCAACCGGTGTTATCCAGTTCTTAGAGGTGGGACTCGGGTGCCGCTGGACCGCTCCACCCAGGAAGAAGTGCCGCTGAGCGAATGAGTTAGGACTTGAAGGACGAAAACTTGGTTTATTTACATGTTTAGGAGGAGTAGAGAAGAACTGCCTATGCCCGCACACATACGCAGTTTTAAAGGGTCCGTGTTCCCCAGGTTCCCTAGGTGAAGGGCGGGCTCGTCGTTGAGGGAGTGTCCTTATCACCTTAATGTCACTCACATTAACGCACTTCACTCTCGCAGACATGCCCCCTCGAAAGATTGTAGACTTGGGGGTGAGGAGAAAGCCGCTGAGGTGGTGTAGGGGGCAGCACACGAGGAGCTCGCTGTCTGCTGGTGTCTCATAGTCTGGGACACATCTGCGTCGATCGGCGTCTATAGGCGTCTCATGGTCGGGGGCACACCTGCGTCGAATGAGCCACCGCGCGCCGTCGGCAAGACGAATTGGAGGAGCGTTGACTGCCGGCGCCTCATGGTCTGGGCACACACGTCTGCGTCGCAAGGGCCACGGGGCGCCGTAGGCCTGACGAAGATGACCGCGTGGCCGCTTTGAGGGTACCGACCCATGCGGGAGACACCGGAATCCTCTTGAACCTTTTTGTTCCCGATGGCCCGTAGTTGAGCGCTGTCACTGACCAGCGGAACAACCCCACGTTCTTTTCCGGCCTACTTTTGTGATGGCCACTCCGAGTGGTCTCTTGTCGTCGCCGTTCATGACCGTTCACCCTCTTTGGTCGGGACTTCTTGCCTTGATGGTAAAAAGCGGCAGGTTCCGTGTCGGATCGATGCCACCATCCTTAACAACGTTAAGTGAATTTAATTTAGTTCCTTTATTTCACCAATTATACATATATTTGGAGCTCTTGGGCATGCAGCTGTTCGAAACAGCTTGACGAGGCCCAAGAGACCATAACAAAGTACATCAGTGTGAATGCTTGAATACAATATGACAAAACGGAAGCAACTACTCTAACGCGTTAAAACATTATCTTATGCTATACAAAGCATGTGACCCTCTATGGAAGTAATATTGGCATAATGTTTTCGGCGAAATGTTCAATGACTAGTATTAACACACGAAATCACTATTACAAGTTTCAATCGCGTGTCATAGACGTTGTGATGTAACCGCACATAAAAATACTTCAAACGTTTTACTGGCCTTAGGCATTTCGCTCTACGGCCAAAGTCTCGTATCTGCTAGCTATACTAAAAGACGAGTACACGGAGAGTGCGGATCCTTAGCGCGAGATGTGGGTGATCGCAGGTGTACCACGTGGAGGCTGCCTTGTCCAGCAGCAGAGCTGGGCCGTCATCGTCGCAGGGTTGCGGTGGCGTTAGGCGTCTGCCGGCTGAGGCGTTCGCGGTGGAGGTGGCACTCAAAAGCCTGCTGCTGCTGCCGCCAGTCAGACAGCCCGAAGCTCTGCTCAGCCTGGGCGCCACGACGGTTCGTCAGCCTGTCTCTTGCATCTTGACATTCCAGCAGTTCTGGTACAGAGAGCAGCGCTTCACTGACCCGCGGCTTCAATTACTTTTGATGGCACATGAAATGCATTTTTTGGTGGCGGTTCAAGAGTGGCTACCCGCGTATATGGACAGGGGAGTGCGGCCGCCACTCTCTGTAGAGTCAGTCAGTGCATTGACAATGTATCAAAGACCAAAAAACGACTTGGCACCTGTATGCGCTTGATCGCAGTGAGTCTGTCGTCGGGCAGGAGTGCACGTTAATCATTGCAACTTTATTTTTACGCACCCGCGTGGTGGCGCAGCAACTACGGTGTTCGCCTATCACTTCAGTGATCGGCCAGCATTCCAGCACGATTTGTTCGGAATTACAACAAAGCGAACTAAGTGCGTGTTTGTTCATTAGTGTTAAGTATTATATCGATAGCTAAAACGACGTCAGCACAAAAATACTCACAATTATTAAGTACGAATGACACACCGTTCTCCTTCGTCTTGTAGCTATGCACCAACCGGCTCAGATTCTGCAATATCGAGTTCTGCCAGCGCATATCAGTCGCGTCGTTCTTTGCACGGCTCAAAAAAAAATCGGAGACCACTGCACAATCTCCACTGGAGTAATGCGAAAGCTTGAGCATTGTTGCTGCACACGGTATATCGCGCGCCCCTTGTAGAGCTTCTGCTAGCAAGGCCGGGGCTCGTGCACAGTGGAAATTTCATTTCCTTGGCGCGCGTTTGTTGCAGTATAAGGCGCAGTGTCTGTCATATACTCTCCGGCATGTGGGCGACTGGATGGTACACCGTCGTTCCTGTCGCGTGGCGTTCTTGGCGCGCGTTTAGGTGTGGTATTGGCGTTATAGCGCATCGCAGTATAGTCACTAGATAAGTTTTGTCTAGTGACTCTACAGCGCAGCTCGTCGTCGCGGCCCCTACGTTACCATGGAGATGGGACAAATTCTAGACAAGGAGATCACATCTCGCTGAATCTCGCGAATAGATCTCGCGCACAGATCCCTGATAGTGCTACACGCCCTCATGAGGGTACGAGCTTTTCTTCGAAGTCAGGGATCGAATGCAGTCAAACGCGGACGTATTGATCTAGAAAGAGATTGCGAAATAGCTCAATATATTGATATTGCAATTGGAAAACTTATCTTTATGGTACAAGGAATACTACACTCTGCCCATGCTAGTGACACTTTTATTGCAGAAACATGCTGCCCGCCGGTGTACTGGCAACGCACCGATCACAGAGCATTGGTAGGCTTTGCTTCGCGTCGGAGCCTATCAGATGGCTCTTTTGAACTATCAGCTCCATATTATAAGACACCTATTCCTGTTTTCCATTGCGCTATGAATAGAATTGTCGTTTTTTTTTAAATTAAGGCGGATTTGTTTTCCGCAAATACTTCAGCATGAAAGCATGTGAAGTGAAAGTTGCTGCCAGGTGTTTGTTTGCTTGGCTTCACTGCATCACAGCGACGCCGCGTGGAAAATGTGTGCAGGGGATCGAAGGCTACCATCAAGCATCTCTCACGCTCACCTCGTCACATGCTTCCACGCCGTTAACATTGCATGAAGTTTCTCGCTGTAGCGCAGGTGACCCGTCCCTGTGGGCGAAAAGAAGTCGAAATCATAATCGCTTTGAGCAGTTCGATATATCGAATTAGCGGCGGAATTGTCTTTAGATATCTAAAGTGCACACCTCCTTCTGCCTCATATCTTTCATACGCTCTGCTTATTTTCGCGGTTACCGTATAAATTTCAAATCAAGCCACCAATAAGTTCATCTGTTTTTCTTCACTGTTCCTCGGAGAGATGGTATCCTCCTCCGAAAGGTCGAACTTAATTGTCGCCTGACACAGCGAGAGCGTCTTCGTTATATGAGATGGATGTAACGGTTGAAGCAGCTGCGACTGCGCTCTAACCGCTCGCTGCGTTCATGCGAAGTGGAGTGCCCTACTGCATGAGCATGAGCGTATATACTTGAAGACCACCTGAAAGTTTGCACTGATTACCCTAGTGATAACAAATGCGGAGCCGGAGCTATGGTGCAATTGTCACATCTTTATTGCGCACAATCAAAGAGAACAAGGGCCGGCGAAGATCGTGAATGCCGGACTCAGTTGGTCAGGAGTCCTTTAGTCCGCGCTGCAGCAAGTGCCAGCCACCTCGTGAGCACGGCGGACAAGGTCGCTTTTGACCCCGTTCCTCGAGAACTCGAGGAGGGACTCCCAGAGGGCGGGGTGGGTAGGAAAGTGAGGGCTGGATTGGCATGCCCACACCAAGTGGGATAGAGAGCGACGGCTTTCTTCACCGTGCGGACACTCGGCCTTCAAGTTCGGGTCCTAGCAAGTAGCCAGGGCGGACTCTAGTTAGTGTTGCTTTGGAGCTGTCCAGAACGCTTTCGTCAGCCTTCGATAGCCCTTTTGCCGGAGGAGGGTGCCGTCGGTTCCTTGTTTTGCAGTCAGTAGAGAGATTTAGCATACCGTGATCCGCGATCCGCCACCGTGACCCTCTACCGCTCTTGGGCGGGGCGTACAAGCTGATTGGTTCCAATGCGGCAGGTCTATGTGCCGATATCCAGTATGTGGCGCCATCTATCGGCATCAGTTATCTGGGCATGCGCAGTGGAACGCGTGGTGGCGGATCACAGTAGCGGACCACGGTGTGCTAAATCTCTCTAATGACTTCACGGAACCCGGCCGACATCGGTCGTCATCGGGGGATCGGAGGGTGGGTTGCCCAGCCACTTCGACGTGCTTACTAAAACGTGGGTGTCTCCCTGGCTGAACCTCTGGCTACTGACGGACTCGAAATCTGTAGCTCGTCAGGTGCAGCGTAGGTTACCCTAAAAATAATATGCTTTAATTCCCGGCACGTGACGCAAGAACTTACGGGGTGTTGTCTCTTTATGCGTTTGCACTGGGTGTCGTTGCATATCGACTTCCTGCAATGCGATGTAGGCTTGCACAGGAAGCGCTGTCTGCTAAATAACCACGTGTCTCAGGATACAAAGCGATCCTTCATAGGTTCCCGTGGTGTCCGCCCAACCAACTCTGCATGGAGACCAAGGTGCTAAAGCTGCAGGCTATGCACCACATTCGTGCGGGCTCTATTCGGATGAAAAAGCTGGACTAACGTCACCTGCGCTGCGTTCTTTGTGTAGTGTTTTTAATAACTTATCTGATATGTTTCGTAGAGTACGCCTCGGAGAGTCACGTTCTGTTCGCTTGCAGGTCTGAGTTGCCGCATTTTTGTCAGCAAAACGCCGTTTACTTGCATGACAAATGGACAGGCAGGCCTCTGCCCTTCTCTAAAATACCCCCAGGACACCGAAGTGCCCTGAAGTGGCCTACACGTGGTGAGAGTAGTAGCTGGGTGCTTGTGCAAGCGGCAGCAGAGGTGTGCAGCATAGGGCACATATTTTAAAAGAGCTTGGCCAGTTGGTGAGACAATGTAAAATGAAACTGCGGGATTGACAGGACAGCGGGAACAAAACAAAGGCAAGAGACAGAGGCAAGGACCTGTGTTGTCTTCTTGCCTGTCCTATCGTTTCCGTGGCTTTATTTGACCCTAATTGAGGCTGCGCTGCTGGAAGAATTGGATGAGCATAACATTTGTTTCGTCTAACAGCAAACTCACTGTTCGCAGGAGGAAGCCTCTGAAGACATCCGGTGCCTGCTGGGCCAAGCGCTGCTGCCTTCGGCGGACGCGTGAGTGGCGGCTCTGTGACGACCGATATCTTCTCGCCTCAGTCTGTTCCGCATGACAATAGCATTCGCCACCCCATATGAGCTTTTTGTGGTTGCTGAGCGAGGTCTGGCTCTGCATACGAAATTCCCTCTGGGCGTAAGGGCCTCCGCTGCGCCTTAACCTTACCGCCTGTCCACTATAGCGTCTGTAGCGGCCGGTTAACAAATTAAGACGTGCGAAAGCAGTCTTGCTTGGCTAGAGCGCGGTTTAGCATTGAGGGACTGGCACAGTGTTTGGTTAAGTGGGACTAACCGAAATGAAAACTGGCTGGTTTTGAGGGAACGAAAGACGCACTCTTTCATTTCTCTGTGAACACCGGTTTTACAATTGGTTGGTTGGATTATGGGCCGGCTTTAACGTCTCATAACTGTGGGATTCGGGCTTGCTGCGGCTTCCCTTTGCGCGGCCGCCGCCCGCTTCCCAGTTGCTCTCCTCGTTCCCTTTCTCCCGCCTGAGGCGGCGGAGAGAGGCTCGGACGACTTGTCACTGTCGTTCGGGCCACAGCTCCGCCCTGGCGTCCCAGTGGCTGTTCCCATTGGCGCCTTTTGGCGGGAACATGGCATCGCTTCGACGGCCGCGCTCGCGCGACCCTCCGAGCGGGGCCCAAGGAGAGACCCCTCCGAGACATCGCAAGGTGCGTACGCAACTATTCTTGTCTGCCGGCCTTTGTCCGCGCAGACCAGTGTGTACTCGAGTTCGTCCACTCCGGGTCGTACCTGAGAGCGCAGCTCGAGCTTGTCGATCGTGATCCAACGATCCGCGACAGGCGTACCTTGCGGTGGTTGCCCACTCTCTCTCAAAGGAACCCTTTGGTCATTGCGAGAGAGAGATCACAGCACGCCCTTGCGTGCTTGCGGCGCGCACTCCGTGTCACTTCGTGCGCGCAGGGGAGCCTTGCTCCTCGCGCGCTCCCGGAACACGGTGACTGAGTATGTGTGTGTATGTGCGTTTGTATATATATATATATGTGTGTGTGTGTGTGTGTGTGTGTGTGTGTGTGTGTGTGTGTGTGTGTGTGTGTGTGTGTGTGTGTGTGTGTGTGTGTGTGTGTGTGTGTGTGTGTGTGTGTGTGTGTGTGTGTGTGTGTGTGTGTGTGTGTGTGTGTGTGTGTGTGTGTGTGTGTGTGTGTGTGTGTGTGTGTGTGTGTGTGTGTGTGTGTGTGTGTGTGTGTGTGTGTGTGTGTGTGTGTGTGTGTGTGTGTGTGTGTGTGTGTGTGTGTGTGTGTGTGTGTGTGTGTGTGTGTGTGTGTGTGTGTGTGTGTGTGTGTGTGTGTGTGTGTGTGTGTGTGTGTGTGTGTGTGTGTGTGTGTGTGTGTGTGTGTGTGTGTGTGTGTGTGTGTGTGTGTGTGTGTGTGTGTGTGTGTGTGTGTGTGTGTGTGTGTGTGTGTGTGTGTGTGTGTGTGTGTGTGTGTGTGTGTGTGTGTGTGTGTGTGTGTGTGTGTGTGTGTGTGTGTGTGTGTGTGTGTGTGTGTGTGTGTGTGTGTGTGTGTGTGTGTGTGTGTGTGTGTGTGTGTGTGTGTGTGTGTGTGTGTGTGTGTGTGTGTGTGCCGCTGGAGGATGGCGTTTATCCTTTGTCTCCTTTGTGAACTTGAAGGCTTGTGTCCTTGCAGCGAAGTGCTCTGTAGGGCTCCGGAAATTTCGGCCACCTGGGGATCATTAATGTGCACTGACATCGCACAGAACGCGGACGCCTTACGTTTCGCCTCCATTGAAAAGCGGCCGCCGTAGTGAGGATTCGATCCCGCATCCTGGGCACGGCAGTTGAATGCCCTTACTACTGCTCCACCATGGCGGGTTAAACGGCATATATAGGTAGTACTTATGTCATCGGTTCGAATCTTTGTTGCAAACGCATCCAACCCTGACCGCTGAGCAAAGGACGGGTGCATCGCCATTTTGATACGAAATCAAGTGTATACTCTATCGGTTGTCACTTACAGTTTTTTTTTTTTTTTAGGAAAAGAAATGCGCAGTAATTGCCATACTTCTTGGTGGAGATCCGAGCCGCACCGTGAGGGAAGGGAAGATGCGAGGAAAATGAGAGAGAGAGAAAGAAATGCCATACTGGAGGGCTCCGGAATAATTTAGATCACCTGGGGTTAATGTGCACTGATAACGCACAGCACAAACACTGGTTCTGTAGCCGAGATTCTTGACCACTGAGCCGCTGCAGCGGGTATTTCCTGCGGACAATTTCTGTGAACGTATACTCATGAACGAAGAAAGGTTTTCACCTTAGTAATTAAAGCTCATTGCGGAGTTATACGCCTGCCGCAGAATGCTTCTCCCAGCTTAACCGTTGAGTCCTTAGAGCTCAAATGTTCGCACAAAATGACATTTGGTCATGAGTATTTCTTTGTACCGAATTCAATTTAGAATTTAATTGTTTACAGCGTTTGCCTAATTCGTTCAGAAGTCGGATATTCGCATCTTATGCGGCGACAGCGAAGCAGGCCAACTCGCCATCCTAGCGATCACACCGGTAGCGGCATCTCGTTGCCTTCCGAACTGAAAAAGATTTATTGCGATAGACTAACAAAACTCTTCATATTTAACGCAGTTTGGGCAAACTGAGTCATAGAAATTAGTATTGATAATTCAGTTGATAAAGGTCTTCACACATTTTACAAAATGGTTCCATTCGCGTACCTTCCTTCACCTAATCGCTACAGCAGTGTTGCTACAAACAAAACAAGGTGGCGCCACCAGCTTCGTCGCTAGATAGCGGCTTGTTTTGCTTCGCCGTCGCCGCAGACGATGCGAATATCTGACTTCTGATCGAATCAGACGAGTACTCCAAACAAAGTGGGTATAATAAAATACTGCCAATGAAATGACGTTTCTGTGCAATATTTGAGCTCTGTGGATGCTACGATTTAGCTGGGAGAAGTATTTTATGGCATGCGGGAAATTACGCCACGGGCTGTAAAATAGTGTCCTATTATATGCTCCCGAAGGCGGGAACGTACATAGGAACACTCAATATACTCCTCACTCTCCCGTTTTTCACCGCAGCCGACCCTTCCGCGCATATCCCAATCGTCCCGAAGGCTGTGCTAACCTGAAACGTCGAATCATTTTGCCCAAATTCCACTCGGTCCCCTCATTTTCCATACTTTTCTCCCCCATCGTGGTTTGCTTTGCTAGCCTCAGACGAACCACTAGACCAGCCAGCTATGAAGACCATATAGCCAATGACATACTCGGCGCTTAATACTGCGTTGAAAAGTTTTCTCTCTCTCTCTCGCAAGCCACGGCTGCTTGATGAACGAAAATGGATGTGATCTCTCTGCTGTGACCACCGGTTTACGCCTTCCTCTGACTGCTCTTTATCTGAAGTTTCCAATCTCCAAGACTACGCCAAGATGATCGCTCCGGACCGTTCTCTTCCACAAACTCATGCACTCCGTCGGCTGCTGGCATCACTCAGACACATATTTCATTTTGATCAGCGCCCATTGTCTCGAACTGCTCTTGTGCGACATCGCATACACACCGGCGACGCTGCTACTATTCATCGCCGTCTTTATCGCGTATCCGGTGCTGAACGCTAGGTAATCCAAAAGGAGGTTGACAAGATGCTCGCTCAAGGCATCATCGAACCTTCGACGAGCCCCTGGGCGTCCCCAGTCGTTCTGGTTAAAAAGAAAAACGACAGCTGGGCTTTTGCGTCGATTATCGCCATCTCAACAGTGTCACTAAAAAAAGATGTGTACCCTCTTCCCATAACTATGATACCTTTCCGATTGTTAAAATTGTTTGGACTCCTGGTCACTCCTCCCTTCCTGGCAACGAGAGTGCGCTCGCCCGAGCAGCAACCTTCCGGGCGCTGTCGACGGAAGCGGAGGGGGAAGTAGACACAGAGGACGCCATCACAGTTCCACAGTCTTACACCCACATTACACTATATTACCGCACACAAAGAAGAACTCTGCCACCGCCGCACCCAACACTCACCAAGGCCGAAGCTGTGGCATGGCGACAACTGCAGACTCACACGTATACAAATTTGTACCACAAACATTTGTTCTTCCCCTCCCGCTACCCAGATAAATGTCCCACCTGCCAACAACACCGACCTACACTATACCATTCTGTTTGGGCCTGCCCAAAGCCACCCGGCGGCATTCCACCTGTATCTCACCCCACCCTCTCATCTTGGGAAGATGCCTTGTCCCGCACGGAGCTGGCCGAACAACGCCGGCTAATCGAGCGGGCCGAAAGGATTGCCGTGGCCCATGGGCTTATGGACTGATTTGTATTCTTTCTGAGACCGTTTTATTCGCAACAACCCGCAAGACCAGCGACAGCTGTTCTGGCGGGCCTGCAGGATTGAGGCGGCACATGGAGCCCTGGACTGAGGGCTCCACTCAGGAAGAAAAGGAAGGAAGTTTATATAATAAATGTTTTTCCTCCTCCTCCTCCTCTTCCCAGAATCGATGATGCCCTAGATTGGCTCCATGGAGCTAAATACTTTTCTTCCATCGATTTACGGTCCGGGTATTGACAGATCTTTGTCGACGAGCAATATTGTGAAAAAACAGCCTTTAATTGTCGCACCAGACGGCTTGTACCACTTTAAAGTCATGCCGTTTGGTCTCTGCAGTGCACCGGCGACCTTCGAACGAATGATGGACTCCCCTCTTCGCGGATTTAAGTGGACAACCTACCTGTGCTACCTCGATGACGTCGTCGTTTTCTCGCCGACCTTTTCTTCGCACCTTGAACGCCTTACCAGAATATTCAATGTATTCCGTAGAGCCGGCTTCCAGCTCAATTCATCGAAATGCCTGTTTAGTCGCAGCCAACTCATCATTCTTGGACACATGGTTGCCGCCTCCGGAGTACGGCCTGATCCGGCTAAAATTCAAGCCGTCACAGACTTTCCGTGTCCCCAGTCTTCGAAGGATGTGCGCAGCTTTGTCGGCCTCTGCTTTTACTTCAGCCGCTTTATCAAAGATTTTGCCCATATCGCTCGTCCTTTCACCGACCTACTTAAGAAAGACACCGCTTTCCCGTGGGGCCCTGACCAGCAAGGTGCGTTTTCAACGCTTATAAGCTTACTGACGTCTCCCCCCGTCTTGGCTCATTTCGATCCCTCAGCTTCCACTGAAGTTCGAACAGACGCCTGCGGATGTGGGATCGGTGCAGTGCTGGCTCAATGCCAACATGGAAATGACCGCGTCATCGCATATGCTAGCCGCCTTCTCCCCATGCAACGCGGAATGCAATTATTCGATTACTGAGCGCGAGTGTCTCGCCCTTGTATGGGCTGTCGCTGAATTCCGACCTTACTTATTCAGCCATTCTTTCTCAGTTGTCACTGACCACCACGCGCTTTGTTGGTTGTCATCTCAGAGAGATCCCTCCGGCCGTATTGGTCGCTGGGCTTCGCGCCTTCAACAATACTCCTACAACGTCGTTTACAAGTCGGGGCACCTTCATCAAGATGCCGATTACTTGTCTCGCTATCCTGTAGAGCCCACGATCTTGGTGACGCAGAGGTAATTCCCCGTGTCTTCGCCCTCTCCAATCTCGCCAACATAGCAGGCTAGCGGCGCAACGACCCATATTTTTAAGAGCCATCATTGAAGGCCTAGCATCTGGAAGAACAGATTCTTTTCTGCAGCTTTTTGTTGTACAGGATGGTGTACTCTACCGCCGTAACTTTCATAATGACGGTTCTCCCCTCCTGTTGGCGATTCCCAAAAAGCTCCGCTGCTCTGTTATTGAAGAACTCCACGACCTGCCCACAGCTGGCCATCTCGGTGTGTCTCGCACTCACGATCGGGTGCGGCGTCGTTTTTTTTGGCCGGGACAATACCGCAGCATACGGCACTACATCGCAGCCTGCGACACGTGTCAGCGGAGGAAAAAACCATCGCGGACACCAGATGGCCTTCTCCAGCCTATTGACGTGCCCTTGGAACCATTTTATTGTGTTGGGCTTGACCTTCTTGGCCCCTTCCCGACGTCACGGTCGGGTCACAAATGGATCGCAGTGGCAACCGATTATGCAACACGCTATGCCATCACCCGAGCTTTACGGACGAGTTGCGCTACGAATGTCGCTGACTGTCTTCTACACAGCGTCATTCTCCATCACGGCGCTCCTCGTCAATTAAACACCGACCGCGGTCGCTGCTTTTTTTCCAGAGTTATTGAAGACATCCTGCGTTCATGTTCTACGAAGCATGAGCTCGCGACCGCGTACCATCTCCGAACCAACAGCCTTACCAAGCGCTTCAACCGAACACTTACGGGCATGTTATCTATGTATCACCTGATCACCACAACTGGGACCTCGCGCAGCCATATGTGATCTTTGCTTACAATTATTTTAAGCACTACACAACGGGTTATTCACCCTTCTTCCTGCTATTTGGCAGGCACCTCGCTTTACCTTTGGACACGGTGGTTCCGCCTGCTGGCCGCCCCATAACTATACGCACGTGACGCCATTGCGCAAGCCACTGAAGCGCGCCAAGTAGCCCGTAGTCGGCTCCTCGCCTCTCAGACTTCTCAGAAGTCTGCCTACGCTAGGCGATATCGCCACGTAACCTATGACCCTGGGTCCTTGGCTCTTTTGTGGACTCCTGCACGCCGCATTGGTCTCTCGAAGAAACTTTTGTCCCCCTACAGTGGCCCTTATAGGGTGGTGCGCCAAGTCATTAATGTGACGTAGGAACTTGCCTATCTTGTGCCCGCGTCCTCCTCCTCTCGCCCCATTACTGACATTGTCCATGTATCTTTAACGTGCGCTGTTGCTGTGCGATGTCAGCGCACGTTAAAGATCCCCAGGTGGTCGAAATTACTCCGTAGCCTTCCACTACGGCTCCTCTTTCTCTCTTTGCACTTTCTCTTCCACCTTCTTCCCTTCCCTTACGGCACGCTTGAGGTGTCCACAGAAAACAAGTAAGACAGTTACCGCGCCTTTCCCTTCCTATAAATCAATCAATCAGTTTAACGTGCGCTGACATCGCACAGCACACGAACGAAGAGGCGTCCGTGTGCTGTGCGATGTCAGCGCCCGTTAAAGATCCCCAGGTGGTCGAATTTACTCCGTAGCCCTCCACTACAGCTCCTCTTTCTCTCTTTCCACTTTCACTCCCACCTTCCTCCCTTCCCTTACGGCGCGGTTGAGGTGACCACAGAAAAAAAAAATGGGACAGTTACTGCGCCTTTCCCTTCCTATAAATCAATCAATCAATCGCGCTTGAAGCCATAAGAATTCATGCTTTCTTTGCCAGTTTAGGGTCGGGACGACGCTTACACCGCCCGGGGGTCATGTTACGCGATGATGACGACGAAGTGTCTTCCTCTTGCTTCGCGGAAGGGAAGGTGATGACGACGAAGTGGGGCTGGCTCCGTGTTGCTTCTCGCTGCTATGCCAGTTCAAGCTGTGCTGTAAATATACTGTAAATACATCAAGTTTCCACGTAACAATATTTCAAGGGGATTTGTTCTCTTTTAGGTTGTGTTATGTGATGTTTTTAAGGCGAAAGCCTTTAATGGCTCATGCAGTCGTGGACAAAGTGTGTCCCGCTTTTTCGGCGGCTGTCGCGTGGCCTTCCTTGGCGCGCGTTCAAGTGCGAGATTGCAGATGGCAAGTACTCTAGATAAGATTAGACTTCCGGAGGAAAGGCGTAGTACCTGTCACACACTCTAAAAAGTGCGCGTTTGGATGGTGCGCCATCGCTCCTGTCGCGGTGGTTTTTCCATCATTCTGTGTTTTTGGTTGAATTACATTCCTCGGCACGTCCTGACTCGAACACAAAAAACCGTTTTTCGAAATTCCAATTAGAAGTATTTTTAAAAAGAAAAAAACAGCAAATCGAAACCGAAACTGCTTTCACGGCCAGAAACGACGTCCCAGGTGACGAAATGGTGACGTCACACTCAGTATTAGAGAAACACTCGTACGTGCGTTGGATGGTGAAAATAAAGTACGGAAATCATGAAGCATTGCATAAAATGTCTGAGGTAGTTCAATATAAGCCTCACAATTTCATAATCATGCGGGAAGTGGACAGTAACGCCGGTATACTGTTTGTGACGTCAGAAGCTCAGTGTTGCCGGCAGAAATAGTCTCAACTTAAGCCATGAAAACAGCATATTTTAAAGTCGTGTTGCGCGCGAACGGATTATCGTACAGCGCCCAAATTTTGTAGAATGCGTCAGGACGGAGAGGAGAATCTACAGTAAAATTTTTATTGGAATATACGAATGTCGAAAAACCCCCGGAGTTGCCCTTTAAGTGTGGGATTGCAGATGGCAGGAACGGTAGACAAGATGAGACTTCTGGAGGGAAGGCGCAGTACACTTTCTCCGACAAGTGTGCGTTTGGATGGTGCGCCATCGCTCCTGTCGCGTGGCATTCCTTGGCGCGCGTTCAAGTGCGGGATTGCAGGTTGCAGATGGCTGGAACGCTAGACAAGATGAGGCTGCTCAGGCTTTCACCTTTCAATACTTTAGTCGCTAAAGTCCCTCGTAATTTTTTGCTAGAAGTTGTTGTAAAAGTAAAAGCGGCCGTGTACGAGCTGGGAGACATGAAAATCAGTGCTACGGCAACGCTCACATTATTTTATTCCGTAATTATTTAGATTATTTCTCGCCTTCAATATGTGTGTATGTGTTCCTTTAGGTTGCGTTTAGACACACTTCTGTTCAGGAATTATCGCTTAACTCGCATGTACAACCAGTAGTTCCGAGACCCTACCGTTGTGAGATCGGAAATTCGCGGCCACGAACGTAGAGGCTAGGAAAAGGCGCGAAATGATTTGCTGATGTAGTCAATGACGGTCCCTGAGCTTCGCTAAAGACTCCACTTGAAACAGGCGAACTCATGCGAAAGTGGACCCATCACTAGCCGTAAAGGCTTGTTCGTGTACATTTTTTGTAGCACAAAATCAAATAAAAAAAACAAAAGTCGACAGTAGGAATCAGCGAAACGAGGAGTGCTGCGGAGACGCATCCGCACCCTTCGGCTGCCAGCCAGCGAATTCAGCTAACGAGCGTAAAATGCGCCTGGAAATGACACTTCGCGCCTAAACACTGCGAACGCTCTCAAACTAGTTCCGATCGTATTCGAGAACATGCGCGCGTGGAGAAATCAGAGAACGCTCGCACAATGCGACCACGAAAGGGCGTAATCCCGTCCTTGGACGTTTCTATTAATAAAATGTTACGAAGAAAATAAAACTTGTCCATTTGTCATAAGAAGAAAACAAAACTGTTGTTTGGTTTTCGTATAAATTTTATGTGATAAAGAAAAACATCCCTACAGTTCACAGCCGCACATCGGAGACCAGAAGATATGATAGCAGTTTCCTCACGCAGTACTGGTTCAGGCTGTCGAACATTGCCACTTTCTTCGTTTTGTGCTTTGGCTGAGCGCACACAACTTCCTCCTTTACTATCCCCGTGATCCGGAAGAAGTTGTCCTCAATGAAACGCTCGGTCTTTCTTATCAAGGCCAGTGCCGACGGAAGACCCATGCTTGCTCCAGCCTTACCCAGTTCTTGATGAAAGAACGTACTATCTTTGTACATTTCAAACGCTTCGGCTCCCAGCTTGCTGACTGTGTGGACCAACACAAACTCTATGGCTTGCATCATGAAATACATGTTGCAGCGGAGGCGTTTCCTGATCTTAAATCCTGCGCTACTGGAGGTTGTGTAGTCAAGCTCCATCATCTGGATTATGGGGTTATTCGCAATGCCTTCACTGAGGGCACTCAGGCTAGCTTCGTCAACAGACGGCCAGCCGAAGGTCAAGCGGCAGAGAGTCCTGTTGACCTTCAGAGCGGCGGCGATGGCCTTGCAGGCGCTCATCCTGAGGGATCTGCACTGGACACTGAACCACCAGATACTTTTGTTCTTGGCCAGGCCGAGGAAAATGTGGATGAGGCTTATGGTGGTCACCTTCGTATGGATAGTGACTGCCCTGATGGTCGTGGTGGCCTCGAAAAGGCGTGCCAACGCGGCCCCTTCCATTATGTTGAGGCAGAAGCCGATCTCGACCTCCTGGACGGATTGGTTCGTTTCGAGCGCAGAAAACAGCTCCTCAATTTTGGGGCCTGCCGTGCAGATGTTCAGGTATTGGAGGGTCTCCGTCAATCTGAGTGTATGTGATAGCTGCTTAATAGCAGGAGAGCCCCAAAGGAAGAGCTCCACCCCTTGGAGGGTCCTGTTAGATACCAGGGCGTCCGTGAAGACTTGCAGGGGCCTCCTGTCACTGTAGATGGTCTCTAGAGGGGCGTTGAAGATTCGTAGAGTCTCGTTGCTGGCCAACAGTTTGGCCAGCGCGGCAAATGCGTTCTCGCTAAACCCGTTTGGAAATAGTGACAGAAGTTTGAGCGTCTTGTTGCGGAGCAGGGACTCGACGACAGCAACAGTTCCAGAACTGGAGATAGCATTACTACACACGTGCAGCTCTTCGAGCTTGGTGTTCACGGCGAGCATTTCGGCTATCGCCTGCGCTCCGTCGGCGCCCATGGCGTTTTCACGCAAGTCCAGAACCAGGAGCGAGTTGTTCATCTTCAGCGCTTCGGCCAACGCCCGCGTCCCTGTGGCACCAATGCTGTTACGTGCTATCTGTAACGCAACCAGCGTGGTGTTCTCCGCGAGTACAGACGCTATCGCCATCGCCCCCTTAGCCTGGAGTCTCGCCTTTCCCAGGGTCACTGACCTCAGCGTCTTGTTTTGCTGGAGAAGCTTCGCAAACTGCCGCGCTCCGCGTATGCCCACCACGTTGTTATCCAGATTTATTAGCTGCACTGTATTGCTGGACTCGAGCGCCTTGAATAGCGCGATGATGTCGCTCACTTTGAGGCCGACATCGACCAGGGACACTTCCTTCAGAGACGCGGTCGATTCGAGGTAACGCGACAGCTTCGTGATGTCACATTGGCGCAGCTGAAGGTTGGAAATCCGGATGCTGAGCAGCCGTCCGCGCACCATGGCGTTGATGAGTCCGTATGCCTCATCCCGTCTCATCACCTGTCCATCCAAGAGAAACTGCTCGAGCGCGGCGTTGGGAACCAAGCGGTCGAACATTCTGGGCTTGAGGGCGAACAGGTGGCCTGCGTAACTACAGTGCACGTAGTAAATGCACCGGTGGGTCGTGAGGAGCTCTCCCAGAAGTGTGGCGCACACCAGTCCATAGTCGGAGAGGCTCGGGTCGCTCTCGAGAGCAAATGTGAAGACGGACAGCTTACCGGGCCGGTCTTGGCGGAGCTCAATGCCGATACTCTCGAAAAAGCGGTTCCAGATACCAGCTTTCTTGATTAGCCAGCAGCCGTGTTGCCTCTTCGGCAGCCTTGCGTCGGTCAGTGTCTCGTCGAAGGGAGTGTCGGTGCACGGCCTTCTCACGTCTAGGTCGAAGAGCCTGAAGTAAGTCTTCAAACTGCGCACGGTTGTCGGCCTCATCATCTCCGGGTCGGCCCGCTGCTTCTGGGGCCTCTTGCGCTTCATGGTGGTCGATATACAGCCAGCCCGAGGTGATTGGTTATCGACAGTAGCGAACCAGTCTTTTAACGACGCTGCCGGGGCTCGGTCTTGTGCTGTCGCTCTCATGTGCTCCAATCCGTCGCTGGCGGCAAGGCTGCGATGTGGGTGGACATGATTGTGTCCTAACTTATCGCGCAACGCCAACGTTTTCTTCTTTTACAACACGGAGGCCGACCAGCGAAAAAATGGATACTCGAACGCAGCACGCATCACAGTAGACCACTCGCTGAATCGGCCAGGCACAAAAGAAAACCGCGCGTCCAGCGTGTTCGGTGTCTAGTGCGCAGCAGCTTCGGCCGTACATGTGGCGCCGTCTGGCAGGTGCCGCCGAAAAAAGCGCATGTTTGGATCCGCCGCCGTGGACAGCGCCGACGCTATGCTCCGCTTTCTTCCTGCTTCTCTGAAGAATAAAAAAATTACCGACGATTACGTTACTTCCTAATGCGAAATTTGAGCGCAGCAAATAAGCTGTTTCACCTTTTCGATAGATTGAGGCAAAGAAATCGAGCAACACATGTATGCGCTATCACAGAATTTTTTTTTTCACACGTATTCCTTTAACAAAGACTCCACTAACAGTTCTTGACAGTCATGAAGGAAGCTTAGTGGTCGGAGAAATAGACTGATATATGTTCGACTTGGTAACCAATGCTTGATTCTCAAAGACGAGATCTATACAAGTGCCTCGCGAGGTTGTCACAGCCGTGGGACGCGTTACGAGCGAGAGGAACGGGATACGAAGAGGCGTCCGTGTGCTGTGCGATGTCAGCGCACGTTAAAGATCCCCAGGTGGTCGAAATTACTCCGTAGCCCTCCACTACGACTCCTCTTTCTCTCTTTCCACTTTCACTCTCGCCTTCCTCCCTTCCCTTACGGCTTGGTTGCGGTGTCCACAGAAAATTACCGCGCCTTTCCCTTCCTATAAAAAATAAATCAGTTTTTCTACGCGGTCATGCCCCGCCGGGGTGGTACAGTGGGAAGACGCCCGACTACTGTCCGGAATACCCGGGTTCGAACCCGACATCGGCGGCTGCGTTTCGATGGAGGCGAAACGAAGAGGCGTCCGTGTGCTGTGCGATGTCAGCGCACGTTAAGTGGTCGAAATTACTCCGTAGCCCTCCACTACGGCTCCTCTTTCTCTCTTTACACTTTAACTCCCACCTTCCTTCCTTCCCTTACGGCGCGGTTCAGGTGTCCACAAACTCGTGTGACAGATACTGTGCCTTTCCCTTCCTTTGAACCAATTATTATTATTATATACGCGGTCACGTTGTCTTGACTCGCTAGCGGCGGCAGCGGCATCAGACAGTCGCTGCTTGCGCTTCCTCCGGCGACCCCTCCCTCCCCCCCCCCCCCCCAAACCCCCTTCCTTTCCTTGTGTTCCCCTTATGGTGGCTGTTCCCCTTCCTTTCCTTGTGTTCTCCGGCTGCTCCGCGCTTCCTGCGATGCTTCGGTTGCCAAGCGCCGGCTCGAACTGGGGGGATGAAAGTGGGGAGGCGCTGGTTACGAGGCGCCAAAGAGCTGCGCTCTAAAATAAATGCTGACTGAAATAAGAGCCTCTGCTTAGTGTCTTTATAGTCATTTCCAATCCGATAGTGCACACAGTGCTTTTCGTTTCGGTGAGGCATTCCCGTGATTTAGCAGCGAAAGCTACACTAGCCCATTTCGCGGAGCCAGGCAGAGGCTGCTACTGCGGATGCGCCGTTTCTCTATGTGCGCTGTTCTAGTATAGTTCTAGAGGTGTTCCCACATTGCGCTCGCTACAGACAGGAGGAGGAGGGTAGCGGCATTCCAGCACAAGTCGAGAAGGTGTTGGTTTAAGTTCACCGGCGTTCTATAATTTCGTTTACAGGAAAGGAAAGGCTCAGCATCTCTCACTCGCGGAAGGCAACAAGCGCCGCCCGGCGGCATTGGAGCGCATCCATTCCCGCTTGGTCCTCATAGCTGACGGCAGATGGGTGACGTCACTTCCTTGAATAACACGATCTGTCGGGCTAGTTGGTAACGATCCATATGTATCAGCAGCGCGAACACAATCAGAGGAAAAGAAGAATAAGAAGGACAGAGCGCTGAACTTGCAACTTTATTAGAGGATACTGAAACCCGCACTTATATGCACACCGAGAAAACACCCACCAGGGGGAATTATCACGGCGACGTGACCGTCAGGGCGCACGAGTGAACTGATAAAAAACACACGTGTCCGGGACATCAAAAGATTACACGAGGAGCATCATGAAAAACACGCAGACAAACCTTTTCGTGAAATGACGCACTACGGGCATGTGTAAAACAAGAATGGAAAAACAGGGTTGGGGGCGGGCAATGACGGAAGGTAACAAAGGAAAAAAAACAGAGAAGAGGGGCGCGTTTTATTCCATCCCGCAGGCTGACCTCATAGAATGTGTTCGTGATGCCATAGATAGACACGGTGTGGTGGCCTTCCAAAATGAGTGTGGTGCAACTGTCGACGGCTTCATTGAAGTATTGTGCACTTACCTAAAATCGACAGTTACTGAGTGGGACGGCTGCAGATTTATTCAGAAACAAGGCATATGTATAGGTTCATGCATAGCCCCCATTTTGAGTGACCTTTTCTTGGCCATGCATGACAGATCCTTGAAGGACCAGCTCGAGTCTTCAAGCGTTCTCAAAATTTTCCGCTATGTTGACGACTTCCTGGTTCTCTTAGATTGCATCCCTGAAGCATTTCAAACAAAAGCAGATGAAGTTCTCCAAGTTGTTTCGAGGACTATGTCCCCTCTTGAAGTTACGCATGAATTCCCAGAACACAACGCCATCAGGTTTTTGGAGTTAAAAGTTTTTTTCGGACAGAACCACGTGTGCTGGTCATTTGAACCAAGAGCCAAAAAACCCATTCTGCCCTACGACTCAGCACATTCAAAACTGGTCAAAAGAAACATAGTAAAGTCAACCTTTAAAAACGCACTCACAAAATCCTGCGAACACAAGCTGCAGGCTAGTTTTTCCAACCAAGTGTTGAGGCTGACGCAATCAGGTTACCCGCAATCTCTCCTTGCATCTGTAGCAGAAATAATCCTGAAAGGTATGAAGCACGAATGTGACGTTCCAAATGAGGCCCGACCGCGGAACAAAAGGGTTGCTGTTGTGCCGTACCTGCATCAAATATCACACAATCGGAAAAAAATTGGTAAAAAATCAGGCGTCGAAGTAGTCTTTTCAGCCCCACTGCGCCTCTCAAGCCTGTGTAACAAAGTCAATAATAAGAAAAAGATTAGTGGCTGTACAACCAGGCATCGCGACCCTCTCGCGGCCTGCGAGGAGGGCGTCGTTTATTCAATTCCTTTAACATGCGGTAAGGCTTACATAGGCCAAACAGGGAGATGTTTAAATGAGAGATTAATGGAGCATAAGAACGATTTATCCGGGGCCCTTTTAAAAAACTTACCCGCCCACTGTCGGGGATGTGACAGCAAAAAGAAATGCACCCCCAGTTTCAAGAAGACAACCATCCTGAAGAAACATAAGAATCAACTGACGCGCGAAATTGTTGAAGCCGCCTACATCTCAGGTCTTAAGGAAGGCTGCGTAAGCACCCCATCTATCTCGCTATCTGAAAAAGAATTCACCTTTCTCTCTGGCGGCATTTGATCTTACCTAGATTTTAGAAGCACACCCCTCACTTTTTTCCTTTAGCCGTGTTAATGGTTGGCACCCTTCCTTCATATTGCTAACCTTTGTTACCGCTTTTCGCCTTCCCATGTTTTTAATAAAACGCGCCCCTCTTCTCTGTTTTTTTTTTCCTTTGTTACCTTCCGTCATTGCCCGCCCCCAACCCTGTTTTTCCATTCTTGTTTTACACATGCCCGTAGTGCGTCATTTCACGAAAAGGTTTGTCTGCGTGTTTTTCATGATGCTCCTCGTGTAATCTTTTGATGTCCCGGACACGTGTGTTTTTTATCAGTTCACTCGTGCGCCCTGACGGTCACGTCGCCGTGATAATTCCCCCTGGTGGGTGTTTTCTCGGTGTGCACATAAGTGCGGGTTTCAGTTTCCTCTAATAAAGTTGCAAGTTCAGCGCTCTGTCCTTCTTATTCTTCTTTTCCTCTGATTGTGTTCGCGCTGCTGATACATATACTTCCTTGAAATCACCCTAATTGCGTAACTTGTTTAGTCTATTTCTATATATTGTCACGTAGCCGTTTAGGCCCGTAACCAGAAGGTTGGTTTTTAATAGGGGGTTGACCTAGCAGGCACAGGAGAGCAGGTCCAGAGCACCGAGAGACAGCAGCCGACTAGCTTCTTCTCGAGCGCCACGGGGCCACTTCTTCGAGCGAGAGTCTAAGGGACTAGCTAACACTATCATCATCGTGCGCGGACTCGAAGAGTGGCCCCGTGGCGCTCGAGTAGCCTAGCGGCTGCTGTTGCACACGCTACAATATGCTCTGTAATGCAGCATTTGACTAAAAAATATTTCTATATATGCTCTGTGGTGCGGCATTCGAGTAAGGGGGCAGAGGTGGTGAAGGGTGGCTGTTCTTGGCTGGGACGATAGGTCAACGCCGCTTGCGGCGGGGACTAGCCAGCCACCGAATTTTTATCTGGGCCCGTATTCAGAGTTTGCGTCGTTATCGAAGTGTCGCTATCTCACGTGACCTCGAGTCATCTGATTGGTCGAAACGCGGGAACCGGGTGTTGCCACTACGGAACCGGAAAAGGTGGCAACACCCGGTTACGGCGTTTTCACCAATCAGCTGACTCGAGGTCGGGGAGATAGCGACACTCGACAACGACGTAACTCGAAATACGGGCCTTGTTGTAGGCCGTCATTGCACCCGCCACCACTTAGGTGGTGGACGATGGCTGTTGCGGCGCGCTCTTTCTCTATCCCTCTTCTTTTTCTTTCTTTACTTTCTTCCTTCTGTCCGCACGAGGCAGCGGAGGGGGAAGCTAGGCGAGGAAGGCGGTTCCTGGACCTACTGGGCTTAGATAGTAGGTCAACGCCGCTTACGGCGGGGGCTAGCCACCGAATTTTTATCTGTTGGGCCGTCATTGCACCCGCCACTGCTTCGGTGGTGGGCGATGGCTATTGTTGCGGCGCGCTTCTTTCTCTCCCTCTTCGTTTTCTCTCTTCACTTCTCTATTTTCTCTTTTGTCCGTGTGCTGAGCGATGGCCCCGCCGGGGTGGTGCAGTGGCAAGACGCCCGACTACTGTGCCGGAGTACCCGGGTTCGAACCCGACCTCGGCAGCTGCGTTTTTATGGAGGCGAAACGAAGAGGCGTCCGTGTGCTGTGCGATGTCAGCGCACGTTAAAGATCCCCAGGTGGTCGAAATTACTCTGTAGCCCTCCACTACAGCTCCTCTTTCTCTCTTTCCATTTTCACTTCCATCTTACTACCTTCCCTTACGGCGCGGTTGCGGTGTCCACAGAAAACAAGTGAGAGTTACCGCGCCTTTCCCTTCCTATAAATCGTTTTCACCGCACAATTCATTAAGCAAGGCCCAGGAGATACTCTGGCGCCAGCTACAAACCCGTTCCTTCCTCTGCCCCAGTTTATTCCTATATATTCAAAGAGCAGGTTGACCCTGAATGCAAAGAGTGTGGCGTCGACGCTACTTTAGACCACATTACATGGGGGTGCGCGGCCTATCCGCCACCCGCTGATTTGCTGCCAGTTCCATCTCTGGAGGAGTGGGAGGCCGTGCTGCGCTGCTCGGACCCGTCCATCCAGGCCCGGGTCACTGAGTGGGCCGAAGAGATCGCCGACAGGACGCAACTGGCGGCCATCTGGCGCGGCCAGCAATCAAACTGAGCCTCTCAAAGCCGATGAAATAAATGTTTTCCCATCCATCCATCCATTTGTGCTGAGCGATGCCAGCGACGGCTCCCATTTCTGTTTCCACTTTCACTCCCACTTTCATCCATTCCCTTACGGCGCGGTTCAGATGTCCACAGCAAGTGTAATAGATACTGTGCCTTTCCCTTTCTGTGAACCAATTATTATCTCTTCTGTCCGCACGGGGCAGCGGAGGTGGCTCATACAGAGCCAGTAATAGGCCCGTGTATTTTCTTTTCCTTCTTCCTACAGCCACAACGAGGCAGCGGAGCCGGTTCAGCTACAGAGCAGGCTCTGTAGCTGCAGAACAACATTCGAGAAAGCGCCAAATGAAAGCGTCGCACGGACACAGGGATATAACGTCCGGCGGGGTCAGCTTCGTATATGCGTGAATCTCCCGGTGACGTCCCCACCAGTCATGACATCACCATGTGACGGCTATGGACGTCTTGATACGTCTAACCACTACTATTGGTTAGTAATAGTTAGCTATGATTTGCAGTTTGAGTACTAGTTAATGTCTGATTAGTGTCAGTTAAATACCCCTTAACTAGTAAGTGACGGTTAATGATAGTTACGATGAAATTCAAATTCATGGGTTCTTTTGGGCATCTGCAACGCTGGCAGAGCTTGACGAGGGGGCTGCGCAGCTGGCCTTGGCTGTGACGTCACTTGGTCGCGGCTCTGACCCTCGTAGTGAAGCTTTTCGCTTCAAAACATGGTCGCCCATCACAAACGCGCGCTCTTGCCCACGAACCAAATCGCGCGGCGCCTTCGGATAGTTCCTGTCTCTGCTGCATGGTCTTTGCGAAATTTGGCTTCAGTAGAAAAAGCTTTATGCGCGGCTGGCGCCTTAAAAAACGTTCTGCGGGTGACCTGGCCGTAACACTGCTAGGTGTGTTCCGATAGATCACGAGGAAGCTGTCAATTCTTTCGGACACCTTACTTCAAACACCTGCTTCAGCAAGGCCTTCTTCACGGTTTGTACCATTCATTCAGCAGCCCCATTGGACGCTGCGTGATAAGAATGGGTATACGAACGTGCCTTATGCCGTTGGTGCTCAGAAATTAAGCGAACTCAGTTGAGGTAAACCAATAAGCCGTAAGCGGCAAAAGCACCCCTCAAGTTTCTCAATGGTTTTTCCTGCCGAGGTTGACATTGGCCACATTTCAATCCATTTTGAGAACAAGTCTACGAGTACGAAGAACACGGTCTTTTCTTTCTGTGCAAAGTCCACATGGACGCGTCAGCAACAGTGCTCAGGGTATGGCTCTGGGTGGAGAGGAACCTGCCGGGAGGCGGGCTGAACTGCTTGGCAGATTTTGCATCTCTGCACGTATTGTTCAATTTCCGCGTCTAACCAGGGCCACCAGACAAAACTTCTCGCGAGCATTCTCACGCGGCTGGTACCCGGGTGCTCCTCGTGTAGCATAGGTAAAACGCGTTTCCTCAGCTGTTCTGGGATTACAACTCACACCCCACGTCACGCAACCGTATTCCAGCGGTAACTCGTCACGGCGAACATAGTATGCTTTCAAATCATCTGCATGCTGTCTAGGCCACCCGTTCAATGTGAAGTCTGCCACCCGGCTCAGTGTTAAGCTTCGCTTTGGAGTCTTTGAAATCTCTTCAGCTGTGAGCGGAAGGCATTGGCACGGCCTCCATCGGGCTTCCATCGAGCGGCCGTGGCATTGGAATACTGATAGGCATTCGAATGCCTCGTCTTTCGCGTGTACCGGCTGGGGCAACCTTGACAAGGCATCTGTCACTTCTGCATTCGAAGGGTACTTCTGTTTTAGAACCGACACTCTGTCTTCAAGTGCCACCTCTCCAATTTCCAGCCAGTCAATTTTGAGGCGTCCCAGCCAATTTCGACCAAGTAGCGCTGCTAACCTCTCTCCGTTGTCTTTTACAACAATGACAGGTAGCGTCATGCTATGACCCTCGTACTGAACAGCCACGTCACACTGCCCTTTAAGTTGCATAAGTATGAATGCGAAGCGACATTTTGCATGGCCCGCGTCTTATGCGCGAAAAGTGGGACTGGTACATTTGCTCTGGAACGATTGTGACGGCTGCTCCCGTGTCAATTTGCATATTGAGGGTGTGCTCCTCGATATTAACGCCCAATTCATAACATGATTGCTTTGAGTTAACCAAATTATCGCCGGGGTGGCGCAGTGGTTACGGCGCTCGACTACTGTTCCCAAGGACGCGGGATCGAATCCCGGCTTCGGCGGCCGCTTTTCGATGGAGGCGAAAAGCAAGGCGCCCGTGTGCTGTGCGATGTCAGTGCACTTTAAAGAACCCCAGGTGGTCGAAATTTCCGGAGTCCTCCACTACGGCGTCTCTCATAGCCTGAGTCGCTTTGGGACGTTAAACCCCACGAACCAAACCAAACCAAATTATACAGTTCATGCTGTCTTCGTCGGAACATTCGAGCAAGTGCGTGCTTTTATCTTTCGCCGTAACAATCTGGCACATTTTTCTCAAGTGGCCTACTTTTGAACACTCATGACAAACCGAATTTTTGTACCAACAAACTTCCGAAGTGTGTCTCCTGTCGCATCTTTCACACTTCTCGCTCTTGCGGCCTTTTCTCTTGGGCTTAGCTTGCCTCGGCTAGGGACGCTGTCGACCTTTCACTACGTGCACTGCTGTGTCTTGTTCTGTTGACCGCATTTGCGCACTGTCTCGCACCGCTAGTTTTCTGTCTAGGGCGATTTTGCATGCGCTTTGAAATGTCAAGTCTCGTTCCGCGAACAGAGCACGCTGAGTCTCTTCATCTCGCATGCCGGCAACCAGCCTATCTCGGAGGGCATCTTGTAAGAAGTCGCCGTAGTCGCACTTCCTGGCTAAGTGTTTGTTTCTCAATGAACTCTTCGACGCTTTCACCCTCCTGTTGCACGCGTCAATTAAACTTGCACCGCTCCGCTATGACGGAACTTTTGGGGCTGTAGTGACCTTTCAGGTGACCCTTCACTTTTTCATATGGTTTTTCTCCCAGCGATGCCGGTATCGTGATAGTTCTTAGTACTTCATAAGCCTCTGGGCCTATTACTCTCAAGAAGACTGAGAGACTCTTTTCGTTGCCTATTTCCTTTGTCATTAAAAATGCTCAAAGCGCTCTAAGTACGACCATGGCCTCCTCTATAGAGGATACGGTACGACTCCGTTTTGGGGTCGAATCCTGATATCTTCCCAACTGACGGCATCTTTAAAGAAGGCTATGTATACGACTCCGTTTTGGGGTCGATTTCTGATATCTTTCCCACTGAAGGCATCTTTAAAGAAGCATGAAAGTTCGCTACTCATCCGTTTTCTCCGGATAATGTTGTTGACGTTCCTTATGGCCGCTTTGGGCGATCCTGTCCTTCTGGAACGCTGAACGAAGGTCAAGGCGATGCTTGCATCCGTGAGCGTCTGCAGGTGGTAGTCGTAGACCGAGAGCATGTACTACGTCGTCCATTTTGAAGCGAGACGCTTCACTACGAGGGTAACAGCCGAGCTTTTCGTATGCCGTATGTGGTATGCCGCGACCTAGTGACGTCACAGCCAAGGCCAGCTGCGCAGCCCCCTCGCCAAGCTCTGTCGGCGTTGCAAATGCCCATAGGAACCCATGCATTTGGAAGTCATCGTAACTGTCACTAACCATCACTTACTAGTTAAAGGGTGTTTAACTAACATTAATCAGACATTAACTAGAATTCAGAAAGTGCGTCATGGCTAACTATCAGTAACCACTAGTAATGGTTAGACGTTTATAGGGGTCCATAGCCGTCACATCGTGACGTCATTGGCCGCGACGTCATGACTGGTGGTGACAACATCAGGAGGAGGAAAGACGCGGGAGCGAGTCCCGCACCAGAGATCACACATTCCCAAGGCTGGGAGAGGAGGCGGCTGCCGAGCACGGTGTAAGAATGACATAGGTGCTAGCACTCTCCTCTCTCCGCGCGAGACCGCCGCCCACTCAAGGCCAGAGTATGTTCGGGCGGTTTGGGCGTGTTGCCATGGCAACCGGTAGCTAACTTAGAGGGTGCTGCCAAATGCGGGCCCATGTTGGGCGGCTCAATTATAGCGTTCCTGCCATCTGCAATCCCACACGAATGCGATCCAAGGAACGCCACGCGACAGGAGCGGTGGTGTACCGTCCAAACGCACACTTGTCGAAGAAAGTGTGGCAGATACTGCGCCTTTCCTTGCCTGTAAGCTAATTATAATTATACAGGTATGTAGCACTGCAACGAACGCCGATAAAAGGCAAACAATGAGAGGCAAATGACAAGAGAGGAAGGGTAGGCTTTCGTCATTCTCTTTAGAGATTGATTGATTGAATGTCCTTTATTGAATGGGAAGGCTCATATGGCCATGGATGGGGATAAAATGGAGTAGACATAATCTTCATTGTTTAGGTCGTCACTCAAATCATATTGCTCTAACCAGGCCATTAAACGAGCCATACTTGGCAAATATCATCTGTGTGTTAGCATCAGTTTCTAGAAGGGAACGGTAGTTCAGGCGGTAGGGTTTGATCTCGGAGCATCCAGTAGAAAAAGCAGGGCAATCCTAGAGTAGATGAGATATGCCGCCGCGCGTTAGAGTCGTACAGTGGGGGCACGTAATTATTTCCTCTGCATACTGACGCCAGCGGGCCATAATATGTGGCGTGTAAGCCGCATGGGCGATGAGCTTATTCAAAAAGACTTGTTGACTTCGGGTGAGGTGGGCCTTTCTTGTAAAAGGTGGGTCTGGTGTGGCCACCTGCATGCGATGCTGACTGAAGCTACAAAGACTGGTCCGAGTATAGTGCATAAGGGCAAGAGAAGGTGTGAGTTGCCCGCCCAAGGTCGAATAAGGCTGAAGCAAGGGGGGTGGGGAAGTAAATGTAGACATCCCACCTGCCAAGGCAGTCGCGGCGGGTGCCGCCGCATTGCCCCCTGATTCGTCCGAGTGACCTGGGGTCCAGTGAATAACGACAGTCCTGGTCGCGAGTTAGTGGCGTTTAAGGAGGCGCTGTATAGCCGTAGCAGTGGCATCTTGTGAACCCGGAGTAGCGATTTCCTTGTAAGCTTCATAGGAATCAGTAAGAATACGTATTGAACCAGTTTCCAGTGCTAGGCACTCCTGACAAGTCTTTCCAAATCGCGAGAAGTTCAGCATGAAGAGGGGTACCTTGAGGTAGGTGGCAGGCATAAGCGCCTGAAAGGGAAGGGTTGTCATCGCATACCCAGCCCATAGATGCAAATTCGCTTGTAATCAATGCGTCGGTGTATATGTCAGTCGTATCAGGGATTCGCTCTTGTCGGTGATGGGCAGCGAGGAGCTCCCGGGGAATGACAAACTCGCGGTTTATAGGTCGGCGATGGAGGCGTGTGACTACTGGCATCTCCAAAGGGGGGACGAGATGCATATAGGGCTGGTGTTTTGTCGTTACGCTGTTCATCCCAGGCCAGCAGGCGACGCCCTTGGACAGTGTTCTCTAGACGTATTCGATGACGCGTCTGGGACTCGGTAACGATGGTAGTGAGCGGTGGGATTGGAGCGGCTATAGGAGTGTGCTTAGGTAGACTGGTAATAGTGCATAGTGTTGCGCGATGAAGGCGTTCGACTTTAGCGAAGTCAGTCTTCGACAGTTGGAAAACGGGTGTGCCATAGAGGATTTTTCCGACCGCTGCTGCTCGGGCCATCGCACGGCAGGCATGTTGCCGCGCACCGCCGTGCCGGTTGGAGAGGCGACGAATAGTGTGTAGCAGTGCTGGCCAAAGGCGTTGTAGCTGATGAACCCATTTCTGGGGACTGTTGCAGCTTGAGGTGGGCAGGCCAAGACTGCGGATTTGCCCATTTGAGGAGGTGATGGTGTTGCCTCTGATGTGAAGATGGATCTGCATACTGGGGTTGGTTTTATGTTTTCCGTCGATTCTAATCAGTTCTGTTTTATGTGGTGCGAGTTTGAGGCCAATTTTGGTTAGTGTATCTTCAAGACAAAGAAGGGCCGCCTGAAGTTCAGTCTGCATAGAATATTCGTCTACGTAATCCGCTGCTTCAGTCCAGACGGTAATATCATCGGCATATATAGCGAATCTTGCGCTTGTGCCGAGTTCCAGATTCTCGGTTACGCGTGTCATGGCCAAGTTGAACAATATGGGTCCGAGAATGGAGTCCTGAGGTACACCCCTATTTAAATAATAGGTTTTGGGCACCCATCCCGGAGCTTTGCCGTGTAGCTGAGTGGATCTAGATGTAAAAAAATACGGATCCAGATTTGGGCACGAGTACTAGGAAAGCGTTTGGCGAGCTCCTCCAGGATAACCTTATGGCGAACATTGTCAAAGGCTTTGTGTATATCGACAGCCAGGAGATAGTCAGGTAGCGCTTTACGATGAGCTCTATTCAAAACTCTTCACAAAAGCCAAAGGCAGTCATGCGTTCCGAGGTTAGGGCGGAAGCCGGCTTGAGCTGGATGAAATCCAGGAATGATGTATTCAATGTAGTGACTAATTTGGGTATGCAGCAGGCGCTCGATGCGTTTACAGAGATGTGAAGTCAGGGCGATTGGACGCAAATTACTAGGAAATCGAGGGTTTTTGCCAGGTTTAGGGATAGGAAGAATAAGAGAAAGCTTGAGATTATCCGGTACCGTTCCGGTCTCCCAGTAAGAATTAATGATGTCGAGAAGGGCATCCTGGGCTGCCGAGTCGAGTTTGCGAAGCTCCTGCCAACTGACTCGGTCATGCCCGGGTGTGGCGCGAGCTCGGCCTCTTCCGAGGGCTGCTTGCAGTTCTCCCTTTGAGAATGGGCGATCCAGGTCTGGATCAGGGTTTCTGACTGGGAAAATGGAAACTGCTGGTGGAGGCGTTAAGCTGGCGTGTGGGAAAAAAGGTGCGTATAACTTCATCTCCAACATCAGACGGGTTGCCATTGAGAAGGAGGTCGGCGAGAGGTAGGGCCCCGCATGCCTTGTCATTTAGGCCACGAAAGATGCGCCAAAGTTGTGATAGGCCCGGTACTGGTTCAAGACGGTCGCATGTAGAGTGCCAAGCCTCACTTTGCAGGTGAAGCCGGTATGCCCAGATAAGCTTGAATTGTCGTCGAAGAAGTATGATATCTTTGTGACGTTTTCCGCGAGTCCGAAAACGTTGCGTGAGGCGATCTGCGCGACGCCAAAGGTTAGCCAGGTGAGCATCCATGCCAACTGTGGAATCGTCACAGGGGATATATTCGAGAGCTTGAGTGCGGGCATCTCGGAGTACAGACAGGTAGGAGTCAATATCTGAGAAGGGGGTCGTAGTATTAGCACGAAAGTAGTCTCAGTTGAAAAACGAACGTGTTGTCCGAACGCGAAGATGTTTACGATTGAGAGTCAGCAAGATGAGCAAGTGATCACTACCCCAAGAATTAGAAAGGACTTCCCAGCGCCGAAGAAGACGCGGTGATGACAATGTGAGGTCCAGTGCAGTGTACGCTTGAGAGGGATGGAGACCGATACGGGTCGGCTTGTTAGGTTCGTTGCACAGGGTAAGAAGAGTTTGATCAAGAGCGTCGTATAGGTGTTTACCACGTTGATTAGGCTGAGATGAGCTCCAGGCTGCGTGATGTGCGTTGAAATCTCCGCCGATAAGAATAGGACAAGGGTGTGCTGCGTTTTCAAGGTCAGGAAGCCAGGTACAGGGTTCTGCCATGACGTTACCTGGCCGGAAATAGGCCGATGTCACGACGAAAGGTTTTTGGCCAGGGGGGAAGATTTTTACTGCAACAGTCTCACGAGTGGGAGAGCAAAGGGACTGATGAAGCGAGAGCTGAGTGGAAGGACAATCGTTTCGGATTAAGACGGCCGCCTGTCCCTCTGAACGGCCGCTTTTATGTTGGATTGTAGGTGTCTGGTAAGTGCAGTAACCAATTTCCAATTCAAAGTCTCATTCCTGACACTGTTAGAAAATAAATTCAAAAATAAAACGGAATGAGAAAATGCCTGCACCTGCGGAGCATTAACAGGCTTAAGCTAATCAAAATAAAATGAATTGGGCCCAGTCGGCCAAAAGTTTAATTTGGTGGAAAAAGCCAATTGAAAAAATAAAATTTGGCACGGTAACGCGTCTATGTCCTGAGGGTTCAACGAGCAGAGGATGGGCAGTCCTCGCAGAGCTGGTTTAATTTACGATTTTTTTTTCTATAGAAGTGCCCGAAGAATTCACACACACGTAAGAAAAGAAAGGAAAAGAAAAAATGAAAGAAATAATAAAAATAATAATAAAACAGCTAAGAAAAATAAATAAATAAATAAATAAATAAATAAATAAATAAATAAATAAATAAATAGAATGAAATTAAGTTTATTGATAACACGATAATGTAAAATAAGAAAATAAATAAATAAATAAATAATAAAAAACACACACAAAAAGGATAAAAATAAACGTAGAAGATCTATGCAGATGCAGGTATAGGCTGGGTTTGTGAACTCCAATCTGTAATAAAGAAAAAAGGCGAAAAGGCAGAGCAAGACGTACAAGACATAATACAATCGAAGTTATATGTACATATTATTTGGGAGAAAAAGGAAATAATAATAATATTGTAAGGCAACGCGAAGGTCGGACTCGGGGAATCAGGCTTTATTACAGACCTGAAGCCTTGGTCGCACACTGCAGCCAAACACACTCCGCGATGACGATGGGTATCTACAAGAGGGAGCAGGATGAAGATGAAGCAGCACGTTCAGCAGTGTGGAAGATGAAGCGCCACACAGTGCTCACACTATTTCGCCCGCGCAGTTCAAGCGGCCAGCCTGGCCGCAATTAGTCCGCAGGATTGCGCCGAATAAAAGGTTTCATACGTGAAACGTGGACAACTTCAGTGCCACGGTAACGACAGTCCGGAGGAGGGTAAACAGGGGAGACGCGATAGTTGACTGGGGAGGTTTTTGCAAGAACTGTGTAAGGACCAATGTAACGGTGCTGTAACTTGTCACAAAGGCCAGGAGTGCGTAATGGGGTCCAAAGTAACACCTCGTCGCCGGGACGGAACGAAACTTGGCGATGGGTTGCATCATAGCGGTACTTGCGGTCTTCCTGGCTAGCTTCCGTGTTGACGCGAGCAAGCCGGCGTGATTTGGCCACTCGGGAAAGGAACTGGTCAGGAAGAGAGGATGAGGAACTGGCATGTGTAGAAAGAAAAGAGGCGTCAAGAAAGGTAGCGGGAGAACGGCCGTAGACGAGGAAAAACGGGGTGTAACCTGTGGTCCGCTGTACAGCCGTATTGTAGGCGAACGTAACAAAAGGAAGTATTACGTCCCAGTTTCGGTGGTCCTGGTCGACATACATAGACAACATGTCAGAAAGCGTGCGGTGGAACCGCTCAGTCAACCCATTGGTCTGCGGGTGATAGCTGGAGGTCAATTTGTGATGTGTGGTTGAGGCCTCAATAACTTCGGCTACAATCTTCGACAGAAATGTCCGACCACGATCGCTGAGAAGCACTTGAGGGGCCGCATGGCGCAGTACGAGCGATTCCAAAAAGAAGGTCGCGACCTCATGTGCTGAGCCATTAGGCAGGGAAGCGGTCTCAGCGTAGCGTGTTAGGTGGTCGACGGCGGTGACGATCCAGCGATTACCTCGTGCGGACAATGGAAGTGGCCCGTATAAGTCTATGCCAACAACGGCAAAGGGAGTAGCAGGGCAAGGTAGCGGCTGTAGTAGGCCAGCAGGAGGAGAAGTGGGCCGTTTGCGGCGCTGACATGGCAGACAAGAGGCGACGTATTTTGCCACACTTGAGGCGAGGCCTGGCCAGAATAAACGGGCTTTCACGCGGTGGTAAGTTTTATGAAAGCCTAAGTAACCGGCTGTAGCATCATCGTGGAAAGCCGCCAGGATACGGGTGCGAAGCGCTTTCGGAATAACGGGGACCCAACGGGTGCCTTCGGAGCAATAAATATAACGGGAGAGCACGCCGTTGTCAAGTTTGAACTTTTGGAGTTGCCTGCGCATCCTAGCGGTAGGAGGGTGAGAAGCACCGGTGAGAAGGTTGATTAGGGAAATACAGTAGGGATCTGCTCGCTGGTTTGAAATAATGGCGTAGCGATCTGGAGCAGCGGCAAGAGAAGCACAGGTTAAGGTTGGGGCTCTGGACGACATTGGGACGTCGAGGGTGCACGCAGGAAGGCTCGAGGAAGCACTAGGTGGTGATTCTGAGAGCGGGCAGCGGGAAAGAGCATCGGCATCTCGATGTTTGCGTCCCGATTTGAATATGACATCAAAGTGGTACTCCTGCAAACGCAGAATCCAACGGCCCAGGCGTCCAGTCAAATTTTTGAGGGTTGATAACCAGCACAGAGCGTGGTGATCGGTAACGATCGTGAAATGGCGGCCGTAAAGGTAGGGGCGGAATTTCTGAACTGCCCAAACGACGGCTAGGCACTCTTGCTCAGTGATGGTGTAGTTGCGTTCCGCTAGTGTTAGAGTTCGACTGGCAAACGCAATTACCTTTTCCCGAGAAGCGGTATCACGTTGCAGAAGTACGGCGCCGATACCGAGGCTGCTGGCATCGGTGTGAAGAATGGTGGCAGCAGTGTCGTCGAAGTGAGCGAGAACAGGGTCCGAAGTGAGGGCATTCTTTAGGGTTTGGAAAGCTTTTTCGCATTCTTCGGACCAATTGAAAGTAGTACGGTCTGTAAGGAGGCGGTGGAGCGGTGCAGCAATGGTAGCGAAATTTCGAATGAAACGGCGAAAGTACGAAGACAGGCCAAGGAAACTGCGTAGTTCCTTAGTCCGCTGAGGCCGTGCAAAGTTCAAAACTGCAGCAAGCTTGTCAGGGTCGGGTCGAATGCCATCGCGGCTGACGAGGTGGCCCAGGATCTTGATTTCTTTCTTGGCGAAATTACACTTTTTTGTGTTCAGCTGGAGACCGGCGGATGCCAGGCACGTTAGTACTTGATCAAGGCGGCATAAATGATCAGAAAAAGTTGCAGAGAAAATAACTATGTCGTCCAGGTAACACAAGCATGTTTTCCACTTAAGTCCTCTAAGAACAGTGTCAATCATGCGCTCAAACGTAGCGGGGGCATTACAAAGTCCAAAAGGCATGACATTGAATTCGTAAAGCCCATCGGGAGTAGCGAATGCGGTTTTTTCTTTGTCGGCTTCGTGCATCGGTATCTGCCAGTAACCGGAACGCAAATCCAAAGTGGAGAAATATTCGGCGCCCTGAAGACAGTCGAGGGAGTCGTCAATTCGTGGCATAGGGTAAACATCTTTTCGAGTGACTTTGTTAAGTGCGCGGTAATCAACGCAAAAACGCACGGACCCATCCTTTTTTTTGACCAAGACGACCGGAGATGACCAGGGGCTAGCTGATGGCCGAATAATGTCTCGCCGGAGCATATCATTCACATTATCTTCTATGATTTTACGTTCTGATAAGGAAACACGGTAAGGGCGGCGGCTAACAATAGAAGTACCTTCTGTAATAATGCGGTGCTGTGCAGAAGACGTTCGGCCCAAGGTCGGAGTAGTGACATCAAAGGAGGCTTGGTGTTTTCGAAGTAATTCCTGCAAAGCTTGGCGTTGAGTCGCAGGAAGGTCAGGATTGATGGTGCCAAAGAGAACACAGAGAGAAGCATCGGAAGAAGCTGCTGGTGAGGAAGAGGGGGCGGTAAGGGTGGTGAGGGACACCGGGTGAATGTCCAGGACACAAGGAAAACATGTCCCTTTAGTCAGCACAATGGGCTCTGGGGAAGTGTTCGAAGCAGCGACAAGCGCTGTGCCATGCTCAAACCGAACAAGACTTGGTGGTAGCGCGATTCCGCGGGTCAGATGGCGATCAGAAGGCACGATTAGCACATCTCCGTTATCAATGTCAGTAGAAGTAAGCGCGACAAGTTGTTCGCATCCAGGGGGCAACACTGAGTTAGTAGCGGCAAGCAGGCGATAACGGGGCTCGGGAGGTTCAGAAGACGGATCGCTCTCGTTCATGTAAATGACCCTGTCGCGACACGAAATGCTGGCTGATGCGGCAGACAGAAAATCCCAGCCTAAAATAATTGGGTGAGCGCACGGTGACATCACGGCAAATTGTACATGGTGGCGGACACCATCAACAAAAACTCGCACAGTACACTTTGCAGAAGGCCGAATTATTGCACCATTAGCTCCGCGGAGTTCAGGTCCATCATAAGGCGTTTTCACTTTTCGCAAGCGGGAGCACAAGTCAGTGTGTATCACAGAAACAGCGGCGCCCGTGTCAACCAAAGCCTCAACAGATAATCCTTCAACCCGCACTAAAATAATATTCCAGGGACGTTCCGGAGGATTTTTGGGATGGCCGAAGAGTGCAGTTTTCCCTCCTAAAACTGCAGTGGTCAGTTTTCCGACAGGCGGGGGGTCGTCAGAGAAGCTTGACGGAGAGGCGAGGTGGAGCGGCGAAAAGGCGAAAGAGAACGGCGTCTTGAAGGCCTGTAACCAGCAGGCGGAGCGGGGCTTTCTGGCGGGGGTGATGAACGTCGGGGATAATCAGGGAATGAACGGTGGTTAGAGCCGGAAAAGCGAGGAGGGTAGTCTGCTTCAAATGATTCGTAGCCGCGGCGTTCATTCTGGAGCCTGCGACGACAGAAGCGGGAAATATGGCCTCGGTACCCGCAGTAATAACACACAGGGCGGGCTGGGCGCCAGTTGGGGTAGTATGTCGGCGCCGCGGCAGGTGGTGCCAATGCAGCGACATGAGCAGTGGTAGGCGCCGGTGGCGTAGGTGCTCCAACTGCGGGCGGCAAGGACGTGATCTGGGCGTACGTTGGCACCTGACGGATGGTAGGAGCGACCGATGTTGGCGGGGAATGGGTCATTGAGGCCAGCTCTTCTTTAACAATGCTACGCAGGCCGGCACTTGAATTATGTGGCTCAGATGCAGGGCGGCACGAATTACCTTGAGCCGAGAGCTCTTCACGAATTATTTCGCGAATAAGCACACGGAGGTCAGCTTCGGCAGTGAAACCAAATGAAGTGGGATCAGGCTGCAGGCGTATTGACTGTAGTTCGTCAAGGCGTTGACAAGTCGATATGATGGCGTCAATTGTGGTTGGGTTCTGCACGGCCAGGGCGTTATAGGCGAGTGGACCAATACCTTTAAGGACGTGCCGAACCCGCTCGGCCTCTGGCATGGTGGCATTTATGCGCCGACAAAGTGCGAGAACGTCTTCGATATAAGAGGTATAGGTCTCATTGGACCGCTGAAGTCGGGCTTCTAGCTTCTTTTTGGCGGACTCCGTGCGAACAGTAGGAGCGCAGAAAATCTGGCGTAACTTTTGTTTAAAGGTAGCCCAATCCGGAATCGTCGACTCATGATTTAGAAACCACGTTTTGGCCACATCCGTCAAATAAAAGGACACATTAATTAATTTAAGAGAATCGTCTTACACGTTGGCGTTGCCTTACACGTGGTGGAGGTGCGCCTTGATTACCCCGCACCTCCACCACGTGTAAGGCAACGCGAAGGTCGGACTCGGGGAATCAGGCTTTATTACAGACCTGAAGCCTTGGTCGCACACTGCAGCCAAACACACTCCGCGATGACGATGGGTATCTACAAGAGGGAGCAGGATGAAGATGAAGCAGCACGTTCAGCAGTGTGGAAGATGAAGCGCCACACAGTGCTCACACTATTTATATATATACATTAGCTGTTCTGTACAAAATATGTACAATAATTAGATTAGAGAAAAGAAGTGATAAAAATAAATAAATAATATTAAAAAAAATACAACAGCAGCAATGAAATTGATACTTTTATTTAAAATATTAGTAAAGAGAAAAATTAGAAGATTGGAAAATTGAAATATAATTATAAATAAATAAATAAAAAAATAGGTGAAATGGAAAAAGTTAAAACGGAAATAAAAATCAATAATCTGATATGGTAACAGCTGCATTTCTCCATTCCGGAGAGGGCTGGCATGAATGTCTGCCTCATATGGCCTGAATGACCCTCCCCAGATAAGGAAAAACTGCAGCTACATTTTACGTGTTTGTGTTCGTGTGTAATCAAGTAGGTTAGAACTAACCATTGATACTATGCGCATTAATAGCGCGCAACATCTTTTGTCGTCAAGCCAACGTCTCCAGTTGGCCGTTTGTTGGTCATTCGGCAGAATGTTAGGTATAGTCGAGACACCAAATGTGATGTGATGGGACATGATGTCAAGTAATGAAACACATCTCCCTCGCCATAACCGCATGGACAGGCCGACGAGGTAGTGAGTCCAAAGCGGTTAAAATACTTCGGGAAGTGACCGTTTTTCGTTAGTAATGTAACCAACGGCTTCGACGGAGGGAAATTTTGAGGTATGTTAAATACGTTTGGTATCCAATTATAAATTAGTGTATTCTCATTGCTGTCCCGCCACCAGGCCTGCCATTTCGCTCTTACTGATTTTTTCAATGCCGTACGTACGGAATTTTTGGATTGAGCAGAATATCGAATTCGAATTGATTTATATGGTTTGGATGCAATTATGTCAGCTATTTCGTTCCCTACGACGCCCGAATGAGCTGGGACATGAAATAGATTCACTGTGCGAATAGAGGCGACCGCTTTTAGAAGTTGTTTGACAGTATCAATCTGTGGGTCTAATGTGGAATAATTTGAAAGGGCATTGAGGAGTGAAAGAGAGTCTGTGTAGATGTGGACAGGTGTTCGTCCATTCTGATGCTTCACATACCTCAATGCCTCTCCAAATGCTATTTTTTTGGCGCAATACGCGCTGTTTGCCAATTCGACCCTAAACCGGCCTACTGACAAAATTCGGCCGGTTTGTGTAATTGCTACGAATGCAACAACTGCAGCCGTGGAAGTATATGAACCATCCGTGAAGGCATGGCGCGCCGGCAGCGAGCGTCCCTCAGAACGGCCGCTTTTATGTTGGATAGCAGGTGTCTGGTAAGTGCAGTAACCAGGAATTTTTTATCATATGCTGAAAAGATCTCTTCTCTAGGTTTAGCCGAGGTCATTGAGAGCCTCAGAGCAGAAATATTTGAGCTACGCTGCGAAAATCAGCGTCTCCGGGAGATGATAACCAAGGACAAGATAACAATGGACACCCGAACTCGTTCCCAGACTCCGCAACGCAGCTGCTCACAGAAGGGCCGCAAGAGCCGTTCGCCTACCCGCCGGCCGCAGCCGGTCACAGCGTCTGATTCCACATGCTGGGGCTAATCCGACAGGAACGCGCCCAAGAGACACAGAAGCTGGAAGAAACTCTGCGAAAGGAAGTTAATGCAACTCTTACTGCTGCCCTCACTTCCATGCAGAGCCATCTGCAGGCAATGTTTGAGGAGTTCCAACGTACCACACTCACAGACGATAGTAAGCGCCGTAAATCTGTGCCCCTTTCATGAGCACTATGGCTCATGGGATTCAATGAAACTGCAGAAGCTTCAATCAGAACGGTCCTACCCTTCGTACATTTGTGCCTCAGCGCCGTCCTCTTTTCATACTCCTTCAAGAGACGCGCGGTCCTTCTTGAGAGATGTCTGAGACCCTCTAATTTTACGGAACTAATAATTAAATAATTAAACCCCCTTCCGCTATTTTATCAGCGTAACACGCGTGCATCCGCGTGCGCAGCGCTTACCACAGTCGTCAGCGCTACGCATCGAAGTAGTAAAATTGTAAATTTATATGGTCTTTCATGCTACAGTTTTTGCGACTTTTGCTGTTTACATTAGATGAACTGCTGTTACCGTGAAATGACTATGTGTCTCTTTTGAACATTTCACCCAGTTACTGTATTTTTTGTTTGCACTGGGCATATGGCGTGTAATATTGTTTTGAAAGTTTTCATTCTGTTTTTTAATTGTGGTAATACATGCGAGTGTAAACGTCTGGGATGGTGATTATATTTTTGCACCTCATTGCGAGTTTAGAAAGCGTACTCGACTGAATGATGACCCCTGAATGCTTGAGTCCTTCAGGAGCCATTTAGCCTCCAGTGGAAAAAAGCTTATTGAAAATTATGCCCATTTTGTGATAATCTGCATCGGAATAAAAATGCCGTTTTCTCAAGCTTTCGCGTTGGGTCCATGTTGGGTCGTGTTCGGTCCATCCGACACGCCCTTTCATCCCGTTTGACACATTTCTCTCGTGAGAAAGTTTTTACCAATATGCAACCTCTTCACAACTTGGGTTGTAAATCGCCGCACTATACTAGCAGCATCTTGCAAATTAGCCCACTCAACGAAACAATCTTTGACGGAGTAATTTCGACCACCTGGGGATGTTTACCGTGCGCTGACATCTGTGCGATGTCAGCGCACTTTAAAGATCCCCAAGTGGACGAAATTATTCCGTAGCCCTCAACTACGGCTCCTCTTTCTCTCTTTCCACTTTCACTCCCACCTTCCTCCCTTCCCTTACGGCGCAGTTCCGGTGTCTACAGACACAAGTGAAACGAAGGTGGTGGTAGAAAACATTTATATAGGACAAATACAGGAGGTTATGCGTGAGCTGACCCTGAAGGGGCCAACCCTCACAAACACTAAGTGGAGGTCCCTAGTTCGGGACCCCAGTGGCGTCTGCCGCCGCTCGGGCTCGCCCGACTAAGGCCCGTTGGGCCTTCAGGTCGGAGCAGCCGAGCAGGGTCGCCTCCCAGTCCTCCCGTGTTGGGCTGGGATTAGGGGGGATAGCCGGATTTGAGTTGCAGGCCCACACCATGTGGTAGATGTCCGAAGACACCACCCCACAGTGCGGGCAGCTGCCAGAGAAAGCAGGGTCGAAGTGTTTTAGAGCTGCCGGGCACAGCAGTGTGTTGGTATAGAGGCGGAGTAAGAGCCGCTCATCCGCCTTTGAAAGGCCTTTACACGGGCGGGGGTAAAGGCTGTGGCTAGATTGGTAGTAATTTACGATATCTTTGAATGTATAAGCCGGATTAGGATCAAACGAAGAGGCGTCAGCGCACTTTAAAGATCCCCAAGTGGACGAAATTATTCCGTAGCCCTCCACTACGGCTCCTCTTTCTCTCTTTCCACTTTAACTCCCACCTTCCTCCCTTTTCTCACGGCGCAGTTCCGGTGTCTACAGACACAAGTGAAACGAAGAGGCGTAACGAAGAGGCGTCCGTGTGCTGTGCGATGTCAGCGCACGTTAAAGATCCCCAGGTGGTTGAAATTACTCCGTAGCCCTCCACTACGGCTCCTCTTTCTCTCTTTCCACTTTCACCCCCACCTTACTCCCTTCCCTTACGGCGCGGTTGCGGTGTCCACAGAAAACAAGTGAGACAGTTACCGCGCCTTTCCCTTCCTATAAATAAATCGCAAAATAAATCTACAGACACAAGTGTGACAGATACTGCGCCAGATAATAATAATAATAATAATAATAATAATAATAATAATAATAATAATAATAATAATAATAATAATAATAATAATAATAATAATAATAATAATAATAATAATAATAATAATATATTTATTATTATTATTATTATTATTATTATTATTATTATTATTATTATTATTATTATTATTATTATTATTATTATTATTATTATTATTATTCAACATCAGAGACAGCGGCGGTCGCTGCGTCGTGGACTCGCGTTTCATCTCTCCTCGTAGCCACCACGCTCTATGGTGTGACCTTTTAAGCAAAGGAGCCCAATGCTTCGGTCAGGTACCGGAAATAGTCTGTGCAAAATGCTATAGCGATACGCGCGCTGCAAGGTAGAAAAAGCACGAACCAGAGCTCTCTCATCCTCTCCATTAGGAAACCAGCTTCCCCGTCCTCTACGCTGCCCGTCGGGCCGAGAGACACGTCAGAAAGGCAACGACATCAATTGGCCCGTCTCGCTGACTGACGGGTGAAGGATATGCGTACACGACTAATTGTGTCCGTCGCTCGCTACGCGCTCTCCCCTCGTCACGACCGGACGGCTGGACTGAATGCAGCGGCTCCCTCTCCCGTTTAGTTTCTGTGCACGCAGAGCACCACGCCCCACCTCCCGCTAAACGTGGAAGAGGAAGGGGAATTTGGCTTGCGGAGGCTAGAAGACGGGCAGGAGAGGGAAAGGCCCTTGCGAGGCAACGGGAGGATGGTTGGTTGGTTGGTTGGCTCACAGGAAGGGAAAGGCGCAGTATCTGTCACACTTGCTCTGTGGACACCTGAACCGCGCCGTAAGGGAAGGGATGAGGGTGGGAGTGAAAGTGGAAAGAGAGAAAGGGGAGCCGTAGTGGAGGGCTACGGAGTAATTTCGACCACCTGGGGATCTTTAACGTGCGCTGACATCGCACAGCACACGGACGCCTCTGCGTTTCGTCTCCATCGAATCGCAGCCGCCGAGGTCGGGTTCGAACCCAGGTATTCCGGACAGTAGTCGGGCGTCTTACCACTGCACCACCCCGGCGGGGCACAACGGGAGGAGAGAAACAACAGAATCGAGTGATTGCGGTGGCTGTAACTGCGTTAATAGTTACTCTCTTCAAAAATGTTTTGCGGCCTTGCGTTCTGGGGACGAAGCCTCACAGTCACCAGGGAAGAAAATATTTTCGACCGGAGGGTGAACGGGGCGGTAAGAAAAAAAAGGGGGGGGGGGGGCTTTAGGAGATATGTAAGATCTCTAATTTTCTTTTCGGTGGCGTCGTTCTCCGGGTGCAGTCCTCCGTGCCGATGGCCATCGCTGCGTCGCTTGCACGCCCTGTGGCTGCTGCCCCGCGGCGCAGCCTGCGAGAGCCTGGTAATCGCCGAGCCGGTGCTACTGCGACCGCAGTCCGGCAGCGAGGCTGCGTTGGCCGCGCTCTGCCGCCGTTTGGTGGCGCGCTGCGCGATGCTGGTTCTGCAGGACTCCCAAGGAGACCGTCTCGTTGCCCTGCCCGCCGTGGTGAGTGAAATTATCCCATTTCGTTCCTCACCGAGAGGTGCTAGTTTTCTAATTAACGAGGTCTCTGTGTCATCTTCACGTGCAACGCATCACACTCACCGACTAGAATGGCAGTCATTGATTGATCCGAAGATAATGACGTCACTCGATAATCGAGGAGAGAAACAACAGAATCGGGTGATTGCGGTGGCTGTAACTGCGTTAATAGTTACTCTCTTCAAAAATGTTTTGCGGCCTTGCGTTCTGGGGACGAAGCCTCACAGTCACCAGGGAAGAAAATATTTTCGACCGGAGGGTGAACGGGGCGGTAAGAAAAAGGGCCTAGTTGTAGCACACTATTTGCCTTTGTTTTAACATCATAAAATAAGCAGTCTATCAAATCCCGCTTATCTCCTGCGTATGATTCGTTCGCATTTTGCCGTTGGCAGTTATTGGAGAGCACAGAGGTGTGTTTCAAACACTTCCACCGGTAGTGGCATGCAGCTGTCGATGAAATGTGCATTGCGATGAGCTTTTTTTGCTTACATTTAACTCGTTTCACATACCAGGATGGTTGAGATCTGGTGCTAGATGTTCGGTTACACTGGCAACGCAGAGGTAGAAGAGTCTATTCTTGTTTTCTATCTTTAAATCAGGATGCAGCGGTTCTACATGCTCTCAGTGCTTTTTTATTTCTTTGCTCGTTGTATTTCGCATATAGTTAGCAGAGAATTAATGCGTATAACTTCAAACTCTGCATATTCGCTCTGCACCAGGCTAGTACAGGAGGTCTCGGTCTCTACCGAGCCTTCCCACGTCTTTATGGTTCAAATAAAATAAATTGAAAAAAGAGAGAAAAAATGGAAAATGGTAATTGCCAGCGAAATGCTCATTATTAGTGCTTAGTTGTAGCACACTATTTGCCTTTGCTTTAACATCATAAAATAAGCAGTCTATCAAACCCCGCTTATGTCCTTTGCTTTAATAATGCCGCATCGGTTTTCTGTCTCCCGCACCTCCTCTGCTTCATAACTGTGAGAGCTGTTGTACAATACGGTCTAGCCACGTATGTATATAGCCCTGCATTCTGCCCTAAAATATGCATGAGCCGGCCTGACACTTTTGCTTAATGAATTACTTTAATTTCGACCTGCAAAATCTGGACAAAAATGACCGTGGTTTAGCTTTGGTTAGACATAGTGTGTAAGCGAAAGCTTCGTTCGCCTGGCTACGCCAAGGTGCGGCTTGTGGTTATAGCCAACGACGAAACTGAAAGTTTGCTTCGATTAGGCTCTTTATTGTTTGCTTTTTGTGATTCCAGTGAAAACGTTCCGGTGGTCAGTACTGTACAGTGGGACCTTGGCCTTATGCAAACTCTCTCTACACGTGCGATACACGATGGCCCGACAAACGGTCTTCTCATCCCACCCGGGTAATGCCAAACTTAACGCAGGATGAATGGCTGCACTTCACCAGGCTCAGGTCTTGCTTGTGCCATAGTCGTTCGCAGACGCCACACACACGCTACCTAATGGACTTACGGTAAACCGTTGGTGAAATCGCCTCGTGGCAGACTGGCTCAGGCGAGTCACGAAGTCGTTCCGTCGACGATCCGCCTCTGTCTGAACTTACATCGAATCCCCCGACGACTCACCCGACAATTCGGCCATAACTTTACGCAGTCGTCGGTCCGCAGCTTGCTTCCGTCGTTTCCCCAATCTCGCCTCACGTTGCTCTGAGGTTTCAGCGTCACGCTTACCCTTCTCGGCTTCGTACTGTCGTTTCAGCCTTGCAGCTTGACGAGTCGCCATGCTGGGTGTCCGTCTTCCACCTCAGACAGCTGTGATCCTCTGTCTCCGTGATTCTGTTAATACCTCCCTCATCATCACCACGTAGTACACTCATGACGTCACCTCTGATGTCACAAATTTCATTTTTCTCATTCTATATGATTTTACCTTTGACCTCACGTTGACCTTGTGTATTACCTTGGTGTGGCAACAAAAAAAATTAGGTGTTTTAACTGCGGCTAAGCCTAAGGATGTGGCGAAAGATACGGCCTCCTGGCTACGCCAAGGTTCAGCTTATAATGGAGTTATCTGTCTTCTTCTTCTTCTTCTTCTTTTCTTCTTCATCATTTTCTTCTGCTTTTCCTTCTTCTTCTTTTTTTTCTGTCTTTCCTCTTCTACTTTTTTTCTTTCTCTTCTTTTTCTTCTTCTACGGCCGGCATACAGCACATGGTGGCACACCGACGGTTTGAAAACTTAGCGCAGTGTAGCTTTCGCTACAGTAACACACCATGGCGTACAATCGCGTAACGCACCATGGCTTTACTGTGGTTTGACCTCTAGCTCACTTCAAGGTGAAAACTTCAAGCTCCGCGACGGCCTCCCCAGGTAGCGTAATGAAGCTTTCGCTTCATAATGAAACCTGGGTCCGTATTTTGAGTTTGCGTCGTCATCGAAACTGTTGCTATCTCCCCGACCTCTAATCACCTGATTGGTGGAAACGTCGGAACCAGAAGAGGCAGTGACATCCAGTTCCGGCATTTCTACCAATCAGATGACTAGAGGTAGGGGCGAAGTGAGTCATCCGCAATGCCGGCAGTTTCAGCTCTACTAATGTTTTTTTTTTTTTTTTTTTTTTTAAATAATTCTTGTTATAACCGGCTTTAGAATACGTTTGTTCAGGTGTTTGATTTTTGGATCAAGCGTAACGAAAAAAAAAAAAGTCAAAGTACACTGAATTTATTTTTCGAATATGTCTCCAACGGCAAAAGCTCAGTATTCTTGACATGCTCATTTCGGCTAACTGGCTATCGAGTAACGCACAGTCAAACTAGAGGAATAATAGTACCACGGAAAAGTCCTAACGGGGAGACTAAAAATGAAATTGTCTTCGTACTGTGTTCTAACACCGGCATTATGCAGGGTGTAGAAATGATCGGAAAGGTTCGATGAGGTGACCACAGGATGGTACGGACTTGTATTAGTCTAGATCTGAAGAAAGAACGGAACAGATTAGTAAGACAGAAGTCCATCAACGAATTAACAGTGAGGGGTAGGGCAGAATAATTTACGATCTCGCTACAGAATGGATAATCAGGTTTAACCGAGAGTGTTGACCTTAGCGTAGAAGCAATGAACAATAATTTCAAAGGTATCGTTACTGAGTGCGCGGTAGAGTAGGTGGTAGGATAGTTAGAGAGGGCACCGGTAAACTAGCTATCTAAGGAGACGAAAGATTTGATTCAGAAACGCCAAAGTCTGAAACCATCCGACCCAACAGACAGGTTAGAAATGACAGAGATATCAAAGCAAATCAATAAGCGTTAAGTGAGCGCAATACGTAACAATAACACGGAGAAAATTGAGCATGCTCTAAAAAACGGGGCAGCCTTAAAGTGATGAAAAGAAAATCGGCGTAGGCAAAAATTATATGTATACGCTAAGGGACAAGGTGGGCAATGCCATCAGGATTATGGACAGGACAGTCACCGAGGAGCCCTATATTGATCTATATAGTAACTGAAGTAGTCAGGACTATAATGAGATAGGCAGTCGTGAAAAGCATGTCAGACATATTCCACCAGTGACGAAGGACGAGGGTAAGAAAACTTTAGAAACTATGAAAAGAGGGAAAGCAGGGGCGGGTCAGGTAACTACAGATTTGTTAAAGGATGAGGAGGGGCGTGAGGGGGGGGGTATTGTTCTAGAAAAACTGGCCACCCTTTATACGCAATGCCTGGTGTCATCGACGGTACCGGAGTCATGAAAGAACGCTAACATTATCTTAATTCATAAGAAAATGGACGCTAAGGACTTGAAAAACTACAGGCCAAGGTAATCGCTAACAGAATCAGGACAATCTGAATCAGGACTTCAATCTGGCAAAAGATCAAGCAGGTTTTCGGAAAGGGTTCTTTACTATCGATCACATCTATAACATCAACCAGGTGATAGAAAAATGCTCGAAATATAACCAGCCCTTGTACGAAGCATTAATTGATTACGACAAAACATTTGACTCAATAGAAACCCCGGCAGTCGTCATACAGGCATTACGAAATCAGGATGTAGACGAACCGTGAGAGTACTGGAAGATATCTATAGTGGCTGCAATATGAACTATAGTTTTGCAGAAAGAAAGTAACAAAATTCTCATAAAGAAAAGTGTTAGGCAAGTAGACACGATCTCCCCAGTACCATTCACAGCTTGCTCAGAGGAAGTATTCAGATACTTTGAATAGGAGCAGTTAGGGATAAGGGTCGATGGAGAATACCTCAGTAATCTGCGATTCGCTGATGACATTGCCTTGCTAAGTAACCCAGGGGATGAACTGCAAATAATGATTGATGACCTAGACAGGAATAACAGAAAGGTAGGCTTGAAAATAAATATGCAGAAGACTAAGTGAATGTTCAACAGCCACGGGAAGGAATAGCAGTTCACAATAGGTAGCGAATCGCTAGAAGTGGTAGGCGAATATGTCTAGTTAGGACATGTAGTGACCACAGATTTCCCGTGACCGCAGTTACCGCAAATAACTAGGAGATTTGGTTTGGTTTGCGGGTTTAACGTCCCAAAGCAACTCAGGCTATGAGAGACGCCGTAGTGGAGGACTCCGGTAATTTCGACCACTTGGGGTTCTTTAACGTGCACTGACATCGCACAGCATACGGATGCCTTGCTTTTCGCCTCCATTGAAAAGCTGCCGCCGAGGCCGGGATATAAGATTGGGATGGAGCGTATTTGGCAAGCACTCGCAGAGTATGACTAGCAGCTTACCGGTATCGCTCAAGAGGAAAGTATACAACAGTTGCATCTTACCTGTACTCACCCTATAGTGCGGAAACGTGGAGGCTAACGAAACGGGCTCTACTCAAGTTGAGGACAACATAGAGGGTTATGGAACGAAAAATGATAGGTGTGGCGTTAAGAGATAGGAAGCGCGCATAGTCGGTCCGAGAAATAACTCGAGTTAATGGTAGTGGAAATCAAGAAGAAGAAATGGGCATAGGCAGGGCACATAGTGCGAAGAGAGGATAACCGATGGTCGCTTAGGGTAACAAATTGAATTCCAAGGGAAGGAAATTGATATGTGGTGCTCTACAGACCTTCACTTGGGCTCTCAGATGGTGGTGTTAGTAGAGCATCGTTAACCATAATGCATCGTGTTCAACGGAGTACCCGGCGGCGTGCTGAGAAAATACGGATTGGTCAAAAAGTTCGACATCACACTAACACTGGTGGAATTTAAACGTCGCTAAAACGCTATATAATCCATGCTTACAAAGTTTCAACATCACTCAAACGTTTATAGGATAAGTAAGTATATGAAGTAACTGAATTACAGTGAAAAAAAAAGTGTAATAGTCGGGTATCGAACGTCTGAAGCGTGGGTTACGAGACAGACACGCGCTGCCCTTGGGCCACGCAGGATGTTTTTAAAATTTAATGTTAGACCACGCGGACAATTTCATACGACTTGGTTAAAGCGGGCTTTATGCCATGTGTTCCAGCTACTGGTGACCACATTTTTAAAGAGAACGAAATATGCTGGCTCTGTGAAACCATCTGATGACTGTTGTGAGTCGCCTGGGTTAGGCTACAATTTCCGATTGAAAGATAATATAATTTTGCAACTCTAGTTATCGGCTAAAGGAAGGAAGTGTCAATGTAGGAGTTGTAGATCGTCCTGATAAACGGCTGGCTGAAATGTTTTCACCATGGTACCGTCTGCCTGCAGCAGACTTTTTTTTACTGTCCTTAAAATATAACAAGCACAATAAAACAGCTGTCATACGAGTGTGGTGCTACTTTAGTACTCCAGAACTCGTCTCAGAGAACAGTATTCGAATTTTCTCTCTCTCTCTCTCTCTCTCTGTCTCTCTCTGTGCGTGTGTGTGTGTGCGCGCGCGCATGGGGCGATAGAAATGCGCCAGCAGCTGGTCATGTGATTTCTTGTAAAGGCTCCTTAAGTGGTACCTCGATGCAAATACTTTAGTCTTCTTTTTCTTGAGACGATTCACTGCTCCTTTATTGACTTTTTTTACCAAAGCCAATAATTAAATTGTTAGCAAATTATTCCTGACTAATTAATAGCGTCTGTTTTACCCATACCAGAGGTCCAATACATGCGTAAGAGGACTCTGACAGTACTCACTTATGGCACAGAAATGTGGTGGCGAACAAAAAGGGTTCGGCTTAAACTGATTACATTGCAGAGAGCCTTTGAAAGGAAAGTTATAGTTGGAACATTAAGAGAAAAGGAAGAGTGCAGTGCGGGTTAGAGAAAAAAATTAGTGGTGGGTTAGCTCTGGTTAACCCTAGTTGAATTGCGAAAGCAACGGCGGAAGCTTATTTTGCCTGCTACATTATTCCCCTATCATGCTCTATCAGTGTAAGGTACGTGCTACATTATTGGGGACATTTAAGCTCATCCTTTTAGGGTATAGGATGACGGAGAGCGTAAGCTATCAGCCCACATATAAAGTCACGCTTCAACCTAGCCATAGGGATGTGCCTGCTTGTCGTAACGGTAACGTGAATGCAAACGGCTCTGGCAGGATGATTTTGATATCACCCTCTCGTGTGAAAGGAGCGACCCGAGTTGGCAGCTTCTGCCCGTGGCATAGGGATAACGTGAATTCAAATGTCATTGCAGGCTGATCGAGGAGGTCGAGGAGCTGGGCGGTCCACGGGCCACGTATCACGCTACGAGCTTTTAGACCTGGCGTAGTATTGCTTTCTCAATAAAAAACGTCAGTTACTGACATTCCAGCCGAAATTAGGGAAAGAAATGGGAGTGGGCGGAGATGTTAAGGTGAGATAACCAGTGGTCGCTTTGGGCTCCAAGCGAGGGTGAGATAACTGACGATCACCATGGATACCATTACTAGAACTTGAGATCAGGGAAAAATGAAGCAGGGGCGGTAGAAACTTATATGCACGGAGATTATGTGGCTGCAGCAGGTACTGGACGGGATTAATTGGAGGGATATGGGAGAGGCTCTCGCCGTGCTGTGAGTAAAGTCGCGCTGATGATGACCTATGAAATAAATCTCAAGAGCGAAGAAAGTAGTGAATATTACACCACGCTACTCCTAAATAGTCCTCAGTCGGTTTCATCATAGGGCTAGGGCTCGGCGCAACAGCGTTGAAGGCCCCGTTCATCGAAAATCCGGCGTCGTGTTGTGAGCGCACTGACATGGCCGCGCACTGACTGGAGGTACGGCTGCTTGACATTACATTCGGCAGGAGCCGCCAACTCGGGCCTACAGCGTTAACGTTACCCCGAAGCCACGCAGGCATGTTCATACTGTTTGGTTAAAGCGCGGCTTTATATGTGGGTTGGTAGCTAGGCGCTATCGCGTCATACCCTTAAGTGTCCCCCATAACGTTTTTACAAGCTTCGTTACGCTTTGCTGCGACACCTGGTGTGCGTGTCACGTGTTTTTTTCCGCAAAATGGTATATTTTACGTCTGCATGATAATTAGCATGCATGAGATTAGAGAGCCACTATTTTGAATGAGTAGTGATTACGCGAGTAGGAAAGTGCACGTCAGTGAGCGGTGATTGTACACGAACGAAGATTAGCAAGAGGAGTCGCCTACAGAGCCCATTAGCTCTGCCATGCTAAGCACTCATAGGCAGAATTTGCGTTTCCTCCAAGTTTTGTTTTTATCGCTGCCTCCCTGTTTCGTATACAGTTCTCTGAGGCATGAGAAGTAAGCTATTCTCATTGCGAATTCCCAATGCCGCTTGTAAATGACGCCAGCGTGCTAACCACTGCGCCATTCGAGCGCTGCAGACTGGTGCGTGGACATTTGTACATGCGTAGGCGCGTACTTTGCAGAGCGGCACCTCCCTGCTGCTGCGCCGTCTTGCGCCACCGGAGCGCCTGCTGCCTTCTCCGCCAGCCGCCAGCGCCAAGGGAACCGAAGACAACGTGGAGCTGGAGCTTCGCATGGACTCCGCCTTGTCGCGCCTTGGCGAGCCCCCGACGTGGCCGCTACCGACGCCTGGCTTCTACGAGGCGCTCTTGGAACAGATGCACGCCTCACTGATGTTGAAAGTTCCCGTTCCGCGCACCAAGGGGCGCCTTGCTCGTTAAGGGCTGCCCCATTCACTGGCCAATAAACTGTTCACTGAGAAAAGGAGGCCATGAGGTCTTTTACTGGGAGATTTGGGCCGCTAAGGCAGTGACCCATCAGATGCGCGGATCCTGGTGGAGGAGGATGACGGGGGTGGAGGGCAACAGTGCATTACATCATGTTTCTCCTCAGGGACAGTAGCGTCGCAATGCAGATGTAAACTGGTTCTTGCATACTTTCATAACATGGCGGCTCATGGATTCACTAGCGGCCTTGGGTGCTGGGTCCTAGCCACTTTTATGACATTGTGCTTACGCATGCTATTGGCGCGAATTATAAAGTTCGAGTTTCCTAGATCCGCGTCATCGTCGCATTTACCAGTGCGTCCTTTTTGAGGGCCTTTCACTGAGCATCAGGTCTTGCTATTCAAACGTACTCGAGTCTTTGTGTTTGTGACGAGTTGGCAAACTAGCATAAGACACAGAACTGTGTCCTTCGCGTGGCCTTTGACCGCCGATGGGTTGCTGTTATCTCGGCGGTGTCGTCGCCGAGTCTAGCGCCTGGCCGATGCTAACCGTAGTGGGCCCATGATTTCTCCATAATTTCGGTATACCGAGCGACGATCTGTGGGACTCTTTGGTTGTTCCAAATTGGCTGTTTTCTTTTTTCTTTTTTTTTGATGCACAGATGGGCAGCAGCCATGGGAAAACTCGCTTTAAGTAAATTTGTTTCTCAGGAAGGATTCCCTCCTAGGGCCTTCGATTCTGCAAGGGTTTTCTTTTTTGAAACATTCTTTACACTAATGCTTCTTTCTTCATCGAAACTTAGATAAGCTCATTTTTCTTCCATCCAAATAGCTGCTTATTTTATAATGAAGCAACGCGATGGCGTTATAGGGTCCGTATTCCGAGTTTGCGTCGTTATCGAAGCGTCGCTATCTCACGTGACCTCGAGCCATCAGATTGGTGGAAACGCCAGAACATGACGTTGCCCTCTCTTCCGGTACCGTAGTGGACTCGAGGTAACGTGAGATAGCGACACTTCGATAACGACTCAAACTCGGAATACGGGCCCAGGTCTCGTTCTCCAGAAAGTCCGGCATCGACGTCGATGTTGTGAGCGAGAAATCGCCGGCATATGGCTGGCAGGTGGTACGCAGCTGGCAGCTCACATGATCGAGCACTTATTATTCGATGGTTTAGAAGACTTAACGAAACCACACGATATCAAAACGTTCGAAGAAACTTCCAACTCAGGTTGCTCATTTGTGGTGGGGAGCCTAGAATAAGAATCAACCTTCCTGTACTCTTGGATGCCTGGTCAGGCACTCCATACTCCTCGGCCATGCAGGCATGTCCTTACGGCTTGGTTACCGTGGGGATTTATATGTCGCGTGGTCGTCTGCGCTATCTAATCATACCCATCTAGGTGGAGGTTAAGTAAACCTAATTTCTTTTTTCGTTTCCTCTGCGTGTGTTCTACCCTGAAATATCGGGCGTTGACTTGTTCCTGCCATGCGCGATCGAGTGTGGAACTCACCAAAGGTGCGCGGCGACAGTATCGCGGCAGTTACGATATCCTCTGCGCCATTAACGTGGTTAAGGCCGAGCACACCCGAGCAAGAAGAGGCAGCTGCACTAACGACCTTACGGGACAAAAAGGCCTTGCAAGCATCACCAGATGAGCATCCGGAAAGGAGGTAGGCAACCGAACGATCAATGCGCGGTGCTCGTTTCTATACCGGTTTATATGGCCCAGGTGATCGACATTCCTGCCACATGTTGTCAACAACAACATTAGAAGCGTAAATGTCTTCCTGTGTTCAGCGACGTCCATCGTAAGTCCCACTTCTCCTCACGTAAAGAGATCATTTTATCTAACAATCCGCCATCACTAGGCAAAGATCGGTAGACTGGCTCATCATCGAACGTTGACGTCAGCAAGGAACGAAGAGCAAGTGTCGCAAAGTGTTCTTGGAGGGCTTATATATAGATGTTGGTATGTCTCAAAGGATAGATTGAAAATGTCTTTTGGACGCTGGATATGCCCCCGTCCTCGGTCCCTTCTGTCCACGGAATTGGGCAGCACGCCGACGGCAATTTTTGAGGCTTGGTGAGTGCCTCCGCCAGTCGCTTCTTTTCCAGCTGCAAGGCACACCTTTCTAATTTTTGAACAGCTACCGCTAGAGGGGACAATGAGAATAAATTGTTCGTGAACACAGAGGTGACGTAACAGGTCCAAGTCATTCAATCACTGACGCGAAGTGCCTAGTAAGAAAGAATAACACACAAGCTGATTTCCCCCTTTTCATAGTTTCTAAAGCTTTCTTAACCTCGTCCTTCTTCAGTAGGGAACGTTTGATTGCTTTTCATTACTGCCTATCTCATTACTGTCCTGACTACTTCGGCTACTATATAAATCAGTATAGAGCTCCTCGGCAACTTTAACTATCCTGTCCAAATTACAGATGACATCGACCGCCTTGTCCCTTCGCCCATACATCTCATTTTTCCTATGCCCAATATCCTCTTCACCGCTTTAAGGTTGCCCCCGTTCTTAAGAACATGCTCAGTTTTCCCCACGTTGTACTTCCTTATGTCGTCCACTTTGCGCTTATTGATTAGCTTTGATATCCCTGCCACTTCTATTCTGTCCGTTGGGTTGAAAGCTTTCAGAGTTTGGCGCTTCTTAATCGTCTTCTTAGATAGTTTACCGGTATACTCTCTATCTCACCGCCTACTTCTACCACGCACTCAGTAATGATATCTAAAATTATTGTTCATTTCTTCTGTGCTCTCTGTGCCCTCGGTGAAAGCTGAATATCTATTCTGTAGCGAAATCCTGAATTCTTCTGGCTTTTTTTCAATGGCGGCCTGTCCGGAGCCAGATACTCTAAGCACCCTTTGCTGTGTTGCAGGTCTGACCTCCACCGTAGTCAGTTGCTTCGCAGCCGCTGGGGATTGAGGGCCGGGGGTTTGTTAGAGTATTCATAGAAGGTTGTGGCCAATTACTACATCTGAGTGGCCAAATCCTGTTCTGGTGAGGGAGTGCATTCCCGGAGGTATTCACTGGATAGGTCACAGCCCAAACCTGTTTATGCAATTCCATCACCACGCGGATTTTCTTTGTTCATTTCTTCTTAATCTAGTGGGAAATTGCGCGGCACGGGGATTCTAAGCACGATCATTTTGCACACGAGGCGAATGTTCTACCTCTACGCCACTGGTGCACATTCTATACAATCAGGGAGATTTGTATGTCTTCATTTCACCGAAGTACAACACTGATCGGCTTCCAGCTTTACTTAGCCAGGCCGCATCCTCCGAGGCCGTTTTTTTTTGCTGTTGAACTGATGCTGAACCCGTAGACTAATCGCAGTTTGCATGGTTAATCGCAGACGGAGGAACCTCAAACAAAACTGATTGCAACTAATCGCGCTCAACTGCGGCCACAGAAGAGCGAATTAATAAAAGCCTTGGAGCCATAAGCTGGTCGCATACCGGCATGATCGCTTTGCCGAGAGCGGATTGAATCCGGAACACGTTGTTGCCGGCTGTAAATGAGGCTATGACTCTTAAAATCGATGATTTTGTGTATATTGTGAGCTCTTTACATTTTTTCGTTAATACTTAAAACTCGGCGAACATTATTATATATCTTACTGCTACTCACTTCTTAGAAAATAAATGAGAAAAAACAAAACTTGTCTTATGGGCCTCTGTCCGGCCGCTTTTCAATGGGGGCGAAAAGCAAGGCGCCAGTGTGCTGTGCGATGTCAGTGCATGTTAAAGAACCCCAGGTGGTTGAAATTTCCGGAGTCCTCCACTAGGGCGTCTCTCATAGCCTGAGTCGCTTTCGGGAGTTAAACCTAACAAGCCAAACCAAACCATGAAAAAAAAAAGGCAAAGCGTTTGGGCGTGCCACTTGCTATCTCATCGGCTCTTTTCGTGACAATAACATGAACGCCACCATCACGCTTTGGTGTCACGGTCGTGTTCATGTTATTACCACCTGTTACGCTATTTCGACGCCATCGCTGGTGGAATGGAACAGATGTTAGCATCGCTATATTATTCCACCTGAGGCATAATGCACCCTATCGCGGCGCCGCAGTCTCGCTGCAGCTGACCTTGTTCACCCATTGCACTTTTGAGAGCAGCACAATTATAATCTACTAGAATATTATCCTAGCATAGTGTAGCACAATAATGAAGCGGAAGCGCCCCAGCACACGGTGTTCTCTCATATTTCGCGGGATTTAATTTGCAATGCAGAAAAAAAGACCGCGTGAGATATATCGGTGTCGGAACGATTTTATTGAGAGGTTCCTAAAGATGCTCTACAACTTTGTCTTCACACTTGAGGTCTACAGGCATTACCTAAAAAGTTGATTAATTAGACATGACTAAGCAGTTAGTTAAGAGGAAAATATAACAAATACCCTGAGTAAGCTACTGCCAACATTGCATCATCATCATCATCATCATCATCATCCTGACTATACTCACGGTGAAGGCCTCTTCCATATTTCTCCAATTAACCCGGTTCTGTGGTAGCAGTCCCATGGAGGTGGTTGGTTCTCTAATTCAAGACGAAGGGAAGCTTTCCTTGCTCTGTTTGTCTGTCTTTGGGCAGTTAATTCTGCCAGCGAGTTAAGGTGGGCGTACTCCTGGAGCAGACGGATAGGAGTTGATCGAGGCAGTCCCGTAATGACTCGCATGGCCTCGTGGTTGAGTGCCTCGAGTGTAGACCATTGCCGTTTTGTCAGTTTCTGAAACTGTGCCTGGTATAGAAGTCGCGGTTGAAAGACAGCACGAACAAGTCGGCGAGCGGTATCTGATCGGGCACCACCAGAACGATTTGCTATTCTTCGAATTAGTCCCAGTGTGTTTATGGCACTTTTGCGCACATCTGATAGCCAAACTGTGCCTTTTCCTGTAGAATGTACATGGAGGCCCAACACCTTGGTATGTTCCACTTCAAGGAGGGGTGTATTGTCAATTGTCAACGCGAATGGATTAGCTTTGAAACTTCTGCGGCCGGCCTTATTGCCCACATGGACATAGCATGTTTTAGTGAGGTTGAGGGATAGGCCTGTGTTGTTGAGAAAGTTTTGAAGGATATTTATGGCATTTTGCAGGGAGTCTTGCTGCACCTGCACTGAGCGGTTTGTAGACCACATGGTAGACCACCTAGTAGTAGACCACCTTACTTTCAATAAGCCTCTACTCACCAAGAAGTTGCAGCTCTCATCATCATTCCCAATAACGTCCTGCGCAACACATGATGACTGTATTATTTACACAGATGCAGCCGTAACCCCAACAGGTGGTTCAGTTGCTTTTATAAGCCCAGCCCACCCTCACCTGAACACCAATCGAAGTTACCTTACCGACGCCAAATCAACTCCTGCATTCGAACTGCAAGCTATCTTAAACGCCATAGAAGCGTTACCTGCCGACCCTACGTTTAAATAAGTACACATAATGACTCACTCTAAAGAAGCCTTAAAACATTTAAAGAAAGTCCATGGCACTCTTAGGGTCGCACAGACTATACATGCTGCTTGTCACCGTTACCCAGTGACTATAACCATTCACTGGGTTCAAGACAACAAAAATTTGAATACCATAACAGCAGACGTGCTTCCTCATGCAGAAGACGTGTCACAACCTATTCATGATTCCTTGCCACCGGATCCACTCCTGACCCATTTGACATCATCAGCATCCCTCAGGCAGCGTACACGTGCTCTAATTCCCCCGTGTACGTACCCCCTTCCCCCCAATCTAACAAGGGTGGAGGAGGTATCTCTGAGACGGCTGAGGGTCGGAGTGGCTCTTACGCCCGCCGTTCGACACCAGTGGCAAAGTACTACTATTCCAGTTCCCGACAAATGCCCACACTGTGAAGAACCGGCTTGCGACACCACTGTACGGCATCTAATATGGACATGCCCAGGAACTTCGCATATGCGCAACACCATTCTACAAAAAGCTGGACTTTCACCAAGTAATGACTCTCATTTCCACTTATGGACAACAAACAACATTTATGCACGCAGTTTGTGTGACTTCTTGCACATGGCTGCACTCCACACATTCCTGTGACGCTATACCACCACCTTTTATGCCGTGTGGCAAACTCAGCGCCATAAATAAATAAACCCGGTTCTGTGCTAGCTGCATCCACTTGACTCCTGCGAACTTCTTAACCTTATCCGCCCACCTAGCTTTCTGCCGCCCCCAGCTACGCTTTCCTTCCCTTGGAATCCAGTTTGTTACCCTAAGCGACCATCAGTTATCCTCTCTTCGCACTACATGTCCTGCCCATGCCCATTTCCTCTTAATTTCCTCTAGTATGCTAGTAACTTGAGTTATTTCTCTGACCCACTCTGCACGCTTCCTATTTTTTAATGTTACCCCTACCATTTTTCGTTCCATAGCCCTCTGAGTTGTCCTCAACTTATTAACATTGCTCAACCAACTCACCAACATTGCGCATTCGGTCAAATTCGCGCTTTATCTACTTTCAAACACACACCTATAATATATCTTTTAAAACAGTAGCTTCGAAATTACGTTGCATCTTTGCCACAGTCTTCAAAACAGATGTCAACTGTGAATGTGTGGTTGCTTATTTGAGTAAATGGCGAAACGAGAAAAATATAACGTTTTGGTTAAGTGGGTCACGCTCCTGTCCGGAGCCGACGGCAGGGGTGACTCCCACGCGCACGTATCTGGTTGTTTTAAAAATGCATTGCTTTGAAATGACGTTTCATACTTTCGCAATCTGTTCCAGGGTGTACTCGGCTTTTCTCCGCAAAAGCACATCATCATGGGCGCAATGTGAACCCATAATATGCTTTTAAAACGGTTTTAAAACGTTTACTTGCATATATTCCTATGAGGCGACATCCCAATATAAATTCAGAAGTGACCACATGTGGCGCGCACGTCGCTCCAGAGTTAGCCTGCATTTAGGTTCTCTATACGGAGTTAGATTTGCACAGAACCTATGGAGAACGATCTCAGTGTTATTCTTGGTGCGTTAGCACTAGGGCTTTTTAAAGACAAATGATCTTTTGTGTGTTGGTCTGAAGCCAGCTGGTCCACTGAAAGAAATGAATTAAACATGGCCCAACTGCGAAGAGCCAGGGTTTGGAGACAGAGGCGGCGCAAACAGGTCAATTTCCCTGGACACTGCACGAGAGCACCGCACATTGCTATCGCAACATATTTTTTTATCTTTATTGCATTTAAGTATGACAGTGACAGGCTTGAAGCCTTACTTAAGTAGGCTGCATCCCGCGACATATTCACACCTTTCAACCCCAGCGTCGAAGTAAAAGCGAAATGAAACGCGATTTGCTAGAGCGCACACTTCTCATCGGGCCAACTTTGATAAATTGCTGAATTTTAAGGCGAATCATGGAACGAAAATCTGCGTAAGAGCTGCGCGCAAGAGCTGGGCGCAAGAGCTGGGCGCAAGAGCTGGGCGCAAGAGCTGTGCGCGGGAGCTCTGCGTGGGAGCTGTGCGCTGATGTGTCACTTGCAAACAGCGGACGTGTGAGGAGGGAGATTAAGAACGGAAACGATTGATAGTGATATGTGATGATTAAAGGTTGGAGATAGACACCGACAGAGGTAATGACCAATGCTAATGACTAAATATGAGGATTAATAACTACAGTTTGTAATGACTGCAACTGATAGAAAATGAGTAAAAATGCTTAGCGACGAGTTGTAATGACTACAATGACTAGGCATGACTCATCATAACTGCTAATGACTACGAAACGACCAATATGTCAAACAACGACCTGCAATGTCCACAACTGATGGTAAATGAGTAAAAACACTTAGCTATGAGTGGTAATGACTACAATGACTAGGTATCACTCACTGTGACTACAAAACAACCAATATGTCAAAGACGACTTGTAATGACAGAAACTGACTGGAAATGGGTAAAACGCTTAGCGATGAGTGATAAGACTCATCATGACTATAAAGCGAAGACTACGAAACACGACTTCCTAACTGTGTTGCTTCCTCTATCCACTTATCTTCGCCGATGAATACGTTATTTATCGCGAGATAGCAAACCGATGTTTTGCTTTACAAACGGACCTAAATAATATAACTAAATTGTGTAACACATGGGCCATACAGTTAAATGCTAAAAAAGTGTAAAGCTATGCAAGTGCCACACACTAATCTCACCCCTGCTTGCAATGTATTAAATAATGCTCCTTTAGATCATGTTACTTCTTACAAATACTTGAGTGTGCATATCACTAACGACCTCATCTGGGAGCAACATATTTACATCGTTATTAACGGTTATAGCATGCTTGGGTATCTGCGCCGCAGTTTTTCAATGGCATCTGCTTTGACTGAACTGACTATGTACCAGGTGTTGGTACGTTCAGGGATTGAAAATGCATCTGCAATTTGGGATCCTGGTTTCACGAACTTAACATGATCATTACAGTCGCATTAGCAGCATAACTTCAATGAAACTTACGCTATCTTTGCCATCTCTCGAACTCCGAAGATAAGTATAATGTCCTAGCCTTTTTAACAAAACCTATTATCAGGATAAATTGAGGCACACTTTCATTATGCAGCCATCGTATCGCTCGTCCCGCGTCGGCCAAACATACTAAGTAAACATCAGAGTGTGAGATGAAGGATGAATTAATGATGAAATGAATGGAAAAAGGTGCAATATCTTGGAGCTGATTCGTGACGCATTTTTTTTCTTCTAGCCAGTTGTTGTGCCCTATCTTGTTTTCACTTCCTCGTTTTCTATGCATATTTGCTCCGCGTGCGGTTGTTCGTTTTACTTTATAATGATTTCTCAATGCTTATGGTTGCCTTCAGTTTGTTCTACTTGTATTATTTTCTCTATTGTACGATTGCATTCATTGTTCTGTATTGCCTTGCTTCGTCTAGCCATTGTTGTGTTTTTTTTTCGCGTTCTATGATTTCTTCTTTATATTATGTTCCCCTCCCCTCTGTGATGCGTATGCACTTGAGGGTAATAAAATGAAATAAAATGAAAACGAGATACAGGCAAACGATGAGAGGCAAATTATAGGAGAGGGAGGGTAGGCTTTCTCTGTTCTCCTCTTAGAGACATTTAAAAGACCTTCCAATTTTGCTTTTAGAGAGTCCGCTGAGGAGTGGTCCAGAATAACCTAGCATCATACATGGCAGTAATTGAATTACTGTAATTGAATTACTTTTCTAGGTAATTTGTAATGTAACTAATTACTTTTTCGGTTTGGTAATTTTGTAATGTAATGAATTACTTTTTCTAATTTGGTAATGTAATGAATTACTGCGAGCGAGAAAAACGAGGACGGATTTGAGCGTCGTGTGTGTAGCGCCAGACTGATCGCTTCAGTGTCTCCTGCCTTGTACAGGTTACATTGTTATACACTGTTGTCTAAAAAGGTCGCGTAGGCCTGCCAATACAGCTGTACCGGTAATAAAATCTCAACCACAATTTACGTCGTTTTTAACGTTATAGCGTTAAAGGTCCCCTTTACGACCAAAAGTCGGCGTCGGCGTCGGGAGCAAAGCGTGACGTGTATGGCGCTGGCATGTGGTCGATACCAGCTGACATGGCCGAGCACTGATTCTTCGATGGCTTGTGCGACCTAACGAAGCCGCATATTAAAGTTGGGAGGAGCTGCCAAATCGGGTTGCCCATTTTAAGTGGGGAGATGGAGTAAGAAACAACCTTTCAGTTCTCTTGGGTGCGAAGTACATGTACATGAACGAGGAACCGCTATCGCGTCATGCCACACCGTTAAAGTAGGAGCTTAAGTATCCCCCTACATTTTTCTGAAGCGATAGATGCAATCTGCTGGCTAAAACCGGGTATCGCCGTATGGGCAACAATCACGACCATGACGCCGGCAGGCGGTAGCTAGCAGCTGACATGGCTAAACACTAACAGGATGTAGGGCTGCCTGACATTACGTTTGGCAGGAGCTGCCAACTCGGGTCTCTGATTCCACATGGGAGGATTATACCAGAATCAGCCTGCCAAAACCCTTGCATTTACTTTACCCATTAGGCCACGCAGGTACGTTCATAAAGGTTGGTTAAAGTGGGGCTTTATATCTTGGGTGGGTAGCCTACGCTATCGCGTCATGCTGTTAAGGCGGAGTTTAAGTGTTCATAACTTTTTTCTTTTAGAGAGTGTGCAGAGCACCTGCACACTTATGAACCCGAGAAGAAAAACGTAGAACGAGGAAATGAAATGCTGCGACAACTTATGAAAAGCCCAATGAAGGTCCGTCGCGTATATGGCTGATGGGCACGCACAGAATAGGCAAGTGGATGCTTAATCGTCTGTTAAGCGCAGCTGCAAGGAAGAGAATGTGCTCCATTACAAAAACGAAAAACCTTGAAGCAAGTTGGTGGATAAACAAGCGTTTAAGACAATCTTCGCCAGACGGCGCAAACAAATTGCCTTTAGTATATACTGTGCCTGTACATACGGGCTCCTACAGGCGCCCGTATATGTCCTGAATGAACAACTGGCGTGTAAAAAGAAATTTTGTACTTGCACGTACTATAACCAGACACTGTTTTCACACGCAGTAGCCTATTTCTAAAAAGACGCTTTATTCCGGCCTAGGAGGCTTAAGTGAATAAAGGTGGCTGTTTGGCGTCAAACATAGCTGCATGCGTACAGATGACCAGGGGACGCATTTCTAGCAAAAATCTTTTCGTACGCTGCCTTCTAATAGGAAAGCTGAAGTGTTCTTTTTTCTTTTTTTTTTACATTTAGATGAGCTACAACGACTCTAGTGTACGAAGCTTGTACGTAAAGCATGCGAAATGTTTTTGCGCTGTCTTTTAAAATGATGACGTAATCAAAGAATAAAAGTTAACTCTTCTCCTTAATGCACCGCAAGAGTACATAGAGAAACTCGTAATGACGTCATTGTTGATGAATTCTCATATTCCTCCTTGCTTCACCCTCATGCTCTCGTGCGTCGTCCGATCCTGCCAAACAACTCTTAAGGAGGTTTTGGAGAACATAGGGAGCAGCGTCAGGGGTTATATTTTGTTCATACTGTACAACACAGGTGGAGGAGCTGCCTAAATGTTAATGTAAGTAAAGTCCCGGCTGGTACTGCTGTCACCGCTCCTTACTTTCTCGCTCTGGCCCGCTCGTTTCTGCCCGTCCGTTAGCACAGGGGCACCAATCCGGATAGCTGGAGTCGAAATACATCGGCTACAGTGACAGTCCACATCGCAGAGATAATGCAAGACCATTCGTATATTCACTGGCGTATATGGTCGTCAAGGAACTTGATAAAAGTCCCGTTTAGTGCGCCGTTAGAAGGTGTCTAAACGAATGGAGTTCTCTTGTTGTCCCTTCTCCGATCTGTGTACCACCAGATTTTGACGATAATTTTCTAGCCATATAGATAAGCACTTCACGCGCTGCCGAGTATCTCGGTTTCATGTACAACGTGGCAATGCAGTTTTAGCATGGATTCATTTGGGAGCTTTTTGTTTTTGTTCTGCACATGCGCCCATATGTAATGAAAATTTTAGTTTTTACTCCTTTTTATGCCTCTGCTTCGCCGAAATAGAAGCTTGTCTGATGTTTAGAAACTCACTCTATCGCCAGCCTCGTCTTGAGCAGCATGAGCAGCGACGTGGCGTTTCGACCGACGCAAGGCATTGCGTAAATATAATGTGTTCCATGCTTTGGGCCTGCACTTTTTGCTGACGTCGTCGACTATCTTACGCTACCTGACACTTCTCGAAACTGCGAGGAAAAAAAAAAAAATGAGTCAAGTCGCGTGGTGTCGCCCCGGTGAGGAAAATAAAAAAAAAAAAAAGTCTTCCACAGAAAGACGGGACTCAGGCCGCGATTGTTGCAGCCGACCTTGTCATTGTTTAGGCGGTGCGCGGGAAGTTCTGTGAGTTAACCTCGAGGCTCGCGTAAATTGCTCCGTAGAGTGCGCGCTGCGCACGCCGGCACTCTCTGCGGTGGCGCCATCCCTTGCCTTTGCGCGCTTTCTCGTCCGAGCTTAGATGTCCTGATATACCGCCAACTTGGAAGCGGTAAGTACAGCTTCTTTGGCGGGTGTACAGTAATTCATTGAAATCGCGGTAATCTGCTCTAGGAAGCAGCAGTTGCGGCGCAGTAACCACATGCCTTCGCACCTCCTTCAGTTGGCAGCCGGCTGAAATCATACGCGATGGCGTTGTGGAGAGCCAATGGAGATATGCGTGCTGCAGCGATCGCTGAGAAGTGCGTTCGTTTTGATGTCCGCTGCCCACCATTTAGTGCGGACTACGATTCCAGTCGTTCGAAAACGAAACTTAGCTCACGCGCTCGCTTAATTCTCGTCTAAAGCTGGTCTGGTGACGTTGGAAGACGTCTAGCTTTATTGCTGTTGGGTTGCCTATTTGGGCTCTGCTTTGATTTGATGAAGTTAATTTTATTCTCGTAACGAATGACTATCTTTACTCTGCTAGTCAGCCGTCATAGCCGCCACAAGGACTAGTTATTATCGAAAAGGAAGCTAAAACAGCACCAGGCACTACTACTATTTGGGTAAATGTCAAGCCGAAAAGGAGCAATTACATTAGCATTGGCTCAAGAGAAGCTATCGCAGCATCAAAAGGTATACAGTTTTTGCAGCCATATAGATGAATTTCGATGAGCTTTTATAAGCAATTATCTTTTATTCCGAATCGATTCCGGTTTAGGTGCTCACCTAAAAATGGGACTAACAATAATTTGTATGGCTCTTTGGTACGTCGACGTTTGTCCGGCTGAAAATTACGCATGTATTTATTAAAAACTTCCCTACTTTCTCTTCACTCGAAACAAAATTTGCTATATCTACACCAAGAGGACAGCGTCATGAAAGCGTAGACTCTGGGTTCGTCGCTTTCCTCCGTGTCCCTTTAACGGGCTGAGTTGCGCTGTATAAAATATGCTCTAATTAAGCAGACCATAGGTGCAATTTGTAATAAGGCTTGAAGTTTTTTTTTAATCGTTCGCCTGCAAACAGAAGCCGGTAGCTCTTTAGCAGCGGATGTCCCAGATTTATACCGACCATTCGATGGCTGCATGAGTGCATGGTTACGTTTTCCCGTTGAAGGTTTCTGCATGCTTGCTGCTTAGCTTTGTAGTCATTTTTACACGCTATGGTCCGACTCTCGTTCTGTACAAATACTTGGAGCATTTTTCCTAGCCTGCCTATCAGTTTCGGTCCGTATCATGTACTCTGTTATTACAAGACTTTGCTTCGCGCTGCCCCACGTCACCATCTCTTATGGTGCTCGCCATGAGAAGGGTCTGGATTCTCTGAATACCAGACGAAAGACAATGTAGCCATAAATTCCTTCTTGACACTGAGTATGCCGGCAAAAATATGCCAAAGTACATAGAGGGGTCGGGCTCTGTCAAGCCGCACTTTAGCGGCTTTTACCCGTCACCACCTTTTCGCCTTGAGCGACAAATAAACTTTGATTTGATTTCATTGATTAATAGAAATAAGTACACAAGCACCACATCGAAATTAATGAGCTCCAAGTGATGCCCCTTCTCACTCCAAGCAAAACTGCTACCTCAAAAAAAAAAAAAAAAAAGAAATCAACGGAGGTTATAGGAGTGTGAATATGTCTCGGAACATCTGATTGCTTTACACTTTTCGGTATCCGAGAATTTTCGTCGGAAAATACTCTTGAAGAGTGCGTGTGCGCTGAAAATCCTTTGTTTTTGTCCAAGGTGGACTGCAACTTGGCACGAACCTTTTGGGCAGCTTCTCGCTGAGGAAGAGCAGAGATTCAATGTTGCACATTCTCTATTAGATCAATGTCGATAGTGGGGGAAGCAACCTCCGCATTCCACTTTCTTGTAGCAGTCGCTAGTAAAGGTAACTTAAAAAGCTAGGCAAAATTTGTGCCATGGTTGGATATCAAAGGAAGAAAAATAACGAAGACAAAAAAAAATGGAAAAACAAAGAAACCATGCCAGATAAATCATGCCGTGAAGTTTGTCCCTTGTGTCACGGATGCGGTGTATGATGTTTCCTTCACGTGTGGAAAAATATATATAGGCCAGGTGGGAAAAAGCGTGAGTACCCGCATACGTGAGCATAATACTCCTTTGGATGGGGCCCCTTCATTGAACTTGGCCTTGCACTACAGGGCATGACGCCGTGATCCTCCTAAATCTAACACAGAAACATGTAGTCCACTCTTCAAAAATGCTAAGATCTTGTACAAGCACTGCGATAAACTAACCAGGGAAATCAGCGAAGCATTTCACATTCATAAAAACCGCGATAAATGCGTTAGCACCCCATCTGTTCTCGTTCATTACTGGGAACTGCGGTATCTTGATCGTGAAGATTCAAGCTATCAGGTATAGGTGAGGTGAGGTTAATACTGCTTATGCGTGCTCTTGCTTGTAAATTGAGTATATATATATATGAGGGAAAGAAGCCAACAGTCGGCGAGGCCAAGGAAAGCGTTGGGGATGGTAGTTTACGTCTTTTTTTTAATGTTTACTTGGATAATCACAGAGATTAGTAATGTAATCTGTTTAGGGGAAAGATAATTAAACACAAAGTAGAAGAAAAAACAACGTGCCGATGGTGGGAACCGAACCCACGACCTCCGAATAACGCGTCCGGTGCTCTTCCAACTGAGCTACATCGGCCGCTGTCCCCCCTGCTACTAGCTTGGGTATTTATGTTGTCTGTATACGAACCTTGAGAGTGTTCACCTCAAGAGTGTATGTATGTATGTATGTATGTATGTATGTATGTATGTATGTATGTATGTATGTATGTATGTATGTATGTATGTATGTATGTATGTATGTATGTATGTATGTATGTATGTATGTATGTATGTATGTATGTATGTATGTATGTATGTATGTATGTATGTATGTATGTATGTATGTATGTATGTATGTATGTATGTATGTATGTATGTATGTATGTATGTATGTATGTATGTATGTATGTTGGTTGGTTGGTTGGTTGGTTTGTGGGGTTTAACGTCCCAAAGCAACTCAGGCAATGAGAGACGCCGTAGTGGAGGACTCCGGAAATTTCGACCACCTGGGGTTCTTTAACGTGCACTGACATCGCACAGCACACGGACGCCTTGCTTATGTATGTATGTATGTATGTATGTATGTATGTATGTATGTATGTATGTATGTATGTATGTATGTATGTATGTATGTATGTATGTATGTATGTATGTATGTATGTGTGTGTGTGTGTGTGTGTGTGTGTGTGTGTGTGTGTGTGTGTGTGTGTGTGTGTGTGTGTGTGTGTGTGTGTGTGTGTGTGTGTGTGTGTGTGTGTGTGTGTGTGTGTGTGTGTGTGTGTGTGTGTGTGTGTGTGTGTGTGTGTGTGTGTGTGTGTGCGTGCGTGCGTGCGTGCGTGCGTGTGTGTGTGTGTGTGTGTGTGTGTGTCTGTGTGTGTGTTCTTTCCAATAAGATCTTCTGTTGCTAGTCAGCGCTGGTCCGTCTTCTCTCTTGTCTCCGTTGTTGCGCTGTTTTTTGTCTATGTACTAACTCGCTCTTCTCGCCATTTTACTAAGTTGTCGCCAAAGTACGCCAAGTCTCCTTGGAGATTGTCTTAAGAGAGGGCAGCTTAGGCCCTCAACTACTGAAGCTTTCTCTTTATTTGAAAAAAACTGTATGTGACGGCATTTCATTAAAGTGGCATTTGAAGCACATTCAACGACTGTCAGCCATGTTGCACATTGTGTGATGATAGGCTTCAGTGGAAGATGCACTTATGTCAACTGCCTTTTAAACGACCACATGCGAGAAAGCGCTTTCAGGAACACATTCTTGCTACTAACATTAAGTTCATTTACGAGCATGAAATGCTTTCTGATTACTTCTCAAATGCGGTGAAGCCCATGAGATGGATAAGGAGCATCTGCGGGCATAACGCATTCAGCAGAACTGCAGCTTTTTCCATATAAGTTGCTGCATTCGTGCGAAAGAAGCAAAACCTTGCTGTCTTTTATGATATCGGGGTGGAGTACTTTCAAGGATTGGTCCTCTGCAGGGCTCAGTGCGCAGGAGGAATGATCTTGTCTTCTCATGTAGATACTAGTTTTAGATAATTCTATACTGTATGGACATATTTTAAAAACTATTGCTCACGACTGTATGTCTCAGTTTATACCCAATAAGACGCGACTAGTAGAAATGCCCAGAGCGTCGATAACGCGTATTCACTTGAAATGAAGACTGCGACGCACACGGCAAGAAATTTCCTATAACTGGTTCGTATTGCTACGCTTAGTACGCGTGTGTGAGCAGAGTTGCATAAAGCTAGAAGATAACACTTTTCTATAATACAAGCACTTTTTCAAAGTTCTTCTAAACAATTCTGGAAATGCATATCCGGGTCTAAATTTGCGCTGTATGGTGTCGAAGCGAATGAAAATATCTGCATTACTTCATCCATAATTGCTACTCGTTTAAGTTTTTTCAGCTCTGTCTTTGCCCCAAGGCCTGATGATAGTACAACAGAAGCAAAGTGTTATGTCAACACTGATTGTAATGATGACTAAAGCATTGTTATATCGAAAGAAGGAGTGTTATCTTTTTTTTTATTACAGTTATAGACTCGAAAAAGTCATCAGGTCTCGATATGACACCGAATGAGTTCCCCAGGCGTTAATGCGAATGTGTCTCAGGATTATTGGCGAAGATTTTTGTTGTATCTATGAGTGAATTTTCTGTTACGAGGCTGCTTGTGAGGGTTACTCCAGATTATAAATTAATAGGGTAAAAAAGATAGCATATAAACTTGTCGTCCCACATCTACTATATTTATTTTGTGCAAACTATTTCAACATGTTATAGATAAATATTGAATGGAATTTCTTGAAAATAACAATCTGTTATCAAAAATAACAATCAATGGCCACTAAATGTAACCAAATGGATTCGAAGGGAAGGCAAGCGTGCTATGGATCGGTAGAAACTTAGGTGGGCGGATGAGGTTAAGAAGTCTTCAGGGGTGAAGTGAATGCCACGAGCATAGGACCGGATTAAATAGAGGAATATGGGAGAGGCTTTCTTCCTGTAGTGGTATAGTCAGGTTGATAATGATGATGACGCAGTGTGATGAAGTGCGAATGAACCAGTCCGCTAGAACGATCGTGAGAATACGGCGTGGGAGTGGCTGCCAAAAAGTGGTCTTCATACATGCATTAACCAGAATCCTGCCAAACGTTGTTTATGTGAGTGCACGGATGTGTCATTTTATGCCCGCACGACTGACAGCTTTCCAGAGGGGCATGCTTCTATGAGACTGTCGCCAGATATTATTTCACTAGGATAACATACCGCCGGACTACATGGAAAGATTATAAGGCAGGGTTAGTAAGATGGAAACCTCACCCTGTTAAGCTGGTTCCAGGTTGTTTATGTAGTGATTTCCTGTCAGTTTCAGCTAAAACCCAATTGGGTATTATTCAATCAAACTTATAGCTCACTTCAAACAAATTCCGAAATGTGGCGCCAAAATGTCTATTAGCAATTTACCATCCAAATTCTGCAGGCTGAAACGATAAAATGTCAGAAAACAGGTTGGTTGGTTGGTTGGTCGGTCGGTCGGTCGGTCGGTCGGTCGGTCGGTCGGTCGGTCGGTCGGTCGGTCGGTCGGTCGGTCGGTCGGTAGGTCGGTCGGTCGGTCGGTCGGTCGGTCGGTCGGTCGGTCGGTCGGTCGGTCGGTCGGTCGGTCGGTCGGTCGGTCGGTCGGTCGGTCGGTCGGTCGGTCGGTCGGTCGGTCGGTCGGTCGGTCGGTCGGTCGGTCGGTCGGTCGGTCGGTCGGTCGGTCGGTCGGTCGGCTGGCTGGCTGGTTCACAGGAAGGGAAAGGCGCAGTATCTGTCACACTTGTTTCTGTGGACACCTGAACCGCGCCTTAAGGAAGGAGGTTGGGAGTGAAAGTGGAAAGAAAGAAAGAGGAGCTGTAGTGGAGGGCTACGGAGTAATTTCGAGCACCTGGGGACCTTTAACGTGCGCTGACATTGCACAGCACACGGACGCCTCTTCGTTTCGCCTCCATCGAAACGCAGTTGCCGAGGTCGGGTTCGAAAACATGAAATGTTTTTTTCGTATTTTTTTGTTCACGTGGTATGCATTGTATTTCGTGGCCATTTTTGTCAAAATATAGGTCATTTTAGGCACCAATGCCCGAAATAGCATATATAGGCGCTAACGCCCAAAATAGACAATTATATAGGCGTCATAAATTTAGAATTAAACGTGTGGTCAACGCCTAATTTATGCTCGTGTATAAAAATGCTGTGCCTACGTTGCACTGAAAACGATGGGAATTTGCCTGAAGCTCTCCATCTAGTTATAAATATAGGATGCCTACCCACACGCACAGAGGGTTGACTTGTCATCTTACAGTTCGTTTTTAGCTTTGCCTATATAAATGCAATAAAATGAGCTGAAAGTTTTCGCATGTCCCGTCAATCTCGTCTCATGTCTTTGCCTTTCAAGTCTACGCAATTGGTTCCTAAAGGAAGTCATGGACCATGTAGCTGAGCAAGAAGCACTGCTAAGATCTAGCTTGTGCATCTGACATAGCTTCCATGTTCTATTTTGTTGACGTGCTAAAGAGCTGAAGCAGAAACTTGAGAAGCTATGAACATTTTAATGCGATAGCATTAGAAATATAGTGGGAAAAATGAGGTGTCCGGCGCCACCTAATTCACATTGGCTGAAGGGGGTGTAACGTCATATGACCATGTGACAGGATCGAGTTGGCGTGTATGTGGCGGGGCCACTCGGTCACGTCACGTCAGTTGGCAGCTGTGCGTGATCATGTGCAGATGTGTCTAGATACCTCCGAGTGTCGAGCTGTAATGGGGGCAGAATCATCCGCGTATGTGTAGGGCAGCGGCAAAACCTCGCGAGTGAATGGGGTAACCGTGGAAGTGTGCCGCGGATGCTGGAGTTTCGGCGGATGCGCATGGTCAGCGTATGCAGAGAGCAGCAGTGACGAAGGTGGAGAGGCACGCCTAGCGGATTTCAAACTTTAATGCCATCCCACTCTTAAAACATAAAGCAAGGAAGTGTTCTGTAGTTTTGTTTTTTTTTAGTCCCGCATGCTTTTGATAAAATTAACCAACATGCGAAATGATTTCGCTATATTTGAGATGCCTTCGCCCCTTGTCCTCCATTTTGTTTCACCTGAAAAGTCTATATTTTAAACACGATTGGTAGCTGACAGTTTACCTGAATCTGAAACGTTACTGAATCGCCCATGCTTGTGAACGGGAATGTTACGTCAACAGGGCGAAAATATACCATAGGTTTGGGAAAAGATTACAAGATATGATAGCAAAGCAGTACATGCGAGCATCGCATATCGAAATCTCGAGGTTGCCCCCCCCCCCCCCCCCCCCCTTTCCCACCGCGAGGTTTCTAAATGCTCTACTTTGCCGAAAATGGTCGTGAAGTACAATGCATACCACGTGAGTACAAAAGACCGAACCAACCATTTCCTTGTTTTCCGACATTTTATCGTTGCAGCTTGCAGAATTTGGATGGTAAATCGGTAATAAACAGAATGGCGCCGCATTTCGGAAACTATTTGAAGAGCGTTATGAGTTCGTCCGAACAATACCCGGTTGGTTTCAACTGAAATTAACAGGGAATCGTTACATAGGCAAGCTGGAACCATCTTAACTGATTAAGGATCCGTCTGACTAGCCTTGCGTTATCATCTTTATATAGTCCAGCCGTATGTAGTAGCCCAGACCACTGTTCGTCCCCCGCCGGTCTGCCTCCCCTTTCGTGAAGGTACTGGGGCACTAGTGGCCTAACAACGAGAGAAAAAGGTCTAAGAAACGTTATTGCTCCTTCTCCTGCCCTATTGTCTCACCGTTCGATAGCCGATTTTGCAAACGTTAGGAAAAATGCGCTCTAATGAGCTCTGTTGGGTGCCTTCTTGGCAGGTGAATAGCGCCCATCGCCATGGATCCCGGCATCGTCGAAGCCGACTCCTGGCCTTCCTTGGTTAGGGCTGTACTCGTGGTGATCTTGGCGGCCCTCTGCCTCAAGGTGTACGTGTTGTGGACCAAGGGTATCTATCGGGGCACCAAAACGATGCACGGAAAGACGGTCATTGTGACGGGCAGTAACGCGGGTGAGAAGACTGTGTAGTTCGCATTTTCTGCTTCAAGAAAACAAATGTTGTCTAATTCGTGTTATATTTCTAATCCATGCATACGCAAAGAACAGCACATGAAAGGTTGTCAAAGGCTGTCGTTAAAGCAGCCTTTGCGAACTCTTTTTATTAGCGTCACTTGTAAGCACCCATTTGGCAGCAACAATGACATAGCGTGTACGACGCGGAATCCTCTCCTGTTATCGACGTCACGGAGCAAAAATTTGTTTCTGGTTTAATTTGCCATACAAATTTGTGATGTGTTTCAGTTGGGTACGTACGTCGGATAGAAAGAAGCAACGTGGGGTCTATAGCGTGGGCCCAGGTTGTTGTAGTTATGACTGAAGGAAGAAGGGGAAGAAAATCCACCTGCCCATGTTTGTACAGGCCCGCCTGTTACATTTTATGTATGCTTCGAGCCAATCAGACACAAAAACGATCACAAAAACGATTGACAGATACAGCTATAGAGCTTTCTCAGAAACTTTGTAGTTGAAGAAAAATTCGCCCTTGTCCGGGGATCAAACTTTCAGAGGATTCCCCTAAATATTTGACCATACCGAATTTGAAAGATTGTTTGCGCAATGAGTACTTATGTTATCAGCTTTAATCAGTTCACATGGCGCTTGGTTTTTCATAAGGTTGAAATTATGAAGTAATTATTAAACAGCACAAAGCACGCAGCATTACCACTATAAAAGACAGCAGAATAACTTCGCCAGAAACTCCGTAGTTAGGTTTTCTCTCATGACGAGTTCTCTCTAAGCACTTTTCACTAAAGCAGAATTTTTGCCATTTTGCTGGTTGTTTGGCTATTTCTTCTTTCCATCCTCCTCCACGCAGCAGAGTAGGCTGTCAGTGGTTTTAAGCACAGTGCTGAAGTCTCACATTTAAAAAGAGAGCATTATTTATACAAACAACAAGCTCCCTTACCATGAAGAGCGCGCAGTAAAAACTGTCGCTGCCGTATACGCTACGCGAAGCAGGGCTCCTCTTGCAGCTCGGGGCGATGTACGAACTGGACACTCATAGCACGAGCGTTGACCGACCGCCCTGGATGGCTCTGCCTTGGCCAAAGCTAAGAAATCTACAAATGTCCACTGTGTTTTTTTGTAGCTTTAAAGGGCGGGAAGAGGATTTGAACAAATTCCACATGCCCGCTTACTTGTACACATAAATTGAGAAATGCAGGTTTGTAAGAACCTCCAAAGGTTGCGTATTTTCCTAATCATTGCTTATCATAACTGTTACTTTGTAAAGGATACTTGAAATCTCGTCATATTCTTGCCTTTTTGGATCTCCTTCTCCTCGCGTACTGTTTTTTTAAATCTTTGTCGAAATTCTGTAAAATATTTTTCCCGGCTTCTTTCGGGAATGAAGATATTGTCCTAAATATCGCAGGTTTACGAGGCTGTAAATATTGCCGGCGCCATGAACAAGACGAAAGTCCTGAGAGACAGAGATTAGAGCCAGTAATTTGCAATCAGGTTTGACTTAGTGTCTGTACAAAAACGGCGTCTTTCATCCTTTTATCGCTACCAGAGTGGAATAGTTCAAGGTCCTCCCATTATTCTGTACTGGGGCTGTACAAGGTAAAATCTGCGTGAATAATGAGTTTTGATTGTGTAAGCAGACTGACACACATCAACTACGTATTTTTGACGCAGGGTCACTATCTCAGTGAAAATTCAGTTTTGTGCTTGTCTCCGGCGATTTTGAAAATGCTTAGCCTCTCTAGTGTCGCCTTTATTCAGGGGAATAGTATCGACTGTGTCTATCTGCAAAGAGTGACCACGTAGTGCAAAAAATTACCTGCGCTGGGTGCAGGCATTGGCAAGGAGACAGCAAAGGAGCTGGCTCGGCGGGGCGCTCGTGTGATTCTGGCGTGCCGCAGCACTGAACGGGCCCAGAAGGCCGCGCAAGACATCTTCGCAGACAGTGGCCGAACGGTGGTGGTCAAGCATTTGGACTTGTGTTCTTTCAAGTCAGTGCGGGCCTTTGCTGACGACATAATCAAGACGGAGGCCCGACTTGACGTGCTCATTAACAACGCTGGCAACATCCCGGGTGAGTGAGATGCTCGTAGAAAGAGTGACTTACCTGACTCTACATTATTCGGCGAGGAAGAGGGCCAGAGCGAGGACCAGATCCACGGAGCCTGGCCTTAGCACACGCAGCAAGTGGCTTGAATATTTGTTACATATGGCGTGCACTTTTTGAGCCCCGTGAAGGTTTAGGCGGAGTCAGAGTGTAATTAGCGTTTCGATACTCTCTTCACCGTACACTTACAGGCGGATACTCAAGAGGCTGAGATCTGTTGCTGGAATCGTTTTCTTAGCGGCATAAAAAACAGAGACTAAGAAACCGCTTCCGCCGAGAAGATTATTCCAGAAGCTGTTGCCAACTAGTGAAGCTAAGGCTGAGATCCTGTCCTTCTGTCCTACTATTCTCCGACGCAGACAAAGTGCTTCTCACGGAAGACGGCTACGAGGTGGGCCTGCAGAGCAACTACTTGGGACATTTCCTTCTAACAATTCTGCTCACAGGTACAGTACCTGCCCTCTGTAACACGCCTTCTGGTTGCACGCTAAACACTCCGGTTTAGTCGGTGCAGAACTAAACCGATTACAAACTGTAGGTCATCCGCCTGTGCCTGTATACGTCAGCCGTGCAAGCGGACGCATAGCATACAGCATCGTCGTCCGCCTCCCGGGCTTTTGTGGCAGCCAAGATAGCCAATGCTGAACGTTTCTGTATGGTAGGAAAGTCAGAAAACTTCAAGCACGGCTCGTGTTGACTGCTTGAAAATGACTGCATCACACTGAAAACCTAAATTTTTCATGGTCGAATTGCCGTGCGTGTAATTATTCCCCTAGTCAGGAATAAAAGCTATAATGGTGCCGAGTTCTTGCCTAGCAGAAACGGTTCCACGTACTGCCGATCTTTCTGACTGCATATAGTTCGCGCTGCTTCACGATGTAATTATCTCATACAGGCTTTACCATACACTTTCATGCTAATGTCATACAATATTATGCATTGTCATAAATTTTGTATGATATCGCATATTACCTCCCCGTTATTCAAACAAATTCGAAGAGGCGCTTAAGTCTGGATTGGCGTAATTATTTCCTTAACGCGGATTGGTGGGCTCAGCAATGGGTAGTCCTTAATGTATCGATCTACCGCATCGCGGCATCTCCACAGCTCGAATTAGTGTGAAGGGGACACACCTGCAAAACGAGTTTAACACCGAAGCAAGATTTTAGGCCTTCGTCAGGTCACCGGTATATTCGTGGTTTCTACGTTAAATCATCAAATGCAACAACGTACGCAAAGCATCATGTATACTTCCTACTTTACTTATACCCTGAATTACTGATACGTATTAAACTTGTGTCAGTGTAAGGCTCGGCGAAGTGTAAGGCGCCGCCCAAGTGAAAGGAAGGGGGGGGGGGGGGGGGTTTGTGCTTTGCACTTAGCCAAGAGGACTTGTCCTGCAGATCTCCTGAAGAAGAGCGCGCCGAGCCGCGTGATAAACCTCTCCTCTGTGTTGCATCACTTCGGCACCACGTGGCGCATCGAAGAGCAAGCCAAGGGCACGTACGCGTGGCGCACGCCCCTGCTCACGTACTGCAACACCAAGATGGCCATGCTGCTGTTCACCAAGGCGCTAGCGCGGAGGCTGAAGCCACTAGGTGAGCTGCGTGTTTCACTCTCAAACCGTGTCTCACTTGCGGCCCCATTTAGAAGCTGGTACGGTTCAGCCAAAAATGGATGGACCTGTATTTCAAGGAATGTTCACACACAAAAAAAGTGTTCTTCACCTGATCACAGTTTTACACAACTTGGAGAAAGTTATGTAACAAGTAGCCTATTTCGAAGCCTAACCAGTTTGACGCTGCTGTGCAATTTTCTTTCTCTTTCTGTAAACCTATTTTTGTCAAGAATGAATAGGCTAATAATTTCCCACTCTGATTAACAGACGAGGTAAACACAATTTTCCTGTGCTTCCCTTGGCCTAAATGATTGCTGAATTCTTTGATACACGGAGGGCGCAAATAATAAAATCTGATCATAATTCGTAGCGTCATTATTTAGAATTATCTTTCTATGACAGCGCTCGCTCTTGTATACATTTGGAATATTTGAGAGGGCACGGATGTTCGGGATTAGCCGAATACTAGCAGCGTTTAGCAGCGGGATAAGCAGCGTTAGTTATCGCTTTAATAGATTTTGAACACTTCCTTTTTCTTTAGTAGGATATAACTTAAAAAGAAAAGCAGTTGCTAACAACGGACCATAATACGCAGCGAGTGTATTACTCCACTGAATATTGAGCAGAATCAGTTTTTGCAATTTGACTATACCAAACAAGCCAGATGCACTGAAAGTCTTGAGCTTATAGTTTGGTACCACGGTTAGCTTTTCATTTAGGTAGACAGAAAATCCTTAAGAGAGGAATAACTCCTGTAACGGCAATTACTGCACACTTGACTCGTATCCGGCTAGAGTTGAAAAAAAAGAAGATGCTTCTGATGTGCCGCTGTCCCAGGTTATTCATTCCACGACGTTCGCTGTCTTCCCAGGAGTAACTGTGAACGCCGTGCACCCAGGCACTGTCGACACGGGAATAGCGGCAGGAGAACGGCTCATCGCCTACCTCTTCCGTTTCCTCGTCAACTTTTACGGAAAGGTGAGCTCACATTCGACTTGCGGTATGTAAAGCTGTTTTAGAAAGCGAAGAGCGGTCATGGGTAAATAAGGCTCCCCTCTCCAGCCTGTGTTCTCGATCATCCCCGGCACGTAGCTTCCAAGAGTTCGCCGCGAAGTTCACGCTTGGCTTTCGGTTCTTAAACTGTATAGAGAGTTGATCGCAGCATCAAATCACGAATCAGAAGCAGAAAGTTACCAATGTGACAAGAGCGGTTTGCGAATGTATGCGCACCCTTGAGTTCCAAAGTTTTAGGAGATCCATGCAGTACGATGCTTGTAAATATTAGGACGATAATAACGCAAAAAACATGGAGAAGGAACGACAACACAACTACTGGCTTAACCAACCAGTCCAAATATCCACACTACACAAGTTGTTTCGGTTTTTAAAGCCTGCATAACCTGCGTTCACGGGATGGCAGCGTCAAGATGGGCGTCTTGATCTGAGAAATCGAAACAGAAACCCCAACTGAAAAAAACAAAAAACAAAAAACAACCTCTGTAAGAGGAATACCCGGAGCATGCTATCCTCTAATGACTGTTCAGTTGCAAGGTATGGTGCACGTCATGCGCTTCTTTCGTTTTGTTTTATTTGATTATTTGAACTGTACTGTTTTCATATGGGGTGGGAAATCTCAGGCGGTTTCTTATTAAAAGTATTTACATTCCTGTCTTTTAAAGCAAGAAAAGGAAATGAAAGCGGGAATCACTGAATCAGCAAACTTTTGAATTGCTTGTCCCGCTTTGTGAATGAGCAACCTACACCGAAAATAACCTATACACCAGGTACTCTTATAATTAAACAATCATTCTGTAGTATTATTGACAAAAATTCGTACTGTTTTTAAATATTCTTCACAACGTTGTAAACAACATGTAAGCAATGCTGTGAACAGTAGTGTGAGTAGTATTGAGAGCACAAGGGCACGTTTTAGTAACTCAGGCCAAGCTGTTGATGCCATCCCCGCCTGTCTCACAGTGCCAAATGATGTCCGATTGCATGATCTGAATATAGATTTCCCTACGTTTGTTGGACACCCACTGCCTGATGCATTCCAAATTAGGTGGTCACCACCCCAACACTATGAATATGGGAGGGGTGACCACCGTTCTTTGCCATTCTGTACGGATCTTGCTTGAAACATGTTGGTTGATACCAAATAAACTGTTACTTCATGTTGTTGTTCGGTGCATATTCAGGTAATGCAAAGCGCGCTTGGTCACATCCGAGTTTTGAGAAAGCATTAAAAAAAATCTCGTTGTCCTTGACTGGTTTTTAACTCCTTCGTAAACGAGGTGATCTGACCATTTTGGGAACCATTCATCATTATCATGCAATCAAGCAGTAGGTCGGCAAACTGCCTTCACATCACTGATCCTTTTCCTTGTGTCATTGATGAGGAGCTGTGTTTCTGGGCGACTGTTCTTTACAGACGCCGTGGGAGGGAGCTCAAACGACCATATACGCCGCCGTGGACGATCTCTTCGAGACACAAACGGGCCTGTACTTGGAAGACTGCGCGCGGGGCATCATCAGTTACAGGGTGCTGGACAAGGAACGGGTGGAGAGCACCTTCCGGAAAAGTGCCGAGCTTTGCCATCTAGACCCGACCGAAGTGGAGAGGCTCTTCGAATAACAGCCACGTCGCGGTTCAGACGGAAGCTTGCTCCAATGGGTTGATCTCCTGGGTTTCATGTCAAGAAAGAAACTCGATATGCAAGTGAAAGAGTCCGCACATGTGTTGTGTGATTCTATCTTTGAAGTATTTATTTTTAACTAGAGCTATGCCTACAGCATCAGTCAAAGATTATTGTCGCGGGCTATAGTTGCAAATGATTATGCAAAGGTAAGGAGCACACCAAATGCATTCGCGAATACAGTAGCGAATGATCAAAGAACAGTAGCAATACAGACAAAAAAAGAAGAGACTTAATTGGATAGCTTGACAAACACAAACACATAATCGATTCTGTCAGTGAAAAATAGTGCAAAGGGAAGGGTGCGTGAAGCTATCCAGGTGGTATATGAGATTTCACTCCGCGGAGTGGTAAATTGTCTATGATGCACGCTGTGTTAGATTGCTCCGAATGAATTTGGACCGCATGGGGTTCTTTAGAGTCCGCTAACATCGCACAACACGTACGCGTTTCTTGTACTTCGCCTCTACCGAAATGCAGCCTGTATCGAATGATCCATCAGCTCGTGATTTAACCACCGCGGCTCGTATACCTAAGCATTTAAACAAATCGCCGAGCAAATAGATGAACGGGTAGCAGCATTCTGGAACACGAAATACCGACGGTAGATGCTTTCAATAAAAGTTTGGAACCAAGACGCAATTATTTCCGTAGGGAGCTGATTGCAGGCCTATTCCGTGTCAGGAAAAAATGAATATGTATATGCAAACAATAACACAGTTACTGGGACAAAGTAATTTTTATTTCAATAATGTCTTCCCTAATCATAACGCGGTACTCTAAGGACGATGATCCTCCAATATAAGCTTAATATAGCGGATGCTTCTGGCAGCCGAGGAGACTCGTGCAGAGACGAATGTCTGCTTTTACAAAACGGGATGTGCATAATAACCGTAATATACCAAGCAAGCGTCGCCCTTCTCACGCGCTGAAGTTACCAGAAAATGGAGGAAGGCGCTTTCTTGGTGCGGCACCGAAATTCAAAATTGCGGCAAAAAAAATCTTCCCGCCAGAAAAAGAAAATTGAGCGCAATAAACACGGATTATTATTTTTTTATTTGCCTCTGATCTAGTCGATTTGGAATTTAAGTGTGCGCTGAGACTTCGCCGAGCCGGCACACTGTGCGTTCTCGATAGGCCGCCAGCACACCTAAGTTAACTAATCAGCGCCCACCACCGCCGTTTTCTCTCGGCAGACAATTTAAATATGTCAGCGATTGTCTTACTGAATTTTGGCATCAGCTCCTTTCTTGACAGCGGCTATTTGCTCCCCTTACGTATCTCCCGTTTAAGTCTGTTACATATCTTACGTCTCTCCCGCGTTAGTCATATAACGCCAGCCGTCAGCCTTTGAATATTGCGAATCCGGGCGACCCGGCGCTGTGCCGTTTTTGCTGGTGATGTTTTTGGCAGTTCAGACTGGATGCATGGACTAATGTATATATAGAAAGAGAGAGAGAGAGAGAGGTGGGGGTGGTATGTTTTTGTTAGAGCTCAGGAATGTGAAATTAGCAGTGGATTTAGGGGAGGGGGGGGGGGGTAGGGGGGGGGGGCTGGGGAAGCGGCGCTTGCTTTGCGGATATTTACGCTATGAACTAACACCTCCCTTTGCCACAGCCGGAAAGCACGAGCCACAAGAGCAAATAGTTGCGCCTCTGAGCGGTGGCCACGTGGCTTTTAGCGCATTTTGTTCGCGTATCTGGAAACTTCGCAGATTTTTTCGTGATGTTCTCGAAGTACATTTGTTAAGTAGCTTCCGCTCCGGGGAACAAGATGTTCCTCTCCCGTTTACCGGTCCTGAAAATCAGTTAATATCGCAATGTTGCCTAAAGACCCGATGCTAGCGTGATTGAGAGACTTGTTTCTGATGCATGCTTTACAGTATACCTCGCAGTGAGCGTAAGTATAAATAAAACTGGGAAATCACACAGCTTATCGCTTATTTGACAACGTGTGTGTTTCCGCTATTGTTTCGAAAGTTTCAATCCAAGCAGTGGGGCCTAGTTCAGTGGCCGTTTACAGCGAGAGCTTGGCTGAAATTTGCTTAGCGCCGCCGATAAGGATCTTGCGCAAGGAAACGCCGCCGTGGCGTTAGAATATGGGGTGAGTTTTCCTTGCTTCGGATTCAGCAAATGACCTGCATAAATAGCTTTGGACAGCGGTCTTATACGTTTTGTATCATGGGTAAGATGGAGGTTTGAATCACGATGCAGATATAATTTTTAATTATTTGATTACTAATGATTACTAATTAATAACTAGTTAATGTTATGATACCATCACTATAAAATTACTGAGTTACGTCGATGATGTCATCAGTTTGATTGACCAGGCTCCTGCAGACTTAAGATTTGAGAGGAGTCTCCTGGGATAAACCAGTGAGGTACTGAGGCAGCAAAGACACGCTTTGACGTCATGACCTCGTGATGAGCGCCTAAAAATTTATCGGTTCATGGCTGCGAGCAGCATTGGAACGCTCGGCGACCTGAGCCGATCAGCTCCGCTGGCCTCTGCGTTAGTCCACTACGCCATTACCGCAGCCTTATAACCCGCGTGATTAACTGCCAGTGTTAGGGTGAAAGCCTTTAACGACTCGTACTGTCGGCCACGATTCTGTCACACTCTTTCCTCTCACTATAGCTAATGTGATGTCACATCCGGTTAGGCGGCAATTTCGAAAATATCGTAAGCAGGAGTTTGGTCAATCAACTTTATTAATTACCCAATTATCTTACTGGCCTAATTATATTCTTGAACGCAACATTACGTCATCCTATATTGATTAACACCACTCATTAACCTCTACTACTTCCCAATTACTCGCAACTGCTGCGGACACGAAGTGGCGGACGCGGCTTGCGGACAGAAATCTGTGAACATAGCGAAGTAATGCTTTCGCAGTAAAAATCTTATCTACACCGGGTGTCGAACCACCATCCCTCAGATCAATAGCCGAGCGTTTTAACCCACTGCGCCACGTCCGAGATCGCGAAGCCCACGTCGTAATTCTACTTGTCTACTTGTGAGGATGATAGTAGCGATGACAATGACGCTGCAATTAATGATAATGACAATGGTGATTAACAGTACATTTCGTTGATAACTATAATGAGAGCAAAAATGATGCACCGAGTGCAGCAGCAGCGCGCAGGCTTTCGCATTTCTGCAGTGTAGATTCCACCGTGCTCTCGAAATTTTTTTCGCGCTGCGTTTGAATGTGGTTGACTTCAACAACTTTTCAATCATGAACAAAAATTATTACTGTTGCTCTTTGATTAGCTAAAATAAGTAACGGTCTCATTGTCAAGGGGTCATTGCAATTATGCGACCCTCAGTTTCTTCTCTTCACCTGATGTGAACGAATACTGGCTTATCCTTCTGCTCACGAAATCGGCTTGAATGAGATTTGATTGGTTAAAAAAAAAGGAACAAAAACAGCTAAACTGAGTTGAAAGAACCTTCTTGTCGCAGATGTCCATCCGTTACACTTTCCTTGAAGCTTTTTTCTACGGTGGTGTTTTCGCAGACGTCTGTTCTAACGTTTCAAGATAAAACTTGCAGATACTATTTTCCCCTTCCTTGACGAGGGTGCACATACATTTTCTGCCTTTCACCCAAGGGTAAAGAAAAATAGGCGTCCTATCCGGTTTAAATCTGTTTAACGGATGAACATATGTGGTCGAAATTCTGCGAGGCAAATAGTCATTATGAATTGGGGTTGTAATTCCCGGCTTCAACCGAAAAGTTCAGCATTCTTTAGATTTAACCTAAATTTTGGCTTTCCAGTACGAGTTATTATTGTTCACAAGTGACAATATTCAAAGTACGGAAGCCAGGGGCGCGGCGATACAGCGGGGCTTTTGTATTAAATAGTGCAGTTGAACGTTTCGAGGCATTGATTCGCTGACAAAATGCTTGCTTCTGTCCAGGAGCACTTCTTTAGGCTTCACTTAACTGGTACTGCTCACACCATGTTATTCCCTCATCGAAGCCATGACTTGGCTAAGGCGATTCCTGATGGCGAAGAGGGACGCTGCAGGGGACGTTTCACAGCCTTAACACGCCACTGACAACTGGAAAGCATGCTTAAATATCACTAGAAGTAGGATGCTCCAGCTTCGTTGCTCCGCAAGGGCCGTATAAGGTCTGTTCGACGGCGCAAGTTTGGTTCAAGCAGTTTTCGAATGAAGCGCTGATAGCACGCTTGTAAAGCGCGAAAAAGTTATTTATTTATTATTTTATTTATACATATGCAATCACCATAAGGTGATTTTAGCAGGGTGGTACAAGCACGGTTAAAACACAACAATGGCATGTACAAAAAAAAAAATCCACTAAGCCCTGGTTACAAAATAGAAAATAATACACAAGGCACAGCTGGGCTCAAGTCAAAAACAAATAAATGTGTACCGAGCCTTTAATCCCCAAAAAACAAAATTATCACACGCAAGGTTGAAGCAAAGTAGCAATAATACGAAGAAGCATTATTCTAAACTTGAGAGAAACGTAGGTAATGTTGGTGCAGAAACGGTGCTGTTCTTCAGTTGATTCCATTCGACTATTGTGCGGGGGAGGAATGAATGTTTGAAAGTGTTGTTATGCGAGGAAAACGAGGTTATACTGAAGTTATGTCTTTGGCGAGTAGAGTTTTCGGAAGAGAAAGATATGACTTTAGTAATACCAGTCTTGTAATGGCCATTAATTAGTTCATATAAGAACTTCAGTCGTGAGTAATGATTTCTTTCCGCCAAGGGAGGAAGATTCACCCTCTTAAAAAGGTCTGTAACGGAAGTATTGGTAAATATGTTATAAATGAAACGCGCAGCTCTTCTCTGTACCTTTTCTAGTTTAGCAATATTCATTTTTGTGAAAGGGTTCCAAATCATGACGGCGTAGTCTAAAATAGGTAATACAACTGATTTGTAAGCCAAAAGACGTACAGACGGAGTATAAAAAAGCGCGCGCCTGAAGAAAAAAAGTTTACTGTTAGCGTTTGCAGCTACGTAGTTAATATGAGTAGTCGTGATCTATGTTCCTTGACACGTTATTAGAAATTCACAGCCCTAAGTACTTACAGCTGCTTACTTCAGAAAGCAAGGTATTATAAATGCTGTAGTAAAAAAGGAATGGTTTCTTCCTACGTGTTAGTCTCATGAAAACAGTTTTTTTTTCAACATTTATGACCATCTGCCCATCGTGACACCAAGAAACAACCTTTTGAAGGGCACTGTTTGATAATAGTTGGTTCAATATGCTGTTAATTTCAGAGTACAGTATACAGTCGTCAGCAAAATGTTTAATATTTACTAAAATATCTTGCACAATATCATTAATATACAGCACAAACAAACGCGGCCCTAACACACATTCCTGCGGCGCTCCCGAATCCACCGTTACTGATGTGTAGGAGGTATCATGAAAAGAAACAATTTGTTTTCTGTGAGTTAGGTACGCTGCTATCCATTCTGTCAACTGATTGTGTTGAAAAACTTTATGTAATTTATATAGTAGCTTTTTATGAGAAAGTTTGTCCAATGCCTTTGAACAATCCATGAATTTTGCGTCTATTTATGCATCATTATTAATTGATGATGCTAAATCATGGATTGTTTCTACCAGCTGAGTACACGTCGAAAATCCTTTTCTAAAACCATGTTGATATTTGGTTAGAAAATTATGTTTGTCAAGAAATTCAACCCTCTGATTATATATAATATGCTCGAGTAATTTGCAGGTTGCTGATGTCAGTAATATAGGGAAACGATTGCTAATGCGATCTCTTTTTCCTTTTTTATGTAACGATTTGATTCGGGCCACGTAACTCAGTCATAATTGGTAATTCACCATCGCGTTATGGTTTAGTAAATAAAACATGCAAATACTTAGAAATCCATTCAGCATATATTTGTAGAAATGCATTTGGAAGTTTTCAAAAGCATATTGAAAATACCCTGTACTGAAATTGTAAGGTCTTGCATAGAGGACAAGGAGACATCAAAAGAGGGTAGGACGCTATTACCTTCCATAAAGACAGATTTAAAATGGTCATTAAAAGCATTGTATATTATTTTCGAATCAGTTACCTGTTCCCCATGAATTTAAAAGGTATCTCAATTTAAGCATTTAGGTGAAATAGCCCTCCAGAATTTTTCTGGTGACACCGTAATAAAATTGGGAAGGAATTCCTCATAACAGTGTTTTTTTGTTTGTAGCTACCTGAATCGTAACCTTAGAGGACAAATCAGAAATTATAGATGCGTTGGCGGAAGCCTTTTTCTTTTTAAGCCTTTTTAGTCGCCTTGCGCAATCTTAATGTCTCCCTAGAAATCTACGGGTTCTTACTTTTTGGTTTCTTGACAATGCTGGGCACAAAACGCATACAACAGTTTACAATTTGTTTAAACCGGTGCCAGTGAATACGTATGTTACCGGTATTATTAGCGAAATCATGAAAATAAAAAAAGGACATCTATGATTGACACGTCATCTGCTTTAGAAAAATTAGGAAATGTAAAGCTCGAAAGCTTTCAAGCTTCGCAGAAGCTTGAAAGCTTCTACGAAGATGTAGAATCGGCAATGCGAAAAGTAAAGACGCAGTATACTGTACTAATGGGCGATTTCAATGCCAAGGTAGGGAAAAAACAGGCAGGAGACAAGGTAGTAGGTGACTATGGCATTGGTTCTAGGAATAGCAGGGGGGAGTTACTAGTTGAGTTTGCAGAGCGCAATAACTTACGAATCATGAATACCTTCTTCAGCAAACGGAAGAACCGGAAATGGACATGGAAAAGTCCTAACGGAGAGACTAAAAATGAAATCGACTTCATAATGTGTTCAACCCCCGCCATTATGCAAGATGTAGAGGTAATCGGGAAAGTGCGATGCAGTGACCACAGGATGGTGAGGTCCCGAATTAGCCTAAATCTGAAGAAGGAACGCAACAGATTAGTAAGAAAGAAACCCATCAACGAATTAGCGGTGAGGGGGAGGGCAGAAGAGTTCAGGATCTCGCTACAGAATAGGTTTTCAGCTCTAACTGAGGATGGCGACATTACCCTAGAGGCAAGGAACAATAATTTCAGAGATATCATTACTGAGTGCGCGGTAGAAGTAGGCGGTAGGATAGTTAGAGAGGATACCGGTAAGCTGTCTAAGGAGACGAAAGATTTGATTAAGAAACGCCAGAGTATGAAAGCTTCCAATCCAACAGACCAGATCGAATTGGCCGAGCTATCAAAGCTAATCAATAAGCGCAAGGTGGCCGATATTAGGAAGTATATCATGGAGAAAATTGAGCATGCTGTAAAGAACGGGGGAAGCCTTAAAGCGGTAAAGAAGAAATTGGGCATAGGCAAAAACCAGATGTATGCGATAAGAGACAAGGCGGGCAACGTCATCACTAATATGGAAAAGATAGTCAAAGTAGCCGAGGAGTTCTATACAGATCTCTACAGTAGCCAAAGTAGTCAGGACCGTAATGAGATTGGCGGTAGGGAAAAACAGTCAGACGTTCCACCAGTGACGAAGGACGAGGTCAAGAAAGCACTAGAAACTATGAAAAGGGGGAAATCGGCTGGAGAGGATCAGATAACTACAGATTTGCTGAAGGACGGGGGGGATATCGTGCTAGAAAACCTGGCCACCCTGTATACGCAGTGCCTGGTGTCATCAACGGTACCGGAACCATGGAAGAATGCAAACATTATCCTCATTCACAAGAAAGGGGACTCTAAGGACCTTAAAAATTACAGACCAATCAGCTTACTGTCTGTTACGTATAAGGTATTTACTAAGGTAATCGCTAATAGGATCAGGACAACCTTAGACTGCAATCAAGCAAAGGATCAAGCAGGGTTTCGGAAACGGCACTCTACTATCGATCATATCCATACCATCAATCAGGTGATAGAAAAATGCTCGGAATATAACCAGCCCTTATACATAGCATTCATTGATTACGAAAAAGCATTTGACTCAGTTGAAACATCGGCGGTGATGCAGGCATTGCGAAATCAGGGGGTAGACGAGCCATATGTGAAAGTGCTGAAAGATATATATAGCGGCTGCACGGCAACCATAGTTCTGCATAAAGAAAGTAACAAAATTCCCATAAAGAGAGGTGTTAGGCAAGGAGACACAATCTCCCCAGTACTATTCACAGCTTGTTTAGAGGAAGTATTCAGAGACTTGGAATGGGAGCAGTTAGGGATAAGGGTAGATGGAGAATACCTCAGTAATCTGCGATTTGCTGATGACATTGCCTTGCTAAGCAACTCGGGGGATGAACTGCAAATAATGATTGATGACCTAGACAGGAAAAGTAGAAAGGTAGGCTTGAAAATCAATATGCAGAAGACTAAGGTAATGTTCAACAGCCTCGGGAAGGAACAGCCGTTTACATTAGGTAGCGAAATACTGGAAGTAGTAGGCGAATATGTCTACTTAGGACAGGTAGTAACCGCAGACCCGGACCACGAAAAGGAAATAACAAGATGAATACGATTGGGATGGAGAGCATTTGGCAATCACTCGCAGATTATGACTGGCAGCTTACCGGTATCGCTCAAGAGGAAAGTATACAACAGTTGCATCTTGCCTGTACTCACCTATGGGGCTGAAACGTGGAGGCTAACCAAGAGAGTTCTACTTAAGTTGAGGACAACCCAGAGGGCTATGGAACGAAAAATGGTAGGGGTAACATTAAGAGATAGAAAGCGTGCAGAGTGGGTCAGAGAAATAACTCAAGTTACCGACATTCTAGTAGAAATTAAGAAGAAGAAATGGACATGGGCAGGACATGTAGTGCGAAGAGAGGATAACCGATGGTCGCTGAGGGTAACAAACTGGATTCCAAGGGAAGGAAAGCGTAGCAGGGGGCGGCAGAAAGTTAGGTGGGCGGATGAGATTAAGAAGTTCGCAGGGGTCAAGTGGATGCAGCTAGCACAGAACCGGGTTAAATGGAGAAATATGGGAGAGGCCTTCGCCCTGCAGTGGGTATAATCAGGCTGATGATGATGAAAGGTCTTGCGGATTTCTTTTGTAGCACTGCAAGACATACTATGTAACACAGCATGGTGGTCAGAAATTCCGGGAACTACTTCACAGTGTAATTTAGAAGCAATATTCCGGCTAACGAAAAAAAGATCCAGAACCGATTTGGAGGCACCCTGAACCATTGTATACTCTTCGACTACTTGCGAAAGATCACAATCAAAGACGATGCCAAGGATAATATCGGCTGAGGCATCACTAGGCTTGTTGTGCGACGTAGTGGACCAGTCAACAAAAATTAAATGTGGCTTTAGGTGCGAGTGAAGTCATTACTCCCGATGGAGCAGGATAAAATGCTGAACAATCAACTTTGCAATAGATGATATGTCGCTGCGACATATGGCGGCGTAGTTCCCGTGTTAGAGACATCTTTACACGACGAGTCATTGACGTAGCTTTCGGCCCCAAGAGCAGCGTAAAACCAAGCATGATGAGAGCACGTTGAAGCATGGGTCACTGCGATGCGCGAAGGTGGTTGGCCGAAACCGGCTCTGCATTCACACGCCTGCTGCTTCTCGCACAAGTTCCCCACGGGTACGTTCAAAGTAATCGACCGCTTATCGTCACTTACAATGTACTGCAGGTTTTTGCTCCTTTCTTCCTGGAATGGTATCAGTGTAATAGAAAAATAAGCAAACTGAAAAAGCGATCTGTTGCAAAATAGCAATGGGCATTTTTAGGTCACTGATGCTGATACCGAGAACACTCACTGGCGGACACGCGCATTTTTCTTGTTCAAGATAAATGGGGAAATGATCACGAAGCAGCGTACGGGAGCCGTGCAGAGTATTATACACGTCCTGGCGGTTGAAAGCTGCCCGACTAGATAACAGGAGCGGTGTGATCTATGTTCCTTAAGATTGGGGTTTTAGGAACAGTGAAGGCTTAATTAGCACATGAATGAGTGAATAGAGACTAGCACGAGCAGACGACAGTATTGGTAGAGCAAAAAGGAAACAGTATAAAGGCGCGAACCGCTACGGCAACGGATATAATATAACTTTGAACACAGGAAAGAAATCGTTTATAATTATTGATTAGAAGGAGCACAAAATAAAACACGTCGGCCACTACTACTGCTACTAATATTTCCTGCAGTTTATAGGCAAAGTGACGCTGAACACCTTCTCTATTAAACTGTAATTCCACATTGTGTCCGTCTATTCGGCGCGACCTCACATATTCTCAACTAAGATGGCACTTGTTGGTCTTTACAGTGCGGTCGAAAGCCAGGGTGTCTTCGCAGAAGCTGTGGCCGAGAAACGCTACCCTTCGCTTGCTGGATTAGTTCAGGAACAAGCGATAACCGTTATAGCTGTCACGAGCATATGGCGCTGCATTTTGCAGTGGAGCCACACCGAGATTACTTATCCGTCCACTCTCGACATAATTTCTCAAGCGACTGTGCCCCAATTGCTTCTCATCTACATCTTTCTGCTACTATCCTCCCCCTCCTCTCCTCTAAAATTGAAGAAGGTGGTTTGATTTTCTTCACCTTGTCACGGGGGGGGGGTTCTTCGGTTGGCAGGTACCTTCTTAAGCCACAGCTGCCACTTACCCACCATGGCAGGTTACAATAAAAAAAATTCGCTAAGCAATTCCGGTCTTACACCAGGCGCAGTAGATTCTATTGTTAAATTCAAGGCATAACCTAATTCGATAACAGCTTTTGCTGTAATAGAAAGATTTTACGTCCAGTGTCTACGTCGGAGAAGTGCAGCAGCGAGTGCGGGCCTCCTCTTATCTCTACCTGCCACGCGACCTCGGTTATGTTCGTACGAACAGATATGACGCATATCGCGATAGCACTAAGCCCTGTGTGATTGTTTACCTCCTCCAGTCAGCCGTTGCCTGAGTTCATTTCGGGTGCGAGAAGCGATAGCGCTTCGTACTTGTCCGCCCTTTTCTCTCTCCTACCCGTCGGCCCCAGAAAGGGTAAGGCCAGCAGGAAGAAACTGTTCATATTTTCCACGTTCTGCACAAATGGGGGATGATGGCCGCAGATAGCATCGAAAGCGAAGTCCGTTTAAAAGCAGGAAAGCAAACACCACGACCGAGAGGATGCTTGGACTCAAAATCGCGGTGTGTGCCTGTCATTGTAGACGCAGAAGCGCTCGCGCTGAAGAGAATCAGAACGGTTGCGCTTTGACGCTGCTCCTAGCAGCGCTGACATTCGAGTCTACGATCGTGCACGTTCCACACGCGGTGCAGCGTGGTACGACGCGACCCAGCCCCGAAGACGGTACCCACGAGAAGCCGCATTGACGTTTGGATCAGTACAAGAAAAAGAAGAAAACAAACAGGAGGCAAAGAAGATCCCATCGAGAATAACTGCGATTGTTTTCTGGTGTGAGCTTTCGATACTGCTCTTGCTTTTCGCCCGACGTGCTTAGCAGCATGTTCCTGCTCTGGCTTGCGTTGTACATTGCACTATCGGCGTTTGTTCTATTGCTGTTTGTGAAGATCTACAGCCTGGTGAGCGTAGGAAGGTGCAAGTGCCAAAGAAGCATGTCTGGGAAAACGGTTATTGTCACGGGAGGCAACTCAGGTAAGCTCACGGTGCCTGCTAATGTCGTCACTCGCAGCTTATCGAACGCTCGTGCGCGCATACATATTGAGAGAAACAGTAGCATAAAACGATGCCTTCAAGCTCAACTGTCTGAGCGGACCTCTTGTTAACACGTGCCTGAAGTGTTGGGATCAAATAAAATGGAATGAAGACCGCTATACAGCATGCTTTTAGAAATTTCAAAGGCCCAGATCAGTCTATCGATAATATTTCTAATTCTTCAGGATGTACAGCCTTTGTCGAAAATATACGGCCCAAGGGATTCACTTCAAAGCGCTCTAACTAAGCCCCTGGAAGCAAAACTGGAGTATATAGTTAAGCATACACAAGAATAGGAATTATATTTGTCGTCTACTAGATTTTGAACGGTGTAGATGCGTACTGAGCTCCGTTACGGGGCTTAGAAGCAAAACCCTTGGGCTGTATATTTTTGACAAAGACTGTACGTCCCAGCCGCCTCTTCCAGCTTTTTTAACTACAGTGCTACACTAAAAATATTCCCACGTATGCAGCACCCATTGTTTGCTCCGTGGTGCTTCGCTCAGCATTGAATGAAATGTCAGCGCCGATCAACTCTTCTCAGGCATTTCTCTTTAATGTTGTCATCATCATCGCCCTCTTCAGTGGTGTCTCTAACTACATTCGCACGCTTCCTGTCGCCGCATATGTTTGAAAATTTAGAGCGGTAGGCGTATTGCGTGGTCGAGGACATAGGATGCCGGAAATACACGCTTTCTTACTAAGAAGTGTTGCTGTATTAGTCAGCAAACGTCATGATTTTATTTTATTTCTTTACGTTATTTTTAAATACAGTGTTATAAATACCCGCACCTATGGATTTGTGCAATAATCTCATTTAAAGAACGGATATCTATAAAGGCATGTAATCGGTTAATAGAGCAATTGGAACTCTTAGAAACACTATCCATGCCCCACACCGCTAAACTAAAGCTTGCCTACGCACAAATGGCTTGTTCCTAGACGTTGGAAAGTGAACCGCTCACTTGGAATCTTAACAAAGTGTATCTGAAAAATTCACCAGAATTCGTAGAGGACAATCGAGGAATTAATTAATGCTGGTCGCACTGCGTCAGTTTATGATCGCTAAAAAAAAAGTTCGTCCAAGCAGACCCTGGCATACCACCGTCGTATCGCAATAGCGTTAAGCCATGTACAGAAAATCCGGCGTCGGCGTTGGCGACGAAAAATGTCACAGGCAGGTGGTATACTTGGCAGGTGGCATGACCGGGTAATGATTGGTCTGCGGTTTGGCTTACGAGGCGAGAACACAAAACATGGCTGAGTGGGCAGCTTCTTTTGATATGGCAATTTGAAATGGGCATCAAACACTGGACCATTGGGTCCTCGAGTCAGACATGCTACCGTATTCCACCAGGGCACGTTCTACGGTTTGGTTAAACCGGGGCTTCATACCTAAGTCGGATGGTGTTCCATGGTAGCTTAAGATTGCATGCTGATGAGTATATTTGAGATAACAGGATTACAAATTAAAGAACTCGAGTAGCAGTTTCGATGTACACGAACGAGGATCCTTAAGGGGAGCCGGCAGATGAGAGTCATTATAACGTTGTTGCGTCTTGCCCTTCTTTAGCTCACCTTACCACCCGTGACCCTGCAGCAGCCGATAGGCGTGCATATTAATCCTCACCGCACCGAAGTACTTTTTTATAATTGTATAAAATCCATGTGTAATCGTGAAGGCATCTGTTCTGAGGTCTCGACACAAGTCGCCTAGCAGAGGCGACCACGGTTAATTGTATTGCTGACTGCTTGTAGGGCAAGGTGACGGCGGCCAGCTGACAATGGCTCTGCCCCCGAATGCAGCTGTTGTTGTTGGGCCCATAGACAACCCTCCAAGCTTATTCTTCTTCTTGCTCTTCATCTTCTCTCTTCAGCACACATGGCACATCCCCGCGCGGGCCGGGCACCTTATCTAAGCTTTTCAGGCCCCAGTGCACGCGGCGGTGCTACGGTCTTATTTCTGTCATCCACCCGTTATGCTATTCTCCTGGAACTAAATGGTGCTGGGATTTCTTGGCTACGTACAGCGGACACACTTGAATGCTCTGTGGCTGTTATTTCCGGAGAAGCATAAAAAATAAGCTCGGGGAGGGCTACTACGTACTATCGCTTTTGCTTTAGGGCGAAAGCCCGGTGGCTCTAAATTTCTGGCCAAGTGAATACGCCATACATCAGGTTGAGTCGAAGCATGCAAGTACGTAACGCATATGAACGAATCCAACAGAGCCGCTAAGGTTAGGAGATTGGCGAAAATTCTCGAGGTTGGGCTACGATCAACGTAAGCATGTACACTCGAAAGTAGGAAACTAGGAAGCAAGATAGTCGTCGCCGCAGTTCACTAGCGCTCCATGCGAAAGGACGTCTGCTCTTATGACGTAGTACTGATGCGAAGACAATACACGCGAATCGTGGTTGGCAACTCTCATCAGCCGAAGCGACCGTGCCACTAGCTCGGCCTCTGTAAAGCACTGCGGCTAATTGTCATGATGTGGGCAGTTTTACGTGAGAGCTAGCGTAGAGGCCCCGTGTCGCAGAAAAGCCTTTGTTGGCGTTGTTGTACTTTGTAACGCGAAAATCCGCAATTAATGAAAGAAAATAAAGAAGTGCAGAATATCCCTCGTGTGTGTGAAACGTTATTGCGTAATTAATAGTGGAGCTCCCCTCGCCCTTGGATTGAACGCAAACAACGCGTTCCGTTGTACGCGCACGGGACGCACCAAAAACGACGTTGAAGCTTACCGCTGACGTGATCGCCCTTCAGGTCATATGAGAAAATATATAAAAATAAAGATCAAACTGAGAAAATTACTTTAGTTTGTGTGAAACGCCATCGCTTCTATCCCTTAAAAGCGGAGGTGAAGTGTTTAACCAAAAGAAAAAAAACAGCGCTAAATTTTGACGGAACGCACAGAAAGACGAACGGTGTTCCATCAAAAATATTTAGCGCTGTTTTTTTCTTTGGTTAAACACAATGTCACACCAACTAGCCCAGCAAGAGATACTGTAAGAGATACTGTTCACCCGAGCTCAAGTGTTCCTCTACTTCTTTACTTCAACCCGGGATAATGATGGCTGGAGGAGGGGAAATCTGGAGTTTTTCGCCAATAGCGAGTTTCCATTGCAAATTACGAGCGCTGCGACGGAGAACAACAACGAGAGAGTAAAGACAAGGACAGGCGCTACTATCAACTGAAAGTTTATTCGAAGAACACAGATTAAATACTCGCAGAAGACAACCAAAGGCACATGCGCTTCATAGATTTTTCCTAGGTATACAGATATAAGATCTCACAATCTTGGATGCTTACAGATGGTGAGCTCACGCACGTGTCACTGTTCTTATGGATGTGATATGACTCTGACAGTTCTCTAGTCATTTGGCCCTTCATTATAGAGACTGTCATTTGAATAAACCTAGTGGGTCAAATGTGCCTAGTAGGAAAAAATGCCTACCGCTTTTTAACAAAACCAAGATTAAGTTTAGACACAAAGACCAAATGACTAGAGAACTGTCAGAGTCATATCACATCCATAAGAACAGTGACACGTGCGTGAGCTCACCATCTGTAAGCATCCAAGATTGTGAGATCTTATATCTGGATACCTAGGAAAAATCTGTGAAGCGCGTGTGCCTTTGGTTGTCTTCTGCGAGTATTCAATCTGTGTTCTTCGAATAAACTTTCAGTTGATAGTAGCGCCTGTCCTTGTCTTTACTCTCTCGTTGTTGTTCTCCGTCGCAGCGCTCGTAATTTGCAATCATGTACCAAATAGCTCAACTTTCCGTATTACTGAGTTTCCATTCTTCGCCGGTCTAGCTCCTGCGTTGCCTTCGTCATGTTCGCATTTCTGCTCTGCCTATGCTTTAAAGAGACCACGTGACCTCACTCGTAGCGAACTCTTCAGCGCGAGGTGCAGCTTCCTCACCGACGCTGCAATGCGTAGTGCTGATGACACCGATTAGTAGTCCTGCACTGAATGAATGCAATAATTGTTTTTGTTGGATGCGTACATGCATGACGCCATGCAGAGCTCTGCCAGTCTCTTTCTTTTGTGTCTGCCAAAGCTTCGCCCTGTAAACACTTTACATCTCCCTTCTTCGGCTGCATGCCTCGCTGTCACGGACACCTGAGGGCAGTTGTTGCTAGTGAAGCACGAAGAGTGCCACTCGGGTGTTCGTCATTATGCTAGGCTGTGTGACTCCGGCAGGAGTTTATGCTAGAGTTCTCGGCCTGAGGCGTGGAGTTGCTGTTGTCTGCAGGCGTTGGCAAGGAGACGGCTCGTGAGCTGTGTCGCCGCGGTGCGCGTGTCATCCTGGCCTGCCGAGACATGGCGAAGGCTCGGGCGGCAGCGAGCGACATCGCCTGGGACACCGGCGTGCAGCCCCTGTGCATGCAGCTCGACCTGTGCTCCTTCGAGTCGGTCAGGCACTTCGCGCAGCGGGTACTAGAGGGCGAGCAGCGACTCGACGTGCTCATCAATAATGCCGGCGCCCTGCGTGAGTGTGTTTGTGCGTACCTGCAGTAGAGAATCGTGCCAGGAGACCGTGGCTTCAGTGCTTCTGACACGTGGCCTTTGAGGACAGCAAAAAAAGGGAGAGGGAGAATGTTTGGATGTCACCTGTGTCGACATTAGCTAATGGTCGGGCCCGCTAAGAATGTGCCGGGCCAGATGACATTAGAAAGACCATGTAGATCGCCTACTTGAAGTGCATCTGGTTTTCGGCGCTTTTCGGCGCTTTTCGGCATGCACACATGGAGCGCAAAACAGCATAGGTGTAACATTAGGAGGTAGGAAGCGCACAGAGTGGGCCAGAGAAATAACTCGAGTAAATGACATTCTAGTTGAAATTGAGAGGAAAATATGGGTGTGGGCAAGACACGTAGTGCGAGGAAAATATAACCGATGGTCACTTAGGGTAAAAAAATAGATTTTAGGGGAAAAGAAAGCGTAGCAGGGAGTGGCAGAAAGTTAGGTGGGCGGATGAAGCTTAGAAGTTCGCGGGGGTAAAATGGATGCGGTGTGTACAGGACCAGGTTAATTGGCGGAATATGGGAAAGGCCTTCCCCCTGCAGTGGGTATAGTCCGGTTGTTGATGGTAATGATGATGGGGTTGTTGATGATGAATATCCTTCAATAATGAAATATGCGATGGCTGTGCCACTGCTTATCTATGAGGTTGCAGCTCAAGAGAGCAAAGAGAGCCTTGGAGTAGCTCAAAGTACGTCCGACAAAAGCGCTGTGTACACCAGCCTGCTTGGTCCAACACTCTCTGATGGTATAGAGTGCGAAAATTCTTATCTGGAAACCACTACCCTGCAAGTGATTATTTACAAGGAAGGACAGCGAGCAAAATCTTTTCTTGCTTATGGAGCAATTCAGGTTGGCCCGAAGCAGGACTGTGACTTCGTCACCCATGAGCCGAATCACCGACCAACGCTAATTTCGGAAGCGATGTATAGAAAACTCAACAAAATAGTTAGCTTAACTTGGCCAAAACTGATATCCTAGTATAATGGAACGCGCTCCCTCATTTGTCACCACCAAAGTTAGCCCTGGCCACCCTCAACGTTTGGCGCAGGTTGCCCGAAAATTTACCTCTGCCAAGTTGGACCAAAATTTATTTTAATATGCTGTAGACTACGCCTATGCATTCTGATATCTCATACAAATTTGGTCCAGGCCAGCCTCAAAATTTGGTTAGGGTCACCGGAATGTTCACCAATATATAAGACGCACAAAGTGGATCGTGCTTTTGCATGAGTTACTGATGTAACCACGTTAAACCGCTGTGTGTTTTGTTTTTTTCTTGGAAAGGAGTGCCCTCTCAATATCGTTGTCGAATGCAGCGGGCCCCAAAATGCAGGAAACTGAGGACGGATTCGAGGTGACCTTCCAGGCGAACTACTTGGGCCCCTTTCTGCTCACAAACTTGCTTCTTGGTGAGCGTACTTTTCTTTCTTTGCTGCACGATTGGCCTGAAATTACAGTTGTGCTACATGCATGGGTGATTATGAGCATGTGCTCTATGTTCCTGAAACTGTGCACTTCTGTCAAAGTCTTGCAAATTTGTATTTTAGAACATGTTTTTCTCCGGTGCTTTTGATTTTCTGATTTCATTTTTCGTTTTATATAGAGTGTTCAGTCGCTTATCGATAGGGGTGAAATGCAAAACGTGCCCATGTTTTACGATGTGAGTGCTCTTCAATGATAACCACGCGGTCTAAGTTCATTCGGAGCCCTCGACTAACGACGCCCTAATAGACTGAGCTGCTTCACGTTCTTCGAAGCCGGCATGTCATACAAAGCGACTGCGCACTTTTACGTTAACTTCCTTGCTTCGCTTTTACTTGTACACACCCCACCTTGGTTTAAAAGCGCAGCTCTCAGAAGTTCATAAATGAGAAAAAATGCAAGTGTAGATTTAGCCATTTGATTCCCAAGTCGGCTTTCAACGAGCAACTACAATGCTTTTACAGACCAGAGCATTTCGAGTTGCCATGTAGTGTCGCCTTCAAATCATGCGATGCGGTCGCTTGGAGCGAGGCAGTTTAGGATGGCTAACCAGGCGGGAAACACGAGTGCTGCTCGACAAAGCCAAGAAATTGCAGATGAGTAGTACTCTCTTGGCTACCTGGAACACGCGATCGTTGTTAAAAATGGCTAGGGCGAAAATGAGCAGAAAGGGTTATATCGTTTCCTTAACTTTCAAGTCAATATTTTTCAGAAAAATTCTGAAACATTTTTGACAACTGTATTCCTGGGGTACATGACTAAATCTCTGGGACAATAGTGCCTTTACGAGATACGGACACGATGGAGAGGGCGAGAGAGTTGCTTTTTGGCACGCTTTTCTCTTTAAAGCTTCGTGTTTGCAGTGTTTGCACTTCTAAGCATTCACCGTGCTGTCTCCCTCTTTAAGGACTCCTGAAGAAGACCGCGCCCAGCCGCATTATCAACGTAGGCTCCATTGCGCACTGGTTCGGAAGATTTGAAGTGGACAACATTGATTTCCAACGATACGTCCAGAACCGCATATACAGCAATACAAAATTGTATAACATGTTGTTTACAGTAGAGCTTGCTCGAAGACTTACCGGGACAGGTAAGACTAACAAAGTATTGCGTTTGCATAACAGTGCATGAAGAAGATATGGTGTGCTGGTGGATGTTTCCAAGAATAGGAGGGCAATATCAGCGCGATTCTGAGAGGTGTCCGATCTATAATCACATGGAAGTGATCGGAATCCAAAATAAGTCAGTTGGAGCTCAAATACACGCGCTCAGTCGGCGATTTCAACTTACGGACGCAAACAAGAATGTCAGGCCTGCTATTAGTCTTTTGGTGCGGCGACAAAGTCGAGGTACATATCTGTACTCTTAACCTCGTCCGCGTGTAACGGAAGCCTGAAGTTTGGAGCGCATGGAGAGTTTTCCTAGGTGATTCCTATAGATGTCGGTGCCGCCACGACTAGACTTCATTATCGGAGCACTCATTTTTGCTTGAAATCTAGTAAGTGGGAAGAGAGAGAAAAAATGTACACTCCGCCCTCATGTAAATTTGTGTGCTTCCGCCTTTCATGGGTGAGCGTGCCGGCTATGGGCCGGCGTAGTTGGCGAAGCGGACGGCTTTGGCAGCGTGCGAAAAACCGCTGCAGCACAGACAAAGCTCTGTGACAGCTACTCTAGTAAGAGAGATTTATTGATGGCAGAATAATTTATCAGTCCGGAAAGCGGAATAGCCAAGCGTACAGGCACTTGGGTAAATTGTTGGCGCTGTAGTGGAGAACAGCACTTCGGAGATATCGCGTCGTCGGCGGAGGCCGGCGAGGTCTGACTTTGCGCTGTTCAGCTGGTACAGGTTATAGATCCAGTTCTATTTCCTAGATAAGAAGAGACTACATTTGCTGCTGGTTTCCGACGGGGCGCGCGTGAACGGACCTGTCGGGAAGAAGGAGAGCCGGGTAAATGTGCTAAGCTGAATGTTTCTCATGGTCGTTTCGGTGACAGAGTTGCACGTAACGTGTTACAAGCAACTGATTACTTGTAACCAAATACGATATGTGTAATTAATCGGATACATTTGTCAAATTGCAACTTATTATGTAACTCAATTATTATTGAATGCATAAACATTAAAGGCCTTAAATAAACGGCGCCCGAGTAAGTTTGGACACCATATCACACAAACAAGCGCAGCCTGAATTCCGGGCGGAAGTGATCCTCTTTACAAAGCTTTGGAGTCGTGGGAGGCTACGTTCCGACCAATAGCTACTCGCACCTCTTAGGACAGTAGCAACGTTTCACTGCGTACTAACAGATCACGCTTTCTGCACAAATACTGCAGATCGAGTTGTCGCTAGCAGTATGGTGCTCCTCTGAGATCACCAGGTTAAGTCCCATCTTGCAGCAACCACTAACTCCCCCTTATTCTCTGAGGCTTCCACACCATGTATGTTCTCGGGTATATTAATTTTAATTTTGACACTAGAAGGTGGCTTGAGAAAGCCTTATTAGTTGCATGTATTGCCCTGGGTACAGAGACGTTTTAATAAAAGAGGACTTTAATATTGAGGAGGCAACCAATACTCATCCGAACCGGCAAGCGCCCCCAACATGTGGTGTCGTGTTAAGGGTACGTCTAAATGGGGAAAGGTAGTAATCGTAGACGGGGACGACAACTAAGGTCAGCAGCGATGCTTTGTGTAATCCCAAGCGAGTGTTTTAGGCGAAGAAAAACAATCGACTCGGGACCCCTCATTTAACCGGTGGTAACCGACACCAAGAGATAAAATAAATCCGGCCCCCAATTTACACCCGTTATAGACAGTGAATTCTCGATCTGATGAAATGAACTTTTCCATCATCAGAATGTCATTGTAACGATGTTATTTACGACGGAACGAGTACACTGAAAAGGAGAATGAATCAACTTAAGCGTCTATAATAGCGAGAGGAACACATCGGTTTTATTTCGCAGGCGTGACAGCGAACTGCTGCCATCCTGGGTTCGTGAAGTCGCATTTGGCTGATCGCTCTACAGATTTCCACGCAAGACTGGTCGACTTTCTTGTGCACATGTTTGGAAAGGTACGCATTCATAAGCTTTGAAAATGGTTTCAAAACGCAATATCATTTTCCGTGAGTTCCCTTCACTTCCACCTCAAGGAGTTGGCACAGAGAAGAAGGGTGGCAGGGGAATAAGGGGGCAACAACAGCTCTGTAGTATCAATCCAAAGTATGCGCAGTCAAGTGTATACTCATGCCAGAGGTCGCCTATGAGGCTGGGTCGAGACTTTATTTTGTCTTGCGGTGATCTTGAGTAGCCTGATGATGATTAGAACATACGTATAGAACCCGAGGCGGGAAAACTTTGGAGTCAGAAATGGATGAATTCGCGAGTAGGTTCAGGTAGGTCCACTCATCTTTGAGGAAGCGCTCAGCCATTTACATGACCTGACAGATTTCTGATTTCCTGAACAAAATCATAGCGTGTGTCTTTCCTGCCAGCGATTCAGTTGCTTGCCTCTGCAGAACAAACTAAGCTTGTCTGAAGACGTATTCACTCCGTTGCACATTGTTTCTGGAGCCGACGCTGCGGCTCGATGCGCATGCGGAGAAATTCACACGTGCTCCAGGTTGGAGGCATCGACTTCACTCTTCGCAGCACCGGGATTTTGGGGCGATATGCAGCTGACATGAAAGTAATTCGAAGAACCTTTACTTTGACAAGGCGGTCTTTCCGTCAACGCTTGCCCTCTTTCTGAGTCGCAGCTGTAGATCTGTACAATGGTACGAATATGTCATGGCACTTACGCGGTTCCCATCTGACGTCACGCTTCTTTTAACAAAACAAGAAAACAAGATCCGTCACGATGCTCTTCTCTGTGTGCAACACAAATTGTTTCAATAACTCATTTTTTGCTTCTTAAATTTAAATCGTGTCACCTTATTTGTTCGATGATGTTTTTTTTTATGAGAGTCGTGATTGTTACGGTTAATCCACGTTTTTTGCTCAACAATAGCCAAGTGAAAAGCGAAACGTCATCTTCCTAGCATTATTGCGCGCTCCATATAGTGGAAGAAGTACAGTACCACCAGGCTTCCCCCGAGGTAGAAAAAAAAAAGTTGGCTGTGGTTTAGCTCTGGTTAAACACGATAGAGTAGCGACAGCTACAGGCTTGTTGCTACGGTTAGGATTGGCTTGTGGCAAACGATGTTATGCTGTTACTTGTGGTCATGCTTAAAGAAAGACACATGGTTGAGCACCGGTTTCAACTTTTCCTTACGGCTCGGTTAATGTGTCTGCGGAGAATTGGGATAGATACTGCGCCATTTTTTTTTCCTGTGAACCAATTCGAAACGCCGCTGGTGCCTGCTGCACTGAGCCTGCTTCTATATGCTGTGTGGGGCGACGTTCGAGGAAGCGACAAATGAATGGCTCCGCGCGGACGCCTGGATCGAACGCCCGACGGGGTTAACATCGCCTGGTTACGCCATCACCAGTCGAGACATCATGGCCGGTTGTGACGTCATTACGACACTTCTGGTTATTAGACACTAACGGATGTGACGTCATTATGACGACATTTCTGGTTATTAGACATGAACGGATGTGACGTCATGTTGACGTCGCCATGTGATGACGTCATAGATAGTCATTTTCATTACTCATGACTATTTAGTCATGACTAATGACTAAAGAGTACTTGTTAGCGTGCATATATACTCCCAACGCTCCATAGTCTATCTATGTAGGGTAGTCGTGCGTATATTGTTGTAGATTACAAATGAGTGCTAATAAAAATGTGTGACCTAAGACGAAAACTAAAGTGAAAGACAAAGTCCTCCCGCACGTAATTTGCAATCGGCCTACCTACGCTAAATTGGTGGTAATCTTTCTTTTTTTGTCATTCATGGCTATGCGGAATATACAGCCTTTAAAGGTTGCTATCGGAAACCTGAAACTCCAAAAAGCACAATTTACTGGTTTAAATTGGTCAGCGCTGCCGGCCACGTGTTGAATAGCGAGATCTCTGTCGCTGTGTATTATGCTAACACTGAGCCTCACCCACAGAGCGTCAGAGACGGCGCGCAGACGTCTGTGCACCTGGCCGTGTCCGAGGAGGTGCAGGACGAGAGCGGAAAGATGTTCGCCGACTGCAAACCGTCATGGGCGGTTCCGCGTTGGTCCACCGACCCGAAACACGCGGCACTTCTCTGGGAGGTGTCGCAGGGCATGGCTGGACTCACCCAATAAGAACCGGCCTCTCTGTGGCAATGCGTGGGCATTGGCGTGGCAGTGAAAGTCTTCATCACGTGAACCAAGTCACTTGACCTCACCTGATCGCATTGTCTTGCCATGAGACTGATTCAGTGCGCCCTTTCGCCTTGTTACGATTGGTGAGAAGCGTACCCCGTCTTTTTCGCCCTTGATGCGGGGAGCAAGCGAAGCGTGTTTATCTCTGTGAAATCTCGCTTTTACACGCCGTGGTGTAGAGTCCTGGCTAATGACAATGTATTTCGGTAGAGCAGCTGTCTTCTTGTTCCTAATTTTTGTGCTGCCAGATAATAGCTTTGCTTGCGCCTACGCCATAATGCGCGAATCAATGACATCACTGCGAAGGCTAGTCAATATTTGGACTTTCTCTGTAATAATGAGTAGTGTTTTACTGATGACGTGAAGATCTGTGATATGACTTCAGTTTCAGATTTGTAATAAAACTTATTCATGCGCAGTAAAAGTTTCGAAATCTGAATCCAGTGTGGTCGATTCGAAAAGGCCTTTCTTATATTTGGCCGTTTTGGTTTAAATAATTAGCACAGGACCTTTGCTGTACCACTAGCAAAAGAGTTGTTTAAGTTGAGACACGCATCCGAAACTCCGGTGTATCCTTAAAATGAATCTTTCTACCGATTATTTGTTGTAAATAAAGCACCTCTTGCAACCAATATTTGTTTGAGGCTGATTACGTGTCAGCAAAGTGACATCATTCACTAATAATGAAATAAATTGGCCTCTGAAATGTCTTGAAATGTTATAGCTTGTCTATATCGTAGTGGAAAGAGTTATCTGTAATGGCTGTGTTTACAGTGTCGAATATTGTGCCGGTGGGGTTATCACACAGTAGCCCACCGTCAACAGGGTTGTGCCAAGGAGTTGGTTGCGTAGCGCTCGTCACCCGTTTCGTGAACGATGGATGTCAGCTCTCTGGGCGGTAGCGATGAATCCGAGTCGGCGCTGGTGAGATGACGAAAAAGGCTTTATACACTATTTACAGGCATATACACAACGAGATCAGCTCTGGAGCCGAAAACTAACATAGCCATCCATACGCGACTGTTCTCGTGCAGCGACAGCTGGGGAGATTCTGCCGCGTACGCTCTCTCAGGGGGCGAACTGCTCCTGATGGACGCTAGTGACGAACTCACACTCGGAGTCTCGAACAGAAGCACTTGAGTCTCCGTAAACCGAGAAGCCGTTGACGCTCATATAGTCCAATCCGACGGCAGCACTTTCGCAGAGCCAATGGGAGAGCTTGCTGCGCTCTTGCTTCAAATATGCCGCGGGGCGAGAAGGGGTCCACCGCCAGGGCCACGGCGCCGAGCTGTCTGGATGCTCAGCTCATGTTCAAACACGTCGCTTCTCTCCCCTTGGCACGGCTCGCCTCCAGTGCACCAGTGCTTTGCACAAAAGTATCCGGATTTTGTGAAGGAGGCGTTCGCCGGAGAAGTTTGGCGTCCGGATGAATTTCTGGGCGGCTTTGGCCAGGCACAACACAACAGCACCCCCATCATCAGACAATGCTCCGGAAAACGAGCTGTTCGCATGTGGCTGGAGTTTAATGGCTTGCTGCTGAGCATTGTATAGTATTTTTGATCTTTGTCTCACCTCCCCTTCTCCTGCACACCTTTCACTTTAGTGGCGCTGTGGTTACACTGATTTTCGTCCATGATAATAAATGCTACATCAAGTGCTGTTTAGAATTCAGCAATGCTTAACTTTATGTGTTGCCGTGTCCGAGGTTGACCTGCTCAGTATTCTGTGGTCGACTGTATGCTATGAAGATATAGCCCCTGTGGCATTGAAGGCCAGCCCTGGATCGGATAACATAGGTAATGAAACAGCTGCAGAGCCCAGGACTGGACTTCAAAAAAAAAAAAAAAAAAAAAAAATGACGCAGCTCGTATTAACGCAAATTTTATAAAAGTTATCGTTATTCTACAGTAAAATATCAGCACGTGTACAGAAAATTAATAGCTTAAGAGAATAGTAGAAGTATCTTGAGAACACACGCCCTGAAAAATCACTCTTGAAATTCGAAGCTAATAATATTGAGTATCTGTTAGATACAGCTGAGGGCAAATCTTCACTATAACAAGCCATTCACAAAAACATTATCGAAGGATATTCTAAATATTGAGTCGTTGCCATGAAAATGTCTATAAACGGGGCTACTGTGCAAGTGCAAAAAAAAAAAACAAAAACAAAAAAACTAGGCCACTATACTTATAAGCCACCTGACTTTTGCGACACACACACAAAAAAAAATGCCAAGAAACAAATAAATTAACGGATCGGAATGCAGAGTCCTTAAGGATTACACAATATGCGTACGCGCCTTTCAGAAGAGTTCATGGGTTGGTGCAAAAAAATTAAATATAACGGAAACGAAGTCTCTGTTGTCTCAGATAAGCAGCATACAGATGCTGAATTCTTCTCTTGACATAAAGAACAGAAAAGTGTGAGGCCAGTTGAAGCCAAACCCAGGTATGCTAACACATAAAAAACATCGAAAGCGAAATAATGCAATTGTGCTTACGTCGGCACCGGCACCAAGCCAATTATTATTTTATTTCTGCATAAATGCTTGTAACATCTTCAATTATTTATATATGAAGCATATTTACCGAAATAAAACAGCATTATCTTTCCGTAACATTACTCACTTATATAATAGACGCCATAGCCTTTAGGCTTAATTTGTATTGATAGACCAACTCACAGCGACGGATTAACCTTCTTAAGCAGAAGCGGCGGTAACGGCAAATAAACCCATACAATTAGTAGTAATTCCTGATATCAAATGCGTAAAGTGAAAGTTTTCTAAACAGAGATTTGGTTCGTAGGTGGTTCTTGGGTGTGTTTATTGATGTCACGGAACTGATGATGAGTTCACGCTAGCATTGTAATGTTGTATGCGTCTTGTTTTAGGAGCCCCAATAATAATGTTTGTGATTACATATTTCCTTATGATTTCACAATGCAATATCACTTCGCTTTTTCAGATACTCTTTTAGATATGGTGCAGCTTAATCTCGCTCAGACTGTAATCATCCAACACTGTACGCAGGAGTGTCCCCAACATTCTTGACCTGATATTTCTTTGCGACCGTCGTTCACCCGACGAAACTAAAACGGCGAAAACTTGCCCTAATCTTCGACCACTAACTAATCTACAGTAGCTTTCCCACTGTGGCACATTTTTTTCTCCTTGCGATCACAAACTGCTATCTTCAATTTTGTCAAGGCTGGCGAAGTTGTTATTCTAGACCATCTTTACTTCGAGTATGACTCATTAAAAAAAAAATCAAAAAAAAAAAAATGATTGTCGCACTTCCAGTGGCATTGAATCACTATGGATATCTTTCAAATGATTGTATACAAAAATTTAACCCCTGCGTTGCCTAGCTGGACGTCATACATAGTGAATTCACTTTTAAACACATAAAATTCTCAACTTGAAGTTTTTCCCAATAGCAAGACATAATCTCACTCAGCTGCCAACTATATATCATGAAAGGTCGATTAAACGTTGCTAAACTGCATTATTTTACGAATGGCGCAAGTAATTTTGCAAAATAAAATTCGGGAACAAACTCTACCATTGAACAAATGCTGGTAATCCAGACTTGAAACACAACAACGTTAAGTTCACCAGTTCGCTGCTTGAGCCATTGCATCTGCCTTTCCAAAAAAAAAAAATTGAGAAAAAAAAAAGAAAAAAAAAACCGCGCCGCTGTGCAAAAAACCTGGAAATTAGAGTGACGTTTCTAGCAATATATGTATATTTTTTAACTGATAGCGTCTAATAAACGGAGCATGTCATATTTAAATACATAATTTCGTATAACACTTAGTGTATATTATCACCGCTTGAACATCGCTTTCACCAAAAACGTTTAACGGTAACAGAAAAATGCAATTGGTACACAACTTGCCCCAAAGCATAGGCAGAAACAAAGAAACATTGTACTATTACAAGGGTCTTCGAAGAAATTTAACCGCTTAACGCGCAATAAACCAATGAAAGCAACTACACGAACGGAACGCTACCAAGGCTGAACGCTGTTTACCGCGCAGACCGATCGCGGGAGCATGTTGGGAAGCGTCTTAGTGGGCCCTGCTTTCGAATATGTAAAGAAAAGTGACTCCTTGCCCTTTTCCAACTTCACGGCAGATACTTGAAAAACATTTGGAACCTTGCTGGTGCTGTGGGAGATTTAACATCCAGAAGTGACTCAGACTATGATGGCTTCCATGGTGGAAGGCCCCGGAAATAATTTAGGCCACATGGGGGTGTGTAACATGGATTAATATTGTGCAGCTCAAGGTAGCCTTCTTAAACGAACTAAGACAATTTCGAATAATTTTGAACGCAGTATTCGATGCCTTCGAGGAATCATATTTGATCTATTAAACGATACTCGATTCGCGGTTCAAAACGTTAGAATGTTCGCACAACCCTACTATGAATCAAGACGCAATGTCACTAATGAGCAATAAAAACAATAGCTGAAAATAAGCATGCAGTTTCTCGTTTCGTTTCGTGTGAGAATGGAGGTGTGGGCTATATCTTGCAAATTATGAAGCTGAGCACCAGACCAGGGCAAGAAATTCAAACAAGAGTCAAAGCATATGTCAAGGTCGCCCTTGCAACTGAGGTTCAGTGCATAGGATGCCTCGACGGGGAGTTCGGTTATACAGTGGGGATATCTCCGTCATTTGGGAGCACGGACGGGCTTAAGCCCATTAAAATATGTTTGCCATAAATCAAGATTTTCAAGCCCTTGAGGTATAAAAGCGCCAGTTTCAAAGTCTTATTTATTCTAGAAACTTCTCCTTCGTATTGGCCGAAGCAATATTATGGTCCGGAATAACGTCTCCCTTCGTACACATGGAAGAGCCGTCCTGCGAGCACTTCTCTGAACTGCGCAACCCACGTTACAGCAAAAGGTTTGTCAGATTCTTAAAGCTCCGCATTTATATTTGCCGAAAACTCCAAGGCACTTTGATGTGCGTGCGCAGCATAGTCCATGTATCCTTAATATATAGACAAGCTCAACGCTGGGAATCGAGGGTGGAGCCGGGAGCACAGCTCTTCCACGATTGGGCCATTAGATGGCACCCTCTCGAGAAGTGCGGTGAAGTGTGAAACATGCTCGCACCGCTTTATAAGTGCTCCTGGGCCCCACCTAACTGCTAAGTGTGCGGGCTGTCTTTGGGAAGTCATCGGGTAAATAGAGCATCTTCATTTTTGTTATTCCGCTCTTTCGTAAACATGGTAGTTTAAAATATTTAAAATAATATCCATCCGCCTGTTACCCCACGTATGCACCTTTGACGTAGTGCCCCTTTTCGAGAGCTGACTGTCCAAGCGCGGCCAGAGACGAAATCCCTACGGAGATATGCGCTGTAGTCAGCGTCGCCATGGCTAAGGACAAGCCCGGCCATAAGCGCGTGGAGTGCGCTGAACCATTCGGACTTCCTCGTGCGTCACCCTTCCAAAATTAATACTGCATTTCGTACGTGTGCCTCAGAACTACTCGTACTAACCTACTTATACACGAACATCTCTTTCGGTTAGAAGTGGGATGTACACATGAAAACACCGTTCGCCTCTCATCGGTACATATTTGCCCTCATATCCGAGAAAACTCAAAATTTTGAACGGAGCATGGAACTAAGAAATAAATTTCAGCAATACCTCCATGCCGACTACCCTTCACTCCCCCCCCCCCCCCCCCCCCCCCCCGAACAAAGAAGCAGTGCTTGGCAGAAAAATAAAGTATAATATAAAAAATGGTTGGTTTGTAGGGTTTAACGTCCCAAAGCGACTCAGTCTATGAGAGACGCTGTGAAATGGTAATAAGCACTTGTGCTGAAGAAGAGATGAAAAACACGCCGCGTAACTAAGCGGTTTCCCGATACGTATTCAACAATTATAACAAGCACTTAGATTTGCGCGCTCTATGCACATAGCAACAGCAACACCACTGCAAGAAGCTGCTCAAAGCGGCATGAAGCACAGTACCAAGATAGGGCGAGATGGGCATACGTACGGCAGTACTGGAACAAAAGAGATTCATGTGCATAATTCAGCGGAGGTTCAGGAGTTTCGAATTTATTGAAGATAAAATGAGAAAATATATAAGGTATGGCATCCTTTATAGGGCGCCGCCAGGGAACAGGATCCGGATCAGTCAAATGTGGACTGAACTAAGGATTTTTATTTTCCTGCCTCCTAATACCAACCCCAGATCCCGAGTGTTGTTGTTGTTGTTGTTCCCCTCTAATTTGATGGCACATACCCACAAAGGGGGATCGGCCAGGAATTGGGGTGCAGAGATATTAGATTTTGAGATGTATAACTACATTGCAAAAATAAATAAAAATAAGTGCTAGGGAATAGAGAAGGAAATGTAAATAGGAAAAACCAAAATAAAGAAAGAGTAAGTACTAACGCACGCAGTAGGAGAATAGTAAGATTTATATGTGCAGATTAAAACTTCAAAGCATATTAGCAAGGTAGACGTTTGTTTCTATTAAGAAGTTTTGAATGGCGTTAAAAACAGGCCTGTGGCTGTACCCAAGCATGGTGGCAGCGAACGATAATAAAATTTGGCTGCTCAAATTAAGACCCAGCTGTTGAAACGGAGCCCTACTGTTCGCGGTACTCGGCCCTGGTCCCTTCTTCTTTTTCCGCCACTGCAATCGTCCACAGCGGGCGCTGCTATCCTAATAAACGTATTCGCAATTTTGAATATCATGGTCACAAAATAAGCTAATTTAGTGTAAAATTTATCGCAAAAACTAAACTGATAAAGGAAACATCAACTGAAGCAAGAGAATACTAAACGCTGCATCTCACAGAAGTGATACAATTCTTTTTAAAGCACTACAAAATAGAAGTATTCAGCTCTCGTTGGAAATGTTAGAAGCATTTTATGCTAAAACACACTCTGTTATCTGATATTAAAATAAGTTAGTTCCGTGTTAGGGTTCGGCATCTGCAGTGAGAAATGTAAGGACGAGGCATTTACCAGCGCTTTGCGTGGACATGGAACGATACTGTACAGGTTTCTTTTCTCGTTTAATTCATTTGCACATTCTACCAATCCCATTTCGGATTCTTGTAGGAGGGCATTACAGGGTCAACAACGTAACGATTGAAAACCGATTCATGGCATTGATAAGCCCGTTAAAAAGCTGCAACAAATGACCCTGCAACGCAAACGTAATGGAAGCAAGTATGGAAATACGACGCAACTCTGATATAACTAAAAAAAAAAAAAAAAAAAATAGGACGTGATGTAAGACAGCGAGGGGCTACGTCAAGTAAAGAATAAGCAAATGAAGAAAGTGAAATTTATTAAAAACTGTATCTATAAGAAATTGATGCAGTAACGTACGATGCAATAACGTAAGGTAAGAATCACAGTAACACGAAAAGGCGCGGGAAATTATCTCCTATTTATAATAATGTTCTCAACTGTAGCGATGTCATTGACGAGCAATTAGTGATTAAGGGAGTAAATACTATTTTATTCTTTAGTTGCTTATAAGAAAATGAAAATTAAATGCAGCCAGTATCAACATTTTACTAAGTGTATGTGAAGGGTTTTAGGACGCATTTTTTTGGCTTCAATGAAACGTCTGTATTGAGCCTTATCTACCGTTGGGTTAACGATAAACTATTTGATGTACAAGCTCGAAGAATGCATATTCCATATTTCTCTATTATTTGAATTGTCGAAAAAGTTATTTCCGATTTGTTAAATAGAAAGCATACTGCACTTCTTTGCACTGCTTTAAGTTTTTTTATAGTGAGTTATTTTAAGGAAATAGATCGATGGTAGCGTATTTAAGAATAGGCAAGTCTAACCAAAGCTAATAGTTTAGTTTAAGGAAATTCAAATCACAAGATTTGTCTGGTAGAAATGAGTCGTTTTACAGCAGTTGAAGCAATCTATCCACGCGACCATTCTACATGGAATCATGGGTTATTAGCAGACTGGTATATTCATGTTCAGTGAATGCAGTGTAGGTGTTATCGATGGTGTGCAGGAAATCTGAAGTGCGCTCTCTCATTGTTATTGCAATAAAGATAGATTTAGCAGCGATTAATGTCGTCCGCCACCATGCAGATGCACTGTTTTGTTATAGCTTTTACGTCGCTCTTGAGGAATTCATGGTCACCAAATGTGAATATTACCTGAAAAACAATGCGGTATTCTGCAAACAGTCAACGCCTACCACTAGATTGTTGATGAAAGTTTGCAAAAGGGTGGAGCCACCGGTCCAACCCTGGCGTACATTAGCTAGCTTATGTGAGAATTTTGACGGTTAATGTTTGCAAACTACGTTCGATGTTATAGGTAATTATGTATCCAATTCACTATAGATCCAGGCTCTCGTAGCTTCTTATTTATGGCTAGTATACAGTGCAAAAAACAAAAAAGGAAGATGGCCACGTAAGAATAGGAGACACAAACGAGTGCTTACTAGCAAATTCTTTTTATTGTGCGAGCGCATAAATAGATGAGAAGGAAACACGCGCATAATCAGTAAGGGGAAAGTAGGGGGCAGAACGAGCCAACATTACCGTAATGCTCACACATATGACCTTCATGGTAAGGAGGTATCAGCCAAGTGGAGCGAAATCTGCCTCCATGCCCGGCTTCGAAGAATCATGATCCCAACTCTCATCAGCTCAGATGTAGAGCCTGTTTGCTGTCGTCACCGTTAACAAAGGGTAGTTTTCCTGAATATGACACGACGACCATAGGGTTGGTGCACTGACTTCATGCTGAAGGGTCTTAGTGGAGATGAGTCTTCGGGCTTTCGATAGCTGCACCTTTGGCTCCATATATGATTTAAAGCGCTGCAGATATTCGTGAGTATTCATTTTTTATTCTACAAGTATTCGCATAAGTTATGAATAATCCGACAAATAATCAATTTTTATTAAACTCGGTTTTTAACTGCGCTTTTCGCAATCAAATATGTAGCAAAGCTAGATTATGTGATTTCGAGTCGGTTTCGAAAAAGTGCTACTTGCACACCACTAATTCTCTTTCTTCCACGTGCCGATGACGGGAAGAAAGTACCTTGTCGCTGTTTGTCCAACAGAGCGGACGGCAAACAATGACTTCAGAATTACTCCGACGGAAGACAGCTTCTTAAACTCTACACAAGGAGCATATTTCATCGTTATTGGGCCTTGCAAGTGTGCTCCTTGCAAAGGCGGTGTACTCACTAGCTGACGTCATTTATCGGTGCTCCGTATGCAATCAACACTAACCCAGTTAGATAGGCGCGTCCCTATCTGCGCCCGCCTACTTTCCTCCCGATTGTGCTCTGGGCCAACTTTGTGGCGGAGATAACTCGTATAGCAAGATAGGCGAATAAAATAAAAGGCGGGGACGATCTTGTCACCGCGAGAGCACTTCCGAAGCCTCCCGAGGAAAGGCGTTGGCGTCGGTTGAATCCCTGGCGGCCGGCCAGCGAGAGAAAGTAGTCACAGTCGATAATCGGGGCGCCCAGCTGTGTCCTTTCCTGCGCTGACCCAGTCACGCCTCCGGTGAAGGTCTCGCTCCGGCCAAGACGCGCGCTACTAGGGGTTCGGTGCAGTCGCTATAGCTCAGGGACCTGCACTGCGTCGTGTGTGAAAGCATGGCAGCCGACGCAAAAGGAGTACTGGCGAATGCGCTCCTCAGTCTCATCCCACTGGTTCCGGCCACGCTAGTCATCGCGTTAGCCGCCATCAAGGCGTATTGCATGCTGACCGTCGGCAGATGCAGGTGCACAGCAAGGATGGACGGAAAGACTGTCATCATCACTGGAGCTAGTTCAGGTGAGAGAAAAGAGGCGATTCGAAAGCGGCCGCCAAACAACGCGGCATAATTCGCACAAGTTTGCTCCTTAATGCCCGCATACAAAGGGACGTACCGGTCTAGGGGCGTAATCAAGAGGGGGGGGGGGGGGGGCGAGGGGGGGCAGAGTTTGGTGTCAGCGAACTCCCCCCCCCCCCCCATCATTTTTCTGAGCGCTTCATTCCCCCCCTCCCCCCTGCCTCTTTTCAGCTTTTTCTCTCGCCCATTTTCTGTTTCCACCGGCGGCCTATAACACCACCTGAAAAATATTTCTGCCTACTCCACTGTGACCGCCTTAGTGTTTTCGTGCATACAATTATAACCTGAATTGTGCCTGGCTGCTTCTCGTAGTTGCCACATATCGCTTTACTAAATGTTAGCCATTTATTGCAAGTGGTTTTCAATGACAAGAATCGATTAAAAGTTGCTAATTCCTATTTGTCCCGAGGCGCCAAGTAGATGCTATATTGTTTCCGTGTTCTCCTTTGTTTTCTTATCGTTGCCCAGAGAGACATATTCGAGTACTCGCACCGTCAGAGAGGCTATATCGGAGATTGAGGCAAAAGACACAGGCGGAATATGTTGACCAGAAGCTATTGATGACGTCAGGGAGGGACGATATGGAGTCTGTTACGCTCACCAATAAAGCCCCGTACTTATTTTAGTTTTGAAGGGGCAGTTAAGTCAACTTTATCTATGCACTGTCCTCAGTGAAAAAATTTTCAGTTCGGCCGCAAATGGCAGATTTACGGCTAAGAAAAATGAGTTTTCAAATAGTCCCGCTACTTGGTACAAAACTGTGACTTCCGTAACGAAAATGACTGTGTGATAGCCGTATCATTTCCTTTTGAATGGCGCTGCAGCCTATCCTCTGAAGTCCGGTCGCGAAAATGAGCGTCGATTTCTACTTTTTACTGAAAGACGGCAACACTTGGATTTAGCCTCGTCATGTTTAAAACAGATAAGCGCTCAGCATTCGAGCATAGTGACGCCTTTTTCTTTGCACCTTATCGATACGTGCTAACTCCAATTTGTCCTCGGTAACCTTTTAACTGATGCGATGAAAACAAAATATTGCCTCTGAGCCAGTTGGATCTAATAAGTCAGCTGGCCGTGAGTTCGTTCTTCTCCGTTCGCAAGAACACTTGAGAACACATGACGCACACAGTTGCAACGGAGAATGAGTGAAAAGACGAAGGCGCGGGTTCCTTTTCAATCGCTTCTTCCTTTTAAACTCTAAATTTTAGCGGTACAATTACCCGCATCAAAAGCTTTGTTCTGAAAGACAACAATTATAGGCGGCGGTTTTTTCTAATTAGAGCACTCAATAGACGCTGCTCTTGTTAATGTTTAACTCCTGCAAAATTCCGAGCGAAAATGAGTAGGACGTACTTAGGCTTCGGCTAAGGAGCAGACAAGATAGAGCCTTTAACACCGTTTTTTTACTCCTTCAATTTTTAAAGCTTTTGTTGTTTATTTATTATCACTGTACGGCATTAGACGTTCTAGCACATGTTAATCATACACACCACAACGCGTTCTCTAGGTGCCTTTTTAAGGCGAAAGTCTTTAAGGGCTCGCTGTCGCGGTCAAAATATGTCCCGCTTTTGCGGCGTTCTGATTGGCCGAGGCGGGATGACGACATAAAGGTCTCGACTAATCACAGAGCACCACCACACTAGGCGCGACTGCGTGCCTTATATGGCTGTTAGTCAATCAATAAGCAATTACGTTCCAGCCAACCATTAAATCCCCATTTCAAATCATTCAATTTACTAAGTACCAATTAATGACCCAATTAATTAATTTATTACTAAACAACACATTTACTACTTAATCACTAATTGGTTAATTACCTACTTAATTGATGCCAGTTGCGTAAAATGCGGCACTCAGGCTTTCGCCTTTCACTACTTTAGTCGCTAAAGTCCCTCCTAATTTTTAACGTAGTTGGCACTAATGACCCTTCGTGGACTATGCGTTGCTTACCTGTCCGGCATACAGAAAGCTTGGGTGTAAATATAAAATGTGACTTTATATCATTGAACAACGCATTCCTGTAGCCGCTCTAGCGGGTTGCGGTTCTGAGTTCTAGGCTACGGTGGCTTTTCGCTGAACGATCCAATAGACTATCGAGAAGAAACGTACGAGAGTAACAGGGAAGACGCATTTGTTTAAGAGATTTCAGTGTTTGTTGCAGTGTGTGCTGCAACAGCCGCAGTTTTTGGAAACGTGTCCGATGATCTCACCTTTAGGCGTCCGCTACAGGGCCGTTGAAGAAACACGTTCTTGTGACATCGAAAAACAAAGAAAGTAAGGAATATCTGGCTTAGCAACAACAAGAAAAAAAGTAACTGATTAACAGGATTGGTACGCGAAGTTCAGAGTGAACTTGGGCGGCATGGATTGCTGTTATGTGTTAGCCTTGCCGACGGGGCCTTGTACATATCTGCGAAGTCCACTCATGCAGTGCACGTACGCGTGTTTCGGTGTTAGGAAGTTCAGTGATTTGGACAGTAAGAAGAGGCAAGTAGAATTAGGCGCTGAAGTAAAACAGGCGCATTTCAATGTTGCAGTGTTGTATTGCTGACACACGTCACAAAATTTCAGTGCGCGTGCCGTTTCTCCATAGGAACACGAGCGAAATCGGCGGAAAGTATAGTTACCAATAAACAACGTGCTGCCACTAGCGGTACAACACTCTAGTAGCTGCTATCTCGACGCAGCAGGCACCCCTATTCCTCTGGCGTGACCTTAAACCCGATGGTCGGCATCCTTTGATCTCGCCGCCTACACCCGAGAATGGATAATAAGGAGGCTATGCTAAACTCCCCGATTTCTTGTTTTTAATGACAGTATGGTGCCTTTATTGCCATTTTAATATAGTTTTTTTTTCATTTTGTTTACTACAATATGAGTTTCACCCCAACACTTTCTGTTGCTTCCCACAGGTTACCGAATCTTGAATTTAGCCCTGGCGAACAAATTAGGGATGCTGTTTAACCCCGGGAAGACAGCGCTCTCTCGCATGACTAAAAAAATAATATAATCATAATCAGTTTAGTTATTTTGTTTGTAGCATTCATATTTGGAAAGGTATCAATTCACAAATATTTATCCATATTAATAAACATATAGCTTCAGTGGAGCGACCATGTTTAAAATTAAACAGCAATGATTTTGGATTTCGATGAGTTTCGAGGGGTCGAATGGTTGTAGCTTGCAGTATAAGCATGAAAAAATTGTTGGCGCTGCCATTTAAAACAGTGGCGCAATTAACGATTAAAACCACGACGGCTATCAGGCTTCTCCCCAGTGCGCAGAGACGGTGGGGGGTGCACAAAAATGCTCACGAAAATGGGCTGCCAAATTCATTTACAATGAAATCAAGAAAACTGATTTTGCGTCTGCTTCAGTGATAGCGAATCAATAAAAATCAATCTCTATTACTAATATTTTGACTCAATTCATAAATAAGCTTTGGAATTTCCTTTTCGTCTTCCCTGGCTCTATCAACCACACGAGAAAGTCACTAACACATCCGTGCATTAACACATTACGCAAAACCCATTGGTAATTATGAAAAGTCTGTGTGACCTTTGCATAATAATGAAGAAAGCAGTATTTTATTCTTATTGACCTTTTAATATGCTAATTTGTGCGACGTGTTTTTGTTTTCATCGGCGATAATGAGAAATGGATGCTTGGTAGCTGCGCCGGCTACTCGTTTACGCAAATTCAATGAACCCCTTGCACTGATGTTGTAAGCCTGCAATAATTGTTCCCCTTTAATATTAGTCCCTTTTTGTGAAGTTTGGTTTGGTTTGGTGGGGTTTAACGTCCCAAAGCGACTCAGGCTATGAGAGACGCCGTAGTGGAGGGCTCAGAAAATTTTGACCACCTGGGGTTCTTTTTGTGAAGTGATGACCTGTATTTTATACTTATTATGCCTGCTCATTGCTCTCCTTCAGATGCATGTACTGTGTTTTCTATGTTGTTTTCTGTGATCTATAATTGTGTTGTTTCACCCACCAATATAACGGCAGTGCTCTGTTTGCGAGGGCAGGTTTTCACCACTGGAGTTATATTATGAATGTTTCAAACTTTCGGACAACAGCATGCTGTTGTTTCTAAAAAACAACAGCAACAACAAACACTTCTCCACTTTAATTAGGTAGCATGTCCCGATGCATTTGGCAACTTTTTGTTTAGATGAAGGCTGCTTCAAATAAATACTCCGGTACACATTGCTGCATATAAATACAAGACACATAATGCGTAGTTCCATTTTATGATACCCGTGAGCAGGTTTTAGAAAGGTAGTCGGAGCGCACGAATGTATTGAGTTCAATTACTACTCATTTGCACAATGTAGGTGTCTGTCTTTACGCACTGAGACCACGGGCGACGGACGGAAGCAACAATTAGTGTCTAGTCGGAGAGGGTGCCCGGTAGCTCCGTTGCCAAGGATGCAGCCAACCTGCTCCCTTTCACTGCCCTCTCCCGTCCGGAGATAATCCTGAGCGTGATATAGCTAGCCTGACCATGGTGGCCGTTCTTGTCTTGGAACGCAGGCGTGGGCAAGGCGACGGCCAGAGAGCTGTGCCGGCGCGGGGCGCGCGTTATCCTGGCATGCCGGGACATGAACATGACTCGACATGCAGCGATGGCCATCGGCAAGGAGACCGGCGTGACGCCCCTGTGCATGAAGCTCGACCTGTGCTCCTTCGAATCGATCAGGTGTTTCGCGCACCAGATACTGGAGCGTGAGCCGCGACTCGACGTGCTCATCAACAACGCTGGAAAACTCGGTTAGCCGATCCTTTTTTATTCTCATGCCATGTCTCACATTGACGTGGAATGCATTTGCAATAGAAGTTTTTCTCCACTAAAATAACGCATGCACGAGAGTGCCAAAACACGATGAGAAAAGAAGGTTGCACGACCAAAGGGAAGCAGCGCCTTTGTTCACGCGTCGAGGTGAATAGAGAAGTATACGTCTGGACCACGGTGTAAAAATAGAAAGGTGTCTCAACGAGCACTCTGCATGTTGCACAAATCCCTCGCAGTTCCCGGCGCTCCGACAGATAGCGCCACACGACTGCGGGCCCTTTCGGGAGCTAGAAATGGCGAAGTAAATTGGGCATCAATAGATGTTAGCAGGAAAACGCTGAAATATTGGGGAAGTATACGTTGAGAGGCGATGGAAACAATTAATGTAAGTGTAAGCCTTCACCGAAATGAGCAAATGTCAACAAAATAAAATGCATATTTTATTGCAATCCTCAGTGTTTGCCAGTCGTTCTCGTGACCTTCAGGATTTTAGTGTGTGAGAAGCGTTGAGAATTGGAACAATTCGCTTGCTCCCGGGCCGATAAAAAGTGGATGCCTGTGCTGATCGGTCATCCGTAATTTATGAACTCGTCGAACCGAAAAACATTCAGGCGATTTAGTCCCCGACCGTGATCTGGACTGCAAGAATTGGACCCCGACCACGTGTAGTGGCCTTATCCCTATCAGCGTACTCGAACTTTCAGCTTCTTAGTACGACGCCACACATGATGGGGTGTACTCAGCTTAGGACGGCAGCTGGAGCGTACGTTTTCGCTAAACCTTGAGGGCAATGCGTCAGCGTGCTGTTAGAGCAGTATTTCTTTTCTTTGTCCTGAATAGTTCATAGGTCTGCTGTGCGTGTGCTTTGTTTTTACACTTCGCTGTTCATTGCGGCTTTTGGAAGTGTATCATAATACTACTGCCCACCTGTTCTCATCTTATTTTCCCGTCTTTCTTATCTTCTTTTGTTGTTCGGATATTTATTGTGTGTTCGATCACGCGTTTGCTGCCTACGGAACTATGGCGTTTCGTAACCAAAATCAGTGAGCGCACGTAACAAATATGGGAAGTAATGTGGCGATGTTCATTATGAACAAGATTAAAGCCACTGTGGAGGGACAGTTGGGTTAGGATAAGCATGATCGATAACGATAGAGGAAAATGCGGGAGGGGGAATGAGCGCATTCTCTTGGATGTTCCGGAGAATTAGAGCTTTCTCAAGGTGAGTGATGTATGTAAGGCTTGGTACAGGCGCTCATCGAGGCGGACCTGGGGGTAAATTGCCTCGTGCATAATTTATAATAATTTTTAAGCGTAAAAATAAAACGCTCAGTTTTTGTGCAATTTTAACGGGTTCTACGTTCGCAATTGTACGAAAAGTTCAAAGAGCTGCGCCTTGACTAGAAAAAATGCTTACCCGATGATATTAAGGAAAATAAGTTTTGGCGGTTGGTTACGGAGCAACAAAATATATGATGCAAATCGGAAAGTGTCATGGCATGGAGTTGTCCCTTCATATATAATTTCGAGGGGATCTACTGAATCTAATGGAAATACAGATCACCTTTGAGAGCAGCAAAGTTTCGCCCGAAAAGGACGAAACGTTATTTAGTGTGCACTGGCTTACATTATCTGATGACGTTTGTTCTCATTAGCAACTGCGCAGAAGACAAAGACGGAAGACGGGTTCGAATCGACTCTCCAGACAAACCACTTGGGCCACTTCCTGCTGACCAACCTGCTTCTTGGTACGTCAGTGTGGGAACAGTTCGGAGAGGCAAAATAACTTTTTGCATTGCTTGTGCAATAGGAAAGTGAACCGCTGTTCTTCGTGTTCTGTGCACTGGCTTTACCTTCCTCCTGTTTGAGCTCATAGCAACACCTCCCTGTGATCAAGGCATTGTTCGCGATCTCGCCTAATTCGGCTGGCGAGATGCCATGCCACGGCAACGGCGCCCTTTCGGCGGTAAGAACTCTATTCGCTACCCCATAAAGTTATCCGGGCTTTAACTTGTTCAAGTAGATTAAGACATGGGGATGCACTGCTTCGCATGGCTTTGTTTGGCGATTTGGCACTGAGAGATTGGCACAGAGTTTGGAAAAGTGTTAATGTCTTTACGTTCTGGCTTTTGGGGAAAGCAAATGAAAGAATCTGTTTCACTTCTCCGTGGACACCTAGATTTACAAATAACGGCACACAATTTGCTGTGTACATGTTATCGCTGTGAATCCATCTCGCCAGTTAGCTTTTATTAGCAGATGAGAAGCGAAATGGTACGACAGAGATTACCCTGAACGCCGCACGCTCGCACGCACGCACGCACGCACACGCACGCACACACACACACACACACACACACGCTCACACACACACACACACACGCTCACACGCACGCACACGCGCACGCGCACGCACACACGCGCACACGCACACGCGCACACGCACACGCGCACACGCGCACACGCGCACACACGCACGCACGCACACACGCACACTCACACGCACGCACACGCGCACACGCACACGCACGCACACGCGCACACGCACACGCACGCACACACGCACACACGCACACGCACACACAAATAACGGTTGCTTCAAAGGTTTGATACAAAATCACATGCAGACTTTTTCTTACACGTTTCTTTCAATCCCCGGTCACGGCAACACCTTTTCGACAGAATGAATAGTATGCGCTATCACATAATGCGGAATAAGTCATGGTTATTCTCTGCGGTAAGAACAGTTGTCTAATTATGTAACGGTAGGATTAGTTAGAGTGTTCAAATGGGAATTACAAGACAACGTGCTTAGCAAAAAGGACCAAGAAACACTTTCGGCGCATTGCAATCGCTCTAGATACTCCGCTGCTTAAAGGCCCTTGAAGGGCGGCTGCGCAACGAGTTCCATAGATCTCCTTCTCGCAGGTGGAAACGTATAAGACGGCTAGTAATAAGACAGCAGACTCACGTAATTGCTTGCACGCGTTGCAGCCCGAATCTATAGTTAACCTAAACTCTTATTCTCGGCCTTTACGACCAGCTAGCCAATCACGCCATGCGAGACACAGAATGGGGTAATAAGAATAAGAAATGCGGAAGGCAGTGTCCACGTTTTCCGCTTCAGTCCTTAAAGTATTCCGCAGCATGCATGAAGCACTCCGCACCGAGAGAGAATGACGCCTAAACTTCACCGCCTTGCTTTTCTTTTGCCTCTGTTTACCCAAAACAAGATCTGCTGAAGAAGAGTGCACCAAGTCGCATCGTTGTTTTGGGCTCTAATATGATCTGGCTTGCGAAGATGGACAGAGGGAACATCGACTTTGAGCAGTCTTACGACAAGATGCAAGTGTACAACACAACGAAACTGTACAACATGCTCTTCGTCGTCGAACTGTCCAGGAGACTGGAAGGAACAGGCAAGTGAGGCTTGATTAATATCTCGCTGCGGGTTTAAATTGGCATTGCAGACTGTCACAATTCAATCTTCATGCTTCATAATAAAGGAGCCACGCAAAGGGCTGGCCATGAGATATTTGCACCATAGTTCATGTATAACCATCCCGTGAGCGCATGGACGCGCGAAGGGATGCCTATAGCATTACACATGACTGATGATGACGGCACCGGCATTGGTTTCTTTATTGGAACAGAAATGTTCTCAAGCTACAGACCCATCATAATATTACAGAAAAACGTCAGCATAAATATATTGCTACATATGCCGTGTTGGTAAGTCGAGTCGAATTTTGTCTGATGTTACTAAGAGGAAAGCGGCTCTGGAATGAGCTGGTGATTGGGGGTCGGGGAGAGATTGGCGCATTAGTACAGGAAGTTGTCGCGGACCTCTGTACATGGGTAGTCAAAAAGAGAATTTTTGAGTTAGGGAGCGCGTTGCCGAGGACACCGAAGCACTGGTTTTCAATTACATTGACATGCGGATATTTATTTTACATTGACATGCAGATTTTTATTTTTTGTTCCTGGGAAGAATAGTGCACACCAGGACACGAGCCGTGCAGTCTCCTTCCTTACACGTGGGACGGGTACTTTATCTTTACACGCCATAGCTACACAATAGGCTCTGGTATTCTAGTGTAATTTAGTCCCGCTGATGTCTAAGATATTTAAGTATACAACGACCAGGTGCATGTATAACAGTCTTTGTCAAAAGTATACGGCCCAAGAGGTTCGCTTCTAAGCACTGTAAGGTGGCTGCTGGCAGCAATACTGGAATATGAATGTAAACGAGAGGAGAATGAGGGCGAGATTTGTCATCTACGAGATTTTGAACGCTACAGTTGCTTTACGAGCCTCTTTACTGGGCTTAGAGCAAAAATCTTTGGGCCGTAAACTTTTGAAAAAGACTTTTGTACATACACCGGGGACTAGCCATCTAGAGTGCGCAGTGAGTAGAGTGCGGCTACTCACTGAGGTACACCACCGCGCGGCCCTGCGTCGGAACGGCGAGATTTTTTAAAGTTAAAGGCCCCTTTCTGTTGAGAATCGGGCGTCGTGAACGAAAAATCGCGGAAATTGACTCTGGCAGGTGACATGGGCGCGTACCGATTCATCGGCAGCTTGTTCGACGTCGTGAGAGCGTATGACATGGAAGGGGCTGCCAATATGGGCTTCTACATGTAATGGGTGGGTGAGATCAAATCTTCTAGGATCCTTTCGCGATTAGCAGGAAGCTATTTTTAGGCCACGCAGGCACGTCCGCGCGGCTTTATAGATATCTATACCGGGTGGTCTTTCATGCAACTGTGCAGCATGCATCATAGGGCTGTATGCCAATGATTATGTATGAGATAATATAAGCACGAGCAGAAATTGCAGAGCTTTAAAATGGGTAAATATAGCATAGCGCTCAAAAACCCATGTTTGGCGTAGTTTATCTTGGTATATGTAAGATGACGCTGTCGCTGTCTTCTTGCCCGCTCTCTTTTCACCAATTAAATTGGGAGGACACTTGGCTCCGCTTTTAATGGTGTGGAGCGACTGCGTTAACAGCCTCCCCTTGCGGATAATCGTTCATGTACATCCATTCGGCTACTCCGCTTTCACTTTTGCCTTTATTGGTTTGGTTTGGCAAAACTTTATTTCCCACAGTAGGGGTCCTGGAGGACACTCGGCTAGGCGCCAGGTGTAGAGGGCAGCTCCCACGTCGGAACAGAGAGCCCAAAGCTCTCCGCCGCCGCGCGGGCCTCCTGGACAGCCCGAAGCTGATCATGTAGTGAAGCACTTTTTAAAACTTTGTCCCAACGTTCCTTGTTCTTGGCGTATTACCTCCCACATATTAATTAGCTTGCAATAGTGAGTTTACTATATTGCTGGCGAACAAGGACCGGACTTAGATGGAAAGCTCCGCTTTAACCGAACCATATTAATGACCTATGGGAAGTGTGTCTAACTGGGAAAGCAATAAACCTAGGAGGCTGCATTTTAATCTCAGCCCTCTCACATCAATAAATAAGGCAAAGTTGACAGCGCCTGTCAGATTGGAAAGAACTGAAATCTCAATGGCCGATGCTTTAGAAATACCCTTTGTTTTTTTTTTTTCTTTCTTCGACATACTCAGTGAAGCAGTTCTTTCGCACTAAATAGTCAGAGATGAAACAAGCAAAAAATTGCCTATGCGCGAACAAGTACCCGCGAAAGGAGCCACTGACGGGAGCCATTAACGTTATCGCATTATGCCCTGAAAGGCGGAGCTTAAGTGTTCCCTCATTTATGTATTTTTTTTTCAGAGTTACGCTTTTCAATGCAGATAGGTTAATTATGTTAATGAAGCTGTATGTATATAAAGAAGCGATATAGTCCAGGCGTCGGAGCCTGACGCATCGATATGCGTGCTTCAGGCATATGCAAAATAGCTTTAGAGCAGGACAGCGAATTCAAAGGCATCAATAGGGAACTTGCGGTGAATCTCTCCATGCTTATGGCAGTGCCACAGCACATATACAGAAAAAGGGGTGAGAGTGGGCGTCCGGTTTCCTTGCCGCTGAACTCGGGACACAACAAATATGGGCTTAAGAAAGGATTATAACAGCCTAACAAAAGCTTTGAACAGAGCATATATCGATGGGCCCATGCAGTATAGTCGTTGCAAAACCAATCGTCGACCAACCGACCAAACGAAAAAGGGCTGGTGCGGTCGTTAGTAACGCAAATTGATTAACGAAAGTACCGTATTTTGTAGCGTACTATAAAAAAACTATCAGTAGGCAGTTTTCAGTGGTAATTTTATGTGCGTAAAGAGAGGAACCCTTGGCTTCTGCGCAGGCCTCTCGCAAGGTTTGCTCCTAGACCACCTTGTCCAGCGCGAATGCGGCGCTCTGTAGAAAAAGGTGCCAGATCTCCTTCTTACCAAAGGTTTTCATCAACACGCCGGAGAAAAGGTTAACAATCCGCTGAAAAAAACAAACAAACAAAGACAAACAAACAAACAAACAAAAAAAGAAACATCTTGCTACAAAGCAAGGGATCATAGGACACCATGCTAGTGCCTCGATTCCGAGCCGCAGTAATAAGAGGTACTTATTGCTGCATTTATTCGTACGCTCTTTACAGGAGTCACGGTTAACTGCTGCCACCCGGGAGTAGTGCGGTCAAACTTGGGAGCTCGAAGCAACGACCTTCCTGCGTGGACAGCTAACCTTATTCAGAAGTGCTTCGGAAAGGTAGGCCACGTCGAAATGCCTCTTCGGCCAACTCTTCATTTCCTTCTGTGAAGCATGTGTTGGGATTAATGTCACTGCATTTTGGAGCACTGAAACTTTCTGAACGTAGAATGGTTTTAGGCATTGGCTCTGAAATATTCTAGTTCACTAAAGGGCTTCCTCGTTAAATCCGGGGCCGTCGGTAAATGGTTGAGAGCACCCGCTCTGGTAGGGCATAGGTCTTGTCATCAGTGATACAGGCATGCTACACATATGGTACCGTGTGGTGCAGTGTATATAGCGGTGTATGATATCGTGTGGCAAGGTGCGGTACGTTAAGTGGGGCGTGATGTCCTAAAGTGACACGTAGTCATTAGAAGGCTATGAGGGATGGTTTAGTGAGAGACTACGGATTGATTTCGACCACCTGGTGTTCATTCACGTACAGACGTCTTGACAATAGTAACAGACGTAGGGAGGTAGGAGTAACGGACGTCTCGAATGTAACCAAAGAGGGAGCAATTAAAGCCTTGGAAGCAGGGTGAAGGTCTAGTGAATAACAAGTAACTGTAAATTTCTTTAAGGAATAATAAAATATATTGCTAGCGAGTCTGTGGGCTACCAGAGGTGAGTATTAAGTGCACTTCGACTCAAGGAGCAAGTTGAAGGCACAGCCAGCAATCACCCCTAGCATGCTCTCTGTCTCTCTCCGAAGGAAGGGAAGCGCAGTTCTTTAAGAGCGCACTTGCTTATTGCACGGTAAGCGGAATTATAAAATACTATCCCATTCCCGGCTCGAGGACAGCCTCTAACTCTGCTGCAGCAAGCGCAATGATACACGCGCAATGATGCAAGCCCGCGGATCAGCGTGTGCAAAGCATATACATGCGTTCGGGGCGGAGCTGTAGGTGCTCGCGGGACGTACTATACAACAAGCTGCTCAATCCCATGGCACAACACACAGTAGGATAGGAAATTGGCGAAACACGTCTTGAAGTGTGCCGCACGACTGTGGCTCATTTCGAGTCACAATTAACCAATATGACGATACCGATGGTGACGGAGAACCACTCAGACGGGGCCCTTGTTACTCCGGAGCGTCAGCGCCGCACAGGCGGGCTATATAACTACGTTCTGGAGTAAATTGGAGCATGCATGCAAGGTGATTACGCGCCCCCCCCCCCCCCCCCCCCCCCTCCCCTTTCTCCGCGGTGTAACGAACAGCGAAAAACCCATTGCGCATTTTGTGGCTGCCCGTGTCGGCGGCTGTCTTCAGGCTGGGTTTCCCGCTCACAAACACTTGACAAAAAAAAAAAAAAAGGGGAATCGCCTCAAACGTCACTTGGAGCGACCCAAAGGACGTGAGGTTGAAGCGTTGAAGCAGGATGGACGGGGTGAAGATGTGATTCAGAACTGTTCCCGAAAGAGCTCCCCTTCACAAGACCCGTTTTGCTGGTAGCAGCGGTAGCAGCAGCCGTGTGCTCGGGTCACTCGAGAAGCATGATTCCACAAAACTTACCACCATTTGTACCCAAATTTTTCAGACTTCGACCGGACCGGAATCTTGTAAGAATGCTAACGTTAGCTTCAAGCAGTAGACACCCCATTTTTGCCTGTGTGGTTTTTAAGGTGAAAACCTTTCTTGGCTCATGATGACGTTCGTGTCCGTTTGCTGGATGTGTCCGCCGCTCGCGTGTCTGCCGAATGAAATTATAAAAAAAAAAATCTGCCTCCTCCAGGAATCGAACGACTATCCCTCTGGTCCACGGAGGTTGGTTGGTTGGTTCACAGGAAGGGAAAGGCGCAGTATCTGTCACACTTGCTCTGTGGACACCTGAACCGCGCCGTAAGGGAAAGGAGGAAGGTGGGAGTGAAAGTGGAAAGAGAGAGGGCGGAGCCGTAGCGGAGGGCTACGGAGTAATTTCGACCACCTGGGGATCTTTAACGTGCGCTGACATCGCACAGCACACGGACGCCACTTCGTTTCGCCTCCATCGAAACGCAGCCGCCGTGGTCGGGTTCGAACCCGGGTACTCCGGCACAGTAGTCGAGCGTCTTACCACTGAGCCACCCCGGCGGGGCACCACGGAGGTACCAAGTTTGATTCCTGGTGCCTCCGGATACCCACCGGTCTTTATTGGATATAAGATTTTCCCAGGCCTGGTGCTCGGCTCTTCTGGGGTGAAATGATTAAAAAAAGGTTCATTGACAAAAAGTCAATCCGTCCGATCCCCAGCCGAGCGCGCTAACCACTACGCCATGCCGGGTTCGTATAAATCGATTGTAATTCTCCTTGTTTAGCGTGAGGATGATAGTAGCGATGATAATGGCGGTGCATATTTAGTTGATAATGATGATACTAGCTCAAGTGATGATGATGATAGTAAAATGAGAGAAACTGACGACGCAGTTAGTGAAAACAGTGTGTTTCGCCATTTCCGCTCTTAAGCAGACTTAAGCGCAGTCTTGTAATTTTTTTTATTTGAAAAGATGCATTAGATATTGGCATATACAGATTATACCGTGGTATTCGTCGTCAACCTTTAAATAATTTAGATTTCAGCCTTATGATGTTCCTCTCTTGATTTCAGCAATCAAACGATGGCTATGACGCCATGTTGGTGTTTAGTCATATGCGACATGATAATAGCTGCAATATAACTGCCCATACGGTGCTCGTACATTCAGATCCACGAATCAGAGTGGCTCATGTCTTTTACAGAATTTAAATATCAGCAATTATATTTCAGCTATTTCGCGTCTCACATCGCTAAACGTCAACTACAAACAGGTCGCAGCCATCGTTCAGATATGAAATTGAAACAGAACAGCAACAAGATAGAAATTCGGTTATGGATGATTAATGACTTAAGGCGAATACCCTGAGATAATCATGTAATTTGACGTCTAATGCATCAATAGAAATAAGAAAACCACAACTAAGACTTGTTTTCTGTATTTTTTTAACCTATCAAAAGGGTGACGTCAAGGACGTGAAAAATCAAGGAACAATCAGATTAGTGCCTGTTGCCTTGATCGTATTCATTGAAGTAATGGCTTATAGAACTAGAGCAAGCTTAGACTTCGGTCAACTATAAAAAAAGGCTAGCTTTCGTAAAGGATACTGACAGTAGATCATGTACTGACGCCATAAATCCGGAGATAGAGAAATGCGCAGCATTTGACTCAGTCGTAACTTCAGCAGTCATGCAGGCATTGAAGAACGGGAGTGTAGAAGAGATACGTGCAAAAGTACTGAAAAATACCTACAAGAGCTAAGAAATAACGCTTTCCCTCAGTAGGGAAAGCGTTCAAATCCAAATCAAGAGTGGTGTTACGCAAGAAGACGCAATCTTTCCAGTACTATTCAACGCGCGTTTACAGAAGCTATTCAGATAACTGGATGGGAAACAGCTGCATGGTATTAAAAATTAGCGAAGAGCACCGTAGAAACATTCAATTTGCTTATAGCATTGCCTTGCTAAGTAACTCAGGGGACGAAATCCAAAGTCTGATTGAGGGCTCAAGCAGATATATAAACTGAAAAGTGGGTCTAAGAATTAATGTAAACAAATTGAAAGTTGTTTCCAACAGTCTCTAAAGTTTATATTGCTTGTATGTAGAGCTTAGAACAAAGTGTTATTGTTGTCCTTATGCTTGCACTTGCACTTGCAGAAAATAGTCACCGTACGTATGGACCGCTGCAGTGAAACAACAGAAATGATAAGGACGGGATGGAATGCATTAGGCAGTCACTCTCAGGTGATGAATAGCAATTTACTAGCATCCCGCTAGAGGAAAATGCAAAACTACCGCACCTTTTGGGGCACAAATATGAAGGAAACTTGACGTTAGTGCTGAAAGTAATAGAAGGAAAAATGGTAGGAGGAAAAGAGACAAGGAAAGAGCAGAATTGGTCAGAAAACAAATGCGAGCACTTGATGTCAAGGCCATGGAGAGAGCTCGTGATAAGAAGGTAAGCCGTCTTGTGCTTCTTAAAAGCAACGGAACGGATTGTAAGAAAAGGCAAGCATGACGGCGTGGCAGGAAATCAGTTGGGCGGGTGAGGTGGATACGTTTACTGGAGTAAGCTAAAACGAGGTGGCGCAGGCGGACAGTGTTAATGAGATGCATGAAGGGGTCTTTGCTCTACATCGGCGGTAAGTAGGGGGTTGCTGATGATGGTGGATGAGGTGTGCCAGTGTAGCGAGCTAAGGGCCTAAGCTTAGCATTTGTGTAGGGTTTATTTATACAAAATTAGCAAAACCCAGCGCCTTACCCATTTGTGCAGTTCGCACTTCATGTACTGCAGGAGCAAGGCTAAAACATCTGAGTAATTATATCGAACTCACCACTGCTTTAAATACATTGCATAAGGATTAAGAGGAGAGGATGATCGACCGCAATGCCGGCCCTTCTCCGCCGTGTGCTCCTACAACAGTGTGTCTCCACCTGTAAGCCGCATAAACGCACTGACAGGGAGACCTCTTGTGGAGGGCATCATGTGTGAAGCTGTAACAAAGCAGTGCAACAGTTGGAGGAAACCACGCCTACAGTGCATTGTGTACGGGAGAGAGGTGAGGAAACGAAATACTCACTTTCATACTGGGAGTATCGAATGTTTGTTTTGCGAGGAACGCGGCTGAGAACGGGGAGCAATAACTAATGAGCCGCTGCAATACGCCAGCGATTTTGGCGCGGAAAAGTGCTGAGTGGCCAAGTTACAGGCATTAAGGCGAACTTGTGAGCGTTCTTGCTGGCTTTGCAGCGGCTGCCCGTTGCAAACACTTGTGCCTTCCTCTGCCTTCCCAGTCTCCTGAGGACGGTGCCCAGACCAGTGTGCACCTGGCGGTTTCCGACGAGGCAGCGACTGTGAGCGGGAAGTACTTCGCGGACTGCTGCCAAGCCAAGACACCGCGCTCAGTCACAGACCTCGAAACCGCCGAGTTCCTGTGGAAGACTTCTGAGCTCATGACCGGAATGCACTGAGTACAACGCTGTTCTTCGACGTACACGCTGCAACCTGGCGTCGAGCAGAAGGGAAGCCGACTTCCGAATCGTGTGGCAGCCATCGCCAGCGGCAGCAAAGGGGAGGCCGCGCGCAAGTGGTACATTATCTCTGGCCCGCTCCGCACTTGCCCTGTCGATTTCTAAGGATGGGGCCAGAGAAGACCCACCTTTCTCGTCGCTGGCGACATGCTTGCGGGGCTATTTCTTAGCTGTCTCAAACTTGCCACGTCATATGTTATGCAGTGTTAAAGCCAAAGTCCAAAGTAACAAGTGGCTTATTTAATATTACAGCTGGACCGAAGAGCGCAGAGCGCAACTTTCTTTACTCGACATCTCAAACTCCCCGACAGCCGGAGTTTCTTACAAAAAACATCGGCACCGTGATACAGGCCTGGGCTGCCTAATCGTACGGATTAGTTAACGTGGCGCTTTATATTCATATCGATCGGTCTTCCACATAATTCGGTAGCAATTGACGCTGCCACTTCATATTTTTAAAGGTAAAGTTTAAGCGTCACCAAAATTTTCCTGCTTGCGTGAGGCTTACGGATTTTTTTTTCTGGTGCCCCTTAAGATAAAACACGGGTGATAGTGGTAGTGTGGCCGTTATTTGTAATGCCTCTATACGCTACTTGACCAAAAATTTGTCGCATTATATTGAGAGGGGCACTCGCTACGTGGAAGAAATACTCCCCTTTGGAAGGAGCCATACAGGGAAGCTGAGATCAAGCTGTGTTTTCGGACGTTCTCTCTTTTATTTTATGCAGGAAAAGCTACTTCCATCAACAATAACGGGTATAACTCTACGCTCATTCTGAGCAAGCAACCTTGAACTAAAGCCAACAACCTCTAAAAAAAAAAAAAGCAGTGCCTAAACATCCTTGGCCGGGATTTAATGTTTTTCTCATTTGCAAAAGCTGTATAGAGCTCCCACGTTTGCATCACCAGTGGAGGGATGTCAGTTTGGTTTGTAGACTTCTCATAAGACGTACTCATGCCAACGAGGCATTTATCTGCTATTTTGTGCCAGTTGGATGTCTCTATGACTACTCCAACACTGTGGACATGTTTCGCCAAAGTATCGAAACAGGTTTGACCAGTCAAGGCTTATTTTGTCGCTCAAAAACATTTTTAAGTCAGACTGTATTTTGTGCATCGCTTTTGGTCACTTAGATCCACAGTCTTTAGTGCACTTGATGTATATGACCTATTTCTTTTCATTTCTGATGTTTGCATTTCCTTTAATCTTTTGACATCGTTTTTTCTAAATTTTCAAATTACTTTATTGTGTTATATTTCCTGATTAACACAATAAATTTGTGATTCAGAAAAGCGTAGTGAACTTGTTTATACATCCTTCAACGTTCTAATACAACCTTAAGAAGCACAAATATTGTTGCAGCACCTCCAAGAAAGGGCTTCTTACCGTAAGTCAGCCAAATTATTTTTTTTGTGACTAGAAATATTGGTAAGGTGCGGAGTTGCAAAAATTAATCAACATTTTGTATGCATAAACTTTGAAAAATATGTTCCTTTTTGATTATAGGTATTTAATATCTTATTGAGCAAAGCTGAAATCGGCCAAAAATTATATTACTAATATTTCTATTTGGAATGAATAATAAACATTCATTCATTCATTCATTCATTCATTCATTCATTCATTCATTCATTCATTCATTCATTCATTCATTCATTCATTCATTCATTCATTCAATATTTTTTCTGCATGTAAATATGAGAAACGAACAGTATTTGAGGAAAGATAATAAAATTAATTGTGGTGTAACTTTGGTTAACCCTAGCTGAATTGCGATAGCAATGGCGGAAGTTTCTTTTGCCTGCAACATTATTCCCCTATCACGCCCTATCCATGTAAGGTGCTACATTATTGGGGACACTTAAGGTCATCCTTTAAGAGCATGACGCGAGAGCCTAAGCAACCAGCCCACATATAAATGGGAAGGGTTTAATGCTGCTGAACGGAATGTGGAGCGAAAGCATTAGCTGCCGTGACCGAGCGTTCTTCTTCTTCTTCTTCTTCTTCTTCTTCTTCTTCTTCTTCTTCTTCTTCTTCTTCTTCTTCTTCTTCTTCTTCTTCTTCTTCTTCTTCTTCTTCTTCTTCTTCTTCTTCTTCTTCTTCTTCTTCTTCTTCTTCTTCTTCTTCTTCTTCTTCTTCTTCTTCTTCTTCTTCTTCTTCTTCTTCTTCTTCTTCTTCTTCTTCTTCTTCTTCTTCTTCTTCTTCTTCTTCTTCTTCTTCTTCTTCTTCTTCTTCTTCTTCTTCTTCTTCTTCTTCTTCTTCTTCTTCTTCTTCTTCTTCTTCTTCTTCTTCTTCTTCTTCTTCTTCGGGACGACGCGACGGGCCGAAACCTGGCGCAGTATTGCTATCGCAATAATAAAATCAATCCACAAGAAATCTTTACATTTCAGGCAGTGCGGATCAGGCTAAAGAGGAGCTAGTACGACGGGGCAGTGTCTCAGTTTGCAAAAGAACAGCGGGGAAACTAGATTTATTTCCGGTCGCTAGGGGAAGCTCATGACATCACTAGTAAGGGACGGCAATTGATTTCTTGTTTCTACTTCGCGAGTTCCTAGTGATTATTTCATCGGCAGAACGTTCATCGCCGAGTTTTCTTTACGAGAGAAGATGGCCGTTACAGAGAATAAACCCTTTAAAGTGATAGCGTTAAAGGCCTCGTTCACCGAAAATCCGGCGTCAGCGCCGGCGTCGGCGTTGTGAGCGAAAAATCCCGAGCATGGCGCTTGTAGCTGGCATGGCCGCGCACTAACTGGACGTATAGGATTGCGTGACGTCACGTTTGGCAGGAGCTGACAACTCAGACCTCTCCTTTCATATGCGAGGGTGATACCAGAATCAGCCCGCCGCGACCCTTGCATTCACGTTACTCCTACGACACGCAAGCACGTTCACGGGTATGTGGGCTGGTATAGCCTACGCGGTCGCGTCATACCCTTAAAGGCAAAACTTAAGTGCTGCACATACTTTTTTATTCCTGGTTGATATTTATGATGGCCTAGCCATGGTGGTGCCCAAGCCAAAGATGCAAAGCGGAAGGCTCCAGAAAGCATCGCAATTTAACAGAGTCACATAATCCCCAACTAATGCTTATAAATTTCGCGCTGAAATAACTTGCAAAGGATTGTAGAGTGATAATAGGTTTGCAATGCTGGACGTTTAAAGTTTTATCCCGCAGCAGATGTTGAAGTGCGCCGATGATGAGAATAAGGGAAGCGATGGTGATGCTTGGTGCATGAAATGTTCTGTTGGGATTCGCTGGGAGGCACGTGCGTTCTGCGACGCGTCAAATACGTTCGTTCTGCCACTATGGTAGCGTTTAGTTCTGCTGATGGCTTGCAGCAGCGATTACGATGCCATAATCGAACTGCCCACTCTATTGTGCCACATCATGCGTCGCTGGCGAGGCGCCTGTTTTAATTAACTTGCTTCCAGTTCCTAGCATGTTATTTTTGACTCCGTTGGAATCACTGATTTTGCAGCAACTTCCCTGAATAGAACTTCATCGTTCGCATGCCACACAAGCTGAATTCGCTTGCCGAACGCCTTCTTTTATAGCGAGCAGAAGCTATTCATTGCGCTTTGTAAAGTGTTCAAAGCACGCATAATAAAGCGTAGGACTGTACAGGGCATGTACGAAAGAATGCGAAGGAGAAAGGGGGCAGCTTTCCGTAACGTTGCGGGACCAAGCGTACCAGGCAAAAATTAAAAAGCACAAAAACCAGAGCCACATCACCGGACTAATGCATTTAACTAGCGGTGATTTAACGTTAACACAAGATTACCTTATAATAAATGCGGTTTATTATGATAATGCTCACAAAATTGTGAATAACCTATTCACTTTTTTTACAGGAGCTTTGCTAAAGAGAGGAAGTATCGGAAAAATCAAAGGAGCTGATTCCATCTAAATTTAAACCCCAAGAAGCTAATATGAAATTAATGTAAAGCGAAAGCTTTATTACCGTCGTTGAAGACCCTGATATAGGCTGAATCAATGTGACATCACGTATGTAATGAAGAAAAGCGAAGAGTGTGTTTGAGGTGCCCACCCAGAAGTGAGATAGTTTTGCGTCTTTATGATTTGGTGCGAAGCTACCAGCGTGGAGTAAAAGCAAAGTTCAATGCGCAGCTCCAGCGGCAGCGCAGCTTGTAGGCACCATGGGGAGAACCCACGAATGTTCGCTTATCGTTAGGTTCACCTCCATGTTTTCGTTCTGCTCGAGGCCGTGTTTTTGTCGGCGCGGGCGTTAAAAGCACTTCATACTTAAAATGATTTTCCCAGCGCTACTACTTTTGTGACTTGATTCGGCCAGGCCAACCTTACCTTTTTGAAACGTGATCGAACTGAGGACCATAAACGAAACGCACAGACTCTGTCCATCCTGTCTGTTTTACGTTTGTTCAATTCTTAGTGTGTCGTATTGCGCTAAGAACCAACAAGCGTAGAGATGCCAAAACGAGTCCGTGACACTACAGGTTTCTCGGATACTAATGCCAGCTTTCGCTGAAGAATCCCCTAAGCCGGTAAGCCTAGAGCTCTGCTAAATTTTAAAAGAAGAAATGCCTTGGACATGCATGGTCAAACATTCGCGGCAATGCTTTGACGTATCCACTTCCAAAGCTGACCTGCGTAACAGCGCGAGAGAGGTTGCTCATTTGTTACTGTGCCTCTATCTCGCAGTTTTTCCGTAGCCTCACGGGAGCGTCGGCAAGAAAGTATCAGCGTTTCCAGATTGACCGTAGCGGTGACACGGAAGAGATGACTCAGATGACGAGCATGCTAACAGAGCAGTATTTTTAATTGTGGCACCATGTGGTGTCTCGGCGTTTCTTCTTGTGCCAGATCCGTATATTCTCTTCGTTTCCGAAGCAAAATTATTTCTTCTCGAGAACAGATGGGAAGGAGGGCTTGTGTCACGTCAGCGGAACAGCATACTCGTTACGTCGTCCGTTTAACGCCTGCAGTCATGTGCTAGACGTTGAACGACCGACTGATCGTAGCACACGTGAGTGAAAAAAAAAATCAAATATTGGGTAGAGCTGTACACAACATACGTGGAAGTGCAAGTAGGATGCTATAGTACAGTATTCCTTTCACCAAGACCTCGGAAGTAGACGCGGAAATGAACCTCGGTACAAAGACACGGCCTTCTGCGGGAGCTGCCGTAGGGTATAAACAGGTGGTGGATGTCCTTCTCCAATGGCTCAATGCATTACGCATTTACGCTGCTGACGCCAGTTAAGAGGGGATCTTTCCCGTTCATTTGCTGTTCTTTATCTTCTATGTCGCGCTACAGTCTTTTCGAAATAGCAGCATGAACCAACGCGCCCAGTAAAATAATAATAATAATAATAATAGCAACAACCATAATTTCACGCGTATGTAATATCAGGGACAAAAGTTTGCTGGACGTGAGTTCGTGGAAAAATATTTATTTCTTTTTTACTGGGCAAACAGTGCACGTAATGAGCTGAATCACGAGGGGAGATGCACGACACATTCATAGAAGAAATATCACAGGAAAAACTAGCGAGGGAACGAATAAATAAATGATTTTCCACAAATCCGTACCCCGCACTCAGATATGTGGCGCAAACAAACACAAACACAGGAGAAGATACACACCACACGCGCGCAGACTGTGTTTGTGTTTGTTTGCGCCACATATCTGAATACGATGATGCACCAACTAGCCCCTCAAGCCGTTATTCCGTACCCCGCAAGCTTTCGTCACTGACTGTGCATTTAGCAATGGCCTATACGTCTGCAACAGAATGTGAGAAAAAGTGCACAAGAACGCAAGGAGACTAAAGCAACACATTCGGAAACATGACTCAGATGTTGAACATTGCACATACCGCTGTAGCCGTGAAGGAAACGCTTCCGGAGCCTTTTAAACCCGTTTGAGGGGTCATTCTGAAATATTTGTCTGGAGTTTCACAAGGACAAATACGTTTCAACACGTAGTTAACACTGCGGGGTCCGGGACAACCAGAGCCGGTCACTGCTTGCCGATGACCTTCTGCAGTTGCTCTTGGTCGAAGCCCACAAACATGGCGGACGTGTGGAATATTTGTTCAGCCAGGGTCCGATCCCTGAGTAACGGGTTGCGGTAGGCCTCGGTGGCGGGCGCACAGTCTTCGAAGTACTCGCCGGTGGTCTTATCGACGGCTGGGTCAACGGCCAGACGGATGGTCGTCTGCGCGCCTTCGAAAGCTGTCTGTTTTTGGGGAGGGAAAACAAATGCAATATTGTGTGAGCAAAGACGCAGCACGTATCTCACTCCATTGGTGCTCCTTAACCGCGATGGGACAGGAATAAGTACAAATAGCAAATAAAAGGAGGGCGAGGAGCCGCCCTTCTGTTTTTCAGATTAATGCAAATGCGGCGTAGCCACTTGCGGAAATATGGGAAATACGGACACCGAGATGGGAATTAGAGTCTACTACCAGAAGGCCTTTACCCTAGGCCGTGCGCGTTCTCCCTAAGCCAACACCGCTTTGTAAAAGGAAAAACAGAAACAAGCAGCGCTTCAGCAGATAGTCTAGGAAGGGGCTGCGTATCGTAAGCTTCATCGGTCACGACAAGAACCTTGGTAAGCGCCAAGTGGTTTCCCAGCAACATAGCCCCTAAACGTATGGCCATAATACATTGGCGATCACTGGATGACTTTCAAGGTTGGATGGCGTCGACCCCATCCAATTTGATTTAACAGTAGATTGGATTTATTCCGCTCGCACGGTGGCTCATCCTTCCTCACGTGTCGAAATTTGAAGAACCTGGCGCCTATAGCGGGAGGCTACTGCTTGATGAGCTTATACAAGACAATAGTTCTATCTTTCACGGGTGGCTTAGAGCCCGATTACCTGGACTTTAGGGTTCATTCACTCTTTGTGCATTCTGTTCCTTAGAGGCTATGAGCGGTTATTGGCTTCTACAAAATCGAGAAGACCTCTGCATTTTTCCTGTGACATCTGCTGCTTACCTTTCAAAGCACTGTAAGTTTAGGCAAGAATAATACTTGAGAAGTAACGGCAACCCGAAGTGGTTGTGACTTCTGGTATGTGATGACGTAGTGTTTTTGTCTCAGGCACCGGATCAGCTAAATCAATTCCAAACTGTTTATTACCATACCATCGCCGACCACATGTACAAACTCCAGGACAATGTTTGAGCGGTTTAAGTTCGCTCTATGCGATATAATATCCATTAATCCAGGCCCGTCCACTTTGAGGGTGAACACGCGAGCGCGTGGTCGTTCACATCAGAGCTTCAGTGCGCCTGACCCTACTGCGCTTTGCAGAAAAGCGGCAGCACATGCGAAGCACCACCTCCAGGTCCATCTGTGCCTGCGTAACTTTGCTGTGATGAGCGGCAATGTCGGATGCAGTAGCGCTTCGGAGAGAGCGACCACCTCCTTGCATGTTCACCCTAAAAGTGGACGATCCAATGAAGGCAGCAGCAAGCCAACAGAGCGAGAGTCTTTAGAGCATGCAGTATAACTCTGCGAAACAAAGTTTACGCCCCATGCAAAGCAACGGCCGCGCCGCTTGGTGGCGGAGTTGATAAGCAAATCTGGGAGCGGAGCCGGCCGTGTCGTCTGCTAGCCGTGCGTTTCTATGCAATTGTCGTTTCATGAATTCGTTTTGCTGCGACGCTTTCATCTCTCCCTTAACAGGTTGCCAATGCACTGTGGCACAAACTACGGAACTACGAGGCATCTCAAGCAATAATTTTTCCTCGGATAAGTGTGCGAAAGCTATTAAACACGCGTTGAAGATTGTACTTGCTCGTGCCATCTCGCCAAGCAATCCGACCGAGAGCGTACTGTTTGAGTTCACTTCGCTTTAATAAGTCGCTTGTCATCTCTTTCTTATATTTCCATATGATAACACTTGAAATAATATGGGAGTGCCATCGTGAACTATCTGACGATCGCTACCATTCGCTTGTAGGTACAAGAAACAAATTATGTTGGTTACTACATAAACCTGTAAATAAATAGTTCATTTATTTAGTGTAGTGCTGCATATTTTTGTGGCGCTTAATTTTCAAATCATGTGATATGTCCTGAGCGCAAAGTAAACACATATGATGAGCGTCAGGTACAAGATTCAATGTATTAAACACGGTGGTCCAAGCGCGTGGCACATGCATTTAATTGCCTATAAGCGGTGCTTGTTAAGAGTAGCACGTCTAAATATTTTGTTCTTTTACCTATGCGCGTAAGCTTTACAAAGCATAGGATGTATCGAAGGTTGTATGCGCTTGCTTTATCGCGTTATCACCAATTTCTGAAATATTTCTGAACTTTTATGAAATATGCCCTCACCACAATACAATCCATCGTCACGGGTAATACTGTGTGAGATACTTTAAGGGGAAGCTTAATTAAGCATCGTCTATCAAGATCAGAACGCGATTAATTGCCCCGTTCGCGTCACGAATTCAGTAGGTCGACCTTTATTCAGCACGAATTAACCAGCTTGCCTCATCGATCTATGAGCGTGTGTATATCTCGCAAAGTGAAAGCCTTGAGTTCGACTTGCACATCCACTCATAGTTGTCTCAGTTTTATTTATGCACAATTATCTTCCTTTCGTTACGGAACTTCCTCGAGAAACTTACCGTCAATATGTACATTCAAAACTGCTCCTAAATCTTCCATCGGGATTTTTTGTTCACGGCTAACGACAACGACGCACGATGACGCCGAATTTTCTGCGTTAGCGGCATCGTATTAAAGTCTTGTAAATTAAGCCGATGAAGCGATATACTTATAAGAGCGGTGCTACAGCACGAGGTATAATATCGGGATGAGGCGCGTCACCATGAGTGCGCATGAAAAAAAGCTTACAAAGCAAAGACAGGGCAAATGAAAAAGAAAAAGAGCATTCTGCTGAAGTAATTGATGAATCGATGCAGTATACCCACAATACAGGGGGGCTCAACATTGTCCCTGGTCATTTAGCGTTTGTTTGTAGGAGGCACCCGGCGCGTGTACGTATTTTTCTCCCAGATGGCTGCAACATCATTAATGTTCACACTCCTACACAAAGGGGTGCCTTAGGTTTCTGCTTCAGGCCGCCTAAAAAAATCGGAAGAAAGTGAAAAAAAAAAATAATAAATCGCTGTCGCGAACGTTGCCAATTCTTGCCGCGACGCATGAGCAGCGTCAACTCGTATCCCGGAAGGACTTTTGAAAACGACCACTAGGTGACTTTCTGTGGCGCCCCTATAGGCGGTGAACGGGGTGTTTAGAGCACTCATATGATCTGCGGTCAATGAAGAGGCATGTATGTGTGCTCACGCCATTATTCTTGTATTTAGCGTGACACAAAGTGGCTCTGGTTTTGCAAGCACTATATTATTTACAGTTAGTTGTACGCGTTATCAGTGCAGAACTGGGGACGCAGAACGCATGGGAAAACGCGGAAATACCTCCGATAACGTTTCTAATGTGCATATTATAACGAGGTACATTGAGAAGTGCTCACCTTTCCCTTGGTGTGTATCATAAGGCTGAACAATATTTTCCGCACGAATGATCCGTGGCTCGCTATCGGAGTCTGTACCAGACCGGGATGGAGGGCGTTTACCGTCACTCCTGAAAACAGACAATCGTAGGCAGCTGTAGCCGGTGTTAGTTAAAGAGTGCTTACTACGCGCTTAGCACAAGTCATGGATAAGCTGCGGACATTCCGCCACACATTAAGATTCACATGACTGCACCGAAAACGAAGAGCTGTAGGAGGCGATGCTATGGCACGACAAGAAGATGAGGGCCAGTTCAGCGCCGGTATATTGAGTATAGTCACTCGATAACTTTCAGAGTACCGCGATTCTTTTCCCCGCGACGCTACACCCCTGATTGGTCAGCATGGGTTACGTGGTGTGCCGCAGCTTGCTTTTCTTGCTCGTGTTTTTTATGGCGAAAGCCTGTCTAGGCTCATGAAACGAAAATCTGTGGGTGGGAGCTGTGCGCGTGATCTGTGCGTCGCATTTGTGCGCTGATGTGTCACTAGCAAATACCGGGCGTGTGAGGAGGAAGATTAAAATTGAAAACGATTTATACTGATAGGTAATGAATAAGAATTATAAATAGACATCGATACAGTGAATGAGTAATGCTAATTACTAATAATGATGATTATAATGACTAAACATGACTTGTAATGACCAATATGTCAAATTAGACTTGTAATGACGGCAATTAGTTGGAAATGAGTAAAAATGTCTAGCTATGAGTGGTAATGACTAGGTATGACTCATCGTGACTACGAAATGACCAATATGTCAAATGACGACTTGAAATGACTGCAACTTAGCGGAAACGAGTAAACATTTTTAGCAATAAATAATAATGATTATAAGGACTAGACATGACTTATCACGACTACGAAACGACCAATATGCCAAACAGTGACTTGGGGGTAAGCCTTCGCCGTTCTCTTCTTAAGTGACCTCGAAGAGATCGTCTAGTTTTTTTTCTTCTCGGATTTTTTTTTTTTTTTTTAATTTCTTCGCGGCAGAATTCCGGGCTGCTGTGCCTTCGGCTGCAGCAATGGACTGAGTCCACAAAGATTTTTCTCTGTCGCGAAGGGAAAAATCAACAAAGAAAGACGTCTTGCCGGAATCCATAGAATCTACTAGGATAAGTTCGTGGTGACCTGCACAAAATTAGTTGTTAATTGAAGATGTGTGTTGACATGTGAATCGGCACCAAGTTATCAATGCATGCGCACACATATTAACGTTCCTACGGATTTGTGGAAGCTCATTAAAATGGTCAAATTTAGGCTAAAGAGACCACGTAAAAATAGTGCACGCTAAACAAGACCGTGATGGAGACGTTGCGTGCTCGAACGACACAGCAAAAAGTGCGTTTGTGCTTTTTCTCACCTTCGAAGCATGAAATGTGGCACTCGATTGTTCGTGTTCCTTGGCGCTATGGTCACAACCTAACAGATAATCTTAAGATGAGCAAGTGCCAGGCTACTTAGTAAAATAAACTCTTTCTTTGTTGAAGTGTTTGTTTCTTGAAACAGACAGTATTACCTTCTGGTGAGGGTACAGGGTAGGCATTTAAAGTGACATTCTTAAAATAAGAAGGTTTCCTTTTTCGTCACACAACTAATATGGCCGTTCGGATTTTCGATTTTCTCAAGCCATTGAAGTAGCAAACAACGACTATCATATTGTATATATTTATTTATTTATTTACAAATACTGTCAATCCCCGGTGGGATTTTTACACGCATATATTTTCATTAGGAAGTTGCTGTTTGCCATTCAGCATCCAGCGCTTTCTTTAAAATTATATCAGGATGTATCATTTCCGCAGCCCGGGTTTCCAGCCCGGGCTTCCAGCATTCACAAGCTTGACTTTTATTTACAGTCACTGGTAGACTGAAACCGGCTTTTAGCTTATGATATTCCGCAAGCGAGTTAATGTGGTTTAGAGACATCAATAACACGCTGTCAATTTCATGGTAATATTGCTATTCAGATGGCAACATATGGGCTTGATATAAAAACGATGTAGTGTCTCATTGGTAGTGTTTACCTCTGAGAACAACCCTAATCCTAAGAGGAATTTGGCTGCTCATGTAGTAGCTTGTCCTAAACATATACTGTGTCAGTATAAAGTACATTTCATAATTGCGCATAACATGAGACCTCGGCTAGATACTCGTTGCATCTGATCGAGGTAAATGTAGGATATTAATGTGTACATTTCACTTCTAAACAATTTGCCATGAAAACATTTTTAGGCCCACTGCAACTTGCAAGACATAAAAATGTACAGCCTACACTCACAGTCTTCGCCAGCCCGCGTCCTCTTTAATTGCATCAATAAACATGTTTCACAAGCAAGCACGAGTGAGTTTACTTCAATGTGCTCGCGCGCATGTGCGGCAACGTACAGTTGGCATCTGCATCGCCATCGAGAATCACTCGATGTGCTCATTTATGGTGGTAATCTAGAAAGGCAAGGAAGTGTGAAGGATTAAAATACCACGATAATCACAACAGAATAGCAAGGGGTCGAATTAATCGATAAAGCGCTTTGGAAGGACTGGAATGATCCACATGAAGACCGCTGATCAGCCTTCCATACAAGCTCCTTTTTCTACCTCTGTTCGCTTCCTCAGGTGTAGGGTGGCCTACTGGGCATCACCTATAGTTAACCTCTCTGCCTTTCTCTTCTATTCTCTCTCCCTCCATACAAGCTCACCATTCACAGTTCGCAAATTCTACAGTTTCTAAAAGTAGCAAATGTCCATGTTGCATTCAAAATTTCCCTTGCGTTTGACTTGCATATAACCGCGCCAGAGGCGTGTTTCAAGTAGTTGGAAGCATCATGGCCGCGCTAGTCATAGTTTCCAGCACGCGATGGGACCTTCGTGGTACTCTGAAAATTATCCGGTGACAAATTTTGAAAGCGCTGTAGCGCCATCTGCAGGTGCTTCAGCGAAACTACGGCTTTGGACTGTCAAACGGGACGGCCACGGATATCCTTAGCGCTTGCACTTTGACGCTTCATTGAAGTTTTCGTTACATGGCTGCTGGTAAATTTGTGGAAAGTGAATTCCAGCCTCACGGCGAAGTTGTTCTCCACATCGCGCGATGGCAATGGCGAGCACAGCGTGCACAAGTGGAGCCAATGGTACGGGTAAGTTCATGGTATCATTTTATGCAAAACTACCACCCCTCTGTCTTTTCTAATTTGATTGGCACGCGCAATAATATACCATGTACAAGCAAAAGCCGTTGCAGTACGCTATAGATTGTACCTTCGCGTGATGTTAGGAAATATTTTGCTGAGCCCGTACCTCACAAACAGGTGGCAAGTCACAAGTGTGAGTAAACATGCCACATTTGCGCTGATTACCTGGTGCCTCCGTTTTTGTTTCAGCAGGGCAGCAGTAGGAATTAGCATTAGATGAGCCGGGCTGGAGCTACAAGTAAGTGTTTTCTTCTCTCTCTTTTTTTTTTTTTTTTTTTACAACCGTCGCCGACGTGGCATGCAGTTCTGTTATAATAAGTAACACCTAAAAATCACGCGAAATTTCTTAACTAGTTTGTTTTGCTTATCATAATAATGCCATGCTAACGATGCTTCTTAAAAAAAAAAAACACTTTTTCGTACCCCAGCCCGGCTGATCTGATGGCAATTCTTTCTTCTGCCCTGCTGAAACAAAAACGAAGACATCGGGTATTCAGCTCAAATGTGACGTATTTACTCGCACTTCTGTCATGCCGCCAGTTTGTGAGGTGCCCGCTACGAGAGATTCTTGCTAACACCAGGTAAAGGTAAAATGCATTCGGACTGCAAGCGTTTTACCAGTACATATCTATTATAGGAAAAGTCGCAGTCGCAGTGTTTGTGTATACAAAAATATAATGCGAACCATTCGCTCCTGTTGTGGATGCAGCGTTAATTTGCCCTTGTCATAGCGAAATCTGCGGAACTGTCTTACCGTATGGCTTACATTCACTTGCCAGAATTTTATCAGCAGCGAGTCTCGAAAACATCAAGGGAACTTAAAAGCGCGAGTGCTGCACCTACCCGCAGCCGCCTCTTTTGGCAGTCCAGAGCCGTCGTTTTGCTACAGTGCCTATAGATGGCGTTACAGCATTCTAAAAATGGCGGCGTTAGCGGCGTTAAATTTACCCGCCCCATGTTTTGGTCTATAGGAGGTATTCATGTGACGTCATCGGCACGGGGCGCTAGCGGTCGGCGCGGAATTCGCCATATGCGTGGTCGTGTGTGCGGGCGCCGCAACCAGCCGCAGTGTTGGGACCCGTGGTGTGCACCTTTCCCGTCTTATCGGAATTTATGCGTGCGCCATCAAAACCATGCAAGTGTATGGATACACCCGTGGTATTCGTGGAACAAGAAAAACGACGACCTCGAAAAAACGTCCGACTTTGAAAACATCGGCTCCTACAACTGCGGTAACTTCATCGTGATATGCGGCGCGCGCACTACAAGACCGCTGCTTTGCGTTGAATTCCCCGATATCGGGGCCTCCGTTGTGAACTGCGGTCTTAAGTTTTGCAACATGGTGAAAAAATTAAAACGTACAAATCTATGAAAGCGTTTAAATTTTTTTGGCAAGCGAGAGAGACCAAGAGCCGCACATGCGTGAGGGCGTCAATGGCCGGCATGCCATTTTTAGAGGCGAGTAAATTGCGACATGTCTGTTAGCTTAGCTAGCACTGTCACCTCTGCCGACTTGCAAGTGACATGTTACAACTGTATCAAGTGTTATCGCTGTACATCGCGTTGCTGCGAACTTAAGCTCCATGCGTTATGTGCATTTCAAGCAGAGCTACGTTGTCGAGACTAAATTTGTAAAACATGCTCGCTGGGTGTGCCGTTTATGCTGCGAGCGTGTGACAGTATTTGCTCGGCCTTCTGTTGCCCAAATCAAGCAACTGTATTTCTTCGTTTTACTGTTGGAACAATGCCTGTGCAAGCTTCGATCGGTAGTTTTCGGACTACCCCCGCTAGAAATGTCCCTATCGCGACCATGCCGGCTTTGGGATTGGTGCAGTTAAGATGTGGTCTGCCTCAGTGGCAGTTAACAACGTATTTAATAAGCTTCAAGTCGTGTTGCACGATATGGGCAGCCGGCCACTTCTGCTGTCGAGCTTGTTGCACGGGTGAATGCCTAGTTTCAACTCCGAACAGGCAGCGTTATGTTCCGAGGCACGAAAATACCGCTGCAGACTTCATGCGCATAAAGTGCTGCACAACGAAAAGAGGATGCGTAAGTATATAATAACATTATAAAACTTTACGGACCGCTTCATATATACCGCGGGAACCTGAGAGCGAACCTGATACTACGCGAGCCGACGCGCGCCAATGCCACCGGCGACCTTCGACGTGGCAGGCCGAGGCGTGACGATGCTCGCGCCATCTGGTAGTACAGCCTCAGTGAATACTTCCTAGGAGGACATGAAAAACACGACGATTGCTAACAACCTTTAATTATATGCTACGAACTCACACCTTATGTTATGAACTTTACATGTTACGAGACTTCACTTTGTCTAGTGTTAAAAATCGCTTATTTGTCGAGAGGGCGACGACGTTACAAGTATACGCGACACATGGCCAAGCGGGCACATCTCTGGCAGGTGACATTTCACAGGTGAGCGACATAGCCATGATCTGACTGGTCATTGGAATGCGTGACGTCATATGAGACCACTTGACATGGCCAAGTCGGCAGTTGCATTCATCACGTGACGGGAAGGAGCGCGATGGCGTGCGGCGATAGTTCGCAAGCATAACACAGAGGACGGAACTTGCTAGTCCTTGCCGAACCAAGACGCCTGCATCGATCCAACCTCTCTGAATGGACACTGAGGAGAAACTGACATCGGCTTATATCCATAGGAGCAGGGTTCTTAAACTGAATTAAGCGGAACCCAGGAGTTTCACGAGCTGCTTTTCGGAATTCCACGAGCTCCCACTCAAATTCACTCCCCCCCCCCCCCCCCCCTTCCTATTTTTTTCTTACTACGTGCGGATCACTGAAAAACACTACAGAGCGTTAGTTTTTCTTAACATAACTCCTTCCTATGAGCAGGGTGTGGCAGAAAACCAAATAAAACCGGACGAACCATCACGTGATTTCATGCGCAGTTCATCCAGTCAGCCACCGACCTTGGTCGAGCGCGTGGATGAGATGGAAAGGTTGTCTTGTGGCGGTAGTTTTCTGCGTGATTGTCTTGGATTTAAAAGTATTCGCATGAGTGAGAGGCGGCGACTAAAATAAGGCTTCTGACAAGAGCAAGAAAACAAGTGCTTACAAAACGTGAACAATATAAAAAAAAATAAACAGAGGGTACAGGTTGCGTCTATATACAGGGAACGTTGCACGAGTTTTAAAGGGCGTTGTTGGGAGGAGGGGGGGGGGGGGGGTTCATAGGCATATACTGATGACTGTTAAATTTTATGAGGCAAAAATGTTTCATAACCCCTGCAAAAAAATACCAGCTCCTTACTGCAATATATATATATATATATATATATATATATATATATATATATATATATATATATATATATATATATATATATATATATATATATATATATATATATTGTGTTTAATTATCTTGTGTTTAATTATCTTTCCCCTAAGCAGATTGCATTACTCATTTCTGTGATTATCCAAGTAAAAATAAAAAAAAGACATAAAACACAATCAACAATGCTTTCCTTGGCCTCGCCGACTGTTGGCTTCTTTCCTTCATATATATATATATATATATATATATATATATATATATATATATATATATAAAAGGCCGTACATACTGAAAATATTGCGCTCATGAGTTAGAAAACCACAAATACCGAATTTTAGGTATCACTGCTCCAGGCTCGCAAGTACAAGTGCCTTGTCAAACAGCGCATCTCAGAACCTGACAAATGTCCGTGAATACTATGCGACTGGATAACATAGGAAGTTTTATTTAGAAACTGCTAGGGAAATTTTATCACACATATGGAAAACACAAGGAAGCCAACCTAAATGTTGTAAGCCAAATGAAATCTATATTAGGCTTGGCTCCAATCGGCCAGCTCTGTTTTGGTTCCAGCTCTTACCCGCGTGGATTCTTTATCGGCAAGTCTAAATTTAAAGCTGTGGTGAAGTAGAGGAAATACAGACGTTCATCGGACGAACGCCTGCCTTCGGACGCTTGCCTCGGCAAGCGTCTCACTAATGAAAAATCTGGTATAAAGTTTACACAGGACAGGGTATCGCTTTATTATGCACGATTGACCCATATTGTTCGGATGCTTCGATTGGTAAGAGAAAATAGGGTTGAAAAAAATCTGCACCTGTAAATACCATTGCTGCGCTAGAAAAAAATACAAAAAAATTGGAAACTAACTTTATAGAATTTGATGAACCACTTGCCTGCGGAGCCGCACTACTGTTCGTTAGCCGCTAAGGCAGGTAGAGGACTTTTTACAGTGAATACCAATACCAGTGAATACCATTTTGTGCAAAGTGTGCATTTCAATGTCATGTATTTTTCTTTCTTTTATTGCTGTTGTTAATCTGATGTTCCTAGCAAGTGCATAATTACGCGATGTTGTGTTTGAGTGTGTGTGACCTAAAAGCATTGTGAACTGTGTTTTGTGCATAAGTGCCTATTTGTTTTTGTCTTCCACCTATGCCAAGACAGGGGCAGGAACCTTGTCAAGCCACTAGTACAGTAACTTTTTGTTCCTGCCTTAGTATTTTTTTTACAAGATACTGAATAAAGGATTTGGATAAAATACACAGCATTATTACGGATTGGCTAGAATAACTGTGATTTTTAACGAATTCATACTTTTTAGAAACTTAGATTTCGTGGTCCTCGTAGCTATAACTATTTTCTATGCAAGCCTGCCTAATATTTTTGCTTGTTATTAGAAAGGGGCACCGATGTCCCTTGTGTTTAAACGCAACGAATTTTGCAAGACTATTAACTCTGATTTCATTGTTTCAGATCACGATATTGTTTTTTAGCCGTAGAGAGCTATCTGGACAATAAATTCGTGGCGCAAGCGTTATTTACCTTCATATGGAACTTTTGGAGTACTGACCCCAATCATTCACTTTATACTAGAGCTTTTAAAGCTGTAAGCACTTAAGAGGGCGTTGAACCAAGGACAGCTTGGTTAGTCATGTTAAAAGCTACAGCACCGAAGGAAACCGGACAAGTTGCGCCATACCCGTCGTGTTTTCTCCTTTTAGTGCGAAAGCGTTTCCTGTCTCATGAAAGGCGCGGACACGAGTTGTGGACTGAGCGCGTCCGCACTAACTGTCAATAGAAAAAAAAAATATTGAGCTATTAGACGCTGCCGAACAGAGATATCGAGAGTTAGTTGACTTCGATTATGAAGAACATGCACCCACCTTCGGTATTAGCGTATTTTAGCGTATTGGCGTTAGCGTATTGCTGAGCTATCCGGTCGATAACCGAACAGAGTATAATCGACTCTACATGGTTCACAATTGGTCAACACCAGGACGCACAACGCATATACACACCCACGTCTTTGAGCTTGTTGGCCAGTGCCACGGTGAAGAGGCACATGGCGAGCTTGCTGTTGGCGTACACGGACAGTGGGGTTCGCAGTGCCTGTTTCCCACGCGCCTTCTCCTCCAGCTGGGACACGTCTCCGAGGAGGTGCGAGTCGGACGCCACGTTCACCACCCTGCTCGGAGCGCTCGCCTTCAGCTTCTCTGCGAACAGGTGTGGTCGAAGGGCGCACGCTTCTTTTCAGTTTCAGTTATAAGCACGTGGAGTTTACCATCATAAATTTGTGCATGATAGGCGCCGCACTGAGTGTCGTGGATTGATTTTGACCTCCTGGGAGTGCAGGGGCATCCTTCTGCTTTTTGCCTACATCCCTAATCAGTTCATTAGGCTACCGCCGCAGCTGCTCAGCATTCGCGGCGATCGCTACACAGTTGGCGCTTTCTGCTAACGAAGAAGACTTAACGAAAAGTGCATTGGCAAATAAAGAGCACTTCGGGTAAGAGCAGGTCTTTATTGAGAAATAGTAGATGGCAAAAGGCGGTCCTAGTGAACAGCTCGTATGCTGCCGTTTTCTGCATATGTTTCGAATCTATTTTTCATATGTAACAGTGGTAACAAGACTACTGCGAAGGCGCGAACAATTACTCTTGGGGTTCGGGTCATTAGATGTTATTAGGTTAGCTCTCGTTTATGTTATTGTCGCACCAATATTAAGTCGCAAAGAGCTTTTAAGGAAGAAAGTTAGGATCCATCTTATCCATGACTACTGCCTTAAGTCCATCGGACTCCCCTCGTCCTTGCTTCTCAAGAAAAAAAATCATGCACGCAGTACGCCTGTTTTTAGCCTCTTATGTATGTATCTTTCTTAAATTCAAGAAGGATCTTGATGCCTTTCGATCCCATAGAAAGTCAAACAGACATAAGAGAACGACAATCCAATGGAGCACTTCTGCTTCAAAATACACAAGTCGACTTTCGACGTCGTCGGCTCAGGAACTAAGAGATTTTTTTTTTCGCCACTGCAGTGACCGTTCCTTGAAGGGTCATTCATCTCGAGTAGAGGAAACAAAATGTTTAGGCGGTCATTGATCGCCTTTTATTCACTCAGTTTGAATTTATCTGCACTCCGCTGATCCATGGCCTTATGCAGGGGGTGTGAGCAAACGGTTGATGGATGGAGGTTTTTATAGTGAAGGTATACTTTAAAGTTCACCCCGGTGGGCACAGTCTATGGCTTCTTCGCCAAAAGTAAGTCATAGGCATAACACATAGGCATAACACAACAAAAAGAAATTGCTGTCGTCATATGACAACGCCCAACAAATTACATCCCCTGCATGACAAAGAATTCCCCATTGATATTCAATAAGCCCAATCTAAAAGCTGTCATGCTATCTCCGAAAACTTCGCAGCCCTATATTTCTTCGAGTTTTTTGACAGACCTTGCTACGTATACAGGATCTCATAAAATGCGCTAACCGACTACATTACTCAGTTACTTAGCAGTGAGATGACAATATATTGTACGTTGCTACGTTTTCTTATGTTTTCAGCTCATATCTGTACTTCTTCCCTAGAAGTGCTCCCTTACAAAGAAGTTCTTTTTCAGACCGTACTCAGAACAGAGTGGGGAATGCAGAACTCATGACAGCCAGAGGAACCCGCTTTCACGGGTTTATGTTTGCTCATTATCAACCGGAGTCAATTACACTTGCAGAGGCGCATCGCATCAATCTGGCGTGCTGACTGAGTGTCTGAATCGAGATTTCCTATGAAATGCGATAAATACAGTAAACATGGACTTCGAATCGATACATGAATAGGAAAACTTGTGTGGCATTCAGTCTAAAGTTTTCTACTAAGATTGAAATTGGATTCGGAGGCAAATAGAATGAAGGTATGGGTAAATAGACGGTACCATGGCCGAATATTAGATTCAGAGAAGTGCTATGTTCAGTCATCGCGCCATTTCAGACATCATCGTAGAGTAGTTTTTCGCGTATGAGGGAGGTGAGAGAAAATGGCCGTCAATGCTTACCCAACAGCAGCAGAGTGATGAGGACAGGAGATAAGTGGTTCACCTGGAAGCACACCTCGTACCCATCTTTTGTACATGTCAGCTGGCTCGAATCTGACAGTGAGCGGGGAGAAAGACGGAGGCATACATGTGCTGTCCCATCAATAATCAATCATGCAGCCAACTTAGGACCATAGGATTCCTGAAAGTTTTACAAATTCTAGTCTAAGGCGGCCATGGACAGTTCCGGTGTTTCTTGAAAAAGAGTTCAGAATGATCCAGTCTCAAGGATATATGAACACAGATGCTGAAAACGTAAGCAGCCTAATCTTTTGCATCCAATACGCGAAGATGGGAGCAATTAGAAATTAAAAAATAAATGCGTTACAAGACGCCCAGATAAAAGCAGCTCAAAACTTGGACCAAATTTTGTGCCTCTACGCGTGACAAGGAAAGGTAAGGCATTCATTAGAAGTTTTCCTAGTCTTACCGGTGCACACTAGTGCTCCCCGCGACACAAAACCTTTCTGAGGGAACGAAATGGCGAATATGACAGAGAAGCTGCAAAACACAATGTATCCATGGACAAGCGGTGCAGTGCACGAAGGCTAACCGTTTATGAGGCCGGCATTGTTGATGAGCACGTCCAGCCTGTCTTCGGTTTTGTTGACATCGTCGCAGAAGGCTCGCACGGAATCGAATGAGTCGAGCACAAGCTTCTTGACAACAACGTGCTGTTTTGTCTCGTCGTGTATGAGCTGGGCGATGGCCTTGGCCTTGTCCACGTTGCGGCACGCCAGGATGACCCGGGCCTTGCGGCGGGCCAAGTCCTTGACCGTTTCCAGGCCGATGCCTGCGCCGGGAGGACGTCCCCAGAGGGCGCCCCTTCAAGCGATCAGTCCCCAATAAAAGGTCTCATCGCGTGAACACGAAACAAGCCTTTTAAAGCGATGCTGGCCAGAGCGTGCATCGCGGACATTCCCCTTTTAAACACTTGGCGAGTTGTTCTAGAGAGAACCATGCCGTATGAAGCGCACGTGTAAGCGCGTTCTCATTCCATAAGCATGTAAACATAACGGGAGACACTTAAGTCCTGTCTTTATGGACATGACCCGATAAAATGAATGCCTCACTTTTGCGGCTCCCCTCGCGGTTCCTCGTCCGCTTACATGGTTCTGCTTGCTTATTTCCCACTCCCTTATTGTGCCACTAACATCTATGAACACGTTGTTGGGCCGATAGCGAGCATTGAATGAGGATAGGATGAACTAGCCAAAAAGACGTACACAGAAAAAAGCACAGAATCACACAGGAAATACACTGTCTCAACCTATACTTTCAGGGACCAGTTATTTCCTGTCTGCTTCTGTGTTTTTTCCTTTGTGCGCCTTTTTGGCTGGTTTATCCTATCCTTATCTCACACATGCTTTTAAGCAGGACCAGTTCTTTCCTGTGTGCTTCTGTGTTTTTTCTGTATGCGCGTTGTTGGCTGTTTCATCCTATCCTCCTCTCACACAAGCTTATAAGCATGCAGGCCTAAGCTAGAACTTCATCCAGTTACCGGTTATAAGCGACAAGCCCACATATGTATAAAGCCCTTGCGGCTGCGTGCCTTTATCGGTATCCAAGAGAACTGTAAGCTTGATTCTTATTTTACCTTCCCACTTCAATTGAGCAACTCGAGTTGGTAGCTCCTACAGACTTGCGACAGCATGTGCTATCATTACGTATTTCACACAACCCATCGAAGAATCAGCGGCCGGCCACGCTAGCTACCAACTACCCCCCGCTAGAAACATGCCCAGGATTTTTCGCCCACAACGCCGACGCTCAAAACGCGGGATTTTCTACAGAACGGGCCATTTGACGGAATCGCGTCAAAAGCCTCTAGACAAATGAAAAATGCACAGCAGCCAATTTAGCTCACTGACGAAGGATGAAGAGGAGCCTTTGTTGCGAGAGTTACAATTGGGTTTCATGGGTCGATATAAAGTAAATTATGTTTGGAAATCCATTTGACTTTAATGCGATATCTGAAAGGTCCTGTTCAGCAGCTAAACTGGCATCGGCGTTGTGAGTAACAAATCACTGGAATAACTTAGGCAGTTGGTAGTTGGCAGGGCTGACCGGGCCATGCGCTCCCCGGTAGTATAGGTTGCGTCTTGTCAGGAGACCACATTACATGTCCGAATTTACAGGTGCTGCCAACTCGGATTTCGTCCATGAGATGCGAAGGTGAAACCGCAATACAGCCTTTCAGGACCCTTATATCTCAAGTTAGACACGCATGCCACTAAGTCACGCGGGCACGTTTGTACGGCTTCATTGAATCGCGAATTTGTGTCTTTGTGAGGTGGTCTTTAACATAACGCGGTATCATATGACTGTATGCGCATGCGCACAGGGTCCTCCACTTTTAGGGAGAACACGCGAGCACGTGGCCACGCAGTGAAGGTAAGTTGCAGGCCACGCGAAGTCCCATTTCCAGGTTCCCTAACGCCGGATCGATTTTGCTTCGATATGCTGCTGTATTGGGGGCAACGGCGCTCCGAGGAGAGCGACCACCTCTTCGCATGTTCACCATAAGAGTGGACGACCCTGTACAAGGACGAGACAATATATGCAAGAGACGCCGGCTAACGTAAGCCACTGATGCTTTTGCGCCACACGCTTAGAAGACGGATCTTGAGGGTCCCGTCAGTGTTTTAGGTTTGCACAGCTGCTTGGAGGGTAGAACTGTATTGATGGTCTGGATCCAGGTAGAACGAGAGGAAGAAGATGGCTTACCCAGATGAAGACTAGTCCACTTGTCGAAACGTCGGCTCGATCTGCGAACTGCGCGTACCGGTGCGGACAAATATAAACGTAGCATGCTATTTCTTTCTAAAAAAATTCAAGCCTCGCATAATTGAAACTGGAATCATGGTATATGCGCATACTGGTAGTAGACGCACGTGTGCCTTCACTTGGACAGATAGTTTTCCTATCTCCAAAATAGAAGGCGGGATTGTAATTTGAACGGAAAAGCTTACTTCGTTTATTTATGTCCGCACCTATACATGCGCTTTGCTGCTGCTCTCAATAAACAAATTCTTTTATTTGTGTCTCCATTATATCATTAGTAATTTCACATTCAATTCAATTCAATTTAATTCAATTTATTTTTTAGAAAGCTTCTGAAGGACTTAAGGACATGTGGCATATGCCCCAATATGTGAAGGATCACCCGGCATAGCAGTTAAGCCTCGCTTATACAAGCCGTGCGAACGAGCCTGCATGGCTCAAGGGCAGCATTGTCTTGACTCCTGGATCCAATGGACAGTCATGTGGGACTGTTAAGTCACATGCAGAACTCCATAACCAATCACTGCTCGGCCATGTGAGCTGCTGGTCAGCACCTGTCAGAAGCATGTCCGTGATTTTTCTCTTACAACGTCAGCCCACCACGGTGGCGCTGCGGTGGGCTTCTTTCATAGCCTGAGTTGCTTTGGGACGTTACCATCTCTCAAAATGCCGACAGCGCCGACGTCAGGTTTTCGGGAGATCGGTTTCATTAACGCTCTCGCGTTAATAAGCGTGAAATTTTGATGTGACCACGAATAGATAATTACAAGGCCTCATTGTAATTTAAAAGCTGTCAGACTTTACAAACGCAGGCAAATTACCGCTGGAACTTTTGATAGTAAAATTACGACATACTTGCTGAAATAATACAGGTGCAAAACTTATTATATTGTTGCAGAATACAATGCTGGGCAATATGCCTCAGTAAGGACACGTGTCGAAAGCGCAGGACGGCCAACGTATGTCAGGCGTTAGAGTCCCCCTGACAGCGACGTGAGCGAACACGAGCCTATATAATATGTACCGTTGTGCACGGCGCATATAGTTAAAAGATTGCAGGCCTAGCTCTTCAGAGAAGAAAAAAGAAAGGCGGAGTTCTCCAAGTTCTCCGAGTGACAGTTGTTAGCATTAGGCAGAAGACAACTAGAGGGATGGTGCAGTCTAGGTTCCCTTGTTTTGCTTACCGGCTACTTTCAGCTCTGCTAACGAAACTTAGGCGGCAAAGGCACCGCACTGACTATGCGAACAGCCACTACGAATAATGAAGCGGCATTGTATTCAATAATGATGTATCTTTCTTCCGTAAAAACGTACTTATAAACGGTCTGGCATCTTCTCGAGAGATAATGCGGACAAATGAAGGCATGTTGTAGTAAGCGGGTCTCTTTATAAGCTCACCTGATGTGGCGCCTGTTACGATGACGGTCTTTCCTTCCATAGAGATCGCCGAGAGGTACATTGCGGGTCGATCGAACAGATGGCCCAAGGCCAAGGCAGGAATCCTGGCGAAGAAGGCCCATTCTGCGATTATGGCCCGCAGTCGGCCCAGCAGTGTGCTCTCTTGAGGCCCCGCGCTGCTCCGTACGGCGTCCATGCTTGCGGCGAGTCGCGCCTCACTGCTGTCCCCTGCTGGGTAATTGTTCCGGAAGGCGAACAACTCCCTTGTGCGACACACATACACAAACACACGCGTAGGCACACACGTGCGCTGTAAGAAAACTCATGTTTAATGAAAAAAGCGAAGCTCACGGTCAGGACTTGATTTGTTGAGTGTGTTCTTTGTTCTCGCTGCGAGCCTTCATTTGGCTGACGTCTGAAAGCGAAATAATTTATTGTGCCAGTCAAGACTTCCTTTGTAGTGTGCTCATCAGAACACTACGCCCGTTAGCATTGAGCGCAGACGAGTACCTGTCGAGGTTTGGCTGGTTCGTATGATTGTAACACTTTATTCAGAACTGTCATCAGCCATACGATCAATTAAAAGAGAAAACGCATTCGTATCTTTCATTCGACCGATCCCTTTCAAATTTCTGTGCACACTTCAGATCTTTAAACAACGTTTCTTGATGGGTAAACTGTGCGCAATATCTTTAGACATTCTTAAGAAAACTGGCAGGAAAACTGTGAATTTGAAACGCTGATGTTTGATCGTTAGTTGTGTCTCAGCAAATACTTTTTTTTTTTCCACAGACCTGTTGGTTTTTCTTTCTCGCACAAAATCGCACACCGTCAGAAGTTATTCTCGAGTCGCTCAGGACTCCAGAGATGCTCCCAGGGGAGCTTCCTTTCGAATGATCGTTTACAGCACTGGCAGCCAACCAGTGCATTTCTTTAGACACGTTGGTTGGAACGCGCTATCTTGAACCCCTGTGTGATGAATCGCTTTTGCGAACTGAAGTGTTCAAAAATGTGTTCGTCACCGAAAGGATGCAGCGAGCTTTGCCGAGGTTCTTCCAAGAGCACACGCTTAAGTAGGAACGCCGAGCGCCGGCCGAGGCAACCAACCAAAAGCCATTAGGCTTCCTGTTCCTTCCATTCTTTTCTTTATCTCCCAAGAGTGGAGAGGAGGACTCAACTATATTCCCCTCCTCTATAGTTTTGCAGGTGGAAGGGGTCGCTGCGGCCGCCGATAAAGACGGCGAGAATTTTAAGAGGGTGCCAATAAGAGCTAAGAAAGGAGCCTTCTAAATAATAATAATAATAATAATAATAATAATAATAATAATAATAATAATAATAATAATAATAATAATAATAATAATAATAATAATAATAATAATAATAATAATAATAATAATAATAATAATAATAATAATAATAATAATTGGTTCACAGGAAGGGAAATGCACAGTATCTGTCACACTTGTTTCTGTGGGCACCTGAACTTTGCCGTAAGGGAAAGAAGGAAGGTTGGATTGAAAGCGGAAAGAGAGAAAAATGAGCCGTAGTGGAGGGCTCATGGAGTAATTTCGACTACTACCTGGTGATCGCACAGCGCATGGAAGTCTATCCGTTTGGACTCCTCAGCCTTCTTTTATTTCTACTCATTAAATGCTCTGAAGTTTGTCATTTTTATTTTTTTGGCAGGATGAGAACATAATAATTATTGATTATAACATTGATATTGCCTTGAAACTTCAGTATCGTTATAAATTGGTTTTACTTTACAGTGATTTGATAATAAACCACTTCAATGATTTCAGCGCCGCGATATATCCCCTTAAGACATGTTGCGGGCAGCACGAAATAAAAATTTGGCTGTAATTTCTCTCACGCGAAGTAAATCCGGCTACAGTGCACCGCAAAGGCTAGCATTTAGGCGCTGAGTCATTTTTTAAATGAATCTATATTACCGTTTTTCATCTTATCGCAACTATAGCATTACGAAGAAATTTCAACCTACAATAATGAGTCAAAATTTCTTCACAGCTTCTTTATGCACGGGCTCGAACCCTGTGCGGGTCCGCCACTTCAATCCTATGCCCAGTCCAGGCCGACGACTCAAACCCCGGTCATGGCCCCCAAGCTCGGCGAAACAGCACATTTCCCGCCCAGAGTCAGTCGCAGCTCCTTCTTGTGGATTCCTGCTTGGATTTCAATTCAGGAATCAAGCCTTGGCACCGTTTACGGGTTGCCATCACTTCAGTGGAGTAAGCAAACTACTTGTGTGCATATTCGTGAACACCCTTCTGCAGGAAGCTGGGCTACGGAACCCTTTAGCGCGCAACTGCCGATGTTTCGGACAATGTGCTCTTTGATTCCCTGCTTTTATTTCTACGCATGAGCGCAAACTGTGACACTTACTGCCGGCTATGAAATTTAGTTTTGCGTGCTCGAGCTCTTCGAAACAAGTTCGCTCACGCCTGCATATGTTGCAACGTGGACTCGGGGTCGCGTCCTTTGAAGCGCGGCGGCGAAAGTTGTAAATGTGTGATCCCACTTTCACTTGCGAGCAATCAAATTTTAAGGCTTGAAATGGGGGAAGAGAAATTTACCAATGGTTTCTCGCGAGTGAATCTACCGTTCACCGCAGAGGTAACCCTGCCTGCCTGGCCACTCGATGTATAATTTTTGCCTGCTAGCTCGTATACTCTCTAAAATAGTCGTCTGTGGTCTCTTCGGTCAATCCTTCACTCCGATGTTCATTTTCCGCACCGTGAAACAGCAGTATTTAAAATAAACAAGCGCAAGCTGGAAAAAATAAAAATCTACAGGAGTGCACATAAGTCTGCTTACGTGTCGAAATGCGAAAGCACTGTGAGCTCGGTGCCTATAGTTCCGTTATACGTTCTGCGTTTCGTTGCTCAGTACCGTTGCGTAGTTGCTGTTTCTATTGGTCATATTCGGGTGAAATCATTTTCTCAAGAGACCAAATTTCGGAGGTGACCCACCGAAATTTTGAAGTTACTATTGAGTCGGCCATACTCAAATTAGGTTAGACACCAATTTTGGTTCAATTCGGACTACCTAAACTTTCGGTGGGTCCAGGGAGACACACATTTCGGGGGTGGGCCTCCGAAATTTGAAGGTTACCAATGAAACGGCCATCCTCGAGTTAGGTTTGCCATCAATTTGGTCAAATTATTGAGATTACTTTTTGAGGTTCCAGGGGGCCAAATTTTGGTGCTGGCGCATTGAAATTTGGAGGTTACGTTGGAGTTGGCCATACAGTAATTAGATTAAATAATTAGATAACAAATTTGGTGCTATGATATTATATACCCGTGAGATATTTTATTGACAATTCGTGCGGACAGGCTTTGATGACAGGCTCTGTCCACACACTACCGACACATTTTGCCGAGGCGCTCTGATGACGGCAGAAAATGTTTCCGCATTTAAACGTATACCGAACACAATAAAATGCTGCGCTTTAATTTCTTCTTGGTTATAGTACGAGGTACAATTTTTCGAGCGTTGCGGGAGCATCACGGCCACAATTACATTAGTAAGCCACGATTATAACATTAATTAGTCGTTTACTTAAAAGAAAACGAAACTAAAACGGCAGAGTCCTTACATGAAAGATTGCGCCGTTTCTAGAACCTAAAGCAGCCGTCTCTTCTGGCTGCTAGCAGTGGGGAAGCCATGATATGATACCTCCTGGCTTTTTCATCTAACTCACGGACAGGTAGGCTTATATTAGTGCTGCCGAGCTTTCTTTTCGGCATGGTACACAGGGGACGACACCTGAATGTGCTTGCTACAGCAGCACCTGAATGCTGTTGAAGGGATACGTAGCAACTGCTATGCGGCGTAAATGGAGTGAAAATCGCCATTATTTTCATAAGAAAATATTCACCGCGTCTGAATGCGGTGACGAAGCTCTCGCAAATGAGCAAGCAAATGGTTCCGTACACTATCGATCCTTCTTTTTACTATGCATTATGCTATTGATTTTTAATATTGCTTCATATCACAATTTTTATTTCAATAATAATATTCTTTAAGTTGCCTATCGAAATCTATTACCATGGGAGGTCCCACCTGCGGTATTGTACCATGGGACCTCTCGCTGTATATTCCTGTATGTTGTTATTTTATTTGAAAATAAACTTTCAACTTCAACTTCAACTACTTGGCCTATTTCATAACTAATTGGCTTTGAATTCATGGAAATTTTTAATATTTTTCAGCCTGGTTTCTCTGCATTGCGTTTATCCCCAAAATATCCATGACATGGCAGGAATGGCTTGCAATTGAGGGTGAGTGGAAGGAAAGCAAGGCACGCGCGAGCTCCTACTAGTGCACAAAACCTCACTGCAGTCTAATATTACCATAAGTGCGAAAACGTTCTAATGGCTGCAGATGCAATCTTTCCAGTCAAACTGCTGTGTATATATCGCTTACACTGGTCCGCAGGGGTACATTTTATAGAAATGCTTGTTCTAGGAGCTTGCTTTTTTATTGTGTGAAGCTTCTATGTTTCTTCCAACCCGATGAGTACGGTAAATCTCCAGGTTATTTTTTTTTTTTATGGTTACCCTGACAGGTTCTGCAAGCAATTAAAAAAATAATGTTTACTTCCTTTTTTAGAAACAGAAAGGCGACGTACCTTAAGCGACTTTTTCTGCTTACGTAAAAAAAGGCAGCATATATTTCTTAACTAAGTAACTTTTTAAGAGTGCTGAAGAAAGCAATTTTTTCCTGGGTGCCCTACGCGTTGCAGTGTTATACGTATTAAGGCTTTAGTTGGTTGGGTGTGCGTTTGTCGCCGAACTTCTTGGAACGTGCAGCAGTCTTGATTTGGAGGAGAATTCACGACGTTTCCTTCCCTGTTCGCTGAGTGCACGAAATGTGCACTTTCCTCGTCCTTCAAGGCTGCAGAGGTAGTATATAGCCAGAGGAGAAATCTCTGAAGGTGTTTTTAGCCCTATGCGTACTTATTCACTCGTATCTGACACAAGAGACGACGTAAACAGACGAAAGGAAGGTGCTCGGAAAACGCTCGTCACACAAACAGCTCCAGAGCGAGCTGAGAGAGATGATCGCAGCGTTCACGACAGGGCTTGCGTGACTGTGCTCAAGAACAGCGGATGTTTCACCTGTTTGAATTTACAAGGAAGGAAAAACGCTCCATTTGAGCCACACGTATACCTAGGAAGGCTTTTGGCTTCGTATTAAGCTATATTCGCTTTAACAAGAGCAGGGAAAATACGCGAAAGTTTCTTATATGCTTAAACTGTGGCGCTACCTAAGATGCTTCATGATATGCTTCATTTGTAGATTAGAGCAACTGTAGATTAGCATGTGCTAAAAAATAGTATGAATAATTTGGTGAGCATAAGCATGTGAGCTTGATTTCGACTCTCTTCGACGTGAAACTCTACATATCATGCAGTTTCTTTTTGCCCGGTTTTGATTCCTGAAGCATTATTTCAAGCTCTGTTTGCAAAAACATTCATTTCATTGAGTTTGCTTTGAATTTAGCAGAAAAGAATAAGAACGTCTTGTTGCCTTCAACGAGGGTCACTGCGATGCTTCCTGCTTCTTCAAGAGAATGAAGTATGTGTGAATAGCAGGCTACTGTCACAAACGCTGTCGAGACAGCCTCATCCCTCCGTTGTTCGGCGACGGAGAAATATGCGATATAGAATTCGTTCTACTTGACTGCACCATCCTAAAGTAACGATTAGCAGCATAATGGTAGACCTCGATGGGACACAAAACCGTAGGATAATAGTAGTCATGTTTCGTCCTGTGTGCGTCTTTAAACTTACTTAAACAATCGCGCTAAAAACCACACGAAAACACACAGAGGGAAGGAGTCTTGCAGCGCCTGTGTCCGCCCATTTTTCCGTGTGTTTTCGTGTGATTTTTAGCGCTGTTCTGTAAGTATGCCGTACCAAATAACCCGGCACCTTACACTCACGGCTTTAGCATCAAATGAACTTACGAAAACAGTATGCCAACTACTCCAACTAAGCAACGGCGTATCTCTTCGTTATCGGCGCCTTTTGGGTTCACCCCTTCCACCGATCTCCTCATACCCTATGCAGTATCGCCGAATGCTGCTCGAGCAGGTAGACATGTCTAAACAGAATCTAAACTATGAGGCTTGAGCTGCCAAAGAAGGCTCGCACAGGTTGACATGGCGCATTTTGACCCATACATCATCAGTATTGGGCTCATTTTTTGTTTGGATTAGGATCTGTTTTGCAAAGCTTAGGGCGGCACTGATTCACTTTTGTTATTCTGGTTTTCATAAAAGAGCCATTTGCTTGCCATTACAATGCAATTAGACTTAGTTTCAGTTTCTAAATTGCCCCGTTTGGAAAAACAAAGAAGCTCGTCTATTTTAGCTCGGGTTGTTGCTAATGTACAGACGGCAATAGCAGCAAAAAGCTGAATCGAAATTGTGATTGTTACGCGCTAGGTTTCGGTTGAAGTGCTCCATATAGGTACCAACGAAAATCTCGTAGATTCGATTAGTGTGGAGGCCTTGAAACTGGTTACAGCTTCGTGACACAGTTAACACGAAAGTTGTCAGCGTAATTTTTGTCGTCACACATATTAGGGCATCGAGTAATAAAGCTATCTTTACAACTTGCCGCAATAACTTCTTGGGGTTGGGCAAGTTTTCGCAAGCTTGTAATATATTATTGCCAGGGCGGATATGTGGCGTCAAATGCAACGTGGCAGTTAAATGCAAGATTTGTTGCGCGTTAAAAGGTATTTGACCATGTGCTTTCATATTTTCGCATTTAACACTATTCGAGCTAAGGCTGTTTTCTTTGCGCATAACGAGTTGAAATTACAATTTTCCTTTCCCTCAGCGCTACGGCTACTTTCACCTTCGAAATTCTCGCATAGATTCCCTAACGAACGTGCGTAGGTTCCTTGACAAACAGGCGCCTGATTTACTCATCCACCTCGACACGAGTCACAGGTTCAGCTTCCGCTTTAACTCCATAAGCGGGTGACTCATATATGCCATAGCGTACCCTGAAGCTTGATTTGTAATACAACTCATTTGCTGAGCTAGACCCTTTCATTACATTTGCACTCCTACCATTCTGAGATATGAAAGGAAGACCTTTCCTGAGGCAGGGAGATGAAAAAATATAACCATTAAAGTAACGGAGTCGCAGTAACGAGCATCTCACACCCATCGGCAAATCGTGCGCTCTGCTCCTAAAGCGGCGAAGGTAGCTTACCGTTGCTGCCGATGCGGGGCGACAAATGAAGGCTGGAAGCGACGCGGTTAGGAGGCCGTTTATTGCACACTCATTGGGAAGGGAGTCAGTCGGCGTCCTTGGCGTATTTCAAGGGCACAGGGGGGGGGGGGGGGGGGGGGGTTGAAGGAGGATGTCGTCTCGAGTCTCATTGAGTCGATCCTTGCCGGCAGAGCGAGACTTCCGACGCATCGAGAGCTGTCCACGTGCGCCTGGACGCAGGTACCTGGTAGAGAACGCAGAATGGCCCTTGAAAGGGAGACAGGGATTGAAGCTTGCAGCCCAGTCGGTAAAAGAATGAAGCAGGAAGGTCAGCCGCAGAAAGCTGGGACTCGCGGACGAAGCGAGACAGCCTCCTGTACTCAGGCGGCCCTCAGTCGTAAGACAGCAAACACTTTGCACCCACTCCTCTCTACTGCCCTTAGTACACTTTCAGTCAGAGGTTATCTGGCAGGGGCTGAGGGCGTTCCTCTGATCAACTTCTATTTCTTAATATTTTTTTTTGTACACCACCGCCTAAACGTAGAGCTGCTCAAGGAAGACGCAGGCGGGGAAAATGCCATAAACCTCAAGGGTACTTCCGCTTTTGTCCATATCGGCCTCTAAGAGAGGGGCTGGGTACCTTCTTGTTTTTCCTTGTTTAGTTTTCAGTTTGTTTTGCTTAGTGATTAAGTATTTAGAACGATACCTGCGCTTTACTTCAAGGACATGAACTTTCCGGCGTTTATATTTGATAAATACGGGCGGATATTGTCCGGTGTTTATTCGTTTTGGTGAAATTGTTGATAATTTAGCTTGTTGTGTGTTACAAGCGCTAAATCAGGTGATAACCTTGCGGAAATACGTCACGGCAGGAACGATAGAATTACAGTGCCCCGACTTTCTTTACCTCATGGCCTAATACAGGTTGTTCGTAGAGTTTGCTTATTGACGTGTGCCTGTATTCGAAGTTTGCGTCGTTTCGAAGCAAGCGCTAAATCAGGTGATAACCTTGCGGAAATACGTCACGGCAGGAACGATAGAATTACAGTGCCCCGACTTTCTTTACCTCATGGTCTAATACAGGTTGTTCGTAGAGTTTGCTTATTGACGTGTGCCTGTATTCGAAGTTTGCGTCGTTTCGAAGGTGCCACTTTTTCCCTCACCTTATTGGTAGAAACGCGAAAACTGGATGTCACCGCTCGCAGTCGCTGCCGAACTGACATGAGCTTGGATGGAGCCGAGGCGATAGCTATATATATCCGTAGATCTACATTACGGCGTTTTAACGAATTGCTCTTTGATTCTCATTGTCTTGAGGTGGGCTTAATGATGGGTATCGGCTGATCCAGCTATAATAATTATCGAAATGTTTCTTCATCTTTATTCTTTCTCGCTTTGATCATTGCCGCGTATAAGGGGGAGGGGGGAGCGCGTGCGTGCGTGCAGGCGGGCTGGCGTGGGAGGAAGAGCGGGGGTGTGCATGCGCAATGCACGTTTTGTACATAGGGAGGGCGTAGCTCGCGGTTGCACGTGCGCGATTGTCGCTCCTCATCACCATGGGACTAGTTAGTCCTACTGCAGTAACGTGCCGCATGGGAATAACTCCTTCAAATAACCCTCTCCTGTTTTAGTTTTGGCCACCTTATAGCCCAGAAACTTCGTAATCTCATCCTCCCACTTGCGTGACCCTCTGCCGCCCCCCGATTCTCTTCGCGCCTCCTGGAATGTAATCCGTCACCTTAAGTGATGACCGTTTACATAGCCTTCGCGTTCCCTGCAATGTACATATTCATTTCCATCTTGGAGGATTCAACTTAGATGTGATTACCTGACGTTTGTTCCCTGACCCAGTCTGCGCTCTTCCTGCCTTCCAACGTTGTTGATCGAAATGAGTGAAAGAACTTCCTCTTCTGGCTGTCGAAGCGGACAGCGTAACCTAAAAAAAATGGAAGACAGGAAAAAATGGGGGCCACGGACGCGACAGGTGCGCTTGCGTTTGAGGACAGCCTTGACAGCTCCTCTGACAGGAAGCGCTGGTACGGGGTTTGTTTTGTTTGTTCTGGCGCCGAGACGAGAGTGTGAATAGGCATTCGGGCGAGCGTCGCAAACAGCACTTGAGTGGCGGTGTGTTTTTTGCGGCAGGATGGTCTCCCCCATCGCCCTCAAGCAACAGCGATGAAAGCGCTAACAAAATTGCAAAGTCCTAACAAATTCTTCAAGCGCAGACAGCATTTTGCCGCCTATTAATCTGTGCGAAACAGGAATGTCTGCCACTGAATAATAAAACAGATACATAAAGAAAAACTTTCAGTGATGTTCGTAATTTCTGGACAGGAATGATCAATAATAATTGCGTATGTAGTGATCTTCAACATAACAGTTATCCAAGTCTATGCACCGACCACTGCTGCTGAAGAAGCTGACGTTGAGAGATTTTATGCGGACCTACAATGCCTTTTAGACCACACCCCATCATCAGACGTCGTTTTTCTCATAGGAGACTGGAATGCTAAGGTCGGGAGTGAAGAAATATCCGGAATTACAGGCAAGTTCAGTCTTGGTGAGCCAAATGAAGCTGGGCAGAGGCTAGTAGAGTTCTGTCAAGAAAACAACCTGACCATAGCGAATACTCATTTTCAACAGCACAAGAGGCGCCTGTACACATGGATTTCACCGGACGGTCTGTACAGGAATCAGATCGATTATATTATTTGCCGGCAGAGATGGAGAAGCGCTATACAAGCAGTAAAAACAAGGCCTGGGGCCGATTGTGGCACCGATCATCAGCTTCTTGTTGCCAAAATTAAGCTTCGATTGAGGAAAACGCAGAAAACTAGAAGGCCTTTCAGGTATGATCTGGATCAGATTCCATTAGAATATGCTGTGGAAGTGAGGAATCGATTTCAAGAATTAGATCTAGAAGGCAAAGAGCCCGAAGAGATGTGGAATGATGTTCGTGATATAATACAAGAAGTTGCTACTAAGGTAGTTCCAAAGCAAAAGAAATGCAAAAAAGCAAACTGGTTATCTGAAGAGGCTTTGCAAATAGCTGAAGAAAGGAGGATGGCAAAAGGTATGGGGGAAAGAGAAAGATACAAGGTTCTCAATGCGGATTTTCAGAAAATAGCAAGGAGAGATAAGAATGCCTTCCTGAACATACAGCGCCAAGCAGTTGAGGACAACAGCCAATTAAGGAACACAAGAGCTCTGTATAAGACAATCAAAGATATCAGAGGAAGCTTCTGTGCTAAGCTGGGCGTGATAAAGGACAAACGAGGCAAGGACCTCACTGAAGCCTCAGAGATAAAGAAGAGGTGGCAGGAATACACAGAAGAACTGTACAAGAAGGACCCGGATGTGCAAACCCAACATAAGACGGTTGTGATTACTGATCTCGTGCCGGGCATCCTGAAGAGTGAAGTTGAATGGGCCTTAGCCAGCCTTGCTAAGAACAAAGCTAGCGGAATTGATGGTATTCCAGCTGAGTTGCTTCAAAACCTCAACCACGACGCTGTTAACACACTGCATACATTATGTCAGAAGATTTGGACAACCCTGCAGTGGCCACAGGATTGGAGGAGGTCAGTTTACATCCCCATTCCAAAGAAAGGCAGTGCCAAAGATTGTTCCAACTACCGCACGATCGCGCTTATTTCGCATGCTAGCAAGGTGATGTTAAAAATCCTGCAAGGTAGGCTGCAGCAGTATGTGGATCGGGAGCTTCCGGACGTGCAAGCTGGGTTTCGCAAGGGCAGAGGAACTAGAGACCAAATTGCCAACCTTCGCTGGATCATGGAAAAAGCAAGAGAGTTCCAGAAACTCATTTACTTCTGCTTTATTGATTATGCGAAAGCGTTTGACTGCGTTGATCACAGCAGATTGTGGCAAGCTCTCCAAGAGATGGGAGTTCCAATTCACCTCATCTGTCTCCTCAGGAACCTGTATGAAGGGCAAGAGGCCACAGTCAGAACTGGGCATGGTCTTACTGATTGGTTTCCGATTGAGAAAGGGGTGAGGCAAAGCTGCATACTGTCGCCCTGCCTATTTAACCTATATGCAGAGTGCATCATGAGAAAGGCCGGTCTGGACGAGTCTTCAGCTGGAGTGAAGATTGCTGGAAAACGTATCAACAACCTTAGATATGCGGATGATACCACTTTAATGGCAGAAAGTGAAGTGGAACTCAAGAGACTTCTGATGCGCGTACAAGAAGAGAGTGAGAAGTTTGGGCTTAAACTGAACATTAAAAAGACGAAGATCATGGCGTCTTGCGCTATCAAGTCCTGGAGCATCAATGGACAAGAAGTGGAAGCTGTGACAGATTTTCTGTTCTTGGGCGCCAAGATTACCTCGGAAGGAGACTGCAGCCGTGAAATTAGGAGACGCCTGCTTCTGGGAAAGAGAGCAATGGTTAGCCTTGACCGCCTAGTAAAGAGCAGAGACATTAGTCTGCCAACCAAGATCCGTATAACCCGTGCTATGGTCTTTCCAGTTGTGATGTATGGATGCGAGAGTTGGACTGTGAAAAAGGTTGACCGCCGAAGAATTGACGCGTTTGAATTGTGGTGCTGGCGAAGACTCTTAAGAGTTCCTTGGACTGCCAGAAGATCAAATCAGTCGATATTGTCGACCATAAACCCTGACTGCTCATTGGAGGGTCAAATTCTAAAGTTAAAGCTCAGCTACTTTGGTCATCTGATAAGAAAAGAGGAGTCGCTGGAGAAAGATTTGATGTTGGGAAAGGTTGAGGGTCGCCGGAGAAGGGGTAGGCAGCGAACGCGATGGTTAGATGGCATTCTCGAGGCATTGCAGATGAAGCTATGTGATGTTAAGAAGATAGTGAGAGACCGGAAAGCGTGGCGTGACATAGTCCATAGGGTCACGAAGAGTCGGACACGACTGAACGCCTGAACTGAACTGAATGTAGTGATCGTTCCTGCTTATAGGGGTGGTGGCCGTGGTGGTGAAGGGTGAAGGGGCGATTATTAATTAAGAGTCATTGTATAATGGAGACTAGAGATCTGTATTTTGATTGTCGCCATCTTGACGTAATTATGTCGTCGAATTAAAGCAAATGTAATTATCTAGATTCTAGTTACAATCTCCGAGGGAAGACTGAACCTCCCGGTGGTAGCAATTGCGACTTCGTCACTCAAAGAGCTGTCATTTTTGAAGCATTTGATTCTCGCAAAAAGCGGACTGAACTGTGAAAATCAGCCACGAAATCTATTACGCATATATAAAAAAATTCGATCTAGTCTGCGCAACATGTGGACTATACCCATTGGTCACAAGTCCAGAAAATATTTTAAAAAATGTCGGAATTTACCCCAAACTTCTAGAAGGAAATTGAGATGTAAAGAAAATCTGGTTAACTTGCAGCTGGTGGGAACCGAAGCAGGGCTTTCATCACGAAACGGGCCCGATAATCGAAGGCCACCAATGCTTTTCTGCGTATATGTTCTCCCGTTAAAGTCAAAGGGGGCATTTGAGACCGCTTACCTGTTGCAAAGGCGAGAACATGAATCAACGTAGTATTTATTTCGTTTTTTTAGCTTAGCGTTTCATTATTTTTATTTTCCTTCTTTTAGTACCACTGGCTATCCCTACTACTGTCTGCATCGTGTATTCACTAGATCCCCATTGACTAGGACTAACGAGATTTCGCGGCATTCCTCTGAAGTCACGAAAGCTCGAGGAGGTGCCATCGGCTTCTAGGCGACGCCGCAGATGTGGCTTTCACTGTCAAAGACCTGAGGTGTTTTCAAGGCTTCTCTCTTTGATCACTTTGTGAAGATAGTGTGAATTTAAAAGAGGGTGAACTTATTTACCTCCGACATCTTGCATTTGAGTCATTGAATTTTACCCCGTGTTTTACTGCGTAAGAAATTGCAGTAGATTTTCTAAACACTGCTTTTCTCAGTGCCACACTAATCCACTAATTGCAAGCTAATTACACTCAGGTATTCTGCTGTCATAAGCTCTCACGACCTGCTAGCCAGTGGATGGATGTTAGGAGCGTCCCCTTTGAAACGGGATGGTGATAGTCATCACCGAGGTCAACCTTTCTTTTTATGTTTCTTTTTTAACTTAGATAATCCTTCTTCCGTCGGCATTCCTTTTAGTCTCGAGTTATCTTTAGATACAAGTGTTTAATTCCGATTTACCTTCCATGCATTACTTCCCTGATATTTATACACCAATCTTCAAAACATCTCTTGCTAAACTCGACTGCCGATTCGTTCACACTTCGTTTGTTATGTTTAAATCTATGGGCCTCGGACAGGGTGACTATGTCCGTATCGACATCTGGATAGATATTGCCACACTCCAGAATAATATGTTCAATTGTTTCTGGGCATCTACCGCACATAGTACAATGTTCATCTTCTTGATTAAACTTGTTTTTTGCAGCTTCGGTTTCTAAGATATCCTGATTTAGCTTCGAAAAGAAGGCCGCTGCCTCTGTAGTTGTCATAGAAGGTTTCCTTCTTAATACGAGTTTTTCATTTTCTATAGAAGTCTGGTCGTCTTCTTTTCCATTGAATTATTCCAGTTTTTAGCCTCTGTGTTTTTTGCCTCTCGTTTAATGTTCTTTATTTATCCGTCCTGCCTTCTTACATACTTACTGGTTAGGTTTTGGCCCTTTTCCGCCACTGTGAGGCAGTTCCCTTTCGGTATAAGTATTAAAATGCTTTAGCTGGCCAACTTATTGTCATCCATTTTTCCGTGTTGTTCTTTGTACAATATTTCGCTCTGCGCCTCTGATGCCTCGAAAGACGTCCAGCCAATGTCTCCCTGTACTGCTTCGTTTGTAGTTTTGCCGTGGGCTCCAAGTGTTGACGTTCCCACATATCTTTGATTTATTTCTGACCCCGACTGGACTTCCGCGCTTAAGCCCAAAACCGCATTCCCGAAGGTAAGCCCTGGTACCATTATTCCTTTCAAAATTTCTTTACGGGCTTCACATCTGTTGTGCCCCATAATACCCTGTGCTTCATTATCGCGGCATCCCTTCGCCCGTTCTCCCTGGTGGCATGTTGATGTTTTTCCACGTATAACTGTCCTTCGTTTATCCATACCCCGAAGTACTTATATTCTACCAGTCTTGGTATTTCACGGCCTTGTTTTTCGTTTTTTTTTTTATAACGTTGTTTTTTGCCTCCAGGGCATAATGGAATATCTAAAAAATAAAGGGGGTATTAAATGAAAGAAAAAAGGTTAGCTGTTCGAATAAAGTTCAAGAGAGAGCGATGATAAGGCCCTTGAGGCCATGCAATGTATGAAGATGGGTTGTTCGGCGAAAGGCCAACTGCCGTCAGGTGCCGAATTCTTGTCGGCTTCAGTGCCGGGCAAACCCACAACCCACAACTCTTTTTATCACTGAAATCGCTGAATGCAATCAAACCCGACTTAAGCGCGCTGAGGATAAAGCCGACTGCCTCTCCCTCGTATTCACATATATCAACCAACGCTTGTAAATCTTCATGGCTATTGGCTAATAGAACAATGTCGTCCGCGTACATTAATCCTGGAAGCATTCGTTGTACGTCCGTTTCACCTAGCTTACACGAGAGATTAAAACCAAGGTTGCTTTCGTCTGAAAGAGTAAGAGCGCCGTCAGCTCGCACCGGCACATACTGCCTCATAGCACTGCTTTGGCACTACCAATATTTCAACCTGAATGGCGTGGTTTCAACTCTCATTTAAACCTGCATGTTTAGAGTCAGAAAGACGGGAGCACAAAAGTATTTGGGCTAAAAAAAAGGTGAAAAAGTCGCCTTTCAATGAGTTCTCGCGTCAGTATTGAACTCTGCTCCTTGGATGAAGAGCGCTCGATGCAGGGAAGGATGACACGCGGTGGAGTGGGAAACACGAGTTGTGCGAACTCAGCATGTCAGCTCCAAACTGCAGCAGTGCGCGTAGAGCAACGCGCTTGCTTCTTCGTGCTCCACACACACAGAGAGACACGAAAACCTAATCCTGGCACAGAAACGACGTGGAATTTGCGAAATATCACCCCCTACACTCATTAAAAAGTGCTGTGTTTTCTCTGCGTTAAATACTAGCAGTAGAAGCGCAGCTGCGAACGTGACAGATTTATTCTAAAGACAACGGACTTCATAAATGGTGTGACTGCTAGCAGCATCACCTCAGAGAAAACAAAAAAATGCGCACCAGAGCATATTTCAGCCTCTGATGCTCAGGAAGGAGTGGTGATGTGACAGCTTTGGAAGCCAGTGCATAGCAGCGGTGTTACGGTCTTGCGAGCACAGGTGACTTCCATATGTCGTGTCTCCGGAGAGATCGAAAGAAAAATGTAACTTTGCTGGCCGAATTCGAAGTTATATAAATAACAGTAGTAATTGGACTCTATTGTGTCGATAGACAAAAACAGCATGTGTGTCCCATAGCACGCACAAAAATACGTGAGAATCATATCAGTAAAGAAAAAAAAAAGGTTCAATGCACAAAAGAAGGATAATACATTAACATCCATGGGGTAATTGCAATTAGCTCACGTATCGCATGACTCTGGACTACGATACCTCCATCCTCCCCCCTCCTTCGCCGCAAGAAAAACAAAATTCAACCAATGACTTCTTGGGATTGCATACAAACAGCACTGAGTTCCCTGAAATTCGCATCCCACTGGAAACAATGCAATTATAGTCTTTCTTCCCATTGTTTGAAGCCTCTATGGCACTCCTCAAGCTTCATAGAGTTATGTGCCTGCCGCGAAGCTGTTTTCACATTCTCCACGGTTGCATATGATATTGCGAAATTGAAGGCCGTATACGAATCAAAGATAAGTCATGCCTTTACATTTTCTCAATCTGTAATGTGCCCACAGTATCGAACGTCAAAAATTCGCACGTGAAAGCTCGTTGCGCTGGCTTTATAATGCGTCGCACATTTATAAATTGGCGTCGTTGTGAGCTGTATCGTCGCCCAAAACCCGGTTAACTTCTTCAGTGTCATCAAACACACTAACGAAGTGTGGAACTGATGCACAAAAAATGCCAACGACGCAATTTCAGATCATTTCGGATTTCAGATGCCTATTTTTGCCTTTCGGAATTTCGAACAACAGGGCATGCCGATTAAGAACATTTAAAAAAGGGACTACACTTTGAGGGTGACGCCCTTCAATTTCGCAACATAATATGGCCACTTAAACAAAAAATAAAAATGGTCAGCTTTTACATAAATTATTACCTAATCAATAGGGTTTATAAAGTAAATTACTGCCGCCTTGCTGCACAACTGACCTGCAAAACTGCACCGAGGCATCTGTTATAGTATTGAACTAACAGATTTCTATACTGTTAAAAAGTCAACATGTATATCACTATCACCTGCCATTTGCAAGTTGCTGTAAAGAATAGACCTCTCCTGGCCTGCGTCACGAATGACATATCGGAGGAGGAGCGAAGGGGGCGGCCGCCATGTGGTTTTAACCCGGTGGGCAAAACATTCGGCTGCTGGTGGCGTGGTGCGGAATATGTGGTCTCGTCTAGTAACAACTCGCGCGTGTTTTTCTCGATGCCATCATACTCCTTCTTGGTGTGATGCGACATTCGATTGTAGACGACCAACGGCATGTGTTTCTTCAGTTCTAGAAGCAGCCCAAATATGTTTTTCAGTTGTGCAAAGAGCGAAGCGACCAGCGCCATGCGCTGTCAGGCCTCGATTTTGTACTTGACAGTAAGCACATTTTCCTTGTATGCTCCTGATTTCACTTATATCTGATAAAACCAACAATCACTTATTAGTTTGCTTTATTGCCCTTCCCAGCTAATCGTACTGCATGCTGACCGATCGCGCTCTAAAAGGCCAGGATGGCATACGACCGTCCGGTCAATGGCAGCGCTTTGAGAGATTATTTCTCTGCATTGAATTTATTCCAGTTCAGCAGGCCACGTTGAAGGAGCTAGCTCTCTAACAAGACGGCTGCCATTGCAGGGGTATGCCAGCAGCATGATCGAAGTACAGCCGCATCCCAAGACTGAATCATAATATAGCGCATTCAAAGGCTGTCGTGCGCCAATCGAAAAATGGTTTTACTGAAATTATTTAAGTGCACTTATGAATATTTGTGCAACGTGCACGAACATTATGTGGTACGAAACGCGCCGTTACTTTCCTTGCCGCGGGATCCATTCATGTGGTGTTGCTAGCAGCAGGAGAAATTCACGCTTCCTCGTAGCATAGTTTTAGGTGACTGAATTACACGACAAGACGGAAAAATTTTTTCACCCACACTCACCGACTATAAAGAACTAATAACATGTTTTGTTTACCTGGCTGAACATAACACAAACTAAAAATGTCCGTACTTGGGAGGGAGATCAACCAACCAAGGACAAATTATCTCGCGCGTGCGCTGCTGTTTTCGCTCAGAACTACCCACGCTTCGCGGGGCCCACTAGTCGGTTAGTAAAAGGACATATTAAAAAAAAAAAAAAAAACAAGAATCATCTGTAATAAGGCTGCATTCACCTTATTTACCAGCATGCTTTAGTCCTATGAGTTTTTGAAGCGTTTGGTAGGACTTCGGGTCGTCCGCAACGGGCCACGCCAGTTCATGGAACAGAAAAATAATTGCATATTGTGCCGAATCTGAATATGGCGAACGAACAATTTGAGGAAGAAACTGGACAGCAATGTGCAGCTACCCGACGCTCCTTGCAGCAGGGAGACCCGGCTGGAAAGAACGCTTTTGCTCACCAAGCCGGTTTACCTTCGGTGTGCCCCCCTCGTCACGTACCTCCGTGACATCACATTGTTTGGGAATATGTACAGGTCTATTATGTTTGCCAGACCCACATATAACCTTGAAGGGAATGTCAATACTGACAAATGCTCTTGACAATATCCCGACGAGGCTGAGTAGGCAGTACAGCCTGTTCTTGCAGATGGCAAATTAATGATGACAGAGTGACGCAGTAGTCGAGGCATCCTGACAATAGTTGGACCCACGCACGGCTTTCGACACGATGTGCCACACGGCGCTGATCTCAGCGCTGGATGAGCCAAGCACCGACACGTGCATTGTCAATACCATCATGCACTTTCTCAAGAACAGAACCTTTAAAATAAGGCGCGGAAATTGCGAGTCAAAGACTTTCAATAGCCACAGCGGTCGTCTCCAGGGAGTCATTCTTTCGGCCACTATGTTGAGCTTCTTGATGCGAGCGCTGAACTTCCGCATGCAGCGATGTCAATGGCATGTGCTTCACTATGTACCCTGATGACATGTCCCTGTGGACTATGCTCTGCTATATCATGCCACCACGGAAGGCCATCGTAGCGAAGCAGCAAGCGCTGGACACAATGGTGGACCACTAGTCGGCAGCTGTCTCCTCAGAAGACGCAGTGAATTCTCATATGAAAACAGATAAACTCTATACTCAGTGCACCTGTTCCTCAGAGCAGAGGACTCACCTTGGGATACTCAGGGAGAGATTCATCAAGAATTCGAATGTGCCCATTCCCGAAGATGAGGTGCTGCCACATGGCTCAAGCTATTTGAGGCGACGTGAAAGCGCGTCCTCCATCTTATCGATTAAGAGAATAACCCAGTGTCCGTACCTGAGCTATTGGTAGCGACCATTGTCATATCGTGCGCTAGCTATGACGCTACGTGCGTCAACAGATGACGCGAACCACGAAACTGAGAATTCAGCACAGAGAAGGTCTTCGAATCGTTACGGGACTTCCAAGCCATACCGAAACCAAGGGGTTACGCCAGTACTCAGAAATTTACCAACGCTAGGGGTCATTGAGAGGGAGCACTAGGCAGATACAACCGGCGCCGTAAGATTACCAACGGAGGTCGCTACCTCTCGTGTATGACAAGCTTCACAGTGAGAATATCGGTTCCATTTCCTCCGAGCAATGCGCCATGGAAAAATGAGACGGTGTTGGCATCGAGGGGCCCTGTTGCTACGCGAAATAAGGAGTGCAGGTTATTAATCGTGACACTCAGTGAGAGCTCGGCGTACGGGTGGACAGAAGCACGAATAATTACGGGCGTAAGCAGCAACCGTACCTTACTCAAGGCAGTTGACGCATGCCTTTTACGCCACAAGAAATTAAGAGGTGTCAGTTACCTGCTACAAGGCAGCTCCAGTGACTGCAGAAATCGAGTTGCAAGCGGTCCTGTTGGGAATTAACGGCCATTAAGTGCTTGCTAAGAAGCAGTTCATGGCAATTCGACTACAGTGCACACGTGCTCATTGGAGCCTTGGAGGGCTATGACAGGTCCTTCAGTGATTGGCAGGGCAGAACATGGCATAAATGTCGATTTTCTGGAGCTCCTCTTGTGCTCCAGTGATGTCAGGGGAGAAGACTGGGTGGTCAGGGCGCCAATAGCATGCTTGTTCAGCAAAGAGACAAGAGCGGGAAACACACCGTTTTGGAACACAAATGTACAAAACACAGCAGCATCGGTGTAACCTCATTGGAAAAGTGGAGGATACCGTCCCAGATGCCGACGCATGTACCGTACTTCGCTGCCTACAGGACTTCATTCGTGAAGCCAGCCACTGCTCGGAATAATATAGCTGGGACTTCCTACCCATTTTGCTCCATGTCTTTCCCCGTGTATTCCCTAAAGTGCCATCCTTGTGAATACTTACCTTTCCTCCTCTTTTATTATCATTGCAGCTACACCAGGAAATAGGTTTTCTCTGCATGTAGTACAATTGGCATACCTCATTACGGTAGAATATGCGCAGAACATGTGTAGACTGTTCCCGGAAGGGAAAATGCAAGCGCAAGGAATGTTGTTATTCTCTTCACATTTCTCTCTGCAGAGAAGGAAATAGGTTTTCTCTGCATGTAGTACAATTGGCATACCTCATTACGGTAGAATATGCGCAGAACATGTGTAGACTGTTCCCGGAAGGGAAAATGCAAGCGCAAGGAATGTTGTTATTCTCTTCACATTTCTCTCTGCAGAGAGGTTTATATCTGCTCTGTGTCTTTCTGCTTATATATGGTGACTGGACTTTTAAATGAAAGAGCACTTCAAAAAAAAGCAAGAGCCCGCCAGGAGCCAAACCATAACCTACAAGGCCGGGTCCCGAGATGGAGGAGGTTTATCGCACGCCCGCAACCGCGTGGTCACAGTGTCACTGCAGACGCTTTGACATCAGCAAAGTGGCAGTCAAGGAGCTTTAGGGACGAGTGGAACACTTGATCTGCTAAGTCGTGGTCGGCGAGGAACGGGCTGCGGTATAGCGGCTCAGCCGGTGCGCAGTTGTCAAAATACACCCCTGTAGTCTCCTTCAGGTCCGGATCGACAGCGAGCCGCACGGATGTCTGTGCCCCTTGTAGGGGTGTCTGCAAACCACGAAGAGATGAAACAGAGGTTATGCACAGCGTCTGAGAAGCTCCTGCTTTTATAACTCGGAAGGCATCTGCCGAGAATTTGACTGCAGAAAGACGCATTTCCAGACAAGTCAATTTCTAACAGCTGCTAGCAAGTTCAGCTTCTTTCTCATCCCATCCTTATATGTCATCCGTACGGAAGGAAGGAAGGAAGGAAGGAAGGAAGGAAGGAAGGAAGGAAGGAAGGAAGGAAGGAAGGAAGGAAGGAAGGAAGGAAGGAAGGAAGGAAGGAAGGAAGGAAGGAAGGAAGGAAGGAAGGAAGGAAGGAAGGAAGGAAGGAAGGAAGGAAGGAAGGAAGGAAGGAAGGAAGGAAGGAAGGAAGGAAGGAAGGAAGGAAGGAAGGAAGAAGAAGAAAGAAAGAAAGAAAGAAAGAAAGAAAGAAAGAAAGAAAGAAAGAAAGAAAGAAAGAAAGAAAGAAAGAAAGAAAGAAAGAAAGAAAGAAAGAAAGAAAGAAAGAAAGAAAGAAAGAAAGAAAGAAAGAAAGAAAGAAAGAAAGAAAGAAAGAAAGAAAGAAAGAAAGAAAGAAAGAAGGAAAGTCCGTGCTCAGAGGTGCATCGAACGTGATGTGTCGAGCTTGTTCCTCGGTTAACCAGGAATCCGTCAATAAATATCGTAGAGTAGAGAGATGACTCTGTCTTCGGAACATACTAGGGTGGACGACAGGAGGGTTTTAGGTACAACTGCGAGTGGAAGACATTTGCGTATGTCGGAACATGCGGTATGTGAAACTTCAAATGCCCGTAAGCCACTAGGCATGATGACTAGCTGTCAGTCCACGCTGAGGGTAGCAGTAACACAGACCTACTTAGGGTAGGAGTAACAGAGAAACGTTTCTTTTACCGGAAGCAGACTAGCGATGTTATTGTTTGACTTTTATAGTTTCACGCCGTACCAAAATAGCGGAGAGCATGACACACGCCAAACTACTTGTGTTCTGTCACGAAGAAGAATATTAAGATAGGCAGAGGCTTTCCTCGCTCACCATGTGTGTTGTGTGTGTGTGTGTTTACACTCGTCGTTCAGCGCTATCCAAAAAGGAGAAGCGTGCTCACCTTGCCCTTGAAGGCCAAGATGAGATTGAAGAGAAGCTTCCGAAGACCTGGTCCTTCGTCCACTATGTGCGTCTTGACGGCGCCGGGGATTGAGGGAATTGACCGTTACGCCTGCGAATACGAGGAAGTTCACACTTTTCTCACCGCTGCTAATTGCACTCGAAAGTTCAGGACAGGTGAGCCGCTAAGGAAGTGCGCTAAGAAATATTATATATATATATATATATATATATATATATATATATATATATATATATATATATATATATATATATATATATATATATATATATATATATATATATTTATAAGCAGCCACAGTATGGGATCACCCGACACATAAAAAAGGGCAGCTTAACCAAGCCGAACGAAGACCCGTATGGCCAATAGATGTACTTTCCTGACTCGGAATTAAGGGGTTCAGGAGGGTCGGGTTTCCATCTCCCAGCAGGAACCCGAGTGACTCTCTGATGTCGCCACGTCACACAACCCGCCTAAAAATCAGTACCGGCCATATCCCCTGCTAGGTACCACCACCTGCTAGACATATATTTCCCTTCACTTTTCGCTCGCAAAGCCGACAACGCCAAAACGAACGTCGTAGTGTGTAGAGAACGGTACCTTGAACGCTATTGCAGTAGTATCAATAAAGTCGTCAAATAAATAGCCATTAATTACGAACAGGGTCACAAAAAAAAGAGGGAGACTAACCTTGACTCTTAGCGCTTGTGAAAGTCTACATCGAGAATCAAAGAGTAACGCCGGTTCTCTTTTTTAGTTTCTTGTGTGTTGGTAACATGCCCCTTCCGTAATAAAGCCTATGCGCCCTAAAAACCCTTCCACCCGCTGTCAATGTCCCTAACTGCTCTTCGCGATTTGTATTTGTCTACAACGGTAACTCACCAGTCACTCGTTAACCTGGACGTGAAGTGAGAACGGCGAGCTGCTGGCGCATCGTAACAAAAATAGGGTAGAGGAGCGGAGGGTGGCAAGCCGAGATTTGGAGGTGTTCGCCTTCAGTGCCCTGGAGACCTTACGGTACGGCTTGAGTCCAGTATATTATCGGTACCGTCCCACAGCGCCTCACAGTGTATCCACTACACTCAACCTTGATGTAGGCACGACTAGATTCGCGTGTACTTCGTGGATGCAAAAACGGCGCAGTTGGAATCACCCCGCAGAGTCATCTGGTGAGAGTACCGCTTGAGATGGATGAATGCTATTGCGTCCACTTTTAAACCAAGTAGTGTCCGGTGCATATTATTCTCGGTACATCTTTTCGTGCGTTAGTACTAGGGCTCTCAGTCTGACGGCAAGTCTTTGTTTGAGTGTCTCAAGGCAGCTGAACCAGCAGAAAGAAATGAAATAAACACAGTCAAGCTGCACCGAGCATGGGTTTCTCACATGCGGGGCGCGAACGGATCAGCTTCGCAAGTCGCTGCATGAGAGCACTATCGCAATCACACCTCCTGATTATCTGCATTGCATGTTGTTGTCTTCATACACTTCCATCCGAGCGCAATGGATCCAAAATCCACCGATATCGCACTGCCCTCCCTAAGATACGTTAAGCGTTACCGAATTTTCATAGTCCGCTAACATCCTGGTCCCCCCAGTCACAGATTTCATCGGTCTTTGCCTGAAACCGAAAGCGAATTTAAACGCGTCGTGCTAGCACACATAGTACCCATTTGGTTAGTTTAGCTAAATCGGTTGCCATTTTTCGTTATATTTTTCTAATTGGTAAAATCAAGGTATTACTTGTCAATTCGCCACTTTTATACAAATGCTCATGACATTTAAGTTTGATTAGTTTTTATTCCTTAACTTTTATCCTTACGTGATGGCCAAGCTTTGGACTCATTATTCTTCCAATAGCTTTTTGCTGACCACGGTACACAAATTCATTTCCGTTACCTTTGATATCTCAAATTGTTATTACATTGGTGACACTCACTGAACCTGCGTCGGGAACTGAATGGATAGTGTCACACCGTAATAAAACATGTTCTATTCTTCCCATACATTTCCAAAGCAGTATATATGTCATCTTTCTTGTTAGAGCTTCCCTTTCTAAGACTCCGTGACTTCGCTTCAGAGAGTACGGTGCTTTCGTTTTCAGAGTTTTCGTTTTCATCTCCCACACGATTCGGGAGTCTTCCTTTTGTTCACTACCATAATCCAGTTCTTACAATCTGTGTCTCGGTAAAGCGCCACATAGCGAAAAATTCATTATTAATATAAACAGCGCGAACACGAAGATAAAGGACAAGATAAAAGAAAGCCACAGTACAAGCGCTGACTCACAACTATGCGTAAGCTCTTTACTCCAAGGCCTAGAAAAAAACAAACGTGAAGAAAACGAGACAATCACGTGAAACAACCCCTGGGTTCACCTGCTGCACAAAACGTCACTTAAAAAAGACACCTCTTTGTTTGAAAGGGGTGTCTTTCTCGCCCAACAAAGTATCTTGGCAAGACAGAGCGAAAAACTTGAGAATGTCCGTAAAAATGGGTGAGAGAAAAATTCAAAGCACTTATTCTCTCCCGCATGTGCAACTCGTGTTAATCTGTAAGGAGAAAAGATAGACAGAAGGAGGTGACCGCATTTTGTTGTTTTATGCGTGCTGTGTGCCCTTATCAGTCTAGCCATTAAAGAAAAAAAAAAAGCTGTTTGGTGCATTACTACAGGTATAGCGTGGCATTTTGAACGCGTAAGTCTATGGTTTTAAACATCTCGAAATTACTGCATGTAAACAATTCACTATTTCTTCTGGGCGTCGTTACGCCTAAGATTTGAAATTTCAGAAGATTTTGAAATTTTGAGTAAAAATTGCCGCTTGAAAAATCTGTAAGAGCCGCGAGGTGAAACCTGAAGAATAGTGTTGTGCACCATGCGGAGCGGAAGAAGAAGAAAAGGGCACATAAAAAAATTGTTCGCCCGTTTCCGCAGTTGGGGTTTCCCATCTCACCGGTGCCTCGAAGTCTATCGGCCAGCGCAACGGTGGCCATGCACAGGGCCAGTTTAGCGTTGCCGTAAATAGCCGTTGGGTTGGAGACGGGGTTGATGCCCCGCGCTTTGTCCTCTATCCCGCCCACTTCTCCCAGGCGGTGATAGTCGGAGGATACATTGATCACTCGGCTCGGCGAGCTTCGCTTCAGGAAATCTGTGAACGGTAAATAAATAGGCGCGTATTTCATAATTTGCCAGGCTTCAAATTTTTCAATTACGGGAAAACCCTCGTAAGAATGACCAGAAGTATGGTGAGAAATGCAACAAAATATTGATATTTTTAGCGCTCGTGGCCATGGCCATGGATGTCAGTTAGCCCAAACTTTGCAGTAACAGCGGTCTTCTTGCAACAAAATTGTGGCCGTTTCCCCCTCTTTGGTTGGGACCATGCTTTATGGTTCGCGCTTTTACAATACAGTGGCCCCATGCACAAGAAAGACAGCTTGGCATATGGGATAGAAATGTGCCCAAAGTGCATGGCCTCTCACCATGTTTACCAGCATTCATGTCGCGTCAACACTGCACCAAGGATGGGACAGAATGAATATGTGAACGTGAATATGTGCCAGCTCTCAGATTTCAGTTGTACCAATATTAATTTTGAGATACATGCTTTCAGCAAAATTCAGTAGCAAATACGCCGCGTTGTGTTTGGTGCGTTCATAAGCACGTAATTCTCGGAACTCACCGTTACCGTCATATTAGGCGAATGATAACGCCTCTGTATGCATCCTTTTATTGAGGCGTTTTATTTATTTATTTAATATACCTGCAGTGCCCGAAGCCATTATTGCCGGGGGGAAATACATATTGTTTGGGTGACGCCATTGTGTGTAGACGAGAAAAGAACAGAATGGCGTCACAATAACAAAACAAAATGTCAGGAATGAACGAGCAAATTGAATGAAGGCATCGCGCAAGCAGCTACACACCTGACAACAAAGCCCGAAACAATGTTTCACTGTGGCATTCAGCAATTTTTTGTGTAAGTCGATTCCATTCGCTGATAGTGTGTGAAAAAAAAAAAGTTAATAACGAAAGACATTGATCCGACAATTAAAATAACCTATTTTTAGTTGTTTATCGCACCTCTTAGACACAAAATAAGGAGGCAAAAGTAAGATTCTCTCTCTACTCTAACTGTTCCGAAATACATTTAGTACAGCATTTCTAACTGCAAGTTTTTTCTGCGCCTGCTTAATAGTTCTCATTCCAATCCATCCTTAAGTGATGTAACGCTAGACGTGAAGTTTAGTTATTGCAGACAAGTCGAGCTGCACGGTTTTTATCTTTTCAAGCATGTTGGAAAGAAATTTAGTATGGGGGTCCCAAACAATACAGGCGTGCTCAAAAATAGATCTCGCGTTAGTAAAGTAAAGTATTTCTTTAATTCTGGCAGGCGCTTTTTTGAAATTACGTTTGATGAAATTTAGCATTTCGCAAGTCCTTGCTGATATATATTCGACATGCTTATTTCAGGTTAGGTTAGATGAAAAATAAACCCTGATATTTGTATTCGCTCACTGAAGACATCTGTACAGCGTCTAAAGTATAATTAAACAGAGATGGGTTGCGTTTAAGTGTAAAGGATACAAATTGACACTCAAGGGGGTTAAGAGACATCTGCCACTTAATACACCAGTGCTGTATACAGTCCAAATTTCTCTGGAGATAATCATGGTCATACTCTTTATCAAATTACCGATTGTCTCCCTTTAATTAAAGTTGCAACGATGGAATGTAAAAATGGTCGAGAAATGAAAGCGCAAAGAGGACCAATTCTGTCCGGTTACACTGCCAAAGAAAGAACAAGTTATCAGCATGCAGTTCTTAAACTAAGGACATATAAACAATCCTCACCCAAAAGAAGAAGCGTGAGCAGAAAAGGGGCCAAATAGTTTACTTGAAAAGTTTCTTCGAAACCGTCTTCAGTGAGATTCACCTGCTTCGAACCTTAAAGAAAGCCAAATTAAAAATCACCATGACAGTAGCCTATTATTTTGCGAAAGAAAACAAACAAACAAAGAAGCAAACAAAAACGTCGTGGGAAAGGGTAACAAGCAAAAGCAAACAAGGGAGGATTCGACCTGTCACTGTTCTTTCGTTGTCGTGTTTGCTGAGATAAGATGACTACATTTCTCAGGTTACGTGCTTATCTGCTGTCTTAAGACTAGATGAATCTATAGGATCCTAAAAAAAAATAAAAAAATACACCAAGTGCATGAAGACGAGAAAGCACAATATCGCTCGCCCCCTTGTATTTCTAAATGAGACATCTTTTGTACGCACACTTTCCCAGGTAAGAATCACTATTTCGAAGCATTTTCTTGAATCCTGCATTTAACATGCGTTATTTGTTGTCTCTTTTTTGCAAAAGTGCTTCTAGGGAATTGTGACATCCTTCTCTTGCGCGAGAAAATCGAGAGAACCACGCTATTACACATTCGCTGCTTTTCACAGAAAGCACCCTCCCCCATCAGCTCTGCGCGCAGTCGCCGTCGCAAAAGTGTTTCGAGCAGAGTAATCTTCCTCTGAATAGCTTGAACTTATTCCTCTTCACAGCGGCAACCCACTGCGCTGCGATCTTGCGTGATGAGGTAGAAAGAAAGACACCTTCGCGGGTGTAAGAGCTAATGAGGAGCAGTGCCTCATCTTCTACCAGGCGCCCAAAACAGTTGACAAGCACTGCACGTTCACAACGCGCGTAACACAAGGAACAACGCACGCTTAAAGTTCACTCGGGTAGCTCAGTGCGCTTCCGCTTCTTCAACGTGACGTCACCTGCGCCGACGTGGACGGGCTTTCCCTCTGCTGTGTGCTCCTCTCCTACGCTCATGCTAAATTTGAGACGGCTGAACTGCGCGCTCCATATCTGTGGTAGCCCCGGTGCTCTAGGCATAGCAGAAAACATAATTTCGCAGAGGTGAGCGACAATAGATCTGCTCCTTAGCCATAGAAGGCAAGCCGACATAAAAATTATTTGTGGTTTAGCTCTAGTTAACACCAGTTGAATTGCGAAGACAACGGCGGAAGCTTCTTTTGCCTGCTACAATATTCCCCCATCCCGCCCTATCAGTGTAAGGTGCTACATTATTGGGGACACTTAAGCTCATCCTTTAAGGGTATGACGCGAGAGCGTAAGCTATCAGCCAAAATATTAAGTCATGCTTCAACCAAGCCGTATGGACGCGCCTGCGTGTCGTAGGGGTAACGAGAATGCAAACGGTTCTGGCAGGCCTATTCTGACATCACCCTCCCATATGAAAGGAGCGACCCCAGTTGGCAGCTCCTGCTCGTGGCATAGAGGTAATGTGAATTCAAATGTGATGGCAGGCTGATTTTTTTCTGATGAGGAGATCGTAGCTACGCCTTTTTACGGCGTAGCTGCGGCCACCCGATGTCTCGCTTTGGCTTTCGTAGTATTGCTTTCTCAACAAAGCCACCTCAGTGCCCCTTTAATGGTTCAGAGTGGCGGTAGAGGCGAGGCGCTCAGAAGCGCTGGGTATGACTTTGCTTTCTGGCCAGTTATGAATCATTGTATTTGTTAACTGTCACCTCTTTAATGGCCTGTAAATGTGCTCTGAAGGATACCCTTCATGGCACTGCCCAGAGCCAGCCTCATAAAAGATCTCTTCTGCAAACGGTTTTCGGAAGCCAGCCTCTGCGAACTTTCCTGCTGTCATCAGGTGAAAAGTGCCGACAGGCGGCGAATTAGGCCGAATCTCCGTAACTCCTACTATTGAAGAGCTCAGTCAGCGCCATCTGTTGACAGCATCCACAAAAGGAGTCGCCTTCATCTAACTTAGCAACCCTCATTCGCCCGACGTTTTCCTCCTGCTGTCCCGACGAAGCTTCCCTTCCCCCAGAATCTAGCCTGTTGTCCTGACAAGGGCAAGTCGGTAATTCGTGACTTAAGAGTGGAACGCAAAAACGCGAAGGACGAAGAACAGAGAGGCACACATCCCCTCCTCCTATAAGAACACCGAGGATGACTTTGATAAACAGATCATCGATTTTCGATCCCAAAGAGGCCACACGTTAGAGAAAAGCCAAAATTAGAGGGCAGGTAGCGCCACGATTACTCGAAATACACCGCGGCAGCGTCCGGTGTAATTTTCTGCTTCTCACATGTATGGTAAATTCTCATGCCTCATTATACTGCCGGTAGTAGGCCCCTGAGAACATTTAAAGGACACAAAGATAGTTTACGGAAATTAAACACCACGTCAAGGATTAGAATCGGACAAGCTGCAATAATCACTGCAGCAGCTCAGTACAGAAAACTATTTTTTTTTCTTCCAAGTGAACACCTAGAGGACCATGAAGGAGCCGGCTTTCGGATTTTACAACCACCACCAAATACCAGATGGGGACTTCGCTTCGAGTATTTCGACTTCAGGTAGCTTGTCACTAACCCGTGTTTGCTTTCAAATTCAGCTCTGTGTCAATCATCAAAATCGCCGAAGCACTCTACCCCTCATGTAGCTCGCTGCGGTGCCCTTAAGTTTCACTCAGCGATTTAATTTTACACACAGTGACTGCTGTCAGCACGTGCTTCTTTTTTGAAATATATCTCCGAGCTTCCATTATTTAATTAAAATTAATAAACAAAGTTCTTGTAGGAAGCGGCGAACATTAAGTGGGGTGTCGGTGCGCTTACTTCCGATTGCGCCGGCATTGTTGATGAGCACGTCAAGCCGGTCCTCTGTCTTGATGACGTCTTCGCAGAACTGCCGCACAGATTTCAATGAGTTCATATCGAGGTGCTTGACAACCACGGGCTGCTTGGTCTCGTCAAAGATCTCCTGCGCCACGTCCTTGGCTTTCTTCAAGTTACGGCAGCCGATGATAACCCGAGCTTTCCTCCGGGCCAACTCCTTCGCCGTCCCCTTGCCGACTCCTGAGAGGAAGAACGCTTGTTATCCTTCCCGATACCATTGGCAGAGGCTGCTTCATACATACATTTAACTCTTTCAGTAATGAATGGTGGAATGCATAGTCAAATTGTCAGTATTTTTTTAATAATCGTTTATACAAAAACCAAATGACATGCATAAACGTGCTTATTATTCTTTCTATAATAGTTCTCTGTATTTTTCTCTGTACTCTATTCTGTTATTAGTTCAAAAATTTCACTCCAAACAGGTGTGAGGCATCTTTTGTTATTTGTTGTCTTCAAGATTGATTTACTATCAGTCAGCTATAACCTTTCAGGTTGCATTTCTGTGCCTTGTAATCGGTCGGCTGGTGCTCGTGAGAAGAAAAAGGAGAAAGACTGTCCAGAATGCCTTTAGAAAAACAAAATAAATGGAAATAAAAATAATAGATGAAGGCAATGAAGCTCATAAGCTGTGAAGTTTATGCAGTGTTCGTTGGATTACATTGTTTGAAAACTTACTGTCATACGCGCTCTGAAAACGTTAGATAAGTTTTTGTTCTCACTGCTGGATCGCCTTCTGCCACGAGTTAGGATTACGTAGTAAAAGAAAAAACTGCATGACGCTCCTAGTAAGAATCGCGACTTCTCTGTTCTACTCATGTTTTTCCAATAAATTTCACTCGCCAATCGTCACATCTCTGTTTTGCGTTGTACTTAATGTCATGCTGAAGTGCAGCGTTATAGAAAAGAACTACACGAGTTCTTTACAAAGGTTATGTACTGTATGACGACACTGGCACTGGACGCATGCTAGAGAGCAAAGGGATACATATTCGCTCTGTATACGTCAGTATGCGTCCAGAACAGGCAGTATATGTCTGTGTATGCGGTTTGAGTCCGTTAATCCCTGCCGCTTATTTGTGGTTTTTCTTGATTCACTGAGATTATGCCTCTAATTAGCAGCTTACAATGTCCATGTTGTCTTACGGCGTGAGGCGAGGCTCAAAAGGCTTATTTTAGAGCGGAATAGCTCTATGTACTTTAGCTTATATGCGGCAGTTGGTTTTCATACTTCGCTATGTTCCAGGTTAGCTTGGGGTTTACTCAAAGGCTACCGTACCAGAAGCGCTATTCCGCACTGCAGAGCGAGTTCTGCGCGTTCAAGCCTGCTGCGGCAAATTAAGTGTATTACAACGCTTTGTATTCTTTAGTGCACATGCGTATAATGCTGCTTACAATGCTATTTCTAGTTTATTTGCATTTTGTTCACCCTGTATTTGCCAAACCAGCGGGCGCTACCCATATATGCGATAGCTGAATCGGCTTCTATTTCAGTCCTCAAATATAGACCTCTTCGGCCAATTGTAATGGGGCTTATTTTCTGGTTATAGATAAACCCTATCTGATGTCAAATGATAGGTTGGCCATCACGGACTCTGTATTGCGGCGTTTTATGCTGTGGGAAATGGTGGTTCCGTTGTTGCGAAAGATCAGGGAGAGTGGTCGCCAATTTTCTCCCCCATTTGCATCTCAGTCATGACCGGTAAAGGACTCTCTTCACCGAGCCCAATTTCTTAATTTTTTGTGCATGTTTTTGGTGTTATGGAAGCCATTTCTGTATAAAGTAAAAATTACGTATTTCTATTCTCTGGGCACTAATGTTTCTGATCAAAACAATCCATTATAGAAAGTATTCACTTAAGTGTGAATACTTTCAACATAACAGTTATCCAAGTCTATGCACCGACCACTGCTGCTGAAGAAGCTGACGTTGAGAGATTTTATGCGGACCTACAATGCCTTTTAGACCGCACCCCATCATCAGACGTCGTTTTTCTCATAGGAGACTGGAATGCTAAGGTCGGGAGTGAAGAAATATCCGGAATTACAGGGAAGTTCGGTCTTGGTGAGCCAAATGAAGCTGGGCAGAGGCTAGTAGAGTTCTGTCAAGAAAACAACCTGACCATAGCGAATACTCATTTTCAACAGCACAAGAGGCGCCTGTACACATGGATTTCACCGGACGGTCTGTACAGGAATCAGATCGATTATATTATTTGCCGGCAGAGATGGAGAAGCGCTATACAAGCAGTAAAAACAAGGCCTGGGGCCGATTGTGGCACCGATCATCAGCTTCTTGTCGCCAAAATTAAGCTTCGATTGAGGAAAACGCAGAAAACTAGAAGGCCTTTCAGGTATGATCTGGATCAGATTCCATTAGAATATGCTGTGGAAGTGAGGAATCGATTTCAAGAATTAGATCTAGAAGACAAAGAGCCCGAAGAGATGTGGACTGATGTTCGTGATATAATACAAGAAGTTGCTACTAAGGTAGTTCCAAAGCAAAAGAAATGCAAAAAAGCAAACTGGTTATCTGAAGAGGCTTTGCAAATAGCTGAGGAAAGGAGGATGGCAAAAGGTATGGGGGAAAGAGAAAGATACAAGGTTCTCAATGCGGATTTTCAGAAAATAGCAAGGAGAGATAAAAATGCCTTCCTGAACATACAGTGTCAAGCAGTTGAGGACAACAGCCAATTAAGGAACACAAGAGCTCTGTATAAGACAATCAAAGATATCAAAGGAAGCTTCTGTGCTAAGCTGGGCGTGATAAAGGACAGACAAGGCAAGGACCTCACTGAAGCCTCAGAGATAAAGAAGGGGTGGCAGGAATACACAGAAGAACTGTACAAGAAGGACCCGGATGTGCAAACCCAACATAGGACGGTTGTGATTACTGATCTCGAGCCGGGCATCCTGAAGAATGAAGTTGAATGGGCCTTAGCCAGCCTTGCTAAGAACAAGGCTAGCGGAATTGATGGTATTCCAGCTGAGTTGCTTCAAAACCTCAACCACGACGCTGTTAACACACTGCATACATTATGTCAAAAGATTTGGACAACCCTGCAGTGGCCACAGGATTGGAGGAGGTCAGTTTACATCCCCATTCCAAAGAAAGGCAGTGCCAAAGATTGTTCCAACTACCGCACGATCGCGCTTATTTCGCATGCTAGCAAGGTGATGTTAAAAATCCTGCAAGGTAGGCTGCAGCAGTATGTGGATCGGGAGCTTCCGGACGTGCAAGCTGGGTTTCGCAAGGGCAGAGGAACTAGAGACCAAATTGCCCACCTTCGCTGGATCATGGAAAAAGCAAGAGAGTTCCAGAAACCCATTTACTTCTGCTTTATTGATTATGCTAAAGCGTTTGACTGCGTAGATCACAGCAGATTGTGGCAAGCTCTCCAAGAGATGGGAGTTCCAATTCACCTCATCTGTCTCCTCGGGAACCTTTATGAAGGGCAAGAGGCCACAGTCAGAACGGGGCATGGCCTTACTGATTGGTTTCCGATTGAGAAAGGGGTGAGGCAAGGCTGCATACTGTCGCCCTGCCTATTTAACCTATATGCAGAGTGCATCATGAGGAAGGCCGGTCTGGACGAGTCCTCAGCTGGAGTGAAGATTGCTGGAAAACGTATCAACAACCTTAGATATGCGGATGATACCACTTTAATGGCAGAAAGTGAAGTGGAACTCAAGAGACTTCTGATGCGCGTACAAGAAGAGAGTGAGAAGTTTGGGCTTAAACTGAACATTAAAAAGACGAAGATCATGGCGTCTTGCCCTATCAAGTCCTGGAGCATCAATGGACACGAAGTGGAAGCTGTGACAGATTTTCTGTTCTTGGGCGCCAAGATTACCTCGGAAGGAGACTGCAGCCATGAAATTAGGAGACGCCTGCTTCTGGGAAAGAGAGCAATGGTTAGCCTTGACCGTCTAGTAAAGAGCAGAGACATTAGTCTACCAACCAAGATCCGTATAACCCGTGCTATGGTCTTTCCAGTTGTGATGTATGGATGCGAGAGTTGGACTGTGAAAAAGGCTGACCGCCGAAGAATTGACGCGTTTGAATTGTGGTGCTGGCGAAGACTCTTAAGAGTTCCATGGGCTGCCAGAAGATCAAATCAGTCGATATTGTCGACCATAAACCCTGACTGCTCATTGGAGGGTCAAATTCTAAAGTTAAAGCTCAGCTACTTTGGTCATTTGATGAGAAGAGAGGAGTCGCTGGAGAAAGATTTGATGTTGGGAAAGGTTGAGGGTCGCCGGAGAAGGGGTAGGCAGCGAACGCGATGGTTAGATGGCATTCTCGAGGCATTGCAGATGAAGCTATGTGATGTTAAGAAGATAGTTAGAGACCGGAAAGCGTGGCGTGACATGGTCCATAGGGTCACGAAGAGTCGGACACGACTGAACGCCTGAACTGAACTGTGCTAACAAATGTCCGCAGAGATTCGGCCTTATCAGATAAGCCTACAGAGGAATTTAGTCATGAGAGGTATCCTATGATAAGCAGGTCTTGTAGATCTTCCGTTGCACACTTTCTCTCAGACAGTCTCGTGAGCATACCGGTGAATAAATGTGCCGCTCGAATTAGCCAGCCACTCGGCCGGAAGAGAAGCACGCCTCGCGACACTGTCATCCTGTTGAGGAAGCCTCACCGGAGGTGGCGCCTGTCACGATGACCGTCTTGCCCTCCATGGTCGCTTGCGACTGGCACATGGCGTGCCGGTCCCACACGTGCTCGAAGGCGATCTTCACGAGCTTGGCGAACAGCGCGATCTCAGCCACAAGCGTCTTGAGCCACACCAGAAGGCCTCCTGTGGGTGGCCCTCCGCGCACCTTCTCCAGTCTGCCGCCGCCACCAGAGGCCGCTTGGGTTGCGGGTACCTCTGCATTCATAACCCTGGTATTTTAAGGGTTGCCTGGATGCCTGCACGACAGGTGTAAAATAGCATTTTAGCTCAGTTTCGGACTAGGTGCTTTTCAGTACCAAGAAGGACAGGTCAATTCCAGCGGAAGCGTAGGATGTGACGCTGTCACACGAGTGCTTACAAAGCTTTCAGAGAGCCAAGATGCCCTATATTTCATGGGTGGAACACGGCCACCTGAACTCTGGCGCCAGTTAGCGTATAGATGCTATACAGCACTTATGTGGTGGGTTGATTCAGATGTGACGGGTTTATTTACATGTAGTGGGTGCACGAACCTGACTTTTACGCTGAATTTGATCAAGTGATGATTACGGTACTCTTCAAAACTTTTGAAGCATTCTGGTATCTTGAGAGGTACAGTCGTGAGCAAAAGTGGTATACTCCACGCGCTGCGAGAAAACTGCCCGCCAGATTTTTCTGACAGAGAAGGAGTTATTCCTGAGATATGGAAAAGTTGCCCTTCTCGTTATACTTGCCATCTTGTCCAAGATATTTTGTCTGGCAGATCTTTTTATGCAAAAAAAAAATGCAATCGTTGCGGTTCGCGTGGAGTATACCACTTTTGCTCACGAGTGTATGTTTCTTGGCATCGGAAAAGCCCACAGCGATACTTCCAAGCCTTTCAATCGATGGTATAGGTATGTTCGGGTGTTGTGAGGAATTTCGACGCTGCTGAATTGTAATTAGTTCACCCCGATTGTAGTATCTGAAAGACAATGCCTCACGTCGAAGATATATTCCACAATGAAAGGTGGTATACTCCACAATGAAAGAAATAGTGGAGTATACCAAAAGTGGTATACTCCACAATGAAAGAAATATTCCAAATATGAGCACTGACCAGTTAGCGGCTATTTTTGCATGTCGCGCATTAGTGTCTCTTCCCTCTGCCTTAGTTCATGGTCATCTAGAGTATGGGTTCTTGGGGTTGCATATCTTCTATCTAGCATGCACAAATCAAGACATCTCTTAATTCACGAAGTCCACTTTCCACTCTAGCACCCAGCCTTCTTCGGCAGAGAAATATTTTATCAATATGACAGTTATTTGTCCATTATCTTGGCGTTATGCTATCTTAACTCGCAGACAATCAAGTTAGTTTACAAACTAATCATAGCTTACTAAAAGACACTTTATGTTCAGTTTTAATTATAAGGCCTCCTGCTGTACAATACAATATATAATAGTGCTAGTTTTGCGCCAAATGAGAATTCTGTATTACCGAAGGGTTATCCTAATTTCGTCAATTGATGCGTTTTTTGCAGCTCAAATATTTTACAATAATTTGTCTTTATCAGTACAATTGCACCCTCTTTATCTTAGGCTGTTAAATGATGATTAAGATTTTTTTTTTGTTTTACTTGTAACCGGTACCTCCAGATTTCGTTATTTGCTTTGTTTTCTTTCGTTTATTCGTTGAATGAATTATTATTCAGTATTTATTGTGTAGTGTAGGAAAGCGCTCGTTTTGTATTTATTAGCGTGATGCTAATAGGTACTAGCGACAAAATCCCTACATTAACCAATTTACCACGGAAACAGAATAAATGCTTTTTCTCTTCCTGCTCTAAATTGCAAGGCAAGTTCACTCTGTCCCAGAAGCTCACTCTGTTTGGGGGGCGGCTTTCTGCGCTCCCGAATGTTTGGTTCTACTGTTAAGCACTTATATAAACGAAGCATAAAGGCATCGTGCATGTGCGGATCTGACTTTAATCAATTTAGTTTGACATACCAGAAAAAAAAAATGTATGCGAAAGGAAAGGAGGAAAAGAAACCGCGTCCATGCCTTGCACGTGTATTTTTATCCTGGGATTTGCTGTCCTATTGTTCTTTTTTTTCATGCTCAGAACTAACATGATTGACATGCATGCCTTCCCTTCTGTTACTACAACGTATTCTGGTTGCAATGCAATCTTTGCTTGTCGCGCCTTCTTGAAGTATAGCCGCCCCTTTTCCGTCTTTGTGGAAGCAGTCCAGTCGACTGCAGGGGGCAGAGGGACTCGACGCCAACTGACGTAACGGAGTGTCCCTACAGAACGATGGTGGGATATTTCTCGGGACGAGAACTGCCGTAGGAAACGCTGGTGTTCCTAATGTGGAAGAAACGTGGTAGCTCGCAATGCTTGATCCGCGACGGTCGATTGGCACTCCGTCGCAAAGAAACTACCCTTGCTTGCATCAGTGTTTGCCGCGAAGCTGAAGTTCTCATACCTTTACTACTGGTTACATTTTCTTGTGTGTGGCAAAACTAACTGTTTACTAGCATACGCTAATACGAAAAGGTAAATGAATTATTAGAAAATTACCATTTAGAAAAGTGATCAGTTAACCACCTAATTACAGAATAATATCACTGATTACAAGTAATCAATTACTTGTGACTCGTAACACACAGCTCTAACAGCCCTTAAGACGGCTTACTCAAGTTTGTAGAGAGCATGTAACTATTTGCAGCACAAGCCCAATCTCGGTCATTGTATAGACGGCTTTTTACTTATACTCTTCGATGCATGTAACGGTTGGCAGAAAATCTTCGCGCACGCAAAAAAAAAAAAAAAAAAAAAAAGGAAACTAAGTCAGATGCTGGTTGTAAAGCAGTGAAGTCGGAATAAAGTGACTCGTTTTTAAAGCAGGCTGTGATCAGTGGCATGTTCAACGAACAGTTTCGAGAGCGTGCCGGGCAGTTTTCATCTAACCTGACAATGTTTTCACCTATGCATGGTGTATATATATATACTGCAACAAAGCTGACTGTTTTAGTCATTAAAGACATATTTTTGCTGCTTTTATTATCCCGAAGACAGAAAAAGTGTTATTACTCCTGCTCGAACGAAATATTATACTTAACTGCAGAAAGATATCAGTTTGGAAGGTTATTGAACACGCCGCTAGAGAGCTACATCAAAGTTCCATAAAAAGCTCGCAAGGAAGAAATAGCCTCCTTCAAGAAAACGCAATAATACGTAAGCGCCGTTTGAGGCTTGAGCTGTCATGATATACTTATAGGGCAGTTCTAGGCCCTTGCTGATACATTTGGTGTTATTTTTATTTACATCAGCGTAAAGCAACGTATCGGGTGGCACGGAGAAAACTCCAATAGATAGGTTTGGCTGCTTTGCTAAAACAGAGCGCAAAAAGAGCTTAGAAAGATTGCCCATCCGATTCGACTACTGCAGACTACATGCTCACTACACGTACGCTAAGCTGACAAAACAGCTTTCCGGTTTGATTGGGAATAAAGAATTCAGCGTTGTTCTTTTCGGGCGGACAGACAAGACGAGCCCAGAGCCAGTACTGTTGCGCGCGTTCTTGCGCCCATCCGTAAGACACGACGCACAGTTTTTTCTCATTCAAACATGCTTTGACAAGTGGCCTCAAAGCGGTTAGTTTGCTGTTCAGTCAGCTTCTGTAATTAAGTGACTATAGGCACAATCACCTCTTCGTTAATTCAGATTCTCGAGCAAGGAAACACTCGGCCCGATTCAGCTTTTTAAATCGCAAGGAGTTCTGTGGCACCGGAAGCAGGTTTTCCGAGATGAACTCGCAGAATTACTGCATTGTCCAGCCGAGAGTTTGTGTCGTTAAACAAGGGAATGTACACTATTTAGTAATCCAGCGCAGTGTTGCATACTTATATCGCCATTTTGTGGCCCACACACGTTGTTAAATAATGCTGTCAATGATATGCGGGTTTGTGCGTTTGTCAAGCCGCATTTATGCGCTCTGTTCAGTCCAGCCATCGAGACATGCACAGTGTTTTCACGTTATGTTTTAGGCACTGCGCCTTGAAACAGCACCGGTTCTTAACTGTTTCTGCTAAACCAGATTACATTGGCACTGTCTTTTCGAAAGTTTCAAATTGTCACCGGGCCCAAAAATCAATCTGTAAGCTTATTGGAAAAAGAAAATAAATGGTCTATAACTTACTACGATGTCTGCATATTATAACCATTGTTACAGCGGAAGGTTGTCGAATCGGACCACGACTATCAATTAAGAACCTGCATGGAAAAGTGTCGCAGAATGACACGGAATTCGAGGTCTTGCGGTTTCCAGACTACTACTTACCTCCATGCTCTTCTGCGCAGTTCTGCCTGCCCCGCAAAACCGTCTTCGACAACCCCCTTCAATACCCTGCTCACTTAATTAAGCGTACGTGGCTCAGTCATTATTCTACCTCATATGTGCACGCGCGTGTTTCGCTGGTTTTTCTCCCCTGGTACATTAGAGCTATGCAACAATCTGCGTAATACCCATATTCTACATAATTCTGGAATGAAATTACTTTAAAGGAGTAGTGATAAATATTTAAATCGGTGCCAATGCGTCGTTCATTATGTGCTGTTCAGCAATAAGCACGCATTTTTGCTTTCCAAGAACAAAATTTTAGAGCAAATATACTGTTTGGAGATCGTATTTTCGATCATATTAAGTTGCATTTTCCTCGCTACAATTCCTCGTTTAGACGCTTACTTTGCAATTGCTGTGTTCGAATCGTTTGCATTCTTCTGCCGACGGCAGCCTTAAATAAGGGCTACCAGCATGAATAGACAAATAAAACAAGCTGTCGTAATTTAGCCAACCACAAAAATGTGAATGAAATTTAAGGAAAACAGTATCTCCATGCAGGAATGCAGGAATGAGACGGTAAAAAAAGCGCCACTCACCGCAGCTGGCTTTACCGAAGAGGAGCCGTGAATGAAAGTGCCCATAGGATAATAAACACCCTGTATGCCGGCGGCACTCGTGCTGCCAAGTCAATACGTAGCAGGCGGCCTTGAAAAGGCGGCATGGAGAGGCTATACCGACCGGGAAGCACTCGCGTCACTTCACGTTGGAGGCCGCCAACGAAATGCGCGCTGTTTGCTGGTCTGCTGGCGTGTGCACGTATGATTCCCGTTCAAACGGAATGGAGCATCGATTAGGCTGTTTTTCCGGTGGCACTCACTGAAGTGAGGAAAGAGTTGCGCGTAGCTGCTCAACGAAAACAAAACCTAAGGGCTCACTTAAGCTCCGCCTCAAGGGTTTTATGCGAAAGCGGTAATGTTTCTCTTCCCACAGAGTCACTCTTCTTCGTCCACATGCATTACCAGACTACTGAGCAAGATTTGTGCCGCATTCAACACTAGTGGGACAAAAGGGAGCATGACCTTAAATGGTGCAAAATGCCACCGTGTTTCGTTTACGCGCAGTCGCGCTCACTCCTACTGTGTCTGACTATCATTTAAATGGTCGAATATATCTGAAATGATAGAGGAGGAGGAGAAAAGGTAGGTAGGTTAATCGGAAGAAGAATCCGGTTTGCGACCCTGCACTGGGGGAAGGGGGTGAGTGGATATAAAAGTGAAGAGTAAAATATAGTCACAGGAATATGAAGTCAGTAAATCAGTGAAGTCAGTACAATAAGTACAGTCAGTAAATCACATCATGTCGTGCGTGCCCCTGGCTCTCGGGAAGCGGAGCAGTGCCTGGGAGGTTTTCACCACCGACGACAGCTTCGGCCAATGGAATAGAATCTTCATTTCTGTCAGCGGGCATGCATCTAGACGCTGCAGCGCACTGCAGAGAGACAGTCTTTCGGTACTGTGTATTTGGGGTACTCACAACGAATGTGACATATAGCCTCGTAACACCTGTAGGTTGCTCATGCAGGGCTATTAGTTATACCTATCATGAATGAATAATAGTTGATGAACGCTACACCAACTCAATCCGAGGAATGGACAGCCTAAAACGAGGGATTGTAAATATCGCAGTGTTTCCTTTTCGGTTGACCTTACCTGCAAAAAAAAAAAAAAAAAAAAAAAAAAAAAAAAAAAAAAAAAAAAAAAACAGACCGAATACATAGCATGAGAGGTTTTGTTTGGTTTCGCTTAGAGCTTTTAACATCAAAAAGCAACTCAGGCTATGAGAAACGCTGTAGTGGCGGGCTCCGGAAGTTTCAACCACCTGGGGTTCTTCAACGAGCACTGACATCGAACAGCACACGGGCGCCTTGCTTTTCGCCTCCATCGAAAAACGGCTGCTCCGAACGGGATTTGATCCCGCGTCCTTGAGTTCAGCGGTCGTGCGGCGTAAGCATTAAGCCACTGCGCGGGATTGCATTGACAGAGACGTCGAGAACGGTAAACTTAAAAAAAAAAAGAAAATTCCAGGAACGTTACTAGAAAGGTTAAGGACCCTTTATATTTCACCAACATAAGATGAACTGTGGAGTGTGCTTGTGCTCTTACGTGACCCTCAATCGGAACCCATTGTTCTATGCTGGAATGCATTAAGAATCCTGCAGGGTGGAGCGTTACTAACAACTATTCTTTCATGTTCATAGCAGATGCATCAGTAAGAGCTAGAGACGGACTCCTTAGAGGGGAGCCGATTACAAATTAAGTTAGAATTTCTTTACCACATTTATTCTTTTTTTCAGTAAAACTGCCATAAACCCTAAAACACATTTCATACAACCCCATGTTATGTCAAAAACAAGCGATCACAAATGGAAAAAGCGAGACGCAATGTCGAACTGATGCTTTCAAATGTTAATTCTTTCCGCATGCCATTAATAAATGGCGCAAACTGCACCGTCTTGTTGTTGAATGTATGTATTGACTAATTTTCGAGCATTGTTGTCGGACAGTGACGTGCATGAATACTGAGTTGCTGTTTACCACTTTTTATTCCATTTCTTCTCCTTCATAGGTATTGCCAAACCATTCGACGCACGTGAATACCCAGCGGACGCTCCTTTTTTTTTCTTTCTTTTATCTTCTTTCGTTTATTTTTTGTTTAGCTCTATGTTTCTTGTAGAACGGGCTAGCCCATACTGTTTGTTCGACTAGAGTATGTACGTAGCACCCCCCCCCCCCCTCCCTCTTTACTTTTTCTTTCCTCCGACTATTAATTTACGGTGCTGCAGAGCATTTAAATAAATACATAAATAATTAAAAGAAGAAAAAGCCCCAAGCTCGCTTAGCGCCTGGCAACAGTTCATGCGCTGCAGTTCATCTTTAGGAACACGCATGTAAGGAAGGTATACTAACCAGTATTTTCGGTAGCTTCCCATCTTATCCACTCGTTTCACGAAGCAACATTTAGCACCTAATACAGCTGCATACTTTGGAGCATTGCAAGTAATGAAACTACTGCTGCGGCCAGTTTAATGAAACGCGCGTGTGAAGCCCCTTGTGCCATGTATACAAAGTTGAATTACATCCGACGTATTGCGAACAAAGCTAGCCAGCGATAAATTAGGCCACAAAGTCGTTTACGATGACTTGTTTATCGGCAGGCTTCGATAAACGTTGCAGAAAAGCAGGCGAGAAATAAAACTAGGGGCCAGACCATTCCCACTCGATGAATCCAACTGCCGCGAATCTGTGCCGGTTTCGCGCTAGGAGGCAACTGTGCTTCGTGTTTATTTTTAATGGATGCTATGTGCTACAGAAAGCCTTTCATGTAACCTGCTTCAAAGAAGCGTGTCCCTACGTCGGCACCAAAAATGTTAAGCTTTTCTTTTACTTTAAGATGAGCTGACATTGCAGGCAGCAAGTTGGGGTTATTTTAAATGTAACCACTCTAAAGTATTCTGGAGTGCTATGAAGCTTTATTGGGTATTTTGACGGAAATAGTATTCGAAGCTTGTGAAGTGCGAAACTCATATACCGACACATGCTATGGTGGCCAGAGAACGCATCTAAAATCAAAAAAGTGTACAGTCCCGAAGTTGATGTCCAGCGACAACTAGCATTAAAAAGTGTGACGATGCGCTAGTTGTTGCCTCAATAGAAATGATACGTACCCACGGCATGGGATCCTATAGTTCTTGCATTCCTTTTCTTCTTGTCGCTGCAGGACTAGTGTCAGACGAGGCCCCAGACTTTTAATCCAGAAAGCATCAGCGCTTCTTCATTGTCAAGAGCGGTTGGGATCTCACTTCCTCATAGACGAAGTTTCGCAGATTTTATTGGGTGGACATTTAGAATTACATTGGCCGTTGATTGCTTATTTAAGTATTTTGGAACGTGCGATGTACAGCCGGCCAAATCTTTCTGGCGCGCGCGAAGGCCATATTTTATGGGCTCTTGCGCTTTAGGGCGCATAAAATTTGTCAATATTAAGCAAGGGTTAGAGACACTTTGTTATACTTTGACATTTAGCAATTTCTCTGTATCACTCAGAATCACATAAAATGCTGCCGTTATGCACACCAGTTAAAGATTTGGGTGGCTGTACCACCATCTTTACACTCATCCGCCAGATAGCTAGTGTCTGCCAAATAAAGAATGCCTATTATGTTTCTTTATAATTTCCACTATCCAGCCCATTTTTCTCTCTTCATCGAAAAAGGTTTTTCCCATATGGAAATGTACTGTCGTGTACGAAATGACCGCGGAGCCGGACACGCAAGCTCGACAGCCCAACAGACGGCGCTCGTCTGCGGCGAATGCTAGCATTATCATTATGCTGTGTTTGCTGCTGTATGCGTTAGTTAAATGGTGGTGGTTCATTCATTCATTCATTCATTCATTCATTCATTCATTCATTCATTCATTCATTCATTCATTCAAAAACCTTTATTCATGAGGATTGCCTGAGGTGGGGGGGGGGGGGGTGAAAACGTTTAAATGGGGTTATTGTCAATAGATGGGGCACCTTTGCGCGCACCCTTGAAGGATACTCTGGTTCCGGTTGGTGCACTGTGCCGGATCCAGTAAACTGGTCTTAAGTGTGGTTAAGCTTCCAAACATGAGCGAATTTTGTCTTAACGACCTTCGTGCAGAACCTCTGCAGTTTTTCTGGGTCGGCAACACGGCATGAACAGTCCGATTTTTCCCAACCTATTTTAGCCCCGCACGACCGTCTCTTATGCACAAGGGTAGAGCTATGCGCTTCTTTTGCAATCACACTAATACAAACCTCCCTATATCTATTTAGTCTCTGCATGCTTTGATTTTATTTAACGAAGGCATAGACAAACGATATACTGTATAACGACCACTGAGTGTAGCCTATTTCTGTCTAAGTGCAGATGAAACACCTTGGAAAGAGAGGCGTTCCAACCTGAAGGCATCACTGACTATGCTTACTTGTGCTTGAGTACTAAGCAACTGCCGTGCCAAATGCGGCCGAAATGCCCAATACAGAGCAATAGAAACACACCGAAAAGTGCCCTCCTGTTTATGATAAAGCCAAAATTTCGTCATATCTTGAGTGCTGGTTTTCTTTCGAAGACTTTGCTTGTGTTATGGATATAAAATAATTGGTATTTACATCCCGATGAGGTAAATAGCTTTTGAGGAAAGAGGCTATTCGTCAAATCATGAGACGGAGAAAAACTCATATACTAGCTCGTATAACTCAATCCGCGACAACTACCATACGAGCCACGAGTAGCTAAGCGGGAATGACGACATAGCTGTAGTGGGTGGCAGGCTGAGAATGAGGTACATTGGTTAAAAATCAAGTTAGATCAATCACGTAAATCTAAGCCTACGATTTTTCAGAAACCCCGAATTTCAAACTCGCAGATCGGCTAAGATGTTTATGAAGTATCTTCTTTCAAATCCATAAATTTAAAAATACAGGTCAACTATGACACGCATTGTTTAATTCCACGTTTCAGAAAGACGCTAGTGAATAATTCTGACTTTCCTGGTCGTAACGCGTCGCATTGCGAGTATGATTATTTCTTAGCAGCGTTGTCAAACTGGCGTGGGAAGGAGTAGAAAAAGGAGTCCTTTTCACTTCAGGTTCACCCCAATTAATCACGAGGCAATTCAAGGGAGGCGTGCACCAGCCGCTGGTTACGTTCGTGTTTCCTCTCTCATCTTCCTCTCCTCGCGAACAGTGGCTCCGGAAAGTGGCTTTGTGAGCGGCTCCCGCTCGCTGTCGGTCAGAGGAAGCATTCGAACGGAGCGCGAGAAGACGTCCTCGGCCAGCCGGCGATCCACGCTCTCTCTGCTGGGGGTAGCAGGAGCGCAGTCGACGAAGTATTTGCCAGTGGTCCTTTCCAGTGCCGGGTCGACGGCAAGCCATATCGTCGTTTGGGAGCCTTCGAGCGGGGTCTGCATTGAAACAAATGCGCAGTGTTTCACGGTCTTCCAGCCTTCGTTTAGGTGCCATATGGCGTCGTTACCCGATCTTGTTCCCTCTTTAAAATAAGGAAAGGTGAAAGTTACTCTGGCACTGCAGAAGCGGTCGACTTATGTAAAGAAGAAATCTTGAAAGGGCGAAAATATACTCGGGGAAGACACCAGACTCACAGCTTTGCACATACCACGCGGTCACATCATACGGATGCCCCAATTGGCAGTTTGTACAATATACCAGTCAAAATATGAATAAAATCAAATCTCATGAAAAAAAAAAAAGAAAGGAAATAAAATGGCTCAGTTTATTCAATAACGAGCTCAAGCAGTTTTCAGGGTTCCGCCGCATGCTTCGCAGTGATGTTGCTTTTGTCGGCCAGGTCTTGAATGACGGATCTGTATATCCCCCATTGCGCTAGTCAGGCGCCCGACAGATGGGCAACACAAAGGAAAAAATTCATTGGAGGCACTTGGATATCTCTCTTAAGTGCGGTAAGGCGAAAGCCCTTAGGCGACTCTTCGTACTCATTTGCTGAATTTGTACTCATTTGTTGTCTCTTTTTGTGGGATGTGACGTCACCATCAATAAGTTTGTTCGCTTTTGACCCATACGAACCCCAGTTATATTTAACCGTTATTTACACCTAATTAGACGTTTTTATCTAGTTTTACACAAATCCGGCATTCCTTAGTCATTTTGTGAGGTCCCACACTGCCTTCTCGACGTCTTTCCCCCAAATGTGGCTTCATCATCCAAGTTACTTTGTTTCTTGTTTTTACCGAAATTATAGGTCCTTCGGTCATCTGAGGTATCATTTAACCTTACTTACGCGTTATTAATCTAATTCGGCGCAAATCCGGCGTTTCTATCCCAATTTTGACGTTTTTTCTAATATTTCGATGTCAGAACTGTTTTCTACGTCCCTGTACTATATCGACGTCCGGCACTATTTTAACGCAAATTTTACATTTGTGATTTTAATTAATTAGGTAATTATTCTAAAGTCATCAAACTTGACTTCAGATTTATTTTTCCTTTTCCTCCTCTATCTCATACAATCATTTTTTTCGGCTATTTTTATTCGTTCAAGCGCCAGCAGAGGTGAACTTTCTGCGCACACCCAGAAGACTACAGGTTTCGTCTTAAAAAGGAAAAAAAAAACATCATCGCGCATTGTGGGGTGGTTGCAAGAATTATCTGTATTTTATATGCTCGACAAGGAGACGCCTACCTTTCCTGTGAGATCCATGGACAATCTAAACAAGTACTTGCGCAGTGTCGAACCACCATCTGATATCGATGTCCGCACGCCTCCTGGATGAAGGCAGTTCACCGTGACTCCTAGAGGATTAACAAACAAGCAAAACAGAAAGTCCTGTCAAGTTATTTCCATTGTGGCACGGAGGCATGCATGGGATTTTCCTATTCAGAAACGTTGTCAATTAATCAAACAATAACATGGACACTGGAAATTAACTTCCTCCTGTTTTCGCTACAATTACCTTTCCATGAAAAAAAAATAAAAATAAATAAAAGAAGCCTCCTTAGCAAAGCCTATGTCGAGGTTTTAAAAACGTACGTAAGCGTTTTCTGCTTTCATTGAAAAACTACTTTCTTTTTGTCGGATCTCAAAAATTTCGTTTTTATATTTTTATTGGTAGCCCTCGGTATGGTCCCTGGAAAAACTTCCTAGTCTTTCGTCTCGCGCCCGCGGAGGGTCGCCTTCGTGGTGCTGTACGCTGTCGGGATGCGGTCGGCCGGCGGGTGCGTGCGCGGGCGAGCTGCCGGGCGCTGACTGCTCAGGTAGCACGGCTCACGGTCACTTTCAATCATGGAGGAAGGAAAACGTTGTTTCTTTCCTTCAACCTTTCAACTGTGCGCTTTCGTCGGCCTCTGTTTTTATTAATAATTTTCGCACATGAATAGCGTTTTAGATTACTTGAAAAGGTTGCATTTGGACATTGCTGTTAACTACGAAATTTTACCTAACCGTTATAAATGTGGATGCAGCATTCACTTCAGCTTATTTCTTTCTCGCTTTCGTACACTGCACGAGACTCTGAATGACATGCGCAGGAGCAGTTTTTCTTTTCACATTATCTTCGTGGTGTAGATGCAGTCTACGCGTGATTACGGCGTATATTGGCGAACACATTTCTTTTCGCCATTTTTTACTATGTATCATTATGCGATGTTCGTGCCATCTTGAATTTGCGAAAGGTAAAAGCGCAAAAGCATGCAACCACCAGACACAACAGAGCACAACGTGACACAAAGCTTGTGTCACGTTGTGCTCTGTTGTGTCACGTTGTGCTCTGTTGTGTCTTCTGGTCGCATTATTTGCGTTGTTATGTTTCCTAAATTTACTATGCATCTTTCATTTTATGCTATCTACCTTATCGATTTTATTACATATGCAGCACATCAGATATCCAAGGAAAAATTGGCAGTTACCGTAGCCCGCACCTACATATTTAATTTCTTTTTTTTTTAGTAATGCACACCCCTTACCACTACTACTCTTTCTGCAGTGCACCAAACGAAATGATTACACAGCAATACAAAGACGGGGTCTTCAAATTTTTATTTATCACATTATACGTCAGTTATATGTAACATATGTACTGAAGAGAGAAAGGTTGATGATTTGGGCTATGTAAAGTTGAAATTAACAAAGAAGGGAAGTAACTTTTGTCTGCGCGCACCTCAGATTATCTCACAGGATGTTTTCAGCACTGCGAAAGGCAGAGGCACCTCTGTCCAATCAGCATCACGCGCACTACAACAGGAAATTGTGCTTCTACGTACCTCTCGCCTCTCAAGTTGGCGGGGGCGACAGGAGGACCGCAATTATCTATTATAGTGCGCAGTGGCGAGAGGGAGTGATCCCCTCTTTTCAATATCGCCCATCCGCAACCCTATTTCGAACAATAAACTACATGCTCCACCTCACAAGCTGTTTGCAGCACTGGGAAAGTCAGCATTACAGGGATCGCTTGGCCAAACACACCGTCCAAGCTTTCTAACGAAGGAAAGGAAGTTTTTATGTTGGTGGACTGTTTGCAAATTGACCCCCCCCCCCCCTTCGCCACCAAAGTCCCACTATCTAGAATTTGGGAACCCCATTTTCCCCTAGCTGAATGCAGATTTTTTTTTTTAATTCAATATATGTGCTTGTAGCTCTGCGTTAGTCCTTTAATTTCCTCTTTTCTCAATTACGCTTGTTTGGCCCTCCTCCTTTTTTGCTTATCTCATTGCTTTTTGCCCCAATCCTTATCTATTTACCTTTTGTTCACCTTTGCGGCAGTTTTTCTAAAGACCCGCATATATGTGCGTTTATGACCTCTCAATTTGTTTCCTTTCTACATGGCGACAGGTTTGTTCCCACTACCCTCCCAGTTCTTCAACCTCCCTATTTTTGCCGCCACATACACGCGCGGACAGTTTTTCATTCTCTAAAGCGGATGCGCGCGCCCTTCATGTCGTCAGGCATGGTTTTAATTTTCCAAGGAATCTGTTTACAGCAGACGACGCGCTGCAGTCAGTGCTGTTTGTACGTGAACGAACAGATTTTTTTTCTGTTGGGCTGGCTGCGGAAAGAGCTATGCATTCAACATTCGCGTTGTTGTCGACGGTAATACAGCTTGAGAAACCTACGCATTGGAAGTATAGTTTCAAGCGCTCCCGTCGTGACAAGCCAAATAAGACACGCACGAAACCGGCAACGACGTGCGACCACCCCCATCATTGCGGGGTAGGAGCAACGCCTGCAGCGAGGAAGCCAGTATGGTTTTTTTTTATAGCAAGTTTTTCCTCGCCTTTAACATGTCCCATCTCACCTTGCGATACAGGCAGGGGCTTCGACCCTGTCCGCATAGCCCAGCAAGTTATCAGAGCAGATTATATGAGTTGAATACAAGGTTTATTGTGCTAAGCCACTGATTTACACAGCTATGTTCTGACACGGGATGATTAAGTGGGATTAACTTCTATTTAGCTTGAAATTCGATCTTTTTCGAAGAGTGTACGCAACTGTGCGTACTAACACCCTGTTTTGTTGCAGCGTTTGGAGCCCCCAGAAAATTTATTTAAATCTGAAGACATTATTGTTTATATATATTATTATTTTTTTGCCAAGCGCTGTTTCCTGAACCATGAAGCATTTCTCACATCGTTAAGAGATTTCGCAATATTTTGCTATACAGGCTGAGTTCCAGGTACGGCGACCGTTATTTCAAACATTCTTCGAAAATTCTTACTATTTTTGCTTCACAAAGTGGCTAACGGGTTCTCACTGACTGGCGGTATCTGACAAGATGTATAAGAGGGCAAATTAAGACAATGATTCAGGAGAATAATCACGCTATACAGCCAACTCAACACTGCCGTCTTGACAAGCCTGCATGTCCTACGGAGGAGCTTGTTCCTCTGAAGCTCCCGCGCGTATGACGAAGAGCGGCTGAAATAGCGATAGCCATCATCATCATCATCATCATCATCATCATCATCATCATCATCAGCCGAACTATACCTACTGCAGGGCGAATGCTGCTTCCATATTTCTCCACTTAACCCGGTTCTGTGCTAGCTAGAAACCACTTGACCCCTACAAACGTCTTAACCTTATCCACCCACCTGACTTACTGCCACCCCCTGCTACGTTTTCTTTCCCCTGGAATCCAGTTTGTTACCCTTTTAGACCATCGATTGTCCTCTCTACGCACTACACGCCCTGTCTGTGCCCATTTATTCTTGATTTGCACTAGAATGTCTTTAACTCGAGTTAATTTTTCTGACCCAGTCTGCACGCCTTCTGTCTCTTAACCTTTCACCTACCATTTTCCGTTTCATAGCTCTATACGCTGTCCTCAGGCTAAAGGTACACTGCAGCACTTTTTGCAAAATTCGGGCTATCAGCAGAAACCCACAGTTCTTCATGCTGAGAACTCGAATATCAGATTGGAATTACGCAGAAAAAAAAAAAAAAAAAAACAGAAATAGCCTTTTTTCAGAAGAAACGCGCAGCCCGTGCGACGGGGCTCAGCATGGGTCGCGCCGCCGCCTGTGATTGGCCAAGACGTCGCGTGAAGACATTTTTAGGACCGGGGATGCTGCCGATGCGGCTCCTTCGCTGCGCTACTTGCTGATATACTGATCGCAGCTGTCTGCGGTTTTGTGAATGTCATTATGGCACACCATTTCCACTGGAATGACCATCGGGATTTCCCCCGCATGTATTTGTACCAGATGCGCCCACAAACTGTGCGGCACTTCCGTTGTGGCGAGCGTAGATTTTGCATGAAAACTTGCTTTGGTTAGACTAAAGCATTTTGAAAAGTAGTGATCGTCATAATTAGCAGAAACTATAAGGCCCTATAAGGCCCTATAGAAGAAATAACTCAAGTTACCTACATTCCAGTGGAAATTAAGAAGAAATGGACATAGGGAGGACATGTAGTGCGGAGAGGATACTCGATGGTCACTGAGGGTAACAAACTGGATTCCAAGGGAAGGAAAGCGTAGCAGGGGGCGGCAGAAAGTTAGGTGGGCGGATGAGATTAAGAAGTTCGCAGGGGTCAAGTGGATGCAGCTAGCACAGAACCGGGTTAAGTGGAGAAAAATGGGAGAGGCCTTCGACCTGCAGTGGGTATAATCAGGCTGATGATGATGATGATGGTGATGATAAGGCCCTTGTGGCTTTCACCGAGTCTTGGTTGGGCCCAGTGGCCTGCAGCATATCGATATAAAAAATAAATAAATAAATAACAACAAAACAGCCTTGAAATGTCTACAAGATGCTTAAGCCGTAGTCCCACGTTCGATTTCATATAGGTAAACATTATCTTGCGAGCACCCGTTTAGGACAAAACAATCTAAATCTCTCCTTCCGAGCATGGCAGCCTTTTTTGCTTCGAAATGATCGGTAGTACCAAAAAAGCGGCTGCCGAAGACTAGAACTCCCAATATACAGCACCGACTACGGCAGTCTGATGCTCTGAAATATATACATATTTTTTTTTTTTATGGCTTTAATAAGTGCTTTCGTGCTCCTTTTACCACCACTGTATTTGGGAACCAAGGTCTTTGATGTTGTCCGTATCTACACGTGGGGTTAGCTTTGAGGATTCTGCCAGCGATTGCTCCACCGTAGCGACATTTAAATTTTCAAATAGGGTCCGCAAGTCAAGCCCAGATATTGACAGCAGGAGTGACTATAGACCCCTTTCATAAATGTTAAGTCAGCTTCACCTCTATGCTGCATTCCCCTCTAATGGCGGAACAGCAATGTATTGAAACATTATATTATGGCCATAATTCATATCATTTATGCATCAGAACATATTTGCATAATTGCTCTATTACCACTACATGCATCTGTGTAGAAGCAACATGCGATTTCAGGTCTATATCGCCGTTTTTCTGGCGGCCAGTGACGCCATGTTTGGGTAAAGAAGCAGCGTGGGAAAGCCTACTTAACGATTTTTGCAAGGGGTCCATTATCTGCGATTGTGTGCATGACTATTCAAATCAGCCAGGTCAAGGCAACATGCAGCATCTGTTCCCCTCTCAATTTGCATACTTTGATGCGATAATGAATGAATGAATGAATGAATGAATGAATGAATGAATGAATGAATGAATGAATGAATGAATGAATGAATGAATGAATGCCGAAAGAAGAAAAGCATGCTTATAGGCTGTGACACGCAATCAAAAAGTGCACTTAGGTGTGGTGCTCTCGTAGTGGGTGCCTACCGCAGTCCTCGAGCCTTTGGGCCAGTGCCAGGGTGGCGAGGTTGAGCGCCAGCTTGGCGTTTCCGTATACGGCAGTCGGGCTCCTTAGGGCGTTCAGTCCACGCGCCCTCTTCTCGAGCGAGTCTACTCGACCGAAGACGTGGAAGCTGGAGGACACGTTCACCACGCGGCTGGGCGCGCTCTTCTTCAGCAACTCTGAGGAGGAGACACTCGCGAATTACGGCTTCATTTATTTTAAGGCCAAAGCTCTTCTATAGCTCACGGTGAATATCTCGCGTCTGCGAGATATGCCCGCGAGATTCCGCGAGATGTGTTCGTGAGATGCGTCTGCGAGATTCCGTGAGATGTGTCAGCGAAACGCCGCAATACGTTCTGGCGTCAATATAATTTCCCCGGTATAGGACGTATGGACTTCGCAATAGGCTCTGGCGAGGAAGGAAAAGAAAAGAAAGTAATTAAATTATAACGAGTACACAAACACACAAGATAAAGGAAGAAGAGAAAAGGTAGACTGAAGAGAAAGAAGAGAAGTAGGAAAGGCTTATGCTGTTAAGCTCTTAAGCGAAGCTATGTGCAATCCTGTAATTTTTACTTACAAATCCGATTGCCTATCTGTCTTTTTTTCTTGCAGGATCTTTGAGTACGCACAACATAAAGGAAACTAAGGTGGCAAAATGATATGCAACATTCCAAGATATATTGCCGAATGATTAGCAGGAACCTAAAGGAGTAAACATATCTTCAAAAACGTGAATGCAACACGACAATTACGAATAAAATACTCACTAATACTTTATAGGAGACTCTCCAAGATTTGTAGTGAAGTCTGCGTCACCAAATCGTTAGCAAGGATATTCCAGTATGTCACGGTTTCGCAGAAACAAGCATGGAAGTTAGTTCATACGCTTAAAAGAGGTACTGTAACATTACGCCATTGTACTGCGTGCTATGAACATGGGCACCGCAGAACATTGGACTTTATAATATCGTATACTGACCTACGATAAACAGAAACAATTACGGAGAGGCTTAATTACCCTAAATTCATGCCAGAATGTTAGCACTGGGCCTTCTCGCTGAGTAACTCTTATTACTGTAAAGTCGTTCTCAAACGCTCAGTGTCAACAGTCTTGGGAATTTCAGTTGGCCTGAGTCAATTTAGAAATTTAAATTTTGCTCATGCCTTCTTGCTCTTTCTTAATTTTGCTGAGCCTTTTTAGCCATTACCAATTTTGCGAAAGCTATTTCTTTACGTAATGTTTTGTATTTTTTCTATTCTTCTACTTTTTTTTTTATTTCTTACGCACAACACTACGCCAGACGCCTGAATTCTTTCTCGGTGGAGCTACTAACGCTTAAAAGAACGTTATACAACAGATATGATTTGTGTAAGTATATTTATCTCCTTAAAGCTCAAACCACGGCTGTCTAAGAGCCCAAGTAAATGCCTGTTCCGTACTGCTTCGGCGCTGTTCCATAGTTCATCGAGCAGAAGTGCTACATATCGAAAGGTGCCTATTGATATGCCTGAAGATAAAGAGGGTCCCCTGCCAGCTGTCTCGAGCCCAGATAAGTGTTTACTAGGGAGCCCATGTTGCGCTGCTTCTCGGCTGCGGCTCAACATGGAGGCTTCCAAGTTTTTGCGACCTCGATCACCGACTGGCTATTGTATGTCACTTTGGCTCCTGAAAGTAGGCTGGCCGTTCGAAGATGGGTTGGCCACGTGATATGACCGACAGCAGTAGTGGGCTGGGTGGCAGTTGGCCACTATTCTTGGTTGTGCGCACAGTGTCTAGACAGATCCACCTGTCAGGTTGAAATATGAGTTATAATTAACACTGTCAGCATCTACATAGTCAAATAGCAGCCCAAAATCCCTGGTTTGGAGCCTCAATTCCTAACACAACTTCTAAAAAAAAGAAAAAATACCCATCAATACAAACGACCATCGGCGGACAGAGGCCTGCACTAGCAGCATTGCTTCTAATGGTGTCGCATTTCACTAGGTGACTTAAGCGTCCAGATAGTTTTTATCATGCTTGCGAAGTTGGTCATTGCTTCCAGCCGCAGAGGTTCTGGACAGGAGAGAGAGATGGGGGGGAGGTGTCGCCGTTTAAAAAGGCAGATTATGGTTCTGGGTGACGGTGGCAAGTGCTGATGGGCATGACACTGCAGCCTGAGCAACATAGACAACTGAAATGTTTTGTCAGCAGCGGTGTTCCTACTCATGCATTTCATGACGAAGGTGCTGTAGGCTTGTAGCGCAGAGTGACGAGGACATAGGACAGCGACAGCATACAGCAACAATCGCTGTTCTCGCCAATGTGAGCTATAACGCCTTCGTCTGTGTGGCTGCACTTCGATGCAGGCGTAAACGACCGCGTGCTTACGTGGAGCACTGCACTACGACGTACCTCACAACATATTGGTCGCTTCAGGACGTTTAACTCTCCACAGTTTACTTTTACCCTTTGTCAATACGTGCAGCCAAGGGGCCAAAAATGAGCTCAATCCATTTGCTTACCTTGGAGTAGCAGTGTGAAAAGAAATGGCCCGAGATAATTGGACTGAAAGGCCACTTCGAAGCCATCTTCGGTCAGTTTGACCCTCTTTGAATCTAAAAAATGAAAAGTACGAAACGATTAAACTCCTCACAGTAAACTTGGACAGACATGGTGTTTGGCAGATGAGACTAGAGAGAGGTCTGCGAAGAAAACGACAGTCGGTGCTGATGGCAAGGGTAGATAACGGGGAGGTCGAAGACGGCGACGGATTAATAGCGAAGACACTCAGACAAGAGCGGCCAGAAAAAATAAGTCACTGATGGCTCGTGGCTAGATGACCACATGGTGAAATCTGGCAGTTCGTAAGTTCCCTGCAGGTCGGCGAAATCTCATCGCTCAGCCGGATGACCGTCGTTTGCCGCGTGTCGTTCGTTTCTCATTCTGGTGCATGTACAAGGAATCGGTAATCTGTAGCATGCGACCGCATGAAGTAAATTCTTGATACCAAATTCGGATGCAAAGAAAGAACAATAAGATAATTAAAACTGCTCCGTTTCGCCTTCTTATCTGTTTTGTATCCTCCTGAATTTTTATCTGAATTTTCATTAATTTTTGTATTTGTTACTTTTGCTGCTTTTTCATTACGTTTCGCTCTTTGTTTAATTTTTCTTTGAGCACTTTCAACAAAAAATAAACATGTTTAACTGCCTCTCTTTATGTAATGCCTTCGGACCTTTGAGGAGAAAATAAATGAAAACAAAATAAAACACCAGTCTGTTTGAACATTACCTGTGAGCTCTCTGGGATTCAGAACTATTCATTCCTTTTTATTCATATTTAGCCAGATAATAGCATGCGTCCTTGCACGGGTGCGGCACGAAGAAAACCAGCATGAAAAGCCGATACGGCCGTTAGTCTTCAATTATCGCTCGTGTTCTCCGACAGTTTGCCTACATGTCGAGAAAATTTACTTAGCTTCCGGTACATTTGGTATTCACATTGCTTGAATTTATTCGCCCAGTGTGTGAGTACGTGATTTCCTCGCCTCCAATGTAGCCGGCGTTGTTGATGAGGACGTCCAGACGAGGCTCGCTGGCCACCATATCGTCGCAGAAGCGGCGTACCGATGCGAATGAGCACAGGTCCAGCTGCTTGACCACCACCGGCCGCTGCGTTTCGCGCAGGATGTCTTGCGCCACCTTAGCGGCTTTCTCCACATTCCGGCAGGCCATTATGACGCGTGCCCCCCGCAGCGCAAGGTCCGTGGCTGTGGCGCGGCCGATTCCTGTAAGGCGAATCCAAAGCAGAAAAGCCAGCCGTATTAAATGTCCTACCATGCAATGAGTTGGAGAAGTTAGAAATAATGTTTTATTGGTCAAAAGTTATGTTCTAACCCATTCGTAAGCAAGTAGACTTCGGCGATTTCTACAAAATTTCGTCCGGCGAGCGCTATATTCATAGAAACAGTTTCTGCATATAGCTACCATTTACACGCAAAGAGGAAGTATGGATTGTTCCTTCAGCGCCTTCCTGGTCGTCATTTTTATCTCTTTTTTTTTTTTTGCGGCTGTTGCTATTTCTCTGTTCTTCTCCGCATTACTATTTCCTACTTTTAAGTGCGTTATCTCTACTGCTCACATTCATGAAGGTCGCGTTGAGCCAAGATCTGACCTTGATGCGCTGTGAAACTACATTGCCATGGCTTAGTTTCAAACCCGCACCGGAACGAACAGACCAGCGTCCGCGGCTTAGGACCGAGAGCACTATATCACTGCTTCTAAAGGACCCTGATCTAACGCTCGATATTCATGTTCGGTAATGTCTAATGGCTTCAATTGTTTTTCGCAATGTTGTAGAAAAGACAAGAGCTTCAGGCTGTCACCATGAAACAGAAGGCAGGATGTGCGCTAAATATCAAACCAATCTTTAATTCATCTAAAAGTACATAAATACATTTCGGTGAACACACGCATGCGGCCCTGTAATAAGGAAAAATATTTTTCCAGTCATGGCAGACTGCTTCTAAGGTACCTCTGTTTCTTTGCGAGAAAACGATGGGAGGTATGCTCGCACAGTTATCACCTTCCTTAATAATGAGAACAACATCACAGATTTCGCATGATAACTGGGTTTCTCCCTTGCCAAGAACACGCGCAGCATACGGTGTTGGCCAGTAACCAAATGGCTTAGAGTGTCTGTAAGCAATTAGGGTGCGGGCCAATGTCGTATGCTACGTGTGTTCTTGGTAGGGGAGGAACCTAGTGTCTAACCAATATTTTCCCTACTCGCTATCGAATCAACCATTGCTCGGTGCACACTTCCCGCGGGAAAATGGAATAGGGCACATTGTGATGTGCAAGCACGGTCACATGCAGGTTCAAGGCCTCTCACCTAAATTAAGGTGGCCGCCACGGGAGTCCACTCTCACCCACTTGAAAACAGCGTTTTATACGAACAGCCGGCTCGGTTAAAATATTCACCATCGCTGTCCCTGCAGAATGCTTGGACTCTCGTAAAGGTGTAGCACAACGTACGCAACAAATAAAGTTTTAAGCAGGCAGTTTGGACAGGCACAGCTTCAACTTTGCTGGGATGAATGACAGCGCACATTGACAAAACACTTGCCGCGTCAGTAACGCGGCACATTTGATGATGCCTACGCTCCTGACCAGCGGCGGGGAACTCTATGTCGATTCATGAACAGCTCGTTCATGATCGCCAACAGTGCCGATACTCGATTTCGGTAGTTCAGGCGAAACGCCTCATCTGCCAATATCGTTGATCACACGACAATTCCGAGCGGCCTCGACAAAGGTGACGGCCAGTGAGGCTGGGCTGGCACGTTGATCGCACAGCAATTTCGACCACCTAGGGTTCTTTAATGTGCACCGACATTACACAGCACACGGCACAGAGCCAAAAGTGAACTCTATGCCCTGCCCAATGGCGCAATTGGAAGAAAACGCTTGCGGTGCGATGAATAGCCGCAATAGCGCGCGTTAGGAGTATCTGATGAGGGAGAGGAAAAACGGAGTGTTTCCGGCAGATCCCCAAATGTGAGAGAAGTGCTTGCTCCAAGAAGGTACTAAGCGAAAATAGCAGGAGGTTAGCTGACCGTACAATCCGGTGTAGTTTTGTCCTGGCAGCGCACGAACGTGTCTCTCTGCTGACAGCTATGGCTTTGGATCATCTTGGAGCCAACACTTCGAGGGAAAAGAAGAAGAAGTGGTCAATCCCCCACTGTAGGTATATGCCATATGCACCGAAGGAGAAGAAGTAGTCACGGGCCTGTGGCCACAAGACAACGCCAATTATACACCTAAGATGGTGAGGTGACCATCCGTCCATCCCCTTCAGGTAGCCGTAGTTAAGGAATGAACACTCATCACTGAACTATCAGTTTCGGGGTTATTTTGCGCGTTCAGAACCTCAGCACGAACCCAAGGTGGCGCAGTGGTTACGGCGCTCGACTACTGTTCCCAAGGACGCGGGATCGAATCCCGGCCTCGGCGGCAGCTTTTCGATGGAGGCGAAAAGCAAGGCGCCCGTGTACTGTGCGATGTCAGTGCACGTTAAAGAACCCCAGGTGGTCGAAATTTCTGGAGTCCTCCACTACGGCGTCTCTCATAGCCTGAGTTGCTTTGGGACGTTAAACCCCACAAACCAACCAACCAACAATTTAGCTAGCTGAATATAGTAACCCCACATTCGCGATTTCATAGTATTACTATTTACACGTAATGTTTTTGCGCAGACTGATTTCCCTTCTTTATTGCTGGCTTAGCATATGCACGCGAGCCTTTCGGTCGCAATAAACAACGCATCGACATTGACTTTTTATTGCAGTTTTTATATGTATTTATATTGTATTTATAGCTTCATGTATAAGCATTTACAAGAAGTAAAATTTCAGTTCTAAAATTCTGGCCGAATTTTTTTAATGGAAACGAGAAAGCCCTGGCTATATAATATTCCAGTTGGTTCGGTATCATGTATACCCTCAGCACAGGTAGTACGTCTTCTGCGGTGCGTAATGATGTCAATAGGGTCAGCAAGAACCTCGTAGATAATGGTGTAAAAAAAGGGCAGCTTTCATCGCTTGTTTTGAAAGAAAAATCGTCACTGTAAACGAGGGTGGGGAAGAAGCTCACTTGCTGCAACACCACTAAACCTCCCACCATCTTCAGCTTCGCGATGGCGAAGGGTGTGCAAGACGGCTGCTTCATGAAGCGCTGTATGTCGCAGCTGCAGTAGTCGTCTACTTGCCTCAGGAGGGTGGGCTCGAACTCACTCGTGAAAACTGTATCCCCATGAGGTTAGAAGGAATACTACGCTCTGCTTGTTTGCATGCCTAACCGATCCTGCGAGGTGTAAATCGGCATTGTTCTCTTTCCCAAATGGGACACAAAAACTACGGCCATAGCAGCACGGGTAATCCCTCGCGTCGAGGCAGTACACGAGCCGTGCACTTATGAAGATAATAGGCTCGAGCTTGACAACGTCGACAAGCAACAGCAGGCCAATGATGTCTCGCATCAACTTATACAGAGCCGTGCACGGCTCGTGTACGGTGCAACCTTAGGCTGCGCGCCGTGATGCCACACCATTTATTCCGCTCACGCACTGACGTACGCGTGGCGAGCGACCCACCTGAACTGGCTCCCGTGACGACGACCGTCTTTCCTTCCATGCTCTGCTGGCACTGGCAGCGGCCCTTGGGTTGCATTGCCTGGAGGATGGTGATCAGGGCGATCCGCGCGTACAGCACCAGCTCATCGATGGTTGTCCGCAGCACCTCGACCACCTTGCGCACCATCGAGTCGTTAACATCTTCGTCAGATCTACTAACAGCAACCATTCTCCAAGGAGATTCGTGTCGCGCCTGGCCTATCCTAAGCGAAACAACAAAGAAGAAAACCTTCCTCAATGCTTCAATAAATAGGCTGCATAGAGAAGATATGGTAACATCCCCGAACACTCTCCATTTTCGCTACAACCAAAACTTGTATAGTTATAACCCTGAATAGTACCTTTGTCACGTGATTTTTCTTGGAAAATTTCACCGTTAAATCGCTTCTAATTTATTCTGCATATTTCTATTCGTATGATTGTATCGAGTATCCATGGACTCCATCTTAGGTGGGCAAAAAAATTTAGGCTTGTTGATTAGCTAAACAAAAAACACTTCCGCTGATATGCTAACCATGAGTCGCAAGTCTCTGCTCAGCCGATGGTGCAGATTACAATGGACACATGATAAGATAGAATGTGCTACACTACCAGTTCGTCAGTGCCTTCTTTGATTAGAGCTGCTTAACTCACGCGCGCGCGTCGTGCGTCCGCGGTCTCGGCTCTCTGCAGCATTTCATTGTTTGTTTCCGCGTGCGGTGCGTTTCCTTCCTTTCTTCATAGTCCTAGATGCTGTAACAACCTAATTAGAACAAACACTTATAATAAAACTACCGTGGACTTAAAAAAAATTGCTCACGATCGCGATACTCGGTAAACCGTGATTTGAGCGGAGCTTTCTATGTATTTTAGTTTTGCGATGTGTTCGTGAAAAAAAAAAAAAAAGACATTGAGGGGGATATGCTTCTGCATGATTGTCATTTCAGCCTAGTTTATACGTTCCCGCAGAACCGTCTTTCAACTGACACCTCACTTCCTAGTTCTTGATTGTGGATATAAAGCAGGCATGACACCTGACGGCTCCACCACCGTGTTTCGTCAACCTCGTCACAAACAGCATGTGGGCCACGTGCATGGGCGTATTTATTTTGCGTACAAACCTACTTCACCGCTGACATTTCGCACATATTTCTAAGGCCATGACGTCAGCGTGTTGTGGCTCCCATATGCGGTTGCGCTTTCGGATTTTCTTTCGATTTCATGCACTTTTCTACTCACATAATTACTCCTCCCTTAATTTCTATCTCTATTATTTCACAAATCATCTAAAACATACAATGCATACATTCACATACTGCCACACCATTTGAAAGCCCATTCGCCACAACAAAAACCACCGCTCATATAGGGCTGCCTATTTGAATAAGGATTCGAGGGTTCCGGGTTCGATTTTCGTCTCAATTTTCCATGTGGGAAAGGCCAACTCTGGTGGCAGTGTACACCGCGTCCTTGCCCGCAGTCCACATGACCTGCGGACTCTCACATGCCAGACGCATGCTCGTAGCGCACGAAACAAAACATTCGTATGTTTCGCTCTGTTAGAAAACGCTCTACTTAGCCACAATGCTTGAATTTAAAAGTCTGATGGAACTCCGTCTGTTCGGTGGGTTACACGGAAATTGAAATTGGCGCCAACGAAAGGAAGGTAGATGGAAAGACGTTTCGGCTCTCCCACGGAAGCCTTTTTCACAACCACTGTTGGGAACAATGCTGCCGTGCAGGAGTCAAAATGCGCTTCAATCTCACTTCTTCTGGTGCGCGTCATTAACTTTCGCTACTTGTCAAGTTGTGCGATCGAAGGCAAGGGGAAAAATGTTTTGGATGAACCGTACTCAAGGAAGTCGCCGATCATATTCACAGCTAAGAGGCTTAAAAATTGATCAGCCCGAGGTATATATGTTTGATTTTCTTATTTTTGGCTCTGTGTGTGTATAATATTGGCAATCGTCAGAGTGCCGATTGAAAACTGCAACATTGTTGAACAGAACATATTTGTTGCTGCCAAAACTCAGTTTTCTTTTTTGTTTTTTTTTTCGGGTGGAGGACGCAAGTTTACAGCCTGCCTACATTAAGCAGTTTCTCAAGCACAACTATATTAATCACTTGTTCACATAATCATAGTACCCTCGCTGCAATGCTAGCTGCAAACGAAAAAAAAAACAAAACAAAAATACCTTATAGTTACACCCGTCAAGTGTAAAATCAACACCCGATCACAAACACAGGGAGCCAAACTTCTCCCGAAGGTCAGCAAGCAATACAAGATACCACATGAGGCCACCTGATGCCCTCTCATCTCATGTATTTCGACAGTACCTAATTAATAACCATTACCTTAGAATAAAATACGCATGAAGAGAGGCTGTATAGACTCCTCAGCTCACCACCAGAAGATCAATATACCTTACGATTAAACTTGTTCCACCCCTCACAATTTGGAATGGCGAAGCAGGGCTACACGACAGTTCGTGGCATCCTATAGCAGTGTAAAGCTCTACCCAGGAAGTCATATTTAAAAAACAAATGTAGAGGTTCAACTATCCTTGAATCAAGTTTAACGCTCTTGGGAATGTTAGACGTCCGCCGCAACCGCAGTCGCTGCTACCGCTTCGATTTTGCCTCGCTTCCGCACTTGGTAAGCTTCTAGGCAACAATCTAGTCTGGATCGTTATTCGATGTTCTCGACAGCTTGTCTGGCACGGCGGTGGTCTCTGTTTTTAGCGAGACGCCGTATGTGTATGACGTATTTGTCTAGTTTAAATGAAGCAAAGGCGCAGATGGAACTTAATGGAGACCACGATGCTCACTGCACAACGCGAGAGTGTATTGCAGTTTTAGACGAGGCGTGATCGCCTGCGGCGATAGCATAGTGCGCTCGTACCTGGGCACGACGATGATGACGACGATGTTTGATGCACAACGCGAGAGTTCAATGTCATGGTTTCACCATTCATTGTTATTAAGGTTTGTGAATGAGAGGAGTAGAGATAACGCTCTAAAACTTAAAGGATTTATTTAACGTTTGATTCGAATACCAGCCTTTGCAAATAATGATGACACGCAGTACTCACACGCGATTCAACAGCGGCACACAGCGCCTGAAAGGAAAAGAAAAAGAACGACAGCGAGATAGAACTGAGGGCAAACCACGGAGCTGTCCGTCGCAGCGCGACCAAAGCAAAATAGCAGACACTCAATGAGGAGACCGGGCGTGTGCGACACGGTTTAACGAAGAAGGGGAAAAACAAGGCCCATACACACAAACAGAAATGGTGGTGGGTGACCAACAATGGAAGCAGGGCGCATGTGCGTATATTCGAGTGCCCGCATTGCGCTTGGCCTTTAAAAACTTAGTGCTCCCATTCGGGGCCACATGTCGCGAAGATAAGGTAAAATCACGTATGCACAAGCTATCTCGCGAGAAAATAGAAAAAAAAAAAAAAAGATCTGGAAGTACAGTCAGGCTGTGACAAACACGGGTAAATGAACCCAAAGCTACTATAGTAGCCGAAGTGTTATTGACTGAAGAAAATACGTTGGAAATGGTTGAAAGCGTACAGACAGACGAAACGTAAACACAACAGTATTATCAAAACTAATGACAACTCACGATATAGTGCTCAATAATACAAGTTACGATAGCATCGTTAAAAAAGAGACGTTGGCGTCTCAATACGACAAAGTTTAACAAAACACAAAAATTTAAGTGGGGTAAATATAACTGAAAGCGATAAGCACAAACGATGGGCTTACGAAACATTCATTTGATCATGGGAGATCGTAGCCAGCAGCTGAATTCAACCGGCAGCTAGGATATTTTACCAAAGTTCTCATTAATGCGAGCAGGCAAAATTTACATATTAGGTAGAAATCACACCATTAAATATCGCAGTGTGACTGGAAGCCGGACTGCAGTGGCATGGCTTTGAAAGTGTCAAGCGAATGACCTTGTGTGCTTACGTGTCTTGAAAGCAGGAGACTCGACAGTGACCGTATGTCTGTCCATATCGGCTCGGTTATTATTCTCAGTCGGAGGAGTTCCAGTTCGCTCAATATATGTCCCTCACGGTACCTACAACATTAGAGAAGTTAGACTTCATTACTGGTGCCATGCTTGAGTGTCCTTGAACTTTGATCGAAAAAGTGGATGCTGTTTTCCGAACTGCTATGATAGATTAATCATCGAATAAATCTTATAGCGAGGTTTATATATCAATCCTGTTCATTCATTATAGGTGTCATATCATTGTAAATGTAATAACTAAGGCAAAGCAAGCGATCCAATGTGCCCTTGTGTCTAAATGAGGTCGAACTTCAGACAGCAACCTCCAAAGTATGACGTTATTCTGTGTCCAAGTCAGTTCTTCGTGCTAATCGATTTAGCGGTGGAAGCTGCCAGCCTACTTACCGAAACGCCGAAAAAAGGAGAGGAAAGCTCGGTCGAATCTCCAAGCTCCGCACTGCAGAAACAACTCTTTGCAGGCTGTCGTTAGTTTTATGGCGCTGCATCCGTGGCCTGGTGCAGATCGCAAAAGCTAAGAGCTTCGAAAGATCCGTGGATTTACTCTGCCCTTGACCACGCGAGCTTAGCGGATAAAATGCCAGCCTTCGAAGCGTTCTCGTCGTTTTTGCTGTCTGACCCCGAGAACAAACGAGGCCGTGCTGATTTTACCCTCGTCATAAAGGCGGAGTACGTGACTTAGCGGTCCTGACGTTCTCTCTCATTTCTGAATGCTCATGTACCGCGAGCTTGGCCCGAATCCGCCACATCTCTGTTCGTGAGCGTGACCATTGTTACAGTTAAGCGGGCTGCACAAACATACAAAAGCTGTGATAAATGACAGGTAATTTCGTGTTTCTCACCCCTCATTGCGGGTCGCGCAGTCTTACTCAAGCATGTATACTCAGTAAGAACGCTCGCTACACGAACGTTCCAGGAAAGGAAATGTGTCCAGTTGCGTCGGGTCTGTTTGAACAACAATGTTGGCAAGCAGCCAAAGCGCGGGAAAGCGATGTGCTGTACAAGCTTTTCCTGCATTGGTGTAATGCTTTGTGTGCAACTTTCTGGCTGTCTAGAACTGTCAAGCAAGTATACTTTCCGTCGACCTTGACCAGCCGCCAGTGCATGGATCCATCACAAAAGTATTAAAACGAGTATTATACAGAGAAAAAGGCTCGATATTCTATGTTTTAGGCACAAATAGATTAGTAAATAGCACTTTAGCTCGATCTGGCCCAAATATGGCATAAAAATCATCTCGACATGAGTCCTGAGGGATTCCCTTAACATATCATTTATACTTAAGCGTGGCGCTCGGCGCGATCTAAGTGTACATTTTATTGATTTTGGTTTGGTTTGATTTCGTTAGTGGGATTTTAACGTCCTAAAGTGACTCAGGCTATGAGGGATGCCGTGATGGGGGATTCCAGAAATTTAGACCACCTGAACGTAACGTGTGCAGAACTCGCACAGCATATGGACGCCTTCCTTTCCGCCTCCATGGAAAATAGACTGCAGCAGGCGGAGTTTGATCCCGTGTCTTTGGGTTCAGCAGCCCAGTGCTGCGCAAACCACTGAGCCAAGAAGTACATTTTAATAGGCCATTTGTGTCAACGTATGCAGTTTGGAGCCCCCTTCGCTTCATTTCTTACAGGCTTAACCTTTACCTTTGAAAAGGTTGAAAAAGCTGCCCATAATGACAGGTAATTTTCACAACCGTGTATATCGTTTTGTAGCGTCAACAAAGGTCATTTGAGAAACTCGTTTTATACCTTGCAGAACAAAGAAGTTACGGGCGTGTTTATTTTAAGACATGGAAATACAAAGTATGCCACTCTTCTAAACTTCGTAATCGCTCAAGACTAGCCACGCGGGCTGGCTACCTGGTGTGCGTAAAATATATTAAAAGGAGCTATAGAGAAAAGGCGCATGAGCATCAGCGCTGTCCTATGCACTTCTTCTCGTGGTACTCGACGTTGAGTTTTCATCGTTTATTTTAAAATGCTTCCCAAAATCGGTATGATGTTTCTATGGGGAGAAAACTGTTAAAGAGCCTAGTCCTGCATAAAACTGTTCATGTGTGGAGTTTCAGGAATTTATATTTTTCGTCGCTTTAACGCAGCTGTCTTTCTTGCTGCTGAACCTGAGAATAATATAAATGGACGAAGACCACTGCGACGAAGACGACATCAATTACTACCAATAGTTTCCAAAGTACATACGACACTCGAAAGTGGTTGCTACGCGGTGCTCCATTGAGCTCTTCAACAAAGCGATTCCGACAAGGTCACATTGAGCGTCGACGGCCTTAAAACTTCCAGTACTTTATAGGAAGACATGCCTGAATGAGACATGACCAGATAGCATTTCTCCTCGAATTCTAAAACATTGTGCTGAACCTATTTCTCTTTATCTCTATGTAATCTACAACAAGTCTCTATCTTGCGGTGCCCTTCCAGATGATTGGAAAATTGCACACATTGTTCCCATTCATAAGGGGGGGTCAAAAAAAGAAGTCGCCAACTATAGGCCTATCTCACTTACATCCATACAATGCAAAGTAATAGAACACATTTTATATAAAGAGATAACACACTTATCGGCAAACAACTTACTGGCTTCAGAACAACATGGGTTCCGTAAGGGCTTATCTTGAACGACACAACTTATTGAATTTTATCATGACCTTGTATTCAATCTTGACAAGGGTGGCCAAATCGATTGCGTTTTCCTGGATTTTCATAAGGCATTTGATACTGTTTCGCACCCATTGCTTTTAAGAAAACTTGCTGCATTAAACATTAATCCTACAATACTTGCCTGGATCGCAAGTTATTTATCCTCCCGCCGACAGTGCGTGGTATTAAATGGAATGAAATCTAGTTTTGTACATATAACATCAGGTGTCCCACAGGGCTCAGTTTTAGGACCACTTTTGTTCTTAATATATATAAATGACATTTGTTCCGGAATCAATTCCAGTATACGGTTGTTTGCCGATGATTGTGTTTTATATAGACAAATTAGAAATCAAGACGACGTTGCCCAGTTACAAAGTGACTTATCATGTGTTCTTGAATGGTGTTCTAAATGGAAAATGAAGTTAAATACTAAAAAATGTGTTCATGTTACGTTTTCACGTAAAAAACATAAGTTAGCCTCACAGTATAGCATCAGCGGTATTGTAGTGACACAAAAAGTGGCGCATAAATACTTAGGTGTGACACTTACCGCCGACTGTTCATGGAATACACATGTGGATACCGTAGTTGCAAAAGCCGCCAGGACCTTAAACTTTATACAGCGAAATCTGAAACCCGTGCCGCCTTGTTTGAAATCAATAGCCTACTTAACCTACGTTCAACCACTGCTCGAATACGCTTGTGCCGTATGGGACCCTTGGCAAATAACACTCAGCAATAAAATTGAAAACATTCAAAATAGAGCAGCAAGGTTTGTCCTTTGTCGGTACTCGAGAACTGATAGCTGCACCGTCATGAAAAATGAATTAGGATGGGAAACCCTCTCCTCTCGAAGAAGGAAATTAAGACTTAAACTGTTGTACCAAATTTACCACAACAAAACAGGCATTCGAAAGGAAATATACTTACATAGGCCACATTATGTTTCTGCTCGTACAGATCATTGTTTTAAAATTTTGGAATACAGTGCCAGAACTAACATGTATGCCAGTTCCTTTTTGTTCGATCCATCAGTAAATGGAATCGGCTTTCAAGTCATCAAGTGTGCTCCATAAATGAAGATGTGCTTCTTTCCACTCTGTAACCCCCCTGCTGTAGCGCCCTCGGGCTAAGCGGGGTAATCATTGAATAAAGAATAAAGAACAAAACACTTGCAAAGGGGCAAATAGGTGATTTCGCTTGCTGCCGATATCGGCCAAGTTTGCGGGGCATTTGCAGGCACAGAAAAAAGTGCGACAGATATTGCGCCTTTCCTTTCTTGTAAACAAATTTCTAGTTATTTTGCGGCGCATTTCGTGAATGTGACAAATACAACTCTTGCCGAGTTTCGCAACTTACGAAGCATAGTGGAAGCATTATCAATCAACAACCTTATCCATTTTACTCTTGGTTGGTAGCTATATTCAGACCTTTCTCCCTGCTCAATTATTCGCCGTAACTATTTTTGGTTCTTCTGTTACTCAGTTATGGATAGCACTTTGCAAATTGAAGTGTTTATTGCGGATGTGGCACAGGGACTATGAGAAATACCGTATACGAGAACTACGGATAAATTTGATCATTTTTTTTTTATCAAAAAGTGCTAATTTAACAATCGCAGTTCAGTAAAGTCCACCACGATACGGGATGCATAGATGGGTACGAAGAGCACAACTGGCTAAAAACGGTAGAGGAAACTGTTTTCGGAATTTTAGAAATTTCTAGACTAGCCAAGGATGTTTCTCTAGTTCTTCGCTTCATGCTTAGCATCATACCCACAATTACGGTGTCCTTTCTCATCCACTAGTCTCATTAAATGTTTTTAAAGGCGAAGAGAGGATAACCGATGGTCGCTGAGGGTAACAAACTGGATTCCAAGGGAAGGAAAGCGTAGCAGGGGGCGGCAGAAAGTTAGGTGGGTGGATGAGATTAAGAAGTTCGCAGGGGTCAAGTGGATGCAGCTAGCACAGAACCGGGTTAAGTGGAGAAATATGGGAGAGGCCTTCGCCCTGCAGTGGGTATAATCAGGCTGATGATGATGATGATGATGATGATGAAATGAGAAAGCCTTTCTAGGCTCATGGTGAGGCTTCGTGCGCGAGAATCTGCGAGATTTGATCGCGAGCTACTTTCTTGAGATTCCGCGGGATGTTTCAGTCAGATATCGCACTACGTTCTTACGTCGACATAATTTCCACCTTCGGCTACTTAATCCTAGTCTCTATATAAATTGGCAGTGGCTTAGCTCTGCTGTGCCAGGATATACATAGCGTGAGCTTGGTTTATCTTGGCTTCTCCCGGATTTTCCTTGGTTTACCTTAGCTTATCTCGGCGTTTCATGGTTTATCTTGGCAGTGTCAAGGCTTCCCACTACCCCTTCGGCTTCCCAAGACAAACAGCACTGCATACGAGGCACACAACGTTTATTTCATCCATCCTACAAACGCCGGTGTGCGAGCGCCGGTCAGCGAACACCGGTGGTTTAAGAACGCCGGTCTACGAACTACGAGCTAGGGACGGCAGTGGTAAGACGCCCAACTACTGTGCCGGAGTTCCCGGGTTCGAACCCGACCGCGGCGGCTGCGTTTCGATGGAGGCGAAACGAAGTGGCGTCCGTGTGCTGTGCGATGTCAGCGCACGTTAAAGATCCCCAGGTGGTCGAAATTACTCCGTAGCCCTCCACTACGGCTCCCCTTTCTCTCTTTCCACTTTCACTCCCATCTTCCTCCCTTCCCTTACGGCGCGGTTGAGGTGTCCACAGAAAACAAGTGAGACAGTTACCGCGCCTTTCCCTTCCGATAAATCAATCAATCATGTGTTTCGGTGGCGGTGGCGGCAGCTTTGTCCCTGTGACGTAGCGTGGCTCTCGCGCATGCGCAGCTTGGTTCGGCGCAGAGGACACGCGAAACTCAACCCTCACGCTACAAAAGCCCCTTAGGGCCAGTAGGAGAAAAGAAGGAGGAAATGCTTTCACCATTAAACTCTTAAGCGAAGATAAGTGTAATCCTGAAATATTTATTTTTTTTTTTTCATTGAACGGGGCCAAAGATGAAACGTTCCGTGGCGAAAACGGGTAGCTTTGTCTCTTGAATCGTGAGATTCACGTCGAGGTCGCGGTCTAATTCGACTTGCGTTATTCTGCGGCATTTTACTCACAAATGCTTAAACATGACAGACCATACGAGCTTGTGCCACAGTAATGCAATGGAGCAGCATTGCTTGCGTATACAAGACCAACGCTTGAGGGGACGGTCATGTTTTGTTCATCGACCAGCGCTTGAAGGAACGCATAAACAGAATTAGGCGGCAGCAACAATAGCCTTTTCTATACGATTCGATCAAAGTTAAAAATAAGCCCATTTATTGGTTGTCAGAGCGCGAAGCTAAGTCTAAAACACTTCTAAGCACAAGGTGCTGCGTCTGAACGTTTTCCTTGAGAACACAAAGCTGTCAGTTGAGCAACAGCCGCGTCGCTTCCTCGGCATTTGACAGCCGCAGCGTCAGCTCGTAGATTTTCTTCATGCAAAGGGAATCGGTTGCGCTTATGGGGAGCTCGTGCTGTGTGCAGTCCGTGTAGTATTGGCCAGTTACACTGGCAACGGATGGATCAATCGCCAGATAAACGCAGGTCTGTGCGCTCTCCTTTTCCGTCTGAAACAGGGAGAGAAAATGACATGTGAGTGTACGCGCAAAACTATCTCAAGTAACTTTAATTATGCCAACGCAGCCATCACATATATCAAATTATGTGCCGAAAGATGAGACCGAGTAGTAACGGTAACAGTAAGTATAGTTTGTTCCCAGTCCTCCACAACTGAAGTGAAATGAGGCTTAAACCAACCGACAATAAAATAAGGGCTCATTTGCCTAATATTTCTTTTCTTGCTGTGCTGTGCTATGCAATCTATATCATTTCCTCCCACTCCCCACTGTAATACCTTCGGGTCCTGAGGGCACTTCAGTGACTAAAATAAATTGGAAATTTTGCATAGATGGAAAGGAAACCATTATACATCAACCATTAGCGAAAACTCCCAAAGAAGAGGCCTGAACGAGGTAGGAGCTGGATTTTGTTTGGAAAGGCGTTTACTTTCTGAAGAATGATACCAGAATTTGTTTCAGCAAGGTGTGTAGGCAGTATTGATGTTTCATCATACGGTACCTTGCCACATCGACGTTTGAAGAACCTGATTAGCGCGCCTTGTATTCCAGGGTAGCTCACGCATGAACCATCTTTCAGCACTCCGGGGTCGGCCGTGTTGACTGTCACACCTGGGCGTCAAGGAGAAAATGTGCGGCGAGTTTCTGGTTTAAGGTCACTGATTTCAGACACTCATCAGGTAGTCCTCATGACTTCTCAGTTGACTTTCTGGTGCACTGCTGATGAAAACTGGTGACCGAAATTTTATGGAGACTTGATTGTCTTTTGTTCACGTTCTGATGAAATTGTGACGTACAACTTAAATTCTTGATGCATTTTTGTGTGTCTTATTTTAACTTGCCATTGTAACAGTGATTCGCTCACTAGAAGACAAACGATTCGAATGAAGTTTTGTACTTTTTTTTAGCATGGCACAAATTCTGTCGTAATGCCCTCCTAAAAGCAAGTCACACACCCCTATCACTAGCTTTCTCTGAAACTAGGAACGAACCAGGGCGAAACCCGAAATTTTGCCAACAGCTTTCATCAGCCTTCTGGAAGGAGCAAGTAACAGCACCGTCTAAAATAGGGCGCTGCAATGCGGATAGCGGTGCCCTATAAACTCAGGCCAACTTCATTTCATTCGCAGCGTACATCTAAGAGTCCATAATGTTGATTCAATCTGACCTGCCCTGCGCGCAGTGAGTGACTGGAAAATAGGGTGCACAGAGCTTCTTACTATAAATGCAGGGAAAGTTGCACTTCTTCCACCACTGACGTTCAGTGGTTCATTTTGCAAAGGTGTTCAGGAAGGCGGGAAGAAGAGTGGGTGGGAGCACACTCACCGGTATCGCGTAGTTCTCGCGCCAGAAAATCGGTGAACAGCACCATCGCCAGCTTGGAGTGGTAATAGGTGAGTCCCGGGTGCGCAAAATTGCGCTTGCTATCGCGCAGGAGATCCAGCACCCCTTTGGCGCTGCCCAGGCGGTGCAGATTGCACGAAACGTTCACCACGCGGCTCGGGGTGCTCTTCTTCAGCAGGTCTGCATGAGTGGCAAGGATCGGCGACACCAGTAAAGAAGGTTCTCCCAGCTGAAAGCTGTATTATGTTCTGTACGACGCACGATTCTGCTTAGCCTGTGCATTTTGGTCGTACCAATTGTCTCATGTCCACCACGGCTTCGCGATGTAAAATTTTACACTGAAATACGCATGCGGATACCCTTTGTGAGGACTTCTTCCCTGTAGTATAATCTTTTTCGCAAGTACACTAGTCAACACCCAGAAGCGCCGAAAAAAACATTTAAGGGCGTGCGTGTAACAGCAACGGTAAACACAAAGCGACTTTCTTTTTATATATTTCCAACGGTTAAACAGAGGAAATGATCGGGAAGACGGCAAATCGTTTCAGTGAATGCGGCCCATGTCTCGCGCCCTTTCCAAAGAGGTTATAATTGTTCGCGTTGTCTATCAAGCTATGCGGACATGTTCTCGAACGCATATGATAAACTATTCAAGAAGCTGACTGAGCATGTGAGTCGCTATATTGCACAACGATAGAATTGGTCAGCGGCAGAGGTATTTGCACTGCAGCGGAAGTAGTTAGGCTTCTCTCTTTGATGAAACTGACTGCACCTGCAATCAAGGTTTGCAATGCTAAGAACAAGTAGCCCGCTACACATACGCGGAAGTCATATTTTGAAGATCACCTAATATTCATAATCCAGAACAAGGACAGGCGGCAGCCAGAGCCGCTCTCGAAGCATCCAACAAACCACAAGATGATACGCTTGCTCATTAGATTGTACTGAGTTTGGCGCTATTTGGACAGGTATCTCTGTAAATCAGCTTTGTTTTATAGCATAGAAACCCTGTCGATGCTGACAACTGCTGAATTTTGGCTGAACGTGAAATGTTACAATAAAAAATAAAGAAAAACATCATTCCTAAATTAGAATTCATCTCTTTACCATAGGCTTTTTTGCCAGTCCTGACATTCTCTTAATTCTCATTTATTGCCCCGCTCTAAAATTTTACACGCTTCCAGTCCCATCTATATATAAGATAAAAAAAGAATAACGGCCATTCTCGATTTAGGCGCATGCACCACGCGAAGCTCGTCTGGAGAAGAACGAAAAAAAAAAAGCACGAGGTCGTCCGCGTAAACGTGCCATGTCCAAGCAGAATCGTTAGCAGTGCACTGCATAAGGTTGTCCGGGTGCAATGTGCTACTTTAGGTGCTTGGTTGCTTACTGACCATTTACTAACCCAAACCGACTCATGCTGTGAGGAAGGCCATTGAAGACTGCTCCCAATGATTCCAATCACCTGGGGTATTTCAAAATGCATTGACATGGCACAGTACATAGACGCCTTGCGTTTTGTCTCCATGAGCCGCGGCGACTGCGTTTCGATGAAGGCGAAACGCAAGGCGTCCTTATACTATGTGGCGTAATTGCGGCACAAAGAACACTTGGAGACTGAAGTTTTCCGTAGCCTTCTAGCCTTTTACTACGGCTTCCTCCATAGCATGAATCACTTCGCTTCGGCACACTATACGAAACTACCAAGCACCTGAGAAGAAGTTCATTTAACCCAGACAACTCTGTGCAGTACACTCGCAATGCTTCTGCTTGGGCGAGGTAATTTTACGCAGACTGGCTTTTGCATATCTATCTTTCGTCTTCGCCCTGGTATCACGCGAAGCCAAATTCAATGGTCGTGTTACCAAAGTAAATAATAGCAAAATTCAAAAAGTCATTGCTCTTCTTTCTTTCCTTTTTCAGTCCAAAATTCCGGTTCAAAAAAGAAGCCACGGACTTACCAAGTAGTAAAGTTGTGAGCAGGACAGGACCGATATAGTTTGTTTGAATGCAGCGTTCGTTGTCGTCCACCGTGGTGTCTTTTATGCAGCAGTCTGGGAGATGTCATCAGAGGAGCGTTAGCGCCGCTGTCTTTGGCTTCTTTAACGCTTGCTACGTGGCATATAGAAGCAAAGCGCGCTTGCAAAACAGATATGCAAGAACCAAGAGAATTGGTAAACTAGCATTTTTTTCTTTCAGGAAAAGTCAGGTTTCTCGGCGGGCACCTGAACCAAGAATCTGGAAGAAAAGGACTCTGCTACGGTACCCTTTCTTCTCATCTTTCACTCCAAATTTTTATTGCTACAACGCCGCTACTCGCATTCTCGCAAACACGCGGTGTCTGCCGAGTACGGACAGGGGAGATGAGGAACGCAGCTCTATCGCGAGGACCTGCACATCTCGAGCACGTTTCGGTGGTCTGGAGAGCAAAACATACTGCGTGGTGCAAGGGGAGAGGAAAGGCTGCTGCGCGTACTGACTCTCGGATTGACTCAAAAAGGCGATGGGGGGACGATGGGCATCTCCCGGTCCAAAAGCGAAGCGAAAATGCTTTGTGGCTTCGCATTGAGCGCGATCAGCGCGTTCCGTTGAATGCGCACTAGCAAGCATCAGTTTCAAGACGGGAGCGCCGTCCGAGCTCACCGGCGAGGTCATAGCGATGAGTTTGTTTCCTTGGTTTAGCGCAGACGTGTGTGTCGTGTTCTTTCAATGTGCATTCGTCGGCACGACGATTGTAACGAGGGCAGTAACGTGACAGATTGCTCCGAGGGAGCTGCCGAAAATCGTCTCTATGAAGCATGTACAGTTTATGGTCGGGAAGCGCAGCCGCCCACCAGATTAACTCAGTTAAACAGTTTGGTTTGGCTTGTTTTGGTAATGTTCAGCGTCCCAAAGCGACTCGGGCTATGAGAGACACCGTAGTGAAGAACTTCAGAAATTTCGACCCCCTGGGGTTCTTCAACGTGCACTGACATCGCACAGCACACGGACGGCACTGCGTATCGCCTCCATCGAAACGCAGCTGCCGGCGGTCGACTCGAACCCAGGTACTCCGGTACAACAGTTGAGCGTCGCCAATGAGGTGGGGCTCAGCTAAACAGTGTTTAATCGCTGACACACAGTAAGCATAACCGAGTAAAATTGTACTACTGTGAAACGACATTCCGCGATTAACCTAGTTGAACAGTCTGAATTTTGTTCCTTCCCTCATAGTATGGTTCAGGATAGAGTCACTCTACTACGGTAGCTCTTTTCTTTCGCTCCATCCTTCCTTCCATCAGGGTGCGGTTCAGCGCGACACGTTATGCAGAGTCTACTTGCCGCAGTAGCCTGTTTTTTTCATTAATCTGTGCGGAAGTACTATATATCACAAAGATTCAGAGTAAACAAAACGGCTAATGCTTGCATGTCCGCATGCTGTGTTTTCACACAAAGAATTAGCAAATGATTAATCCCGCTTAAACCAATTAAGTCGTGCGAAAGCACTGCTCGGTATTGTACTACTTGGTGGTTTAACCTTGAGAAGATAGCAAAGTGATGTCCCCGCAAGTAGAACTCATTAAGTAAGAACTCCTTACGTACTAATTGAAGATTCAAGAGGGGTTTGCAAGACACCCGTGTACTGCTCGATGTTAGTGCACGTTAAGGAACCTCAGGAGGCTGAAAGTACCAGAGTCATTACGGCGTCCACCATAGCCTTAGTTTGTACAGCTGCGAATAGACGCAAGTGGAGCACTCCTTCGCCTTGTAACAATTTTCTCGAGTTATCTAATTGAAACTGGCAGCTGTAGCATGGGCAGCGGGTCGGTGATGGCCGCTAGAGCGCTTCCTCGAGGACAGATGTCAGATAGGGAAGCGATGACTGTAATAGGAACAGAACAGTTTACTGCGTTTACCCATGCCCCCATCTGCACATCAAATTCCTTAAACCGTAAACAAAACTAGCCCCGCTCTTCTGACGCTCTATATTGGGCACTGTTCCTGCCGATACTAGGCAAACGCCGCGAGGAGAACCTGCGACGCGCCAAGACAATAATCGTCGATTCTGTAAACATAGTCTTTTCAACTTCTTTTATTTTTCCTGTCTATTGACCATAATGTAATGTTTTGTCTTCTGGCTTTCAGGCTGCAATTAAAACCGGTTGAAAGTCAAGGATCTCCGTGATCTAAAGTTTCAAACGCACCACATCTCTTATAGATGATGCACGCGAAAAACCTTCAACAAATATCACATTCGCCGCCCTATGCGAATGCAGGTGCCAAACATAAGCGCGCAGCCCTCGGTAGGTGCCACGGAAAACACGAGCACTTGTTGCATGCGACGTCCTGAACTAAGATAATGAAAACTAGAATAAGAATTGAATCCCGTTGCTACATTCTGGATGGCTCTGTGGCCTAGGCCACAATAGCTAGCTAGCTATTGGGAGGAGAGTTGGGCAGAAAAATTCAGATGTGGCAGTCGACGATGGCAGCGCGCACAAAAGCCTGCATATCATTCATGCGAATGACGCCGGAAACATTTCTGTTGTATCCTCCCCACATGCGTACGTGCCAACGTTTGGCGTAAGATTCGAACGAGATCAGTGCAGTCGCATAGATACATGGCAGTCAAATTGCGCGCCTTGTTAGCCTTGAAACGATTGAATAGCTGAACTATTGCATAAAAGATTATTACTTCTCACTCATCATTTGTGACGTAAGCGAGATTGGAGAAAATGGAGGCATGCACTCCACGCTGCAAATGAATGTGCCCGTCAGCAAAGAAACCATATGTTTGTCAAAAGGAAGCGATTCCATGTGCTGCGGACCAAGATAAACCTGGAGAATACCTGTTTTTTTTTTTCTTGATTCGAGTGAAATAGCAATAGGTTGGGTAAGCTAGCATAAGTTCTTAACTTGTTTGCCATATTATTCTACCAGAAACCGTGCTATATTTGCATATGTCGCCGACCGAATTCCGTTGTCTTTTTCCATTTCACTCCACTTAAATGAAAGCATGGTGCCATGCATTTTGTTATGTATCATCGCATTATGTATTTGTATTATGGCGCGTTATTGTGTAGATTGTATAACTGAATTTACATTAGACATTTTTGTTATGTCACGAATAGCGGCACTTATGTATTCTCCCTCTACTGCTTGGGCATGCGACATCTCCCGCAGTATTTCATGAATAAAGATAACAAGTCACGACGGCTGTTGCTTCGAGGCAGTGCACAGAAAGAAGTACCGATTTCGCATATAATGTTTAACACCACAGAACGACTCTATGAGGGATGCCGTAGTGAAGGATTTTGGGTAATTTTCACCACCTGGAGTTCTTAGATTTTGAATGATGCAGCACCACCGACGTCTTGCATTTCCGCTCCATCGAAACCGGGACAATTAACCTCTGCTTCTGTATATAGTGGCATACTTGTTCCAAATGTTCTATGCTCGGGTGGAGTGGCGTATATGCTCAGTGAGATGATGCACCACTCGGCTTAGTCTTTTGGGTCCTCTCTATTGTAGCCTTCAGGGACAGCGAACATTTGGTCCAAATTGAAAAAAAAAAAAAAAGAGATAATCAGTGCCAGAAAAAAAAATTCTAGGGGGCACTTTGGACCCCTGAAGTAAGATGAGGCGAAAGCTTGGTTTGGTTTGGCTTGTGGGGTTTAACGTCTCAAAGCGACTCAGGCTACGAGAGACACCGTGTGGATGACTCCAGAAATATCGACCACCTGGGGTTTTTTAGCGTGCACTCACATCGCACAGCACACGGGCGCCTTGCTTTTAGCCTCAATCGAAAAGCGACCGCAGAGGTCGGGATTAGATACCGCGTCCTTGGAAACAGTAGTCGAACGCCCTAACCACTGCGTCACCTCGGCGGAGCAGATGAGGCGAAAGTAATTGTTTGAAACACCGCTGATTCCTCCTGTGGTGCGGCGTTCGAGGAAGCGCCGCCAAATGAAAGGAGCAGCACGGAGTTTTGCATCGGACGCTCTGCGGGGTCAGCTTCGTATATGCGTGAATCTCCTGGAGATGTCATCGGTCACGACCGGACGTATCATCATGATGACGTCAGTTTCGATTATACCTGACCAGGTGTGAAGCCTTGATGGCTTCACGTCTGGTCATGGCCTATGACGTCTCCACAATCTCGCAGTCTCCTGCGGAGTCTCGCGAAGTGTGATACTTCTTGCGGACGGAGACCAATAAAGGATATCGCCTTAGAAGAGAGAGCAAGAAATTGGCTGCGTAACCAGTCACACAGGAACCTCACCGGGCACCATGGCGGCGGCGTTGATGAGCACGTCTAGGCGTGTCTCGGTGGACAGCACCTCTGCGGCGAAATCCCAGATGGATTCGAACGAGCCGAGGTCCAGGTGATACACATGAACATAATGGTCAGTCTCCAAGTACACGCGCTGGGGAGCGTTGTCTGCACGTTCCGTGTGGCGTAAACCGAGGATCACGCGCGCTTTGCGCCTCACCAGCTCCTTGGCTGTGGCCAAGCCCACTCCTGCATGTCACGCCGCGAGCAGAGTCATATGCCATCGCGCTGGTTGCATTTAATCCACAAGGATTATTAGGATAATTGTGTACAAAAGCGTCCGCAGAACGTGTCCCCAGAAAGTGTGCACAGAATGTGTACAGACTGTGTCTGTTGGTACCCCCCAAAGGTATGTGACAGGTATGGTTCAAAGAACGGATGTACGTCTCAACAGCCACGTCCGCTGAAATGGCGAGGATAACAGCAGCTTTAATAACAGATACCGGACATGCAGGGAGCCTCCGCACCATCCAACGAAAGCCTCTGGATACCAGCTCCGAAAGATTAGGATCGAACCACCTTCCTTGCTGGTCTCGAATAGTCAATAAAAACATGTTTTGGCCTGTACACCGGCTGGTATTTAACATCCAAAGTAATATGACTGCTTGAAATGTTGAAAAGTATGAGAGCTGAAGATAATGATGAAGATAACGTGAAAGACGAAAACGAAAAGAAGACACGAGAGCGCTTCTGTGGGGCCTTCCGTTTTCTTGTCCTAATCTTTCGCGCTGCCTTGACACTGAGAGGGACGCCAAGATTTATGATTTGTTTGTCGGAATTATGGTCCTGATATAAAAATATGGCTTTATGTTTACTATCCATGGCCATTTCAGAGCAGGCTGTGTTTAAATGTTTAATGTAATATATATTATCTCTCAGGCCATTGGAAAGAGGGAGTGGTACAAAAAAAAAAGAGACGCGCTACCTCGAGCCTGAAAGGGACAACCAGATTTTCGCGATGTGTTTGCTTGAACTCTGCCCCTCCCAGAAATATGGATTTATTCTTAGCACTATGGTAATTTCGGACCAGGCTGGACAGTGTACATTTTAAATTTTTTATTAATGTAAAACATTTTACCTCTCAGGTCCCTATAAAGAGGCAGTGGTACAAAAAAAAAAAGGAGAAACAATAAAACAAGTGTTGAAAATAGGAAGCAGTGTTGGAAAGTACACCACAGTGCACAAGTAGTTCACCTGTTGTGCCTCCAGTTATGATGACAGTCTTTCCCTCCATGCTGATATAGTTGTCGCTCTCTTCGTCTCCGTCAAAGGTTGTCCGCTTCTGCGACATCAGCTGTCGCAGAGTAAGCCATCCTTCCCTCGAGACAAGGAGGTACTCTTCGGCGATCTTGTTTATTACGTACCACCACTTCCTGATGCCGCTGCACAAGGGGCGTACTGGTCTAAGAGGGACGGTGGTGGGGAGCGGAAAGACAAGAAACGTACTTCATTGGCAGCCTGCGTTTGGAGACATTCTTCTAATAGTCGCTGTTGAATTTACAAGAAACAGAGACTGGAATTGAGGACCTTGTTTATTGATAAAATGAGTGTGTAGCCAGCGCCTGTGACCATTCTAATTTTCTCTCCGCTTTGCGTTTTCTTCATGTTTCGAATAAATCAATTCGCACATTTCCGACAGCGATGGTCGCGTTTCGATGAAGAGGAAATTGAAAAAACAATTGGCAATTTAAAACGAGCATAAGCATCCGCCGCGGTAGTTCACTCGTTAAGACGTTCGGGTACTGAACCCAAGTACCATGGTTAGAACTCAACCAATTCGAATCCGCTCCGATAGTATAGTGCGAAACCACTGAACTAGGACTACTTAAATCACAACCGAAAAGTCTAAGCCCCAGTTTGACCTTGCAAGCCCTTGAAGGACGTCCGCAGGCAGCCGGCGGAATAGGCAGCTTAGGAGAAATAGGTGAAGCCTCGCGAAGAACTCGAGGTCATTCACAGGAAGTTGAAGCCTGGAGAGTACAGCTAGCGCTCCACGCCAGTGTGCTGCGCGATGTCGGTGCAGGTTGAAGCAACCTTACTAGACCAGTTTCAGTTTGAAAGCTCCCCGCCTTTCCTGTACATCGCGGGCAGCGCCCGGCCGCTTTCCGGGGCAGGTGGCGCGGCGGTCCAAACTGGCTCCTGACTGATGCCTTGGAGCGGCAGCAAAAGCTGGTGCGCGATGGGTGAAGGGCAGCATTTCCGAACTGTTCATTTGTCTGAAGAAATAATGCGCGCGTCGTATTTTTTTTTGTTTTTTTTTTTAGTAGCTGCAACTTAAGTAGTCACAAAACAGTTAAGAACTAATGTAAAACCTTGCAAGCACCATAACCTAAAGTGTAGAACTAATAGAGACTATTCCCAGTTGTTGGTCATTGACGGTTAAGTAACCTGAAACGAAATGAGCGTGCATGCACATTGACTTTAATACGCAGCATTGCTTGTTTCTTACCCATCGTGTACGGAATGTGTGTACAGAAAGTATCCGCAGTGGCTGTGTAGCTTACGCTGATATGATTGCATTAGACTAATTGTAGTTCTCTGTTCCTACCAGTTAGTTAATTGTGACTATTGCAAAGAGGAAGACGTACGTGTGAAGATAAAGAAGAAGCTTCCGTGCGTTGTCGCCAGTGAGTGTTACCACTTTTCATTTTATATTTCACTTATTTCACGTTTTGTTTCCTTTACTCTACCCCTCAAATCATTTTTTTTTAATGCAAGTATATTAAAAAAAAAATTCTTTGCTACCCAATTCTTGGCCGATCTCCCTCTGTGGGTATGTACCATAAGTTATTTGGACAACAACAACAACAACAATAATGTGCCATCAAATTAGAGGAGAACTATAACAACAACAATATCGCTATCGGTGTTTGCTCTGGACCTACTCGTACGTGGACTGTTCCTGACGGGCTCCTAGATCGCGTCCCATTACCTGTAATAAACCCCAATCCTAAATTTGGCGGAGTGACGGTTTAGAAACGTCGGTCCTGGAGCTCCGTAGCCGCCCTCTTCCTACACCTGCCATACTATAGACGACGTCTAACATCAAGGCATGCAGGCGGGTCCAACTGTCATCTGCGCCGGCTCCCTTCGCCAGCGGGACCCGGCTATCTTCAGCGGGACTAATGAGCACGATGTTGAAGACCGGGTCGCTTCTTATGAACGGCTGAGCGTCTATAAAACATGGGACGACGAAACTACATTGAACAGCGTCATATTTTATCTCACCGGCGTGACGAACTTGGGGTACCGTAACCATGAAAGCGACATCCGTACGTGGGCTGCATTTAAACCGACGCTCGCAGAAGTCTTTGATCACCCGGCTGTCAGGAAATTGCGCGCCAAGCAGCGCTTACGTGAACGGTTGCAGCAGGTTGGCGAAAGCTTTACAAGCTATTATGAAAAGTCATCGACCTGTGCAAACGTGTGGACGCCGACATGCCAGAGGCCGCAAAGATCAAACACATCTTGAAGGGTATTATTACCCATGACGTCTTCCAGATGTCAGCGCGCGACTTACGTACCGTCTCAGTAGTCAGTGCAGCACAGATGATATGAAAATTTTGAAGCGAAAGCTACTCTAGGCTAGGCTAGCAGAAACGTATTTCGCGGCTGGAGCCACAACAGCGCATGAGCCGTTGCCATTACAACCAGTTACGCCGAGCCGCGCTGGTTTCCTCGCGGCGCTCGCGCGTGACGTCACGCTCCGCTACACTCGTCATCGTATTCACCGTGATCATCGTGCGGGATCATCGTGACTGTGATAATTACGCTTCGTGTGATCATCTGTCTACCGCGAAGCAGAGAATATAAGCCGCGACGCGTGCGCTCGCTACATAGACGCGCTTAAGATGAACAGGCGGACGGTGAGCGCACGCTGTGTGAACGGCATCAGTGGGGGCTACGCGAAGCGTCGACGGATCCAGAAGTCATTGCATGGCGCGAGGCCGCGCGACAACGAACGAATGAAACAAGTAAGACTAGAACACGAGCTTCGGAGACGCCTGAAGAGCGAAAAGAAGGCCTCGCCAAACGGCAGCGCCAAGTCTCGGATGCAAAGACTGAGTAGCTGCCAAAATTACAAGGAGAAGACCGCCCAACGGTACAGCAAAAAGAAGTCGGGGCTCGGTGAGTGCATGGAGCACAAGTCCGCCTATAATTTGCGTCCGATCCTCGTGTTCAGGCTACCCAATGGGGAACCGCCGTTAATCCTGTGTACCAAAGAGAGACCATCACGTCTAGACATTGTATACCCGAAATTGAGAACCGAAACTGAGACGATGGCAAACTACTTTACCGACCACCGATCCGGCTTCGTGTCTATAAAGCGTAGAATTGAATATACAGGCACTTTACACACATCGAAAATCGCGACAGTGTCAATTGCTTAGCCGGTAAAGCTTAACATATCGTATAACTAAGCTCTATCAAGTCAAACCCTAGATTTCAATACGTATATCCTAGGTTAGCTGAGCTAAGCCATTGTAATCTTTATTTACTCACCTTGATGAGGCAGCGGAATCTTGAGCACCAGGAGTCGTCGAAGCCATCTTGAATTACGTGTATTCTGCCCTGCGGAGTGATAACAAAGCAATCACGAATATTAATTACTGGTATCGAATAAGCGAGATAGTGGCGCGTGGCGTGCCGCACTCGCAGAATCTTTCGGCGCCACCGCAATGGCGCTGATTATAATCAAATATTGCATCCATATGAGACAAACACAAAGCTGAATGAGAAGGCAGAACTTCAAGACCAAACAATTTTATTTGTTTATTTTATAGAAGCACTACCGATCTCTTCCGGAATCATTAAAATAACGACACAAACATGCAAAAAATACAAGAAGAATAAGTAGAGAGCATACAGCTGTGGAAAAGCCAGTGATTGAATAAATAGCACTGAATGGCATGGAAGTACCTAAAACAAGAAAAAGATGATTACACAGCATTATAAATGATACACTTGAGAGCGACGCTTGCTATGAATCAGGATAGAACACTGAATAAGTACAAATGGTATTTATAATTCGAATTGTAAATCCAGTAGGCGTGCTTGATATGAAAGATTTGAAGACGAGTTTGTGACACATGATGGTACGTTATTCCACTCTTTAACTGCTAAAGAAAAAATTAATATCTAAAGAACTCTACGTCGAATCGATAATATTTTAGTGAAGGTGAATGTTTATGACATGTCACTCTTGATTCTGGTTCTGCAATATACCTTCAAGTATATGTTTACCATGATACGAATTAGTTAATAAAGTAGTCTCTGTCATGCAAGCCTGGAGTGGCCGATTAATGTGAGTAATCCTGCTTTGTTTATAAGTTGTTTTTTGGCTGTATTTGGTATATGTAAACCTTACAGCTTTCCTCTGAGCTGGCTCTAGAATAATAGTTTATCGGTAAACATAAACCATTCCACATTTGCATATTTAAGAACGGCTCGGACAATTGTATTATAGGAAAGTAATTTAATGTCTGATGGCTCATCTCGCAGGCGTCTCTTGAGAAATAAGAGTTTTAGCGCTGAGGACGTAATGAATTTTACATGAGAGCTCCATTTCAGGTCGTTTGGTAGGATCAAAGCAAAACATTTGTTCTGGTTAACTTCATTAAACAGGATGTTGTTTAGTACGTAGGAAAATTATGAGGCGTAATGTTTCTTTATACCTCCTAAGACGGTTGATTTTTTATATTACTCATTAAATTCAGCAGATGCCGGTTTTCTTTAATCGTTAAGTGTTACATGGTGCTTCGGCAAATTATTTTCATGGTGCACGATACAATCGCCAGCGAGAAGCCTGATATTAAAAGGAACACTAGCTGATAAACCTTTGATATAAGAGCTACAAAGCTCATCTTGGGTACATCGGACGTGACTAATGTTGTGGGCTTTTCGGGAAACATTGAAAGATTAAATAGCTTTTAATACAGTAAGTTGTTGGCTCTGCGCCTAGTGTGGATTCCAACTTCAAAATAGTTTGTTTGGTAACACGCGATAGAAAGCTTCGTAGAAGTTCAATAAAATTAAATCTGTTAGCTTTTGGTGTACAGTGCTTGGCTGTATCAGTTCGACTAGTTGAAACACGCGCTGGAAAGGTGATATGATTTGTTGATCTTCGATGAAGGTTGTTATATGTTCCTGTATTATGTGTTCCAAAAGTTTACATGCAGTAATCGGTAATGAAACTGCCTAAAATAAAAAAAAAAGATCTTCATTTCAAGATTTACGAAAAGGAATAATTATTGCTTTCTTCTAATCTCCTGTAAGGGACGATGAAGGTAAAGATTTGTTAAAAATGAGGCGTAAATACTTCGCGATCGATTCAGTATATTATGAATGAAATCGATATATTTTCTGGTCCAGTTCCCTCAACGGTATTTAATTTTAAGAGGAGGTTTAATGAGCTAGCCTCGTCAACTGTAAATGGCTCGATGCATATGTTGGGGGGTTTTATGTGCGGTAAGTTGCTGTCATCGGTAAAGAAGATCGCCTGAAAGTAATTGTTTAGTGAGATGGCTCTGGCCTCGCTTTCATCAGGACTCATTATGTCCGTATTTTGTAGTTTAGAGTTAAAAAAGCGCGATAATTTTTTAATAATTTGTTTATTAATTTTTAAAAAATTTTTTAATATTCTTTTTTATAATTTTTTAGTTTTTGTTTTTTTTTATATATTTTCTTAGCCGCTTGACTTTACGTTTGGTTTGAATGATGTCGCGATTTATAGAACAAGAGTGCTTGTTATATTTTTAGTTGTAAGCAGCACAAAATTCTTTACAGAAAGGTGTAGTAAGTTCGAATCTTTTCCATAGTGTTACAATGTTAGCGTTACTGCATAGTGCAATAAACCGTTCAAAGACATACTTCATAGCATAAGTGATCGGGAATGCTGGTGTCATCTTCTCTGTGAAAATCAGGATATGTCATGGAAGGGCATATTGCAGATAGTTATATTTTCAGCCATCCAGAAACTGAAGCCTCGCTTTTTCCACTGGAAAGTGGTCACAAAGAAAAACTAGGCCAAGTATGCTTGAACTGCTATCTTGTACATGAGTTTGCTGATTTATTATTTAACTGGGGTTTAACGTTAGCACGGCACCGAACAGCGTACTCAAGTGCTGCATACTGATGCTGGTGCTGCATAGTGTTCCAGTAAACATCGGGTAGGTTGAAATCACCCAGTAAGATTAACAACGCTTCTAGAAAATGCCTAAGCCTGGAAGCATGCGAAGATTTCAGTGAGTCATAGTTCGAAGAAGGGATGCGATAAAGGCAGCGATAAAAACTGGCCGTTTTGAATACTGGAGTTTGGAAAAGATTACTTCAACATCTTCGACGTCAGGAAGAAGCACGAAAGGAATGCCTCATTTAACCAGGATAGCAACGCCCACGCCATGCGTCAGCCGTAATGCAGTGATATGAAAAGATAGTATCTTTTCGTATTACTGAATAGCCGAGGAGAGTTACCTCGAAACCTTTTATACGGCTCGTTAACGACGTTTCCATAATCGCAACAAAATCTGCGCTGACGAAGAGGAGGAATGATTCTAGTTCTGTTATTTTGTTCGCTTAGCTACGAATCATTATGTTGGCACACGTTATTTCGGGAGCTGATGTAGTTGGCGGGTACGTAGAGACCTTATTGGGGCTTCGTCAGTTTATTTATTTATTTATTTATTTATTTATTTATTTATTTATTTATTTATTTATTTATTTTATAGCAATTCGACTGCTTGAGTAAACTAATACTTTGTTTGATATGTTTGGTTGGGGGTCTGAGTAAATGTCTGAATCAGTGAGATGCTTTGTCTCCTCATCTCATCGGTACAGATAGTTGTTAACGTGAAACGACGGGCTAGTTGGTCTTGGTGCGATGCATGCATATTTTCAGCGCAAATTTGCAGGACGACGAAAGAAGACAGATAGAAGAAAAGAATTAGCCGCTGTAGCTAATGAATGACACCATGGAACCAGCGTAACGGTGGAGAAAAAGTGTGAGCAAGGGCGAACGAGATAATCGATAGCAAGATGCCATGAATTCAAGTGGCTCAGAGAACGACATTATGGCTTATATATTACACTATTTTCTAGAGTAGCTTTGGGAGGAGGGTTGCTGCATACAGGGTACGTATGCAAGATAGGCTCTAGGTGCCAATATCTGAACATCAAATGTTTCATCGAACCAGTGCCCGAAACTTATCGGTGCATGCTACAATCTGTATGCATAAGGGATGGTTATTATAGCTCCCTGAGGCCACTGTACTCATACAATCGCTATATGACAGGGTACAGGAACGAAGTACATGATGGCGGGAAGAAATCAAGAGGATTCGTAAATAAAAGATTTTTTTTTTTTTTTTTTTTTTTTTTTTTTGCTAGGAACAAGCGACAAAGCACAGTGTTAAATAGTCGAACCAGTTTCCTGCCTTTGTGGAGGGGGAGTAATGCGGACAGGGGAAGAAAGGGGCGCGTGTCTTAGAGCACCTGAATTGAAGTGCGGACAAGGAGATTGATCGACGCTTGGTAGTGGCTGCTAAGCTGAAGAAATGTTCACAATTTGCTTTTTTGTAAGTAGATAGTTCGGAAGAGCGTATGAAATTTTCTTTGGTTCAACGGCGGGTACTAATTGACTGCCTATTTTTCTTGCAGCCTGGTTGGGGTGAACACGCGCGTAGACAGGTAAGTAATGAAGCGTAATCTGCTGATTGCCGAGACAGCACTGTACTGGTACAAGGTTACAGGAATACGAATGCCTAAGAAACATGTGCATGGGATCGTGTGCTACATGAATATACATGCGATGGTTTGTCGTTGGTAATGGGCGGACGATAAACTGAGTCCCTCGGTCTGCTCAGGCGCAGACTGGCACAATGAAAAAATCAAGAACAATTTGGCTTACATCTTAATAATCCTAATACAGAATAGCAGACCAAAGGCGCCTGCAGCCACAAAGCCAATTTTGCTGTTTGGCTTCCGATCGGTTTAAAAACAGGCCCGCACCAAGTGCCCAAAGATGGTCACGTATTCAGACACATCCAAGTTGTCAAGTAAACAACATCTCAAAGAAGACAGCAGTGGATTTAATCACTTCATCTAAGTGCACTTCTGGTACAAGCTCGTCATTGTTTTTTGCACTTTCTTGCACAGCGTCATGCACTAAGACTGTGCACCTCTACTGCACTTAGTCGAAAAAATGTTTTGTCCCAGACTTTTTCTGTCAAGCGTCATTTTTTTCGAAGCTGGTGAAGCAGGGCTCTAACTTCAGCTCATTGCAAAATGTACAGTGACGCGGCTACAAAACTTCGCTTGGCAAACTGGCATCGCGAGTAGCTACTCCACCGCCCTCGGCGTGCTCCCTTAAAGTAAATGTATTTTTCTTTCGGTTACAGCGCAAGTCACCCCTGATGGAGCCAAGTCACGGGACGGGACATGAGCTTGAAGGCAAGTCCTGCCCACGCCAGCTATATAACACAGCTATAATCAAATATGGTATAACACAAGTAGTTATGCTTCTAATTAGCGCCCGTGAAAAAGGAAAATATAAAGAACGGAGGAGGAGAAAGTAAAGTGAGGCTCTCTGAGAGCACGCGCTACGTGCGCTCAACGTCACCAACCACAATGTACTCGGCAAATCATTTGGAACGCAGAGTAAAGTGAGAAAGTGAACGGCTGGAAGAGGGCTATATCGGCTTTGCAATGCAGCCAAAAAGCTTACCTTCAGCAACGTGCTTTTCCCTTCGGGCGTTGGAGCGATGTGGGCGCTTCTTCTGCCTTCGCAGACCGACAAATATAGTGCTGAGGCTTTGAAGATTTCCAGTGCATTCGCCTGGTACTTAGTGCGAAATGATAAGAAAGGATAAAAAACGCACTGCCTTGAGACCCATCCTTAGCACAACTATCAGGGCTGCGTCATAAACTTATTTGACATACAAAGATCGCTCAGCTTTGAGGGTGTGCTTAGCGACTTACGCGATCGGCATCAGACTCGCGACCGAGGAATGAATGTGCGAGCGCATGCCGTCAGTGCATGCCGGAAATTTTGAACACTTGATATTTTTTAACGTGCACTGAGATATGAAAGCAGACAGGTGCCTTGTTATCCGCCTCCATCCGCGTATGCGGGATTGAACCCACGGCTGGGATTCGATCCCGCATCCTTGGGTACAGCAACCGAGCGCCCTAACCACTGCGCCAACGCGTCGAGGAATTTCCACTGTCTAGCATCCCCGAAGTGACACACGTTCTTGTGAGGGATTCCTCTGTACAGGGTTCCGCACTTACACCATCTGGCTTTCCTAATGTGCGCTCCCATCGTGCACGAGTGAGAGCACACTGGCGCTTTTCTATTCCGTCTCCCATCAGTACGGCAGGCGCGGCCGGGATCAAACCTTTGACCTTTAGGCTAAGAGCCGAACGTTGAAACAACTGAGCTACAGTGTCGTACGTTGCAGAATTAGTCTGTCCCCTTGTACTGCTTCAATAAACTCATTAAAATCTACATGATATTCCAACCTATTTCGAATAGTTACTCAACTCAACTGTGTTTCCAATATATTAAACCTCATCTTTAACACAGCCCTGACACAATGGACAACTTAAATTACTTAGATGGACTTAGCGATTATATTTTACTTTAACTGACAAATAACTCTCATTTTACGTTCACTGGTGTCACGACGAAACAGATTCGCGACAACAAGGGTAATTGCAATCGAAGGAATGCTGAACCTCAAGTGTTTAGTGATAACAGCCCGATGCCGATTTTCATCGCCGGTAAATAGATGATGACTTGGTTATTTTTAGAGACGAACTTACAAAATTAGTAGCCAGGCACGTCCCGCTTATCATGATATATAATGATAGATGTAACCCTTGGTTTATATGAAAGCAACAATGCATGGGGAGCAGAAAAGCACCGTTGTGCACAAACGCGAAGCCCGATTTTACGCCATATGCGTAGATTACATGCAACATCGTCCAAAGTCTAGCTCTACCAACTGGGATGCAAAATATAAATATTTTCAGAAGATCTTACCGCGCCGCCTAAGAATAATCAAAATAAGTTCTGGTAGGTCGGAATCGCCACTGTGATCATATACCAAAGTACGGAGGTAACGACGCCCCCTACTCCGGTGCTGATTGTCCTAAAGCTTTTAACTCTTTTTCAAATCTGTTGTCACTGAAGAAACTAATTCTAACATCTCGTCTGTACCAGATTTTGACTAGCCTTACCGGGTACCTGTTGCCAATATACTTTATAGAGTGGCACATCTCTTCCTGTGGTGTTGATGAAATTATTTCGAGAATATTAAAACAACTTTATTTCTGTGTACAGCATAATCTTAATAGAGGGTTTACAAAAGTCAAGTCTGGCAGCCATGAGCGGCACGCTGATCCGGCTCTGACAGCCATATTTTGTTCGCTCCATCCGTTCGCTTCGTGTTCGTCCGTCAGCGCCCGCCGTTCTGTCCGCGCTTTTCATGTTGTAACCTAGTGTGCTGTGCTTGGACCTCTCTTCTGTCCCTGGCGGTGTCTGTTAGCAAAGCCAAGAAGCGTATTTTGACAGCCGAGGCGTAGCGGTTACAAACTGCTCTACGAGTCGTGCATGGGTCCCTCGTCTATCCGCGCAGCGTCATCCGTATCCAGGTGCAGTATCTAGAGTTTTGTAATGTGCAGAAATTTTCTTTTTGTCTGTGTGCATTTGCTATTTGCTTTAACGACTATGAGAGACGATCGCGAGTTTGCTTGGTTTGCGCATCACCGTCGCTCATTCCACTGCTACCAGTGGGATACTTGCTGGTGAAATGAGCGAGAATGCAATTGGTTTTGACATGAAAGAATCGTGCGTAATTTGACGTAAGTCGGAATGGCGCTTAGCACTTTCCTGTCTATGCCGTTGACGCAGTTATTGGCACGGGTCTCGGAAATAATCGGGGGCGCGTAAAGAAAAAAAGAAAAATGTGTCATTGTAATTTCTGCTTCCAGTGAATGAAGATTGATTGGTGTGCAACAGGCGATGATGAGATAATAAAATATTTGTAAATTGATCAATTGATGAAATAAAGCAACAAAGAACAAAATTGGAAATGGAGGGTTCAAAGGTGACAAAATGCTCAGAAGGAAAAACCAGTACTTGGTGATGCTAATGAAGAAAATTTAGAATGTGTAATCGATTAATTAAAATAATTGAATGTGTTCAAAGGTGTCAAATCGCTGAGAATGGAAAGGTGATTGTTGCTGACCCTGAGTATTGGTATATAAAATATAAAACATTAAATAAAATAAAAACAAATAATCGAAATATAAAATAAATAAAAGCTAAAAATTCAAAAAGGGAAGAAAGAAAACGTGTGTGTGTGAGAGAGAGAGACGCTATCGCGTCATACCCTTAACGGCGGAGGTTAAGTGTCCCCCTAATGTTTTATAACAGTATTATATAACATAAATCTGACTTTATGAACACAACCAGTTGCACCAAGTACTGACACTTCGCAGTAATGTGAGTTGACTTTTCAAATTCCTTTTCGTTTCAGCCGAGTTACTCTTCCTCCGAGTTCCTCGAACCTTCCCATGACAGCACTTTCATTTGAGGTTAAGGCTTCAAATGTCTATCTGACGGAGGGAATAAACAAGAAATCGGCATAATTACAAAATCAACTGAATTTCAGGTGGCTGTCAATTAGCAAACCATCGGGCGACTCGATAAAACAAACAAAAGTGAAAAGCAAACTTCGTTATTTTATATCGGCCGCACTAGCAGGTATGAAGGCACAGAATGCAAACCTGAGCTGGATGCTCTGGACGCGGACCGGACTTCGCATGCATTATCACGTGATAACATCTTTGGAAACGGGCTGGACGTGAGCATATTACAACACACTAGTGGGATGTCATCTTCTCCTGCTTTAATAGACGCCACGGGTTTGGCAGCCGCTTTCGCAGCGTGAAACACGCACCTCGGGTGCACTAGACAGCTGTACTGCTCTCTGCACCAAGCAATACAATTTCGTACGACTGTGAAAAGTAGTTTCGGTAATCATGCCCTTTTCTTAAATCAAATACACAATGGTAAATGCAACCTACGTACAAAAGGTTTCAAAGAACGTATTTGAACTATAACGTTCGGTATACATGTATTGCTCCTTCTCCCGTGTCTTCCATCGATGCATAAGCTTATCCTTCAAGTTAACAAGGCTCCATAGCACGCAAAACAACCTAGCTGTTTTAGGTGATATCACATTCTGTGAGCTAACTCCCAGTCAGAGGAACGTGCAGTAATGCTTTACATGATGCAAGTGACACTTGTAAAACCGATTAGGATTGCAAACGAGCGGTCGCATACACGCGTATACCTTATTCCCGTGCGCATCTGCGACGGTGCGCTTGCTGCAGAAGGGTACGCAGCAACATGCTGGCATCATTCCGAATAGAGCGTGGTGCTAGCAGTGACTGCTATGATGTTAAAAAATGAAACAATCGCTTGCGATCATTCCAATGCACCTTGCGGTGCAAGCACGGGTTCCACGAAGGCGCACGTTGACAGCGTACCCGATGGGAGGCGCGGGCGGACTGAACAAAACATGGCCACCGCGCACAGTTTCTGTTTCTTTCACTAGGCGCTAACTTTTGTAAAGCCTCTATTCAGATAACTAAGCAGTAGACATCATCAAGTGAGCTTCACATTGATTGGAGAATAGGAAAGGTGGCACCGTATTCATAGGGGGCAACAAACATCCACACGTTAATCATCGCCCCGTCTCACTTAAATAAATTTGCGGCAAGATGTCTGAACACATTTTTGAACAGCGCATCCATCACATGGAATTTATCAGATTTTTTTTCCTCCAAGCTTCATGGATTCAAAATAGGCTTTTCCTGCGAGTCGCTGTTATTTGAGTTTAATACTGGCATACGTTTCAACAAACAGCAATTTACGAGCAAACGGCATCGTTTCGGATTTCGTTAAACTATTTGATCGTGTAGCATATTTCCGATTAATACCGAAACTATTTCCTCTCAAATTAGATTATTTAACTTTGTGAATGGGCCGTGTTTTTCTAATTGCCGGTAGTTCATCTCTGTCGATAATTATTCCGTTCCTCTTTCCAATGTGACATCAGGCGTGCCACGCCTGATCCTTCGTCCATTACTTTTCTTAATTTCCCTTAATCAGTTGCCAATAAACATCTATTGTAAATAGGCGTATTTGCTGACGAAGCGTATCGAAGAGCGGGATGCTTTGCAGAAAAAATGTTTAATAAGGCAGGTCCATAAAAAAAGGGTTTGCGAAATGCGACAACAAAAAGGCTAATGTTTGGCCTAGCGTGTGTCAAGGAACTGGGGATAAAGCAGTGTGATTTATTTTGGGAGCAGGCTGAGGAATGGTGTGCTGACACGCCCTTGATCGTTCATGTGAATAATGAAAGCTTCCCAGAATTCACGTGCGTGTCGGTCATGATGCTTCTTTAGGATGCCTGTTTGGTCGCTCTGGTCGCTCAATTTTGCTCTGTTAAAATGCTTTGCGACGACATCGTTTCTATTCTTGGATGCTCACAAACACTTTGGAAGCGCGGAAAAGCGAGGAAATTGCGAGAACGCAAAAAAAAAAAAAACGAGAATGAAAATAAATTGCCAGATTTTGCAGCTACCACTACGTCGCTGCCAATAAATATATTCGAAGCAAATACCACGCACATAAGAAATGTATGCTTCAGTAGGCTAGTGTCATAATTTATAGTCTGGAATCAGGGAGCTTTGACAAATAGTTGACAGGTGCCATTGGGAGGCGTAAACGTTTGCATCCAGATGACGATGCCATTCTTGTACAAAGCGCTCAGATACGACTCCAAAGTGCAGCGTACACCCATACGACACTGTATGTACCGTATGTTGCAGACGTTTGCAGCCCAACGCGCCGGGCGGAGGAGCAGTATCGCTCCCGAGAGGCGGCGCTGCGCCCGCCGGCGCTGCCTGGTGACGCAGCTATAAAGAGTGAGGAGGCTTGGTCTCTTCCCCTCATCCCGCGCTTGATTGGGATGAGGGGAAGAGAACAAGCCTCCTCACTCTTTATAGCTACGTCACCAGGCAGCGCCGCCTCTCGGGAGCGATACTGCTCCTCCGCCCGGCGCGTTGGGCTGCAAACGTCTGCAAAAGACGGTACCATTTCAGAACAAACAGGTGGCATAAAACGTGCAGTTATAGTGGGAGCCGGGACACCAGACTAAATTCCTTGTAAGAGTGCCTGCAACCTCAAAATACCTTAGATGCTGCTACAAAGGTTTTTTTTTTTTTTTTTCGCGAGAGTGAGTGAGTGAGTCAACTTCGTTGTCCGACAAAAAAAGCTCTTTTTTACCCCAGGTCCTCCCCTCTAGAGGAGAGGCACCTTGGGGCAGCGAAAATAACCACCGCGTCTTGTGCCGCACGTACAGAAACAAGCAGAGAGCTAGTATAGCAAGTGGTCATATTTCATAACAATAAACCCGATTTCGAAAGCGACGCATGCTGATGAGAAATTTGAAAAATAATGCCGTGACAAGCTGCATGCAATTCTTCTCCATTCTGAAAATTTTGCTTGCGTGGAACATGCGAAAAAGTGATGAAATCTCAGCTGACGGCGTCCGCGCTTGGCTGGTGTAAATATTGCTCATGTAACATGTTCTGAACCTACGAAGGCTTCGTTTCATAGTTACGTCACCCTAAATATTTTAGTGCGAACCACTTCTATCCTTGCGCGATGGATTTCGCCGCCTGCAGGGTTCCGTTAGCCTAACCGAGCATTGCTATGGTAACATCCTAGCCTAGGTTTGCTGTACATGGCCATCAATGACTTACTATGAGTCACCATGACTACCATGAGTGACATCACCAGGAGCAAGGTCAGAGCAAATTCTAGAGCCGATGCTAATTATGCCCTAATTAACACTAGAAAGACCTCTATGAACTGCAGGTTAGGAAAGGAAGTCTGAACCCGCCTAAACTATGGTCTTTTAAGCACAACTAAGCATGCCAGGCCCATTTAAGCCTAAATGCCTATAAGGTCGCTTTAAAGCAGTATGTTGCTGTCGAAACCACATAGGCCGTAATTACTTCTTCTCAAGTCTAGTTCAGCTTGATTAGGTTTAACTAATCCTAACAGCTATAATAGCATTTAGACCATAACTGTAAGCCTATTTAGCCAGACAGGGTGGGAGGTAGGTGGGTAGGTGGGTGGGTAGGTAGGTGGGTAGACAGGTGGGTAGACAGATCTGACAGACAGACAGACAGGGCAAGGAAAGGCAAGGCAGGCAGGCAGGCAGGCGGATGGATGGATGGATGGATGGATGGATGGATGGATGGATGGATGGATGGATGGATGGATGGATGCATGCATGCATGCATGCATGCATACATACATACATACATACATACATACATACATACATACATACATACATACATACATACATACATACATACATACATACATACATACATACATGCATGCATGCATGCATGCATGCATGCATACATACATACATACATACATACATACATACATACATACATACATACATACATACATACATACATACATACATACATACATACATACATACATACATACATACATACATACATACATACATACATACATACATACATACATACATACATACATACATACATACATACATACATACATACATACATACATACATACATACATACATACGTGAGTTTGATTGGTTGATTAATTGAGTGAAGAGTTTCACAGTAAGGTTCCACAGTGCTTCGCTTTTTTCTTTTTATTCGGCCCCCAGCAACGCGTTCGCTTGTGTCTGGTCCAGATGCACGAGACGCGCTGACTCCCAAAAGAAGCGCTCGCAGCGCTTCTTGTCTGCCGCCTGTCGACTGATCCAGGCACGACGGCAGTCCGAGAAGTAGTGACCGCTCTCTTTGGAAAGCTTCGGCTCCACGGCCAGGAAGATGGACGTCTGGGCGCCTTCCTCGGTAGTCTGCGATGGTGGACAACGAAATGTAATGGACAAAAAATGCTTCCCCTTGCCCTCTCTCGAGCTGTGCTTATTATTATTCAGCAAAGAAATGGTGCGTACTCAATGCTGGCATGCGCATTCGCGGCTCAGACGTAGGAATATGCTGATTTACTCCTCAGGTGACGCTAGTCATTCATATAATTTCTAACAGGTCAAGCAGGTCAAGTGTCTCCAAAACCGAAATTTTGAAGAAGTTCAAAATTTTGACTTAGCGTATGCAGAAGAAAGGGTAGTATATGAAAGAGTCGGTTAAGCTTGCAACCATTGCTAGAGCAGTTCTCGTTCCATGAAAGGGTTCTCTGCGTGCGAAACGTATGCGGGCTGGACTGCCAGAGCAAAAATTCCTTTAGCGAAATGCTCCAGCGCATAGTAACTGGCACAGGTTTGCTATAACTCTCGAAAGTATGCAATCAGTCGAGCACTAGAAACGTAATGAAAGAGGCTGCTCACCTTTCCGGCGATAGTCAATAGAAAGCCGAAGAAGAGCCCGCCCGGAGAGTTGGTCGCGATGTTCGTCTTGACATCGCCGGGGTGCACCGCGTTCACAGTGACACCTGCGAATGGGTAGGATGCGCCGCAGGAGGAAGCCGTAAACTGGGTAATGTGGTACGCACAGAAGCGCGCGCACTCGTTGGATAGCGTCCGGCAGCTCAGGCTCATTCGTTCTCTATTGCACTCGTTCTTGCTACAGCGAAACTCAATTTAAAGGATGGCATAACCGAGGTGAGTGCAAAAGGGCAGCAAACGGCAAGAAGCTCTAATGAGATTTCCTGCAGTTTTATTTTAAGTCAGGTGGCGGAAAAGGTGGAACTACATTGTGTAGTTATAAAATATAATATAAGCCAGTAGAAAGTACAAACAAACGACCACTAGAAATGAGTGCTCATTTCTCTTACTTACTCTCGAATTACTGTCTCTTTTCTAACGCAACTTCAGCACAATTTACTTGACTGTGCACAAACGTACTCGCTGATCATTTATTGGCGGTGTCAACTTCGCAGCGCACAAGAACGAAGGGAGCACAATGAAGTGGGTTCACATCCCTCAATGAAAGAGCTTTGGTACACACCATCCAACCAGAGCGAATGTCATGCACACTTCCTGTCCACATTCTTGCTGGCCGCGGTGGTAGCCATTATGGCCAAGCCATGCTCTGCGGACCAGTGCATGTCATACTAGCTCTAACAAACTTGATTCTTGACGATGATAAAGATTATGGAGGGGGGCCGAGCGTTCCATAGTTTGCGACAATGTAAAGAGTTAACGAGTTCGCGCACGCCTTTGGTACTGTGGCGTCAGTATATAAAGATAATAATCCGATAAGCTAAATCTAACAGTACAGTCTTGCAATGGCGCAAATTCATCAATACGCTTAAGCCAGGTCGAAGATGACGAACATGTACTCGGTTTGAGGCCGTATCACTTACGCTAATTTCAAGTCCAGGATTTTGGGATATCATTTAATTGTGAGGAAACTGGCCAATAGTACGTGGTGGTTAGGCATGCGTTGATAAGAATGGTGAAAAGTTTTAATATGTCGAAACTGTTTGTTTATAATATTTTCTCGCGCTCGCAGCGAGTAGTTAAATGTGGCATAGAAAACCAATGGCCTGCAGTTGTTCAAGCTTTGTGGTGGAAGTGTGAAATGATGGCAAATAATCTTTGTTAATGTACTAATCGAAATAATCTAAGCTTACAATGCATATCAAAATTTTACTTTTAAGTTTGTTCTGCCCCCAAAAAAAAAAAAAAAAAAGAAGTAAGTCAGACAGCCATAAAATGTAATTTGTCGCTCACAACGTAGACGTCGGATTTTCGCGGAATGAGGCCTTTAACGGTATTGCGGTAAAAGCAATGTAATCACTTCTTGAGGTTGGTACAAAAAATCTAGAATGCTGATAAAGGAAGATCAGTGGATATATTGATTGTTATCGTGAAGAGGCGATCAGGCGTAAGCAAAAACCGGATGTATAAGCTAAGAGACAAGGTGGGCAGTGTCATTACCAATGAGGGTAAGATAGAAAGCTTTTCCAAATAGTTCTACACTCATTTATGTAGGAGCTCAAGTAATCAGCACGATAAAGAAGGTAATGAAGTAGGAAGTCAAGAAGGCATTCGAAGCAATGAAAAAGGGGGGAAAAAGCTGGATATGTGCAGGAAAATTCTGATTTATTGAAAGACGGAGGTGGATTTGCGCTAGAAAAATTGGCCATCCTATATGCGTAATAAATAATGACCTCGACTGCACTAAAATCGCTGAATAACGCCAAATTTATTTTAATCCATAAGAAACGGGACGTCGAAGACTTAAAGAATTAAACACAAATGTGTCTACTATGCGTTATGTGCAAGGTATTTACTAAGGTTGCACCTAATAGAATCAGGGCAACCGTACACTTCAATCAAAAAAAAAAAAAAAACTCACAAAATTTTTTAAGAGCTAATCTACAATATATCGTATCCACGTTGTCAACACGTGATAGAATTTCGCTCTGAATATAACCAACCTGTATACATGGCGTACACAGACTACGAGAAAGCATTTGGCTCAGTCGAAGCAGGAGTAGTCATGGCGGCATCGCAAAATCAGGGCGTTAAAGAGCCATGTGGGAACGTACTGGATATATATAACTGCTTTGTCGCACCAACAATAAAATCAATGTAAGGAAGGGTGTTAGGCACGCAGACACTATCTGTCCAGTACTCTCACCGCTTGCTTATTGCTTAGAGGAATTACTCGGTGACCTGAATAGTGAAAAGGTTACGAGGTAATGGAGAATACCTCTGTTACCTGCAATACGCTGATGACGTTGCCTTGCTAAGTAACTCGAGGCAATTTGCAAAGAATGAATAATGACCTAGATAGACAAAGCAGAACGCTCGGCCTAAACATTTATATGTAGAATACAAAAGTGTGTTCAACAGCCTCGCAATTGACAAGCAGTTTACGAAGTGGTGGAGGAATGCATCCACTCAGGACAGGTAAGAGCCGCATATCCAGACTACGAAAAGAAAAAAAAAAAAAAAAAAAACATTCGCCGGGGTTATCTTTGTTAAACCGATTATAATGCGAAAACTTTGAAGCTGCAGTTCCAGCTTTACAGGTACCCCATCTAGAAGTAGCCGAGTCAAATGGCGGAGGTTCATTCCTAAGTAAGCTTATTATAATGAACGAGAGTATCTACCGCGGTGGCTCAGTGGTCAATAAACTCGGCTACTAAAACCAAGTACCTGGGTTCCAATCCGCTTCGATGATTTTTTTTTTGTTTGTGGGGAAACACTACAAGAGTCAGTGATTGTTCAGTCATAGGCTCCATCACTGTGTCTGTTGATTGGCGAACTTGAAAGACCCGTCAGGAGACTCGCATGTTGTAGCCGCTAAACTGGATTAAGTTTGAATTACCCGCTGGAGTTTAGCAAATCAGAGCGACGGCAAGAACAAGATCTGACAAGATTCTTGGTCGATGACGACGAGCGTGTGAGAGCTCCCGAAGAAGAATAACTATCGAATAACCAGATTGGGTTAGGGCATATCCGACTATATACTCTTAGCTAATGAATGCCAGCCTACCTGTATCCCTCAAAATGAAATCATAGCGGTGGTATTGTGCCGGTGCTCACCCTTGGGACAGAAGAGAGGATAATAACAAAAAGAGCCTTACCGCAATATAAGACAACAGAGAGAGCTATGGAATGGAAAATGGTAGGAGTCAAGTTAACCGACGCGAAGCGTGCAGGATGGGTCTGAGAACAAACGCGAGTTAATAACATTCGTGTCGAGATGGACGCAGAATGGGCATAAGCAGGACATGTAACGCGAAGGCAGGATAATCAATCGCCGTTAAGGGTAACAGACCAGGTTGCACGGGAACGAAATCGTAGCAGGAGGCGGCCGGAAGTTATTTGGGCAGATGGGTGGAGGGTTACAGAAGAGCCCTTTGCCCTGCAGTGCTATAGTCAAGCTGCTGGAGCTGATGATCATGACCGTGAAGTTGATACGTTCAAAACTCTTTCAAAATTAAATTTCTAAGATTTCTGGGTATATTTTAGGGGAAAAGTGGTATTTTAGAGGTTACCTTTGAAAGGACTAACGAGCGTTTAACAGATGCCAGAATTTGGCCAATCTGGCAATTTCATGTTAAATTAGGCTTAAATTTCTCCCCCACACATTCTAGGATGTATAAAGACAAACCAGGCTATCATTGGGAGTGCAAGATGTCGGGAAGGAGTATGACTAACGAGTGAATCAGGTGGGGTTTGGTTTAGAGGTATTAAATAGTAATAAACCCAGATGAACCATAGTTTTTAGTGGAATCAAGTTATTTTTACAAAGATTTAGGGTTAGTGTCGTTAGTAATGTTACGATGTATACACAGTTACCTGTGAACTCTAATACCGAAATATATGCAAGCAGGTAAGTCATTCACTAAAATTTAGAAAAGCATTGATCCCAAAACGATTTCGTGGGGAACACCGTGATTACTTTGCCTCAAACGGAAATCTGTAGTTTTGTTCAAACCAAATTCATCGGATTTAAACACTAAGGATTTAAACTAGCGCCTTTCTTAAAAAATAAAAAAATAAAAGTACAGGGTGAACGGGGAGGCGTTAATATCGATCTGAAGCCAATGCAGGTTTCATACCGGTGTGTCGCAGCTTGTGGGCGAGCGTGCGCGTGAAGGCCACCTGGGCGAGCTTGCTGCAGGCGTACGAAGCGGTCGGGTGCCGCACGGGCGTCAGGCCCCGCGCCAGCTCCTCCTGGTGGCGCAGTGTTCCCAGGTGGTGCATGGCTGACGACACGTTGATCACGCGACTGGGAGCGCTCTTGCGCAGAAGCCCTGCGCACACCAAAATTTAGCGTAGAGATTACACTGCGCAAGTTTCACAAGTAGCTTAGTAAGAAGACTGGTGTAGTTTTGTTTTGTTTTGTGGGGTTTAACGTCCCAAAGCAACTCAGGCTTTGAGAAACGCCGTAGCTGATGTAGAAGAAAAGAGCAATTGACAAACGCCGGTCCTACGCGTACATGGCGAGATTACCAGAGGTTCTTAAAAGTGCATTGACATCGCAAAGCAAGGCACCAGTGTGCTGTGCGATGTCAGTGCACATTAAAAAACCCCAGGTGGTCGAAATTTCTGGAGCCCTCTACTATGGCGTGTCTCATAATCTCACTCGCTTTGGGTCGTTAAACTCCACAAACCAAACCAAACTACTATCTGTCCCGTTCAGCCGTCCCTTGACGCCTTACATCTTGCTGCTTGTGGAGTAAACCCCTGGAAGTTAACCAGACACCGCAGGCCTCAGACGTACTCGATTCGGTCGCTCTTCACAGATCCATTACGCCGGCCAAGGATCGCTGCGCGTCGTTCCTGCTTTCGCGGAACTCTGCCGTGTTGTCTACTGAAATTGCCGTGGCGCATTTTAGCAAAATTAATTTCATTTACTTTACTTTTAATTACTTCTCAATTCATCATCATCATCATCATCATCAGCCTGATTATACCCACTGCAGGGCGAAGACCTCTCCCATATTTCTCCACTTAACCCGGTTCTGTGCTAGCTGCATCCACTTGACCCCTGCGAACTTCTTAATCTCATCCGCCCACCTAACTTTCTGCCGCCCCCTGCTACGCTTTCCTTGCCTTGGAACCCAGTTTGTTACCCTCAGCGACCATCGGTTATCCTCTCTTCGCACTTTATCCTCTCTTCGCAACTTCTCAATTACTTTTCTGCAAAAACTGCTCTAATGAATTCATTAGATTACTAAATCACCAGATCGAAAAAGTAAATTATTATAATACAAATATAAATTACCTGGGAAATTAATTAAACTGCTGTAATTACATTACTGTAATTCAAAGACTGCCATGTCAGGTCCTGTCTCTCTATTGTGGACGAGTCGGCGTCAAGCTACCCCTGTTTTCTAAACCGACTGCGGTGGCTCCGTATTTAGCGTGCTTGGCTGCTGAGGGGGAGTTGCCGGTTTCGAGCCGTCGGCTGCGGCTGCCTTCCTGCGGAGGCGAAAAATAAATAGCGCCTTTGTGATCTGCGGCGTGAGTGCATGCTATCCCAGCTAATCGAAATTATTCCTGAGCGCGCCACTATGGGATCTATTTCATCTTCCACTCCCACACTCCTCGAAGACTAAGCCTTCGCAAAAACAATTCACGGAGAGACTTCTTATAATAGGAACATTATTGGACGGATATTATTTATATTTTACTTGTTTCCTTCCCTGCCGACTCGCTCCGTTGTTTTTTCTTCAGTCCCGAAGGAATTGTTAAGCTCGTCACATTTCTCAGTTCCACAGAGGAGACGCTGTAGGTGATTTGAAACAAAATGGAATCCGGGGCCGCGATTGATGACGCTCTATCTGTTTTATGCATCGTTTACAGAATTTCGTTTTGTGAGGAAAAAAAAACGCCTCTGATGAGGCCTTGTGTATTCCCAACTATCTGGGAATGGTTGCTGGCATCTTTGATTTTCTTTTGCTCTTTTCTGTAATATGAACCATCTCTCTCGTTCATCTTGCTCACGGTGATTGATTTGATGATTTGAATCTTGTTGAAGCATTACTTCAACAGACAGATTTCAATATGACGCCATCTTTAGCGCTCCACTCGCTACTACAGGGATTCGCACGATAGCCCTTATCACACTGGCTACATAGCTACAGCTGTTGCGAGCGATAGCTTTAGTGTATTGCCCAGTTCAAAATTTCACTGTAGGCGTAAAAAGCGCATATTTTATGCATTCGTAAGGTGTTGTAATACTGCGCACTTCATCTTCACGCTGCATTTGGTGCCGTTCCTTGCGCTGCTGCCGCAAGAATGTAGTCAAGTTTCCTTCTTTAAAAACAAAAACAAAACAAAAGAACGCTTAGAAGTATTATATTACACGTGTCAAAGCAAACGCCATTACAGTCACCATAAGGGCTCGCACTTTCATATGTCATAAAAGGTGCACTCAATCCCAGAATTTATTTTTAAGTAACTTGAAGGTAAACACACTCACTACATAAAGCAAGGACAGACACTCCATAGAATTTTCAACTCCGCTACCTGGCTTGAAAAGATGAATTTAGGAAGCCATCACCTACTGAATCCGTGAATGGGGTATTCCTCAAAGAAAGCGGTAGTAATGAATGTACACGTGCAACGCGGCTGACGTGCAACGCAGCTGGTCGGCACATTCATTCCGGTGTGCGCTCACTTATGCGATGGACGTGAGCGTGGCTCTCGGGTGTCGACGGACACGGGTTGATGGAAATAAGCGAGTGCACTAGGCGTCGTTTTGATAAGACGATTTGACAGATTTGTGTTCTTCAAGAATTACGCCGTCTTTTCATTTGCCTTTCCGGTATAATACGAGGTAGCGCGATTAAGCGCCACACTCTTTGATGTTTATGGTTTTGTATTGTTGCTTGTTTAGGGTGTCGCTCTGTATATATATATATATATATATATATATATATATATATATATATATATATATATATATATATATATATATATATATATATATATATATATATATATATATATATTGCTACGAAGATGACGAAGCGGGCAGTGGCGCGGGGCGGAGCGCTCGCGCCAGGCCCGCTGGCCATTAAAGCATGTCATCGTCATGTCATCACGTCGTTCTGTTTCTGTTGTGTCGCCGTGTTCCATCGCTTGTCATGCTACCACGTAATATATATATATATATATATATATATATATATATATATATATATATATATATATATATATATATATATATATATATATATATATTGCTATATTGCTTTGACTTATGCATCTCTCTAGAACTAGTGCACCTTCAGGCAGCGAACCAAAATTTATGGGGACACTTAAGCTCCTCCTTCAGGTGTATGTCGCGCAATGGTTCCCGTCTGCGACTCGGCTTCCGGTTCCTCATTCCCGTACATGCAGTTTTTTGTCACTTAATCACCAAACGCTTAATATTGGCCGGTAATAGCTCGCATATTCTTAGTAACATACAGGCGTAAGCTACCACCATATCCAGCTACAGGCCGTGTCGTAAGCGGCCACCCGACGTGGGCATAAAGCCGAACAAAGCCGCTCATGGCCAGTGCCTGCATGGCGTATAGGTGTAACATTTCTGACTCGACATCTAAGAGGACTGGAAGCTTGTTTAATATCGCAGCCTCTTCACTTTTCACTCCAAATGAGCAGACCAAGTGAGCATCATATGTGTTCTCTCTCGTTACGTCACACAGCCCATCGGCGAAACGTCACTTGCCAGCTGCCACCTACCATCCATGCCTCTGAGGTTTCGCCCGCAACGTCGACAACGCCGACGGCAGATTTTCTGCATTACGGGACAATGAGGGCTGTCGTGTTAATACGCGCCCCTCTCTAAACGCTAGGCGCTAACACAGTCTCAGTTATACCTGCACCTGTCACAGAATGAATTGCATTGAATGTGAGCGGAATGGGAGAATTCATTTGGGGCGATGAACGGGCTTTCTTAGATGGAAAACCAAAACGGTTAATTGAGCTTGGGTGTGTCCTAGTACTGTCAACGTACCGGCACCGAGGCTTCCTCTCTATCATCCAAAAAAAAAAACAGCGCGAACAAACAGGGACGACAGGAAGAAACAATAGGAACAAGCGCTGTATGTGCGCTGTTATTTGCGCAGTAACGTTTTCTACGAGGAGCACGGCCCCGTCCAATGCTTGTTGTGGGTAAAAAGCGACCTTCTTGGCGGCGCTGATTTTCAACAGCAGCATTTACCGCCCCCCCCCCCCCCTCCCCTCAAAAAAAAAAAGAAAAAAAAGAAAGTGGGTTTATAAATGACAATTTTCTACCGTCATGCGATTCAACAGTGTGATCTGAAGGACAAACATGCAGGACTCCATGAATGGACAACCACTACACCGCCAACCTGTGCGACTACCTCATTGAAACGACTTCGCTCCTTCTTTTAACTTTCTATCTCCTGCATTCCATTCCCCCTTTCTGAACTTATGCCTTATGGCAAACTCCTCGAATAAAAACATAATAAAAAAACTTCATGAATGACTGCAGCCTCAGAGATGCGTGAGAAACGCGGTCTTCGCTTACCGCAGTTTAAAATGGCAGATGGTGGTTATAACTGCGATTATATTATCGGGCGTCTTCTTCCCTATATACAAGCTTCATTGTGAATTCACTGCCACAATCATCCAACAGCGGTAACCTTTCGATGTAGATCAACTTCAATAGTCCTCCTCAGTTTCCTTTTCTGAAGCCGCTCCAGTCACCTTGAAACACGTCGTACGTACACGACCCCCCTATCATCAAAAGGCTTTGTCTCGAGGTGAAAAACAGCGTCGGCATAATCAGGGCTGAGTGAAAGTTCCTGCGGATTGGGAGGAAGACGCAGCCCTCGGCGTGTGTAAATGGGAAAACCTTGGCCGCTTCGTCAGAAATAACCACCGTCGCTTTCTCGCCGGGAATGCGGCGCTCTGCAAACAATGGAAGCCGCTCTCCCACCGCCCGCTGAGACAATACACTCGCCGCCCAAGGTCAAGGCGTTTGCCGGCGCCAGTACACAGGCACCGTCGCCCTTTCGGTAAATTGCGTGTCACCCAGCCTCTCGCCGCTTATTTTGCGTTCAGGAAGGTTTATACCTGACTCAGCGAGGAACGGATGCAAAGAATTTTCCTTTTTTTTTTTTTTATTCCACCTACAGAATACTTCTACTCCCCGAAGCAAACGCGAAGGCCGGAAAAACCGCAGTGAGATGCAAGCTTTTCCCGCTTGCGGCTGACCTATATCTGCCTCGTGGCTGACTTCTCCGTAGCGGATTTTGCCGTTGTCTAATTTCACGCAGGAACTTCTTAGCCTCACTAAGAAGCCCCAACGCTTCAAAGTTTGTTTACGCTTTGAGCTGTCACGCCTGCATTGTTTCACCAACAAGGTTACGGATGACAATTTGAGCCGTCTCTTGGGACTAATTGAGAGCGGCTCTAGTGCTGAAATGTCTGCTGCAGGTATGAATATAATATCAATGAGGGGCTGCTCTGATTTCTACAAGAACATTCAAACCTGTCTGGCCAAACGAGAAGCTCCCAAAATATGCCTCCGAATGTACTGTATATTGTATAATCACCAAGTCCTCTGAAGCATTTATTCGAAGACGAAGCACGATCGTAATTGGAGCAGAGGCAGCAGCGCCGAGTTGTCTTTTCTGTCCCAGCGAATGTAAAACGTTCGAAGCAAATCAAAGCTCCACCTTAGTGGTATGAACTAAAAGCGTTTAATGAGTCGTCCTTACAGTGGTCCGTGCTTTTCGCTGCATATCACCCTAAGAAGCACAAGGCCTTCTTTTAACAAAGTCTAAAGAACATGCCTCGATACAGAGGAGGAGGAAGATGAGGAGGAAAGGCAGGGAGGTTAATCAGTAAAAGCAACCGGTATGCTACCCTGCCCTGGGGGAAGGGGATGAGTGGATATAAAAGTTGTGAGAGAGGGATAGAAGTTAATACAGTCACATAACAGACACACCACGTCACACCACGTCACATCACGTCACAGTCATGTCATTGCAAACTCACAGTCTTTCGATTAGGCCTGTGCTTCTCATAAAGCGGAGCACTGCCTGGGAGGCCTTCGCCGTAGACGATAGCTGTGGCCAGGGACCTAAAATCTTAGTTTCACTCAATGGGCGTCCATCTAGATGCTCCAGCGAACGGCACAGACACTGCCTTTCTTCACTGTATATCGGGCACTCACAAAAAAAGTGGCCTACAGATTCGTCGCATCCACAGTTTGTACATGTAGGGCTGTTTGCCATGCCTATCATAAAAGAATACGAGTTTGTGAATGCTACACCAACGCACCGGCGGCACAGCAAAGTTTCTTCGCGTCGGGGTAGGCCAGGTGAATGTTTCATACAGAGGTTTCATTTTAATCATTTGCCCTGCACAAATTCCCCGTTCCGAATAATCTCAATGGCGCAGATGTTATGCACTTCTACAGTTTCATAAAATATCAGTTTCGCACCTTAAAATCCAGCATCTGGAGCTTGGGTTACTGCACCTTGGGTTAGAACGAGGTAAAATTTTGTGAGTGTTACGGTTTCTTCGGAACCACAATGAAATAGAGCAGTCTTAATTATTAAAAAAAACGTGTACTGACACCAAGGCCTTACTTAGTTACTTGGTAGAAATAGGTGCCACATCTTTAAAAAAAAAAAAAAAAAAGAACGCTGTGCACACACGACCGTCGACGTTGTGACGGGCTTGCCAGTCTGCGATGCCTGCACCCTTAGCTGCCTTCTCTGGGGGATGCTATTGGAGTGGGAAAGCAATGGAATGATATCTATAAGGTACTTCATCTCGATTAGTGTACTGGAAGGCATGCAGTTGTTGTGCTGAACTTATTTGTTCCTTTTTACCGCGATACTGCCGAGAGACCTTTCGTAACTGCTTCCTATGCAACACCAGCCGCGTGCAGCGCGAATCTGCCTTGCGAGTTTTCCGTGGATGAGATCGCGGCGCGGCCGCTGTGTGGCCTGGTCTCGTCTGGTCATATTCTGGTCTGGTCATAGGTCTGGTCATATTTACTGCGGAAGGCTGGTTTCAGGATATAGTTTAGCGCTCAGGAGTCAGAACCCATATCATGTTTCACTGATTGCATAGTGTCGGAGAATGCATGATATACTGAATACTAAACACACGTCAGATACCATTTCGAGTCAGCATATGATAAATGGGATTTGAGTGTGATACAAGGTAAACCATACTCACCAAGCAGTCTCATCGTTAACAAGTAGTGACTGAGGTAGTTTGACTGGTACCCCAGCTCGTAACCGTCTTCAGTAAGCTTGATTGCTTTGGAATCTGAAAAAAAGACATTAGAATTATATTCTATCCCCCACATTTACTGAGGAGTGCCCCAATCGTGATCATGGATAGGTATCAGGGTGACTGTTATGAGAGAAAGTTGGAACAAGCTTTTGCTCATTTTGTGCACTTTAACATATAAAAGACCCGTTTCTGGCTGGCGGCTAAAGGTACTTGTCAGCTGTGACAATTTCTCACCTATGAACTGAACATAATTCACACTTGAGTGTCCGTAAGGGTGATTATCCGCAATGCCAAGTACATCAATAATTTTCCGCGCAGGTTGAAAAATTATACGTTTCCTGCCATCCATCTAGATTCAGGCTTTGTCAATCCTGTATAGAAAGCATGCGTGCCGGTCCGTCGGCTGTGGTTCATGTATGGTGTACAATATCCCATATCTAGGCCGTTAGTATGGGCTAAACTGAGCCTCCAATTGATGATCGTTTTCATTGAGAAGTGGATCGCATGAAGGGAAGCTGCCCCGCCGGGGTGGCGCAGTGGTTCCGGCGCTCGACTACTGTTCCCAAGGACGCGGGATCGAATCCCGTCCTCGGCATCCGCTTTTCGATGGAGGCGAAAAGCAAGGCGACAGTGTGCTGTGCGATGTCAGTGCACGTTAAAGAATCCCAGGTGGTCGAAATTTCCGGAGTCCTCTACTACAGCATCTCTCATAGCCTGAGTCGCTTTGAGACCTTAAGCCCCACAAACCAACCATGAAGGGCAGCCACTTTGCAAATGCTGATAGCGATGCGGCATAAGCTTGCTTTTCTCGTTGAGTGCGAAAGCGGTACTTGAAATAGGCGAGACCTTTTGAATATATACGAACGACGAGGTTGTAGTCAGCACTCGCTAGTGCTGCACCTATACTATAGGCTCAAGAGAAATTACATATACTTATCGGTTTGCCTCTGGCACCATGTGCCCTCCCTTCCTCTATTTATAGATGATATTAAGACGATGTCTCGTGTACAAAGTATCCATTTACTGCATTGAAACTTTCACTTTCCAACTAGCGTGTGTGGATTTTATTTATTTATTTATTTATTTATTTATTTATTTATTTATTTATTTATTTATTTATTTATTTATTTATTTATTTATTTATTTATTTATTTATTTATTTATTTATTTATTTATTTATTTATTTATTTATTTATTTATTTATTTATTTATTTATTTATTTATTGAGAACAAACTGCAGGCTGAGCACCCAAGCAGGAGTGGCCTAATGTTACATACAATTGAAAAAACATGAAAGCACTAGGTACAACACACCAATACATTTGGTAGAGCAGCGGAAGCGGGTATTAGCACACACGAGATATGAGCACAATAAAAAAACTGACACAATCATAACCGACACCCAAGAACTTACAGGGGGCAAAATTTCATAATTCATTATTTACTTATTTCCAGCATATCTAAAGATTGGAGAAAAGAAGAGGATTTAAGTCATTCTTTGTTGCGCCCTTTTGCGTGCTGTTTCATACTACTTTAGACCCTGGTTTAGCGCTATGGCATCCACGTCCACTGCTCCAAGTCCCACGGTTTGGTTCGGCTTGGTTTATGCAATTTAACGGCACAAAACGACACAGGCTGTGTGTATTATCTGCCCCACGGAACCTCGAAAATAATTTTCCGTCACCAATCACGTTACCGTGAATAGCCAGTTAAAGGGCACCACCCACAGGAGTCAAATTTCGAAAGGACCCAATGGTCTAAGCGAGATCATTGGGCCCTACCTCAATCTCCAATGCGTATTGGAGCAATTAAACTGACGCTCAAGAATTAAGGAAATGCAGCTGAAAACTCGAACGATATCGTATCGTCGCTTAAGGAATCGAAACTGGCTACCATAAAATTTATAATATATTGTCCGCAATCTACGCTCTTTCTGTTGGCAGCACCATTTTGCTACTTTTTCTGAGCCGCTTTTGACGCTCCAATGAAAACCATGATGGTAGACCGATTTTCCTGCACACATGTGAAGAGAACTGATTCCTTGCAGAAACCTTTTCAAGATAAAAATGGCTGAGAAGATTGACGTGGTATACGTTGACTAGAGTTCGCGTTACATTGTTATGAGCAATTTGGTCACCCCGTATTGTTTTCAAGCGAGCAGTACTGATAGAAGAAAAAGAAAAAAAAAAGTGAAATGTGAGACAGTGGCATAGTCAACGCGGTTATCTTAAATCCGCCATCGCTACCCGTACAGCTGCAGCGATAGGCTGTACAAACCTGTGACTATGCCGGCGTTATTGATGAGCACGTCCAGACGCGACTCTGTCTTCAATATGTCGTCGCAGAAGTCATTCACGGACTTGAACGAGGCGAGGTCGAGCTGCTTGACGACCACTTCCTGTCCAGTTCTCTCCGCGATCTCCTGGGCGGCCTGCTTTGCTCGTTCCATGTTGCGACAGGCGAGGATGACGCGCGCTTTTCTCCTTGCCAGGTCCATGGCTGTGGCCTTGCCTATACCTGCTCGCATGTGTGACAGTTGTTGAGGAATTTTGTCTATAAAAAGGTATTAGTGAAGGGCAAATTATTTGTTCTCAGTGTTTGCTATTTTGTGCCGTGCGCATGTTTATATGGCATCGCATATATTTCGCGCCACATACATTGTGCCTCTAGAACAAACATCTGGGCGCCAATAAATGTAGCTAGAAAATTATTGCTTTTCACAGCACAGTGAGCCCATAGAATATGAAAGCCAAATATGAAAGCGCGAAACTTAAAGGACCCAGCTTCACGTAATCTGCAGGATGACACGCCAAGAAAACGCCCCTTAACAGTTGCGGAATTGTGGCGGAATGATACGATGTTCCGTGAAAGCCGTATAGCTTTGCTTTGTATCCTACAGGACTGCACCTCAGTGAAGGCTAATGCGTAAACGCTCCTTTAACACTAAGGTAATACGCCAAAATTGATGGTCCTCTGCAATTAGTTTTTCGTAAGGATTGCAGATGATTTCGTTCGCTGGCATGTTAAGGCGTTTATCCCAGTGTGCGCTCGCTCTTCTTTATATTAGCGATGCTATATCAGCGGATAAAAACAATTGCAGTTTGTTGCGGCCTCTGTGCATAACTTTTATTAGGAAAAAAATGCAGCCGGTGATTGAAGGGAATGCTTCGCATTAATCAGAATGGCTTACGAAATGATGCTCACTTGAGCAGTATGAATTAGGGCAAGTCATTGCCCCCCCCCCCCCCCCCCCCCCCCCCCAACTAAGAAAAATGCTTTCTCTTATTTTTCTGGCGTAGCAAAGCTGAATAGTAACGCTGTAACACTGCCACTTAGATAAGACCTGAGCCGTATACCGGTGATGAAAGGAGACTGGTGGGTGAAATGCTGCCGCATATAGGAAACAACATCACGACTTGGATTTTCATTATGTTTTTGATGTGGCTTGAGTCGTTTCGAGCACGTACCTTTGTTTTTTTAACCTCTGCTCTTTACAAATGTTACATCGTTGCCGACTTTCGTATTTTTCGTTTTCATTTTCTCTTTATTTTTGCGTGGAAGACGCTGGGATGATCCGCTTTGGCACCATTAATTGTGCATATTAAGCTCTTACTTTGACATCTTCCCACTCTATCTGATTTTGATTTCGCCGCTGTTTCTTCGTTCGCTTTATGTGCTCTCTTCTCTTACGTGCTAGGGAGATGGGGTGGCTGCGGCGGACACACACGCGCGCGCGCACGCACGCACACACACACGCACACACACACACATAGGCTACGACCTACGCCTTGGCTATTGTCTCTTTTACCGACCTTTTTGCTGATGGCTTTGGACACATTTCTACACGTAGATATGAAGTACATATTGGGATTTTGCGTCAACTTTTCCGGCAGTGGTGCATCAAGTTGGCTTAATAGCATTTTTTAACAGCAGCCAATACTTTTATGGCCGTTTGTGATGGATCTAGCACTTTCAGCAGCACAGATGAGAGGCACCTGACAAACTCCGTAACTAATGGTTCTCATTCAGCTATGCCTTGCTTGCGATTCTTCGGTAGTAAACAGTGCGACCCTTTTGCTATCTTATTTCTCTGTATGGTCACTGAAGACGTACAGTGCCGAATTTCGTCAATCGTCAATGAAACCATCCTGCTTCGGATAGCGTACGTTTTCCTTCGGAGCAAACTTGCAGGCTTTCCCCGGGACGTAATGTGCTGATGGGCTTGCGGTTAATTGACATTTATAGTCGTCTGCGATGAAACTCTCTGTTCGCACACACACTACAAAAGTGATAAAATGAAACTTTGACGAAATGCTCGAGGCAACGAAAAATACAGAACACAGTGGGGGACTACGACGAGTGTTAAACTGGTGGGGTGTCCTCAAACGGACGTCACGCGCAAGAATACAACTAAAACATCACAGATAAATAATAAGTGGCCGTGCTATTTATTCGTTTACTCGACATAATTTACCTGCAAAACAAAAATGCACTGACAGTGTGTTTATCACGTGCACACTAGGCATAACTATAACAAACAGGGGTTTCGAAGGGAAGAAATTTGCCAATACACAATGAAATTGCGCGGGCTCTAACGTTAGCACCAGTATTTCATTTCCAGACCACAACAGCAGGTAACTTCCAGGTGATGTTATGCGTTCCTTTCACTAATCGAACACCTCTCTCTTGCCCCCATCAAGGAAACATGTGCGACATCTGTCACTTGCCAAGGTTAGCAGATACTAGTAGACCATGTTAGTCATAGTGCGTAAATACAACGAACGGCTTGACAGCTGTCACGGACGAATTAACTGCATATGTGTCCTCTACTAGCGACGTACATACATGAGCGCAGCATGTCTTACCGGCGTTGGCGCCTGTGATGATGACGGTCTTGCCTTGCATCCCGGCCTTGGAGCGGCACACTCCCTTGCGCACAAACAGAGCGAGCACGCACACAGTGCCCACCTCGAGCAGGAATATAGCCTCGCGTACGGTGCGCCATATGAGGCCGAACACTTTCTGGAACTCGCTGTGACGCTCCTCATCGATCGTCGAGGGGCTCCTCCTGGCCAGTGGGCCATCCGCAATCTTCGCTTCCACGGTCGCACCCATGTCTCGCACCGCTGCAGCGCTCGCGAAGTTCTCTCTCTTCCGTGCGACTAGCTGTGGGGCTCTTCGTTCATGCCGACACGCTGTGAATGAAAGGAGGCGTGACGGCCTTTGTCAGACAGATGTGTACAGGCGTTCACCTTGGAGAAGCAAACTTTGAGCTTGAACCCGGGTGTGGGCTGGGAGGTAAAATGAGGCCCTGTACACTTCCTTTAGGCGTAGCTTAACTATAGGTGCACAGAGCAAATCTAGCAGTTGTCAGAAGGGGTGCTGCTTGTGAAACGCCTGCAATTCTGCTCTCTCCCTCTCTCTAAAAAAAAAAAAAAAAAAAAAAAAAAAAGGACTTAGCGGCGATAGAAGAGCAACAACGTTATAATGTTTTGAGCCCATACGTACCGGTAAACAACCGATGCCCTGATGAGACACTTCGTCCTCTTGCCTTGCTATATTTAGGCTCCAAAAAGATTCGGTCTTGTGTGTACAGTCGGCAGGTGCAGCACGCCGACTATAGCCTGATGAAATGGGTGCCAAGTCCACGCTCTAGTGACATCAACGTCGTTCTATCGCCGTCACCAATAGTGTTTCCAAAGTTCGGCGTGTGAGCTTCAAAAGCGCACTATCCAAGAGTGGTGCTTCCTGCTGGCGCAAGCTTTATTCACGACGCTCGCACCGGGGTCGCCTTTTGAAGGTTCTTGCCGTGTTTGGTGTCTACGAAAGGTAACCGTGGCGGTTGGGGGAAAGGACGCCAGCATGTGAGTGAAAAAGCGGGGAAGGCGTTGGTGCGCAATGTGTGACTTGGCCGCATCACACGCAAACCGAGGCACCCTGGACCTGTTCCTCACGGTCGCGTAATAGCGCGACGTCACAGAAAGACGAGCATTGTTTCCTGCGAACGAATATATACGGCAGGGATAATTTAGCGGGTGCTAGTGGAGAGAGCGCGAGAGCGCAAATGGAGTGCGCCTGTTTTTTGTAAGCGTACTTCGTTTTTGTCCACGCGCAACGCGACTATCCAGCGAAAAGAGCGCGACACAACTGCCAGGCTTCCTGTGACGTCAAGGACGTGAACAATGCGTCCAACTCTGCCAAGAAACTCAGAGACGTCCGCAATTACACATATCTGTTGTATCCAGAATGTACACGAAGACAGAAGTCTATGAGATTCATAGAATGAAGCACGAGTCAAGCTTTGCCGAAACGGCCCGTCAAAAATTCCGCCATGTCTGATTTCCGAGCAATGCGAAGAATTACGCCACTTTATAAACGCCACCTTCTCGTACAAAACTGTCATGCACCACACAGATCGGTGCACAAGTCTAGTGAGGTGTGACGAAAATAAATTATTTACTTGTGCCAATACAAAGAGAGCCGTGCCAAAGTAGGATGGAGGTAGACTGAGGTATCAACACACACTCGGCTTCGTTCCAATTGCTGTGGCAGCTCTTAGCAAAGCAGGATGCCGTAGATGTGCGCTGGCCAAAGTTGCACCTCCTTATGGAAGGGGTACGGGGCCACCAGGTTTGTGAAAGGAGGAAATGTGCCGGTCCAGTAGGTTCGTGGCGGTGTTAGAAGTACGGGCTGTTTTCGCAGTATTGGAAGTATTTTCATTTTCAATTTTACGGTAACCTTCCGCTAGTTTCATAATGATGGTAACTTGGGGCTTGCCAGGTATTTTTTTGTATACTCGTTATAATTACAGAATTAAACGAGTTAAAAGACTAGCGTTTTGAAAATCGCCGGCATGTAAGCTTTGGAGAAATAATTGGGGCGTGCTTTGGAGGTATTTTAAAATTCATGAAATCGACGATAAAATCTCTTGTAAAATGAGCCAATCACAAAGCCAGAAGGCCGACTAAGGTATGCTCTAGCATAACTATTTAGTAATTTTCTTACTACTTCAAAGAAAACATTTTCGTATAGTCGGCCACAATCTAAGACTCTCTGTAATGTTTGCTTGCATGTTTCATAACAATAGGCTCCATGGCAAACAATTTTATTTGTTCACATTTTGTGTCTGAAATATTCCGACCTCACTACTGTTATCTTTTCGCACGCTCTCTCATATATTGTTTGCATGTTTCAACTAGATATTGCTTACTGCAATCATTACTGATCATTCCCTAGAGCCTATTCTCTACTCTATGTACGTACGTGCCTGCGTGGTCTGGAGTCGAATGTTTGACTTGCAGTGGTTGAGACTGTGGAGAGTTCGATTCCCCTCATACTTCCGTCTAAACTGAGAAGCCTGACTTTTCAGCTCATGCCATGGCCATCTCGAAGAAGGGCCGCATTGGAGGCCTATGAAATAGTTTCAAATATCTGCGGTTTTTAACGTGTCGGACATCTCAGAGCACATGGACGCTTTAGCGTTTCTCCATCGAAACGCGACCGCAGCGCGCGGGTTCGAATGCGGGTACTGACGATGTGATGTCAGTGCCAGTTAAAGATCCTTGGGTAGTCGAAATTATTCCAAAACACTCTATGGTGGGTGTTTCTTTCTTCTTTCACACCCTCCTTCTCCTTTTCTCCACGGAGCGGTCAGGCGTCCACCCAGAAGTGTTAAGCCAGGCTCACACTAGCGGGAAACTTCCCGCAGCGGCGCAACGTTCATGGCGCCGCAGCGTCGCAGCTCCTCGGAAGGACGCTCACACTACGCCCGTTTTCCCGCCGTGTTTGTCGTGGAATGTAGAGGAGGCGAAGGCGAGCGGAGCGGGAAAGAGTAGTCACGTGACAAGAGAGAAGGGAAAGCACGCGCTTTTCTCGTGCACAAGTGAGCGGGCTACTCAAGCGACACCAGCGATGCTCCCGTCGCCCGCGCAGCCGCCGCCGGGAGTCATTGAACTTGGACTGACGTCACGGTCTGCGCTCCGCTCCGATTGGCTACTCCGTTCTGCGGGACGGGAAAAATAGCTCCCGATCCCATCGCTCCGCGGAACGTCAAACTAGTTAGCCTGCGGGGAAAAAACCGGCTTCGGCGGGAAGCGGCGCACGGAGAACGTCCAGCGTTACGCGTTTTCCCGCTAGTGTGAGCGTGCCTTTACAGATACTGCGCCTAGCTGTCCTTCACGTGGTACGCGCTGTTGCTATAGGCCTCGCGCCGTTGCCATGGCGACCACCGTTTACAATTCGCAGAATAGCGTGATCTTGGCACATAAGAGACAATAATGCTCTGATGTTATAAAGCAGGCAGCAGGAAGACCGAGGAATATTGCAAAGAGCAGCAGAAAGGATTGTACTTACGGTATGTATCCCAGTCGTCAGCGCACGCTGAATATGAGCATTTAGAGCATTGCATTAGCCTTGAATAGGCTAGTACAGAACTGCAATTTTTTAGCCTTAAATAGCCCCACAGTGGACGACCAGTTTGTCTTTGCAACAATTAGGCTGAGAGTTAAAGACATCACATTATTCACAGCGGTGGAAATTGCAAAGAGTAAGAAGTACGTGTGCGGTGTGAACAACCATGCGGGGGCCCAAGCAGGGAAAAAAGAACCACAAATGAAATAGGCGCCAGCATTTGAAATGCGCTACTTGCGGACAATGTGTTGGTTGTACAGGGAAAGAATGAGACTTAACGATAACAGGAAGTGGCTCAAATCACAAAACGTAGGTGATTCAAATGTTCTAATCGCAAAAGCTTCCTCGGACGTGGTATAGGCCAGGCATTCGACAAAACATGTTTCCGATGGTGTGGCTCATACCCCTTTTCGACTGGTAGCAAAAACTAAGCTCAAATAAGCGAAGCACGCGAAGAGCAACAAGGGTTCGACATCCTCGAGGTCAGCGTTGACAGCAAAACCAATGGGTCGTCAGCGCGATAGTGGCCTTAGTTCGTCTTTCAAATGTACCAGGCACCTAGTCGAAAAAAAAAACATAACTGAGTCGAAAATGCAATAATATATTCGGTAGTTCTGTTGTAAGGTGAGACCTTTATGTTTAATTTTGCAGTACATACCTGTATTTTTTAAATTTCTTTTTCTTTAGTAATTTTCTTTTGTCTGTAGTTTTTCAGCATATGATTGGCGCGGATCGTGAGATGAGGAAGAGACGAGTGCACATCGTCATCATCTTACACGCTGCATCGATAATGTCTAACCAAGATGCCCAAGCTTCCACCTTGTCTGCTGTACATTTGTGAGGGGAACCACACAAAATTCTTGAGTTACTACAGGGATTTCTGATGTCTCTACATGTTCATGGTCAGAAACCGCACAGCATTTCTTTTGTAACTACGGAAGAGGGTCTATAGTTTTCTGCTGGGGCAAAGACGGTTTTAAAAGCAAGCGCGCTGTAAGCGTCGAATTTAAAAAGCATATAGGCATGGCTACAAAAGTGGTTGTGATCAATTCAAGCTGCTCCTTTTACCTCATTGTGTTGTGAAAAATAACCAGGCCGGCGACCGAAGCCTTAGGGCCAATATCACGTTTCGTGAACGTTCTGAACACGAGTGGCACTGCCGATGAGACGGGTTCCCTTGGTGTTACTCGAGTCCCTCCGAGGAGAGATGGACCGCATGGAACGAGCAGGCACCGTAGTCAAAGTAGGATGGACAGTTGGGCGAGTTGGTAAAATTGCATAGTGGGTGGTACAGCGCGAAGACACAAAGCACGAAGAACAGAAGCGCAACAGACGAGCGCCGACTCGCAATTAACTTTTTATTAAAAAGAAAGCGGGTTCTTATACAAAAATACCCACATGACGTTACAAAGAATAGAACCCCTGGCAGGGCAAATTCAAAGGATATCTTTTTCCTTCATCAGCCACGTGGAAAGCCCTATCAAGCAAAGACCAAATACACAAGCCCCCCCTAACCTAACCTAACAAGACCTAACCCCGCAGTGATCGTACAATTAAGGGCAATTATCCATATAAATAGCAAGGGTAGCGTTCACAGAATACTCCGTACCATGAACTATTCCGGTAAATACATATTACGTACCACATCTGGCGGAAAGAATGACACTTCAATGAAGCCTATATTAAACAACGCAAGCTCTAGAAACACCCTAAAGAATGGCAAGCCTCCCGTGACATAATGAGCAGTCTATATCCATTTCTTTTCAGAGAGAAATGGTTCGTCTCAGATTCTTCAACGAGTTAATTAGGTTTAGCTCTCCTTCAGCTTTGTGGCGGTAGTTGCTGCCGGCCCCCTGTGCACCCTTTACTATCGCGGTGTCAGTGCAAATATCCGCGCAAACAACAAAAAAAGATTTGCATTACTTTTAGTTACGAGAAATCTTTTCCATTCGTTTACGGTCGTAGGTTCTCTATCGAAATCGGCCACGGAGCAACGATAGCAGTTTCTTCGAAAGTCGTTGCTGACATGCCAGCAAGACTTCATGGACTTTTCTTGCACTTGTTAACACACGAGTACGTCCTTCACTTTGTCCTAGAGCAAAACTGTTCCTAGCCCATAGATCGCTGCCAGTTGCGCCAAGCGTATGCGTGATTTCACTTACCACGTCTACGCTCATGGAGTAGGTGGGACTTCGGAGTTGGTAAGAAAAACCTACATGGACCTCACCAATGGTCCGCAGCATGTACGTAAATAAAAAGCTCGACTGACAGAAGCATCTGCTACTGACTCAAACTTACAGTGTTGCGCTACTTAAGATAGGTTGGATAAAATCTAAGGCTGGATAAAACTAATCAGCTCTGAACTCTCAGAAGTTCAATGCAGTCTCCTGAAGGTAACAAAGGTCGTCATTCGAAATTTCTACAGAGCTTAAATGTTAACTGGCAATTATAAAGGCTACTTAGCACTTAGGCATAAAAAGTTTTAGTACAAAGGAAAGGCCCATCGCTTGGTATTCTGGCCGGGACAGAACGCTGGTATTGAAAATGTGGCCATGTCATGTCATGTGTGTACAAATTACACGTACAACTAACATATTAAACCAGTGGTGCTTAGGTCCACCCTCGGTCACACCTGCCATAGTCGGTGTTCCCACCTGCATGTGGGACGGGAGCTCCTACCTTTGCTTGTTTTGAGCTTTTTCAAATTTTTCTAAAGCCCAAAAGCGAGTGGGTACAACGTCATACAACGTCATTGCTAAACTTATCAGTTTTTGCAAGATGTGGAATGCAACTGGAAGTCTACATCAGCAATGGTCTCCAGTTTTCATCGCATTAATTTTAGTCGTTCGCATCTAGATGTGATTTCACGCATCTGACTTCGAATCGCAGATTCCCACCGTTCGTTGCAGAAAGAAGTCTAAGTTGTCAAATGGACCAGGAAGAACAATGAGTCCAAGGAGACGTTCTTGCTAAGTAAAGCTAAATTTGGGTGAGCTGTTACGTATTCATTATAGGGGAACAGCGCAATAACGGCTGGGCATATACGTTACAAGCACTGACAAACAACCCCGTTCATTGAAGGACAGTAAATTATCTCTACAACGAAAATCAACCAGCAAACAAATACATCGAAAACACTGCCAAAAAGGTATATATATATATATATATATATATATATATATATATATATATATATATATATATATAGCATAAGTAAATAGACGTACTTGGTTGCTAGAGGTTACATACAAGTGAAAAATTGCTTCATACTGTTTCCAAGTTTACGTCCGCAAACCAAAGCGACGGCGGTAGCGTTCGAATCAACAGTGCAGTGCCAACAAGGCTCCGGCTCCACTTCGTCTACCTCTTCGGGTTGGCGCGCGAGCTGATGGCGATCGGGATTACTACAATACCCCCCGGCGGAAAAGGAGCCATCTTGGCGACTCATGGTGAAGAAAGGGTAGGGGGATCATACGGCTTGAGACGGTCAACATGTACAGTTTCTCGGCCGCGGCGGCGATGATCTGGAGCTGGGTTCAAGGGCTCTACTACGTAACTGACAGGAGAAGATTGTTCGAGAATGCGGTAGGGTCCATGATAGCGCGATAGAAGTTTGGATGAGAGGCCGGGTGCAGAGGAAGGCACCCAGAGCCAAACGAGGGCACCTGAGGAATATAAAGGCGCTGGATTTGTAGGATCCCGGTTATGCTTTTGTTGAGCCTGGTTCTCAGTTGTGAAGGAGCGCGCCAATTGTCGGCATTCTTCGGCAAATGTGTGCGCTTCAGACAGCAGAGTGGTCTCTGAAGCGTCGGGATGGTAGGGCAGGATAGGAAATTTGCGAGGAGGACTGGGGCGACGACCGAGACACCTCCACCAAGTGTAAGGTGTTTATTGGAGCACCAAGACCGTAGGCAACGTCCGCAAACCAAAGCGACGGGGGTAGCGTTCGAGCCAACAGTGCAGTGCCAACAAGGCTCCGGCTCCACCTCGTCTACCTCTTCGGGTTGGCGCGCGAGCTGATGGCGATCGGGATTACTACAATTATATGTATATTATTTTGCCCATGTCCCACCATTGTTGCGCTGTTCCCCTTTTGAACACTTGCCAACTCGCCCACATTTCAGCTTTACGCAATGTAATTTATAGCGCACTACGCCATAATATGTGTGTAAATTTCAACCTCTCTAACTTTATTTTATCGTGTCTCTGATAACAATTATACTTCTGCAGGCCCAGTATACTGCCCTGATAACCGTATACAGGCACCGTGCCCTCGTGACGAAAGTACGAGATTGAGCAAGTTGGTAAGTCATAATTCGGAGTGGGTGCACGTGTGTGTGTGTGTGGGGGGGGGTAGAGTAAGAGGCTTAGCGCGAGAGAAAGACGTGAGAGGCACAGAATAGCGCTCATCCCGTGCGTCCTTCCTCGTCCCTGTGTCTCCAGCTCTAAGCCTTCCCTCTATATAGCACTCTCCTAATGCTTTCTCAATGTGAGGGGATTCTTCGAGCCCTCCAGAAGCCAGACAAGAAGGCTGTGCAAGATTTGCAAGCCGGAATAAAGGAGGCAGGTGCGGCTTTTCAAATGCCATCTGCGGGGTCTGCGGTTGCAGAACGCTTCACCGATGTTTTCTGGAACTCGATTGAACCAATGAGGAGGTACAGCGCGGAAGAAGGGACGTTCATCTATCATGTCATCAAGGAAATACCTGAGAAACAAATGGTGGCATTGTGAATGGTTCCCATAATTCGCCTTCGAGCCTCATCTGATACCAGCAGAGAAGGTGGAATTTTCAAAGAAAACCACTCGCCTGCCTCAAGACGATATGCGCCCGCGGTGCGTCGGGGAATGCGTGAACGTGCAGATGAAGGCCAGCAAAATGCAAAGGAGCGGCGGCAACAGGAAATAGAGTGCAATTCTTCGTGAAAAGTGGTCTCAGGTTAAATCTGAGAACTTTTATGTTGTTTAGCATAGATGTTCCTTGTCACGTCATGAGTTCATGGGCGCTGTGAAGAGGTGCATTATTGAAGATAATGAGGAACCGGCGTTTATTTACAAATGTGCAGTGTCCACCTGCCGTGGTAGCTCAGTGTGGTTAGGTTTCTCGATTGTTGACGCTGAGAACGCGAGTTCCATCCTTGCCGCGGAGGCTGTTTTTCAATGGAGGCGAAAAGCAAGACGCCCGTGTGCTATGTGTGCTATGCGACGTCTGTGCGCATTAAGGATCCCGGTGGGCGAAATTTGCGGAAACCTTCACTGCGGCGTCCCGATAGCTAGAGTCTCTTTGTGGCGTTAAACCCCATAAATCAAACCAAACCAAAATTCAGAATGTTAGTTGAAATCTTTTAAGAAATTTTATCGTTTTATTTGTTGGTGATCGTGGTTTGATGTCAAGGCAGAGAATGTTTCATGTGCAGGCCGGCTGTTGGTGTTTGCGTCATGTCCCAGCAGTGTTGGAAGGGGCAGAAATAATTTGTCAGTTGACTTGGTCACTTATTTTTGACGCAGATCAGTGCTTCATTTTCATCCATGCAAGCAGACTCTCATAATGGCGTCTTGATGCAGTGGGGGTCTTGAATGGAATTCACTCAACTTCGAGCTCACAAAAGGGGTTTTCAGTGACTAACAATGCTGATACGGGAGAAATTTGGTTGACCATCGTTTAAAATGCGCTGCTTGGGAACGCGGGAGACATAACGACAGACGGTGGAGGCGCATGTGTCACCTGTAATTTTTTTCTTCTCACCTTCCCATGTAGCGCAACTGAAATGATGGCCGATGACAATCAGCTTCAATTTTTAGACCTGAATTTGTTTCTTGAATGTGAATAAGTTTGTTAGTGATATTGTCCTAGGTGTGCTACACTTGTATTGAACTTTTCATCGGTTCACTCCAAGCTATCTAAATAAGATGCAGCAGTATAATGCCTGAAATTTGTTGTCAAAACATCGTATCACGAAAGAACAGCTAACAGCTTAACGACAGAAACCTGAATATTACGCCCAAATGTTTACTTCACTCATATTATTTCTAGTGCTTCAGAAAAGGATGCTTAAATGTGTGACTGATTCAGCTCAATGTGTAAAAGAGCAGAACGGCTGGTGTTTCTTATATGGGGGGGGAGGGGGGGGGGGGAGGGGGGTATGTCTTTTGGCTGTAGCAAGGCAGGTGCGGCATGTATGTCGTATTTTGTACACCCAGCAAAGTAACAATTATGTGCAAATAAGTTATGCAGGCCCGACAAAGAAGGATGGTTGCCAAGGGCGAGACCTCTCCCTCTGTTCCTTGTGAAGACAAAGGTGGTAAACTAAACAGCCTTGTTATACGATGAGCATGAGAATGGAAACAAAAAAAAAACATCACCCTCTTTGCCGCGTTTCCGCTCTGTGAAAATGGAAATGCCGACATTAAAAAGTTTACAGGTAGAAGTTTCATGATATAAGGTTTCTTGGAAAATTCGTTGCGTTTTGTTGCTATAGTCTCGTTGCATGCCCTTGTACAAACTTTCCTTGCAAAAAATGAACACTTGGGCATCTCTACAAACAGTAAACAATGTTTTCCTAGAATGAGAACAGATGATGGAAACAACAAACCTACAATTACATATGGCTTAAAATACATCGGCAACCGTTCCATAACGTGAAATGACAAGAAAGGCAATCGCCTACACTTTGGTCAAGATACCATCTTTCTGGCTGCGTTTTCAATACCTGTTCCTAATATGTTTTATTGTTGATTCTTACTCCACATACCTATCTTACCGTCCTTCAAAAAAATCAGCTGTTAGTCAGCGCTTGTCCTGTCGCCATCGTTGCATTGTTCTCCTACTATGAGTTCAAGAGAGATGCAGTTGTAAAAGTACAACAAAGAAGAGTGGGACTACGAGACTCTAGTCATGTGCCTCATGGCACCAAGCTCTTATCGCATCCTTACAGAGGACAGCAATACGCTTCGAGGCGAATGGAACTTCTTCCAGCCACACGAGAGCTATTCTTGAGTGAGCCAATATCGAATGATTTTGAAACGGAAAAAAATTTCTCACAAAACGAGGGAGCGCAAGACTCAATAACACAGCACACGAAATCAGCGCCAAGGCGATACATCTGACCAAGGCGACAGCCGAAGCGTCTTCATTATGAACGGGATTTGCACTAAGTGCCTCGTATTTTGCTCTCTGATGTTTAACTATTGCACTGAGGTACATGTATCGTACAATTTACTCGTGCAATCTTTCCATGAACCATTTGCTTCACATTATCTTTCTATTATGCAGCTGTTATCATGCATTCCCCTGGATGCTATCTGTATCGGCAAGTCATCACGAAAAAATTCTTCTTGTATAAGCTTCCGGTATATAAAATATCGTTTCATGCTAGAATTGCTAACAGCATAATGACAGATACTTGCAGGTTAGGTCCAAATCTTTACCTTATGTTCGCCTCTACGTTTTGCTTTCGTTGTTGAAAGCCGGGACACGGGCTACTTGTAACGTACGTTGCCGTCTAGTTTGGTCTGCATGTTGAATTCAAAAAAAGCAAGGCACCACACGCAGTGCCTCGATTTGTATGTAGCTCGTTGCACGCCGGCCGGTGCCTACACGTCCCCTCTTTCCCCCGTCCTCTGCAAGCAGCGACACTTCTTCCGCTCCTGTTCTAAAGGCGCAAAGGCGAGTCGACATCTGTGACGTTTTAAAGAAACATATGCATTCTTAGAGCATTGTCGCCGAAGTCCGCTTCGAAGCATCTCTCAGTATTTGACCCAAGTGTTACAAGGCGACGAACGAGCTTCTTAGGGGATTCTAGCGTTTGAGTGCTTTCATGTGCGGTACTGGTGGCCGTGCCGGTGCTGTAGCGTGAAATGTGAAGAGGATCTTGTTGGCTTTGCGGCCGTGTTCATTTCTTGTTTAAAGACACGTCTACGTTGTACTCATCACCCGCTGTAGCCGAATAAATTTTGTGTGCAATCTACGTTCTATGCAATTAATGAAGAGCTCGATGCCTCTCTGTGAACAGGTGTTACTTCAGACATGGTATAGTTACGCGAAAAAAGACACACACAAGACAGGGTACACGACGAGCTCGTCCTGTGCCCTGTCTTGTGTGTGTCTTTTTTTCGCTCAACTATATCATGTCTGAAGTATTGCGCCAACTAGCCCGACAACACATCCTATACTGAAGGTGTTATTTCGCCATCGGCTGCACTGTCGTGCGCACAAAGGAAAGCTGTTAATAAGACGTGTAAAGTGCCGTCCTTAGTGCTTTCGTCGGTATGTGCTATGATCGCCTCTTGCTGCAACTTGCGAAGTGAGGTTACGTAGTGCATAGATGTTCGCAACAACGAGTGGCTGCTGGCCAAAACGCGCCGAACGGAGAGTGACGAATGCCTGGCTGGAGGTGGTCTATGTATGACGGCCTTAATACCAGGAGGATTACTGCCTTTGTTGTACTAGACGTCATATTTGATTGGATTTGAGCATCAGGAGCGAAATCTACAAAGTCGTGGCAGGCCATCCTTATGCATTATTTTTGGTACTTTTAGTTTCGAGGACTTCTGCAGCGCTGAATTTAGGGAAAGGTTAAGGAGGCTGTAGCCCAGGGTCTCTTTTCCGAGAGCTGGTGAAAGGGGCTCATTTGTTCAAACACACTTAATACATAGAACACCGGGTAATGGAACTTCGAACGATAGATGTGAGTTGGGACAACCGAAACGAGGTGACGGGGCCCCACCAAATGCAATCTCAATTAGGCTGGTCAGTTGACGAAACCCTGTTGTGCGAAAGCGAATTTCACGCCACCCAGGGAGTCCCTTTTTTATGACGTGATGTACGTTTTTTGCGGACTGGGGAAGTTTTTGTGGTTTGCCACCAATCCATCTCCTCTGTGGTGTCATGAGAAAAGGAGAAAGCAACCTCTAAAATATTTAAGCGGGGCAAAACGTGAAAAGAGAACGAAAATATTTCTTTCTCCCCGCCACCCTGCCACCAGAACAGTCGCCCTCCACCTAAAATAGTTCCATCGCCCCCTTTCTCCTGATTTCGAAGACGGAAATCGAAAGGAGGTGCCACTGGGCCTCTAGGACAAGTCCCCTTTATCTCCTTTTCAGAGAATAAGGGGTTACTTCTGCGTTCTGTACAACTAATGCTAAACCATACTGCCGCGTGAATCACGTTGTTTAAATTTTGTTGTTTAAAATATTGATGCATATAAAATGCAGTTGGTGGTTTCAGTATGATGTAAAACAGATGTAGAGGGGCCACCGAGAGAAGGGAAAGTGTTTGTGTAAGAGGGGGGGGGGGGGGGGGGGCGGTGGTCTACATGCGCATTAGCCCAGGGCCCTCATAGTTTTAATCCGGCTCTGAACATCGGCAGGCATCCGAAGCTGGCAGCTTAGTTTCATTCAGGCAGCTCGCTAGTGCACGTCTATAGAAAACATCCAACAGTGAGCACATTTGCTTCGCGTCCTTGACGTTGGTTTGAGAACTCACATTTTAATGCCATGCTGCCCATATTGTAAAGTTTCATCATTTCAATTGCACTAAGCAAATTTAGTGCATGCTGCACCATGTCAGGCTACGCAGCTTGCTTGTTTCGGAGAAGCGTATACAGAGGGCAGCGAGCGTTTCAAGATTTCAGGAGTACGTCCGGCTTCCATACATACATTTCTCGGCCATTTAAAAGGTCCCAGGTATTTGATATCACGTAGCATAGCTTTTCACACTGATCTTCAAAGCACTCGACAACATTTGACAATCGGCTCCTTCCATTACCGCCCTGTAGAACGAGAAAAATGTTTCGATAAAATTTCCATACATGTGTTTCTACGGGCAGTGGTTTCGGCTCGTATGCCTCTGTACGTTTTCCGATGTTTAAAAATATTCAGCCTTTATAGTGGCGATTTATACTTGTACAATTTGCTCGAGAATGTTCGTGGTAGCCCGGCGTCAGGAATTTTAACGTGCCGCTAATATTTCGCAGCAATAATGTTTTCGCGTCACCGCCTAAATCGGCTATCGGTCGGTCTACTTATAGCAGAGTATAGGTTTGGGCCTGCCGGTGATTCATTCTCTTCTTAAGATTGTGTGAAACCTTATGTATGTAAGGTATAACACCTAACTTTTCTTTCTCCTTTTTTTTTTTTTCCGGTCCGCTGGTCTTTCTTCGTCACTTCGACGTGACGCTTCCTTCCTTTTTCATGGTAGATCTGCGGTACCATGGAAAGGTAGTGTTTACGGCACCCGATAAATTGCGGAGCTTGTGCAGGATGACTTACCCTGCTGAGAAGCGTAAGCCTAGCTGTATTATCAGGCACAGGAAGACATTTGTCTCTTGTCGGTAGGGGTGGTCTACAATATCCTCCTGCCATGTGGGAAATTCTGCATCGGGCAAACAGGTAGGTAATTAAATGTACGCCTAAAAGAGTACTCAAAGAAAGTCGCAAGTGTTGCCGTAGACGGGCATTTATTTGACCCAGCAATTGCAGAACGTGTGACAGTAGGCCTCTCTACCGGACCGGTGTTCGAGGAAACTGTTGTAATCTATACTTTCAACGCGACCAACTCATTCCAGAAATTGTTGAATCGTCCAAGACTGCGCAAGCAGAAACTGGATATGTCAGCAAGCTGTCACTATCTTTGTCAGTAATATAACTTGAATTTTTGGCGCTGACGGGTGGTCCTGAAAGGTGTTAAGCATGCGTTTCGGATGAGGGTGTCAATGTTCTGTTCTTTTCTTTCTCCTTGTATTTTTCGGCGATGTATATTTGCATCTATTTATGCAATAAAATCTCAGTTAACAGTTAGCACTTGTCCACGTGCACTCGGTCGTCCCGTCTTCCCTTATGCGCTATTATTTCCAGCTGCTTGTAGCAGACCGTACTGTTCGATCGCTCAATGGGCCCGCCAACGAAAGAGAACATTGGCACCGTTATTACTATTTCATTGGTGATGCTGAAGCGTACATTTATCTCGGCTATGCTCGTCCACGCAGACCTGTGATACGGCTACTAATGCAAAAGAAAACCACAGTCGTGTCATTACACCAGCTGTTTGCTGTCGCTATGAGTGAGGAAATCAAAGAGGGCAACAGGTTTAGTCATATACATGTCGAAATGGTCAGGTGAGCTTGCTCTTCTGAGATTAACTGAATCTGCAAGGAAGAGTTTTCTGCTGCTACTACAGCAAGAGAGAAGCCTACCAGCGAGCCGTATGCACGTCAGATGTCCTGACATTCGGCAAATACTAAACAGCTACGACAGAGGCTCAAGCAACCGTCATCGAATTATTAACCAATCATATAAACTGACCAATAGCGTCCACCTCTTTAGCAAAGCTCCTAACCACGCGTTTCCGTATCGCACGATTCAAGAATATGTAGTGTCGGGTATCTCAAGTTCATGAAGGCTGCTTATTTAGCTGCTGATTTGCATACGCCTTAACGGTTGCGATTCACATATGAAAGATGATGCATAATTACATACCCCGGCTCTCGCGAAGAACACGATTCTTACAGCTACGCGGATTCGCGTACTGTCCGCAACGTTTAGACCGCCAAATAGCTTGTATCGGTGCTGACTTCGGCAAACAAGTTTTCTTCGACGGCTTTGCGAGAATTAGAACTCGTTCCAAGATGGCGGCTGTCGGGCGAGCCGTCTCAGTAGACGCCTACCATGGAACGCACCCTTGGTCTGCTGCGACGTCTGCGAGCGCCTGCTTTGTTTGTAAACATGGTGCTGGTCTAAACCAGCTCTCATTGGATGCTCCACCTGGTGTTCAGCTGTCTGATGCAACAAACTGAGAACATAGTTTTAATTTGAAAACTTCGTGAAATAGCCCCCTAAGTGCGAGTAAGTGCAGTAAGGGGAAATATTAGAATTTTTAGTGCAGCTTAAGTATTATTGTGTTACGAGATTGTATTGTATATAGCATTCTGCTGCCTTTCAATTGCTTCTCTTAAAATTCTTACTTTATCATATTGGATTGTATATTTTGCTATGCACTTCCTTACTCATTAAAAACTGTGTGTGTGTGTGTGTGTGGTGTGTGTGTGTGTGTGTGTGTGTGTGTGTGTGTGTGTGTGTGTGTGTGTGTGTGTGTGTGTGTGTGTGTGTGTGTGTGTGTGTGTGTGTGTGTGTGTGTGTGTGTGTGTGTGTGTGTGTCGTGTGTGTGTGTGCGTGTGTGTGTGTGCGTGTGTGTGTGTGCGTGTGTGTGTGTGTGTGTGTGTGTGTGTGTGTGTGTGTGTGTGTGTGTGTGTGTGTGTGTGTGCGTGCGTGTGTGCGTGTGTGTTGTGTGTGTGTGTGAGTGTGTGTGTGTGTGTGTGTGTGTGTGTGTGTGTGTGTGTGTGTGGTGTGTGTGTGTGTGTGTGTGTGTGTGTGTGTGTGTGTGCGCGTGTGTGTGTGTGTTGTGTGTGTGTGTGTGTGTGTGTGTGTGTGTGTGTGTGTGTGTGTGTGTGTGTGTGTGTGTGTGTGTGTGTGTGTGTGTGTGTGTGTGTGTGTGTGTGTGTGTGTGTGTGTGTGTGTGTGTGTGTGTGTGCGCGCGCGCGCACGTGCGTGTCTGCGTGTTCGGGCGTGCGTGCGTGTTTACAAGCTATGCTGTGTTTTGTACTGCAGTCTTTTCCACTTTAATTTTTTTGTGTGTGATTTCATTTTTCCTGAGTCATAATTTATTATCAGTATTGCCAAATCACTAATTGGGTGGACGGGAGGTGGTCTTCCTCGTTGCAGTCATCTTCCGGCCTTCAACTCCTCTTCCTACGAGTGGAAAGAAGAATTCCTCTCTCTCTCTTTCGCATCTGCCAAACATGAGCAGGTTGCAGTGGCAATTCCCACAGGATGTACGCCGGCAAGGAATTTTAGTGTTCCGGCACCAGAAAACGCCTTCGTTAATATCGCTGATGTTTTCCTGACTAATCGCAGGTGGTTGTTGGCAGGCAGTAAGTTGAGACTGAAATAAATCAGAAATAAGCAGAGACATTTAAGACTGTTAACGTGGGACAATGAGAAAGCATTAAAATTACTATGAATCACGATTATGACTGAGTCATGACGAAGTGTAAAGTTTGCTCATACTCTGCCCCTTGCTGTTCATTGAGCTGCCAAAAGAGGTGCAGTGATTGGCACAAAAGCTAAAGCGGTGGCTTCTTTTTGGCGCGAAATTCGGCCGGCCAACGAGTGCTCGGCTGTGTCACAGCGGCTGTGTCGGCCGTATCACCTGGCGGCTTAAAGTACGTATAAACATTACGCAGAGTCACGACTCAGTCATTACCCCCATTACCCGTGAATCATAGTCATTATAATGCTTTCGCCAAACACCATCTGTCATGGGCATGCCCATGATTTTCGTAGCCCGGATAATGCCTCCGCGGCTTTTCTGCTGATCGCGCGCATAATAATATCCTTTTCAATTAATAAAACTTGTCACTCTCCGCGCAGAAATGCAGATAACAGCCACTTACACAAAAAAGAATGAGATTTTTATTTTTTTATTAATGTGAAGTAATAATGTAATCTGGTTGGCTGAAAAGAAAAATAAGAAAACTGGCTAATGATTACGACCGCTCTGTAAAGTGACATTTGTTTGCAGCTCTCTAGGTAAATTTGTACTTGTCATATGCTAAGACTAAAGAATTTGATCGGCGCATATTTCAGTATGTTTGCTGTTTTAGCCATCTCCGTAATTTCCCACAACCATCCTTTAAGTGGCAGACCATCGTTTCCTAGCTCTTGATTGTTATAAAGAGGTATCGGCATAACACCTGGCAAGGCTACCGCAGTGTTTCGTTGATCTTGCCTCGAGCAGCGTTTGGATTCATGGGCCCCTGCACAAACATATTTCACCCCGAACAACTCGCGCGCTCCTTGAGGTTGGTATTTAAGGGTATAACACGATCGCGTTATCTTGTCTGCTGCTCCACTTTCGGATTTCTCTTCGGGTTCATGCGCATTGTTGCCCATCTTCAGTTACTGCCCGATTAATATGTGCCTCTGCTCTTTAACCCACGCCCACACTCCATCTCGAATATACATTTCATACAGTCACAAGCTACCACGTTATGTGAAATATCGCCCAAGATCAATGTAAAACATATCTACATTATATTACCCGTGCGAACATCCTTGTAGGCCAGGGGTTGCATATCTGGTTGGAATTCGACTCCCGGGTTAGATTTCCATTTAGCTTCTCTACCTCCACGCCCGAAATCTTCGTGACCTGCCAACTGCCGCATTCCACAGACATACTCGTGAGTTTTCTCTCACAACGCGCACCGCGACTTCGCTCTCTCCATAAAGGCGAGACTATTAGCCCACCCGTTGCTTCTCTTCGTCTCGCTCCTTCCTTCTACTTGAACGCGGATCCGAAATATTCATTTAACCACATTACCAGCTGGAAGCGCCTGCAGGTGGCGACCACGGAAGGTTGCCCGAGGCCGAGAAGAATCTTGTGCATCAGGCTAGCCTTCGCCACTCGTAACAGAGTGGCAATACCCCGGAGCTCCCTGTCCCGGGTGAACTTAAGCTTCGCCTTTAAATATAAGTGATGATCTCATTAAGAATTCCGATTCCGTCAAGATCCCGATGCTGCTATTCTATACATTGTCCTGTGTTCCAGGTGATTGTGATCTGTTGCTGCAAGGTCAGCAGAATCTTACGCCTCAGGGTGGCCAGCTCCAACGGTGAAAGGGTGGCCCAGGGTTATGCCAACAGCGACGCGCTCAAGTCAGAACTGATCGCCTAGCTGCTGCGCTCCGAAACAACCTCGAAACAACGCTCCGAGAAACATCCGAACCCACAACCTCTGAATTCTGCTTCGGGATGCACTATCGACTGAGCTACGACGACGGCTGTTCAATCTTCTACTTTCTAAGGTATTTATGTTCCGTGTAACCTATCCTTGAGAGTGAGTGCAAGTCAGCGTCGCCTTCGTACATTGCGGTGAACATGGAATGCGGTACTGCGAATGTCGCGTAAGATGCGATCCAGCAAAGAGATTAGGAGCTTGGTGATAACACTCTTGAGCTACCTGTGATGATGTCCAGGCTATCAGATTCGAGGCCCCCGTTAGGATAAATTAGCAAAAATATACGGGAATGAGGGCCTCGTTATGACACATATATATAGAGAGAGTCAAGAGCCACTGATATCAAGCTGGTTAGTCTGATTTGCTTTCTTAAGCCTTACTGGGTTAAACCATCGTTGGCAAACAAGAACCCAATGGTTACAAACTTAACACAGTGGGTCATGTCGAGAGCGCAGGAATGCATCCAACCGAAGGACACGTATGATTGACTGGGAAAGGGTATGCGTTTGGAAATTAAGGAGAGAGGCGGCGGAAGAGAGAAAGATGGAAATGGTATGTGGAAAGTATAGGAGGTGGTGGTGGGAGCTGTAAGCAAAGACTCTCGAGCATGCATCTGGCACGTCGCACATGAGTGTTGGTAGGTCACATGAAGATCAAGCATGAAAGTGGTCTGTTTACTGTTTGATCTGCGAAGTAGGTGAGAGATTCATCGGACCCAAGACCGTTGGGTCCTGAGTCAGACAGGCAACCCCAGGCTACGCAGGTACTTCGGACGGCTTGGTTAAAGCGGTGTTTTATATCTCTCTGATGGTCTTCCAGATAGCGTGATAGCTTATGATTGTAGCTATATATGTGTTAAGGGATGTGTGAGATCAGTATGTATGGGATGATAGGGCCAAGGATTAAAGGAGTATAGGCATTATACTATTATTAAAGTGTACGAACGTGAACGCATATTCGAAGCGGGAGCGGCAGAAGTGAGCCATTAACGTGGTCATGCCATGCCCTTTAAGGCGGAACGCAAGGAATCCACCGATCCTAACGATGAAATGCATTTGCGTAAAAGAGAAAACGCTGTTAGAATCGGGCTCCTATAGCAGCGGCACGGTCTGTCCTGTGGACACCCGATTACAATAAAGCGTTTGTATAGTCCAGTGCGACGCTAGTGGGAGAGGAATGGTGGTAATACTGAGTCAGGTAGAAAATGGCAGCAAAGAACATCCCATCTTGCATGCTAGCCAAAAATTTACCTTGAGGGAGGAAGCTTACAGCTTCTCTGAAAAGTAATGTGTAAGCTTAGTATGGGCAGCGCAAAAACTGTCATGCTACCTTTACGAAGCGAAATTCGTATCCGAGACCACCGTTGCCCTCTCTTGGCTGAGAAAGATTTCACAAAAGAACGGACGCTTGCTTCGACGGAGCTTCATTCTCCAGGAATATAACTTCTCTGTGAGATATAAGAAGGGGAAAATGAATAGCAACGCCGATGGGTTGGGCTGGCTATTCTGAAGTGCTAGTCAAAAGGAACTTCAAGTGTGTGTGTGTGTGTGTGTGTGTGTGTGTGTGTGTGTGTGTGTGTGTGTGTGTGTGTGTGTGTGTGTGTGTGTGTGTGTGTGTGTGTGTGTGTGTGTGTGTGTGTGTGTGTGCGTGCGTGCGTGCGTGCGTGCGTGCGTGCGTGCGTGCGTGTGTGTGTGTGTGTGTGTGTGTGTGTGTGTGTGTGTGTGTGTGTGTGTGTGTGTGTGTGTGTGTGTGTGTGTGTGTGTGTGTGTGTGTGTGTGTGTGTGTGTGTGTGTGTGTGTGTGTGTGTGTGTGTGTGTGTGTGTGTGTGTGTGTGTGTGTGTGTGTGTGTTCAATCACTGACGTATCTGTGCATTCTTTAATGCATATGTCTACACTGCTATTTTGTGAGCGGCTCAACGATTTTAGTGTGTCAAAAAGGTTAATGACGCGCTGTCTTATTCGGCTGAAACACTTTAAATCGAAATTTAAAAATGGATAAGATACCATGTTTGTTGTGGACAGCCTGATGTGCCCCGCAGCAGAGTAGCGGTGCTTGCGAGTCGTGTGGTTTGGTGTGTCCTGGGACCTGGTCGCTGTTGACCATGGTGAGATGCTTGGAAGTTGTCTTGGTGTTCGTAATGATGTACAAGCCATCCCATGAGTGAAGCGCATCTCTCCGCCCCAAGAGATGATGCCACTGGCCGGTCGAGATTTTACCGAATGTCGTGAACGCCTCCTCTCCTTCAAGCAATATCTTGCCGGAGGCGTGTCAGTGGGCGCGCATGTGTGGGAAAGTGCGCGAGAGTTATGTGTTCGAGTTACTCCCGCTATCGACTAGCCCGCCTTCTGGACAGAACAGGGGACCGGAGACTAGCTCAGCTACCACGGCCTCTTCAGTAGACACTGAGGAAGTGTGACCCCTTTCGAGACCTCTTCGGGCGGCGGACGGGCTGTTAGGATCGGGCTCTTAGCCGCGGTTCGCGCGGCTCCTGCAGCGATCGACGGCTGGAGTCGAACGCATGGAGGCGATGCGGCGGATACCCCTTTATTAGCCCCGGTACCACTCCGCATGGCATCATCGCATTGAGGGGAAGCCTCAGCATCAGGCATGCCTGGACTCACCAGCTGTCGGCGCTAAAACCCCTTGATACTTTGAAAGTTACGCCAACGATTGAACTTTGCCGCCGCCGCGCTACCTCCTCGCCTCCTCCTCGCCCCTTGCGCGCCCCTTCGCTGAAGGCCGGCTCTCCGCCCGATTTCCTGAGCGACGATTGGTCTCCCTGCCGTTGCCCTTGGAAACCAACGCGCGTCCGGCGTTTTCCTTGTGTTTTCCTTTTTCCTTCGCGCCATTTTTCTCCTAGTCTCGGCGAGCGAATATTGCGCGCTGTACTTTTATTGCAGCGTGCAAGCTCTATGCCGTGCTGTTGCGCGTACAACTGCAGCAAGCGGCCTGAAGATGGCTATGCGGTACTCATGATACCTCAAGGCAAGCGTGACGGCTTGCGCACGAGTCAATGGATTCACAAGATTAGTCTAAAGAAGTTTATTCGTAGAAAGAACAGAGTTGTTTGCGACGTAAGGTGCCTTTCTCACTCCCCGTAATAACGCGTCACCTGACGCTGCGTTTTTTATTCCTGCTTGCTCCTCAATATTTTTGCGGCGGCAACATGTTCATTGTATAAAAATAAGGTTGTCCTCTGCAGCATGCTGAATATTCTGCGAGGCTCCAAGGCTCCATCCTTTAACACGCTGTCGACTTCTGTACAGTCAGAAATAGGGCACTATAATCTGCTTTTTGCTGTCAGAGAAAACTGGAAAATTACAGTCTCACGATTGCATTTGTCGCAATTATGCTAGGATCCCTGACCTAGCTCCTTCACTAAAAATCAAAATTCGGGCTTGTAGAGGAGCTAGTCTTTCCAGCTTGTACTTGTAGTGTGCGTCGGTTACTCGGGATCAATGAATGCTGGCCCTGAAAAACTCTTTGGAAAGTAAACCCGAGGTATTGCGGGTAATCTGCACTAGTTAGGTCGTACGGCATTTTTTTTTTCAATTCTTGAATGTGTCTTGCATGCTTCGACGCACGCGTGGGTTAAAAAGTACGCGTTCGTTTTATCAGGGATACGGCCAATGTACAGGAGGTGTTCATATGATCACACATGCTTCACTTTAACCATGACTACTAGGCGTTGGCAGGTTACCTTCGCTTTGAAAGCTGGAGCTCTAAAACCGCGATTCCGCGTATTCATTTACAGCGAGAAAAGTTTTCCCATCGATGTCAAATCAGCCGGAATCATTGCATCAATTTTCTGTATTTACGAAATTTAAACAATCAATAATGATTATAGTTATGATGCAAAAAATAGGGGAACATTTTGCGAGCAACAATTCTTAGCCCTGTAACATATTACTCATTTCAATTGTATGCAAGAAGATTTTTTTTTTCACCTTGCCTGAGTGATCAACTCATCGCTCTCTATGTTCTAGCTACATTTCACTGAAGACCAGATTGAGTCGCCAATATTACACGAACTCGAAAAAAAACTGAGGCCCAACGCAGTTCCATCAATTTTCTCTCACCGACCTGTCCTGAAGTGAAGGAAGCTTCCTCGACAGACACATGAACCTCGCGCTGATAGTAGTCAGTTATTTCAGTGGCTTGCTCTTTTCCCACCTCCATTTATGAGAAAACAAGAAAGTATAAGAATTAAAAGTCAATGTATAGTTGTCTCGTCAGATATTATGAGATAATAGAGATATGACTGACAATGTAAGTCAATGAAAATGGAAGTATATCGATGGGTCATGGGACGGCATCAGATTAAATAGTGATGGTTATGAATAGTGATAGGTAATGATGGCGGTTGTTACGGATAATAATAGTAAATGATAGTAATAGGCCCGGATAGTGAGGTGATAGTGTTCGTTGCGGATAGTGACAGTTACGATAGGTCACTGGCATTAGTAGATATAGTGATAGATAGGATAGGGATACTTAATGGATTGGCAGTTATATGCTTTCTCATTTCCGCACGTTGAAGACCTATGTGCACCCTGTAATTTTTTTATTTGATTGTTGCGATCAATGAAATCACGCCCTTTTACATAGCGCATGAGGCCGCAGCATGCTTGCCCCAGAACTTCAGTGTGTCGGCAATAGGGCCCACCACTTCTCCCAGTGTACCCTGCTGCCTTTAAACCACACGCGAAGTCAGTGAGTGGCCGCGTACTCATAAAATTATTTAATTCCTACATCAGCATCATATCAAGACTGCCGTGGGAAACCTGTTCCTTACCTCGAAGCGGCAAGGAAGAGCTCAAAATTTGGTTTTATACAAAATTAACTAATTAACGCAGATTATCGCGGACCGCTAACTAGCACAGTGCCATTACACTTGGCCTAAGCTTGCCAACGGTATACGGTTCGATGTTGCAGCTAAAATTTAGATTTTAATTGCAATTGACTAAATATTAATTAATCTGACCCAGTAATTGATCAAAATACATGTATAATCACCCAATAATCAAATCTCATGGTTAATCACGTGACATATACTATGCTTAGAGAAATAGCTTGACAGTAGCGAAATAGAAGTCCTGCTTTGACCTTCTCTGATCTTGAAGTTCAAAGCACCAGCCTGGATCGTTTTCCGAAGTTCTACCGCGGTGAAAGATTTCCCACTAAAAAAAAAACACAGTCGGAGGCAGTACTAGATTAGGTGCACAAAGTAAAACCTTCATGTGACTTAAAAAGTGTCTGCAGCACAGAACTCGCCCGAAAGCTTTGTTTATCAGTATTCCCCATTCAAACAGTTCAAAGAAGAAACCAATCAATTCATGAACTTCACTTTCGGCATTCTCAATGCTTTTCTCGCAATTTTTCAAAAATTTGTGCACTCCTGGAGCGCAGAACTGGCCCAAAAGCTCGCGCTTCACTCACTGCTGCGGCCGGCCGGCGGGTGACAAGGAGAAAAAGCGTGTCGTGCGCAGCGCTTGCCGCCGCCGCGCGAGGAGAATCGAGGAGGAAAGCGCGGCGCGGAGGAGAGTGTCGCTACTTTCAAATTATCAAGGGATTTTAGTCGGCGCCATATAGGCGCGCCCTCCTCTTCTCGCTCCGCGACAGATCCGCATCGGGAGACCAGCGTGACCAGCACGCTCGCTATTCGACCTCTTGGCCCACCGCCAACTAATGCAGCCGGATTGGCCAGTTCAAATTCCAACGGCTTTCTGGCCCCCAAAAAGGCGCTCGAGACCGTCGTGAGCGTCCACCGTGTGTTGCGCTCCTCGGCCGGAGGGGACGTGGAACCTTCTCCCTGGCCGCCGCTGTTCGAAGACAGCAGCAGTAGCCAGTAGCTTTCGGCCCCCATGCGATCTTGTTCTATTGTGTACCATGCCTGTAAATTAGTGTACAAAAGTCATTTTTTGTCCACCTCGTCTCGTGGACCCGATGCCTTGGAACGCGGATTAGAATCGTGACTGTAGTGTTCTCGCTCCGATTTGGTCCGGACGTCGTCTCGGCAGAAGATGGTCTAAGCGGCACCGTCTCCTGAAATCTAACAGCGTGGCCGACGAAACCCTATTAGGCTTGCACATGTCACGATGCGCCCCCTTTATAACATCAAAGGACTGAGAAAAGGCTGAGTGTCAGATAAAGGATGTTATGTAAGAAGACATAGACTGGTCTCTAACTGCACTCATGTAGTAACTTCTCATCAGATTCTTTAACCCACTATACCACAAAAATAAAATCCATGAAGAGTGCCGATTAAATTTCGCATTACCCAATGTCGCAATCGTCGGCTCATTTTTAAATTTATTGTTCGCTCAATTTTGCTCTTCGCGGTATATGTACACAGCATTTACTGCGGCATCCGCGATACATTATTGGTGTTGGTTAGGTCGCCTTCTATAGACCTCAACTTACAATAAAGTGAAGTACTTAATGAGGCAACATGACTACAAAGAACTGCATACAGGCTGATAATAAATAGAATTAATTCAAGCTATAAACATGGTCATTCTTCTCCCGAAGGTGACAAAGGAAGAAAAAGACAAACGTACGGACGGATGACGCACTCGCGATTAATGTGTTGTAAGAGGACAATCTAAATGTACGACCAGGCTGTAGAACATATTCGTTCACGGGTCAGAAAAGAAACAAACGCCAAGTGCAATGGGGGATGGACAAAGGGCAGCATTAGGTCGCGTACAAGATAAGGTGTATTATAAAGCAGCAAAAACGTGTTTGCAGTGGAGAACTCTTCCCAAAGCTCATTTCATGCCAATACTACCCCCAGTTCAATTCAAGCTGTTGAGAAAAGACCAACCTACACATAGTACAGTTCCTTTCGGTATTCTCCATGCTGTTAGTAGAAATTGTCCATAAATAGAAAAAAAAAACAATAATTGCAGCTGTAAGGCACTTGGAAGAAAAAGCGAGCCGAGGGCAGTACAAGACAGGCGCCAGACGAAGAGAATCAAGGGGTAAGCGCCGCGCGGAGAAATATCGCTACACTAATAATAAAAATACACTAATAATACACTAATAATAATAAGGTTGAGGGTCGCCGGAGAAGGGGTAGGCAGCGATCGCGATGGTTAGATGGCATCCTCGAGGCACTGCAGATGAAGTTATGTGATGTTAGGAAGATAGTGAGAGATGGAAAGCGTGGCGTGACATGGTCCATAGGATCACGAAGAGTCGGTCACGACTGAACGACTGAACTGGGAACTGAATAATCGAACAAGTTTTACCGCCCTACAGCAGTTTAGCAAGCCTATATATTGGCCGCTGGACCCTCTGCGCCATCTCCCGACGACAACATCACTTAGTCTGTGCATCTCTCCCTGACCGTTGAGCAACGTCTGGGTGCGCTAGCAAACGCGCGCTGATGATACCATCGTCACGACGACATCTCTCCCGCTCTCCGCGGCTTTATTGAAGTTGAGCGCACGCTTTTTTCAGCTAACCATTCACCGTGATGCTTGACTTTTGTTTACGTTACTGTAAACAAGTCCTCTGCTTACTGCATCACGAATGGATTTAAAATGTGGAGACCACGGGACAAGCTTTTTCTTCTGTTCAGTCGTGTTCGCGCTGGTTCTTTGCTGCTTTCTTTTATCAAATTATCAGCCTATAGCAACACGCCCAAGTCGCTGGACTTTTTGAATGATCGCTATAGGCCACAACTCATTTCGTAGGGGATGTGTTGAGTGATCACCGATTTCATCCCCCCCCCCCCCCCGCGCTTTTTTTTTTTTTCCTCTCTTGCAGCAACCACAGTATTTACCGAAAGTAACCAGGCAACGCGGTTTGTTTCTTAACAGTATGCTAGAGTAGGAGGTAATTTAGTGCACTATAGTTTGCTAGCCTTTTAGAGGAGCATTTAGACCATAATCTGTTTAAGGCAAGGACAGCCCTTGCCCTCATCTTTCGAGGTGTTTTGGCATTCTGCGGCTGAGTAACGTGTAACACCGCAGCCCACGAGTGCGCGGACGACGTGAGCCTCCTGCAAATGGAAGGGGACACTTGCTGTAGAGCTCCCGCCTTGCATTCAGTAAATGACGGTTTCGATTATCGATCCCTAGTGGCATGAGATTCCCACCTATTTTCTTATCAGTCACACAGTGTTTCCTGGCCTGGTGCTCTTCTGGAGTGAAATGCTTGGTAAAAAGTGCCTTGGCCAAACGGTTGTTTGTCGTTGTAAAACCGGTGGGTATCCGGCGGCACAGAGGATCGAACTCAGCGCGCTCCGACTGCGAGGTTGATGCATTACCAAAGGACACTGTTCATAAAAAAAAAAAAAAGAAAAAAAAAACCAGGTAATAGCCTTGCTAAACTGGGCGTGAGTCGTCGGGCGCGCAGCAACTGCGAACGAGAGCGCCGCTGTAGACAATGCATAAAGGGTGGGCCTTGAACTTTCGGAACTGCCACTTATGATGAAGTCAGTGATGGGATAGGAGCGCTGGAGTGAGAGCGTAGCAAACGTAAGCAGCGGCGACTTCGTAACACATGGCAGTTCCGAAAGTTCAAAGCCCGCCCTCTATACGTTGTCTACTGCGGCATTCTCGTCGTTCGCCGCACCTGTATAAATCTTGCTAGCCGGAGATCGTCTTCTCACTCGCCTGAGAAAACAACATGATCGTGTCTATAGCTATACGTCTGACCTCCCGAGAGCGACGCCCGGGTGTACCTGTGCATCATGGTAGAACAGTGGAACGGCAGCTGCTACTATATTAGCACACAGCGGATTCTCGTTCTGTTCTTTCCTTTCTCAGGCACCCACAGAAGGGACAATAAAAGCCTCGCGGCACTCCTGCCAGCAATAAAACCTTATTGAGCTTAATTTCATTTCATTTATCTACTCTGCCATTGCGCAACGTGGCCGCAGTTATATGCAGAAAATGCAACATAGACGGCGCCCAGCTGTGCAACACATGTTGTGTGACTGCCCTGGGTACCACGACATCAGAAAAACCCACCTTCCAGCTCATGTCACCACATTCAATGATTGAACAACACCGAGCAACGACGACGCTCGGGCCCCACCCACGCTTTCATCCCTTTGGGAGTTTGAGGCAGGTATTGACACCGAAATGTGACCTCCCTGACCCTACTACCCCACTCTCTTGATAAGGTATGAATAGGATAAGCAGGGATAATAAAAAGGAATTGTTTAAGCTTTTCATTGGTAGAATAAATTTTGTGAAAAACACATGAACAAGAAATTGGACAGCGTAAAGAAAGATCAGGAAGATTAAACTTTTTTTTTTTTCATAAGTGTTACAATGCCAAAGCGAGAATAATAAAACAGAATGAAACGAGCAGAGCGAATTTGATTGGATTCGATGGCTTGTAGGAGGGATTTAGTGCGGGGATCCCAAATAAAAGAGGCATATACTCGAGTTTAGGACGACAGGAGACGTATATAGCAGTACTTTCAGGATAATTGGGGTGTGGGAAATATCCTGGCGAAGGAAGCGAAGCATTCGGTTAGCGTTATTAGTAATATGTTATTCCATGGGAGATTGTTACCAATGCATACGCCAAAGTGCTTAATATCAGATACAGAAGTTAAAGGCAGGTTACTAAAGAATCATAAAGCTTGAGTGGTTTCTTTTGTGCTTGTTCCATAATGCGTGTAAATGTAGCAGCTTTCGTTTTAAGAAACCCTCCGTATTAATCAAGATGTGGGCCATCGCATTTTGCGCATTAAGGTTGCGTTCTCGAGGTGCATTCTTTGTGGCAATGGGGACCAGCACACACTTTACACAAGATTGGTATAGTGTTTCGATACGGGGCCGTGTCATTGGCGTTTGTACCATTTCGTTGCTTCTCCGAAGTATTCAGTTCTAGAGTAACTATATATCCCAAGCGTAATTCGTTTAGGCAGTGCTGCATATCTTGCGAATTCCAGTGTAACAGAGCGATGAAGTACCGTCTTCAGGAGCGTAAGTGGGCAGCCTCTTTGCTGCGCTGTGAGGACGCCCTGGTCATGTAAATATTCCCGCCAATCTTAATTTGAGTAGGTTACCGGTACATCTTGAATTTTACAACAGCGAGCCGTGTAAGAATATGACTAGGCCTGTACAGCCACTCCAGCCAGCTTAGTTAATGTGAGCAAGCTGTTCGCAGCGGGCAGTGTAGATACTATAACCAACAAACTCCCATCGCTGAGAACTTTCTCTTTAGCCGGCGCTACAACCGCCGAAGCCACAATATTACGATTGCCTTCCGACAGGCGTCCTCCTACTTCGGTGTTCCTGGCGGGCCTCGGAACACCAGATCTCTTTCTTGTAGGACATAACCGCGAAGGGTGTCTGGTTCATGTAGTCTGCATGGTCGCCCAAAGCCGTGTCGCTGGCTTGTTCTTCGCGCACTTTCTTGTTCGCAGGGCCCTGATCTGGAGCAGCGACTACAGTGGCCGCTTGGGTAGCTGTTGGCACTGCTACATCAGTGCATCATGGAGTTCAGTTGGCGTTCCTGTGTCGGCATGGATACGGCGCAGAGCGCCTAAGAGGTCGCTTGACATGCTTCCGCTGGTGGCCATGGACCCCTAGATCGTCGTGTCGAGGACCCTAATAATAAAAGCACTGAACACTGTGCGACTGCGAAAAAACGTCGGAAATTGGTGACCGGTCTTAGACAGCCGCTCCACTAACCATCGCCTTCTACTCATTCTCCTCTTGGAATAGCCTTTCTTCATCCCTAACAAGTATAAGTGTTTTTGACAGGGGTTCGAACTTATAGTATGTTTATTTTCTATATTCATTGTGTACTTTGTACTTTTCCACGTATTATGCTTTTTATGTGATATTTTTGTCACCAATGCCACATTGTAGATATTAGCTCGCTGTTCCTTGTTTGTTTTTTCTTCATCTGCTAACACGCAGTAAACGTGTTTAGAGTTTTGTATACATTTATTAACTCAACCCTTTGCCTTCCCACTGCAAATATTCTGTACCCGCCTATCCCCTCTATAAAATATTACAGAGGGCATTATAAATAATTAGGACCCACAAGGGGAGCGCAGACGGCATATTTTACTGTCGCGTCATGCCATTAATGATGGAGGTTAAGGGACCCGACGTTTTTATTCCTTCATGTATTTTTTCATACTATCGATCCTAATTCGGAACAAGCAAAGTTGTACATCTTGAAATCAGGTGGGCTGCTCTGTGCTATGCGCTGCACATTGAAATTAGCGACAAGGGGTAAACCAGAACAAACACACCGTCATCTTAAGCTTTTATTTTTCATGACTGGACCATAGTTGTTTGCGACTAGATGGTTAGAAACAGATCCTGGAAATTACTTTCTGTACTGTGCTGCAGGTAGGACGCACGGATTTTAGACAGCCCCTCGATAATCTCACTTATGTAACCCACATGATATGCTAATGACGAGTGACTCGGGATTGATCATCATCTATGTGCGCTGTCTGTTGACATGTACCAGCTCGTTCTTTATGTCGTAGAACAGGTGCAGCCACTTCTTTTCCCTTCTAAGCTGAAAAGAATGCAAGCTAGCTCTTGCTTAAAGTGGAGAAATAATATTGTCTGCGACGTGGGGTGATTCAAATAAATGCGCACCTTAATTACTAGCCATCAAACATTTTGTTTTACCAGTATAAATGCTTGTACGGAAGTGCGAATATGTTCGTCGCTGCCTCGATAGCCTGTTGTGAATCTGCATACCTGAATCATATATTGCCAGAAGTTTTGGCGACAGAGCTCCTTGCACAATAGGAAGGACGACCTCAAAGATAGAGCAACGGAGCACAGTATCAATACACAAAACACGAAGAACGACGCCGGACTTGTTGCATTTGCACAGTTTTTGTATGGAGACCTAAACGTCAGGCATATAACTTTACCCTTGAGGAGGCGTGCTTAGGCGTTCACCTAATGTATACTATTGTTTTTTAGTTAGCGTTGCCTACTAATTCATCTGCGTGCCCTGTCTATCGAAAGTTCAGTGAGAGAGAGAACAATACAAAGCATAGAATAGAGGTCATGATCAAAAGCAGAACAGGACAAACGATTCATTGCGATAACAGCCAAGACCTTCTGGAGAGCTTAAAGCCTTCTAGGTGCCTACCTCCCTCCCTCCCTCCCTCCCTCCCTCACACACACACACACACACACACACACACACACACACACACACACACACACACACACACACACACACACACACACACACACACACACACACACACACACACACACACACACACACACACACACACACACACACACACACACACACACACACACACACACACACACACACACACACACACGCACGCACGCACGCACGCACACACACACACACACACACACACACACACACACACACACACACACACACACACACACACACACACACACACACACACACACTTAGCTACGTTACGCAAAGGAGGCCCACATAGGAGTTCCGTGCAGCATGCTTCGAAGGGGGCTGGGGCAGGTAGGTTACCACCGCTTGCGGCGGGGGCTATAGCCTGTCACCGAATTTTTATCGGTTGTAGGCCGTCATTGCACCCGCCACCGCTCCGGTGGTAGACGACGGCTGTTGTTGCGGCTCGTGTCTTTCTCTCCCTCTTCTTTTTCTTTCTTCTCTATTTTCTTTTCTGTCCGCACAAGACAGCGGAGGTGGCTCAGCTACAGAGCCAGTAGCAGGCCCGTGCAATTTCTTTTCATTCTTCCTACAGCCACAACAACAACCGCTTCAATATCGTGACCTTTCGATACGGCGCAGTGGTACAGCTGGGCAGATCTCTCCAACGAGATCTCTCCAATACATCGCTCCCTTTTCGCATCACACATCTATTGTGAATTGGTGTGGGAAATACGATTACTTGAAAAGATCAACTTCTAATATTGCAGAAAGCTGCGTTGAAAGCCATAATGAATCTATCGCACATCACGCATTAGCTTCCACTTTTCAACTTTCCATACAATTCAAGTCAGCTAAATATACGAATTTCGAATTTTTAAGTCCTATAAAGCTTAGGTCAAATAAAAAAAAAATGGCTGGTGGTTTGTCTACGGTTAAACTTAGTGTGTACGTGATAGCTTCGTTCGCGTCCCTCTCCTCGGTCTCCATGCTGCAGCAATGACCTGGCACGCAACGTGCTTCTCTTATGCTCTGTCACAATACGACATCAATTATCTCAGGACACCGAACCATATTCCCACATCATAGTTCATTCTTTGACCTTAACATTTTTACCATGGGGTGCGACACCATAGCAACACTGCAAGTGTTTCGTGGCTTGACATCTGGCTCATTTGAAGGTCATATTCATGTGCGAGGAGATCTTGGCTTTAGATCGCGCCATGAACCTATCGCTTCAAAACATGTTGTTTTGGAATGTTGCTAACTTGCATGAAAATCCTGCCAGTTAGCCAACACGACACCGTGAACACTGGCATATTCCTCCATCATGCACAAGTTATGGATTTCAAACACTTAGTTACACTATGTCACATACGTTAAACAATTTTTTAGTTGCGCTACAAAACCTAAACGCATCTTCTTGTTTTTAAAGCAGAAAATAACTTATGTTTTCTTATGCACTTATAGTATTGCTTGTATGAGTGCCATCTTATAGTGTACACATAATCAATGCTTAATATTGTTGTTGTTGTTGTACCTACATTATTTTCCACCGCACTGTACTGCTTCTAACTACTATTCATGTCATACCGCAAATATTGGTTAACTAGTTAGCGTAAACTATGTCTTCTGCCTGTAATTGCTATTCCTGTCAGTCCTCATGTATGTATGTATGTATGTATGTATGTATGTATGTATGTATGTATGTATGTATGTATGTATGTATGTATGTATGTATGTATGTATGTATGTATGTATGTATGTATGTATGTATGTATGTATGTATGTATGTATGTATGTATGTATGTATGTATGTATGTATGTATGTATGTGTGTATGTATGTATGTATGTATGTATGTATGTATGTATGTATGTATGTATGTATGTATGTATGTATGTATGTATGTATGTATGTATGTATGTATGTATGTATGTATGTATGTATGTATGTATGTATGTATGTATGTATGTATGTATGTATGTATGTATGTATAACTATTGAGATGCCGGCAAATGACGGTTTAAGTCATCATGACGCTAGCCAAGCGTCAACTCGAATATCGGTTAACTAGTTGGCGTAAACTGTGTCTTCTGCCTGTAATTACTTTTCCTGTCATATAACAAATATCGATTAACTAGTTTATGCAAACTGCATCCTCTGTCCTGCAATCTCAAGTATAGAGGGAAATGGGAGCTTTGTGCAGCCCATAGAGCAGCTTTTACCTGTTGCAAGCATGCTTGTTTGAAATAAATTCAATTAAATTAAATCAAACCGGAAATTTGTGCACGACCATCGCGAAAGAAATAATCGGTACTTAAAGCGGCTAGAAAAATTTTTTGCGCAAGTGCTGGTTATTATTTTTTGTTTTGGATTTACGTACTACGTCTTTTTTTAATTCGAAGTCATGGTCTGTTAGAAATAGTTTGTATCTCCCCATGAATGGATGAACTTCATCTTCTCCCATCATTTAGCGGTCCGACTCATTCTGAGTCAACGAAGCCGTACCGCCTTCGATGTTTTTAGTATGTGGTCCCCAAGAGGGGCACAAGTTCTGTTTGAGCTCCAACTTCATCTTTTTACGTCCACGTGATTTGAGCAACTGAAGGCAGGTTCCTTGCAAAAGTGTGTCATGGACACCTGGGAAACGAGCAAGTGCATTCACACTCGGTGTAAGGAAAGAAATGCGCAGGCAGCAAACAATAAGCCTTCTGTTAATACCATCAATTCGCTGGCTAACCCAGTCAACTGTCAAGTGAAGCGGCTTTGAGCGACGCGTCATTTGGACATAAACGAAGAAAGTAGTGAAACCCTCAACGTCTCCGCGCACACCGCCTTTCCCGGGGGTGAAGACGCACCTCCCAAGGCCGCCTCGCAGCGATTTCCTCTCGAAAGATCAGCCTAGTTTCCCTCGAGGAAAGCCGGTGCCTAATGGTGTCGCTTGTGACGTCGCTGGCACGTGACCCAGGAGGCCAGTGAACGCTGTGGCTTCATGATCCTGCTAAGGTAGCTGCCGCGCGAAACGCGCACAAACACGGAAGAAGAACCTGGTAGACCCCCCCTTTCCTCGGCGACTGGTACACACCCTCGCCCGGCGCCTGTCCAGCTCGTCGGGTTCGACCACCGGACGCTGCGCGCAGCCGACTTGGCGCGCAGCAGCTTAACGGTTCTCCAAGGTCATCACGCGGACCGACTGCGACCTAGTGTGTCATTGGATTGGAAAGCACGTAAGCCAATAACGCTAACAGTGCGTTTTATTTTATTTTCTCTCTCTCCCGTCATCGCGATGCCTTCGCGTCCTTTCTGCGCGGTGTACGACTCTCGCCGACTTTAATTTCTTCGCCGATGAGACCGCCGAGGTGGCCGCCAGCGGCCTGAATAGATTCAAGTGACTAAATGTCGCGGAACTCAAACTGGGTGTACGCAGCATGCTCGGGCAGATGTGTATAGGCTTGGACGTGTGAGTGATGAATGCATGTTATCCCCAACAGCCTCGTGCAGAAGTGCAGAACGAGCGGAGGGATCATAGTACAATGACTCCTACCAGAGTAAGGATTTAAGCAATGCAGCGGTGGCTATAGACTGTGCATCCTTTGGAGTAAGCGGTCTCGCTGTTACCGTTGTAATTTATCAAATAAAAAAAAAAATAAGAAAGACATATAAGTTTAGAGAACTCTAAAAAAGTGTTCTTGAGAGCTGATGGAAAGAAATGCCTAATAAACATTACGCATTGCGCCTAACTAATGGGTAATTAACAGGGCTAAATAGTAGTGACATGTAGTGCAGCTAGTAGTGCTACTTAGGAGGCCTGCTTAACACTGCTAATGAGGGGTGTTAATTTTAACTGAGCGTTACTGTAATGTAATGTGCAGCTGCAGTCTACTAAGTGGATATTTTCATGGACGACAACGCATTTAAATGAAATATCGACCAAGTGCAAATCAGTTTTCCGGATTTTCACAGGTATAGCCTAAGTTGATGCGCCTCACCGCATTGCCGCATTCCAAACCGCGGGAAAGTACCTGTCGCTACGTATATCCTGGCATAGCCGAGCTAAGCCACTGCAGATTTTAGCTTCTATTGTAGATTGGTTTATAAGAAAGGAAGGGCACGAATCTAAAAAGATATTCGTGCGCCATCCATGGCATTACGTCCAAATTCTTGCAGGGCACTGCTGAATACAGTTCCATTATCCTAAACATAATTTTCACAAACTCCGTTAACAATAGCTCTTTACCGAAGGACTGGGAAACAGGCAAGGTGGTTCCTCTTCACAAGTCCGGTAACAAACATAACCCCTACAACTATGAACTTATTTCGTTGACATCAGTTACATGTAAAATCTTTGAAAACGTCATTTTCTCACATCTCGCTAACTTCTTGGAATCAAATAATTTTTTTCATGGCAGTCAGCATGTGTTCCGAAAGGCTTTTTCTTTGGAAACTCAATTATTACCATTCTGTAATGATCTTAATACATTTCTGGATACTGCCTTTATTACCAACTGTATATTTTTGGATTTTTCGAAAGCGTTTGACAGAATTAACCACCACCTACTCTTATTAAAACTCGGCAGACTAAACATTTATTGTTTGGTTTTGAACTGGATTCGAGAGTTTCTTTCTAACCGCACGTAGTATGTTACCACTAATGACAGTGACTCTTCTTAGGTACCAGTCGGTTCAGGGGTACCTCAAGGATCCGTTTTAGCACCGTTGCTTTTCTTGATTTACATCAATGACCTTCCTAATCAAATCTCAAGTTCCATCTGTTTATTTGCTGACGATTGTGTCATATGCCACAAGATCGAAAGCAGTAACGATACAATAACACTCCAGCATGATCAGAATAACATGGTAAACTAGTGCGCGTTTTGGCTAATAGAACTGAACCCTTTAAAATGTAAAACAATGAGAATCTTTCGAAATCAGTCAACATGCTCCACTTACGTACTTAATAATACTCCACTTGACCAGGTTATTTCAGACAATTATATTGGCGTGCATATTACTAACAATCTCGCATGGAATCAACACATTGAATACATTATATCGAAAACTAACCGCGTTCTTGGCTATCTCAAACGTAACTTTTCCCTAGCCCCAGCACTTCTAAAAAGCAACTCTACATCACAAATGTCAGGCCTATCCTCGACTATGCATGTTCAATATGGGACCCAGGATATGCCACTCTATTACAAAACCTTGAAAGCGTACAAAATTGTTCTGTCCGTTTTATTCTTAACAATTATAATCGTACTGCTAGCGTTACTAACATGAAGATTGCACTTAACCTTCCCCTTCTTTCTTCCCGTAAAAAGCTATCACTTCTTTTCCTTTTTCACAAAATCTACTATTATAACCAAATACTCAAGTCACGGTTCATAACACCAGCGTCTTATATTTCCCCACGTGTGGATCATCGTTTCAAAGTTTATGTACCTTCGCAGCGCACAGTCACCTACTCATATTCATTCCTGCCAAGGGCCTGTCACGAGTGGAACCATCTGCCTGCGTCTTTAGTTGCTATCACCGACACCGATCAATTTCGCAAAGCACTAACAAATATTTTAGAAAGTGAGTTTATTCCTATATGTAAAGTGTTTTTTTTTTTTTTTTTGTTAGGCTTTGTTCCTTACTTTCTTTTCTTTCGCGTACTGTAAACTATTTGTTCTTGTTTATCTATTTTGTTCAGTTGCCATATTACTCATTTGTCTCTGTTTTGCCGATGCAATTATGTTCTTCACCTTGTTTGTATTACATATATATATATATATTGTTACGTTATGCGGTACAGTCACTGATGTGCGCATAAGAAGGACACAGAAGAATCTCGGTAGTTTTGGCGAAGACGACGACGACGTTCGAGCAGTGTCGGCTGGTGCCTGCAGGAAACGCTTGTGTGAAAGCCTTGTCTCCCGTCTCCGCTCTCTGAAACCTCAATCTGAACTACCCCCGTAACATCTTGGTGGAGGTGCTTTCGATCCCCTTGCCAGAGCTCCTCGTATTTCCGCGCTAGAAACCTGGATTTGCGCAGCGGACGCCATCTCCCCGAGCTCACCCCACCGCATGACATCCCAGGACGCATCACCCGCTACGCAAACTCCATCTGCCCCCATGGTCTTAACCAAAATCCGCCATCCGCCTATTTTTAACGGCGAAGATAAGACGGATGTTGAAGATTGGCTCGATGAATACGAAAGGTGCAGCAAGAACAACCGGTGGGATGCTAGCATAATGACTGCCATTATCATCTTCTATCTAGTGGGAATGGCGAAGACCTGTTGAGCGCCTTCTCAACACGGCGACTACATCCTCAAGTGACGATCTGCCCACTTTGCAGCAGCCTTCAAGTCAGAACAACCTCACTACAATCGTCCGCAGGGAAATCGAGGCCTTGACTCCTGTTACACTTACATCACCTCCTCCAGAGCCAACAATAGGCTGTCGTCCACCAAGAATTCGCAAATGTGGGCCTCGTCTCCAATCCTAATACGCCACCCCTTGCACCACACCCAATACCAGTGGTTGCTGCTGCTGCCACAAGACCGCCCTACACATCGCGCTACCCTACCCGCAATCCTGCGGAGTGGCGCACATCTGACGATAGGCCTATTTGCTTTGTCTGCTGTCGGGCTGAACGTCCCGCCGCAGCCTCCCGGCTCCCCCCTCTCGCCTCTATTACAGCCCTGTCCGTCATAGTGCATAGTAATGCACCACGGCGAGTATCTGTCACTCCAGCACAGCTTCGTACCGAGAACATTGAACAAGCCCGTCGTCCTAGCCGTTCGCCATCGCATCAAGCCCATGTCCCCAACGTACCGAGGCCCTTACCCGGGAAACTAGGCAAAGCAGCGCCCGGACGTGACGCTGTGTTACCAACCCGGACAGCCAACTGTGTTTCGACCATCGCACCACGCCGCAACCTAATCAATGTCCTCGTAGATAGATTCCCTGTGCCCACTCTCATTGACACTGGAGCCCATATTTCAGTCCTTAGTTATTCGTTCCGCCAGCGCCTCAAAAAAGTTCTTACGCCCGCTAGCACCTCTACAGTTCGTGTTGCTGATGGCAACACTGCTACCATCATCGGAATGTGCACTGCGAGCGTTAGCATCGCCGGCCACCACGTCCCTGTGCCCTTCGCCGTCCTTTCTACTTATCCTCAAGATGTCATTTTAGGCCTAGACTTTTCAACAGCCCATTCCGCTCTCATTGACTGTTCATCCGGACTTGCTGCGCCTAGCCCTGCCCTATTTTTGTTCATGACCCTAGTGCTGACCATTCCCAGCCTCGTCTCCGCTCCAGTACACTTACTCGCCTACCTCCCGAGGCGGCAGTATACGTGCCCATGTCACCCTTTCCTTCCCTTTCTGACGGCGACTACGTTGTCAACCCCATCACCGACGTCACTCTACAGTGCATCATCGTCCTACCTCATAACATTGTACACATTGCGAATAACCTCACCTACATTCCCGTACTCAACTTCAGCATGTCTTCGCATTTTTCTTGCCGAGCTGTCACCTTTGTCCAGCTTTACTATATCTGCAGTGCTGCCCGACCATCACGCCGAGGTACCTGCCCAACCTGTCCCGTCACATAGTTCGGAGGACCGCATCTCAGTCATGGTTGCCTCTGACCTGCGTCTCGAATATGCCAGTGCCCTTGCCGGCCTTTTGTCGACCCCCCGTAACAATATAACGATGTAAAAAAGCCCCCCCCCCCCCCCTCTATAACGCTTCTTGTAAGCCCGGAGGGTACAAATAAATAAATATAAAAAATAAATATCTGTCAAAGTCACTTGAAGGAGAGAACCGGCGCTATGCTGACGGCTTGAAAAGCTGATGTAGTAAACATTTCGCTTCAAAAACCTTCGCGATCATTGTTTACAGCGTGCTTCAGGAAATTCCGCCGATTATTTTCAAGGACTTCATTATTGCCATCGGGAAAATAAAAAAAACGTGCAGTGTAGGCTATACTTAGATCATACGTACATTGACGCCATGCCTCTAGCAAAAATTCCTAAATGAAAAGAGATTCAAATTCATGACCATTCACCAGTTTGACAAGCGTTGAAATTTCTTTGAAGAGGTCTGTTAATATTTGAATGCAACAAGCGCTTAACTGTACGTATAGCTTGATAAACTGACTAACCGATTTTAGCTAACCAAAAACTTACGAAAGTATTCATTTTTGTGTGAGGGGGAAGGGAGGAGGTCCCCCATTATTTTACTACATTGTAAGAAAGTTGTCCTTATACATCGCCTTTTCTTTTTAATTACTGGCAGTCTTCGCTAAAACACCCTGTTCTGTGTAAGCAACATTAGCTTTCCGAGCGTGGCTATTGGATTAGTTGCTTTAGCAAGGTCTTCTAGTGCCAGAAGAATTGACAAGACGGTTTGTAACTGTTTAAAGCGAGATTAAGCGCTAGCCGTGGGAGGTATGTTTATTTTCCGACATTTATTTATTTATTTGGTTATTTATTTCAAAATACTGCAGGCCTTATGGCCCAAACAGGAGACGCAAAGTCTTTGATAACATCTGCTTGCGTGCGCAGTTACTAATTTTATTTTCATAGTTCGAAGCGATGAAACATACCTGACGGAAAAGGCCAAAACTATATGGCTTTGTTACTGAGTTGACCTGAGCCAGCGGCTCGGGCAGCGGCGGCGGCGGCGGCTGCTTCACGCTCACGTTCCCTGCCCATATGTGCTCTCCCTCAAGCGTTGCCCTCCTAGCACGCACTTCATCAGACACGGCAGTTCCGAAATTTGTAGCTTCGGCCTCTATTCGCTGTCGCTGGCGCCGCTTTTAACGCCTGTCGCACGTCGGTCTTGCTACGCCGCCGATCGATTTCTAGCTCGGCGACAAAAATAATTTGTTCTTGTCTACGCCGACGTCGAGACACCTGATCGCACTGGGCCGCGGCATCTGCTGTGAAATCCATGTACGCTGGCGAATTGCAAGCACTCGAATGTGTGACGTAGAGATTAACACACAAAACTATAGGTGCAAGATCTCGCTCCTCTAGCGACATTTGTGTTAGCGATTTATCGCATCGCTCGTACGCACCGCCGGGCAAGAATGGGCACATCCGCCCCCGTCCCGCGTAAAGAAGGCCGCAGGAGGTTTTCCAGTGGCACATAAATTCTTTTCTCGTGCTGCTGAGGGGTGAGGGAGGTGTAGATTCGTCGACAAGGTGCGGTCCGCGATAGGAAGAAGCGGTCGGCCTTGGCTGTCGTCTTTGATTGAGTGTTATAGCCCGGGTAAGTCAGAAGCGTCTGCAGTTGTAGTGGCAGTCTATCTTCTGGTACAGCTGTCACCTGTACACTTCTGCCGGCATCGCCTGCGAGTAGGTATCTCCCGAGCCGGCCGCAAGCGCCGCTACTCTTGCTAGACGTGTGCGGCGGCGAAGAAGAAGCTGGCTATGACGGATCGGGAAATGAATTCCTAGCACATCTCTGCGTATTGCGTGAGTTATCAGATCCTTCGGTGATATTTTCGTCGTCGTCATGGTGCAAATAATGCTGTAGCGCGCGTGTGTAGGGTAGGTCGGGAACGCATGAGGGTGAGCGCGCGCCAGTGGTTTTTATCCGCCAGCGAGTTTGACCATTGGTCATAGATTGGCTCATTCGTTTCCAGGGCTCGAACCGCTGGATTCCAATTAACAGAACAGCAGGTCTCGGCTTTCTATACTGTTGAACATTCCATTTTAGGACAGCTGTTTGAGAGTCTGAGAGGCGAAGTGCAGTTTACAATAGGCAGCATGCAGGGTACTCAAACCCGTTAAACTTGGGTCAGGTATACTGATTGTGCATATATACATACCATAAAATAAATTAGCACGCATAAGAATGGTGTAGAGTGCATTCGGTAGCTGCCATATTATCATGAATAGTAACTTTTCTATATCCTTGCATATTAAAGTGCAGTACGGAACAAATATTATGTATGATATTTGACTTCTTCCAATTCAACTTTTTTACCTCTCTCAAACTTGCGCATGAGTTGCAAGAGAGAGCATTGTCTGAGTTTTACACGGCATAGCAACCAATATTTATCACCATATTAAGCCATAAATTGTTCCTTCAGCAAATTTATTCAAGATCTGGTTTCTCCACTTTGCGAAAGTACCGGCAGGAGTATGCGCTTTTGCTAGAAACAAAGACACATAAGTCAAAAATGACATCTCACAACTACTTGATGCCATCACTACTTCGTACGCAACATTTTCCCGTACATTACTGAGATATGAGGTCCAGGAGGTTATTGATAAACGCCTGTAGTCCATCGTTCCCCACTCGCGCAGCAGTAGCTGGTCAAATTTCTCCTCGGCACTGCTGACTTTTTGCACTTCGGAAAACACATGAGGCGTACCCAATCGTTTTCACTTTAAATACTATCAGCGCACTGAATTGGCCAGACAAAAGGTCAACTCTCCTCTTCTATTACTTTCTCACAAGCGTAGAAGATATATTCGAGCCGTCTTTTCTTTCTTTGAACTCATATCGAGAGCTCAAATTCTTAAACGCCTTTGTATGCATAAACTTTCCAACAATTTCTTGCTCATTATGCCTTCAATTCGGGGGAAGAGACCAACTCCACAAGGGAAGAAGCCTCATGCCAAAATGTTTCTGCTCTATGACTTGACTTGAAATGTTGACTGATGACGACGTACATATAAAGTACATGCGGTGCAAAGTATACAATGATTCCCATAATTTCCGCACAAGAATTTCGATTCGCCAACAAATATCTCTATTATCTATTGGCCGCCACATGCCCTGAGTCGCTTTGGTGCGTTGGGCCCCATAAGCAATTCGTCACCCATCCACACCAGTTGTTCATTTACCTATACCAGCCTGAAAACCCAATTCTTTTCCCATTTGTGTCAGCTTTCATTTTAGCTCTGGTCATTTAGTGCATGACATGACGTTTAAGCGTCCTCAGATCCACTTTCAATCTTAGTAGCGGTAGAAAATCCTCGGAGATATCAATAATGGACAGGCGAGAGCGTTTTTTTTTTACTCCTGTGAACATTCTTATTTGCGACAACCTATCTTGTCCATCTGGACTGCATCGGAGAAGATCGCAAAACGTAATCTCTTATGAACCTACATGGCTTTCAAACTTTCAAAGCTGCCGAAGACATTACTCTGAAAAGCATTGAAGGTTGATCATGTTTCGTGCTAGAGTTGTGGCTCCGAATAATTGCCATGTGAGCAGTCCGGGTGACGTTACGTGCAGCTTGCATTCAGCGCAGTTCTTACCGATGTGTGCAGTGAAACGTGCATTCGACAGCTCACTTGAAAGTGATAGCATGTTAATAATAATTTGGCAGAGGCGGACAATGGCAGCAAGAGGAAGCCTCCATGAAAGGGCGAAGAGGGTAAGCGAACTGAACCCACGCGTTACGCCCCCCAATACTCCCGGCTGAAGAAGAGAGCAATATTGCATCAAAATATATTCATAAATAGCAGATTGGTAGGTCATTTTTAATAATTGTGGAATTTATTGCGAGAAATTGCAAAGAATTGCTTTCGATTAACATGGCTAAGCTCAATGCGACTTAGGTGTTCTAGTATATTTTGCCCCTGTTAAGCTTTTGCTTATGTTCTTTTGTCTTAGGCTTCTCTCTTGCGGATTCTGTTTCGCGTACGTACACTTTGCTACTCACTTAATTACTCATACCTTAATTTCTACCTCTGTTACCCCACACACTAATACTCACTTGTATACAGTCGGTAGCTACCAAAATATTCGAAAGACCATCTGATATAGCTATATAGTCCTACTTTAACCAAGCCGTGCAAAAATGCTCGCATCGCTTACAGGTAGACAACCTGACTTGGCATCACAGACGCGTGTTCGATTCTCATCTTACCTGCCCATCACAAAGGAGCTACCTTAATTGTCAGCTGTTGGCGACTCTGCCATGCCATGTGGTGCCGTGACATCATACGGGTGCTTTCTCATATGGGTGAAATCCACCAGCCAGCCTGGTGCTTGACCTCCCCGCTTGCGTGGCTTGGGAAAGGAGCCTGCGCCTTTCAATCCGATGAGGTTGAAAAAAAAAAACTGAAACAAAAATCAAGCATACATAACTCATACCCTCACGAACACATAGGATTTTCAAAGGATGTGCACAGAGCCCTTGTTTTTACTTCTTAAGGTAACTTAGTAGGACTCCCACCATACCAGGGCTCAAGAACATGCTCCAGGCAAAAGACGCCGGTCTCGGAGAGTCCAAAACTAGATTGTAGTGACTAGCGGCCCCATAAATTTCTTTCATCAGCAGACCAAGTGATCAGGGCCCTCGCGCGCACCACATGTTGGGCACTGCGGCACAACGCGATGGAGTAGCTATAGCAGGTCTCGGCGTACCGCCTCTTTTACGTACATATTATACGACGAGCCTTTCTTGTACGCGCAGTTAACGATAGCAGTGCTGCGCGGCAGTCAGTGAATACGGTCTATGCTGTGAAGGGTGAGTGTAGAATATAGACAAAATCAGCTTGTAGATCAGTCAAGTGTTACCAGTAGTCAAAGTGCTGTGATCGAGCGTCGTCAAGATTGTGATCAGCGTTGACGGTATCTGACGCCAACTGCTGATGCGACAGGAGTGACAGAGCCATCAGTATAGATGCGGCAGCGTGCACTATAGGATCTAAATATTTGCCAGGGGCGAAGTGTTTAATTACTGTTCCGGAGACTTCGGCCATGCAAGTTGATAACTATGTTTACGTACCGGCCGACATATGGAGGCTAAGGAATAGCTTGAAACTGAATTGAGGACAATCCAGCGGACTCTATATAAAATGAAAAGTATTATACGGTTAATGTTAAAGCGCGTTAAACGTGCAGTAGTGATTAGAGAGAAGAGGCGAAATTAATCTGCCTATAACTGATATAACAAACAAGAAGAAAGATGAAGTTCAGTTCAGTTTAGCGAAGTCGAAGGCAAATTAATGGCCGCGACGACCTACTGTGCGCTACCTCTCGGAAGCACCCGCGTGACGAAATAAGTGGGATAACACACTTTGAACTGCTGCTGTAGAATGCTTTCCTTGCCAGAGTTGCGCGTTAGCATTACATTTATTGATTTATTTAATGCACACCTCGGTCTGAGCCTGTATTACCTTATATTGAGGTATTAGACCCACTCATTCGGCAAGGAAGCGCTTCACCGAATCAGAGTTATCGAAGTTGGCGAGCTTTAGTGCTACGACCTCGCAAACCAGCTGCAGCATTGCTGCTGTTATGAAAGAAAAAAAATGAACCAACTGAAGCTGCCACACAACCAGTCAGATGTAAGCGGTCAATGAACAGGTAATAAGATTCCTCTGCAAGAGCAGAGGACTGTCAGGAGCCTGTCAGATGTTGAGCGCCTTAGCAAGGCGCCAGTGGAAGCAGCGCCGTTCGCCTGCTCCTTTGAACGTAGAGCAGACAGATTTGACTGCGGGGATGACATGGATTAATTTTTAGCAAGCGTGAAGACGTGCATTCCATGCAGCGAATTCTTTCGCGCTGACTTTCGCCATTGGCACTCTTGCTTAGAGCAAATATTTGTTTTCCCCGCGCACAGTAATTTTTGTTTGCGCGAACCTCGATCAGCACATCCCAACATGCATGCAATGCTCTATCTCTCGTTTGTTCACAGACTCTGTCATTTGACACTACTGCAGTGCTCTAGACGCTGCCTGAGACAACTCACCATTCATTCCGCTGCCCGAGGCGGCAGAATCTTCAATGAAACTTCCGTGTGAAAGCCTTCCTTTAGAATAATTTCAGACCTTCTGGCTTTCGCAGGATCCTCCCTTTCTTTGGGAGCGTACTGCTCCATGAAGAAGCCAACATGTTTCCCATCCTATCCAGCAATAGTAATCGTTAGCTTCACAAGTGACAAGCGTAAATTAAAACGCGCGCGCCGTTTCTTCTGTCGCTCAACGAACTGTTTAGCGCTAACTCCATGGACGAAATCTTGCTCGCTGAAATGTCCGCTGAGCACATCATGAGAATGATCACTCGCTTCTTTGCCCATTCAAATCTTGATAAAGGAAGATTCTGTGAGCTTATGTTTTGGGTAGCAATGGGAGCTTGCCCCGGGTTCCCTTGCTTACCTCCGTGTACAGAGCAGTAACGGACCGTAGCAACAGCCTAAATAAACTTCAGCAGCCTCAGTAACGATGCAAGATCAAAAAGTGCAAGGCTGGCACTATTTATCAACTAAAACTGCAGTACTAAACGCGACATTTAGCTTTTAAAACGCACAGATTCAAGCCAGCGTGTGCATCAGCATCAGTAAGAGGAGTCACGTGATACCACTTACTCCCCTAGGTCGACACTAGCGCCGTTCGCTCCAGTGGTGGCGCTCGCGCCCAATATGCGCTAGCACTTCGGGTTGCACATACTAATCGTCTTGCAGCCGTATTCTGCCACAAGCCGTCATAGAGATAGGATGACCGGTTTCCTACCGAAAGAGCAGCGGTTCGATTCTCGCTCGACCACTTTTTATGTTCCGCAAAGGTGTTTTTCTTTGGAATACAGTTTGCAAAGCTGGTTGAATGGCGCGCCGTCCGGAGACGCCAACACTGTATTGGCCAATCAAGAAATTGTGTTGCCACTACCCCGGGTTTTTCATCGAAGGTGGGCTCAAACGATGTGACGTTAAAACTACAAGCATTAAAACACAGCCCAGACCGGCTAATTACCGCTGCAGGTCACATCGGAGCTTCAAAAAATGATCTGTAATAACTGCACGCGGCTCCAGTAGCAGACGCAGTGCTCTGCATTCTTTCGACAAAACTTCCAAAAAGCATTGATTTCCAGGTGCAGCGGCGCAGTGCTACTTGTACCTGCGCAAACACGTTGATGATCAATTGGAGGCCATTCACCGGAAAGTCATCAAGTGGGCTCTCGACCTTCCGGTCAGCACGTCCAACCAGACTCCTGGCGTGGTGAACACCTTCCGGGAGCTACGAGAACCCTACTTACTAAACCAATGCACGCGTCTTACGAAGTCAACATCCAGTCGCCGCCTCTTGTACCGACTACACACCTATTTATCTATTTATTCAGGTTACCCCTAAAGGCCCTCCAAAGGAGGGTATAATATAGGGGGGGGGGGGGGGGGGATACAATTGTAAAAAAAACACGATGCAATTAGCAACAATTACAATAAGAACCGATAAATATAACATCAAAAGAGGAAAGAAAAACAACACCAAATATTCTACACATTTCCGTCACAGCGAAGTAGCTCTTGGAATTTTTTATGTTAGTTTCTGTAGCTATGTGCGATGGCAAGTTATTCCATTCAATGATAGTGCGAGGTATGTATGAATTGGCATAAGATGATAAATGACACTTTGCGCGTTTAACTTTGAAGGCATGATCAAGTCGTGGAAAAATGACATCAGGTGACTGAAACAAATCACTGCGCAGTAGTGGATGGTGATAAAGCTTATGAAAAAGTGTTAACCGAGCGTGTTTACGACGGCATGATAAGTCTTCCAGTTCAGCACGTTGTCTTAATGCTGTGACGCTAGTGAAAGGTGAGTAGTCTGAAAAATAAAACGCACAGCATGGTTCTGCAAGGATTCGATGTTGGTGATAACATAGGCTTGATCAGGGTCCCAAAGAGCCCCAGCATATTCAATTTTAGGGCGTATTAGAGTGATATAAGCAAGTTTTTTAACATGGATAGGAGCGTGTTTGAGAGTACGTTTAAGAAGACCAAGTGAACGGTTAGCAGCAGTTAGGGTGAGGTCGATATGGTGATGCCATGTTAGATCAAACTGAAGGTGCACGCCAAGGTATTTGTAAGTGTTAGTTAGTTCAACAGCATTGTCATTGAGCATGTAAGTGGTTGAAATGGGAGCGGTACGACGGGCGAAAGATATAAGTTTAGTTTTAGAAACGTTTAAAGTCATTAACCAAGATGAGCACCATGAGCTTATTGCGTTCAGGTCAGATTGTAGGAATTGGCGGTCACTGTCATTAATAATGTTACGGTAAATTACGCAGTCATCTGCGAAAAGATGAACTCTAGATGTTACACAGGCAGGTAAATCATTAATATAGATTAAAAAAAGCAAAGGAACAAGCACGCTTCCTTGGGGTACACCAGATGTCACATAAGTCGAAGAAGAGTTAGAATTATTAACTGAGGTATACTGAGATCTAGGAGAAAGAAAGTCCTTAATCAAGGCGAGCACATTAGGGTGGATGTTAAGCAGTGCTAGTTTTAGTAAAAGTCTGTGATGAGGGACCCGATCGAATGCTTTTGAAAAATCCAGAAAAACTGCGTCGACCTGAAAGCCTGCGTTAAGTGATGATTGTAAGTCATTAACAAAGCCAGCTAGTTGAGTGTCACATGAAAAACCCTTGCGAAAACCGTGCTGATATTTGAAAATAAAGTTCTGATCTTCGAGGTAGTTAATGACTTGGCTATGAATGATATGCTCTAGAAGTTTGCAAAAGTTGCTGGTTAACGAGATGGGTCGATAGTTAAGTGGGGGGGAACGATCACCTGATTTGAATATAGGTATTACCTTTGCTACACGCCAGTCATTGGGAATTAGTCCGTTCGATAACGACTGCGAGAATAAACAGGACAAGATAGCGGAGATGCTTCTGGATGTATTTTTTAGTATCTTATTGTTAAAGCCAAGGTGATCCGAACTACTTGTAATTTTGAGATTGTTTAATAAAACTGAAATACCTGCTTCGTTAATAACTATGTCCGGCATGCAGATGTCATGAAATGTAATTAAGATAGGAGATGAGCTAATGTATTCGTTGGTAAAAACTGATGAGAAGGTAACGTTAAGAACCTGAGCACAATCGGATTCATTGATTATGATGCCATTACTGTCGGAAAGCAAAATGTCAGGATGAAAGCTAGGATTTATGATGCGCCAAAATTTACGAGGGTTGTTGGTTAACAGAGAGGACAAGTCATGATTGAAAAACTAACGTCGAGTGGATTTTAATAATCACTGGTATTCTCTGTCGCATTTCTTATACCTTTCCCACGTGCCTAAACTACCATCTTTTTTGGCCTGCCGATAAAGTCGCTTTTTTTTTTTTTTGTTATTCATACGCCGCAGCTTGTGATTAAACCATGGTGTATCGCTGCTACATCTAATGGACGTAAGAGGCACAAAGTTGTCGATAAGGTCAGTAAGGGTAGTTTTGAATAAATCCCAGTTTTGCTCAACAGTGCGCAATAAATATTGATTTTCGAACTGGACTGCGAAATAATCTAATTCATTGTTAATTCTTTCATAATTAGCTCTGAATTGTAACATCTGATTTGTTTAACAGTAGTTTTCTTTTCGTTAAAGAACCGGTAATGCGTCCTGTTATTAAGCCATGATCAGAAATGCCGTCTAAATGAATTATGTCTGAACAAATATCAGGATTATTTCTTAGTAATAAATCAAGAATGTTGGCGGTGCTCGATGTGCGACGTGTGGGATTGGTGGTAAGTTGCGACAGCGAAAAATCAAGACATGATTGAAGAAACATATGAGCTTCGGTTTCACTCGCCCTGACTGATTGTGTAAACCAGTTTATCTTAGGGAAGTTGAAGTCTCCAAATATGAGCAGTGTAGAGTTAGGGAAACGAGTACAAATTTCACACAGGATTCGATTAAATTCAGCAGAAAAGCTAACAGTCATATTAGGAGGACGGTAGATAGCACCAATGATTACATCAATTGAAAAGCACTTTAAAGAAACCCATACACATTCAAGAAAAGAACTAACCATCACAAGTACAGCCAACAAATCGTCTTTTACCGCCAAGAGTACACCACCTCCTCTACGATTTTGTCTGTCATTTCGAAAAATACGAAAACGTGTTTCGGTGATAAAAATGGTGTTATCAGGAACTAAGTCAGTGAGCCATGTTTCAGTTAGTGCTATTACTGATGCGGAGCATGAGTCGATCAGCGAAGATATTTCAAAAACCCTTGATACAACACTTCTGATGTTAGTGTAAAGAAAATCAATGGTTTTATTGGTATTACATGATGATCTTTGTGAAGAATGAGAAGCTGGTGCTTTATCTGGGATAAAAGAAAAACGTCACTCTTCTGTGGATTGGCGAAAAACGCAGACTACGCGGGCAGCCTGAGTGTCCCACACATAGACGTCATTATTAATATGCAGCTTATTAAAAGCGAGACGAATGCGGTCACCTTCCTTTTTTACAGATTTCGCGTACTGCCAGAGATTACGGCGCTTTTGTCGGACGGCCTCAGAGTAATCACGAGAGATTCTGTAGTCTGTGTCCTTCAGCTTGGAGCCGTTGCTCAGCACCAAATCTACGTCTTTATCATTATAGAAGTTAGCAATCATGGGTCGCGTCTTTTGTGTCGAAAAACGACCAAAACGATGTGCTCTCACGATCGAAGTTGGCACCACACCAAGCTTAACCGAACAAAATTCACCTATAATTTTCTCCGAAGTAGCCCACGTTTCATCGTCTGTATCTTTGATTCCGTAAAAAAAAAAACATTTGACCGCCTAGATCGGTTTTCCAAGTCATCAATTTTGACTTGCATTCTAGATAATTCTAGGTTAGGGGCTAATGAGGACTGTGCAGACGGTGCCAATTCGATTTTGGATTCCAATTCAACTACACGCTTTGTTAGTGCATCCAAGTCATTCTTCGGGCTGATGTGAATGTTAAGGACCTTATTCAAAGATTCCAAGATGGTAGTATGGCTAGTTTCCATACGTTGGACCGCAAGAGCAACGCTGTCCAACTTTTCCTCTTGTGCTTTATTCATGGGCCCAGGGTTGGGTTCAACGTCACCACCAATAAGCAGGAGGCGCCAAAGGTACATCAATGCAGCACGAGCACTTTTGAAACAATTGGGTGGCCACGACACCGCCAAAAGACAAACATCATCGCTTCGGTAACAGTATGTTTTGTACTGACTAACCTGGAAGAACATCAGCGGTGAGCGTGACATCGTAACTGCGACACATCTAACACGGTTACCACATTGAGGAAAGCGTGAGAGTGCCAGGACTCTGGAGATGCGTCCTCTGGGTCCGACTCCTTCCCCGCAACATGTCCAAAGAAGACCATAACGGTCGTCGCCAGGCGCGCGCGGAAGAATTAGAGCGATACTATGGCCACCAGCAACACATGCATTATGTGGATGTTACCGGCCCATACCGCGGGGGGTGGTATACGGCTGCAGTTGTACACAGCATAAACACAGTTAGCGGGCTATAACTTTAAAAGCCTACAGCACAACTCACGTGGAGGAGATTGCTATCGTTCTGACTCTCAGTATTCTCAACTCGAAACACATCATCAGCCCCACCGGAATGGTGCAGTGGTAAGACGCCCAACTACTGTGCCGGAGTTCCCGGGTTCGAACCCGACCTCGGCGTATGCGTTTCGATGGAGGCGGAACGAAGTGGCGTCCGTGTGCTGTGCGATGTCAGCGTTGTTGTTGTTGTTGTGGCTGTAGGAAGGAGGAAAAGAAAAAGCACGGGCCTGCTACTGGCTCTGTAGCTGAGCCACCTCCGCTGCCTCGTGCAGACAGAAGAGAAACTAGAGAAGGAAGAAAAGGAAGAGGGAGAGTAAAAATATTAATAATAACGGGGTGAAGAGGGAGAGAAAAACGCGCGCCTAACAACGGCCGTCGTCCACCACAAAAACGGTGGCGGGTGCAATGACGACCTACAACAGATAAAAATTCTGTGGCAGGCTAGCCCCCGCCGCAAGTGGCGGTGGCCTCCCTGTCCCAGCCCCATCAGAGGAGGGCATGTTAAAGAACACCAGGTGTTCGAAATTCCTCCGTAGCCCTCCACTACGGCTCCCCTTTCTCTCTTTACGCTTTCACTCCCACCTTCCTCCCTTGCCTTACGGCGAGGTTTAGGGGTCCACAGAGCAAATGTGATAGATACTGCGCCTTTCACTTCCTGTTGACCAATTATTTATTTATTTACCACATCATCACCGACTCGCGAGGGGCCTGTCGGAACTTTAGGCTGGGGTGGGCTCCCCCGCTTGCCCGGTGTATACTGCAATCTAGCTGCCGATACATAGACCCAACTCCGCATAACCTCATTTGAGCACCCGGTCAGCAGGAACTCAAGGGAAACGAACAGGCCGATCAGGCCGCCCGCGCACTCTCTCCCCGGGCTATCTCCCTGTCCGTAGAAGCCTACTCCCGATCAGGCAATCTAGCCCTTACATTCAAAGACATCCCCGATTATTATAAGGAGGAGCACATGCGCTACCCGGTCCCTTGTAAGGGACTGGATCACGCTGACGAGCGCCTCCTCAACAAAATTCTCCCCAATACTGTAATGTGCCCGCTGGGGCTTAAACATTTCAATACATCCTTTGACGGCGTGTGCCAGTACTGTGGGAAGGTTGATTGGTTGGTTGGTTGGTTGGTTCATAGGAAGGGAAAGGCGCAGTATCTGTCACACTTGCTCTGTGGACACCTGAACCGCGCCGTAAGGGAAGGGAGGAAGGTGGGAGTGAAGGTGGATAGAGAGAAAGGGGAGCCGTTGTGGAGGGCTACGGAGTAATTTCGACCACCTGGGGATCTTTAACGTGCGCTGGCATCGCACAGCACACGGACGCCACTTCGTTTCGCCTCCATCGAAACGCAGCCGCCGAGGCCGGGATTCGATCCCGGGAACTCCGGCACAGTAGTCGGGCGTGTACCACTGCACCACCCCGGCGGGGCTACTGTGGGGAGGTGGCTGACGCTATCCACATAGTCTGGGCGTGCCACGTGATTTCGGGCTGCGTGGTCCATTAAGTGGCTGACGCTATCCACATAGTCTGGGCGTGCCACGTGATTTCGGGCTGCGTGGTCCATTAAGTGGCTGACGCTATCCACATAGTCTGGGCGTGCCACGTGATTTCGGGCTGCGTGGTCCATTAAAAATCAGGCGTGCGCAGCAACACTTCAATTCTCGGAAGCCACTCAGGCACTTGTCTTGTGTCTTGAAAACATCAATAATACTCGCAACGGCTTTATTTTCCTCGTATCAATATCTGCATGCCTGAAAGCCATTCTGGATCGCCAGATACTGTGCAGGGACCAAAAACATGATTATGTCAAGCTGTAACCCATCATCATCTTCAATTGGTAAAAATCGAATTTCCACGAACATCATTCGTTGTAGAATGCCCCAGAAGAAAAAGGCTTCCCCACAGTCTAAGAAAACGTGTTCGATATTTTCCGGCTTGCGGCATATGAAGCAGAGATTTCCCCAAGGTATCTAAAAACCCTTCATTTCTAAATAGGTCTTAACTTCTAGTTATTGCTATGGAGCTTTAAAAAAAAAAAAGTTTTTGCTCCCCCTGGTACAGCCATATTTTTTACTCGTGTGAGGACTGAATTCCATGGACCTGAACAGTACAACGATCTGCACAATGGGATCGGGAGAAAGACATTGCACAATTCCTTATAAAGTTTCTTTCGCGTCACAGCTGTTAAATATTGAAACGAAAATCGGGCTTGCAATACACGACAGGACATATACACTTCTTTAAGGATTCCGAATATCCTCCCTTGCATGCTCGCCGAACTTACAACTAAATTTAGTAACACTTTGTTCAACCTAACCTGACACACAGTTCGTAAGAATGGGTCCTTCGTATCATGAAAGAACATTGCGCCAAGTGGTTAACTGCGTCAGGCCCCGGATCGTGAAATGTTCTTCATTTTCCCCTTGTCTGCCGGGATGATGATAGCGGGATTCCGCGAGTGATAGATACTGCGCCTTTCCTTTCCTGTAAACGAACTGCGCCTTTCCTTTAAACGAACGCGACTAACGACTGGCGAATATACATTGGTTATTCGCGGCCTCATCCGCCAGATAGACGGCTCTTTGCTAGACAGCGGGGACTTCGCTTCGCGGTAGGGTCTCCAAGGCTTCTCTACATTTAATGTTGTCCCTAGCGCCCGATGACTTAGGGCATTCCCAAAGTATATGGTCGAGGGTCCCCCAATTGCTTTGCAGACTTTACATTTATCATTTTTCCTCTCATCTATCTGGGCGTGAAACAACCAGACAGGGTTGGGAAATTTTCGGCTTTTAATCGCCTCCAGGCTATGGCCTCTTTATTGTTTAGGCTAGGATCCGGAGGCGGCATCAGACGTGTTCTTAATCTATAATTTTCGACGATTTCTTTATAGGTTTGCAAACATTCGTCCATCTCCTGGCATTCGGGCGGCTCCGCGTTTGCCCGGAAGTAGAGATCTCGGGCTAAATCATAGGCCGCCTCGTTGCCGGGGACGGACATGTGTGCTGGGACGCAAATTAGGGTGATTTGGCGATCTATTTTAGCTGCAGCTGAAAGAATTTGGGCGGCTTCTTACGAGACTTTGCCTTTCTCGATATTCCAGATAGCAGTTTGACTGTCGCTAAAGGTCAATCTAGACTGTGGGCAGCCTCGTTGCCGGCGAGACCGGCGTGTGCTGGGGTCCAGATTATGGTCACGCTTTCGGCGAGAGACGACTCGTTCAGAATTTTCGCAGCACGATTGCTGACTCTACCCTTGCTAAAATTCCTAACCGCCGCTTTGCTATCGCTGATGACGTGTTTCACGCCTGGTCGTGCAATGGCAATGGCTATTGCAATCTCCTCCGCCTCTACCGGCGGAAGATAGGAAAGTGTTGACAACTTCTTCCCCTAACAGTCCAGTCAAACCGGTTTCTCCAAGGGTCGAACACGTGTGTGACAAGTAGACAAACAATATAGAAGCGCGCAGCCAGCAGATAACAAAATTAGTGTTTTCCACTCGCCTTCCCCTCCTCCGTCAGAGAGGGGGGGAAGTTGTCAACACTTTCCTGTGCTACGAGAGCAGCCCAGCTCCCTGATATGGCAGCATCCTTCACCAATTTGTAAAATCGTGACCCGCCTAGCGTCCGATCCAGACGTCCTTGCAGCGCCTTTCATTTGCCGCTTATTCGAACGCTGCACCACACAGCTCACAGAAGCAGACCCAGATGTCTAGGAGGCGTTATTACAGCAGCCATCAGCGGCGTTTGAAATTAGTTAACAGGATAGAAAAGGCTCAGTATAATTCTCCGCGGACACATGCACCACGCCGTAAAGGAAGGAAGGAAGATGGGAGTGAAAGGAGAGAGGGCGATAGAGGTGCCGTAGTGGAGGGCTACGATCCTCCGCGCTATAATGGCTTTCGCCTAATCACACTTTAGTGGTCCAAAATGCACTGCGCAACCCCTGATGAGCGTGTCACGACAGGTCATGACGTCACCGGGTGATTAGACCATTTTTCGACCCTTGGAGAAACCGGTTTGACTGGGCTGTTAGGGGTGAAGTCGTCAACACTTTCCTGTGCTACGAGAGCAGCCCAGCTCCCCAATATGGCAGCACCCTTCATCCTATCGCGCTTTGACGCCAAGGTTCCCCATCAGTTAAGGCGCATTAAGGCGGATGTGCTCTATGCGGATCAAATATCACGATCACAGTAAAGTTGCGAAGGGAAGCTTCATGTACTGCCACGTCACAAATGTACCATGGTTTGAACGCGACCACCGGCTGCTGCGTTACGATGGAGCCGCTTTTTTGACAGCGTACGTCGTGCGCGGTGTTGATTAGTCGTGACTTTATCTTCATAAGCCATCAGCGACGTAAAGGAACATGTTGCTGTTTGTGGGAGCCAAGGAAACTGTTAAAGCTGAACAAGCATTGGCTCCAGGTACTGGGAACTACATGGCGTAGTAACACAGTTACGAAAGCCCCACCCCCGTATCTTTGGCTCCATTGCCACAGAAAGTTGCCCGACTCCTTAAATTCGGCGTACACAACACTTTTGAGGAACCTAAAGAAGCTGCATACACGGCACGAATATCCCCTCTATCCAACCTGGTGGCTTGCAGCACTCTATCTTCCCAGTTAAGCCTATAGCTCCACTTGCAAAACTATTGACGTTGTCTCCCATTCTCCTAATTCTCGCTCTAACTTAAACATACCTAACTTAACTTAAGCGCTCGTGTGTGTTTCCTTCTCTTTTTGTCCTTGTCTTCTTTGCGCTACGTTTTCCTAAAATGCGAATGCACCAACTCGCCCAATTTAGCATTCTTAAACATACCCCCATATACCCTTAAGGATATAACCTGATCGGGACGTGGACCGCAGAAACGCCAAGACCACGGCCGCTCGATTGAAGCGCACTAGTGCGCTTCCATCGAGCGGCCGTGCCAGGACACGTCTTTCACGGATAGATAGCGAGGACAAAGGTGTGGTCTACATGGATGCAGCGGAAGTATATATATATGCTGCGGCTTATAAATCCCTAATGGTTATTATGGGGAAGTAAAAATCAGGTTCTTCTAGTCTCTTCAAATCTTCCGCACCTCTGCAAAGTGCTCCACGATTCGGCGGGCGACGTGCAGTTCACACGCAAACACACTGAGACGAAGGCCAACGAACTTGTAGTAACAAAACGAGAATTAACTTTATATAACAAGAACACGAAGCACCAGGTACAGAAAACTTATTCACACCAAACAGAGAGGCGACACACTTCACAAAAGAGACAAAGAATAACTAACGGCAAAACGAGCGCATCACTCTTTTTACGACTTCTCTGTCGGGGCCGGCCTGCTACGCTATCTCCATCAACGACTAGCCTTAGCACAAGAACCAGAACCGTCGGTGCCTGCGCGGCGCGCTCTTAAATAGCCAGCGGCGAACCTTCTAGGTGCGGAGGAGGAACGGAAAACAGCTTAGTGCTGCCAAAGCTATGCCTTCCCCCCCTGGCCTTCTGGAGAGGCCTCGAACTTTCTCGAACATGGTTAACACGCGCAGCCCTCCCGCGCGAAGCGAGGAGGAGGGCCGGGACCGTGCGGGGGAATGCACGCTTGACTCCGCGCATGGAGACGAGGGCGAGGAGGCGCAGCGCGGTGGCCGAGATGACGTAATCGGTCGCGTCTATTTCTCGTAACTTAGAGAACTTTCCATCGCCGTTTTCTGCGGCGCGCGCGCCGAAACATTAAAGGAAGGGCCACCCTTACAGGGGGCAACCCGTCGTTTGCCGGCTCCTTAATAAAATTGTACATACATACATACATACATACATACATACATACATACATACATACATACATACATACATACATACATACATACATACATACATACATACATACGTACATACATACATACGTACATACATACATACATACATACATACATACATACATACATACATACATACATACATACATACATACATACATACATACGGTTATAATTTCATCAGCGAAAAATCGCCGTTGAGCTGCCTCTTCCAGTCAGGACAACGCCGACAGCGAGAGATAGGAGCTATGAGATTACCGAAGACCGTCAAAAAGTTCAAACGAGCCGGACCAGACTACATCAGACGCAATTCGTCGGCAACCATAGAATTTTTACGAGTGCAGAGCCTGTACACATAGAGCACGAAATCCTCTGTGGCGTTCATGTTTTCCACCCGCCACATCCTTTCGACGCTCCGCAGCGTGCCTTGAGCCGACTCGAGAGACAGAAGGATCTCCAATCGTTTCCCTAAGGCACTTATTCTACTTTTGAATGCTGTAGCTCGTGCTGCGCGTATTACACAATGCAAGGATACAGCAGTGTCGTGGACGCGCACGTGCAACGAATCCTATAAATAAAATAGCCAGTCATCGGGCTCTTGTGTTTTTTATTTGTTATTCTGAAGGTGGTGCAAAGTTTTCATTCCCCTCATGGCAATTTGCTCGCATCCCTGTACCACATAATGTGGGAATGCAGTGCACATCAATTAGAAACCGTTCCAAACCCAAATGAAAGGCAGTGGGAGTCTGCTGGCCAGCTCTGACCCAGAGGCTCAGTTTTACCTGGTCACAAAAGCTCGCAAGCTCTGCCTCGGCTGAAGAGGCGAAGAAAAAGATCTCCAAGCATTTAACCATGTTTACTCCCTCCCTCCCTCCCTCCCTCCTTCACTCACTCACTCACTCACTCGCATCCGCCCGTTGTTTGCTGGATGGCTAGAGTGCGCGGTACCCGTGGCACAAGGGCGAAATCATCGACAGGATTCGATGGAATTGAGATAAGCCATGGAGCACAGCAACCGTGGAGCACAGATTCCGGCAACCCTGCTTCTTAAACGTGTTCGATCGAAAGACGGCGTCCTCTGCAAAACAACTGCGGCTGTAATAGCTGCTCCGTGGAAACCCGCCTAGAAAGATGCTACGCGCCCCTCAACCCCGACAGAACTCGGGCTTTCCCTGTCGGTGGCTCTCCGAACAATGGAGTGAATGCTGCTCATTAAAGGGGTAGAAAAATATCGACGACAGAAAAGCCTTGAACGGAGCGCTAAGCTACACGTATTGATGCCGTCTACGCCACAATGCACACTCCTATATGCAACTGCGCGCAGATTGTGTGTAGAGCACGGGGAAAGAAACTCTGGTCGGAAGGATCGGGTACCGCTAGCCTTGTCCCGTGCACACGCGAAGACGCCGTCTGCAGCAGCAGAAGGCCGTTCCGGTGGTCGACAGGGTCCAGACAATGGTTTTGCCGACCGATGGAGCGTGAAGGCGCACAGCTTGCTCCCCTGCTCTGTGCCGTCGCGCGTCGCAGACCTCCTATTCAGTACTTTTCTTTCTAGATATGTCCTTTGGTTAAGCACATCATGTCCCGCTCATCCATTTGCGAACCATGTCCTATGCTACATGATCCGCAAGGATGCACTAAGGAAGCGTTCCATATGACCGATTCTTACGAAATAATAGAAACTCAGAGTCTATGTGTGATAAAAAAAAATATATCATACGCGTTCTATGTTCTTTCCGTGCGGACTTCATATCTATTCCCAATTGTTTCCGCATTATGTGTATGACGTCATACGGGCTCCGTTTGAATGCCAACTTCTCCACAGTGGTATGGGTACACAGCGAAAACGAAAATATTACGGTCTAATCCACGGTGCGCCTATAGAATACCCCACTACAGTAAGGCATACGCGCTGTGAAATTGTTTGCTCACGTCCATGCGCAAGGAACTACAGAAGGAAGGTTGTGAGTAAATAAACTTCCACGAACTCCTTTCGGTACTCGTAGCACCGGCGGGCAGCAGAGACAGCGTAGCGCGTACATCTCTATTTAGAAACCTAGCACGTCGTCAGCGTTTCCGAGCATTTTACCCGAAAAGCCTTACATATCTACGGTTGAAGGTCATTTTTCGAGGTATAGAGAAAAGTATAGCTCGGCAAGAAAGGAAAATAGCAGCACCGGAAGAGTTAGAATTCTGAGAAAAGGCGTCGGACCGCAACAGGCCACTTTACGGATATCTTAGCAGCGGCACTGGCGAGGGTGCTAAAGCGAGAACAGAGAACTTGTCTCGTGAGATCTCATTGTTTGAGTCCGGATGTTTACGTTCCCGCTCCCGGATGAAAGTAAATCAGTTTATAGGTTCCGTATTCTGAGTTTGCGTCGCTATCGAAAGAGTCGCTATCTAGCACCCTGACCTGATTGGTGAATACGCCGTAACCAAACCACTTCCACTTCTGGTAGCCACTTCCGATTTCAGAGAAGGAGGAGTAGAAGAGAAACGGCAGGGAGGTTAACCGGAAGAAGAAACCGGTTTGCTATCCTGCAAGGGGTGAGAGATATAAAGGTGAAGGATAAAAGGGATTTGTAGGAATATGAAGTGAGCATAGCTTGCAGCAAAATCACAACCTATCGTGCAGGCCCGTAGTTCTCAAAAGACGGAGTAGTGCCTGGGAGGCCTTCACCGCCGACGATCGCTTCGACCAGTGGCTTATGATCTTTATTTCTGTCCACGAGGGTCCATCTAAACGCTCCAGCGCACAGCAGAGAGGCTGTCTTTCGGCACTGTATGTGGGACACTCACAGAGAATGTGGCTATAGTCTCGCTCACCCGCAGGTTGCACATTTGGGGTTATTAACCTTACCTATCACAAATATATTATAGTTGGGGAATGCTACACCAACCCACAGGTGACACAGCAAAGTTGCTTCACGCCGGGATGGTTCTGGTGGGAATTGACACACAATACGGTCCCGGTATTTACAACAATGATATCATTTGAGGTCAAGGAGGTGGTGACACTGAATAACGCCGCAAACTCAGAATATGGTTCCAGATGACGGAAAATCGGGGCCCGGATGTTGGCTCTCGGTGTTGGTTCAATGTCACCTCAACGTCGCCGACAACGGGAGCTAAAATCTTAAAAAGGTGGAAATCCTAAATTTCAGATATTGCTGCCTCGTGCATAATTAGGTGTGTCGATTGTCACAGGCGTCATCCCTCGGAACCGGTAGGAGCATAGGCGGAGCTACTCAAATAATTTGGGACACCCGCGGTCATTCGGAAGCAACCAGGAGACGGTACGTCAGGTACGTATGGGACGGCACGTGACCGGTAATGATGTCAAGCAGAAAAATGGTCTAAATATTGTAAATTATTTGCCGTAACGTTCCTTATGCTATCACAAAAATGCTCGCCGAAAAGTTATCTGGGTTTTGCTATAGGTTTTTTTTTTTTAATTAGCTTTCGAACAATATAACTTTCCAGAGAGAGAGAGAAAGAAACAACTTTTATTGCCAAAAGAGTGTGATCATTAAGGTATGTCAGCCTGGCGTGGCCTCCAGGTGGAGGCGATACTCTGGACCCACGAGACAAGCGCCAGCTGCGTCTTCTTGTCTGAGCAGGTAGAAGTTGGTCCCAGCTCTGATCGGAGGTCACTGGCAGTAAGGTACGAGGAGGCGGTCTTCCTCTGCATCCCCAAAGGGTGTGTGCCAATGTGGCCCTTACTGCACAGTCGCAATTGTGGCCAATAGGGTCGTAGTCCCCGTCCGTAATCAGCGCCAATCTCGAATAGCGGACAATGGAATGTGTTTGAAGTTTACGCAGCATGGTGGCCTGCGCTCTGTCGAGGTCAGGATGGGGAGGCGGGAAGCGTCGTCTCATCTCTCTGTGTAGGTTAGTGATTTCGGCAAAAGTCAAGGGGGCCTTGGCGAAGGCCTCTGGATCCGCGGAGTCGCCAGCCCGGTTTGTTAGACCTCGGTTTAGTCGGTCGACCTTTTCGTTCCCAAAGTTCCCCGCGTGTGCGGTTACCCAGACTAAGTGGATTTTGTGATCGTGAGTGCGGCCGCAGAGTATGCACGCGGCGGTTGGGCAGAAAAGGCCTTTCGAATAATTTTGAATCGCACGTTTAGAGTCACTAAGGACTGTGTGCGTACGCGGGTCGGCGATGGCCAACGCGATCGCAGTTTCCTCCGCCGCAATGAGATTGGTCTGACGAATGTGAGAAATGATGGCACTTGAGTGATGTCAGAGGACGCTAGAGATACCCAGGTAATTGAAATTATTCCGGGAGCCCTCTACAGTAGCTTTTTTTTTTTTTTTTTGCTCTTTCCCAGCTTCTTTCCTTCCCTTACCGCGGTGTTCATGCGTCCATTGAAACGTGCGACAGATACTGTGACGAGAAGAGTGACAAGCACTGCACGAGAACGCATAATATCAAATTAACGAGAGCTCTCAAGTCTGATACTGTGTTCTAACCCTGGCATAGTGCAGCATGTAGAAGTAATACGAAACGTTCAATGCAGCGACTACAAGTGGTAAGGTATCGAATTAATCTCGATTTGAAGAGGGAATGGAATAGGTAATTAAGTAAGAAGTCCATCAACAAATTAGTGGTGAGAGGGAAGGTAGAATAATTCAAAATCTCGCTAGAGCAGATACTAAGCGTTAACCAAGGAAGACGACCTTAGCGCAGAGGCAATGAACGTTTGTTTCAGAGATATCATTATTTAGTGTGTGGTAGAAGTAGGCATTAGGGTAGTTAGAACTACTAGAGTATCTGTGCAGGCGATAGATTTTAAGAAATCCCAAAGTATGAAAGCCTCCGACCCGACAGACAGGATAGAACTGGCAAAGTTATGAAACCTGACCAATAGGCATAAAATATCCGACATAAGGAAGTATAATATGGACAAAATCGAGCATTTTCTGAGGAACGGTGGTAGCTTGAAAGCCGTTAAGAGGAAATTGGGCGTACACAAAAATTAGATGTATGCTTTAAGATACAAGGCGAGCAATGTCATTACTGAATATGCGCAAGGTTGTCAAAGTTGCCGAGGGGTTCTGCAGTGACCTATACAGTAACCGCAATTGTAAGGACAATAAAGAGATTGGCCATAGTGAAGAGCAGTCAGGTGCTCCGGTATAATGAACAACGATGTTTAGAAAGCTTTAAAAGCTATAAAAAAGGGAAATCAATTTGATAGAATTACATAATCAACTACAGATTTGTTGATGGAAGGTGCGGATATCGTGCTAGAAAAACGGGCCATCTTGTATACGCAATGTCTCATGATGTCGACGGTACCGAAATTTGTGAAGAACGCTATCATCCTAATCCATAAAAAAGGGGGCGCTAAGAACCTTAAAAATTGCTAACCAATCAGCTTACTATCCATTTTGCACAAGTTATCTACTAAGGTAAATGCCAGTAGAATCAGGGTAACCTTAGACTTCAATGAAGCAAAGAATTAAGCAGGTTTTCGGAAAATGTACTCTACCATCGTTAATGTCCACACAATACGGTGATAGAAACATGCTCGGAATATAACCAGCCCCTACAGATAGCACATCCATCAGTAAGAAGAAAATATTTGACCAGTAGAAACTTCAGCAGTCATGCAGGCTTTGCGAAATCTGGAAGTAAAAGAAGGTTAATGTGAATGCACTGACTGTTATATATGTAGTGGCTGCACAGCCGTCATTGATTTCCATAAGGAAAGTGAAATAAAACCTTATAAATAAGAGTGCTGGGCAAGACCCGATCTTCCCACTACTATTCACTGCTTGCTTGGGCGAAGTATTCAGGCTTTGAATGGGAACCACCTAAATATAAACGTTGATGCATGAGAGTACCTCAGTAACATGCGATTCACTGCTGGCATTGCTTTGCTAAGTCACTCAGGGGACCAATTGAAAAGAACGAGTAATGACCTGGGCAGTAAAAGCAGAAAGGCAGGCCTAAATATTATTATGCGGAAGGCGAAGGTAAGGTTCAATAGCCTTCTGCAGCTTATAATAGAAAAGGAAACACTGGAAGGGGTAGGCGAATATGACTACATATGGATGGTAGTAACCTCAGATCCGGACCACGAAAGGGAAATATATAAGAAAATAAGACTGGAATGCAGCGCATTTGACTAGTACTCCCATATTATGACTTGCGGCTTACCGGTTCTCCTCAAGGGGAAAGTAACAGCTCATCGCAATGGTACTCACCTAACGAAGATGCTAACGAAAAGGGCTCTATACTTAAGTTGAGGACAACGTAGAGAGCTATGGAATCAAAAATGGTAGGTGTAACGTTAGGAAGCGTTCAAAGTAGATCAGAGAAATAAACCGAGTTAACGAAATTTTACTCAAAATTAAGAAGAAATGGGCATCGGTAGGACATGTAATGTGAAAAGAAGATATAATTGATGATCACTGAAGTAAAAAATTGAATTCCAATAGAAGCAGGGGCTGAAGAAAATTTGATGGGCGGATGGGATGAAGATGTTAGGGCTGAAGTGAATGCAACTAGCACATAACCGGAATAACTGGAGGAATATGGAAGAGCCCTTCGCCCTGCAGTAGGTAAAATCATGGTGATGATAACGACAATAGTGTCAATTCGAGTATAGGTTGGTTGGTTTGCTGGGTTTAACGTCCCAAAGCAACTCAGGCTATGAGAGACGCCGTAGTGGAGGACTCCAGAAATTTCGACCACCTGGGGTTCTTTAACGATATCCTATGAGACGTGAACGTGAGAGGGGCGTCGAAGTCGGGACCTTTAAGTTCCGACTCGGACACACTGCCCGTAGTACGGACAGACATGTTTGTAAGGCTTAGTTAAAAGGGGGCTTTTTACAATATCGGATTGCCTTTTACGTAGCGTTGTAGCTTACTACTGTACACGCTAAAGAGTATTTGTGAGATAGCATGAGCATTAATTAAAGTATTAGTGATTATTCGAGCAGCAAGGTATATTTATGTACACGAAAGATGATCCAAAAAGGAACCCCAAGCGGGACCCAATAACGCAATCGCGTCATACCCTTGAAGGCAGAGCTGAATGCCGCCCAACTTGTTTCAAGGCCAGAGAGGCGAATGCTAATGAAGAAGTGAATACAAAATCGTGCCTAGTTAATATGGACACTTCTTTCTTGAGCTAACGCGACCATAAAAGAAGTCGAAATAACGAATATTTAAGTGGAACTTATTCTGCAGACGAGACTCTAGCTACTAATATATGTGTCACACGGTCACTTTCTATCCTAATCAAACTCGATCTGCATTGCGGTTTTCAAGAAGGATTGAAGCGTCCCGTGCTACATGGGCGTCTTCAAGGAGTATTGAGAAATTTTCCGCGTGTGCGCTTTAGAGCTCGCTGATGACGAGGGTGTCGACGACCACTTTCGAGTGTGCTTGAAATCTCAATATCGATTCAGGACTCAGCTTGAAGTCAAGCATGGCTCGAGCTCGACTGCACTTGAAAGTTGCCATGTGACAACTTCGATCTGCATTGAGTTGAATGCAGATCGAGTTCAATGACGATCGAAACTGTCCGCGTGACAGGGGTACAAGCTCGACTTATTTGCATAGCCATGTACGCTGAAAAAAAAAAAAAAAAAGAGCATTGTAGCTCCAAGCTCATTGTTCTGATTGTCATTATACTTAACTATGCAGTGCAGTGCGAAGTGTTTAGCGTTGCAGAACTTAATGTGTAGTGGCGGCGTCTTTCCTGCAACAACTAAACGCATACTTGTTTCCAGTCGGCTGCCAGAGGGTGAACGCGGCTTTTAATAGCGCAGAAGCTGTAAAGAGCGCTTCTTTTCCAGACGTTAATAAAGTACAGCAAATTAAAAGACTAGGGATGCTTTGCAATATAAAGTGAGAAAGCCCAAAACAAAAATTAATTATCAGGCAAATTTCATATCTTGATTGGCGATGGCCTTTATTGTGTTGCTGACCCCAGTTTCTTGATGAGGTCTCTTTAGGAATGTGGGATCCCGCGATACTTTACGGAAAGGATCTTCTAGCGGTACGTGCATTTTTTTTTTTTTTTTTATATACAAAAGAATGGGTCACATATAGGTCAGAGAAGCCCCATTTCTGTTCCGGCTGATACAAACGCCGGTTCTTCGGTGAAGTTCGTTTAAAGTTCATTTAAGTTTAAGCATTTACTTCAGTAGTTTAGGCGATGACCTATTAGCAAGTCCCCACCTTATGGTGCCATAACGCGGCAGTTTAAAAGATCCATCAAATAATATTTACCGAGATTAAGAGAAGCGGACAAGCTATCTGGCTGCTCGTCATGACTCGTCAGTAATTTTTAAATACAGCATCATTAATGCAGAAAAATCAGCGCTTAAAAAATCCGCTCTTCCTCCTCAAATCTTACTCGTTGTTGCGCCAGAAAATGTTAAAAAGAAGGAAAACATATTGGGGCGGCCCCATAAATATACGGCACACATTGACGTCGAGTTCACCTGCTGGTGTGTTCGTCACCTACATGAGTTCGGTACGCTTAAACAGGCTAGCTCACGCACGTCTTCAGAAATAACGTACCTGAGTTATGCATTTAGCGAGTCGCAGGATTTGCAGCCGATGACGTGTAAAGTGTACGTACCTCGTGAGAATAAAAAAAAAAAAAAAAAAAAGGAAACTCGCTTTTTTTTTTTTTTTTTTTTTTTTTTTTTTTTTTTTTTTTTTGCACAGGAAAATTCGGCAAGGTACAGATATCTATACGAGCTGCGCTAGTGGTGGCGACGACGGAGGAGAAGTCGCTCGCAGTTGGTCGCAAGTAGTAGACTGTGTTAGATCGGATCTATCTAAATAGCAACTCAATGACGCTGATGAAGTGCATTTTGCTTTCGCGTTATTTTGCATTGACCTCGTGGATACCGTTAACCCGGAAAGACCCGAGGTCTCTGACCTACGATTGGAAGCTCACGTCTGACCACTATACATTCGGCAAGGCAGGCTGCCCCGTCTGAAAAGGCCGCGAACCGCAAGAGAGAGACGCCTCACTGTGTCAGGTAACATAGGGTACGTAGGCGTCGAAAGGCAAACATGACACTGCTCATCTTGCAAAATAAGAGGACGATGCTCGAAGATTCTTCATGTCAATGGAAGCGAATATATAATGTAAGAAAACAAGAACCTATGAACGCCAAAGAAAACTGAGTATGCACGCAAGAGGCGCTAAGGAATGTCTTAATTGTGACGCAACGCCGGGCAGTCGTGTGAGAGCTCAAAAACAAATGAAATACTAAAACGCTAATGTTAGTACGTTAAGTGATGTGAGCTCTTGCATATAAATGCGGAAAGGCGGTTGGTATAGCTATACAATCTTATTTCTTTTTTTTTTTTCGTTAATTGTTCGGTGAGCTTCGGCCGCTCTTGGAAAGTTCCGAGTAGTGAGTCGTGCTCTGCGTCAGAGGCGAGGCAGCATCGTCCCCGAAAGTGACCTTCCTGAGGGGCCGCTCGTTCGCATTTTTGGGGTCGACTGAGCGCCCAAGAGAGGATCGCTCTCACCGGTGGGAGAGAGAGACTGTCGCGGTATTCGGGCCTCTTCTGATCTAGTCGAGCGGCAAGCCTGCGCTCTCCCATCCTCCTCCCCCTGCCGGAGTGAGCGGCGCGAGGCTGAGTGCAGAACGGGAGACCAGGCGACAACCCCGGAAAAAGAAAGAGGCCCCCCTTGCGTCGGCACCAGGACGCTGGCGTTGCCGGTCCGGCCCTGCCTTCTTGCGGAAAAGAAGTAGGAAGAGCAATCGCCATCGACGTCAGCGGCACAAAGCGCCATAGCGCTGCTTCAGTCCTCTGAGGACTCACCCTCACTTTTCCTTCTCTCATCGCGCGTGCGCCCATTCAGCCATCGACAAGTCTAGCGTCTGGAGAGAACTCACTCGTGCTCCGATTCGTGCTGCAGGTTGTTCCATGTGCACCAAAGGAAGGCGACTGCACGTGCACGTCGGCAGCGGTCGTTTATCGGAATAACTCGTCTCGGAGGTTCTTCGCTGCGCGCGCGAAGCAAGCCAAACCCCTGAGGAAGAGATCGGCAGAAATTGCTGGAGTTTTGGAAGCAGAGACGCCGCCACCGAAAGGTAGGACTATGGCTGCTGCAGAATAGCTTCCAATCCCTTTTCGCCTCATCCTCGCACGCTAAGGCAAAAAAAAAAAAAAAAAAATACTAGAGCAGTAATATCATAAAATGTCCAGCAAATATCAGGGGTATCCAAAGTATAATGCCAGTCGTTTTTTTTTTTTTTTTTTTTCTCGGACACTTCATTTAAGTGCATGAAATTCACAGAGAACACTGTTGCATATCTGTCAAACCAAAATTATTTTCAATGCGATCTCGATCAAGTCGTATGGCTTTGCACTATCGCTGAACAAGGGCGTACATGCTTCTTTGCGCCAGTATTTTTTCTTCTCCTGAAGCCTTGGCCTCACTGCGCGAATGACACTCCCGTCGTCTGAAATCTTAATCCGCAAAGCGCATATTTAAAAATCAGGTGACAAGTTAAGATTTTAATTATGCAGGCTGGGGAGAACAGTCCAGCCGTAATCTCTTTTCCACTTGGGCTGCTATATGAGGACAGGCTGTGTTGCCAGTGTTGGCGCTGGGTTGACAAAAGGCTGGCACAAAGAAGAGATGTATGCCCTCGTTCACAGGTGGCCTTTCGATTTGACCGAGATTGTATCTAGAAGTAATATAGCTCTGGCACATATATGCAGTTGTAACCTTTGTTACGTTCGCAAATTTTTAATAAATAGGTTTCACAAAAAAAAAAATAAGACATAACTTTTGGGACACACCTCAGACATAATGAAAATCACTGCCTTCAGTTGTTGAAACAAAACAACAAAAAAAGTCAACGCAGGAGTCCCCCCAAAGTAACATTTTGGAATTTTGCGGTGCCATTGTGATTTCTTAATAACAGAAATGGCATTGTGCACTGTGTAGGGTATTAGAAGTATGTATTCTAACCTGAAAACTCTGTAGGGCGTTTAATCTCGCGGAATTAAAAGATGAGTTCGAGTAAATAGCAATTACAACACTGGGTTTTGAATACTAATCAAATTTATTATGTATGCATTATGTCTATAAAAACAAGAAGGTTATCGTAGTTTCCAAAATAAAAAGCGGCATGAAGGCTGAATGATATCATGTTAAAAATTACCCTCAGAAATTATGTATGTCTAAAATAAAATGATGTCAAAGGAGAAGACCTATCCCGCTCCACTCATGTATAATGGGAAATAGTATGTTCTCCTAAAACTCCTTCGTGACACATTCTCAACGCGCTTGGCTTAATATGAATGGTGAAATGGACAACGTCGGATTGAAAAATAGCTCCAGTTGTTGGTATATTATTCATGCGCAATATTTTTGCTGTTAAACTTAAGAGCTCACTAACTCGGACCTCTTCGAGATTATTTCAGTATCGTTTGGCACACTACGGATATTGCAAATCTGCCTTAAGCTGCACCTTCACAAAACTTCCATTAAGTAAATGCGTACTGTTCTGTACAGAATGTATTTTAGGCCTATAAATATTTCATTTTTCGCAACAGAACCAAAGTCATAAATTGAAGTTTCAATGTTCTCGACAAAGTAATCAAAATTATATTGGTCATTTGGCAGAACTTGTAAACAAATAAAAAAAAAAACTTTTTTACTTGCAGACTACACTCATTAAGAAACGTCTGCAGACTAGACATTAAAAAATAAACATGGCTGTTATCGAGACCTGGAACACATTACACTGAGCAATATCTCAGCTAATGAGCATTTTTTCTTCATTACCAGTCGATCAATATTTATTATTCTTGCCATCATTACGAAACATTCAACTCTTTAAGGCGAGAGCATTAAAATTTTCGTTCTTCCGAAAATCTATCGTCCGCCTTGTGAGTGAGAAATAATGAGTGTGGCTCTGGCAGGCAGTAGCCAGCAGGTGACATGGCCGAGTACCGACTGATCGTTGAGTTGCGTGACGTCACAAGACCGTATTACATGGTCGAGTTGGCGGGAGCTGCGAACTCGACCTTCGCTTTTGACATTGGAGGGCGAGGTCAGAATCCAGCCCCCCAGTGTTGTAGTAGGTAGTAGCCACTTGCAGTGGCTAGTCTTGGATAGCCTGGGGGGCGCTGCTGTATGCTCGCGGAAGCTAGCGGCAACTGAGGCGCGGCTCGTGCTGGGCAGTTAGACTTACGCCGGGCTCGAATAAAGACTGTGTTTGTTAGCAGCTCTCGCGGGCTTAGTCGGCTGCGCCAACGGTGCGGTTGGCAGCTCAACAGCCAGAACCTTTCTATCCCAAGTTAGATACGCATGCCCCTATAAGTCCCGCAGGTGCGTTTATTGCTCGTTTAAAGAGGCGTTTTATGTCTATGTCGGGTGGTTTTTCTTACATTCAGGTATCCTATCTATATGTGCTGATGCATAAGTCTGGGACAATAGAGGCACAAAATGATTGCTGATTAAGCGCGTAGCAAAGTTACAGCTGGCCACAAAATAGTTTACTTTTAAGGGCAATAAACAGCTGTGTAAATTGTACCTCATTGCAAACATTTCAATCAGCTACTTTTTTACGGCGGCCTACATCTTCTGATTTGCTGCTTTTGTACCTTAAGTCAATATTTGAGAAGTTGGCTAATCCATCTTTATGAAATAGCGTAGGACATTGAAAGATACTGCAGACTTGGTTAGGTTTCTCTCAACAGCCATCAGTGTCTTGCTATAAGCTTGGTTACGTTTAGCTAGGATGCCTGGTATAAGAGCTGCGATCGGCAAGTCGGATCAAAAGTAATGGCTGAGACATGTACAGCATCTGCGCATCAGAATTAAATCGAGTGGTTAGCATACAAAACAGCTTCATCCGCCGCTACCAATTCATCTACACATACACTCCAGCCTAGTGAGGTGAAAAATTTAGTTTAGATGACAAAGGTTTCAGAGGCCTTTTTTAGCATTACAGCAACGTTACTTAACTTTTTTTTCTTTTTTCTGGACAAGTTGACATAGTGCTATAATACTCATTTAAGAAATTGACGTGTTTTTATGTGTGTGTGTGTGTGTGTGTTTTTTTTTTACTCATAGCGTTTTCCTTTGTGGTGCACAGACTAGCTGTGCTGATACATAGGGCAAAACAAAGTACAGCAAAATAATACATATTTCTGTTCTGCACTTTATTTGTGTTAAAGAATGCAATTTTGCTTTTGAATTTCTCTTTTTCGAGCACAGTTGAATAAGGCAGTAATTATACTCACTGTTTGAGTAACCATACTCAGTAACTATACATGTGCGCAAGGAAACCGTTGTAAAGGGAAGCTTCATGGGTTCTCAGAAAGTTATTTGGCGGAAAAGGAGAAAAGTTGTTTTGCAATGAAGTTTCAGTGAAAGCCGCATAGCTATATTTTCCAGTCGTATATCCGCGGTTAGGCGGAGGCTAGCTAACAGTAACTGCTTTGTTTTAATGTCAATAGTTGGATTGTGGAAAAAACTGCCTCCCAGCGATAAGCGGCACGCAAAAGGTTATCACATTCAGAACGTCATCGCTCTCTTTCCGTTCGGTGGTAATCAGGCTATTAAACGCCACAGCCACATGCTGTACAGCATGTAGATATGAATCAGAACACTAACCAGATAGAAGAGAAGGCCTCAAGCTGTTGCGTAACCACTTAGTTATGTCGGATAACCATCTCTTGTCGTGTCAAAAGCTCCGCACCGAGCGGCGCCTTTATCGCTGCGTCTTTGTGCGAGAGAGCGCTGCCCTGTCCCCGGCGTCTTTGTGCGAGGAGGCCCTGTCCGCTGGCGCGGCTGCTGGTTATCCTCGTCTTCTCCTCCCTCGCACGGAACACCGCTGGTGTTGCTCTGAAGTGCGCCTTCTTACTGACCGACGTTGACACATAACGCATGGTAAAAAATGGTCACGCATCCGCGTGCCTTAAGTAGACAAAACGTGAAGGTTGGCTGCGCCGACGTCAAAGCAATGTGCCTTCTCCGCCGTGGTCACGGTCACGGCTAGAATAGCCATGCTCACGAGAGTCAGCCACGTGTACGCCGCACCGACGCCAGAGCGCGCTGAAGGGTTCGAATGCGTTGATCGCACTTCGCCATCATCGAAAGGCAACCTTCGCGACTGCGGCGGGATTCCAGTCATTGGACTCAGCCGCCGAGGGCCCGGCACGATTTCCTGTCTGCAGGATTCTAGGCATAGAATTTCAATTGTTTGTGGCGAAATAATGATAATTATTATGGGTTCACAGGAAAGGAAAGACACAGTATCCGTCACATTTGTTCTGTGGACCCCTGCACCGCGCGCCGTAGGGGAAGGGAGGAAGATGGGAGTGAAAGTGGAAAGAGACAAAGAGGAGCCGTAGTGGAGGGCTACGGAGTAATTTCGACCACCTGGGGATCTTTAACGTGCACTGACATCGTACAGCCCACGGATGCCTCTCTGTTTCGCCTCCATCGAAAGGCAGCCGCCGGCAGTTAGGTTCGAACCCCGGTACTCCGGCACAGTATAGTAGGGCATTTTAACAACTGCGCCACCGCGACGGGGCTTGCGGCGAACCTTGATGGTCGTTCCTTCACTCGCTTCATTTAAGCTCCATTGAAGGTTTCACCTCAGTATATATGGTCCTTAGATAGCCGACTAAAGAAGCCTTCTTCACCAGCTGGTTCATGAAGAGAAATGTGAGTTCAATGGTCGACAGCCAGATTCGCGAGGTAAAATCCGGTAGGCGGCTCATACAGGAAGAAATGCACGTTCTCAGCAGTGGCCAGTCGTGTATTGCCCTACTGTCTTGTGTGGCACCGCCTCAAGAAGGTGGGCGACGCGTGCGGAGTCGTCGTCGTATTTTTAGCACCATGTAGGCCTGCGCGCATGTGCTGCCTTGTACAAGATATCAAGTGGGGCCAGCTTGGAAGACAATTCGCCCTAGACCACCTTCCGCCTGTCAGGCCGGCGTCGCTTACACCATTCCCGTCACCCATGGAAAATGTTACAGTGAGTGGGACAGTTGCTTCCCTAAGCGGAAGAGGTCATTTATCTGACCACATTCGCCGTTGCTTGCGCAAGACATTCATGCAAGGCATCTTTGGAACGAGCACGCATGTTGCAAGTCCGGAACGCAGAAAAGTCCGGAAATTTTTTTAGGCCTCCGGCATTTTATGATGAAAAACATGTAACTGCTTTAGTAGGCATTGCCTTCCATCACTCCCAGGACGAAGGAAGTTATCAATTGAAGCAAGCATGTCCGCCCCGTCATCCAGATAGAAAGAAATACGTAGATGTGTAACAACTGACGTCTGAACAACGCTTTTTTTGTTCGATTTCATTTTTTTTTTGTCCTTTTGGACGATTGTCGTTCAGTATCCTACATGGATTGGAGCCTCTGAAGAGTCTGCAGCAGCACCACCTAGTGTGCATAAAGAGCCGCTTTTGGAAACAAAATTTGTGTCGCGTTCTTGGTGTCCACTCTCTCCGTTTCTCTTGTGCGCTGGAAAGATGTATAGCGCTATTAGCAACCAACTAGCCAAGCTGTGTACGTTTAGGGCTCTGTTCGAAGGCTGGCAACGCTGTTCGCGGGGCAAAAGGAAGAACTCTAGGCTTGCTAAAAATGATCGAATTACCTTTTTATTACGCTGAAATCATTGATTGTCTGTAAATTCTCAAGAACGTCCTACGGTGTTCCGTATAGAATACATGTATAGAGAGTGACCCGGTTTATCTTACGATACGTGCTCAGCCGGCCGTGAAGAGAGAGAAGATTCTGACTGCAGCCGCAATACGACAGCACAGAGTACTACATCAGTCTATGAGGTGCTGTCGGTGGCAGGAAGGATATTTCCTCGTTTTCTTCGCAATCGTTCCAGGTGTTTCTGTGTGACGCAGTTGAGGCTGACGAAGGGACCACCTCGCGCGCGCACAGTGCGTACAACGGTGGAGACTGCTTAGCTAAAGCACCGCGTCAAGCATTACTGTACTGCGCATTGCAATGTGTATTCTCTCCCGCCCGCTTTTCTTTTTTTTTGTCCTTAATACATTGTTGCTCTTCTACGTGCCTGCAGTTAAGAAGCAGTTTTCACAAGCAGGCTTTTCCTCCTCATGTCACAAAAATACTCTTGGGAGAACTCGGCGTCGTTTCACTGCCTCCGCTCTGCCTCTGCGCAGCAGCACGCGTGACGGAACGAGGCGGAAAACCATTCACCATTGTGAACGAATGAGCCCGACGAAGACAAAGGACATTAAAGCACACAGCGACGAGCTCTGACTCTAAACTATTGTGACTCTTGTGATAGGCGCATTTATACGGAAGAATTACGTGATGGTACAAACGTCTCGCTGTCTAGCGCAAAGCGCATTTAACCTTTTCGCCTTTTTATGTGTAACCATGAAGGGCAGGCGGGAAATACCTGCCACGACACACACGAAGCTCTTAAGTATCCTATACGAGAAGCTTTGGTATGGATTCTACACTTGGCCTCCACGAACGGGCATGAACGAAGAAGAATGGTCACTAAAAGAATTGCCAACTTGCAGAATGAGTGAGACCACACGTCACGAGCACTTTCATGTCGTCTAGACGCGGCTGTGGTGTCCTTGAGGTCAGCAGGAGCCCTCTCCTGCTCCCGCGAACCTGCGCATGCAAGACTGGCTGGACAGAGAGATGCTAAAAGATCAGTGGTCCTGCCATATCTGCAGGGTCTGTCACACAATTTGAAAAATGTGGCCAGAAGGTATGATGTTGGTGTAGTTTTCTCAGCCCCAAATAAACTGTCAAAATTATCTAGCTTAGTTGAGAACAAAGCAGCGAAAATGGCTGGGGGAAAAACACGTGTCGGGTGAAGCATGAGTATTCCTATGTTCCATGTGAAGTGGGTGTGATATACAGGATTCCGTTATCTTGTGATAAAGTGTGTGTGGGTCAAACGGGCAGGTATATTAATGTTCGGTTACGAGAGCACGAGAGGTCATTACAGATTCGTAGAGGCTCTAATCGAGTACCGCATTATGTGATGGCTGCTAACCTTTTTTTCCACAGAGAGATATTTTGGATGCCCATCCGGCGCAGATTAACCGGAAAATCTTTGAGGCCATGCATATCATGCGATTAGGTGAAGAATGTGTCAGCGACCCGTCAATCGCTTTAACAGGTAATGAGGTTGGATTTCTTGAATGCGTCATGTGTGCTGGGTTGTCATAACTTGGTATTTGATTAGTGTGTGGTTTAGTGCGGCTTGGCTTGGGTTTTTATTATGTTTTTTGTTCAATAAACTTCACTTGCGAGTCAGTGCCCGTCCCGTGTGCTTCTTGCTCTTCTTCCTCGTCTTTAACGCTGTTTATTCATCATGACATCGTACAAACTAGCCCAGATGTCTCTTCTATTACAGATTATTATTAACTAATTAAGACTATTAGCTGCCAACAGTGCATATTATCCATGCAGCAGTGCTTACCCCAACAACTCATAAGGAAACAGCTCTTCGGTAACGTGGAGCATAGAACCATGCTTGGGACCATCGACTGGAATTCTCCATAAGTGTCGTGTGCATGCACTTCCAGGCCGATGGCGGGTCCGGTGGAAGAGCTCATGGCAGCGGCGGGGTCAGCCCAGAGAGACACGCTGCTTCCCCTGTGGGCCGTGTTGGGCATCCTGGCTGGTGCCGTGGCAATCTCCCTACTCGTCAAGCTGTACACGGTGCTCACCATCGGCAAGTGCTCTTCCAACGTCGACATGACGGGGAAAACGGTCATAATCACCGGAGCCAACACAGGTGAGCGCAACTGGGACCGCAACCATTTAGAGGCCCTTCGCTCGCGTATGTAGCAGAAAGACAATATTCAAGTTTTATTTCCTAGGGGCAGACCAGCATTTCAGCGGGCCATTTGCGAGGACAATTCGGCCCTCGCTTTACTTTGTTAATGCTGACTTGAAACTGTGTGCTGGTTTCGGATATACTTGCTACGCCTCATTTATGTCATGAAAGGTAGCTATTTTAAGCATGTCATTATATTGAAGCTTTTAAAACATTCCTGCTTAACAAGCAAACAAATTATATCATGCACCTATATAACCTCCCGTAGAAGTGGGAGGTTGTCCGCTTTGTAAATGATGTTATACGTGCGATTCAAAGACCTGGGGTCATGTTCTATGAGGACTCATAATCATTTTTCTATTTCTCACCGCAAGGCGTCATGCATTTGTTACTGTAGTTCGATGATGAATCCGCGGTTTTCAAGAGCCTGTCACTGGCGACTGCACCTCAGCATCGGTTGCATGATGCATCCAATAGCTGCAGCTGGAGTGAGCAGCGAGCGGAGATGGCTACGGTCGATGGCGGGACCCGCTATATCGGGGCTTCTCTCCTGCTCTCGTCTTATGCTGCAGTCATGCTGTTGTCTCATCAAATGAAATAAAAAATGAATAACGGGCCCTTATGAGATACGTTCCCTCAACCCGCATGCTGCCACGCGTCTTCTTGCGGATCAGTCGCTGCAGCCATTCTCGGTGCATTAGATTTCTGTCGCACAGCAAAACAAGTGCAAAGAAGTGGGCTTGTGAGATTATTCGAAATGTTCGAATAGCTAATCTGATATCCACTTGTTCGAATCACTGAATGAACCAAATAGTGCACGCTGAAAATTATGCGACACGAATATAGGTTTTCGACTAATCTAGATTACCGCTCTTTGAATAATTGTAACGACGTTCAAGTATGGCACTCTGTAGTTTTCGTTAAAGGGCAACACCGGGGAGCTGTTTGTGTTCATGATTTCACCACATTCAACCCCCACTTTCCAGAAAAAAAAAAGGACATTTTTCAATATATCAAGCAGAGATATTCCAAATGAGCAAAAAACAGAAACCGTATCCAAAAGACCAATCTATGAAGTCCCTGATAGGTCCACAAATTCTATCTTGTGCACGTCGATTCGCGAAACTATAGTTACTTCGTTTCTTCTGTAGTCGCTATTTGCTTGTCAAAAGACCAAAAGGAAGCTTAAACATTTGCCTCCTAGCAAACGCAGAGCAAATATAGAAGGGCATGCGTCCATTGACGTCGGGCACTCAAGATGGCCCTTAGGAATATCTCCGACTAAGGCCACGTGCTGTGAAATTTTAAAAAGCATTTGTGCTGCGGCAAAAACATCACACCGTGGCAAAATTCACTCGCAAACTGAGGATAACGTGAAGTGAAAGCTTCAGTAATAATCGAGGAGGTTGAAAAAACGTCGGAGTTCCCCTTTACCGATTGTTTAAAATAAGGGATTCACTACGACGCCGCATAGCGCGCTGCCGTGAAAGGTAGGCACCGAGTGCCATTGCGGTAAGGCTTGTATACATCGCTTCCAGACTGGACGAAGCGACAGAGCTGCGTGTGACAAAGAGCAAGCCGTACTAATTGATGGTCGATCTCTTTCGTAGATATTGCTGCTCTGACCTATGGAGCACTGCTGATTTTACCCGCTGTTGTCATTAGTAGCAGCTGGTATACTTTTTCAATATGCAAAACATGACTGTCATCGAGATACCTATATATCCATAAGATTTTGTGTAATCCTACAAGATATGGAATTGTACCGCACCGCCGCTGCTAGTGTCTCGCTATATTGCATTATTCTTCACGTGGTGTGTACGATCCTTGTATGAATATTCGTAACACCCGCAAATATCACAAAATTTTCAAATTCGTATTCGATTCGGCTATATTGCTTTCCGATTCATGCTGGATTCGGTTCGATAAAAATACGATTCGTACGTCCCTGCACAGTATCGTGGAGGCATTGCCGCATCGCGACCAGCGACAATACATTTACTCGTCTTTCTCTCGAGATCTTACTTTCCATCAATATGGCGTACAGAAATTTGCTCTCCAATAGCGTTTGTGGTTATGCGTATCCAACCGCATATAGCGCACAGGACTATTTGCAATTTGCTCTCGTTCACGAAGGTTCATCTCACAAAGAATGCACTCACTTCTCACGAATCAAACGTGACTCTTACAGTGGCACGCAAACACTCCAAGATAGGCAGCCCCAGATATTCAGTCCTTTTATTAACCTGTTTTCGGGATGTGAACGTCCCGCTTGCTAGTTGCTTGTAAAGAGCCCTTAGCTACTTGCACAAATTGCATGTATAGGTGGTTATCAGCTGCTTAAGATATTTCTAACTAGAATTAAAAGGAAGGAGATTGGTCCTCCCGGCCCTTTGGAGTTTGGAACCTATAGGGGACCTTCGTCGGTTGTGGCCGAGGCTGCTTTTACCAGGGGCACCTGCTATTATTAAAGCCGTCTTTTTTTTTTTCAGTTTTTCTTCTCACATCTATGAATTTTCCACACCAGGCAGCGACGGGGGCACAGCTGGAACTAGTTGGCAGGCCAGGGCATTTCTTTTTTATTCTTCCCCAGTAGAGAAAGCACCAACAATCACAACGCTGGTAGCGAGCAAAAGGCTCAACCTAATTTCTTTCCAGCAAACTTCTCAGGCAGCATGTAGACGGTTTGATCTGAATTTTAGCATCGAAGAAAGTAGAGGAAAACTGAGCCCGGAGAAAAAAAAAAGGAACGTTATTTGCAAGAAAAACAGGAGACCAAGCTCATATGCGATGAAGAACGTGCAGGACGCCGTGCTGCGCATTTTGTTTCCCTGAGCTACGAACGTACGACTTCTCTCTTGCTGGTTTTTTGGTGAACTATGGAAGCTGTTCACCGCATAAAGCCATCCCGTTTCACCAAAGTCAGTGTAAGAAAAATGCATATATATATATATATATATATATATATATATATATATATATATATATATATATATATATATATATATATATATATATATATATATATATATATATATATATATATATATATATATATATATATATATATATATATATATATATATATATGAGGAGATCCACCTGCTTCGGCACCACCGGAGATATTACCCTCATTTTAGTGACCACCGTGGGATGTTCTCGTGCTCGAGTGTCCAGATTATACTCTCTTCTTTTTTATTTTATTTTTTTTTTCGCCAGCGTGCGAGAAGGCGAGGGGACGAAGGAGTGTACTAGCGACGTCCGGAGACGTCACTTGTTCACTCCTTCGCCGGTATCTCCCCGGTGGCTTCGCATGCATCCACACTGGACGAAGGGAGGTCTTGAAAGGAACTATTTACCCCACTTCAGTGGACGGCCGACTTACAGTGACGCCGTAATTTAATTTCGTGCTGTGAAGGTAGGGGGAAATAGTCGACCCACATTTTGCTCTACCTTGCGTACGGAGAAATGCGGTATGCCTGGAGGGGCTACTCGGCGACCGCGCTGACGCAACAAGTTGCATTCCCTGACTCCATATATAGCAGCTCGATTGCGCGTCTCTCCTGAGCGGAAGCGATCGTCCGCGCTGGTTCAACGACATGCACAGCCCAGCCCGCCTTCGTCCGCCGCTCTCGGCAGAGCGCATTCGCTCACTCAGCGCTCAGCGCAAGCATACGCTTTTTTCCAGCTGCAGCTGTTCCTGGTACGGCCTCCGCTACAGCGTGAAATTTTCTCCTTCCTCCTATTTTTACTTCCTGTGTGTATGTCATTTGTGTACGAGGTGTCTTTATGTACTACTAAGCTTTCTTGCTTTCGTTTCACTTTTGCATGTATTACCTTTGCATGCCAATTGCCACTTACGTGTGCTCTATTTCATATATAGAGTCCAATGCTACCTTAGTTTTCCTTCCTTCATGCTGCTAAGGTTAGGAAACGTAATAGGGCGAGAAAAGAGTGTACTACGCTGCTAAAGCGACAAGCTTAAAAACGCTCCCAACAAAAACTTGGCAATTAGCTTTTCTTTTTTTACTGTTTTCTTAAAATACCAAATATATTGTTACGTGGAAGATTTACAGTCCCAAAGCTGTCCGTACAACTAACTATGATGAGGGCACCGATTTCACAACACTCAGCGTCGTCGTCTTCTCCGAGTCTGTTGCATTCTTCATCCTCATCACGAACAGCCAATACAGCTAAGTAACACTACCCCCCCCCCCCCCCCCCCCCCCCCCCCGCGGAAAAGCACAGTCCCGGTGCGGTCTATGTTAGCGAAATAGAACGTTGATGATAGGGCTTTAGACGGGACACGTGCTTGAAGAGCTGGGGCGAAGCTGCTCGGCGATGTCCCTGGGCCCTCGGTGATGGTCCCGGCTTGAAGATGGCGTCGATGCTCCAAGGCGAGGATGGGGATGCCGTACCCAGCACCTCCATCAAGAGATGTTACGTGGAAGATTTACAGTCCCAAAGCTGTCCGCATAACTAACGTTGATGAGGGCACCGATTTCACAACACTCAGCGTCATCGCCTTCTCCGAGTCTGTTGCATTCTTCATCCTCATCACGAACAGCCAATACAGCTAAGTAACAATATGAACGTGGAAAGCTCCGGTATTGAATCTTACTTTCAATACTTGTTGTAGTTATTGTGAAGTTTTACGACGCCTGGACAGACGAGAGTGCTCTCAAACATAGGGATTTTCCCTAAATGTAGGGAATGAAACCGGCGTTTAAGAAAAAAGAGAATTTGGTAAAACGTAGGAAAATACTATATATATATATATATTTTTTTTTACCGAAAGGTAACTGCCTTTTCCTATTCGAGAGTCAGCTGGCAGGTTTGTCGTTTTTTTTTTTTTTAATTTACGTGAACCTACGCAGACGGATGTGGTCAGCCACACCTAAACTCCTTTGATTCGTTTTTTTTTTCCTTCTAAGTGGCACCTGTCGTGGTTACCTGACGCATCACCCCCTTGCCCTCACTTGGGCCTTGATCCTCGCACTCTATTTGGAGTCCGTTTGTACGACGTATCGTTCATAAACCATAACATGAAATTCATATCTGCATGTTCAGATTAATTACGAAAGAAAAAGCCGTTAAGCGTCCTGGTGAAGCCTATGACAAGTGATATTAGTTGGCAGGTGAAATGGTTAGTAGATTGTGTGACGTCACTACATCTTATAGTGTTGTCGAGTTGGCAAGAGCTGCGAACTCAGACTGCCGCCTCTTTGGTGTGAATCAAATCCGGGTCCTAGCTCCTTTTTGATGGGAAGGTGGGATTAGAATCAAACTCAGGACACTTAGATCCCGAATGAGACATGCTACCCGATAGGCCACGCAGGTACGTTCGTACGGCTTGGTGTGAGCTGGGCTTTATATTTTTCTCTGGTCGTTTTTCGCATAACAATGTGTGTAGGGTAATTGAGGCAAAAACTAGTTAGAGGCTTGTGATGAAGCGACTAGCAAAATGCATGTACGCGAAAGAAGAGCCGCATGAGGAGCCGTTGATACAAAAGATAAACAGAGCTAAACGAGGGCAAAGCCGCTTGCGTGCCAGAAACGCCTTCAACTCAGCCATGAAAATTCGAAGCCATATTTTTTTAAAGGGGTGCTGAGGAAGAAATGAACAGAGGAAACGTTCTGCGACATTTGATGGACCGAACATCTGAGAACACTTAAGAGGTAGTTAGCAACTCTCAAATAGAAGGAGGGGAGACTTCTCCTTTTTATTAGTGCCTGGTATTTCTGGCACTTTGTAAGTCGCAAATATGGCAGCTATACAAATTTCACAATGAAAAATTTATCTTTGGAAAACAGCTGCCTGCCACCCTTTTTTACTTCTTGGAAGAGTGGACTAAGCCTGTGTTCAAGCTTCTCTTCCCACCCCCTCCCCGCTCCCCACATCTCCGTCATCACTCATATGAAAAATTTATATATCAATGAAATTTTATAACTGAATTTATTATCTTACCTACTAAATTTCAACGGCCAACCGAGTAACGCTAAACGCTGTGAGCCTTTGAAAGTGGTAGTATATTCACTGCGTCATATTTCTAGTTCATGTAAACTTACGTCGGCTTCTCCCAAGTGCAGGAACGAAAACAAATTTAAAAAAACTGTTCACATTATATGTCTCAGTATCCGCGTGCCCAACGAGACCTGCACTTATCTATAGTACGCGGTATCAAGTCATCGTTCGTGTGCTGGAGTCATAACCGACACAACACAACAAGAAATTCAGCATCTTATTTACCGGTTGAGGGCAAATTTCGCGCGCCGATGTGCGTTTACAATGCCATGCGCATCATTACACCGAAAGGAAACGGACGCAATATATAAGATGTTCCTCAACGGAACATTTTACCTTATATCGTCATTTAAAAGTTCTTGTGCTAAAACAATCAGTCGGTTTGACATTCGGTTGACATGTTTACTGTTAACACGTCGCTAACTTTGGGGCGCTTTGTAGTTGCCGACATGATTTCAGGTAGGCTTAGACATATATGTTGTTCCCATTCTTGCACGTGATAATAATTTACTTAGATGAAGCGTGAGTGAATTCCGGTTATGTCAGGCAGCAAGAATGGTTAGATAGTACAATGGAGTCATTAACAACGCTTTCCCGGGAGGCCGAGCAAAGAGTCCAGCAGCCCCACTCGGAAAGAGACGCCGCTTGGTCGTTGTGCTCGCAGGAAGCAGTGACACTGGATTAGTCATACGAATATATGCACATATCCGTCATTATGCAACCGCCTCCCCTCAGCCTTAATCGATTACGATTGCTTTTTAAAAGCTCTGAATCTATGATCTTTCAAGAAATGTGGGACTATCCTAAAGGATACAAAACAACGGCAAACACATGAAACTTGGCGTTAGGTTTACTTTTTCATCTGTTCTAATCTATTTATTTATTTATTCAAATACCTGACGGGCTCCGATTGGAGTATTATGTGATGGGGGTTACATAACTAGGGTGCGAAACAGAAGCAAGTAGAAGATGGTTATTTTAACATCGTTATTTTCAAAACGTTATCGTTATACAATGGCAAACACAAGAAAAGACAACAAAATTTTACATCGTCAACGGTGTGTGTGTGTGTGTGTGTGTGTGTGTGTGTGTGTGTGTGTGTGTGTGTGTGTGTGTGTGTGTGTGTGTGTGTGTGTGTGTGTGTGTGCGCGCGTGTGTGTGTGTGTGTGCGCGCGCGCGCGTGTGTGTGTGTGTGTGTGTGTGTGTGTGTGTGTGTGTGTGTGTGTGTGTGTGTGTGTGTGTGTGTGTGTGTGTGTGTGTGTGTGTGTGTGTGTGTGTGTGTGTGTGTGTGTGTGTGTGTGTGTGTGTGTGTGTGTGTGTGTGTGTGTGTGTGTGTGTGTGTGTGTGTGTGTGCGTGCGCGTGCGCGTGAAGCCTTCGGAAGCACGCGCCTGCTGATAAAAATGCCGTTGGGAGTAGCCATGCAACAGCCTTCACCTTCCAGAAGGTACACCCACTTTCCAGCAACCCTCCTCCCAATATCCACGTTGAGCAACTCCCCCACCAGAAGCCCACGCAGCATGAGTACAAAAATCTACGAAACACCTATCACATTGCACATTGAAGTTGAAATAGCAATAAAGTCTAAAGACCTTTCGGCTTGCTTCTCTGTTCATCATTGCTGATCGCCATATACTCTTGGCTATTGCAGCCGCCAATACACTTTCTGTAGTTGCATACTTTCGTGGTTGTTCTCTCCATCTGCACTTATTTCAACAACGGCAGACACACGCGGTCTTGATTCTGGCTTCGTTTAAACTTGATACGAGGCGATGTTGGACACGTCTGCACGCAATCAAGCATAGCTGCCCGCCACCGTGCTGATCACCCAGTCGAAAAAAACCACAGAACTGTGTCAAAAATACGACAAAATATCCTGTAGTTCTGTCGTAACCATCAGATTTTTCTGTAGTTCTGTAGTACTTTTCTGTAGTTCTGTAGTTTTTCTGTAGTATATTTCTGTTGTCTGTAGTTCTGTAGTAGTTTTCTATTGTAACTACGGAAATATCTGATGTTACGACAGAATGTTCTGTTGTCACAACAGGTTTCTCGACAAAAACCGCACAGAAATTCTGTCGTAAAATCAGAAAATGTTCTGTAGTTTTTTCCGACTGGGCAGGCCAGTGACCAGCGCAGCATGCAGAAACTCGGCCATGAATGGCTTCATCACGTCATGCACCGTGTGCAGAGAAAAATGAGGTCTTGGGTATATCGTGTTGAGGCGATGTCATTGTGGAACCGATGTCATTGTGGAACCGAAACCGAAAAATTGATATGCTAACAAAGATTTGTTGCATATCTTCATATAATCAGCCGTCAATTTCTTTCCCTGCCGGGTTTTCATTTCCTAATAGATATGCGATTATAGTGATTGTCTGCTACCCTTCTGCAGAGCGGTAAGCGGGGTCATTGTGGAGAGTATTAGAGGGAATAAACAGCGGTAGCTTGCTTTACTACGAAACAAAGATCGCTAAAGTCCTAGACATTGGCAGAAGTCCAACTGCATGATGGTCCCTTTTGATTTTGTTTTATACAGTACCCTGCATGCATTTGCAGTCTTTTGCTATCGGGCCCAATGAATGTCGGAGTGGTAATTATTGCGGCCTCTGACGCAGGAATCGGCAAGGAGACGGCCCGCGAACTCGCACGCCGGAACGCGCGCGTCATACTGGCGTGCCGCAATCCGGCTAAGGCCAAGGATGCCGCGGCGGATATCCTCGCCACGACGGGCCGGCACGTAACGCTCGTGCAGCTCGACCTCTGCTCACTGCAGTCGGTGCGCGATTTCGCCCGGCACGTGGTCGCCACCGAGCCCCGCCTCGACGTGCTCATCCTCAACGCCGGCATGATGTGTGAGCGCCTCCTCTTCTCTACCACCGCCCGGCTGCATCAGACCGGATCCCATAGTTAAGTTTATTACGCCGGGTTTCAGAGCAAGATGCATAACTATACGTTTCTGTAAACCGCTCTTCTTTCGAACGTGCTCCATTTTCTGGGTGCTGAGTTCTCATTTTTGCTTGTTATTTCGCTGCCAGTACTGTAAAACAGTTATCGAGCGTGGAGTAAAGCCCGACACAAATGGTTCGCTGGTATATATCTTAAACCTAAAACCTTGAGAAAGGACCAGAGATGGGAAGGCCATTTAAATGCTACTAACGTTTATTCGAAACAGTTGCGGATTGCAGGAAGTAAAGGATAATCCGGTAATGTTTGATTCTTTGAAGTTACCTTGGCAAAGAATGCAAGGGATGAATTACAAAGCAAGATCGAATTACCTAGACCGGCAGAGCAGAACGATGGGTCTAAATATTTTCGTGCAGAAAATAATTTCCAACAGACTTGAAAAGGAACAGCAATTGCCAGCGAGGCGCTGGGAGTGATAAACGAGATCTACTTTTGCTGCATATCCATGCTACGGCTGTTACACAACTGGAGGAATAAAAATAGGGTATAACAACAAGCTTGAAGTCATCAGTGGCAGCTTACCAGTGTCCCTCTAGAGGGGCAGCTATATCTCTCTGGTACTCACGTGTGAAGCAGAAATATAGAGGCTAAGGAAAGGGGTTCGGCCTAAATTCAGGACGATGCAGTCAGATGTTGAAAGAAAATTTATAGGCGTGAAAATAATAATTAGAATGCCGGGAAAGATAAAATTGAGTCAGGAAAAGCAGAAATAGTCAACATTCGATTGCCCCTGATTTGTTTGAACCGAAGTTGACTGGACTCCTGGTTTCGTTTCAGCGCCTCCAACGCGGGAAGAAACGGAGGACGGCTTTGAAGCTACATTCCAAGCCAACCATCTGGCACATTTTTTGCTGACGCATCTCTTGCTTGGTGAGCGTGTGTGAAAGTGTAGCGCATAAACGGAACAAAACCCCCGAGATTAGCTAGTGTCATGCGCTGACTAATTTTAAATTAAGTGCTGCTTGCATCTGTTTAATTCGCACGATAACCTTCAACCAAGAAATTCGGTTCGAACGAATCCCGTCGGTTGAGGGAAATTCAGAGCGTTTGGCATACGTACACTCTCGGGACCTCCCTCCAAGAACTCACGAAAACATTAAAAAGGGACCGTTGACTGTTCGGCGTCCATGCCCATTCCTTATCACAATGAGACAATCGGCTCTGTGCGCTATTATATGGGACTTCTTTGTTTAATTGTTTTTTGTTTTTTTTTTTTTGCCTTTTTTTTTTTTTGAAAGAGTACATGTATGCCCGGTTAACTGTATGTAGATTCGACTGAATTTAGAGGAATTTCATGAGCAAGCACATTGGCGAAATTTTTTTCTTGCCGATCCCATGTGTAACGTCTCTATCGATGGTACAGCTGGCGCCCTTATGATGTTCCGCGAGAGCGTCTGAGCAAGTATTGCAAACGGCGACGTCAGTTCCTTCTCTGTACATTCCTGTCTCACATGTGTAGACAGAGTTAGAACCATGACAGGGCTTCTTGTAGACAACTGCCAGGTTGATGGATTTCTCATGGGGTACTTGACTCGTAGAACGAACGAGGACGCTGCACGCATTTACAAGCGCGGACAAGAATTAACCTGTGAAAAGTAACTAGCTCGAGCACAGCACACAACGCGTCACGAAGGAATACACCCTGCATGTTTCAAAATGGTAAATAGCCGAACGTTTTCAAGGTGCGTCTCCTTGGTCATCTCATGAGGATATCGTGCATTCATAAGCTAGCTAGCGCAGTTTCTACACACTATGTTGATGTTAGGGTCGCACTAACTTCAAGCTATTATGAGCAGGCTAAGTTTGTTAAGACCTCCATGCCAAATGTATTGGGGTATATTTATTGCTGCAGCCACTGAAGTCATCGCTCTGGTGGTGGTGGTTATTGCGACTTGCACCTATTATTTCAACGTTTCTTTTTTGTGCGTCCGCTTCTACCAAGTTGTTGCTTCCGTTTGCGCGCAGCAATGCACGGGGCAGTGGTTTGGCCTACGACACTTGCATGAATGGTTAAAGGAGGATGTTTTTAGTAAGGGTTGCGAGCGCACTCAGTAAGGCAGGAAAGGATAGAGGAGGGGGGGAAGAAAACAATCTGCAAAGAAAAGTAAAGAGCTGAAGCAAAAACATCTGCCGAAAATTTCAGATACAGTTTCTTGAGAAGACGGACGTGCACGCCGAAAGTGCTTTCAAGGGTGCATTGCTTTGTTAAAATCGCCACCACTTCCCCATCGGCAAAAGAGTGGCAGTGATGACCCTGGTAACTAACTTGTGGTAGTTTTAACAGGGAAGTTTGTTCCCGGTAAAAAGATTGCGGGCAGTGGGTCTAGTTGGTATTGTTATCGCCGTGCACAAACTTTCCAATCAATCTGTTTTGGGGTCGATTCCTCGCAGACCTACTCAAGAAGAGCAAGCCAAGCCGCGTCGTGGTGGTCGGATCTTGCGGCCAGGTGGCGGGTCGGCTCGACCCGGATGACCTCAGCTTCGGCCGCTACTGGTTCCCGTTGCTTAACTACTGCACCACCAAGCAGTGCAACATGCTCTTCACGGTCGAGCTGAGCAGAAAGCTCAAGGACGCCGGTAAGCCGCCACCGCACCCGAGAGAGAACCGCTTTCTCGAACCGGTTGCAGCTATAGTTACGTTCAAGAGCACAAAAAGAACGTGCTGTTCGGGTCTTCACTACAGAACATACAAAACATATTTTAGGGGAAAGTCGAAATAGGCGTTGAACGATGGGCTAACGTACTTGTGCGAGAAATCCCCCCCCCCCCCCTCCTTATTTTCACCGAGAGGATTTGCAGGGTTAATTAAATTTAAGCAATAGCATTTTCAAAGCACACCACCAACAGGAAAGACTCTAACGGGAGAAAACACAAGCACTGTGTTGCCGATGAACATTCCTTGCTTCTTTCCCTATATATAGTCGTCATGTAGCAAAGCAACAGCTTCAAGGATACTTTTTAACTAATGTGCGTTTCCTTCATTTTTTTTTTTTTAGTCCTGAGAAACGTTGAGGAACAAGCAAGAAAGTTGTAAAATATTATTTTCTAGTCGGATGATTCAATCCAAGAACAATCTGTGGTTAGTATTTCCCTGTTTGATGTTAGTTTCGACTTGAAAGTTCCTCTCGAGGCAGAGATGAGGGAGGAGAAATTCTTCATTACATTTTTTTGCGACATCCAAGTGCGCTGCGGATGTACTCCTGAGCCCTGAACCTTTGTCTAAAATCTATTTCTTTTTTCCTTTCACTCACTTCAGTCTGTCTAAGGTACATACGAGTGCTGCGAGTCGAAAGGAATTTTTCACAGCTTTGCTCTAGAGTCGAGCAAGAACTACTTCATCAGTGCTCTCCCATCATATTGGGCGTGAGCCTAACAAGGAGGTTAAGCAGCTTCTTCTATGTTTCAAAAAGTTACAGATTCAAAATTGAGCGGTAAACACTGGGCCGAAGAACAGAAGACGAAGTACACCTGCTAAGGTGGCTACACATCATCCCTGCTACAAGTCTCGCCAGTTTCGTAAATATGCTGCTTGTATCAAGAGAAGAGGATTTACGTCATCTGAGGAGCATCACGACAACCAGAAAATATTATCCACACAATTGTGTTGGTCGGGCACCACAGGTTCTACCAGTTAGCCTGTCCAAACTGCTTTCCATCCATGCATATGTACAGAAGATGCATTGGCTATCTTGGCATCATCAGCTTTTTGATCCACCCACAACATTCCTCGCAATAGACATCGTGATCGCATATAATACATCACTGAAGCTGCCATCTTGGATTCTATTTACATGCCGGATTTTACTCTTCAGGTAGTTGATTTTGCAAAATTCTTTCTCGAAGGCCGGAAATTTGTCATACGCTTAAGTGGTAACTGCATCATATAATTTGTCCCTTTTGGCGCTGTACTTGAGAGACTGGTATTATCACCAATATTATTTATTATTGCATTCATCATCCCTGAATAACGCTTAGAAGGTGTCTATAAAATTTATACCTTACTTTATATCATACTGTAGAGCACTCATCGTGACCTTATGTGTGTGTATAATATATATATATATATCTATATATATATATATATATATATATATATATATATATATATATATATATATATATATATATATATATATATATATATATATATATATATATATATATATTTCTACTGGTGTTTCTGAACAAAACTACGTATCTCAAGTCGCCATCCACTGAGGCGCCATGAATTCGCTGGTGCGCCCGTCCTTCTGCCCCCACATCACGAGCATTCATAAATGAAAATTCTGAGTTCCACGACCGCCCAATTGGGAACCTGGACTGCGTGGCTTTCTCAGGCTGCCAATTAAGCTATTTAGACCTTGGTCTAATCACACGTACCGCTCTCAAAACGGGCGTTGCCTGCTCCCACGTCGAACGAAGTTTGGCGAGGGGGATTCTGCAGCGTGCCTCTTCGGTCAAGCCCCATTCAAGAATTTAACCAGCACTCAGTGCGATCATCCCGAAGTCTTCAATCAAAAGGTTTCGAGGACCATTGCTTACTTTTTCCGCATTGCCCCGATTGTGAAGCTTCAAGGCAATGAATACACAGCTCAACTCACTATCGATGAGCTTGTGTAGCAGTGATGGGAGGCTTGTGGACTTAAAGCGAACCTTTCGTACTCAAAGCGAGCACTTCGGGCATATAATTAATCGCACACCATACTTTCGCCGCCACCGCCAGTTCTTCCAATTTTATCGAGCTGACAGACAGCAAACTCATAGATCTTCTTTGACCGAGCGGCAGCATCCTTTCGAGACCGAACCGCTTATCAGGATGCCCACCTGCCTGACTGATCAATTGGCGTTTATGTAGATTTAAAAATTGGAACGAGCAGAACAACAATGGCAGTCAACTGTCCGTCGCAGCCGGCACTTGAAATATCCAGAGTCTCCTTCCTTCTTCTATGCCAAGCTGGTTGCTGTCAGAAGGCTATTTGCTCTGTGGCCGCCATCATCATACTTATTACAGCCCTCATCGTCCGCGCCAACACCCTCCAGGCAAACATATCTACTCCGACGCCTAGCCCGGAAATCTCTGAAAAGATCCATCACCCGGCTCCTTCCAGCACTTCATACTGAGTGCGTCGTACGTTACCTTCTGAGTCTTCAAAACTGCCCTGTGTACATTTTGCGACCCACTTGCAACTCCACCCCTCGTTATTGCCTCGCCTCTTCAATAGGAAGAATGCCCTCTCCTTTTACCAGAAAGAAGTAACTCTGACTTACATCCCGGCCTCGAGTGTCTTGTCTGCTATTCATGGTTTACTGTGGCTTACATCCTTCACTCCTGTGATTTTCCGGGCAGTTAAGCCAACAAGAGTCCGGCTGCTGGCAACTGCGGGTTAGACGCAGGAACCGCATCACTACTGAATCCTCGACTTCAGTGCGTCGGCCAAAATCCTGTTGTGCCAGCAACGAGTGCACACCACCACAAAAGTGGCGTCGTGGTTTTGAAGCCCTTGTCACCTACTACGGTTAGTACACGGAACGGCAAACCTGCCACTGTCGACAAGTGCCAGAATAGATGCTGAAGCGTTCGCGAGCAATGAGTTCGACGTATCGCTACAGAGCCTGCTGCTTGATTTGAAAGGAAATTCACAGCAGGTATACAAGTGTGTTATGCTAATGCTCTAGCGTTACCTGTATTGTGACAGCAAAGCTTCTTTTTTTCAGCGATGTGATCTTCTTTTTTTAGTACATAACACCGCCGATGAATTCGGACTTTCCCAGGCCTGTAGTGAAAGTTTGAAATGAAATTCTTCTGAAAGATCGTTTACAGCATCGCCAGTAAACCTGTACGTCTGTTAAGACACGCTGATTAGCATATCGTCCACATTCCATCGCTTTCGCTGCAACCTTCTCCTTCTACAGGAGCAACTTCGTGGAGCAGCTCCCTCATGGCAGCAATCTTCACGCTGTGCGTTCATCCGCCCGCTCTCATTCTTTCCTCTTCCACTTCCCTCTCCCTTATCTCTGCTCAAAGTTAAGAGGAGGAATTTTCTTTCTGCACTATTCCACACTTACCTGGCGCCGCTGACAACCACGACGCAATCTGAAGAAGCAGCTAATGAAAACCGACGCTTTAAACATCGAACCTGCTCTCGCTAAAATGATTGTGTTTTGTCAGGGTGTGCTGCTAGATGAAATATTTATTGGTCTAGAATACATATGAAAACAAAGAGGACGGCGTCAGCAACACCGGCCGATGTACTTGCCAGAAGTGGCATGCTAGGCCTGCGAGGCTCTGAACCTTCACACCTTTTTGGAAATCTGCGGATTGCTGCCTAGCATGTGTTGTTTGCTCGACATACCTGGTTAATTTTATTGCCACTCTCAGTGTCCTAAGGTGCCCTTTGTGCTCTTTTTAACAGAGTGTAGCCTCTCCGACTGGGCACTGCACTGATGTATGGACCAGGAAGGAAGTCGCGAATTGATGTTGCTTGCTATAGCCAGGCCAGCGTTTGTGGCTTCTCCTCAAGGAAACGAACTTTATAAAGCATAGAAGGAAAATGACTTGCTACCTACCTTTTTATGCCCTGCGCGCAACCGAATGTTCTGCGTGCGTTCGATATGAAAGAGGAATTGTCATCAATGCTGCGTTTCGTTTAACATTGGTGGTACCGCCTTTGTTCGTCGCCAGCCGACTCTGCGTCAACGGGAAATCTGACCGAACCAATCGCGTCATCACTGGAGTCAACTTCGAGCTCTGTGGTGCTGACCGAACGGTCAGAATCCGCATTTGAATATGCTCATTCCGAGACGCCAAGATCAACCTTCTCCACAGAAGGCAACGCCTGTGGGGCCCTCAGCCTCAAGGATCGACTCTCTAACAGAGGAAGTCTCCGCAACAGGAGCCCACGTGAGTCCGGGAATAACGCAGCAGTAAAGAGCAGCACTATTTTCTCTGGTTTTGAGAATGTGATTACGTAAAAGAAACTGCACATACGTTTAATAGCCGAGCTCACCCTGGGGGAGAAATCCAGCTGCATCAGCCAGGAAAATGTTCGCCTTTCTAGAGGCATTAAAATTGTTGCGGCAGACAATGGCGGTGGTGGTGGCAGCTTTGGTGACGGCGGGTGATGGGTGGTTCTATGCTGCTCGTCACGGATGTGGTCTGGAAAGCGCGCGAAAAGCGGGAGTGGCAGTCTTGTCTGACTCGAGTGGCTCTTCACTAACCCTGACGAACGGCGGACAGCTGTATCTTCATGGCCGGCGCGACGCATGCAAGGCAGGGCGAGCTGTCCACATCAGACAAAGCTGCTGAAGCGTTTCCTTCAACCTTCAATCGCGTGTTTATTTTGTTGAAACAAAGCTGCAGAGTTTTGCAAGGAACATAGGAACATGTCTAGATTGCTCACAAATACATTCTACCAAATGTGAAGAGTGTTGCGCCAAGAAACCAATGCGAAGGGAAGGAAGACGACGCATGCGCTGCTACAGCAGCAGCGCAGTAGGTAGGCACCAAGGCATACGATGGTTGGTTTATCGTATAGCTTCGCCTTCGGTTTACATTCGTGTTCTCCTCAGGTTCGGCGCCCTTTCTTCAGGTAGTGCGCCGAGAACGGGTGCTAAAGTCTTGCTAATAAATGAGAGATGGTTTGACTCCGCCAACGAAAGTAGTATCGGGCGAAAGCGTTCAGACCTGATTCGGCCAAGGTCATTTCATGGTCAAGTTTCGAGTGGGAGATGAAGTGTCCTAGACATGCCCAGTCATCCCGCAGGGCATTTTCCAAACTGTGCATGGCTTTTCACGTTGTCATGACTACCCATTCTCCATTGGGCCCAGCTGAAGCCTTGTGTTCTTTCCTGATATTCGCGAAATCGCGACAGACAGGGGTAGAAGTACTTTCTCGCTAAAACACTTATGTACCGAATGAGGGGAGGCGGTTGTAGCGAAGAACTTCTTCTGCTTACTTTCCTTGTGTAAAATTGCTGTGTCAAACCAATAAAGTGATTCTGACCGGTTCCACGCAGGTGTCACGGTGAACTGCTGCCACCCTGGCTTTGTGCGTTCCGAGATTGCCAACAGGAGCACGGATATTCAGACGTGGCTATTCAACCTGCTACTAAGCTTCTACGGCAAAGTAAGGGTTCACACATCCTTCCAAAAGAAGTTGGAAACTGTCGGTAGATAATGTACCAGCAGCTCTCATTAAAAAAATAATTAATCTCGGCATTTTTCTACTTACGCAAATAATCTAGCTTCGGAAGCTTAATGTAACACTTTGGTCAAATATTTTTACCTTTTACATTAGGTGCCGCATTGCCCCATTCGTTAATTTCACTTGAGCTAGGGGCCAATTTAAAATTTAAAAAAAAAATAAAAAAAATCTACGCATTTAACGTATGACAAAAGAGTCCAGTCAGCGGCTCCCCTTGCGGATACTCGTTCGCATACATGCCCTTTGCTGCTCGCTAAGTCACCAATCCTTAAATTTTGGTCCCTATTACTTCACACATACTTATTAGCCCACAGTAGTCAGCTGCCACATTATGTGGAAAGCCACACGTGAAAGGTATAAAGCCCCGGTTTAAACAAGCCGTATGAACATGCATGCATGGCCTATAGGGATAGCGATCTGACCCATGGTCTAACAGCTCATTCCAACTCGGTCATGTCACGTGTTATCGTGACATCACACAACTCACCAGCCAATCACCTGCCAGACGCATGCTTGTGATATTTCTCACGCAGCACCTACAACCCCGAAGCCGGATTTTCTAGAGAACGTGGCTTTCAGCGCGGTCGCATTAATGTACTCATTGCTTCCCAACGTACGTTTCCATATGCGAACTGCGGTACGAGACCTGAGCACTCAGTATGAAAAGCTCGTCGGCCCACAGGACGTCAAGCTTCGTTGCTCATGCCACCTAGAGGCAGACAGCAGTAGCTTCCTCCTCTTGGGCATCCATGACTGTACTGACATGAACTGCGTAAGGAGGAGAAAGCTCGCGCACGGGCCACGCAGCTTGTCTCTCGTCACTTGTAGGGTAGCTTGTGTAAAGTTTGTGACATAATAAATATGATGAAACATTAAATATATACATCGTGATAAAAATGCACGGACGTGATAAAGGTACATCGCGACCATATCAAGTTGGTAGCAATTGTGATTAATTAATGAAAGCCGCGGAAAAGTGTGAATTTGGCTAAGCATGTGAAGCGACCAGGTATAGTCGAGTCGTTTATTATGCCCTCGCAAATACAGGTGGGGCTTTAGGTTAGGTGTTCGAGAATTTATTTTTCCTTGACATATCTCTTGGACTAGGCTGCATGATCAGCCACTTCGAAAGTAGTCACCATCCGCTTTTATTTTTGACGCCAGAGATTTGAATCGAGCATCGGAAGAGAAATTTTCCGGCTTTAAAAATTAATTTCAAGCATTAAATGCAGCATTTCGTATGCTTTACAACGGCAGAGCCAGTATCGTCAACAATGCGACAGCAATCAACGGATTTTGGATGAACGTCTCCTCTCGCGATGACCCGTTATCTAGCTTCTGAAAGGCCTTTCTTTCAATGCCAGATACAGAGAATAGGATTGAGGAAAGCCTTTTGTAGGAGTCGTGGGGCTTCCGCACTTCAGCGCCCTGTTTGAACGACCGGAGCTGTCTACACCAAGGCCACACCATGGCCGAGGTCACAGCGGCCATCCTTGGCACGCTTTACAAGGGTTTCGCTTTTTGGCGCCGGTGTCCAAGAGTATTGCGAATTGTGTCGTTTGGTATGCGGGTAAGTAGGGCAGTCACAAAGGGCAGAACAATTGGCGATATACAATTCCGCTTGTAGAACTGACGTCACGTATGCACCGAAAGGCGACGAAATTCAGCGTTGACTGGACTGTGGAGGCTTAAGCGCGACTACAGTAGGATGAGGTTCGCAACCGGAAGCGTCTCTTGCAACGTAGAGCCGATTACCAATGCCGTGAGTATAAGTATTTGATTTTTGAGGAGCGCAGGCCATCTGGAGAAGTCGCTATATGGCTGCGCAAATATTATATTTAATGCGTACAACGTTAAGGCTTCCGTTCAACGGACAAACCGGCCTGCGCTTGCCGCCGGCATAAGGACAAAATCAAGATGGGTCTAAAAGGTTTGAAGTCACCTGTGAAGCGGCGGAACGGGAAAGTATATGAACTGCACCGGGAACCTGAGACCCGAAACCTTGGTTAAACCGGGACTTTATATCTATATCGTGTGATATTTCACGTAATTTGGTTGCTTGAAACTTTGCTGCTGAGTATGTGCGGCATTACAGAGGCAATATAAATATTGGAGTAAGAGCCACTTCGCCACCATGCAGCAAATCTCTAAATTAAGGTAGTTTTGAGCCTACACCTTAAGTTATCTTTGGTGCACTTGGCGTGCTATCTCGCAATTATGTTGTAATAATGCTATACGGCGGGAGATTTGAATTAACTCTTAAATTATCATTAGTTTGTTTGGAAGCGCTGCGAAAGTGCATGTCAGTGAGGGGTTTCGACACGTGAACGAATATCCGCACACGAGCCACGGACAGTAGCATCATTAAGGCTGTGGCGTCATACTCTTCGAGGTTGAACCTTTGTGTCTTCCTAATCTTTGCTGATGTTCCCCTGATTCGCAGACTGTGAAAGAAGGCGCTGAGACAACGATATACCTGGCTGTCTCGGAAGACGTACAGAGCGTGAGTGGAAAGTACTTCAAGGATTGCGCCCCGACCTTGGCGGTGCCGTGGGCCACCAACCCGGTGGCGGCCAAAAAACTGTACGAGGCGTCCATTCGGATGACGCAGCTCAAGGAAGTGATCTGACCGGGGAGGCTGCTGCTGGCCCTTGTGTGTTGCGCGAAGGAAGCAGGACTTTCTGCCCTTCCCTCTCAACAGTGAGCGCGGACTCCGGAAGAACGGTCCGTGGACAATGCTCTGTAGTGACTACCGATCTGGTGCAAAAGCGGTGCAACAGGCGACTGCGCAAACAACCAGGTGAATTATTGCTACAGGCTTGGTGACATACATAGAGGAAACTGAGCAAGCGAACAACAGTTGACCAACCGTGCAGCAAAACTAAATTATTTGGAGAGCATAAAACAAAACAGTCTTTGTTTAGTGCTTGCTCGGTTTTAGCTCCTTTTCATGTGCGCTCAATTTGCTCTTAAAGGTGTAAGCTACAAAGCGTGTATCAATAAACCATCTGTTGTTTGTCTGGTGTCGCTTCTGCGGTCCCATTTCTCGCGCTACTTCTTGCTGATGATGAGCAAACCAGAGCTGTTCTCCGACCAAGAACGGGTTTCCAGGATGAAAGTTACTGTGTCTTTTTTCCACTAGAACTATATCCTCCACAGGTAGCTGATCTTGCCAAGTGAAATCACATTTGTAGTTCGTCGCTGAATCAAGAGAACAAGATCAAGAATGGAACACTGGAGACAAGTACAGAATGCGGAGATCTCTGGCTTACTGGGGACTTCGTTCCGCATCCGTTCGCCGTTGCTCTCTCAACTTCCTTGCACGTAGCATCGGATGGAAATGCAGTGACCAATAAAAAGCTCGTGTGAAAGAAAAAAGTCACCGCAAGCCGTTTAGTTTACCGTCGCTACAGAGAAGGAGCTGGTGACTGGCACGCCAAACGCATCGCTTTCAGAATCACTCATATTTCAGCGACAGGCCAGAGAACAGTGTCTGAAATTTCTCATACCGTTCGGAATAACAACGACCTAATTTTCGTGTGAACTGATTCCTGCTAATCTGACGGCTCGGAAGCGCTCCGATGGGTTTCAGCGGTCACACTGGTGACGCTCTACTTCGGATGATTTGCAACAAAGCACTACGAATTGCCCGTCTATTACTCTGGAATATGGTTGTCCCTTCTCTTTTTGAGCTCGGCTCGCAAGCACAGCGCTCCCAAAAAAATACTATTACCGGGGTACCAAGGGTCCCAGTGGGTGTGATTCCTAACTTAGTAATGCCCAAGTCGGCAGCTTTTGCTAATTCGGCCATAAGATGTGGTCTTGTGACGTCACGAACTATCGACACCAACACGAGCATGGTTGTGCATGAACTTAGAGGCTCCAGACAAACATACAAACAGCGGCTTATCACCGAACGGAAAGTCCTAGAGCTGACGCACTAAACGACCGTCGGATACAACGTCGGTGCACGTTCTGTTTACCGGCAGTGAGCAAATACTCGGCCTATTTCGACCTCTTCATGTCTAGATCTCACGTTGCAATTACTGCGCCGTTCCTCGTAAAATTCAAAATGATGCAGCGAGAAATTCATAACGCTGCCCGCCCTTTCGCGGATGGACTGCCTGGGATGGTACTTCTGCACGATCGCCAATGCATAGGCCCACTTACTGTAACGAGCGAACAGCTTGCTACTGAACTTGCGACGACCTTCTATTCACTCACGTCATCTTCAGTTGAGCGTCGCGGCACCGTACTCCGCACACTGCAGCCTACTTAAACTTTGCCGCGCAAAAATTCATTACTTATGCAAGCGCCGTCAGACATGGCTACTGAATGCCAACACTGGTAAAACAAAAGCACACGCCTACTTCCACTCGCTTGCGGGACGAGGACACGGCGCGCCTTCATTACCCGCACGTACTCTGCGTCCTCCTTTTTGATGTCAAGAAATGCGTTGAGTGCGCAAGAAGCCCCTTTGCGATTCCAAGACCAGCCAGCCGGAGTTGAAGTAGGAGTACGTCAGCGCTTGTTTATGACACTCAGAAAACAACCGGGCAGGACAGGCCTTGGGAGTTAACGGTATGAAGTGAGACGCGAACAGACCTTAATGAGCAAGCGCACCAATTTGGGTTTCCATTCGGCGTCGATGTCAGATTCAGGGCGCGGGCATCTCTGGCATCATTTTCATTCCATTTGCTCTCTGTCCGCATTTTTCGAGCGGGCCAATACCTAAGGGGTGCTGCACTTTCTACGCGCGGTTTCACCGTCCGACGGAAATTTCTTTTTCCAGGAAGGAGGGAGGGGTGGGGGGGATTCACTGGTCCCGTTACACCGCTGAACAGTACAGCGTCGTGAGCTGGGCGGCGCAGAATGGCTGGCTCTTCCGCGTCACCCTAATACGCGCATTACGTGCACATGGTCGAGGCAACCCCGACCCGTTTGGCTGCGTCCGGCGCTGCACGTAGGCATCCCCGAATCAGGGCCGCGATCGCTCCCCGCGCGCTCCACATAGCCCGGGGTTACCGCTGTGACACCTTGGCCTTGTTGCGCGAGGTCTGCCGGCACGTGCATTGCTTTCGCTGGATCGGAGGCACCCGTGCAGGTCCCCACCGTCCTTCGTACACTGCTTGTTGCGGCAAGACGCTTAAATCTGTTTACGAGCGGCAAAGAAAATGGAGCGCCTCACGCACCACCTTGTTCTGCACTGGGCTCAACGCGGAAGAGGGTGCGAGCTAGATATAGAGGTGTGCCTTCGGGCTAGCACCTGACTCGTGATTAACGCAAATCACGCAAAGACATTGCAAGGCACGCCCCAGGTTTGCTATATGCTGTTTTTGCGTGTTTTGCATTATGCAGGATTACAGGAACCGGACAAGGACATTCGTACTTGGGTTAAAGGGAGCAACAGCAAAAGCATTGTCCTCTAGCATCTTCTTTAAGTACATGAGCCATATTTCCCCATGCATTTTCCCCCTCCCTCATAACTTAACTTTGGAGGAGGTATTCCTTAGACCTGGAGCTGTCTTTGCCGATGGGGCTCTCATGAAGGCATAAGAGCCGCCACCCTGCCTGAAGTGTTCTACACCTGCTGATGACTCGGGCTGGAACGCACACACCACAGCTGGGTGTTCGCCTCCTGCCGCGGACTTGTGCAGTGAAAACGCCGTCAAGGAAACAGACTCTACAGGAAGTGGGACTAACGGCGACAATGGAAGAGGATATATCTCCAAGTGGGGTTGACCGAAAACAATAAGAGCAGGAGCCTTGCCCGGCTCCTCCAAGGAAATGGTTTTCACGAATTCATATAGTATGTGCGCTTCAACATGCAGGAGGGTGGTTCTATGAGAGATCAAGCTGTATAAATATTTCAAACTCTTATTGCTGTTGATTACATTATACGCCCCGTGCAAAGTGACGGCCAAGCCGCTGGTGACGGTGTTGAAAGTAAATCCGGGAGCGGAGCCGGCCGCGTCGCCTGCTAGCCGTGTGTTTCTATGCAGTCGTCGCGCCTTGAACTCGTTTTTCCGCAGCTTTTTTATCGTTGCATAAAAAGCATCCGCTACCGGGGCACTGTTACACAAACTATAGGGCATTTCCAGCAATAGTTTTTCATTGGGTTACCTTCCGAAAGCTATAAAAAACGCGTAAAAGATTGTATTTACTCGTCCCAGCTCGGCAAACAATACAACCGAAAGCATATGTACTGCTCTAGTTAACTTCCCGTTAGCAAGCCGCTTGTCATTCCTGTATTATATTTCGATATGAAAGCATTTCAAACAATATCAGCGCATCATTATGAAGTTTCTGACGATCGCTGCCATTCACGTTTAGGTACAAGAAACAAAATATATTGGTTACTGCGCCGGTAATGGTTCATTTACCTTTTGCTGTGTTGCATATTTTTGTGGAGCTTACTTTTTCAAGCCATTAATAGGTCCTAGTGCAAAATAAAAACGAATATGATGAACGTCAGGCGCGAGATTTAATGAATTAAGCACGGTTCTCCAAGCGCATGGTACATGCATTTACTGGCCTATAACTGGTGCTTGTTAAGAGCCGCATCACTAAATATTTTGTCATTTTACCTGAGCGCATAAACTTTTCGAAACGAAGGTTGTAAGCGCTCGCTTTATCGCATTCCACCCATTTTCAACTGTGTACGCTATGAACGATGACACGATCCAATCCATCGTTACGGCTAAGCCTGTGGGGGATGCTTTAAACATGGTGGCGCTTATTTAAGCATCGCCTGTTAATATCAGAACGCGATTGCGTTGTCGGACCCCATTCGCATTGCGGATTCAGTAGGTCAGTGGTAGTAGAATTCAGTAGCTTGAACCAACGAGCCTTCGGGACCTATGAGCGTGTCTATCCCGCTACAGGAGTCCTTGGTTCGACTTTCACCCCCACTCAAAGTTGACTCCATTTTCATCTCCGCTCAATTATCTTCCTTCATATAGGAAGTTTCTTGAGAATTTTAGCGTCAATCTGAACATTTAAAACTGCTCCTGAATTTTCCATCGTGATTTTTAATCCAGGGCCAACTACAATGACGACGACGCCGAATTTCCTCCGACACGGGACCCTTAGTGACATCGCATTAAACTCTTGAAAAGGCGGCCGATGAAGCGATATACTAATAAGAGAGTAGTGCTGGCACGATGTACACGCGGGTGGCGCAGAAGGGTCATTATATTGGATCGAGATGCGTCACCATCACCACATATTAAAAGAGATTGCAAAGTAAGTGCGGGGTAAATGAAAAAGAAAAAGCAGCGATTATTCTGTTGAAGCAATCGGCCGGACGATGCAGCATACCAGCATACCCACAGTAAAGCAGGGCTCAAAAATCCAACTGGTCATTGAGCGCATGTTTGCATGAGGCACCTGGCGCTTGTACGCTTTAGTTTCTCCCGGATAGCTGCAGCATCATCAATATTTTTTCTCGTACAAAAAGGCCAACCTTAATTTTATCCTTGAGGCCGCTGTACGAAAAATCGGCAGGAGCTGTAAAAAAAAAAAAGAAAAAGCGCCGCCGCGAGCATCGACAATCCTCGCAGCGACGCATGGACATCGGCAATTCGTATCCCGGAAATACTTTTGAAAATGACCGCTAGGCGGCTTTCAGTACATTGCTCAGCTGCGTAATAGTGAAAGTAGTTTTGTGAGAATGGTAATCTCTTATGGCAAGCTAGAGAATAAAAAAGGTTTGGAGAAAAATCCCCCAGAGTTGGCTTTTACCGCTGTTGCATCAGTATACATGAACTGGACAGAGTCGGGTCAAGTAAGGCTGCCGAGTAAAACACCAGTTGTAAGGTTTATGCATACGCAGCCGTGTTAAGTAGGTGGTGGAGCGAGTCAAGTTAACTCGCTTTCACGGGGTAGGTTAACTCACTTGGCCCCCTTGTCTAAAATCATGTAAATTTACGTTGTCGAGTCACGGAGTCGAATTATGGAAAACTATATTCGGGGCTGCTGAGGGCGTAAGCATATTTGAATGCTTTCTGGCCCTCATTAGCGATATAAAATAATAATCGATGCTTTCGATAGTAAAAGGCAACGGAATCATACACGAGCAAGAAGCTCGCTTAGGGAGTCTACATGTTGCGCCGCGGTGCCCGGCTTAGGGTGGTAAATATCATGCCAGGTTTGCCTATATTGGCCAAAAACTGCCGTCAAGATTGGTGGGTCGCCATCTTGGACCCCAGCTTACGAGTGGCAAGCTTTGTATATGTAGAACCAGGTTGAGGTAAAAGGAGAACTCGGCCATATTACATGATTAGGAACCTTACCTGTTTTTTTAAAAGATGTCAGCGTTGCAATTAAGCCAAAATGGGATTTCTTAGCAGGAATCATCGTTCATCGACGCATTGTTTTAATGCTTAGCATGGGCGTAGAGCCCAAAATGTGCGTATAGAAAGCGCATTCACAGTAACTCTGTAGCTGTGTTTTATTCTAAGTGCTACAATAACATAAGGAAAACTTATGTGGAGTATAATTGCACTAGGTTATTGCAAACTAACTATTCAATTATTCATTACTTCATTGTCAATAAAAATGAACATTATGCTACTAAATCTATTCATATGTCATCGGATAGCTTCCATCGAGTATAATTGCACTTGACTATTTGCATGTCTTAAATAAGTGACGTTAATCAACTGTGATTAAAAACTGAACTTCATGCTATATCATCAAGTCATTGATCATTGGATCCCTTATACCGAGTGCGATTCCACTGCACTAATTGCCGGTTTTAGTTCATAGCCGTTAATTAGTTAATTGTGATTAACAACTGAACTTTAGGCTACAATGTCAAGTCGTATATCGTGGGATAGCTTACATCGAAAACGATTCCAGTAGACTAATCGCCGCTCTTAGTTAATAATCATTCATTCGTTAATTATTTGAACTTTAAGCTACAATAGCACGAGTGCGAGCGCAGTGCATTAATTGTCGGTCTTAGTTATTAGTCGTTAATTGCTCCCGGAGAAGTTTTTGTGGCTATGCAGCCAAAGCTACAGAGCCAGAACGCATCATCTCACTGCGCAGCAGAATATAGCCCCATGATAAATAACGTGGGTCAGGCTCTAGAATATCGTATCATTACAGAAGCGTCTATACTGTTATTACATAAAGATTGTACTATAATATAGGCCAGTACAACGTTAGTGCAGTGCATTTTAAAATCAGTACACGACATTGTAGTTGTTGTTGTTGATGATGATGATGATGATGATGATTTATTGACTTTACCCTCCGTATCGGGTGGGCACCTTGTTGGCGCCGCAGTCAAAGATAGCTGCGTCATCTGCCGGCAATCTCCCGAAGCGTACGTCGTCTGCTGCTGCTGCGTCTACCGGTCGGTTTCTAGGCGTTTTCGCAATGCGCTTGTTTTGTCAACGTACGTAGCACGTGATATTCATCATCAGCGAATACACTTTCACTTAGACCTTAAGTAGGGTAAAGAAAGACATTTCTGCGTCGTTGGCGGCTCGGAAGCCATTATTTCAAATAAAAAAAAAATTGCCCACGATTACGTTACTTCCTAATGCGAAATTTGAGCGCAGCTCATCAGTTGTTTTACCTTTTCGATAGATTGAGGCAAAGATTTCGAGCAAGACACGTATATACAATTACAGCCAGCGTTTTTTAATTTTTTCCCACGTATTCCATCCAGAAACACTTAACAGTTCTTGGCTGTCATGAAAGAAGCTTTGTGGCTGGAGAAATGAAGTGCCATTTAGTTATCGTAAGGTTGCGGGAAACAACGCGTGGACCCATAGGAACGTTGCGCGATGAACAGATAGCAGCGACAGACTGATGCCGCTAACACCGCTAGCGAGTCAAGCTAGTGAGAACGGGATGCACCGTAATCCGCTGAGAGCGAGCCGGCGTTTCGGCAACCGGAGAGCACCCTCGCAGCCACGCAAGAAGAGGGGGAAACCGCCTCCTCCTCTTTCTGTAGGCGGCGACGGTGTTCTAGCAGTCACGCCTTGGTCACGCTGTCTTGCCTCGTTAGCGGCGGCAGCGGCAGCGTTGCCTCCGGCGACCCCCCCCCCCCCCCTCCCCCTTCTTTTCCTCGTGTTCGGTTGCCGCGCGCGCTCCTGCCCCCTCGTTCGCTGCTGAGTGTACCTCCCCCCCCCCTTCCTCCGAGGCTTCGGTTGTCGTAGCGCCGGCTCGAACTGAGGGGATGAAAGGGGGCGGAGCTTATTACGAGGCCGACGACGACGCGAAACCCAGGAACGGGCGCCAAGGAGCTGCACTCTAAAGCGGAGATGAAACCGAAACCGTACCTTATAAGGTCAGATACGCCAGGAATACAGAGTGTAGTAACACCATAATGAAAGCTCCGCCCCCGTAGCCTTGGTTCCATAGCCAGAAAAACTTTTCTGCGAGTATAGTCAATTGTGATCAAGACTAAAACTTTAGGTTTCAACTTCAAGTCATATATGATGGGATATCTTATATCGAGTTCGATTGCACTACACTAATTGCCGGCCTTAAGCGCCTCGCTGTTGCGATGCATCTGGTAGCAATTAGTTGGGTCGACCTTCGCTCTGTTTTGTCCTCTTGTATGCTACACATCTTCAACTTCAAATCGGGCACGAAGTAATCAGCCTCGTCGGCGGGCCAATAGCGCGCGCCCCCACACCTGCGGCCATTTGGGCGTGCAGGAAAACCGATCGCCACACAGTGGGCCGCTGTCTGGACGTTGAGGCCTACTCATGCCTCTCAGCAGCTTTCCGGCGGCGCACGATGGTTGCCGGAGCAACTACGGCAACGGAGCACCGGGAATGTTAACAAATTCCCCCAAACGCTCCTGCGCACGTCTGCGATTCGTTACAGAGCTCTGCTGTGTTGTGTTGGAACTCCGCCCCATTCCTTCCACAGGAGGAAGTGCGGGAATAAGGTAACCTAAGCGCGTCTTAAGTGTCTCTGCTAGCTGGCTTGGTAACTACCAAAAAGACCGCCATTTTTCCTCTACCCTCTAAAACTTCCTCCCTACCCCCATCCCATCCCCTTAGAAATTTCGACTTCCTTCCTAATTTCACTTATGCATGCAAAACTCTTGCAAGGACATTTTGCTTCACAGCTGGGCAGCACCCTGTTTCAAGATAGTCTTTCGCGGTTTACTTTCGCCTCCCTAAAACACATGTCTGTGCTGCGAGAACTGCCATTGGAAAAAAAAAATGGCTTTAAGGACTATACACCGAATTTTGGCGGCATTTTTTTTCTTGTTAATTATGCGTATTCCATTTTGCATTCCTATATCGATCCGCACGCAGTTTTCGCTTACGACCACTAAATAATTTATAACTGATTTTTCTTTTCTCACCAGTTTCGGTTTCGATATCCGAAAGATGGCTGGGACGTCACAATGTAGTCTTGATGTGCGGCTATAAAAACAGCGATATAATCACTCATTCTTCACTTATAATGGTTCCTGTTCTTGAGTCAGGCTAACTTCATCATTGTAGTGAATTCAAATGAGACAGTAATGATTATGTCGCTGTATTTTCATCCTTCGCGTGACCTAGATTTGACTTTGACGTCAAAGCCATCCCTCGACTCTCGAAACCGAAACCGAAACAGGTGAGAAAAAAAATTGATTTTAAATTCGTTCAGCAGTGTAGGTGAATGTGACATGGTGATCCGTGTACAGTAATGTCCTCGGCATCATTACAAATGACGAAATATGAACTCAAAAATTAGGTGCCTATAGCTTAAGACATTTCACGTCTTCTAACAGATGATACGCAATAAGCAGCCGCTTTTAATTACTCTTTCATTACATAAAAACGTGGCCACCGCGGCCATGAATTCAAACCTATGGGATCGGGCTCATGAAAAAGTTAAGCTGTGCTTAACACTTCAGATTGCTTGCATGTATGTATGCGAACCCAATAGAAATTGGCAGGCGGCCACCCGTCAGTAAACTACTAGACTGAGCTATGCAGTCGGTATTCTCCAACCAGCCAATGGAGGCCCGAAGGTGGGCCCTGGGTTGGCTGTCAATTACTGTGGTTAATAGTTCGAGTTAAATTCAAACGTGTGATCGTAAAGGGCGTCGGTCAGAGAGCTCCAAGATCCTTCGCCCGCTCCTCCGGCGACCCGCTGTAGGTTGGAAGCTGACTTGAATAAGACTTTATTCACGGCAGGCCAGGATAAAGGGCCGTTTGGAGCATTTAAAAGAAAGGAAGGGGGAATTTCAAGCAGCCGGCAGGCCGCCGCTGCCATGAGCTCCTACCCTAACAGCTGGCCAGAATTTCAGCCAACTATAGGCAAATGGTAGGAAATTAGTCGGCACCCAATGCTCGGGCACCAGACATGGCCCAGAGTAGTGCTGTTGTAGGCCAAGTAGCATGTATGTTCTTTAGCATATATAAGCATGCATTGGCATATGTACGCACAAAGGCGGCAGGGCAAGTTTTAAACGAAAATTTTGAACAACATTATCATGGCCTTTTTTTTTTCATTTTTGCCATCTCAAGCTTAAATATGATTGAACCAACTTCTCTCGATTTGCAATGGTCACTGGCTCTGATAAGCTGGCTGAAAGTTGCTGTTCGGGGTGTGCGTGTGCGTTTGTGTGCGCGCGCGTGTGTGTGTGTGTGTGTGTGTGCGTGCGTGCGTGCGTGTGTGTGCGTGTGTGTGTGTGCGTGTGCGTGTGTGTGTGTGTGTGTGTGTGTGTGTGTGTGTGTGTGTGTGTGTGTGTGTGTGTGTGTGTGTGTGTGTGTGTGTGTGTGTGTGTGTGTGTGTGTGTGTGTGTGTGTGTGTGTGTGTGTGTGTGTGTGTGTGTGTGTGTGTGTGTGTGTGTGTGTGTGTGTGTGTGTGTGTGTGTGTGTGTGTGTGTGTGTGTGTGTGTGTGTGTGTGTGTGTGTGTGTGTGTGTGTGTGTGTGTGTGTGTGTGTGTGTGTGTGTGTGTGTGTGTGTGTGTGTGTGTGTGTGTGTGTGTGTGTGTGTGTGTGTGTGTGTGTGTGTGTGTGTGTGTGTGTGTGTGTGTGTGTGTGTGTGTGTGTGTGTGTGTGTGTGTGTGTGTGTGTGTGTGTGTGTGTGTGTGTGTGTGTGTGTGTGTGTGTGTGTGTGTGTGTGTGTGTGTGTGTGTGTGCAGCGTGGTGTTGTCTCGTTTCGTAGTGTTCTCTGGTGCAGTATTTTTTGTACGACTCGCATGATGGACCTGGTCGCCGTGGAAATGTTTGTATTCTTCTGCTTGTGGCATTTTCTGCTTGTAATCTGTTGCTTAAAAGTCACTGTACTTGTTTCAGCATTGCAGAATATTCTGAGTCACCATTTGTTTTTTTTGAAGAACGTGCATGCTTTATTGGTAATGTTCCGGACGGATATTTCACACTTGTCAGGTAACGTTTTGCGTTGCTAGGATGTATACCATCGGCGAACCACGCAAACTGCAACCTGCAAACTGCAGTTTGTGCGAAACGCGCAAACTGCAACCAACGCGCATAACTTTCGTATCTACCACTTTAGCAGCATGGGCCCATTGTTGGCAAGGTTCGGTCTTTTTAGGACCAATCATTGTTAACAATAGGCCATCATTGCAGCCAAAGTTTGTGACACTAATTAACGCATTATTCTTGAACCATAGTAGTAGATGTGAAAGTTTAACCTTGAAAATAAGGTGATAATTAACTCGTTTGCAACATGTTTCTAGTTCAATACCGCCAGACGTGTGGTCCAGATTCTTGTCTCCGATAATACATTACCTGCAAGGCTGGCCTCCGACCTTGGCCTTATGTTAGCAGCTGATGGTCTGTCGGTCGAAGGTCAATAGCCAATCCCGACCTCGGTCTAACTTTGCTGCTCTAGCTTGTTCCGAGGTCGGTGTAGCCCAGGTAACGCCGAACATTAGAATAATCTCACAAAATTGTTATCTAAGTTGCCTGAATGTTGCCTAACATTCTGTGACATGAAAATAATATTATTAGAATATTCAAAACATATTTTACTAATGTTGACTAATGTTGACTAAAGCTATATACTATTACTAATACTACTAACGTAACATTTTTCTAATGTTATATAATTTTTATTACATTATAAACATCATTTTAATGTTACAAAAATGTTGTTTCAATATTTTTCCTAAATGTTAAAATAATAATAATGTTGACTAATGTTATATACTATTACTAGTACTACTAACGTAACATTTTTCCAATGTTATATAATTTTTTATTACATTACACATCATTTTAATGTTACAAAAATGTTGTTTCAATATTTTTTCCTAAATGTTAAAATAATATTTGAATCATAAACCTAGCATATATATTTCAAACCAGTAACCAATTTTTTTCAATAACCCTTCTTTGCAACTATAGCTTTGAGATGATGCCCACTGTAGAGTGCAAGCACAGCCCTAATATTTTGTTAGAAAGTTTTCCTTATTATCCATTCGCCACTATCAGTCATCGAACACCCGTCGGTGATGGATATAAAAGGTTGACTTTATGCTATTTGTTTAGAGGTCAGTGTAGGAATAGTGCTGTATTATGGAGTTGCACTGTTTTGTCCACTTTGAAAAGCGTGCAAGCTGTTTACCATCACGAGCTGCGGGCCTAGACGCTCCTGCAAGGTTGCTCTACATTTTCACGAATGTTACATTTATGTTATACATATTAGATATACATTGTTTAAAAGTTTATGGAAACATTATACCAATCTTTATATATAACATTGCTAAAACATTAGAAAAAGAGGACATTGACGACATCATAATAATGTTCGACTGAAATAAATATGTAACATTACTAATATTTCGGTGCTACCTGGAAGGTTGTATGTAGCTGTTGGACCATGGTAGGGACAAGTTCGATTTTTCAGTTGGCAAGGCATATATATTTCACTGGCGAAATGTTTGCGAACGAGGTTTTCTCTTTAGTATTGTATTCAGTGTGTGCGTATATCACAGTCTGACATGCTTCATGCGGCTTCTGAGGGCTGTGTTTGCGGAGGTATCACTTTGAAAGCATACAAATAATTTTGAAGGTACATATATGTATCGTTGACTCAAATCCCTGTCGCAGATAGCCTCCAACTTGATACGATATCTATGTCATATGCAACATGAAATCATATGACATCACCTGGAACGCTGGACAACAAATGGCTGCGTCACAAGTTTGATAAAAATTCCGGGAGAACTTGTCCCATTTAGGTCGGCTGTTGGCGAGTATATAAACGAATGGCAGATGCAGGATTATCAGAGGTGGTATAGTATTATACACGTAGCTTTGGACGCAGAAGCGTCTGAATGCATCCAGTGATGCATTGTGGATGCTCATCGTATGGCCCTTTTATGACGTCATTCTTCTTGCCACCATTGGGGTGTTTTTATGAACTCATCTCGAGCACGAACGCCTGCGGCTTTTTAACGGGTGATATAATGATTTCGCTATAAAAATAGTGTTGCGAGGAGATTGAGGATGTTTTTAAATCGAGGGCATAAAATATATTAATTAAAACCTCAGCGCTAACGCAAATATAATTGCATCTGTGGTACCTTTTCATTTCGGAACGTTGCATCGAGGTGTTCACAGGAAAGTTGCTCTTCAATAACACGAGTGGGTGAAGCCGCATTACTTTCTGTTCTTTCTGTGCGTACCAAACAAAGTTTTTGGTCTGTTACTGTGACTTTAGCGTCTTTGTCGGCTTGCCGGACATTTCTTTCGTTGTATATATCAGGAGGTTGGGAGCCTGCTTTCAGTCAGTGAGAAATTTGTCTGCTGCGGAAAAGGGCCGGGTCGGGCTTCACGTCGAGCTGCTTGACGGGCAAAGCCCGAGCTCAGCTAGAGGAGTGATAAAACTGCCGGCGGCAGGTCTTGGCCGGACACGAGGTTAAGTCTCGGGCGACCTCAGATTGTGGCCCGTGCAGTGCTGTGTACAGAACTATTTAATCAGAGAACTGGGTACATATGATACACATAGCGCCATCGAAGGGAATTTTGAGAAGTATCTAGGCAATGTATTTCTCTCAAACAAGATAGATGGCGCCACATGCTACGTTGCTCGCGCAGCCGGAAATGGTTTTAGGTTGATCTCAGCGGCAAGCGGGCAAGCCAGCAACTGCGGGGAGGACCTGCCACCGCCGCGAAAGGGGCGATGAGGCTGGTGTGGTTTCGTGGCATCGAAAGTCATTTACTTTACGAAGAATCGCAGTGAGTGTGTTCGATGGAAACGATCGGATAACCACCCTTAGGGAGTACTAATTCTCCAACTCTGGATTCGTCTCCATAGCATGTGAGTATGATTCTTTGTATGAGCACTCGAGGCGCGAGGTCCGCTGTACGCCTCTCCGCGCGCACTCACGCCTGTGCCCTGCTTCGCTGTCTGGGGGGTCTCTTCACCTGCGTGTAGAATCTTTGGCTAACGAGACCCCAGACGGCAAAGCGCCAAGCTCACTTCGTACAACGAAAGGGGATGCCGTAAATGAACGGGTCCTCGTGTGAATCTTTTGCGAAGCGGGTCTGCGCGCCTCGATTTTGGATGTCGGACCGGATCTGTCAAAAGAGCCATGCCGTCCTCAGGCGAAGGCCACGCCGAGCTTCGCTTTGTTGCGGTCTCGGAGTTCTCCCTGCGGGGTCGTCGAGTGCAGGCCGTCGTCCGACCGTACTGTGAAGCTTTCACGGTTGCGGAAGCCTGGAGTAACTATCGCTTTCAGCAGCGGGTTTTTTTCTCGGGACACCAACGAAGCCATCCGATCTGTTATCTTCTCGTAGCGTGAATTTAGCTCTTGCTCGGGCTCTGAGTCACGGGGCGGCACATTTATTAGCCTCGTCACGCGCGGGCCGTAGGTTTCTTAACCTGGGTTGTTTTCACTTGTGCGGTGGTGGTCCGGCGCACAGCATGTAAACACGGAATTAATCTAAGATGGTCACGTATCGGCTCGAATGAGGCGCAAAACCTCTAGTACACGTGCGAACACGTTAACTACGTAAATGCGAACACGTTAACTACGTAAATGGCTCTCCTGTTACAGAGTTGTAAAACTGCATTCGCTCCAAAGACAGCGCAGTTCGAATGGTTAGAACGCTGTGGTACTAAGCCCGAGGACCGAGGTTCAATCCCGACCGCGGCGGCTTCTTTTCTATGTAGGTGAAACGCAAAAGACCGCCTAATGGTGTGCAGTAATCCGGACTCCGGAGTCGTCCACTACGGGAGCATGGCTACCCTCCTAGCTGTATGTCGGGCTGTCTGGTTTTATGCTTAGAAAATCGGGCGTACTGTTTTAGATGTTTAATTAAAAAAAAAAAAAATAAAGCAACTTCTTTGGTAAGTATTTATTTTTAGTACAAATATTTTGAGTGACATATCGATGTCTCTGTGCGGTCAAAAGTATGGTTTTTAGTGGACACTTTGTTTTTCAAAAGAGCAGTCATGTGATCGAAATTAACGCACAAATGTTTGCATTGAAGTGCACAAGGAAGTGGCGCGCTCGTAAGGAAGGTTAGAATTGTCGAGTCTAAATGAACCAATCGTGATACAAAATTACAAGCGGAAGTCTAGTTCTAAAACATTAGTTACCACGTTCTAGCTCTATAATCTGCTGCACTGGAGAAACACCCAGTTTTCCCCAATGAAACTGTCGCATGTTACGTTTCTAAAAGCTGGCAGTTTTGTTACATGCGGGAGGCTGTTACATGTCTGTTCTTATTTTTCTACTGGGCATATACGCAATGGAGGAACCTACTTTAGCAAGAGACGGTTTTATGTCTGTGATATGACTGAGAAAACCATTTTAAACGCTAACCAAGAGAACTTAGCAGGGAGGTGGAGTTTCCAAATCTGCGGCGTGGTGTCTGAGTTCGTCGGATCAGTGCCTCAAACTTACAACCGTGATACTAAATCCCAAAGACACTTTTTTCTCACCTCAGCGTTTCAAATAGAAGTGTTTTTTCTCTCACTCTCTTACCGTGTGCCGCGGTTTCGGCGTTTTCCTTATTTTCCCTTTTTGACATACTTTAGCTTGTGTAATAGTGATCTAGTAACACAGGGCCCGTATTCCGAGTTTGCGTCGTTATTGAAAGTGTCGCTATCTCCCGGACCTCGAGTTATCTTTGTTCCGCGCACCCAGTACATGTCTAGAAATGCCTGAAACCATCATCATTGGTCCATATATAATTAATAGAGAGACATCTGTGAAAACACTTGGCGTTATTTTCTCTGAACACATGCTTTGGAACGACCATGTCGATCATCTTTGCTCAAAAGCGCGAAAGGTAGTTGGCATTCTCAATAGAAATCGACATTTATTTCCTGCCAAAATTAAACAGCTTTTGTATAATTCCTTATTCCATTCCGTGCTCAGTTATTGCGCACTGGTGTGGGGAAACACTAGTGCGCATAATTTAAACAAACTAATCTTACTACAAAAAAAAGCTGTTAGGGCGATAGAAAGTGTTCCATTCAACGAGCATACTAAACCTCTATTCTACAAGTACAAAATAATGAAAGCCGATAGCATATACAAGTACAAACTAATAAAAAGTTACAATGCAGCAATGCAGGGCAATTTGGACACATTCCTCTCACTCGCCAATCTCCATAAGCAAGAATACATATACCCTCATCGCCATAAACTACCATGGAAAGTTCCCGTCACGCGCACAGGTTATGGCCGCCAACGCGTTGAATACACACTCCCCCACACACTCAATGACTTTGCGAAGCAAGACATATTCACTACGAAACTTAACAAAAGGGACATAGAGCAGTTATTTATAAACTAGCATTAGTGTAACTAGATGTTTCTTTTTACTTTCGTTTTGTACAGTTCCTAGTACACTGAACAAAAATCTGAAATATTGCAGTGCTGTCATTGTTGTCAGGGTGGTTGGAGCTTTGTCAAGCTGCTATTGTGCAGCTTTTTCTCCCACCTCCTTTTTTCGCCATGTGTTTTTTGTTTCGGTGAAAATAAAAATTGATTGATTGATTGATTGATCTGATTGGTGGAAACGTCGGGACATGATGTAACCACGCCTTCCGGTTACGTATTCGCAACACCCGGTTCCGGCTTTTTGACCAATCGGACGACTCGAGGTCACGTGAGATAGCTACACTTCGATAACGACGCAAACTCGGAATACGGGCCCAGATGTCAAGAAATAGGGACCTTTTCCGGTTGCAGTTAGATTCGGCGCACTTATATCGGTGTTTTTTGGTCTCAAACCAAAAAGCCCAGCACATATGCCGCATTCGGCGCCCGCACCCCATATGTCGCTTCGGAGCCTTACAACACACTGTTCAAATGGCAGGATAGAGGCGCGCTCGGCACAACGAATCCATTGCATTCGTATGTTTTGTGGGCCCGGGGGCGCATTTAAGATTATTCAAGCCAAACCAGCTGTTTTCTTTCCTTTTGCATGCCTCAACATAATATATGTCTAGTGGCACGGGCAGAGGCACATTATTTTTTATTATTATTATTTTTTTTTTTTGGGGGGGGGGGGGGGGGGGGTCGCCTCACTATAATATATGTCTATATCGGGCAAGCCCGTTATACCTAGTGGCATGGGCAGATGCATATTATTTTTTATTATTATTTTTAGGCAGCCTCACTATACTATATGCCTATATACATGCTCATTAGACCATTAACCATATTGTCAGCGATATGTGTTAAAATTTTGTAGGATATCTCTTAACCACATGGATTATGCAGGGAATGATAGAAATTTGGGGGAAAACTGAGTGCCGCTTAGGAACATGAGCATGCTGAGTGTTCGCTATTTGTGGTGTATCCATATGCGACAAGGGATCTTTGATTGCTAAAGGAGCGATAGTCGTAGTGACATGGGCGGAGATTTGGTATACTCATGTGACAGGCTGCGAGCGGGCGACAGATTAAGTATTCCGCAAGTTGCAATAACGTAACTTCTTTAACTGGTGCGTTGTGGTATGTGAAATATAAACAGGCAACGTTTACATTACGTCCTTATTATTCGTTTATGGTTTAACTAAACAACAATCAGGTCTTGTTTCAAATGTTCAAGGAGAACAGACATCAAATCTTGGTTACGTTTTCTTTTCTGCAATGATTCGTAGAACACACAACCGCTCAATATTTACGTGCGACCACAAAATGTATAAATGACTTTTTCTTGTTTGTGATTTACTGAAATATAAAGCAAAAATAGAAGGAAAAGTTTTGCTAGGGGCTGCCTGACGCGCTTAAGCTGCGCCTGGCGAAAATGGAAAGAGTTGCGGAGGAAATAACTCTAAATAAATTAGAATAAAAGTGTAAAGTGAGATGAGAGTGCCGCCCGCCACGATTGTCCGAGCAGATAAGCAGCTGCACTGATAGCACTGCGCCCGCGCGCGCGCTCGTATGTCAAGAGTTGTCAGGGCGAGCGAGCATGCGCACTGTGTGTGTCGGTTTTGTTTTCAACGGCGTTGTAACGTCAGAGGTCAGCGTTGGTTACTTGTAGCGTGAAAATCCAGCATTATAATCGGTATAATAATTGCTTTTTCATTCGTTGTGATTCCTGGTCTTGAGGCAGGCTGCCCTGACAACGCCCTGACAACGAGAAATTGGCAGCCCCATGCCAATTTTTTCTTCTTCATATCGGCTATAGAATGTCAGTAACTCGAGTTTTCTTTCTGTCCCACCATGCACGCTTCCTGTCATAACGTTACGCCTACCATTTTCCGTTCCATAGCTTTCTGCGCTATCCTCAGCTTAGGTAGAACCCTTTTCGTTAGCCTCCACGTTCAGCCCCATAGGCGAGTACAGGTAAGATGTAACTGTTATATATACTTTCCTCTTGAGTAGTGCTAGTCATAATCTGCGAGTACTTTCGAAATGCGCTCCATCCCAATCTTATTCTTCTAGTTATTTCCCCTTCGTGGTCCGGATCTGCGGTTACTACCTGTCCTAAGTAGACATTCGCATACTACGTCTAGTGCTTCGCTACCTATTTTAAATTGTTGTTCTTCTCTCAGGCCGTTGAACATTACCTTAGTCTCCTGCATAGTATTAATATTTAGACCTACATTTCTGCTTCACCTGTTTAGGCCAATAATCATTCGTGCGATTGATCCCCTGAGTTACTTAACAAGACAATGTCATCAGCGGGTAGCAGATTGCTGAGATATTCTCCATCAACCAGGATCCCAAGCTGCTGCCATTCCATGTCTGAATACGTGCTCTATAAGCAAGCTGTGAATAGCACTTGGGAGATCGTGTCTCCTTGCCTAACACCTTTCTTTATTGGTATTGTCTTACTTTATTTATGCAGAATTATGTTTGCTGGTCACCCACAATAAATATCTTCCAGTACTTTCTTATATGGCTCACATATACCCCGATTGCGCAATGCCTGCATGACGGGTATTAGATGCATAGTTGGGCGTTTGTGATTTTTCATTAGTCTCCTCGAAAGTCAGCTTATTTCTTCTCGGAAGGCGACTTTGTGACTACCAACACGGGAGATAATTCTCCAAACTGTGTAATTTCCAATTAGGCGAACAACTGTTTTTACTACAAAAGTGAGAAGCAATAATTCGTGCGGATTTAATATATATATATATATATATATATTCTTTTTTTTTTTTTTAATTGGAATGTCAATTCCCTTCACGCGCGTTTTAGCGCATGTGGTGAGAAGCAGTAAAAGGGGGGGGGGGGGGGGGGGGGGGGGCGGGGTTAAGAAAATGGTATGTTTCCTGTAGTTATTCTTTGGATTAGGCTCTGAGTGGCACTGAGATGTTAATTGCACATGTGTTTGAAGCGTGTAACAGTGTTATTAAGCGCGCACACAAGATACGCACGGCTTCAAGTGTCTTCTCGCCGGAGGCGCACCTTCGCGGCGGCTGTGAGGACACGGGTGTGAAACACCTCCCGCAGGTGTGCGCTACAAAGGCGACCACTCGTTGCGTGACCCTGGCACAGATGATAACTGTTTCCGCGCCTTATCGCCGGGCCTTCCGTTTACCGTAATCTTTACTGCGAGCTCTAAGTGGGGATGTGGACATGAGAGGCTCACGGCTTGTCGCGATGTTGGCGTACGTACATCTGGCTACTTGGCTAGGAAAACATGGCTGTTTTGGCTACACTGAAAGGCTGAAAACCACGTGAGTTAGTGAGTAACGTTCAAGTATTCGATATTTGCCGGTGACCAGGAACGGATATTACCGTTACGAAATGTCCAAGACGTTTACAGTGGCCCCTTGAAGAATTGGAACGAAAATGATCGCCTCACTACAAGGCGCACTGTTGGCATACATATCAAATTGAGCATATGCATGCAGTATTTTGGTAGGAAATGAAAAAAAAAAAAAAAGAATGTCACTGATTAAGGAACGGGTCTGTGCACGGCGGTGTTCATCGGAATAGCCGGCATTCTGGTGGCCTCGGCCTTAGCTCAAATTACCGTACCCTTAGTGATGTCTCTTATGAGGCTCGCCTCGACTGATCTGGAAGCCGTTAAGTGTGCGCCGCAGTGGACGAGTATGAGCCCGTGTGTCCGTGCGTGTTTCATGTTGTCTGACTTCAGCTCAAGTATACGCTGAATCCACTCACGTTTGCGCGATACGAGTGCTGGTACGGACTGCTACAAGTTCCATGTAGCTTTTCGCGCTGTTGAGTCCTAGCTCATCGTGTCGCTTATGCCTCCAAGCCCACTAACGCCGCCAGAGACTACGAAGGTGTCAGAGAGGTCTACCCTTTTTTTGGATTTGTTTCGTGCGTGTTTGGGGATGACGTGGCAGCTGGATGCTATGCCGCACGCCCGGGGCATGCGAGTCTGTTCCCCCACCGTGTCTCGACTATACGCGCATGTACGAAAACCCCGTCGGCATCAGCTGAGGCCTGTGAACGCGCTCTTGGTTGCACATGGCCAGAGGTGAGCCGGCAAGGCCGCACTCAATAGCATATGCCTTTGCGTCGAAGTCTGTGGCCCACCGCCCGCCAAGATGGCAGCGAGTCGGAATTTAGCTCTTTCTTCCGACCTTCTTTAACATGCAGATCATCGCTGAGGCAATGTGTTTTCCTTCGGCGGTGACAGTGAGGCGAGAGACGGCGGCGCCTTTCCCTTGTGTGCGGACAATGGGGTGGCAGAGACCTCAAAGGTGTAAATAAGGAACGGCCTGGTGCGCGGCAACAATGGACGGCGGGGCTGGCGGTGGGTTCGCTCAAGTCGAGTAGCGCAGCCTTGTGCGCTACTACAGTTGGAAACACAAACGCTTCCTGCGAGAAACATAGCACTAAACTGTTGCCGCGCTATGCGGTGCCGCAACTCTTTTCTCCCCGCGTGTTAAACTGCCATCCTTTCGCAATGTGCTTTGTATATCGCTGTCTTCGCCGTGAAGTTTTATAGGAGCCTGTTTATTATCTCGCGCATTCTACGTACACATTATGGTTATTTGTCGTCTGGGAAAAATAGAGGACGGCCAGCGCGTGCAGGAGGTCACCTCATATGCGTGCCTCTTGTCGCTGAGGGGCATAGTGCGAACATTGTCGACACTGGGTACGCGCGACACCAGCAGCTCTTGCTGAAAAGAAAAAAAGAAAAATGCGCGCAGCTTAAGCATCATTATGCAACGACGGTGGGCGTAAACGGTGGCTCACCTGCTTGGTTTTAGTTGCTTCCCTTACGCTCCTTCCCTTTTAGCGCGATAACGTTAAAGGGATACTAAAGACACAGGGATGGCCCTCCTCTTCGCTTTTATAAGAGTGAAGGGAATTTCACCCTCCCAAGATTGCCACGGAAGGCGCGAAAGTACACGGGCGAACGGAACGAATAGGACGAGATGAAGGCCAACTACCTACCGATTTACTGTTGCAAAGCACTGTCCTTTATATGTCAGGTGAGGCACGCAGACACACGTGCAGAAGAAAAAAAAAAAGAAAAAATATACATTTATTACACACGAAATGGAAACACTGTCATTGGTTACAGTTTGGACGTATACGCTTCCCGTTAATATGTGCAGTTCCTGATCGTTGAGTCCCGCGGTGTCCTGAACTATGTACTGATACACTTGCGCCAAGCTTTCATTACGCGAGTAGGCCTCTGTGATTTCTCTCTACAATCGCTATTTACTTTGCCCCTGCCAATATTTGGTTTGCATTTTTTTTTTATAACGCTCATTAAAACGCAAACGATAAAGTGCTAAACGGTAAGTGATAAGGTGATGGTAAACCTATCGTTCCAAGAGTGAAGTTCTTCGATCCCGTCCTCTTCTTTCTCATCCTGTCTTCGGTGTCTCTTTGCGCCTCGTTATCTCTAATCGCCGACCAACTGCCTCTCCAAGAAGTATCTCCTTTAACTGTCGCGAGGAATTAAGCCACAGTTTCCAAGTCGGCTCGGCTCAATCGGGGTGCGACTGCAAGCGCTACGCAGCCGTTCGAGGCTGGCCGTGATAAGAACGGAATTGCAAGAGGGCAATCTTTGCACTGCCGTGTAGTAATACCACTCGAGTTGTGTGAAAGAGGGCGCATTCACTGTCGCTAGGTGTGGGCTTCGTTTAAGGTAGCCCCGTCGTCTATGAGAGGCGCTTCCTCTAGTCGCAATGCACGGCGCCCCACAGCCGAGATAGTCGGCCGGCCTCTTCAGCAAGAGTAACCGTTGCGAGTGGAACGCAGCAGTCCTGCAAGCGCACGGCGCTTTTTTCCGCCGTTCCTGCTCGTCCAGCGACAGGCAACAGCCGTGTAAACGCGGTAACCACGATAAGACAGAGCCTCGGAGGAACGCAGGCTGCGCAGAGAGGGCAGCAGTACAGCGACCAAACTACTGGCGCCCTTCGAAACGAAAAGAAATAAACAAGACCCAGCCTCGGGGGTTCCCGCGCCACGTCGCGTCTCCAAGAGGTTGTTAACGGAGCTCTGAAGAGACGAGCAGAGCAGGCGTCACAGGTGGTCTTCAAGAGTGGAATGAAGTGTCGAGCAACAACAAATTGAGACGGCCGTTATACGCAAGTGTCGCACGGAGGGGGCACTCTTTGTCTATGCCTCTTGGCAGAGTTCCGCAGCAGTCCCTTCTCGCCTCTGGTTTTCAGTCAGTGCCACATTTGCTTGAAGCGGGAGGAGCTTATGTCCTATCTCTGCTCTGCTCCGGGGATGCGTTTTTTCCTCTTCGTCATATGTCAGGGGCAAAGTTTTCTATTGCTTGCAACAATGTAGAGACCTGCTCCGCAGCGCCACTTGCATAACCACGCGTGGCGCGAAAAGAAAACGAAAAGTTAGTTTGCAGTTTGTTACCTTCTGTTTACCACGCCGAGACATATATGTATGTGGATGAACAGGGGACAGCTATGTCACCTGTTCACATGTTTGTCACGGATCAGTGTTTCCAAGCTCATGGTGAATATCACTCGTCTTCGAGATGTGTCTACGAGATTCCGCGAGATGTATCAGCGAAACGTCGCAATATTTTCTGCCGTCAACATAATTTCGCCGGTAAGGACGTCGCAATAGGTTCTGACGACGAAGCAAAATAAAATGAAATAATGATATTATAACGAGTACAACGCAAACACGCAAGATAGAGGAACATGAGGAGAGCTAGACAGAAGAGGAAGAAGAGAAGAAGGGGGAAAGGCTTTCACTATTAAGCTATTGAGCGAAGCTATAAGTTCAATCGTGTAATTTTTTCGTCCGTTTTGCTCGTTGGCAATCGTAATCGGGTAGAGATGGAATTGCTGCGGCGAAGTGCGTTGTTTAGCCCACTGTTTCGAAAGGGAACACGTCTAGGCGAGGAGGGAGACCCAGTGAATGGAGCTCCATTGCAAAGGCCGAGCGGTTGAAACAAGTGGGCGTTCCTAGATGGAACGGCTTTCACGCTTTCGCGCAGGCCACGTCGAGAGCGAGGGAAATAAGCACTTCATTTCTCTGCACCTGCCCACACCACCGCGCACGGATTTTCGAAGCGCGATCCCTACTGAGACGCACGTTCAGTGGCCACAGCAGCGTAACACGCGCGTGACACGGGGACCAACTCTGGTCACGAGCTGCACGCGCGCGGAAGTGCGTGGCCGCATGCGCGCCGTGGCGGTGGAGTTGCGTGCATCAGCTCAGCGGTGGCTGACATGGACGGAGACAAGCTGCCTAGAGAAGAGCGCTGCCGACGGACGAGCGAAAGTTGGGCGATGCAGGCTGGTGGGCGAGTTTGTCTTGCATTAGGAGGCGGAGCTGTAACATCCTTCCATCTGGGGCAGAACGGAAGGTGGGAAATGAAAACTCGTTCTCCCTGCGTGATAGGCCATTGCCAGAGTGACCGCGAAAGTGCCGCCTTATGTTGGATGCTCGCGAACAAACGAGCCGAGACAGGCAGCACGGGAAGCTGTTGTGGTCCGTGCACATATTGCGCTTGCTCTTTGACACGGGCGCCACTCTGATATGTGACGATACATACGCACCTCCGATGCAGCTCCGCCGTACGAAAAAACTGTTCATTGTTGCGGTCGGCTACCTACTGGGGCCACAACAGCTTTGCACAATATAGAAAACGAAGCATATATTTCTGCTTTATGTCTGCCCTTAATGCTGGGCGTTCGCACCGATGGTGAGCTTTATTTATTTGCCAAAATATATTTCCAAAGGAGCCAAGTACGTGCATGTGTGCACATAGCAAGGGTTCAAATTACGTGTTGATTGTCTGTGGGTGCTCTTCTGGCTCCCCAGCGAGCCTTAAAGCTTTTGAAAACCATGCGTGCCGGAGTCCATTTATTCTACGAAGACATACAATAAAGTACTTTATTGTTACATACTTTAAAGGATGCACCCAGTAGTTCATAAGCTGTTGATGTTATTCGATAATTTTTCCGGTGCTTTGTTGATTCGGCGACGCTTAATTTCCTATGCGAGCAGCCTTCCTTCAAATCTAGATGCTTATGTCAGACTATGAAGTCTCCTTCGGGTGCAACCAATAGTAGTTAACGCTTTCCCGTATATGCTGGATTCCACACTAAGCGGGACCTGCATCGACCTCACTTCATTCCGAACCGGGCGTCTTGATCGGCCGCCGCAACCATATACCTGGAAACTCTCTGATGCGAGCTGGCATATGTTGGTTTTTTTTTTTTTTTCTCAATGAACATCCGTCCTCGTCTCTTCCGAAGAAATGAAACTTATAAATACACGACAAAGCAACACAACACAGACGCAGTTACCCCACTTTGCTTGCGTCTTGGCTCCATCAGCTGCCAGGCACCGTGGATCAAGCCAGGCGGTGTCACATCTCATTAACTTGCTTTTCAAGCGAACACGAACGCTGCATCGTGTTCCCGGTGTGCTGCCGCCAGTAGCCATCTCCAGCAAAGCTTCGATTCCAAACGCGCTTAAATTGAGCATATCCTTAGAAATCTTGCTTGGTAGTGGAAACATAGGTAGTGGCAAACAGCTCTCAGGTTGCATGCGACTGCAAGTCGCAGAGGTTGTTCGACTGTTTTGGTCGAAAAGAGAGAAACATTTAATGGATTGATCCCGGTTCCTGGTCGTCGCCTCAAAGTCGAAGAGGGGGGCCTATGTCGCCCAACACGTGTGCGATATGGGCACGGCTGGCTTTCATGGATATGCGCAACCCGAGAGTTACAGATGGTCGCATTGATGGCATTGATGGAAAGGCGACAGTCGCAGGCCAGTTGCACGCTCCTCAATTTTCTAGTTTGCGACTGCGGGTCGCAGCACCGCGAAACAACCAACGGCACCGCGGAAATGAACGGACGGTTCTTCCACATCCGGCTTCTCGTGGCCGATAATAAAAGTCAAAGTTCGACAGCCCTCGTTTCAAAGGGCGCCAATTCGAGAAATTGATGGCGCTTCCTGGTAGCAAGCGGCAGCTGGTGGAATGCCTGTCGGGACTCGCCGGTGGGAACAGGCCTTTAAGATGACCCCCCGCCACTTTCATCTCACACGCACGCGCACGCACACACACACACACACACACACACACACACACACACACACACACACACACACACACACACGCACGCACGCACGCACGCACACACACACACACACACACACACACACACACACACACACACACACACACACACACACACACACACGCACGCACGCACGCACGCACGCACACACACACACACACACACACACACACACACACACACACACACACACACACACACACACACACACACACACACACACACACACACACACACACACACACACACACACACACACACACACACACACACACACACACACACACACACACACACACACACACACACACAGAGAGAGAGAGAGAGAGAGAGAGAGAGAGAGAGAGAGAGAGAGAGAGAGAGAGGGGGCGTTGGGGCGCGCGACACTCTCAGCGGATCGTCGTGCGACTCTTGCCGTTAGGTCTTACTGTAATGGCTTGAGCACTCTATTACAATACGCATTTATAAATAATAAAGCTATGACAAGGCGTTGAGGGAAAAAGCCGCGAGGAAGAAAGCCACAGGCCCTCGGCCCCTAGTACGAAGATATCAGCTAGCAGGGTTTCTTTCGTCTGACCGAATCAGTTGATTGGCAGGGCACAAGCAAAGTTCACAAAGACAAAAATACCATTGTGAAAAAAGAAAAAAAATGGAACAGATTGAACACAATAAAACTAAGAAAACTGAAAAAAAAAAAAAAAGAAAGTCGTAGACATGATGTTACAATCTGCATAAAGAGCATTAAATATATGTCGCTGAAATCAACTTGTTTTGCAGTACGATAAGGTATTTTGAAGCTGATAGTGAAGTGTTTGTTGTCCGTAATTTGTTCTGATTGTTTCTATCTGCCATGGGAAAATGCTGCGCGTGTTATATGTCTGATTGTTTCTATAGTTAAGAGGCCAAAGTTTGCAGTTGTTACTTTGCACTTCCTTCTAAAAGCGCGATAATAACGGAAAGCTGTACAAGGAAAATATTATCAGTGAGTTTAATAATATTAACTAGTTTGTGGGGCTTTATCTGTATGTAGATGGAATGTGCATCTTATGGCCTCTTTTTGTTGAACATTGATTTTTTTGAAGATTAGCCGTGGATGTAGTACCCTAGACAAGATGATAGTATTTAACTGTCACTAGAATAATGATTTATATAGAAGATTTTTAATATTGATCGGAAAAATGGATTTATGTATATTAATTTAGCCTACAGATCGTACCAGTTTCTTAGAGCTGCTCTGAATGTATGGTTGGGAAACGGGACTGCTAAGCCTATTATTAACTTCAATGGCCCCCGCCTACCCTTCATTCCTCCTCGCAATATTACCGCTGCGTAGTTAGTGAAAGGGAAGAGGCCAACACTGTGGCTTTGGAAGAGTGGAAGAGCACTGCTGAGAGGGGCTTTACTGCTGAGGGAATCGGGGAGAACGACTCGGTCGCCCCGCCCTTGGATGCATGTCGGCTGTCAGGAAGTGTGTGCTTCCCCCACAAATGTGGAAATTGCCGCTTCCTAGCTCCCTTCGCTACCCAGGGAGGCGTGGGTGGAATGTCGCAGTGCTCGTGCAGTCTTGGAATGCAAAGCTGGGCCACTGTTGGCGGAGGGCACCGATGATGATAGGCCAGCACTGCGGGAACCCGTCGGCATACGGTAGCCTTCATTCTGCCCGTGATGGGGATGCGTTGCGACGTAATCAGCGAGAGTCGAGCTGGCATGTTGCAGCTGAAAGGGTTTCCTTTAAATCTGCGCTTCCGCGCATGCGTAAAAATCTCCGCGTAAGTATCGTACGATCGGCACTGGATAGGGTTCCTTGATGCGCGCGTCCTCTCCTCGAAAGGGCGGCATCCTAGGCGCCCTGACATTGGAGCGCTCCTGTGCATACAATGCGGAGACCGGCTCGCTGGGAACAAGCAAAGCACCCCCGCCCGGAAGCAGCAGCAGAAGCAGTGCCAGCCTTATCGCCGTGTTATCTCCAGTGTTCCGCGCTTTCCCTGGAAGGCCCGTGAAAGCACTCGTATTTGTGCTGCCGTTCCTTCGCCGGCGTTGCTCGAGGGCGAGCCCGGCGCAGCAAGTGGCAACCGTCTGCCGGTGGAGCTGGGCGCCGCCACACTGACCCTTTGTTGTGTGCTTTCTCGAAGGGCTGCTGGCGGCTGTTTTTTCCTCGCGCGAGAAAAGCGTCCCATAGAGACACCTCGTCTCGAAGAATGGGCCACTTTCTCGGGGCTCGGCCATGACCGACGCCGAGAGACGTCGCGAGCGTCGCAGGTGCTGACAAGAAGCGGCTTGCCTGCGATCAATACTCGCTGCTAAGGTGTTCACAAGTGCGAGATGCCGGGGTAGTAGGTAGTGCATTCTCAAAACATCGCAATGTAACACGGACACACAGGAGAAAAGGACAGGACACGGCGCTGTACTCTGCACAGGACACAGTGCCGTGTCCTGTCTTTTTCTCCTGTGTGTCCGTATGTCGTACCTTGCGAATGCGAAGGTGTAACGCCATGTTAGTGTGAGGCCAGCTTATAAAAGAGCCCTTTCAGGACTAAACAGGGAACGAAACAGAGAGGCTGCAGTGATGGAACATCTGTGCGGGATAGATCGGCGCCATTGTTTTAGGCTCCTGTTCGGCGCAGATGGCGAGTTGCGTGCCTCCCCGACGGGTTACAAGTTGACTCTTCCACGGTGGCGGGTTCCGTTTGAATAACGGTCAAAGGAGGGATATGGGTGAATTAATGAGGTAGTTTGTTTACTAGTAAAATTCATAGTGGTAGCAGTATAGTACTACAGTGTACTAGTAGTAGCCGCTAGCTGTAGAAGAAGATAGGCAATTTTTTCATGCCCGTGGGCACCGAGCATCACCGAACGCACCCTAAGGTGATACCATCAGGCAACCTGAAAAGGCTTCGAACTACCAAGCAGCTCCATTGTGAGAGTCGGGTAATTCTGTCGTCTTTCCTTTGGTTCTTTTTAGAGGATATCGCCCTACAGTGGTCTCAGGCCGTCCTCACAGACCGCGCAGACTACCTGCTCTCGCGCACCTGTTCCTCAGGCACAGTTGTTTCAGCCGTTCCGCTCGGCCCCGCAGATTATCTCAGTTTCATAAAGTCTACTCATAACGTTCGTAATGCGATTTCCGCTGGGAAAGGTCTTAACTCGCTGACGAGCTCCCGGCATTGACTGCCGGAGGTGCCGGGTCTCGTGCGCCATGTGGATATGCGGTCTTTGCTGTGCGGCTGGCCAGTTTTAGCTCGAGCTTGTGAACCCACGTGCTTACTTGCCACCTACCTATTTCACATTCTGTTACCGTGAGTTCTTGCTGAACGTAACGCCGTAGAAAGGACGGCGATTTGAAAACGAGCTCGTTCCCTGGTAAGGTGTCGAGGTATCTTCAGCGGATTTTATTGCGGGACGAGTCCTCACCGTTATGCGCTATGTGAAGATACATATATATTTTACAGGTAGCGCAAGTAAAAACAAAGATTACGAACGACTTTGCCTATTTGAGGATTTTTACGGTTTTCATGTTGCTACCAGCAGGCAGTATTTGACATTGTTTTCACCAAATTTGTGTATTTAACAGATAACATTCCGCACTGGAACCATCTGAAATGCATATTACCAAAAGGTACTTTCACTTACCTTCATTCTAACGTTCTACATGGCAAAATATAACTTTCAGCACTAGATGTACGAATTGAACCTGTAAAAAATGTCTAGAAGAGGGGAACCGGGAACGCCGGAAAACGTTCAACAAGAAAAGCACACTTCACGTACGTATCTGGAAAGGAAGCCCGACGTGATAAGGACAGAGCATTGCATTAAGTCTGCCTCGTAAGGCTGTGCTCAGAAACTTCCTATAAAGGCGCTACTCATTTGATCAACACCGTAACATAACGACGGCCAAACCAGCTCCATAAGCAGTTAGGACTGCACGTGGAGCTTATTGAATCACGAAGCGCACCCCAACGATGTGGCTGGTGCTGGTAGGTCCATGTGACGTCGACAGTCAGGGCATGGAGTTTTCACTTTTCCGCAAGGCTTATGTAAGAGAGGTGGTGGGCCGAGGCTCGAGTGGGAGCGGAAGTTGCAGACGATTACTTAATCTTCCTCTAAAGCTATCGTATCGCTAAAATTAATACAAGCCGTTTAAGTTGTTTCATCTCAACATGCGAAAGAAAGTAGGCCATTGACCTGGTGGGCACTTTTCGCGGGTGTAAAAAAAAAAAAGAAAAAAAGAAAGAAGAGTAAAAATGCAGCCACTTTTTTCTGCCAGACGCGGAACACCGAGCATAATCGCAGCCGCTGGTTCACTCAGCTAGTGCTTGACTCTCGAAAAAAAAATTTCCTGACACAGATTTCCTCACGGCAAGTGAAGTACGCACAGTAGAGTGGCTGCACGACAACAGATGATGTCAAGCCACTGCCATGTTCTTATCATGCGAATCACTTTGACTGCACCGAAGAGAAAACTTATCTTTGCAGTGAAACAGGGCAGCGGGGCGCGAAGAAAGAAGCAACAATTAAATGATGCAATACGGCATAGCATGGCTTCAGACTGACAGCTTTTTCAGCTACCGCTGATAAAAGTACAAGCCAGCATTATTTATGCGTGGAAAAAACACCAAATACGCAAACCACGAAAAGCCGAGCGCGAAGTACACATACGCATTCATTATTGCGCGACATTACTAAGGAGGCAAGCACAAGTGAAAGCAAAAATGATCTAATATAGAGAAACATGCCGCTCGAACGCAATCTTTTCCGCTGCTATAGCCTCCTAGAATATCAAGCAAATGCCCTCAATAAATATATGCATAAAGCCATTGCTCTCTTTTCGCATGCAAACACACACTTCACTATCTATGTCCTCCGTCCGTGCTATTGTAAAGTTCATCTTACCAACTCGTTCCATCATCCGCGCTATACCTATCAAGGACCCTTGCTGCAAACGTAAACCCAGGAATCAGTCCACGCATGTCTTCTTTTTCAAAAACAACACAGTGGCATGATGACACCTAACTGATGGAATTAACCACGTCCTGGCGGTTTTTCAACGATTCAGAAAGCATGCATCCAAGGCTTTGAGCATGACAAGTGGAAGTGTCATTAGAATGCAGGTAGAAGCGTTCTTCAGAGCCAATATACAAACTCTCAGTACTGTTTGCACGGAAGCAGACGCTGGTGTGGACAGGCTGTGTTTCTCTTCACCATCAATGTCTTATATTGAGCGGACACTAACTAGTTCTTTGGAGACTGATTTTCTTGTGCCCTCGCCAGAGAGGTCAGAACACGAATCGTTCTTCGTTTCTTCGCTTTTATAACCGCCCAAAGGAATGCAGCACACCGCTGCCTTCATCGGGGTCAACTAGCGCAAACACCTCACCTTCCGTTGCTCACTGTGGGTAAATGCGCTCCGAAATATCCAAACGGGCAGTTCCTAAAGAAGCACATGGAAACTCATTCGTCGAGGTCAGCAGGTACAGTTTCGGCGGTCAAAGCTATGCGGTACGAAAAAAAAAAAAAAAAAAAAAAACAGATTTAGAGCGTACGGGCATAAAGCGACATAGGCAAGCACAGAAAAAATACTGGCAAAGTAGATCATGACGTGGCTTTCTAGCCGAGGCTCGGTTTTTCCCGTCCACCTTTCTTTCGTCCCGGGACGATCCGTTCAGAGCTTCCTCGCCTGAGAGGCAGTGCTCCGTTCCGGAGCCCAACGGACGACTGTGGTGTTCGTTCCGTTATTGACCGGCCCGATTGAGTGCTGGCTTCCTTTTTATGGCACAGACGCGGTCGCCATCAAGAGAACGCCCACTGAACACTGCGGCATTGACGGCGTAAGCACACAAAACAAACCGAGCGACACGGTAGTGGCCTAGTAATACTCATTCTGGGGAAAATCACCACCCCCCCTTCCTCCCCCTTTCTCCTTGTTAAAAGGGAATGTTTGCAGCGTGAATGTTGGATGTGGCTTTATGTTCCAGTACTGTATTACAGGCTGTAGTGCAGGCTGTATTGTGCTCAAACCGATGCACACACATGCTGAGGTGTGGACAAACTTGGCAGCGCGCGAATGCACTGCGCATCTGCGACTGTCGGTGGGAGGCTGAGAAAACACGTCCGGTGAAAACCGTTATCTTTTGGCGGAACCGTTAGCGGTGACGTTGCGAGTGTGTGAGTGCGAGTTTTGTTTTTCCCCATTATACGTGGATTGGTGCCGAAGGTCCAGCCAGCGTCCAGCGTCTGTGCTCTTGCACCAAAGTTGGGAGGCGCTTGATTGAGAGAACAAGTGTTGTTTACACAGTAATATGTGAGTTAATGCAAATTCTGCGCGCTCCACAACCTATACGCATGTCGGCGGAGCTAAGGTGATCACGGACAACCCATCCAACCTGAGTCAAGGTGTAGTTTTTGAAAAAAGAGCGAAAGGAAAACACTACATATGCGCCTTTTCCCTGTATACTTGACACGCGCCGCTTTGCGCCAGAATGATATGCAGGATTGTCCACTTTTAGTTTGAACGCGGGTGCTGTTTTCAGTGTGCCTTTGCGCTCGACGCGGTCGGATATCAAGTTCACTCACTCACTCACTCACTCACTCACTCACTCACTCACTCACTCACTCACTCACTCACTCACTCACTCACTCACTCACTCACTCACTCACTCACTCACTCACTCACTCATTCTCACTCACTCATTCAATCACTCGATCGATCGAAGCAGAGTGAGGAAGTGGTTTGGTTTGGTTTGGTTTGTGGGGTTTAACGTTCCAAAGTGACTCGGGCTATGAGAGACGCCGTAGTGGATGACTCCGGAAATTTCGACCACCTGGGGTTTTTTAACGTGCACTGACATCGCACAATACCGGGACTTGAAGGCTGTTCGCATAGCATGTCACATAACTTCATTGCGTGGCCGGGTCGGACGCATTGTTTGAAGACGGGGACCATGCTCCAAGTGTGAACGACCCTGTGCGTCGCTAGCTGATAGTAGATGAGGCCAATAAAGAAGGAGCCCCCGCTCCAATTACGTACCGTGGCATAGAAGGAAATAAAAGATGTATACTAGTGCCAAAAGACGAAACAGAAGAGAAAGGAAGAGTAAAGTTTAGTTACAGCGCCCCTGAAAACAATGGGAGATGCGGGCCCGACGCTTAAGCAGTGGTTCATAGGGACGCGAGGCCGGAAAAGGAAGGAAGCGCTTCCCTTCGGGGTGTCAAAACAGAGCGACAGCCCCGTTTCCCTCGCTAGTGCTTCGTGGCCAGCCGTATCTCCTAATGCGCAGGATATAGCGAAAGCGGCCGTGCGGCAGTCGATTCGCTGTAGAAGCACATGCCTCATGCAGTAGCCACGGTGTTTACTGCGGAGCCCAGCGTAGCGTCACGGCGGGGATTGATGAGCGCGGTTTTGTAAAAGTGACAGTTCGGAGTTTGGCGACGTTCGTCTGAGCGACGACGCCGTTCGTCTCTAACCTTTACCTGTAGCGACTCGGGACGCGCGTTTTCTACCACGGCAGGGAAGTCGCGAGTCTGGAGGTCAGCACGGTAGCAGCGACACTAAAATGCAGCCGCTCTGCTCACGCAGTGGCTTTGCGTTGGCCGCCGTCCTATCTGGGCGCGCGATCGCTTGAGCTGATCTTACAACGGCCACGTTCACGAGGACGACGCTGTGGACACCGCGGGGTCGAGCAGTGGGCGGCGCCATTTTTCATCGCTGTCGAACGGCGTCGCCGCTGGCAGCTGCTTTGCGGAAAACGAAGGCAAACGGGATGCGAGCAGGTCTACCGCGTGTTGATCGATGTTTTGAAAACGCGTTCGATCAGCTCAAAGGCGCTCGACCGTCTCCATCTATTCAACGTGCGGGCGAGGCGAGCAAAGGAGTGCGCTCTTCGTGTCCCTGCAATCGCTTATAGAGTTCTTCGCACTGGGTCGCGCGCCACGTGCGGAATTTGTTACTGGGCGTATGATGTGTTAGACAACGGGGCAGAGCGAGGTCCACTCTAGCGCGCCGCAGTGAACCTCAGGTGGCTCGAAATGATCGTCAGTGCCAATGATGAGTGATGCAGTGGTGTGTACTAACTGGAAATACATTCGGTAACAAAAAGGGGGAAGTTGAAAGACTCGGTGAAGTAGCCGGTGGAGAGTATCAGGTGACACCAGATCTGCTGATATGGGGACGTTGCGCTATGAAAATTTGCCGCCCTTAATACGCAGTGCACATGACCCCGATAGCACCGGGATCTTTGAAGAACGATGGCGTTGTCTTAATTCGTAAGAAGTCGATGTCAAGTACTTGAAAGAGCATCCAGACCGATAAGCTCCCTGTCCATTGTTTACAGCGTATATATTAAGGCGATCGTGAATCGAATCAGGTCAGCCTTAGATTTCAGTGAACCGAAGGACAAAGGTGTCTTTTGGAAAGCGTATTTGACAAGGCCCCGCCGGGATGGTGCAGTGGTAAGACGCCCGACTACTGTGCCGGAGTTCCCGGGATCGAATCCCGGCCTCGGCGGCTGCGTTTCGATAGAGGCGAAACGAAGTGGCGTCCGTGTGCTGTGCGATGTCAGCGCACGTTAAAGATCCCCAGGTGGTCGAAATTACTCCGTAGCCCTCCACTACGGCCCCCCTTTCTCTCTATCCACCTTCACTCCCACCTTCATCCCTTCCCTTACGGCGCGGTTCAGGTGTCCACAGAGCAAGTGTGACAGATACTGCGCCTTTCCTTTCCTATGAACCAACCAACCAACCAACCAACCAACCAACCGACCGACCGACCGACCGACCGACCGACCGACCGACCGACCGACCGACCGACCGACCGACCGACCGACCGACCGACCGACCGACCAACCAACCAACCAGGGACCGCAGCCTCCATATATTATGAGAAAGCTCATTCCACTTGCCACACGATTGCGTAGCCAGGGAGTGGAAGAGACACATGCACATTTGGTAGAAAACAACTAAAGCAGTTTCACATCGACCAAAACTTCTCCGATAGAACATCGATTAGGAAGGGTATCCGGAAATGAGGCACAACCTCTCTGACGCTTCTCACCGCATATTTACAGCGAGTGCTCAGATAGCGGGATTGCCTTGTAGCAATCCACGTTTTACTGATGACATTACATTGCTAAGTAAGCTATGCACTCTAAATATTTACAAAGCACGTACTGTACAGTGGCAAAGCTCAACGCTGGGTCTAGTTACCATGCCATTATCTGAGATAACGTTCTACAAGGAGTGTCTAAAGGAGAATGGGAATGGAGTGGAGTGCATCTTTTAGGCGCTTCCAGGTGGTCAATGTCAGTTTACCAATGTCTCTCAAAGGAAAAGTATATAGCCGCTGTATAATACCTGTGTTAGCACACGGAGCAAAAGCGTGGAAGCTTGGAAACCAGCAAGAAAAAAAAAAAAAAGCCAGAAAGGCCCGGGACCCGAGGTCGCGGTATGGGCAGCGGCTATACAGATAGCTGGCTACCCTGCGCTACCGCAAACGTCGACCTTCCTAGACGGTGGGCGCAGGGCAGCTCCCTGCTGGGGCCGCTGCGACCTAGCTGACGGGGTGGTGCTGTTTCAGCGAATGAAACCGTAAAAGTGCCTGCCGATCCCGTCGGCACGACGTCAGTTATGGCCGCTGCAGTCGCATCGGGCGAACCACGGTTGAATTTCTGTAGCTTCTTTGGGGCAGTCAGCGGCCACGCTAAAGAATGTCTCAGCGCACAATCAGTCGATTCGCCGACATCGCAGCGGCAGGGACCGAAGAATGGAGGTAGCTTCCTTGATGAAATCGGCGACGGATAAAAACAGCAAATAGTCGGGTTTGCACCTCCCTTGTCTCAGGTGGCGGAGCTTCCTGACTCTCATCCCCGCTTTAATGAAGCCGTGCGAATGTGCCCGCATAGCCAATTGGTAGTGTTTTTGATTGGCGGTCCAACGGTCGTGTGCTCGATTCTCATTTCCTGCCAACTCCAGGCCGCCTGCTAACTCGGCCATGCATATGGTCTCCCGACATCTTACGTCGGCCAGTCAGAATACGACAGACATGTTCGTAGTTTTCCAATTACAATGGCCACAACGCCGACACCGGACTCTCTGCAGAGGCCCTTAGCGCAGTTGCGAGCGCAAACTACCAGAGCAAATGGCAGCAGCCTTCAGAGCAAATGACAGCAGCCTTCAGCGGTGTCTTCAGCTGAGGATCCCACTTACTCTCCGTGATCTAAAATATCGTTCGTACAAGTCGTGCAAGCGGAGTTATAAACATCAATCACCACCGCCAGTGCTGCTCCTTTATGTCACATCCCACTATAAATCAAAGCGCGTCGCTCATCCACATTCGTGGTCGTCGAGCGGTGCGCAAGGGCACGTGGCTCGGTACACACCCTTGTGCAAGCTGGTACAGGCTAAGTAAAGTAGCCAAGCCTCAAGCGGCACGCGCGGACGAGCATTCCAGCACGAGCGAATCATTCGAGCACCTACTCGCGGATATAAGAGGATGCGTATGCATAAAGAAACCCGCTCCCGTGGTTCTTGCGTCGACGCTGCAAGTTCGAGGAGAATGAAGCGGCCCTGCCGATGAGAATAAACATGCGCCGCACATCCGTCCCGTCGTCCTGGCGCCGCGTTGCAACATGCCCAGCTTGGGAACCTTCTTCCGCGAAGTGAACACGGCGCGTTACGCCTGCTGCTCACGGACGCTGACGAGCGAGGGTAGGGTGCCGTGTCTGTTAGGTCGGGTTAAATTAGGCAACCGAAAGATCAGCATTTTGAACGTTGTACTTGGTGCTATACACTCAAACTCTTAAAAAATGGTTGTTGCGGTTAATTAAGAGCCTATTAAATCAGCACTGTGGAGCCTGATGGTAACGAATTGATTCCTTAAGGACTATTTGTGTTGAGTTTGCGTAATAAAATTGTCTCTGCGTTTCAAATCAAGCGTAATTTGTCAAGCTCAATCCATGGTTCATGCTAAAATACTGGCAAACCAGAACGTTACAAAATTATTTCTTCGGGAGGAATGCCCCGCCTGTCTTTGTTACCTTTCTGAAACATCACGCATACATACACCCCAAGAAGATGCATTGACGAAGTCAGTATCGTATGCTCGGCGTGAGATTTTATTACCGAAACACACATCACTGTAAGCGTGGAAACCTATACGTCAGATCACTATATGCATTAGGAGGAAGTAACGAAAAGGTCATGAACGTGATATTAAAATGCACACAGCACTGTGCATACACAGGAGTATTATCCATTATCGCGTCAAAGGAGATGTCTTCGTTTTCGACTGGTGCTTGAAGTATACTTCCGCTCGTCTGGAACGTACTTGCTGTTTAGCAGAAGTATGAAAAGATAAAAAATTAAGGGTAATTTGCAACAGGCAATATCATGCCCTTGGCATGATATTGCGTGTTTCATATTTTCATTAACATAACAAAGCACTGAACAGCATGATGCAATTAATATTTCCATCGAAGAGGCACATATGCTAGCTGAGGTTTACACATACACACTGTCTCTGAAAACATGCAAAGTGCATAAGCATACAAGCATGCATGGTTGTAAAAGCAGCATTTAGGATTATTTTTAGGCTTTATTGTAAAAAAATTGCATAAACAGTCTACATTAAAAAAAAAAAGTATCCATGTTAAAACTTCATGCAACAACAGACAGAATGGCATGGTAAAAAGCAGGCCAACTGGAGTACTAAGTATCTACTTGAATAATTTTTAAAAGTATCCTTGGCCGTGACAGCTCTTTCCTTGGAGAGAAGGAAAATGTATTTATTGAAACAGAATATTTGGGAAATGGTGAAGAGATGATCGAGTCCTCTGCGGGCAGCCTCAGGCTGGGATGCCGGGAGCAGCTACTATCTTGTGCACTCACTCGATCAGCCGTTGCTGGTCTTGCTGGTCTAAGCTGGACAAAGCAGGCTGGGCTCCTCCTGCAAAAGAAGGAAGAATGAAATTCAAATTATCTGTGCTTAACTTTGATTAGGTCCAAGGGCAACTGCCAGTTTTCCTCAATTGCTTTTTCCAGATTGCACTGCACGTGTGCACCTCCATTCAGAAAGGTCATATAACTGCAGCAAAACCCATTCAGAATACCAAGATATTTTAATGTTTTTATGTCGTCTTTTTCAATGTGCCACTCTGACCAAACATAGCGCGTTATAAATGCTTGCTGCTATGAGCCCCCATCAATGGCCAAGGCATGGAGTGAATATGCAGAGGAACTAAGCATAAAGGATGCTGTATATTAACATAAAGCACAGCCACAGCATTGCAGTATTACAGGCGTACGCACTGGTGGCAGAAACCTGCACTTCAAGTGGCTTAACGGGCAAATGTCTAAAGTCATTGTTCCAGCTCTGAAAGGCAGGGATCGATAATTAAATCATTTAGAATCGTCACCTTTTTATTCTGTAAACTGCACAACATTTTGCTGGTTTCCATGCACCCTTCTCGAAGACAAACATGTAGACTAGCAGGAAAGCTTCTCCTTAGAGCAGCTGTGAGGAAGTAGCTTGTGTTAGTTTAACTGATAATATGCAAGCTGTAGCACCAAAATAAAGATACGAGCTTTAACATATGGCTAAAGCACAATGTGGAAGCATGGTCCGCTGCATTAATCGTGCACTTTTCATGCTTCTACAAGAGTCAAAGCAAAGGTATGTATTGACCCACAGTGCTATATGTGACATTACAATTGCAAGGCTTACATTTACACAAACGCAAAAAGAAAGCTGACAACCGTAAGCCCCTGATATATTACCGGGAGTATGGAGTATGAATGTTATTGATCTATATGCAGAGACGAGCAAGACGACTGTAAACTATGTCATAGCTGTGTAAAATCGAATCCAGTGGCGGTCGTTCGGCGGCTGTCCGCTAGACGTACAAGTTGTCGTGACGCTGGGGCTACGTCGACCCGGCCTTCACTTGGTAGCGTGCAGAGACTCGGGGTTGAAGTAGGATTGAATCTTCGAAGTTGGTGAAATATGTACAAGCAGGTTTAATGGCACTTTGAGAAACTTATTTACAAGATTATTTACACGAAGAAGAAGGGTACATCAGCAAAATGGCAAGCGTTAAGAGTTCATAGCGAGAAGCGACTGGATGAGCCGTTTACCCAGGGCCCAGAGCGACATTTCGTGCTCTGCAGCGTCCTTAAAACCCCCTATGTCCAGCCCCTCTCTGAAGATGCTGACCAACCAAATCCAGGGCACGCCCCTCAGGTATCGGCATCCAATCGAACACATCACTGCACTGATGGTCTGAAGCACTGACTGGTCCGGCATTCATTCGTTGGGCGTGATCACTTGTTGGCGGGAAAAGCTTGGGAACGGCGAGGAGAGGAGGTACATTTCTATTCTTCAGCAAAGAAACCACAGGCTGGTTCCGACAAGTGGTTTTACTTCTCAGAAACCCGAGTGCACGTGGCGCCGCATCCGCTCCCAGCATTGTCCGTTTTCGACAATTGCAAATCTTTCCTGCATTCCTGGGAAATCACTTAATGGCTGTATGCGTCATGCTCCTTTCTTGTCCTGCACGTCAGCGGACATGTCACTCTGTCGTCTCCTTTGGAAAGTAGGCATTCCTCACTGGACGATAGGGCTTATCGACTGGAAGGGTGAACAAAAGAAAGCACTTCCTGCTATTTCCCGCAGGGGGACGTTTCTTTGTGTTTTTCCAGACGTTCTCTTGACAGGGTCAATTTGGCATTTGCAGGTTGTCCACAAAGCAAAACAGGCTTACAAAACAGGATTCCTGGAAACAGGCTCACTTAGAGCCATTGGACCATCACCACATATTCACAATACTTTTCCATGCCCACAGGCGAACAATAGAGCGCGCAAATGCGGATGCACGGTCGTAACAGCCTCCTCCCCCGCCAGAAGAGTCACGGAGGGCAGCAGTCGCCGCTGCTGCATGAAGAGACGACTTAATGGCCTGCACGTGAACGCTTGAAGCTCGCTGTTGCTTGTCGCGTTGTCTTGATTGTTGTAGGCCAAATTGCTCGAGCTGTCTGAAACTCAACCACATGTCGAAGCAAGCACTCGGCTCCCGTCTGAAGAGACCAGGTTAAAAGAAAACTGCCATTGTTGTTCGAGAAAAGCCCACTCTCAAGACGTTCAGGACCCACGTATTCCTAGAAAACCAAACGTGCTGCTTTACATAGTCACACATATACAAGCGCACGAGAAAAAAAAAAATAAAACCTGATTATCAATTTGGATACATGGTGAGGAACATCTCGGACCGCTTAGAAAGAGCGGCTAAGCGCGTCCGCATTCCCATTTAACTTCCCCTTTTTGTATCTTATTTCAAAATTGTACTGCTGTAAAATCAAGCTCCACCTAAGAAGGCGACTGTTCTTCGATGTCGCAGTTTGCAGCCAAGCCAGGGGACAATGGTCCGTCTCTACGGTGAATTTGGCCCCTCCAAGATAGCACTGCAATTTTTGAATGGCCCATACAATGCAAGCGCACTCTTTCTCTGACGCGCAATAAGCCCTCTCTCTAGAACTCAGTTTTCTGCTCAGGTAGAGCACGGGGTGCTCATTACCGTCGTCATCTCTCTGGCAGAGAACAGCACCTAACCCTCGATCACTGGCATCACACTGGACCGTGAATTCTCGGCCATAGTCTGGAGCTCGCAATACCGGACGGCTAATCAGCACAGCCTTCAGGTTTACGAAGGAGGCTTCCTTTTGTTCGTCCCAGACTACATTTGTCGGTTCTGTCTTGCGGAGAGCGTCGGTCAGAGGGCTAGCCAAAGCTGAATAGTTAGGGATGTAGTGATTGTAGTACCCAGTCAGACCTAGGAATGCTCGAATTTCCGTCTTCGTGCTCGGCCGCGGGTAGTCTGCTACCGCAGAAATCTTAATCTCGCTGGGTTTCCTGAAACCTTGACCTACATTGTGACCCAAGTAGTCCACGGTCGCCCTTGCCAGGCAACATTTCTCGGCCTTTACGGTTAGTCCAGCTTGACGCAAAAGGCTCAGTACAGCTCTTAGATGTACCATATGGTCCGCCCATGAGTCGGAAAAAACCGCAATGTCATCTAAGTAAGGCACTGCGAATGTTTCACACCCCTTTAAAACCCTATCCATGAGTCGGGAAAAACAAAATGGAGCATTTTTGAGCCCGAAACTCATCATTGTTGGCTGGTAGCTGCCCGTCGGAGTGACGAAAGCCGCGTATCTGCTGGCGCGTTCAGTGAGCGGTACTTGCCAGTATCCTCGAGTAAGGTCCAGCGTAGTCACATATGCCGCTCTACTGACCTGTTCTACTCTCTCCTCAATATTCGGAATAGGATACACTTGATCCCTGGTGAGAGAATTTAGCTTTCGGTAGTCTACCACAGGCCTAGGGTCTTTACCTGGAGCTTCTACTAAGATCATAGGCGAAGCATAATGGCTCTCCGAGGGTTTTATTACTCCCAATTCCAGCATGCGAGTTACTTCCCTATCCAGAATTTCTCTTTGCCTTGGAGAAAATCGGTAGCACCTTGATCGCACTGGCACGTCTGAAGTCAGCTCAATATCGTGCTCAGTCAAATCAGTTCTGCCTGGCCTGTCCACGAAGCAGGCCTCAAACTCTGTTATTATCTCGCCCAGATCGGACAGCTGGGATTTCTTTAGTTCTCCTCTCTGCTCCGTCTTTTTGAGAAGCTCCTGAGCGTTGCTTCCTTTTCCGCTGAGGCAAATCAAGTTGTCCCCCATCTCCTCGGGAAGGTGTAACGTTAGATTTACCACGGCTTGCTCCATAGCTAAGTCCTCTCGGGTTCCACTTAAAAGTCTCGTGAGATTACTAGACACTGGCGGCAAGAGGTTACTCTCTAGAACGTCCTCATTCCGTGTCTTATCAAGCTCACTTTCTAGTTGACTTATCTGAGATGCCTCGCTCTCAAAGTTTTCCGACCCGTTATCTTCCGCATCGACCACTGTTTTAACTGCCGTTTCCTCCGCTGTGGATTTTTCTGGTATGAGCAGTGTAGCTAGTTCTCGCGCCTTTGAACGTGTTAATGCTTGCACAACACTGTCTCCGAAAAGGATGCCCCTCTTTCGCAGTAGCATGTCCGATTTGTTGGAAAACAAATACGGATAGCACTTAGGCAGCTTTTCTGAAACTGCAGCCTCGGTTGTTAACTCGCCGAAAGGGCCCTCGATGACCACGTTCGCGATTGGCAAGCACACACTCTGTTCCTCCACTACCTGGCGGATCCACGCACACTGTCCTGTATAGTCGGAAGGCGACACATACGCCGGATGGACAACATCCATCGTTGCGGCCGAATCGCGCAGTACCTTGCAAGGCTTCCCGTTGACTACTAGGTCATGCAGGTAGGGTTCTAAAAGCTGCATATTTTCATCGCAGTCCCTGACATACGAGAAAGCAATCTTTTCTTTCCGGCAGTTGACGGCAATGTGACCCTGCTCATTACACCTAAAGCATGTGAGCGGCTTCCTAGCCCCAAGCTTGTTCTTTGTGTTCTGCGCGTTGGTCACTTCCCCACTTTTCTCACTGCCGTCCTTTCTAGGGCGTTTGCCTGAAGAAGCCTTCCTTTCTTCGTTTGCAAATCTAGCAAAGTGCCTTTTCTGACGGTTATTCACACTCGACTTGGAATTGCGGGGCCTAACCACTACTGGGTTGCTGAATTGTCGGCGCGAAGCATAGTCCTCAATGAGTTCGGCAGCTTCAGTTGCCGACTTAATGTCGCCTCGGTCCTGTAACCAATTTCTTTCTTTTTCTGGGAGGCAGTTATAAAACTGCTCCAAAAGAATTCGCTCGACTACAGCATCCCTCTCACTGTAGGAATCAGTGCTCTTTAGCCACTCGCCCAAATTAACTCTTAAATTGTACAGGAATTCAGGGTAACTCTCGTCCCTGGACTTAGTAGCGTTCCGAAAACGTTGTCTGAACGCCTCGGCGCTAAGCCTATACTTTCTCAGAAGGCAAGCTTTGACCTTCTCGTAGTTGTCCGCGTCCTCCTTGCTTAGCCGCGCGACAACCTCCGCTGCCTCGCAGGGCAGAACCGTCAATAATCTCTGAGACCACGTGTCTCGCTGGAAGGACAGTTTTTCGCAGGTTCGCTCAAAGTTAGCCAAATACAGACCGATATCCCCTGATATCACATATGGCTGCATGTACTTTGACATCTTGAAATCTGCCTCCTTGTTGAGAAGAGGTACCGCTAGCTGGGGACAATCGCCCGACCTCTTGCTCAACTCTAGTTCTAATTTCCGGAGCTCAATTTCTTGGTCCAGCTTTTTTGCTTCTCTTTCACGCTTCTTTTCCTCTTTTTCCCACTCACGTTCGCGCTCCTTTTCCTCTTTTTCCCGCTCTTTCTGCTGTCTGAGCTGCTCCTTTTTTTTGATCGATGAGGTTCCATGCTTCACTGAGCTCCTCATCATCGGTTCCCAGATCAGTGATTGCCTTTATAATCAAGGGTTTTCGTGCCAAACCACTTGTATCAATTCCCAATTCCTCACACAATAGCAACAGGTCCGGTTTCTGCAGCTTTTGTAGGTCCATGATCGCTCCGAGTGTCGGCTACTTCCAAAACAACTGTGCAAACTACCAAACCTAAAGGCGTTTCAACACTTTTTACCAGTTCTAAAATCTAACCCTGTTTTAGAACCTGGTCCACATCAGAAGAAAAGCCAAGCACTCACCCACACATGCGGTCGATGTTCCGAGCTGTTTTCTTGTTGGCCGATTGTTGCTCCTGCTTGTTGCTTGAGATGCCACCTCCGATCACCAGATGTTGTGGCTTGTAGATTCTGATCCACCTCGAATCACCAGATGTTGTAGCATGTAGATCCAGATCCCAACGCTGGTCACCAGTTGTTGTGGCTTGTAGATTCAGATCCCAACGCTGGTCACCAGTCGTTGTGCTTGTAGATTCAGATCCCACCGCTGCCACCAGTTGTCGTGACGCTGGGGCTACGTCGACCCGGCCTTCACTTGGTAGCGTGCAGAGACTCGGGGTTGAAGTAGGATTGAATCTTCGAAGTTGGTGAAATATGTACAAGCAGGTTTAATGGCACTTTGAGAAACTTATTTACAAGATTATTTACACGAAAAAGAAGGGTACATCAGCAAAATGGCAAGCGTTAAGAGTTCATAGCGAGAAGCGACTGGATGAGCCGTTTACCCAGGGCCCAGAGCGACATTTCGTGCTCTGCAGCGTCCTTAAAACCCCCTATGTCCAGCCCCTCTCTGAAGATGCTGACCAACCAAATCCAGGGCACGCCCCTCAGGTATCGGCATCCAATCGAACACATCACTGCACTGATGGTCTGAAGCACTGACTGGTCCGGCATTCATTCGTTGGGCGTGATCACTTGTTGGCGGGAAAAGCTTGGGAACGGCGAGGAGAGGAGGTACATTTCTATTCTTCAGCAAAGAAACCACAGGCTGGTTCCGACAAGTGGTTTTACTTCTCAGAAACCCGAGTGCACGTGGCGCCGCATCCGCTCCCAGCATTGTCCGTTTTCGACAATTGCAAATCTTTCCTGCATTCCTGGGAAATCACTTAATGGCTGTATGCGTCATGCTCCTTTCTTGTCCTGCACGTCAGCGGACATGTCACTCTGTCGTCTCCTTTGGAAAGTAGGCATTCCTCACTGGACGATAGGGCTTATCGACTGGAAGGGTGAACAAAAGAAAGCACTTCCTGCTATTTCCCGCAGGGGGACGTTTCTTTGTGTTTTTCCAGACGTTCTCTTGACAGGGTCAATTTGGCATTTGCAGGTTGTCCACAAAGCAAAACAGGCTTACAAAACAGGATTCCTGGAAACAGGCTCACTTAGAGCCATTGGACCATCACCACATATTCACAATACTTTTCCATGCCCACAGGCGAACAATAGAGCGCGCAAATGCGGATGCACGGTCGTAACAAAGTTCGATAATCCGCCTTCGTATACGTCCGTCGTACATCAGTGGCCGTCTGAGCTCCGACTGTATTATATCGAAGTCGGACTGAGCTCGGTGTTTAACGTCTTTCCTAATGTAGGCGGAGTTAACGCCTGCTGTATCAAACAAAATGACTGGCGGATAGGCCCTTCTTTGCGGTCTGCAAGTATATGCAGAGATGCGCGCAGGAGTGGATTTTTCGACGACGTGGTCTGCATGAGCGGTACAGGCTAGCGCTCGGCGAGCGCTGCGAACACGATATGCATAACGTAGGCTCTCCTTTCGCGCGGCACGCGTCACGCCATTCGACGTCGGAACCGGTCTGAGTGCGAACCGCGAATGAAACCTGCTCGTCTCCATTCATCCAGGCCAAGTGGGCGTTTGCTTGCTCGCAGGCCAGCTGTGCAAATGCGGCTCCTGTTCCGCAGTGTGCATTGCCCGGACTATACGGTCAGGCGGCCGTCATGCGTTCCTCGAGCACAAGTAATCGGGCATCCCAAACTAGACGGTAGTGAACAGTGACACAACACGTGCGGATTCACGTAACAGTTTTCTCTTTTATGTCATTCTTCTCTCTCTCTCTCTCTCTCTCTCTATATATATATATATATATATATATATATATATATATATATATATATATATATATATATATATATAAACAGGTGTGTGTGTGTGTGTGTGTGTGTGTGTGTGTGTGTGTGTGTGTGTGTGTGTGTGTGTGTGTGTGTGTGTGTGTGTGTGTGTGTGTGTGTGTGTGTGTGTGTGTGCGTGCGTGCACGCGGTTAATGCTGTTCCCTCCGTTATCATTTATGACTCTTCCACTTTCGCCGGCAGCAGACCCGCGGCCGACAACGTTGCTTTGTTTCTTCATCAGTATACGGCGAACCGTACGTGCTACGTCGGAAGCAGGGGGTGGCCAGTCGGCGCTCACGCTTCACGTGTGTCGGGAGGGGCGGCTGAGGCCGGCCCCGTTTGCGTGAGGTGAGGCGCACGCTTCTTCCGCGCAGCTGCCGCCCGGGTCACTCGGCTGATGGGCCGTTCAAAGATGCACGCCGGTGCGAGCGTGGGACGCCAGCGCGTGCAGGCAGGCCGCCCCCGCGTTTCAGAGCGCGGTGCGCCGTTGCGCTGACCTGTTCCGAAAACTTGAGAGTCTGTCGCCTGGTCCGACAGCGGATATTCTGCGCAACTGTGAAAACTGACCGTGCAGAAGTTTTCAAACCGTGGATTGTGGAATTTCAACGTCCCGAAACAACGGCTAAGGGCCGCCGTTGCGGAGGGCTGCGGATTAATTTAGACCACCTATACTTTTTTGACGTTGCACTGACATCGCACAGTACTCGGGCGTTTTTTTTTATTTTTTTTTTTTACATTGCTTCTATCCACATGCCGCCGCCGACTTGCTCGTAAGTCGCAAAGATTAATGCTCATTCTAAGTTATCGTCTCTGAGAGGTACGTAATAGTTCCTAGAAGGATATTGATATAGATGTCTAAAATTTGCTATCCCGTCTCCCGTTATCGCGGGTTGGCGCGTAAATTACCTCCCGTTAAAGCACGTTAAAAACCTCCAGAGGTTGAAGGCGCTAAAGTGGTTGCGTATGCCAGTGCACGTGTAAAGATATAGGAGTGAACAGAGGCATAGATTCGCATCCATGGGGCGGACGAAGAGGTCGTCTCTCGAGGAAGCTCAGTATTTTTCCTTGCATCATTCACTGACTATAAGACGGGCAACTTCAAACACCCCTGCCTCCTCTTTCCCGTCATTCGCGCCTGACGTCAACAGTAGCCCGGCTACTATGTGCACGTCGTACAGTTTTAATGGCTGTTCTTCGCTGGAAAAGCTATCTTGCAATGAACTTTTACCTTAAGCGTTCTATAGATGCCTGTTTGAAAAAATTAGGAGGACGCTTAACCGTATTCCGAGTTTGCGTCGTTATTGAAAGTATCGCCACTCTCCCACCTCGAGTCATCTTAATGGGGGACACGTCAGAACCACAATTGGCTGTGACATCTGGTTCTGTCGATTCCACCGATCAGATGACTCGAGGTCGGGGAGATAGCGACACTTTCGGTAACGACGCAAACTCGGAATACGCACCCAGGTTGGCACACAACAGCGAATTCTCTTGGGCGTCTTTTTTTTTTTTCGTTTTTTTTTTTTTTTTTTTTTTTTTTTTTTTTCAAGTGGCGTTTTGCCACTTCATGTATCAGCCAACATCAGCCTGGAAGGCCGCTTGACCTTCAACGAGCCAGAGATCACAGTGTGGCTATATAGCTTAACCATGGTACCACGTAGGGTGTATGCCACCACTTGGCCTTCGACGGCAAATATAGGATCACGTGTTCCCTCTTGTAGTTGCCGGCCTCCTGGGCTGTATCGTCTATTCACTCGCTGCAAAACCATGTCTGCCCATGTTTAGTGGCTGTTCCTTTTGTACAAAAGAAAATAAAAGTTATTTTTGTTATTATTATTATTATTATTATTAGCGTAACCAAAGCAAGACTACGCTTTCGCTTCGCCTAATCAGATTTAGAAGGGTTTGTAAGATGATGTGCAGTAATCCGCGGCGGATTTTCACATGGCGCTTCTGGGTCTGGCCTGTTGTTTGGGGTTTTCGATGCGGTGCTCACTGCTATCGATGATCTCTTGCAGGCTGTCTCGAGTACGAACTTGGTCGCGGTACCCCGCCCCCGCCGCGGCGCCGGTGGAAGAGTCGCTTTGGGTCGCGCGACGCTCGCCTACACTGTTGTGGACGCCGCTGGCGACCAGCAGCGGCTAGGGCTCCGCCCCGGCGGTGGCAGCAGCAGTAACATGCCCCGGTCGCAGCAGCAGCAGCAGCAGCAGCAGCCGTCGGCGGCCTGCCTCAAGTAAGTGCTTGTTTAGGGCGCATCATTGCTCAGGGGAACTATAAGCATTGACAAGCAGCTGAGCGTTTGATTCCGCATCCAGGCAGCGAAAGCTAAACAGAAGAAAATGAGGACTATAAAGTTTCGCTTTAAGAATAGGCGCGATAGCGCGGCCGAAGTGTCCACCCTATTTTGAAGAAAAATGCAGTATGGCGAACGAGGAACTGCAAGAAGAGCTGGCAAACGGGAGCCATTAACGCTGTTCCTTGATGCACTTAGAGGCTTAATTTTAGTGTCCACCCTTGTATTTTCGGCCACCGTCCACGACGGCGGAGGCATTTCGGCAGAACGAGCTGTATACGCTTTATCGAGTAAAATTAGCGGAAAGGTCGTTCCTTTCTTTTGAGTCTGTTTCCTTTCGCTCATTCCAGCCGTAGAATATATTGTTCCGAGAAAAAAAAAAGAAAAAAAAAAAAACCTTTGGAGGGTGAGAAGGAGAAAGCTCAGTGGCTGTCTTACTTCTCACTGTCCACTTGAGTCACCCCTTTAGTAAACGGATGAAAAAGGGATCGAGTGAACGAAATAAGGAGGAGAGAAAGAGGCGACACGATGGATATGTCTCCGGAATAATTTCGACATACCTGGGAACCCTGCACATCGGGTGTTGGATCGGGGTGCAACTCCTCCTCCCCAGCCTTCCTCTCTTCTCGCGTTTGCGGAATCAACATTGAAGGAATTTTTATGAACATATTCGCGACAGTGGGAACCAGCAAGTCGTGTGTTTACCCCTCGTGATTTGCCCGTGCTTTTTCTCACCAAAAGTTATCGGAAAAGCAGAACGGGTCATATTATTACTGGTAGCTATGTTCTCAGGCAAAAACAAAGTCGGTACAGATATAATCACAACTTTAAAAAAGAGGACCTGAAGTTTTTGTAATCTTCAGCAGCCAGTATATGTAGTGACTAGAACACAAGTTAAAAACCTCCCGAACCCCACTGCCACACACAGAGATGAGTTGCACAAAGAAGCAAAACACAAAACGCTAGCCTGAGAAAATATATGATGAGTAGTCTTTTCACGAGATCATATCAAACAGGCGAGGTCACGCGGCACACACGAAGCTCTCGAACTGAGCACGGGCAGTCATCAGCAGAGCCGCGGGCACTTATTTTCGTGCCACGTACTTGTGAGCTGTGGCACACTTGTTTTCCTTTCGCTGCAACGTTTCAGTGCACTTTGTATAATCTTTTGGTTTGTGAGCACGCCTCCCAATGACAACTGAAATTCACGATCTTCCAGTGGCCCACGGGAGCTGACATTAAAACATGAACATGCAGTGCTGTTCCGCGGGAATGTTCTTCTCGTTATTCTGGAATTCGGCCGAACTCGAGCGGCTGAGCGCGCACCGCCGCCGCCGCCGCTCAACTGGCCGTGCACCGGCATCGCCGTGAAGCTAGCCTTCGCGCCGAAGACGCTTCTCGGAGCTCACGCGGCGGATCCAGAAGCCGCGGCGAGCGTTCGCACGGCGAGCCGCATGGAAACTGCAGGAGGCGCGATAGGGAAGGACGCAAGGTCATCGTCTCTTGCGCGCACCCAACACTGGTGCCCCTTTGCCGCCGCCCCCGCCGACTCGCTCGTGTCAAAGGGAGAAGGCAGCTTTCTTTCGCAGCAGTTGTTGCCATTTGCGACCCGGCGACGCCGTGACCGTTTTCGTCCTGGTTTTGACAGTTTTGGCGAAAGGGACGCCTGAGTATTGGTTGACTGAACGGAGGTTGAGTGCGCCGCAGGGATGTCCCAATGTGCGTGTGCTCATGGCTGGCTGGACCCTCGGTGCGCGCATCTCGAAGCCGCGGCGATCGGGGGACCTTTGCATACCGCGAAACCACACGAGAGACTGCCCCCGGCCTTCAAGCAAGCGGAGACAAACGCAGCCGCGCGCGCCGCTTGTGTTGAGGCGCAACGGAAAAGGCGCTACCAAAGTGCGGCATTTTTAGCGGCTGAAGCGAAGGCTGCAAAACGGAAGAGACTACTATATATGTACAGGAAAAACAACGGCACAGCGCGACGGCAAGAAAATCACACTAAATTCAAGAAATCCGACGTAGAAGCAGAATCTAGGAGACTGTGTTAAAAGGCGAATTTGAATATGCGAAAATCGAAATTAAACCGCTCGGACGCTGCATCACACTCTATAATTACCTGTCAATTTTCCTTTCTTTTAACGAATAGGGCGTCGTGGTGCGCATATGTGTGCGCGCGTTCCCCTATAGCGTTCGGTAGCCCCTCCTGGTCTGAAAGTATACCCACCGGTAAAAAGTCCCACCAACGAGCCACCACTCACAACTCGGCCACCTCCCACAATCCCACAATGCGTTGAGACACGCAGTGGTGAAGGCGATCAATGTATAAACGAAATGTACAACCAATGCCGCTAATGCAGATTTGTCGCCAGTTTTCTTTCTCGACTCATTGCTTCTTTATTTATTTCAATCGGCTCCTTCTGTGCGGGCACTGTATAGTCTATAGTGGCGAACCGTGCTACAAATGGTTTCTATAGGAATGCCTCCACGCGCGCATAGGTGATGGCGAATTCGTTGCGTTCAGCGAAATATCGCTTCAGACCTATAACGCGGTGAAGACGTCCCAGCCTGTGCGTGCTTTGTTGGAAGGGGTTGTTGTGCGTACGGTTTGAGGAGATGGTTCGGCTGTGTAGAAACTGCGCGCCGTAAACGCCTGATGCACGCCGCTTGTCGGAAGTCAGCCAGATAAGCCATTTTCTCGTTGCTAGCGCGCTCGACGTATATCGTCGGGCATTAGAGAGAGCGCTCCGAAGCAACTTCTCAAGCTCTTTGGTAACTTCGGAACGCGTATACGAATGCCCATTATCTAAGATCTTCCGGATGCGTGCAGCAGCCAAGTTGTTTGACACGTCCGCCGCACAAGGAACCTAATGCGGGCTTTCTCTCGGACCGGTCTCGTTTTCGCGCCGAGCCTTATCGTATCGTGCTGTGTTGCTCGCCTCGGCTTCCTGCTTGCCGTCCGCGCGGAGAAAGGCTGCGACGTGATCGGAGGATTCGAGTTGCGGCCTCTCGAGTGTGTCCACGGGCGATAAGGGCGTCCGGGTCTTCGCGCTTTCTCGGCCGACGACAGTTTGTGCTGAGTCTCCAGATGCAGAGCTCCCGTTCTACCGCGAGTGCTGACACCTCTGCGATGCGTCTAGCACAGGGCTGCCCGCTTTGTCTTGTGATTGCGAGGTGTGTACATTTAGCTTGTCCGTATACGTCAACGGCGCGAAGGTATACGTCAACGGCGCGTGCTCCTTGGAAGAGCACGGATAGAATATACTTGTGGGGATATTCGATTCGACTGGCGCGTCGTGCGAACGAAAACAGTGGAGTGCTGGCAGCGGTGTAGCAATGACGAAATAAATTATGTCTGTAGCTGGGTGGACGCTATATACGTGAATCAGAAATGTGACACGCACAGGATAATTTCATTTGGCTGCTGTTGAAATCCCGTACGAGCTGGCTTGTTTAGTGAGACGGAGCTAGGGTTCAACCCGCGGTCATATTGCTGCTGAGTTCTGAAGGTGGCTACAAAATATCGGAGCAAACGACGGCCAGTCTGGCCCCTATGAATTGACCGCGTCGAAGCACTAAATGTTGCTGCCCGCCTATACAGGTCGCGGTGGCACGCTGTGCAGCGTTGCAGCGGGCACTCTTTCCTGAAGAGTTGTCCTAAAAAACGACTGTATCCATCGTAGCAAATCAGAGAACTGTTCTTAGGTCTGAAAAGATTTCGAGTAGTTGGGAATAATTTGCATGCATTGCTTAATTCGTGTATCGAATCGAATAGGAGGTATTCGTTATTCGAAAATTTCCAGCATTCGCACGATTTTATACGTAGGCCTTTCAGCGGCGGCAATTGCTCTGTAAAACCACGAATAAGTCCTGAGAAGGTCCAGTGACCAGCTGATTATGCTGAACTCATGTAGGCATTAGGTGCGCTTTGAAACATATTTTGGCGCCGATGGTGTTATTCGTTTCTAACCTCCATCGTAAATGCGGACCGCAGTGCATCCTGGGCAGCTTTCCTCGAAGCCGCCCAATCTGTGCGGTAGGAACCTTTGGGGCGAGGATCATCGGGATGTTCGGCCTGGCGACATGAATCAAAATGACGGGAGGCAACGTTCCCAGCAGCATACTGTGCCCACGACTGGAGAAAATAACTGGGGAACGCACGGCCCGATTAGGGTGTGCGTGTTTTTTTCACTTCGCGTGGCTCATTGCAGGTGCGCAGTCTTAAACCGAATGCGTCTAGGTCCGTTGTGGATTTCCCCAGCGAAGGCTTTAAGTTGTCCGAGGGCTGCATTGTTTTGGCGCACCTTGTATGATGGATGAGGAGGGGAAAACAACGACATCTTGTACAACATCAACAGCTCGCGGCGAGTGAAAGAGAGCAACATCCTCTTTCAAAACACCGGTGACAGCAACAGCATAGACCTGAGCTTCGACCTACATCTGTCGGTCTCTGCAAGAGGGGAAAGGGGATTCGCTCGGCCCCGAGTCCCGCCACTGCACGCGAGACCAGCCTGCGTGGCCCCGGGCGCCGCATCGATCCGTCGCGGCGGGCTTCACGGCAACGCCGCCGCCGGCCACGCCCTGCGACGAGCGGGCCTTCTTCCGCGGCGGCCGGTAATGGCCCTGGCTTTCCGGTGCGCCTCTCTTCCTGGAAAGGCGAAACGACGAGCGGGGACCGCACTTTCGGCCTTGGGAGGTGCACTCTCGTTGTCGCACCTTTCCTTGTTTTTCTTTGTTTTGTCATCCACAACGAAACGCGGGCCTCAATTCACGAACCAGCCCGACGAGAGCGCCTTGTTGAAGAGAGAGAGAGAGTGAGAAAGACAAGAAATTATTCTTTCTATTAACCGCTGAGCGGCTGAAGGAATCTGTGTTCTGTCGGATCAACGCCAGCTGACTGGTCCGACGACAGCCAGGAGGGAGCACGGGGAAAGGTGAAGAAAATGGGAGCTGAACCGTGAGGGGGCTGCAGAACGGTGTTTAAAGTTCGCAGGAGTAGAAAGGCAATTTGGACCAAAGCCATTCGGGCATGAGGTGTCTGAACGAGAACGGTACAGGTAGAGGGTTTGTAGGCTGAGAACAATTGCGAAGGTCTTCCGCTCCATTGGAAGTGTGCCTTTCGACCAGTGTTGGTTTATGGGATACAGGAGGTCTTCTTTAGCTGGTTTTCTTTTCTTTTTTATCACAGAGAGAGGGTGCAGCGTACACAGGGTGGGAGGACAATCTAGTTCAGGGGGGGGGGGGGGGGGGGGGCAGATATATATATGCCAGGTATTTGGAGAGAAGGAAGAACTGGAGTTCAGCTAGTGTTTGCTTGGTTTCGGTTGGCAGATCAGAGGCCTTGGAGAAGGAGGAATTTAGGAATGCTGGGGGTGGCAGAATGTAAGGTTAGGTCATAGTAGAGATCAGACGAGAAAGCGGGTTAGTTTTTGGTCGTATATACCATTAATCTGATCGCTCACTCGGTTCCAATTATAAATGTACATTGGCGCACAGTATTGTGCGATTTTTGTGTGTATGGAGTCGAGAAGGGTTTGGGGTCGAGGTTCCTGACTGATATGCTTAGGGACTCCGTCTGCGGCGTTTCCAATGATGGATGAGAGGATAATCAGGTCAGAGGGCGGGAGTCGATGTGCTCTCGGTTTTGATAGCGGCGCCTTGAGTCGTACGGAGGGACGCAAAACCTATTCAAAGCAGCAAATGGGAGAAGTGTGCGAAATAACAATTAGCGGAATGTGGCCCGGTTGGTCTGGTGTACTATGATTTTGCAATGCTGGGTGGATTGAGGAACAGAAAGTGGGAATTAGGTGATGACTTGAGCGGTTATCTGTGTCATGTCTAGTGACTATACTCCTAACGGCCGACGACTTCTCTGTTGCATTCCCTCACCTGGCGCATCTGAGGACACAGCGTGCTATGTACATTGCTGCGCAGGCGTATAGCAATGGCGGATGCGTTTCTAACGAATTAAGTCGAATAAATCACGCGAAACAGGTTTGAAAAGAAAATTGTTCAAATTATTCGTGCAGCGATTTCCCTTTCGCTGGCGGGAGCGCGCGCGCAAGTCCGCTCAGAAGAGGCAATTCTTCGCCTTCTAACGTGCATTGCCAGTCGGTTTTGTGAGGAAACCACTAGCATATTTTATACCGCAATCAAGTGAGCAGCTTGCTTGGTGATCTGGTATGAGGAGCGCTCTAGACTAAATTAAATTCTCGCGTTGGGACCATCTATGAGGAGGAGCAGTTGCCTGACCGCGCTCGGCTTTTTATCAGGTGGGTCAGACGGGAATAGGAGGTCCGCATGGTGGTGGTACAAACTTTATTTATGAGTCGACAAGGTGATGCACTATAGGTCTGGGCCGACTCTTGATCTCGGCAGGTGGCCGGCAGGTGGTGCCTGGCGGCGACCTTTCCCGACCTTGCCTGGCGGCGACCTGCCTTTTTTGGCTAGCCGGGTCCGAGCTGGAGACCGCGATCTCCCATCTCTCGTGGTCCGTTAGACCCCATTGGGCCGGAGGTTGAAATTCTCTACAAATAAACATGATGTGCTCGAAGGTAGCCCTCGGGGCCCTGCAGAGGGAGCATTCGGGTTGATATTCAGTTGGGTGGAATAGAGCAAGTAGTGCTGGTGAGAGGAACGTGCGAGCCTGGAGTTGTCTCCATGTGACCTTTTCTAATTTATAGTAAGTGAGTGATAGAAGACCGAGTTTTCGGTTTTCTCGTGCTCCGCGCTCGCGCTGTTTAATTCCGGTCACTCACATGCTCGAGCGTCTCGGTTTCACCAGAAACTGTCTAAATAGAGTCGATCTCTCCGCGCAAGCGGGAAAGCAGTCCTCACGCCTAAACAGCCGAAACCCACACGAAGGAGATGTCTTTCGGCGCGATCCAAGACGCTGGGCGGAAAGAGCAAGGCGCTGGCACGCGCTGGCCTCGGTTGCGATCAGTTAGGTGATGAGGGATCATGATCATGAGTCGCGCTACATCCATGTGATTCACCTCTGTTGAGAAGAGCAGTGACAGGTCGGTTGACGCATTTTCGAGGTTGTGAGCGGGAACCTATGGCAATTAAGTCTGTCGCAGAGTGTGCTCAGTATAGTTCTTGAAAAACAGCTACGAGGTTGCAGAAAATCGGGACTTTTATTTGGATGCAACATTTGACAAGACACGAAACACGTTTAACGAGGCAGATATTGTTAGCGAAATTGTATTTTAATGGCCTCATTTTGATGTGCTGACCTAATAATAATATAATTGGTTCACAGGGAGGGAAAGGCGCAGTGTCTGTCACACTTCTATCTGTGGACACCTGAACCGCGCCGTAAGGGAAGGGAGGAAGGTGGACGTTAAAGTTGAAAGAGAGAAAGAGGAGCCGTAGTGGAAGGCTACGGAGTAATTTCGACCACATGGGGATCTTCAACGTGCGCTGGCATCGCACAGCACACGGACACCTCTTCGTTTCGCCTCCATCGAAACGCAGCCGCCGAGGTCGGGTTCGAACCCCCGGACAGTAGTCGGACGTCTTACCACTGTACCACCCCGGCGGGGCAGTGTGCTGACCTGCGTTTGCCAACAATGCGGGATCCAAGACGCGTTTCGAGATTTAACCGTTGCTTACAGGCGCACAAGTAGTCGCAACACGAGTGCTAGCGTTCTTAAATCTGTTACGAGTGCATATGCGGTAGCATTTCGCGACTTTGCCAGTACTTAATCCCCCCCCCCCCCCCCACTAGAGAACACTACGAAACGAGACAACACCACGCTGCACGCACGCACGCACGCACGCTCGCTCGCACGCACGCACGCACGCACGCACACACACACACACACACACACACACACACACACACACACACACACACACACACACACACACACACACACACACACACACACACACACACACACACACACACACACACACACACACACACACACACACACACACACACACACACACACACACACACACACACACACACACACACACACACACACACACACACACGGCACAAGCCAAGTATACAATATGTACGTGTCAAGCATACATATAAACCATGGCTTGGTTTCAGCCTGTGCGTGAAGTTGGTGAAGTTGTCCGCGGGAGTTCCCTGCTCGGTTCTCGGTCGACGGCCTTCTACGCGGCTTCCGCAACACTCGAGTCCAGTGACCCGGCCGCACCGATGGCGGACAGCGGAGCCAGCCTGACCGAGTAGCGTCGGAGTGTGTGCTGTAGCCCTTGCGTGATGCTGGAAGAGGCGCGCGTACGACGTGGCGGAGTTGTGTACTCGCTTTGACGCTACGCTCTCCACCCACTTGGTGTTTCGAGCAAACGGAGTGACAGCCGCCGACGGCTGCCCTCTCGGAGTCCTCTCCGCGTCTTCTTGATCGGCGGGAGTTCGCCGTTGCCTGCACTCGCGCGCGTTGCGCGTGCGCGCCCGCCTGTCCTTTTCCTCCAGCAACAGCGGAGGTTAAGAGGCCGTCGGGTTAACAGGCGTACGTGCGAGCTTTTCAATGCGGCTTCGAGCTCGTGAACACACGCTCTACCTTGGCAATGTTTAGCGAGGCCCCAACTGCCATGCAAGTTCCGATGGAGCAGCAGGTCGATCAAAAGTTCGCCTGCGCTGGCACACACAAAACCGGACCTCCTAAAAAGTGATAACACGGTCGACACGTCGCGTAAAACTTCGCCGGTTGCATTCATTTCCTCGCGCGTGCGGAGCTCTTGTCCAAGTTGTTCAAGACTCTACATCGTTCCGCGACGAGCTCTCGGAGCCGCCTGACTAGAATATACACACTTTGGTGCTGCAGTCGTTCCTGTTCTCTGCTCAAATCCGCCGGCGACATTAGCATCGTGCGGTATAAAACGAAGCAGCATTTTATGTGACGACAAACGCGCGACTGTTTCATGTTGTGCAACCCCACTCAGGCTGACGCACTGTAAATGGCGTCACGGTGTTACTTCGTGCATCCCATTTTTCCAAAGCGATTTACGCGTTTCGATTAAGTATATTTTTTACGCTGTTTGCTAAAGCTCTGCAATTATGGCTACTTTTGTAAGAAGCGCTCCCCGCATGTCGCCATGCGTCGCTCACTGGACTGTTGGGGATGCCACATCCGGAGCGATCGTGAGCGTGCCCATTTCCCATCCACGTCGCAGTCCGAAAAGTTGGGCTTCTCGCCGCTCTGTGTACGCATCGCAAGTGTCAGGACAGCTCGTCGGTCAGAAGACTGCGCGCCAGAATTTTGCCCTCAGAGCCACGGAATGTTGTCCGCCTATGCCAATTATTCTGCACGAAGAAATGCGCAACGCTTTCCAGCTGTATGTAACTATCTTCTGTTCTTCGTTTTCAAAGCGTGTTCCAGCTATGTTCGCAGCAAAATTTCGATTCCGCATCCTTGGACGGGCGTAATTAACTATGAGCCAGAGACCGAAGAAGTGACATATAACGGGTGCACAACGAAGTCGAGCTGCAGACTTTACGGTAGAGCAAGGCTCTCCAGGCTTTCAGCGGCGTTCGCTTCACACCCGCGAAGCACCGCAAGCCGGGGGCGCGATCCCGGCCGAGCTGTCTTCAGGGAGACGCGGAACACGCTCCGCAGCATCACAGTTCTCTTGTAGTGCCTTGCTCTAAGGGCGTGGCCAAAATGTATACCGTCGTTCGGCAGCGGAGGCAAAATGAAACGGGAATAAAAAATGCGGAGGCACACAAGTGGGCGAAAGAACCACCCGTCCACACCCGCACCCATATGCGTCTCCGGGACTTGGGAGTTGGGCGAGCTCGCGTTTCCCGGTCACTTGGGGTTAGGTCGGGCCGAGTTTTATCCTTTGCTTGGCGAACTCTGCGCCCTATTCGTAGTGAGAATGCATAGATACGCATGTCGCCAGTAGCAGGGCTTGAATACGTGCGCAGTAAATTAACGCTTGAAAGCACATGCGGTTGAATTGTGGTGCTGGCACTACGCAAGAGGCTGGGGCATTTGATCAGCGACTCCGTTTCAACCTATGTAGAATAATGGCTCATGCATAATTTCACTTTGTTCTTCATCGAAAATGGCTCGTGAGATGGAGTGGGACACATTAGTCCTACTTTAGTTGTGCTGTCCCACATATCTTAAGGTTTCGATACTTTTTTAAAAACCCCATGTCCACTAGATGAGGCAACGAGTGGAGACATTGAAAATACACGCCTCTTTGCCACGTCGTTGCAATACTTTTTTTTTTTTTTGCTCATATGCGATCTGAAAAAATAAATAAATAAAAGAGTCGAGATGCCCAATAAGTGATTCCCTTTATTCTGCTTTGAAAGGAACAGGTCTAGATCTCAGCGAGCTAGTACTTGTTCGGAAGATTCGAAACAAATAGTGAAATTAAGATCTCTCCGTACACTGTGCTGAAAATAGCATGTTTCGCTCATGCTAACGACTGAATTTTGAGTGGTAATTTTCAAACTTCTTATGTAGTTTGTTCATGGGTGCTAGCTCATCAATATACTGGACATTCAGAGCCACCATGCAGAACAAGTCCTTCGAAATAAGCAAGGAGGGTGAAATAAGGGCCAATTGCATAGTTCGTGCGGGGTGAGGTCTGGTTTGTCGGTGAAGACCAGAACCGTGTAAGATTTGAAAAAAGGCGCATGTGCTGTTGAAATCCACGGCACGGAAAGAAAGGCGACATCGATTTTGTACAAGCCGTTTAGTTCAGTATTTTGCGACTTTTGGACTGTTTCAAGGCGCCGTTAGTGAGACAGCAAAAGGCAAAATAGGTCATATACGTCCCACTTGTCCTATTCTGTGCCAATGTGACAAAAGCGCTCTACTTTTTCATTGAATAAAATTTTGAAATTTATTAGGAATCGTTTTCTTTTTGTACCGTATGTGCCCATGCAATAAAACATTTCGTTGTAATTGCAAAGAATCAGGCCTGACGTGCGTGTTCGCATTCACGGGGTGGCACATGAAAATGCAGTATTTTTCTCTCTCTCTTTTATTCCGGATGCGTGGTGGCGTTCGGAGCGTGGCGTACGTACGCCTTGTTGGTCTCCGTGTAGTCGTTCTTTCAGTTTCACTGCCACCGACATTATATCATTCCATATGACTGTGTTTCACACGTAAGTGTGGACATACATTAGCATATAGCGGAGGTGCATCATCTTTATCCGAACTATACGTTCACTGCACGACAGGGGTGTCGCCCGTACTCATTAACCTTGTCCTATGCAAGCTGTAGCCTCCTTGTTCTGGCAAGCTTTCTAATATTATCCCCCACCTTGACTTTCTGCCGCCTTCTACGCTTGCCTTCTTTTCTTGAAATCCAGTCAGTTCGACTGCTCTACCCAAGGATATGCGGGATCGAATGCCGGTCGCGGCGGCCCCTTTTCGGTGGAGGCGAAAAGCAAGGCACCCATATGCTGAGCGATGTCAGTGCACGTCAACGAACCCCAGGCGGTCGAAATTTCCTGCGCCCTCCACTGAGGCGTCTCTCATCGCTTGAGTCGCTTAGGGACGTCAAAACCCATAAACCAAAGCAAACCTATTCTTAGCTACCTTGCCTGCTCATTACAGTGGCATGTCCATAGGATCAACGATTTTTCCCAGCATCAACTTTTCACTCCACAAACGAGTTTATACTTTCCTCATGACGAATAGCGGTAAATGCTATTCATCATCAGAGTTATTTCGCTTCTGTGGTGGTGGTGGTGATAGAAACATTTACTGCCAATATTACAGAGGGTGGGGGCGTTGCCCCCTACATGGCATTTGAGAGCCCCCTCCATGTACGGAGGGCCCTCTTACAAAACAAAAGAAAGCCCTCAGAGTGACCCATATGTGCGATTACTCGCCGTTGCCACAAGTTATACGCCGCCTTTCTGCTCTACCTGTGTCATCATTGAACCTTAAATTATATACTACGGCATTCTTCATTAACTATTCTTCCCAATCAAGTTTTTGGAATACCTGATTAAAACAGAGATTGAGTAGTGCCTGAGAGATCGTGTCTCCTTTCCTGTCAGCAAAGCAGACTTCATATGACGAACTGAGGACTGCTGGTGCTTAATTGGTGTCCTAAATAAATTCAGCTGGAGTGAAGATTGCTGGAAAACGTATCAACAACCTTAGATATGCGGATGATACCACTTTAATGGCAGAAAGTGAAGTGGAACTCAAGAGACTTCTGATGCGCATTGATGCAAGTTTGGGCTTAAACTGAACATTAAAAAGACAAAGATCATGGCGTCTTGCCCTATTAAGTCCTGGAGCATCAATGGACAAGAAGTGGAAGCTGTGACAGATTTTCTCTTCTTGGGCTCCAAGATTACATCGGAAGGAGACTGCAGCCATGAAATTAGGAGACGCCTGCTTCTGGGAAAGAGAGCAATGGTTAGCCTTGACCGCCTAGTAAAGAGCAGAGACATTAGTCTGCCAACCAAGATCCGTATAACTCGTGCTATGGTCTTTCCAGTTGTGATGTATGGATGCGAGAGTTGGACTGTGAAAAAGGCTGACCGCCGAAGAATTGACGCGTTTGAATTGTGGTGTTGGCGAAGACTCTTGAGAGTTCCTTGGACTGCCAGAAGATCAAATCAGTCGATATTGTCGACCATAAACCCTGACTGCTCATTGGAGGGTCAAATTCTAAAGTTAAAGCTCAGCTACTTTGGTCATTTGATGAGAAGAGAGGAGTCGCTGGAGAAAGATTTGATGTTGGGAAAGGTTGAGGGTCGCCGGAGAAGGGGTAGGCAGCGAACGCGATGGTTATGGCATCCTCGAGGCACTGCAGATGAAGTTATGTGATGTTAGGAAGATAGTGAGAGACCGGAAAGCGTGGCGTGACATGGTTCATAGGGTCACGAAGAGTCGGACACGACTGAACGACTGAACTGAAATAAATTTTAAGGCTACCTTTTTTTATCGGTATTCTATAGCTTTTAATATGAAGGGATTAGGTCGCTGTCAAACGCTGTATAGGTATAACCCTCACGTAAGCAGATCTTTCCCACCCTAGTTACGCAGTGCCTGCATGAATGCTGAGCTGTCGACTGAGTCAAACGATTTCTAGCAATCTGTAACTTCTAGTATATGTAGGGCTGGTCATAACTTCATCTTTTCGCAATCGCATGGATAGCGCGAATGTGGCCGATTGCCGAGTAGCGTTTCCGAAGCCAGTCTGGTCCTTCGGTTGGCTCAAATTTAAAAATTTAACAAATCTGATTTCCAATTGTCTCCGTATATACCTCGCAAACAGTGGAAGATATGCTAACCGGTAATCAATTTTCTCAGTCCGTAACGCCCTATCTCTTTCTTATGGATCAATATGTCTTTACCGTTCGTCCCAGATTCCGGTATGCCCCAGTCACGAGGCAGGGTGTACATGCATGGATGGCAAATCTTTATTGCGCAATGTCCTCTCCTTCTTTCAACAAATCTGCAGTTACTTTACCCTTAGCAGCCGCTTCTCAGCTTTAGATTCCATGTAAGGTTTTCTTTACTTCCTCATTCGTTACGAACATGGCATCCGGATGTTCCACAGGCTTGGTTCTCAGCACCCTGATTATTTAGGTTATCACAGATCTGCGCAGAATTATTCGGCCACTTTAACTATGTTATCCCTATTCGCAGTGATGTCGGCTTTCCTTGCCTTTAATGGCTTAGACCTGCTTTTTTCCAAAGACTAATTGCCTCTTGACATCTTTTAGGCTGCTGCCCATCTTCAGGGCCTGCTTTATCCTCTATTCCTATCATATTTCGTTTGGTAATTTAGCTTACTTTAGTTGATTAGACTTCACAGTTCCGCCATTAGTTTTTATGGTGATAAAAGCTTTCATACTTAGTCGTTTCTTAATCAGGTTTCTCGTCTCCTGAGAGAGCTTGCTAGTACGCTGTCTAGTTATATATGCTTCCTAATTTTATTGTCCACTCAAGGAATGTATTTGTGTGGCTGTTATTGATCTCACGAATACTAAGGTCATCTCTCTCTGTTAAGGTGAGACATCTTTTCTGAACCAAGATCCTGAATTCCCCTACTCTGATATGTTATGCTATACTGTAATATATACTATACTACATTATACTATACTATATACTAGGTTATTCCATGCTATATTAAACTATATATATTCTACAGTACTATAGCGTATGGCGAAAAAAGTAATAAAACTGGCAACGTGTGTGCGCAGCGCAGCGCCTTTGGTGTCTAATCTAGAAGATTTGCGGTATACGTGAAATGCGCTTTTCTGTTGCGTATTAACATTTTCGCAGCAGCCTGGTGAAAACGACGCGTACCTTTCGTAACCTGAAAGAGCAGGCGCGGAGTTTCCATTTAATATACGCTGTCACTATTTGAAAGTTCCGCGCAGTAACCTAGCCATATCAAGAGACTATTGGTCGCGGTCAGCCCCATATTGCACCGGTTAGCATGTCGTAGTTGTTCGCCACCGGGTATTTCCTGCAGCACCGGTTTACGCTCCCTGTGCTCGCTGCAAATTTGTAGAATATATTTTATTGGAATGCTACAGTATCTATCAAGACACAGTGCAGAAATATGAGTATCCCCATACAGCTTCGGAAAAATGAGAAATGACTAGTGAATTGCCGGCTTAAAACAAGGGCAGCAACCTAAAGTCTGAGCTCAGGATTCAAAGTGCGTATTGCGTAAAACTCCGTGGAATTTGTATTAAAGAAGGATAAATTATTGGATGCAAGTTTTTTTTTTCATTTGGAACGTTTGTTACAGACATCTATATATTTTTACAGGACAAAGTATTACCGAGCCATGTGGCCTCCGTTTCAAAGCAGAGACACAGAGACAACATCCACCCCTCCACCTATTCGTTGCAGGACGAGATCTTGGATGTCCACGGCGTCATCGTCGTCTTCCTCATCGTCCGAGTGTGCCGCCGTCGCCGGTCGCCTGAACAAGGGCGGGCCCGCTGCACCGCCGCCCTGCGGCAGCCGCACGCGCAGCAGCTCGGAGGACGGCGCGTACAGCTCAACCAGCGAGGCCGAACTCGACTCGGACCACGAGGAGCTCGATCTGGACGCGGATGTTGACCCCCAGAAGCTGCTCGGGGCGTGGTTGGGAGAGCTGGACGCCATCAATCTCACACAGCAGCAGGTCAGTGGGCGCCACACTCCTAGCGAGTAGTGCACGTACGGAAGAGGCGCAGAAAGAAAACATAGGAGAAAAAAAAAGAATGAAGCGTAGAGCACTGACGGGGGGAAACAGTGCATGTGAATACGTGGACCACGAAAGGGTTTATTGTTTCCGGGACTAACTTTGCGAACGCGGTACTGCGCTTTAGATCAATTCCATTCAATTTCATTATATCTGAGTTAGTATACATTACAGTATATACATACAGTAGGAGGCCCCAGAGTCAGTGACAGTATTGGGACCTCCTATATGTATGGCATATCAAGACCAATGTATAAATCAACAATAATTCACAGGAAGATTAACGGCATTTTACAACATAAAACAAGCCGTGCAGATAAGTTGAACACCAAATCGAACAGTAATAAAAAATCTGTATAAAGTGGGATATGTGACACAGAGACTAGAGATTAATCAGTGAACGCTAGCTCGGTAGCCTTAGCGGCCCATGGAAAGGCAACAGGTGAACCTGTACAGGGGTGATATATTGGTTGTCCTTAGAGGTAATGGAAGAACAGATAAAAATATATTTTGGGGAAATGCGCCAAAAAATGGTTGAGAAGAAGTGGGCAACCCAAGTCCTCGGACATTAGTACCGTAAAAATGCGGACACGCGATGAGGAAAGCGGGCTAGAAAGCTTACGAGAGACTACGCGCAGGCAAAAAAAGAAGAAAAAAAAAAGAAAAATGGAGTTATCAGGAACATCAAAAGAGGAGTCGTGCGAAACCGAGACGGCCATCTGGAACCAGAAGATGGGAACGAAAGAATTGTCGCATGAAGGCAGATATGGCAAAAATGAAGTCCGGAAGGAAACGCCGTATGATAAATAAATAGCCTCGAACAGTTGCCTCAGGTGGAACCGGGTGATATGGAATCAAATATGAACAGGGAGGAGATATTCGTGTATAGCATGCGGAGCAGTGTTAGAAGCCACTAGTCATGTTCTGATAGACCGCAAAACTATACCTCTAGATGTCGAAGAAGGAATCGTAAGCCTTCCAATAGCTTTGGGTTTTAGGGATGGCGGAAAAACAGCTGTAAATGACTATTGTGCTGATGACGTTCAATCAGAATGGAAGGCATTGCATGATACGTCATAGAACTAAAGTTAATTAGCTAAGCACACGAAAAATAGCTTTGAAGGAGGGAAAAATTGAACACAATAGGATTCAAGATAAAAAGAAATGAAGGTAGAGGAAAAAATATATAAAATAATTAAAGACCTTAATTAGTTCAAGCAAGGTGGCACTTACCACCTCACCGATGCAAAGATTTAGGCTGCCTGGATTCTCGCGCCCCGGTAGGAAGTTTCGCCCCTCTGTTCCGAACAAAATTAATCAAAGGAACTTCAAAAGTTCCACCTCGTTGCCTTCGACGCCTGGTGTTTTCTGAACCTCATATTTTCTGTTCAGTGTTGACCTCCTAACTTTTTTCTTGGCACGTTTTTTAATGCTGATCAGGAACATATACTGAGGGCTACGAAGCGAATTTTGGTTTATCTAACGTATGTCTGCTTCAAATGGTCAGAGCAGCATTGTTCACGCGCCTACATTCATTCATGAACAATGAATCTCTGCAGCGCGCTTAGTGGTCTTATTCAAGGCGTCGTAAGCAGTGGAGGGTTATCTTCGTCATCTGGCGCAGCGAGAGCTGCGTGCGGCAGTCTGAATGCTCAATAAAAGCGCACAATAAAAAAAACCATGGCGCACGCGATATTTCTTTTTTTTTTTTTTTCGAATCGTTTTTTATATTTCTTGAGCGACGCACTCATAGCGATAGGAGCGGGCCGATGCGCGGTAGCGCGTATGCTTGACAGATCCCAAACGCGCGACGGAAACGAGCGCTGTTGGGGCAGAAAATGTGAATGGGCGTCACCACTGCTGAAGGCTTCTTTACGCACTCGTACGAGACAGAGCTAACGTTTGGAACATCAGCTGTTGAGGTTGCTTTTGTTTAACTCGGTTTCTTTGTCATAGGCGTAGCACACAAGGCACAACGCGTCACGCTGATTGACCAGAATGAAGTGACGTTATAGTCATGACGTCTTGCAAGCGTGCCACGCTGACCGGTCACAGTGAAGTGACGTCACGCGTGCCGTCATGTCTGAATTCCTCGGCGACTGGCTCGCTGGTTGGTCTCAATGGAATGACGTCACTCGTGGCGTCACGATGTATTCACTGGTACTTTACCCGTGGCGCCCTTATGCGTGCGGCGTTGTGGCGCACAAAGGGGCGGACAGCTGTTGCCAAACTGAGCATCGGCACAATGTTTTAAACGTTCGGTCAAATGTTGCGCTTAGCGGGGGCGCCGCTTGGAGGGCACACGTCCACGCGAACAGAAGGGGAAGGACGCGCGCGAAACTGACCGCGTCCAGAAACGAAGCTTTTAAAAGCGACAAAAAATGCAAGAGCCTCGTCGGGGCAGTCTGTACGCATGCGTCGAATCAGAAGACCGCCGCGGGGCCACTCGATCTGTGTGGCTTGCGAGCAATTTCGTGGAGGACCATTGCTGTCGAACACGCGTCGATAAAACACGGCCGTTTGTTGTTGCCTGCGGCCGCGTGCCTGGGCGGCTGCCCCTTATTACTCTCGGGTCGCCGTCTTCGGCCGCTTTCCTTTGGTTGTTTCACTTGTTCCCTCCCAACTGGAGTACCGATCGGTATTCCGTGGCCTACATGTAGCAACTGTAGACTGTTCCGATAAGGGACTGTTTTAGAGGCGCTCCGTCTTGCGTGGACTCGGTTGCTGATCCTCTTGGCGCCGATGGTTTTAGTTGCCTCTGATTTTGTCTCGTTGCGTCCCACGTGCGTGCTTTGTGTGGCGCCTCCAGAGTGACGCACCTGTCTTCTTAGGCGCCCGGGGTCGGACAGTCTCACTTTTTCGATAATCGTGCCGTGACATCTTCTTGGCGCCAAGTTTCGATTGGTATACTCCTTGAATGTACGGCGGCCTAGTTTCTCTCTCTCTCTCTCTCTCTCTCTCTCTCTATCTCTCTCTTTTTTATTGAAATCTTTAACAGCGGCAGCTCCTATAGTCGATGGCGTTGACGTAACGCATCCCGGCTGCTACATATGTAGATTGGTCAGAATGGAGTGACGTCATGCATGGCGAATCGGTCCGAACACATTGACGTCACTCGTGACGGCAGTGAGCATTCAGTAATGTTTACCCGTGGTGTTAATTAGGGTGTGGCAGCAACACACATTCCTCACTAGCGCTATATGCGACAGGCAAATATCGGGCGTTCCAGGGAGACTTTCAAAAATTCCTGAAAATATCGAGTTCAAAATACAACTTCAGCCAAAGTTGTAGTATGGCTAGTTGGCTTCAGTCTTCTAATGCCATGAGATGTTATGCGCAGAAAGGTTGGTTGGTTGGTTTGTGGGGTTTAACGTCCCAAAGCGACTCAGGCTATGAGAGACGCCGTAGTGGAGGACTCCGGAAATTTCGACCACCTGGGGTTCTTTAACGTGCACTGACATCGCACAGCACACGGGCGCCTTGAAAGGACGACACGAAAACAGAAGACACGACAGGACGGGCGTACAAAAACGGTGTCCACCGTGCTTCAGAGTTTCTCGCTGCAAATATTTTTCTGTTTCCAGCTCGCGATTTTTAAGAATTTTGAAAGCGTCCCGGACACCGCTTGCGCTGCCTCTGGGGGCGGTAGATGCTAGTCGGAACAGCCCGCTTTCTTCGTCTCTTCTGTCGTTTCCTCTCTTGTGGGAGCCACCGTACCGAGCAAACCCAAATACGCGTCCCGGGCTGAAACATCGTATATGTTTCAGCCACGAGCGGGGTAGTAACCACGACACGGTCAGTTCTCCGTTCCTTCTTTTGCTTGGGCCTCTCTCGTGATGTGTCGCGCCTTCACGGCTTCCCACCTCGTCTAAGAACTGGCACCGTATTTCCGTATGGCGCGAACTTCAACTTAGCGCTGTTTTTCGCTTCACGTCCCACTTACACTGCATGCGCTATGTAACACTTGTGGTCGACGCTTCGTTGGCTCGAAAGCAGCGGAGAGTGAGCCAAGCTCATTTGCGATGCATCAGTGCCCAGTATGTATGCGCGGCTCTGTTCCTTGTGGCGGCCGTGTGTGATCCAGCGACAGAGCGAGCGCCATCTTCTTGGCGCCTTTCCTCTCTCCATCGGCGACTGCTCACTCTGAGGCAACGCTGCCGACTCACTCGGGGCACGTCTTGCGCTGTTTTATTTGCCTGCGCAGCATTATTTGATGCAGTCTTTGCCGAGTAACTCAAGCAGAAGGCGTGGTCCGATTAAAATTTGCCATTAAAAAACAAAACGTAATCTGAATTAAATGCGAGCTTCCCAGCGAAAGAAATGTAAATTGCATGGTTTATACATAGGAAAAGTAAGGTGCAGTATCTGTCACACTTCTCGGCGTACACCTGAACCGCGCTCTGAATGAAGGGATTAAGGTAGGGCAGAAAGGAGAGAGAGAAAGAGGCACCGTAGTGGAGGGCTCCGGAATAATTTCGACCATCTGGAACGTGCGTTTACATATCGCACAGCATACGGACGCATTTGCGTTTCGCCTCCATCGAAGCGCGGCAGCCGCGGTCGGGTACAAACCCGGGAACTCAGGTACATTGGTCGAGCGCCTTAACCACTGGGCCACCGCGGCGTATCCCCTGACGGTTAGAGCGCGCTTCCGAGGAAGGCTAGCTAGCTAGCTATTTCGCCTCCGCGCTTGAATTCTCCGCGCTTCACCAAAAATCAAGCGCTTATAACGCCTGACACTTTTGGAAATAATCACGATGCTAAGCTCTTGGTGCTGTTCTTTCAAAGCACGGTGGCCTATAACCCAGTGCGCAGGGGATCTGAAGGGGGGATCCGAGAAACACTGCTATGCCAGAAGAGGCAAAACTCTTCTTGCATACTCGGCTTGCATAGTCGACTGGATAATAGAAAGTTGTTCGGTGCTGTCATGCACACACGCCCAAATGCACTCGTGAACGGGCAACGCACACACACGCAAATAGCTCTATTTCGGCGGAACATGTGACATCCAAAACATTTACACCTATCCTTTTCTCTTTCTTTTTTTCTGCGAACGAGGAGAGCTCTATGTGCGCGTCTGCAAAGTGGAGCAGGAAACGTGCCTGCCTTCTTTCCGGTGCTGCTAAGTGCGACAGCGGTGCTAACTCATGCTAATGCGATATCCTGTGAGCAGCCACGACGGATTCGCGGGAAATGAGATGCGCGGAGCAAGAGAAAATGCATCCTTTCGTGGCACACCCGCCCTGACGCCTTGTGCAGCTGTGATGTATTTCTTCTCCACGATTTTCCATCCGGACCACTTTGCATTGCGTCTTGCAGCCTTGATGCCACTTGGTTACGGCAACTAAGTAATTGGCAGGCGGTGAAGCTGACGTCTCTGAATAAAAGTGTGCCAGGCTTTTCCCTTTTGGTTTTTGCTTCTGAGGAGCTGTTAGCAGCAGGAGATTTTTTATTTTTATTTTTTTTTTTACAAAGCAGCCAAATCGGCGAACGGAACAAACGTACAAAACGTCCAATGAGCTTTCCTTTAGGCCGTAAGGAATTTGTTTTTGCACTGCACGAAAACTTTTTTTTTTTTTTGAAGGAAAATGCGTGTTATCACCGTTACCGGCAGTTTTGATAGTGACAGTAGCAGCTCGCAGTATTCGTTGGCAGTAGCGAATAATTTTTTTTTTATTTTTACTAGGTGCCAGTATCTAATAGTAACCTCGAGCGTCCATAGAGTCGTACTGGGTCCTACTATGCGCTACCACAGCCTCGGCACGCTGTACCGTCCATTGCTAGGTTGCGGTCGTTCTAGAGGCAGTCTTCTGGCATGCTAGTTGGCGAAATTCGTTCATCTTGAAAAAAATGGGCGGTGAGGGACTCTAGGGAGCACGACATTTTTCCTGTGCTTCCCCTCAAGCAAACCGCCGTAATGTATACGTGCTCGCTTCTTTTTGCACCATGTCGAGCTTGCTGTGTTGATCAGCCTTCAGAGGGTCGCATACAATACTAACATGCTCCAAAGTGGTAGCTTGCACGCAAGTATAACTTTTGATATGATTCTGACAGCGTGGAGGAATGTTTCAGTTCTGTCCGAAATTCATTGCTGAACAAGTGTACTCAGTAAGTGAGTGTGGCTTTGCAACTTAGTACTATAGTTTACTCCTTAGTATCTAAATACATTTACCGCAGGTGAAATGATAACAAAAATTTAGTCTCGTCGTACTTTTATAAGTTTATAGAGATAGGCTTATTCTCATTTGTTTCATTCAGTTACACGCAATGCAGATGCGGAACGTCTTGTTAGATTGATTGCGAGAATGTGAGCAAGTGATTTGTGATCAATACCAGCAGTATGTTTGTATCGAGCAGTCGTCTGCATGCACTCGCACCGCAACGCCCTTGATAATTTCGGAGTTTTTCTTAAGAGCTCCCCACGTGACCTTCAGCACATCCGACGTGCATGCGTTTCTACTCTTGCCAGTAAGTATAGTACGACCCTCGAAATTGTTTCGTTACCGCATTCGCCGAATGCGTTGGCGTATTCGGTAGCTCTGTGGGAGGAACATTGCCAGACAAACCTGACACGTATGGAGTCAGCGTACTTTCCGCTACGGAAACCTTTCTCCAAGTTTGCTTCTTTTTAGAGTGAAAATTTAGTAAGCACAGTAAGTATAGCGCTGTACCTCTTCACGCTTCAGTTGACTTGCATTTTAGTTCGTTTTCGTAGGCCTCCTTCTCTCTCTCTCTCTCTCTCTCTCTCTCTCTCTATATATATATATATATATATATATATATATATATATATATATATATATATATATATATATATATATATATATATATATATATATATATATAATCTTCCTGCCGTATTGACTTTAATTTAGTCCTGTCCTACTCTGTGTAACGTCGCATCCTCTTTCCTTGTCCACGGAAGGAAGCCTCGAGCGGAGTTACGCGCGAGAGAGAGAGCACACCGGGCATCGACTCGCCGGCGGCAGTGGCCCATCTTGGGAATAAGCCTTTTGCCCGTTCATTAGCCGGAGTGGGTGCAGCTGCCGCCGACCCGTCGCACCAGCACCTGTGCCGGGGGCCAAATGGCGCGTGCCCCACACGCGTCCTTCGATAACGATCCGCCCCTCCGCCTGCGCCTCTCTTGGATGCAGTGCGGCTGATGCCGCGCCATAAAGCTGGCTGTCCTCGGCGTATGGCGCTATTGTCGATCACTCGTGTATGGGCTCCTTTGCATCTCTCTTATCAGCGTGTTTAATATGAGGTCCATGTTGCTGCAGTCTTGAGGGTTGTGTCGCCAATGATTTCGCGCAGGATGGTCCGTTTGCAGTCGTTCATTTCAATGAACAATTTAATTTCACGTTATTCGAGACAAATTCCTCGGTATGCAATGACGATGTTTCAGTGAGATTAGATTTGTCACGCTTGCAATTCGGCTGCACGCGCCTACTCAGGACCGCATGGAAAGATGGCAAAAAAAAAAAAGTTAAAATTTGTAGCAAACATTGCTTCTTGTAATCTTTGGACTGTGGGTGAACGCGCTCTTTTTATGCTTTTTTTTTTATTGCCATTTTTGGGGGACACTGTCACTCTCGATCCTCCGCATGAGCTATTGTTGCGTGGAACCGAACGACGACTTGACCAGCCAACCGTGGCCTCGTGATGATAGCGAAACGTCGGCTGCCAGTCGCAAGTGGCGTATAGATCACCGCCGTGACCTGGCCTACGCGTCGCGCATCGCGAGTGTTGCGTGGCCGCCGCTCGCCTGCTGTCACGGGACGGGCAGGTGCGACCCTTGCTGCTCCGCTGCGCTGTGCGTGAGTCCGATAAGCGCACCGCTGGCTGCCTTTCTCCCAATGCCACCCCGTGCGGCACAGGTCGGCGCCGCCCCGTCGGAGCCAGCATTTCGTGTCGCGAAACTGGGTGCTGCGCTGGGCGCGTATATTAGCCGTTCCTCCCCCGACTATCTCAGAGACGCGCTGCATTCATGGATTGCTCCATTCACATTACCGGGAAGGCCCTCTCATTGTAAAAGGAGCTTTATGGGATGAAGAAATTGAAAAAAAAAAAAAAATGAAAGTAACTGAAACACAGGACGCGGATGCCCGAGACCAGGCCACAATGCCATCCGCTTCCGAACAATAACCGTGGGGCCTTTCTCGAGACTGAGGTCACGAGTTTGAATTTGCTGGCGATAAAAAAAAAAAAAAAAAAAAAAAAAAAGAAGAAGAAACAAATGCTGCGTGTCCAAACCAATGTTCCGATAAGATGAAAATGAAATGGTTTTCACAATGTAAGACCAACACAACGGAGTATTGCAGGATGCGGTGTAGGCTCGGAGCAGGAAGCGGTAGTCGAGAAGAAACGCAGAAAACCAGCTAACGAACTGGGCGATACACCGTTCAGAATTGTGACCCAGAAAAACAACCCGATTTAACGGAAGGGACAGCCATAATTTTACAGTGTAGTAATGGAAATCACAGTTGAAACAGCTGCAGGAGCATAAATAGAAAGGCAGTGCTAATTAAGCTTGCCCTGCACACAAGAAATTTGAACGAAACGTCAGTATACATCAAATTCGATCTGGCGCTTCATACATAATCTATAGCTATAATCGCACTTTAACAATCAATAGGCGTAGGTTGATACTCAAGGAAATATGATAAGGACATGCTAGGGGTAGCACTGAAGCATACGAAGAGAAAGATCGAAATGAGCAGAAAACTAGACGAGTAGGCACGAATACCAGTAAACGAAACACATTCCGTTGTTCACAGTACAGTCACGTTTTGCGAGCAGAGATAGATACGCGTGTGGCGTTCATGGGGAAGCGCACCAGCATCACTATGCATCTGACTTTTTTTTTTTTTTTTTTTTTGTAGGGAAAAAGTGCAAACAGGATACTGTTGAATTGTGTCCGCACCTGTGCATAATTAAATGCCAATGAATCAACATCATTAGCATTCGGGGTGCCATGTTGATTAAAGTATAGCTGAGGAATTCTATATAGATTGGAATACTGGCCGAAATATTAATTTCACTGATGAGGTCGATCGATCGTGCGCGACTGAAATGGAACGCCTAGTGGTAATTAACGGAGGTGGACGTATGCAGCCAATGAGGCAATGCAGATGGAAAAGGCAGGATCAGTAATTACCTGCACAGCTATTGAAAGACTGCGGAGATTGTACTTGTAGCACTACAACATTGCACACGGCTAATGCCGATCTCTCAACGGCAGGTTCTCATAGCTTCTTTCTTCTCCTCGGTCATCTGTCTCGTGCATCCGTTAATCTGTCAATGGCACAAAATGTGCTTCCTGTTTCGCGAGGGGAGGAGGTCATTTAACGGCCAATTCGATAAGTTTAATGAAAACGAACGTGAGCTCAATTAAGCGCTCTGTTTATTGTTTTGTGGCTCATTGTATGTATTAACGCTGCGTGTTGCGTCGTTATCTCTTTTTGTGATGTGCTGGACATTTTTTCGAACTTCCAACAAATTTTGGGGGACACTTAAGCTTCCATTTTAAGGCAGAGGCCGCAGAGCGTGATAACGTCAAGGGGTCTTTCCGGCCATGGACACTGCCAAACTGCCAATGGCCATGGAAGGTTTCCCGAGACCGACCAGTATCTGGTGCCCCATGCATGGGCTTTGCAACTTTCAATAGGTTGCACACCCGCGGAGCACCATATCGCTGGTACATTTCACCCCTCCGCATTTACTGCAGGACGCGATAGCGCTAACGTGTCTCCACGCTGTCTCAGTGTCTCCACGCTGTCGCTCACCAGAATGTCTGAGATAACTCTGTTTCGGATGACCATTCACGGCGGGTTGCGGAAGGACCAGCAGAATCTTCCCCCCGACGTTGGTCACTGCTGACTTTGATAGGGTGGCCCACAGCGATGGTGATGCTGCTCAAGCCAGGGACAGGTGACAAGTGCTGCGCTCTAAAAGCGTATCGAAACAGCGTGCTTATTTCTTTACAGATGATACACTCTCGAATTTAGTTTATGGAAGCGCACCGAAGCACGCGAAAGCTCTCAATTTCGCGGATTCGAGGGAAACCCGATCCCATGTTTTCTCTCTTGAAGCTTTTGACCTTCCAGAATCGTAATTTTCAAGCACAAATGTTCTGGCGCAATTAAACAGTTGTGATGCTGTCGTAAATGTCTTAGAGACGCATTCGAAGCCAAATTAAGCGGTATTACCTTTCAACTACAGGAACCCTCCTTGTACTACGTGTACGGTTTTAGTTCGCTGATACCTAACGGCGCCTTCAAGCTCTTTTCGGGACCTTGGCGCGCTATATAGGACACCCAAATCGCGTGTGTGCAATTGGTTGTTGTGTTCTGTGGGTAAATAGGGTGTATAATGTTATGGAGAAGGCGTAGGACGCCTCTACAGTACACTGCCGATGCCGAGTCCTGCTGTCCAAGGTCAACTGTGAATTCCGTTGCGCAGGTGTGTCTGTCTGCCGTTTTATATTCAGTCGCAAGCTGGCATCAGTTGCTACTGGCCACGCACCTTCCGAGCACGTAGCACGCGCTGATGCATTGTGGACGAGGCGTACCGTGGGCGCAGCGTTTTTCTTTTGCTTATTTGCTTTGCTACCATATGAGATATAGGGCAGCCGAGATCATATAATGTTTGTCCACCTTTCTTCCTCTTCCGCCAGAAGGCTGCACCTATAGCGTCGGGCGTTTAGGTTTTTATTTGAACGCGAGAACGTTAATACCCCCATGTCGTAAGAAAAAATGTCCGCCGGCGTCGACCGTTTGGAGCCTGGCAGCCTCGAAAATTACCAGCATGCGTGTGGAAGAAATTTAGCCCGAGCGTTAGCATACTCCCATGTCGGATATTACTAGCATATGCATCTCACAGGCGGTGATTGGCAGGTGCTATGGCTATGCACTGTTTTTTGGGAGAGGGCACTGGCGCGCCAGTTCTGATATCTCTTTCGCCCATGGAAGTCAACGGACCGGTGATTGGTCGGCAGATTATGTGACTTTACGAGATCAGATTGCATGGTAGGGTTGTAAGGAGACGCCGAAGTTTGTAGTTCCTTCCGACCCTTTCTGCAGGGAAAAGTGATGTGTTTATTGAACACAGTAGCGCCTTTGTGACCCCCCCCCCCCCCCCCCCTTCTTCATACCGTCGGCGTTGTGGATGTGTCGTAGCAGAAAACACCCGCGCACACCCGTTACTCAACTGAGTGTTACCATCTTGGGGTCACATGGTGAATAGGCACTTTCCTGCTTTATTGAGGGGATGTCAGTGTCCATTATGCGCCCAATCGATGCTCCATGTGTAAACGAGCAGGTCGTCCCCTGGCCAACAACAACAGCAGCAACAACAACAACAACAATAATAATAATAATAATAATAATAATAATAATAATAATAATAATAATAATAATAATAATAATAATAATAATAATAATAATAATAAAAAACAATTGACGTCGCGGTTTCGGCTGCACACGCTGAACCGTCGGCAGGCACAGCTGGCGCGACGTCTCAGCCCCGGTCCAGGTGAAAGTAGTAAAGATTAGAAAAGGGGGAAAGGGCGCTACAGGCCCCTTCTGGAATATCCTCGTTGATGAGCCGTCGACCAGCAACCGCTGCTTTGAAGGCGGTGTCTGCTGTGCAGCACCTTATCGTGGTTGTATGTACGTACAGGCCATTAGACGCCTGTCGGGAAGCCGACCGTCCTCGGCTGCGCGTTCGCCTGTGCACGCTGAAAGCGGCAGCTGGTTGCGCACCTTTCGCGGTTGAAAAATAAGCGCCGAGTTTCTTCCTTTTTTCTCTTTTTGTCGTCGTTTAAAGGGCGCGAAGCAAGGTAGGCCAGCCGCTGGGCATCTCGACACCTGGCGCGTCGGCCGCAATGATTTGGGCGCTGACCGGTTGTCGGGGGGGTCTTCGCAACGGAGGGAAGAGCCTCCAGCGCCTCCAGCTGGGAAAGGGTGCCGCTGTTTGATGGGGGTGCCTCTGCTGCTGTCCGTATAACCTTGATTGCTTCGGGGCGCTGGAGCAGCCTTCTCCGTTGGCGCCATTATATGGGCTGCGTTCCGATGCGCGGCCTATTCCCCGTTCATCCGCCGCTGCTCGTCTCTTTTCGTGCCGGAGTTGGCCCGCATTCGAGTGCCTCTGAGCGTGTCTGTGTGTTCGTCACGGCGGTCTTGTGTTCCGAGATTTTGGTGAGCGTGGTGCGGCGATCGCCCTCGGCCGGACAATCAACTCGTCACAGTGTGACCAGTCCACGTGGGGAACATAATCCGGGACATTTCTTGCTTTGCCTCAGCAGAGAGTACTGCTAACCTCATGCTTGGGATCCTTGCTGGCACCACGGATCTCTTTGCAAACGCAAAGTGCGGGAATCGTTGAGGCTACGCGCGGACGTACGCCTCTTTGAGAATCTCTTCCGTCCAGCGCTTGTCTTCTCGCACGCTGCTTACTGGCAGGCTATCGGGAATCTTGGCGTAAGCCCACACGACAGAGACAACAAGGGGTGTTTTCCGAGGCTTGAGCGTCGACAGGAACGGACGCGCCTCGAAGAGGACGCTGCCGAGAAGACTCGTCCTACTTGCGAGCGCCACAGGAGGAGGGGCGCACCGGCGACTCACGGGGTCACCCCGAAGCACAGGGGAGACAGGCAACGACATAGAGCTCTCCGTGAATGGACCGCTTGTTGTCGCCTGGACGTGCCTCTCCGGAGCAGCCGCAGCGCCGGTGAACAGCCTTTTCTGCGCCCTTTGAAGCCGGCCTCCGAGCAGCCCGTGGTCGCTGGATGGCGGATACTCGCTGGAGATGATCTGCAGTGCCTGTCTATTGCTGGCCGCAGGCAGGGATGCCGGTCGGTTACTGCGCGCCTTTGTGAGTACTCCTCCTCACACTACCGCGGATGCTTGCCTCGTCTAGAGCGCTACACCAATACGCGCATTGTCATCGGGTGCGACCTTTGGCACACGCTCCATTTATCACGTGCCGCGAGAGGGCGCACACGAAGAAGCGCGCTTCTTCCAAGCGTAGCGACGCCTCTCCGTAGAAATTTTCTCGCAGAAAGTTCGTCGCTTATGGTGGAAGACTCCTAGCGTCTGTTCAGAGTGGTTCCTTACAGGCAGGGGCGAAGCTCTTAATTCCGAAAAAAAAAAAAAAAAGAATTCTGAATTCTTTTTATATTGAAACAAAAAACAAAAAAGAAACAAGAGAAACATGGTCCAAGTAGGGTTGCCCCATCCAAAAGTGTCCCAAAAATTAGCCCCTATACTTAAAGGTCGCCATGTTTTTCTTGTTATCCGCAGACCCGTGTTCTGCAAGATTTCTGCCAAGTTCCTCTCCACCGCTGCCCATGCGTACTTCCCAGGGTCGCCGCTCTGCTGAGTACATGTGTGTGAGCCCTGAATAGGCATGCCGGCTTCGTTGACTGACCTCGTTATATTCACAGGAAGTGACCTGGGCTGTAAGCACGCAGTGCTCAAATATGAGACAGCAGCGGGCGTCATCTGCACCGACTAAGCCGCATATGAATGAGATAGAGAGCTGCCGCGTTAGAGATTGTGCGGTATTTCGTTCGCTGCGGGTACCAGGATGCGAGTACTAATTGTAGGTATGGGGTGAACTGTGTTATGTGTGAGGAAGGCTGCAGTGGCCGGTTGCGCACGAAAGAGCGGGGATAGGAGGAGGCGATAACATATGGAGTTAGCTGCGCTCTAGAACACACAAAATGCACGCGCGCGCATACAGTTGCCTCATACAGCCCCTAAAATGTTGTCCATGGGGACGTTCTGCAGGCGTACGCGTACTTGCATGTAGAATATCGAAAGTTGTCAGGCCACAGTGCTTTCTTTTCTCAGTGAGATGAGTGGGAACTCGTCTGCTCGTCTCCCGACCTTTCATTCTTTAGGGGCATGCCTTATGTGCAGCACAGTAGCGCTCGAAAGCAAACCATGTGACCTGAAGTTTTTTTTAGTTAAGGCTGCACGCAATTCACACACCTTCAGTTAAAGCCTCCTTCAAGCATAAACTGTAATGTCGGCTTCGTTATCCGCCTGGTTTCACCATGGCTTCGCCTGCCGACCAGGCGCCTTATATATATATATACTTTTTTTTTTCTGAAATGGGCTCGAAGTCCAGCCGCTAGACGATGCTCTGCTCTCATAGTCCGCATATACGGTACACACGCAAGCGATGAGGTACATGCGGCCTGGATACCACGAGGAGAACCAGTGCGGGATACTTTCACGTCCTGTGCTGTTGTCGTCGCTACTTGCGCGCTTTGATGGTCAGCACAAGGTGGCAATAGTAAGGAGAGAAGCAAATTGAACGAAAGGAATGGTAGGCACATTTTTGGGTGATTAAAGCGGAACCATAATTTTAGAGTATGCAGTATATTCTAAGTACTGTAGCAAAACTGCAAATGCTGCTGTTTCTGAGCGAACACGGATATTTTCACGCACCAGGACAAGAGCGAACGCAAGGTTCAGTGGAACAGTGCTCGTTACGCGTTGGATGGCGGTGGTGAAAGCTACTTTATTTAGCCAGCTATGAGGCCCTCAGTCCATGCACTGGCCGCCGCCGTCCGAGCCCTGTCAAGCAGCTGTCGCCGGGCGCTCAGCCTGGCTCAGCGTCGAAAGCGACGGGGTGAGATATCAGCAAGCAGGCAGGCGCTGTCTTCTCGCTGGTTTACCCCGAAGCCGTGCTTGCGAGAAGGTGCCGGTTTTCGTCGCTAGCGTCTCTTCCTTCTTTCCTGCGTCGAGAAAGAGAGAGCTGAGGGTAAAGCGCCCTCCTCGCGGTGAACAGCGCATTAAGGTCGCATCTGGCACACATCGCGAGGCGCTGACCTCGCTGGGCGCATTCGATTCTTGATGTTCATGATGAGGGCGAGCTTGATTGCAGGACTTCCGGTGACGTCGCGAGTGACGTACTCCGAATGCTGCTGCTACTTTGATCCCGCGGTTAGTTTCCTAGAAAGCGCCGGGTGTCTGCGGAGGATCGCTGCGAAGGGCATATCCTCTCCTAACATCGAAGAAGGAAACCGAGCCTCACGTAGTGTGCCTTGATGCGAAGGGAGTGGGCGCACTGATGCACCCTAACGTCATGACTTGCGGGGCGACGCTTGATGCTCTCGCTTTGAGTGCGCCATTGGCTCTGGTGCCTCCGGGAACAGAGCACGTCGACAAAAATGCAGTCCGTCAAAGCGAGGGCACATCGGCGGTGTCTTCGCTGTAACAACTCAAACCAAACTGAGCCATCCACGATCGATATTCTACGGGGCACTCGAGGCGCTCCATTGTGTCGATCGCAGTGACTCACATGTGTTGCTGACAATAGTAATGAACCAACGCTATTGCTTATCGCAAATGACCGAGAAATTAGGCATAAATTGCCTTTTGAAGCTGTAGCTTCCGAAGTCAATTTAGGCGATAGGCAAGAGTATACTCTTAGAGCAGCTTGATATGCCTGAAGCACTTTCTGTCTAAAATCGGCTAGCAACTCGATATACGTCAAATTGCGCCTACCATAGAACTCTGCGGTGTGCGCGGGCTCGGGCCTACCTGAAAGCCCGTACCCGGCCTGCTGGCCGGGCTCGGGCCACTAAGCACTCGGGCTGGGCCTGTGCCAGGGTATATTTGTCTCGGGCGGGCCAAGTCGGGCCATACACATTGATCCCGAGTACGCACAACTTTAGCCCAAGCACGAATATGGCCATGGTGCGCTAGCCGTCTCGAGTGCAGAGCGTTCCTGCGTCCTCCCCGGGCGAGAGCGTCCGAGTTATCTCACAACGTCGGTCTGTCTTTCCACCAGGCGCCCTCGCCGTCAACGACCGCGTGAGCAGAAGGGCCTTTTGTGACTTACCAAGTTTTGACTTCTGTCACACCACCGCCGATGTTTAGGTATCCATTGCGAGATTAGCGCCATGCTGATAGCCTCTCACGCGCATCCTGACTTGCGCCTGGCTAGCCTGGCCTCGACGTACCCTCGGTAGACGCTGGACATAACACTGAGTGAGAGTGAGTGAGTGAGTGAGTGAGTGAGTGAGTGAGTGAGTGAGTGAGTGAGTGAGTGAGTGAGCGAGCGAGCTAGGGAGTGGTGAGTGAGATTGAGTGGGTGAGTCAGTGTGAGTGAGTGAACTTAATAAACTCATCCTGATAGGGCCGAGCCAGGCTCATGCGTTATCAATGCCGGGCCGGGCTCGGGCCTGTAGCAGAGGGCTCGGGTCGGGCTCTGACTTTCGACCCGTGCACGCCTCTACTCTGCGGCTGGTACCGTGCGTATTGTCCATCGTATGGAAATGGTCTCTGGGCACCTAGCAATTATATGCTCCCAGAGCGAGCAAACGCCCTTTTGGAGATCAAAACCTGAGCCCATATATATGCTTTGATCCTTCGAGGGATCAAAGCATCTGGGCCACCGGTTGGTTGAAGCGGACCGAATGTGCGGTAGAGGTATAGATATAGAACAAAGGCTATGAGTGTCAGTCGGGACTCGGAAGCAGGCTCCAGGCGGCCCATTGTTGCCTATGCCCTATAGTGTTGGATTAGGTGCCGCAAGGCCACTTTAGACTCCTCTGCTCGCGTGTTGGCCATCTTCCTGCCTAGCTCTAGCTCTGGTTCGCTAAGAGAGAGACTGCTTGACGAATTCGAGTCATTATCACGTCACCTGTGTTGTGAAAGTGGAGGGGAGCCAAGAATAACGTGACAGGTTATTGTCATCTTCTGCGTTGCCGATGACGGCGTTTCCCTTCCTGTTCTTTACGGAATTGTGCATTCTTTTCTCGCAAACGACCCATTTAAGATGTGTACACAGCAGCGATAAGTGCTATCAAATTCTCTAAATCGATGTGCCTGAAAATCAAAAATACCTCACTAGGTATCGCAGAATATCGCCTTGCACAGCGGTAACCGCCCTGTCATTCTTTTTCGCTCTCTCTTCTTCTGCGCGCTGTTTAGGCTGCGCCACGCTTCCATGGCGTGTAAGTGCCATCAGTCCCCTAATTCCCTGTCGCAGAAGGCGGCGTCTTTCAAGGTTTTGCTTTCTTTTCCTCGTTTCGCAACAGCTAGTGGTTTCAGTGCGAAGGGGGATCGTCGTCGTCTTCTCTTTGTGGGTCTCGAATTACGACGCTCGGTGGCTGGTGCTTGTACCCTACGGCGGCCCCTCGCAAGAGCAGTGGTGATTGATGAGCCGATAAACATCCGCTCATCTCGGCTGCCGGGAATGACGCTCTCTTTTCTGTTTATTCATTTTATTTTGTCTCTCCCGCTTTCACATCGCTCTTTTTTTTCCATGCGCCCGCACATTTAGCTTGCACGCTACTGCAGGCGCTGCTCTAATTGTGTACGCGTTGTACTTTTATTATGGCAGTATCCGAACGGCTCATCTTCTGCGCTTTTCCCACGCCCTGCAAGCGATCATTGTTACTGGAACGTTAATTACTCGGCGACCCAAGGACAGCTCGCGCACGGGGAAGCGCACGCGAATAACACAAAACAAGGTCACCCTGGTCTCCTTCTACGTTGTTACAACCTTCCCGCACGCGCAAGAAAGGTTTGCCCTAAAATACGAACGTACATGTTTTTTATAGTTGCAGTTGTTAAAAGGCACGTTTCCCGTTATGCGGTGTTCGCGGCGTAAAACCCACACGTTGCATACGGACTGCGATGTCTTCTGCGGTGTCTTCACGTGGGACGTCACGACAACGCATCACGCTGATTGGCTAGGATCACTGATTGGTCTGAACCCAGGGACGTCACTTTTAAATCCTTCCATCTGCATGGGTGATCTGATAAGTTACGGTGCTTGAGCGTGCGTCCAGCACCCTGAGTCACTGAACTCACTCCGACTGGCATCGGCATTTGTTAACGCTTCAGTTTTTGCTGATATTCGCATATACAAGCAAGGTTGCGTACGCTCCAGCAGCTTCCTTTTTCCACCGAATGTTCTAGCTTTATCCGCGCATTCGCGCCATCCCTCACCTAAGCTCGTCATGCTTTTTGCTTGCTGTTATTTGAAGAGAGGAGCATCTCGCACTTCTTGCTTACATGGGGCGTCTTCTCTTACGAAGGGGACCGCTGGGAAACGCGGTGACATACAACAAAGTTTGGCTACTATTTTGAAAAAAGAAAAGAAAAACTCATTATGCAGCACTCTCTTTTAAACCTCTTCTATGGGGTAGTCATTCTAGTAGACGCGATTTTACCTCTCTCTCTCTCTCTTTTACTGAAGTGATGAGTAATACATTTTCATTTGCTTTTATAAGCCAGAAGAGGAAAAGTCGCCCTTTATTCAAACTGCACTGGCAAAGAAAAAAAAAAAAAAAAAAGACCTGTCGTTAGGCTCTGTCTTTCTGCGTACTGAACGAAGCGGCAAATAAAAAGGAAAGAGAACAGCGTACTGCTATCGCACCTGGTCGTGCCGCCAGAAAAACCGGTGTCTCATCGGCGCACTCTTTTCCGAGGCTGCTCTCTAGCTATTGCTTACAGCCCCTGGAAAGGGAGTGCTACCAGGGCCGCAGTAAGAAAAATAGGGGCCCTGGGCTTAACCCCCCCCCTTTTCGGTTCTTCCTCATTTCCGCACTATTCTTTTGCAATAATATACCCCGTTTTATTCTAACTATACGGAACTAAAGAAGAACAAGATGTGATCGTTGTGAATAGGGCGAGAGTGATGCATTAGTCTTGCAGCACACTGAACACAAGCGCAGCCATTAACGCTGAGACGAGGAGATAACAATTAAGAGGCTAGTCCGGGACTCACTACGACAAGTCCTGTTTTCCTCTCCTAAAACAGGAGAAAAGAAGTGACGGAGCTATTTGAGAGTAGGGCGGAGTGATGAGGAAAACGACTTTCCTCCTTATCTCATCTACTGTTCCATTTATATTTTTTCGATGTTGGCCACCGCCACTGTACGGGCGGGTTGACTGGATACCGTTTAAAACTCTTCTCCAAACTATAAGCAAGTGAAGGTCAGCTTACAAAAAAAAAAAAAAAAAAAAAAAAGAAACCATGACCGCCAAGAGCTGTGGGGATTAATTCCTGCCTTTCAGCTCGACGAGATCTCCCAACAGCTAACAAAGTCAGATTAGGTGGGGCCCCATCTCCTCGTTCTGGTTTTCTCTCTTCATACCTGTTGCTCGAAGTTCCTTCATTTGTTGTTTCATATACGAAGTAGGTTAAAATTAATATACCCCTCCTCCTATCCTCACAGACGAGGCCCTGGGTTGCACTACCCCTGCCGTGGTGACGTAAACGAAGCTATTCTAGCGTGCCTCTGGTGGCTGCTCTGAGGGCACAGACTGGAAGTCAGGAGGAGATTCTCTCAGCATTAATGCAAAAAAAAAAAAAAAAAAAAAAAAAAAAAAAAATCGAAGGCGAATAATGCGGCCATGTTCTAAAATGTTATCCGGGCGGCTTGCTTCCCGATTTGAAGGCTTAGCGCAGAGATGCTGCGAGAAAAACGGCATTCGCTTAGCTCCCGAAGGTTTGACGCCGGCCGCGCACTGATAGAGACGCCCCAGCTGGAACGACCTCGAGGCCTTCGGGCTGACGGCATCTGCCCCGCGGGAGCTGCGGGGCGGCGGCAGCTGTCGTCCACTGGACAGGAGCGTGCGGAAGAAAGCGGGCGCGGCCCCCCGTCGGTTTTGGCGAGCGGTGCAGTGTAGTAGCCCGGTCGGGGGACGCCGCCTCGGCGGGGGGCAGCGGGGGCGCAGCTGGGTTCGCAGGTGTGCGTCGCGTGTAGCTCCGCCGGAGGGTGGCCACGTGCCCCGAGAGCAGGCTCACTGCCAACGCTGTCGGTGCTTCACATTTCAGGAAAACTGCTAGAACAACTTGGCAAATGGCCGAAGCCGAGAACAGACCACACAAAATGAGTTTTTTTTTTTTTTTCGTTTGTATGATCGGAAGTTGAGCTCCGCACCTCAGCCTCCGCTCCCTGAAAGAGTGTCCTTTGAAATAAGTCATCATCATCATCATCAAGAGTGCGATCTCATCCCGGGCTTAGATAAGGTGTTTATTTGTCACATTTTCATTTTCATGGCTTCATTCCATAGTTGTTCTTGCTGTTACAGTGTATTGTTATGATTTATATGTATTCACGATCCTCAGATTACGTCGCGTGCTTGTGTTCCCTTTTCTAAGAAATAAAACTTCAGTTGGTAGATTGCGCTTAACCTCAGCGTTTGTCCAGTTCCTTTGTCCGTGTACAGCTAAGCAAGCGCAGCATTTATGAGAAGTGCGAACTTACCCCGATTTTCCCCGAATCGATCGAACGGCCTCCTTTCCAGGTATAGCTCTCCGTTTCCCCGCAAACATAGGGTATACGGTCTCGCAGGCCCTTCCGCGGAAGCGCGTTTCCGCCTTCGAGGAAGCGGTCTTGATTTCCGCCTGCTCGCCGTGGAATTCGCGGGTTCAGTTTCTCGTTTATTCCACCTGTCTGAAGTTTCTGCCATCATCGAGCGAAGTGCTCGGGAAAGTGGGGCACAGGGAAGCTACACCGCATATTCCACTCAAGTCCTCGTAGCGGGTCAAATGAAGTGGTTTTGACCATCACCGCCTTTCCTGCTGTATCACTGTAAATATACTTTCCCCCACAGTTTGTTGGCGCATGAATGCCAGGGACTTTTTACTGTGCTGTCGAAGCGACGCAGTACTGGTCGTTATCGGCAACGAGGTGCATTAAGGTGCATTAAAGGGAAATACGAAGCGAAGAAGTTGAAGAAGAAACTTCAAAGTCTTTAAACGCGCACAGAAGCCGAAACTAGACCGCACACAGAAGCCGAAACTAGACCGCCAATGGCGCGTCCTGTTGCCTTATGCGTTCCTCTATGTTGGTCTCAAGAGTATGCAAGGCGTTGTTTCTATAAGGGTTAACGTCACAAAGTGACTGGAGTTATAAAAGACGCCGTAGTATAGAAGGCTCCGGAAACTTAGATTACCTGGGGTTAATGCGTGGCTTCACCAAACGATGCCACAAGCGATGAAAAGGCGGATTCTTTCCGAGGAGTGTTTTCTTGTAATCTTACTCTCAACTCTTGAGAGAGGTGTCACAACCAGTGCCTTTCTTATAGCACAAGATGACATTGAACGGTTCCACCTCTGCACGGACAAAGGTATTGCGCGGTTCTTAGCTTGCCCCCTCCTGTTGCTTTGTTCTAAACGCGCATGCGACTTGCATTGTGTTTTGCATGCCACTGCTAGGACTTCGTGATGTGCGAACGCACCACGCCGTTCTCGACAGGCGGGGCACGAGCTGGGCGGTGCGACTGACGAAACACCAAATGCATGTGGCCAGCGCTCGGATACAGTGCGCGCGTCAAAATAGCTGGGACCTTTATTATGTTGTCATATCTGTTTCCTGTCCACGTCATTCGGAGACGTGATTAAGCAGCACGAGGCAATTTGCAGGTATATGTTTTTATGGCATGCGAGTGACCTCGTAAACAGTCGCCGATAAGCACCCAGCTAACAAGTTAGAAAGCAAAATATTGCAATGAGCTGCGTTGCTCGTCCGTCCTTTTTATCAACCTTCCTGTTTACGGGTGAACTGATTAAAAAAAAAAATTAGCTCATCTAAAATTCCTCATAATCATTTTCTTCTTCAGCAGTCACACGGCCCCGCTTCGGTTTTCTTTAGTATATGCAGCTTTTACTATTATTAAGTTGCTTTAGTTACACTTTATTTTGCCGCCCGCGGTCTTCAAACTGCTAACAAAGGCTGAACGCGCATTCCTACGCTTCACATGCGCCATTATAGCGTCTTCACAAGAAACATGAGCTACTCCAAGTTATATATGTTCTATACAGCATGCCCCTTTACATAATTATGTTTGTTTACGTGTACATACAATTCTGTTGTATTCACACCTTTAGCAGAAGCATTATGAAAACGTTAAGAAATTTGCAGTGGCTGTCGTGCTATCGGAATTTTGCCTCCTCAACTGTTTGGCCGGAGCTAACTCAGCCGCAGTGGGCAAAAGGGCCGAGACAAAAGAAAACAGTTAGGACGAAGAGCGTTCTGGTGTTGTTCACATCCTTCTAACCAGTCCCGCAGTGGGTATCCTTTACTGCGCGTATACATAGTACGTAATAAGGCCCAGGCTGCCGGACGAGGTATCGGAGTCTGGCTTTTTGGTACTCGGTCTTACCGCAGACGTGGCTTTGCCATGAAATGTGTTATGGTCTTACGATTGTGCACCATATTTAGCTTGGGGCCAAAACTCAGCCTTTCTCGCAAATTTCATAAAGAAAAGAAGCTTTCCTCATAATTTCTCGTCCAAGCTATCAAAAAAGCCTTAAACTATGGTGGCTCTAAATTGTTAGATAGGACAGAGAGCCCTCCTGCGCGTGTACATAATCCACGCGGACGAAACTTATTATCTTCAGGCACAGTCGAGAGCATGTTGCAGCTGAAATAATTCATATCCGGCCTGTTTATTGCAAATACCTCGCGAGTAGTATAGATACCGCAACGTCAGAGTCCGCACACTGAAACCGTGATATGAGATGGGCGCACACTGTCGCAAAAGTGTACCAGCGGAAGTGAGGAGCAAGCAGGAGAAAAAAAAAAAAAAAAAAAAAACGGTGTAGTAGTCTATGCTACGCCGGGGCTACCTCTCACTTCAAGATTTGATGCGTGCTGCGCCGCGAGATCGTGGCGTGGTGGTGGGCGTGGCATAGAGTAGCTTCCGTTTCTAAATGTCGTCGCATCCATTATTTTATGGTCTCGGTTCTACGGCGGCGGCCGGCGTGTATCGCTCGAGCGGCGCTGATCGAGCAACGCTGCGGCAGATTTTCGACCGTCCGCGATTCTATAATTCCTGCAAGCTCTGGACATGTGGGGAGGGGATGGCAGCAGGCAACTTTAAGAGGCTGCCGGGTACCATATTCTTTTTGCTGCCGGATATCATATGCTCTTTGATGCAATCGAACGTCTGCACCCCGTTTTCTTGGTTTCCGTTAGGTTAACTGGAGTTCATTTTATTATGGGGGCTCCTGTATCTCAGGCTTGTCGCCCCCATTCTTTTCATAACACATTGTTCTGTCCTCTTCTTCAGGCCTTTTCGCTGGCCTGCGTGTTTCACTCGTAGGTAGAAACCAACAGTTGCTCTTTCTAAACCCTGCAAGGGCACGGAGTATCTCGGTGAGCTTGTGTGCGGAATTTGAGATTGTCGGCGAAGGCTACTACTACAACCCATTTTTATTCCTCTGGCAACGGCTTTCTTGTGGTGAGGGGTCGCTTTTCACCTGAGCCACTCATTCTGGCTCAGACCTCGTCCTCGCGTTATCTTCGATAAAGCGGAGGTAATTCGACCACGCCCTCATAGTCGCGTGGGCCACCAGGCTCCTGTTGCAGCCGTCTGTCGGGGAAAGCGAACCTTCAGGGCGAACCCAAAACAGGAAGCATCGTTCATCGTCAGAAGCACTTCCGCTTTGGCGCCTCCTCCTTCGATTCCCCTGATCTCATAGCCGGACTGGCCGATGAGTCACTCGGGCTTTCGCTAGCAAAAAGCGCTGCGGCTGCTGCTCCCCTGCCTAGCCTCCGCTTCGGCTGCTCTCTTCTCTAGCCGCGCGTGCGCGGGTGTGGTCGTTGCCAGGGTGATTGTGCCGCCTCTACTCTCGGCACCGGCAACAGTGTTGTGCTGTAGCGGTCGGGTCGCGGTGGTGCAGCCCGCGAACGCTGCTGCCTCCACCACAACAAGACCGGCTCTCCCGCGGAGGCGTCGGTTCTCCGACACTCGCGGAGCGTTTTCGCCCCGCAGAGGGAGCGTTGTCCCCGTGCCTTATCTTTTACGACCCTCTCGCCCTCTCTTTGTGTAAACAGAGAACGGTTTCTTCTCTTCGCTCCTCACTCGTGCGCCGCACGAACCGCGGCACCGCAGCTCTTCTCAGACCGGCCGGTTTTCGGGATTCGGAGAAAAGAGCGGACGACGTCCGTGGATGCGGCGCTCCGTCGCTCTCCTCGGAACGGACCTTCTTCGCGCCTCCTCGGCCTGGATGCGCGGGAGATTTCGCCGGCATGTCATCGTGTCACCGTCCGCTTCGGAAGGAAACAACGCATTCTCCGAGCGTCGTGCTGTCGTCGCCATCCGGCACAGGGCAGCGGCACTCGATGGCGTTGAGTGTGTGAGTGCTGTGCGCTGCGCGGCTGCAAAGGGGACGGATTCGCTTTTGGCAGCGGCGCAAGGTCCCTCCGCCGGCGCCTTGGCTGAACTTGACACTACTTGGACGGCGACGACCGAGACCCGCAGTGTGTACGCTCGACACGTTGCTACGGCACCTTCGACAGGGACAAGTGGTGTACAGTGGTTTTTGAACGCCGTCTAATTTCATCTGTTTCACCTCAAGAGCCATCGTCCATGCAGGCACGCTTCAACAGAAGCTTTTTTTGATCGCCAGTAATCGCGTGACAGTGGTCAGCTGCACACGGCGTCCCGACAGAACGGTCGCCCACGCCTGGACCTCGTCCTGTCGTCCCGTCGCAAGCACAACATTGAGTGCTTTCTGTGGCTTTCTGTGCTGTTGTGAGTCCCTCGTCTGGAAACATTGCCGTCTGTTGCATATCGCTGCTCATGAGCAGTCTGAGCAAATCGAAGTGCCACCTTTGATGTCAAAAGCGGATATCCTATCGGCCGCGCGCGGCAAGTGTGTCTAAACGGATTTGACGTGTCTTTGCCGGATTACACCAATTCCTTTGTCGTGTCGCTGACGTACTTCGGCTGCTCGGCGATGTCAGATCTGGGATAAACGTGTGCTCAGAGATCCAGGCTGGCGACAGAGGGCGGATTATTATTCTCCCCCTGGCCGCGGCAGTCGCAGGACAGCAAAGCCAACATGGCGGACGACTCCGACGCCGGCATCGAGATGGACGAAGACGAGGACGACTTCTTCGTAAGTCCTGTTGCTGCCTGTCCGTGTCAGCGCGTGCTCCCATCGCTGCGTTTCGTAACTGCTGTTTTTGTTTCGCCTTCCGCTCCAAGGATTGGGGCTCTCGGCGAGTGCAGAGCGCTTTTGCGGCCGTTCCTGTTTGATAACGGATACCAGAGCTGGTTTAGCCTGGAACGTGCCGGACGAACTTCGAAGACACCGACTGATACGCTGTGGCGGAAAGGAACTAACTGGCTTAGTTTTTGTTGACACGCGCCCTTTTCTTAAGTGTTATAAACCGGATGTTGTCGTGGCTGATAGGAACGGCGGCCGTCCGCTGCAGTCCCGGAACCTGTTCTTTTGTCAATTTTCGAGCCGCGCTTGCGCGGTAGCTTTAACGTCGCGAAAATAACATCGTGTGTCTTTTATAGTGAGCACTGAAGTGTTTAGGACCCCGATGATCTTCGTGGTTCATGCTGCGAATGCCGGAGCTTTCTCCACGATGCAGTCCTCGTAATACCGAATCGAGCACTGCACGCGCGCCGGTTCCGAGCTTAAGTTGCGGACTCTTGCCGAGCCAGGGGCCTGGCATACAGGGACTGCTACGGCCTTATTATTCGGGGTGTTTTAACTTCGACACAAATGAAACGTGGGCATCGTGTTGTTCGGTGAGAAAGAAACAAGCTCTCACCACTGATTTACTTGTTCGACCTCAGGTTCTTTCCTCTGACAAGCAAAATTACCATCTGTAACTGATTTTGTTTTCGTGTAGCTCGGAGTCGAGGAATTCCGGCGCTAAAAATTTTCCCTTTGGTTGTTAACTTACTACTACTTTTGCCGCTGACGCGAATGATAGAAACCCCATTTTTAGAGCCTCGCGGTGGTACGTCCACGTAACGACGCCTTTCCTCTTTTGACGATACCAGAGAGAGGTTAAAAAGCACAAAGTGTATGTACACTGCATCCGAAGGCTGCAGTATTTGTAACGCCTGGCACACGAGCGCGTTCGTCTTTATCTGTTCTGTTTTGCGTTGTAATCTGCGAATTGCTGTTTGAAGGCTCATAAGAACATGTGTAAAAGGACTGTCACTCGATTAGTCGACGGCCAGCCGCCTCATTTTCATTTTCCACTGCCCTGCAGCGCGAGGAAATATGGCCCCTTTTTTCTGTACAAAACCTAAATTGAGCCCGTTTGACGCGAACATGACTTTTGCTGATGACGTGTCGCAATGACTGCGGAACCCACTTCCAAACTACATTTGCTGCTACATCACATAGCACATAATTATTTTGGTTCGCTGCTTGATGCAGGCAAGGAAAAGGGTAAACACGCCAACTTGCGACCATTAATTTTCAGAGCAGCGCAGCGCAAGTTCTTCACGCGATATATCTTTGTCTTGACTTCGATAAACACCGTGACAGTTTGTGTTGAACGTTGTATATGCGTGCAACAAAAAATATTCCTTCGTATTTTGTGTTATATAGTACGCTTGAAAAATGTATGCTTTGGATCGAAAGAAAGTTCGGTGCCAAAAGAGGATTGCTTCGCATCAAACACAGCTCGCCTTTTAATTGACTCATTTACCAGGAACTGTTCTCGCCGCCTCTTTTTCCTTGCATGCAACAGAAAGAGAAAAGAAAAAGCCCCGAGGGTGGGCAGCTCACAGCCATGGTTCAATAGGGTCGAACGTGCAGTATAACCGACTGTCACCACCGGCAGTGCAGTACCAATAAGTGTATTCAAATTGAGGAAATATATATATACCGCATACTAGGTGTACGCGGCACGAAAGGTCAGTCATTTTACGATGGACGATGTTGTTGCTCGTTTTTACTGACTGACTCGACCACACGTTGCAATGCGTGGAGAGGAGGCACTTTCCTCAGGCTGTACACATTTATTTACAATGATTTACTCTCAGTCGCCACGTGAGACTTGCATAGGAGCACTCTCCAAAGCACACTTATGGTCCCACGGTCGGAGACTAGCACAATCAAACCGTAGCCCGCATCCCCGCTACGCAGCCTCGGAAGACTCCATGAGCCTCGCCTCACTCTGACCCGACCATTCCGTTTGGCCGCCGCCGCCAGCCAACTTTTCACGTCTCTCATGCGCGCAAACATTGTCCGATTTACCCATCAAATATCATTTTTAACGCGTTAGTTGTACTACTCACATTCGTCAAGGTCGCGTTACGCCGGGTTTGACCTTCGGTTTGACATTAAACTCGAGCTGTACATTTTTCGTGTCAGGGTTTCTAGCCCGCACCATAACGAAGAGAGCTTCCTAGCCCAGACACGAGGGCACTATGCCATCGTTTCTACATAACCCTGAGCCCATATTCGGGCTCTGCAGCATCGAACAGCTTCATTGCTCGATTTTTTTTTTTTCGTTTTTTGCTAATCGGCACCTTTTAAGCCACTTTGCCGGAAAAACAAGACACCGAAACCACACAACAGGCACGACTTCCACCAATCTGAGTTGCGATGCAAAGACGTACCACCTCTTGCGGATGGTGAAGTGGGTGCGCACCTTGGTTTAAGCCAAGCAGAACAAGAACACACCGACTAAATGCAAAGCACACCAAGGGCCGCCTCCATTCGTCGAGGCACACGGCTGCAGGCTTCCGAGTTCCGTCGGCTGAGTCAACAACTCATTAGCAGCCGTCGAGCAGCGCGACAGTCCGCATGTGTGCTTCCAGCGGGCGGTCCGCTTCTCATACTGATCATACGTCCCCGACGGTTTTTTTTCGGAAGCCGTTCGACGGAGAGTCTCGGAAAAAGCCGTAAAGCGGGGCCCCGATGATGGGCGCGACGTGCGCGAACGGTCCGCGGGACCCATTCTGGCGCCTTTCGCTGCCTGCGCTCTCTTCACTCTGATGACTCGAAAAGCCATCTGCAAGCGCCATTTAGCGGAGTAGCGTGGGCTTCCCGGCCTACTAACTAGCAAGGCCCTTAGTAACCAACAGTAAAGTGATGGGCTTGTCCTTCGCACGGCGCGCTCGGCACGGGCCGCCCCGTTGCGGAAGGGGCGGCAGCTCGCGCCGGAACAACTGCATTGTGTGGGGAAATGGTTCGTAAAGGAAGAGCAGTTTGCCTTAGCACTTGTGACTGTTCCAGGATGCTTTCCTGTGTGGAGTATGAGAAGGGGATGCTGCGAAGCCTCGTCGGATCCGTCGCAAAGAGCCGTCTGTGCACCACCGGCATCGAAAAGAAGCCGAGCAGTAGACATGCATAGGAACGACTGGGGCTTGTCTGGATGTTGTAACCGGAGCTTCCCTTGCACCGCGTGTCTTGTAACGTTACGCAACTCGCGGCTTTTGAGACGGGATGAGCGCCGACTACCAGCCGAGTTTATATGTATTGGAAGGACTCGATTATGACCTCTGCAGAAACACTTCCAAGAAAGAGAGGTTGAGTCCTGAAAAAGCTGGGAAAGATCTAGGTGATGCCGTGTACATCAAGCTGTTAAAAAAAAAAAAAAAGAGAGAGAAGCAGCCTCTTGATCGGCGAGTGACAGCTTGCTCAAGCCCATGGAGTGATGCGAAAATATTCTAGTGTGGTATCTGTTTGTGCTGTCTGAATCTTGTCTTATCGTTCCCGCTGCGAATCATGTGGGCCCTGTCCGTCCGCTTATGCCGTTCTTTATATAGACGCTCTTGTGTCGCCAGAGGCAGCACTCTCGGACGTCGGGCAACGCACATGACGTATCATTTTGAAGCGACGTTGGGGCTGGCTATATGGAGGAATACAGCAGGCTTTGGACTAGACTCTGCGCTTCCCCTTTTTGAGTCTAAAGAGGAGTATAACAGGCTGTGTGTGCAATTATTTCGGATGGAGTGTATTAAGGAGTTGCACGCATTTCGCTTGGAGCGGACGCACGTGTTCATCTCGAAAGCCGCAAATAGGTTCCGTTGCAGAGTACGAATTGGAACTCTCACTGTGCTTATTCAGATAAGCATGGGCTAACCACAAAGTGGCCAGCGTAGAGAAACTTGCACGGAAAGGCCGTACCAAAAGGCTCGAATGCGGAGCCGAAAGGCAAGCGAGAATACAAAAAAAAACAACAACAAAGAACTCCGTCTCTCCGCCAGCGTTGAGAGAAGGTATGAGACTTTCTCACGCCGTCACTGCGCCGGGTGGGCGGGGCACTTCCTCGGCGCGTGTTGTGCGCAGTCAGGCGTCCATTCTAGCGGCGCTCGACTCTCGAGACAAAGGCTCACCCTGACCCACATCGTGGCTGGCCGCCCATTGTTGATGCGGCGTCGGCTGATCGGCGGTGCAGACCCCATCCCGCCGATGCACGCTGTCCAGCCCAACCGTTATACCCACGAAGCGGTCGTCTCGGAACGTGTATGTCCCGTGTCAAATTCGTACCTTGGGCTTTAAAAAAGGCCCTGACCCGGTCTACGTCAACGGCGCACGTGTGGCCATGTTTGCAGGCAGAACGCTCGGACCTCAAGAGCATGGTGCAAAAGCTGCGACTGGAATCGGGTTGGCAGTCCAGGTCGCCTCAAAGTCGGTGAATCTTGGAAATTACCAAAACTTAGCAGCCCCGCCGCGGTGGTGCAGTGGTTCGAATCTTGGCCGCTTTTCGATGGAGGCGAAAAGCTAGTTGCCCGTTCTCTGCGATGCCAGTGCACGTCAATGAACCCCCTGGTTTCCGAAATTTCTGGAGCACTGCACTACGGTGTCTCTCATGTCCCATTGGGACGTTAAACCTCATAAACCAAACCAAATCATAGGCAAGGGGACACCGTACGCTGATTTTATTGAGTTACGCAGCACGGCGTAACGCGCAAAGGGTGACGGGCTTGCAGCGCATGGCGTCATACAGTTGATATTGCTCGTCGCAGTGGCTCCTTAGAGATAGGCCACCAGATGAGATCTGGATTTTTTTTTTTTCGTTGAAGTCTGAAAGTTGGCAAATCAGGTGACCCTGGAGAAGTTCAGCAAAAAAGTGAAGTATGGGGTCAGAACTCACAGTGAATGTTTCAGTAAAATGCATCGAAGTGATGTGGTGGTGTGGCCCGGCCACCACGGCGTCAGCTCTTTGTGACAGAACGATGGCAAAACAAGTAATTTAAGTTTTCGACGAAGAAATTTCCAGAACCGTCTCAACAGCCACGAGGAAGCGTCAGCGTTTGTCTCTGTCGCGCATCAGGTGCAACTGCCGCGCAGCTTCTCTCAGCTGGCATTGCTCAACCGGGCACCGCACAGCGCGCGCAGTCTGGGCGGTCTCGGCTAACCCCGCGGGATGTCGCCATGATTGCGTCGTCGCCACAGGGCTGGCAGTTGAAAACCGGAAGCGCCAAGGCTGAGTTCCTCGCTCGCTCTCGCGCCGGACTCCCGCAGAGGTCCTCCACCGTGTTCGCGCTTCTCGGGCGACGCTGGCGTTACATGAGGACAAAGTGGAGTGGCCCTGTATCGATGACTGCCGCGTACTGATAACAAACACGTTACTCCAACATAAAGCGGAGTTTCCATGATGCAGAAGAAGAAAACAAAGGCCAGAAATGACGTCACCACCATCGGCCGTTTTTGGCGAGTAAACTTTGGCGACGACTTTTTACGGAGACAGTTGTCTGCGCGCGGATGACAAAGACCAGGCAGCGCAGCCATGCATTCCAAGTTGGTGATCACGCAGTCCCTCTCGGTCTTAACATCACGAGTTTAAATCAGGCGTCGGGAAAATATTTAAATCAGATCTCCTCAGCAACAAACGCGTCGTTTGCTTACGGCCAGATGCATGGCCACGACTGGAAGGAGGCGCAGAATCGGTTTTTAAAAGTACGGTGGTTGGATCCGTGTCCTTCATTTTGAACAGTGCTGCACGCAGAGACTTCCAGCGACGAGACTGGAGTATAGCAGCAGCTGCTGCTGCCCCAGAAGCCACCACTCGCCTCTGCAAAGGCATCCTGTTTTGCATGCAGTAGCGGCGTTGCGCGATTGCCCAGTCGGTGGTCTGCATTTGCATTCAGAACGGCGAGCGAGCGGGGAAACGAAAGCAGACGTGTGGGAGCAGGAGAACAAACGGCGGCCGCTGTCTGCCAAGCGCGTGATCAGCCCCTCTCCCTCATCGGCGGAAGGGACGCACTGCCCGTAATTGCTCCGTAATGAGGATCTTTATTTCATTAGGCGAGCGGAGGCGCGTGCGCATATGGCTGCTCGTAATCGGGTCTTCTTTCTCGTCATTACACGGCGACGTCGTCTGTATAGTCAGTTACGTTAAGCGATTACGTGGAAGTGTATTTTGAGAGAATCCAGGGCATGCTCTTAATGCGAAAGAAGTAATAAAAGCACAACACATGGCAAAATTACTTTTGAAAAGGAATTAAATTACATTACTAATTACTTTGCTGAAAATCGCAGAAAAGTAATTAGATTACATATTACTGCTCCCCCAAAAGTAATGAAATTACATTACAATTACATCTACTGAGCAATTGAATTACTTTGAAATTACTTTCTAGTTTCCATAAATGCAAAAACTAAGTAAAGCTATTAAACAAAACAACTTGTTCTCCAGAGTATTCTAATTGACCATAGTTTTGCTCAAATCTGTCTCCTTTTGCCAATCCGTTGCGCTAGCTTCGGACTGCAGCACGTTGTACCTGCTTTCGCGCGCTCTACCTTATTGTCTATTGAAGGAGTGATGGCGCACTTTAGTAAAAGTAATTTCGAGAGGAATTAATTACTTTACTGCGAAATTACTACCAAAAAGTAATTCACGACATTACTAAATTACCAATCTGAAAAAGTAATTCATTACATTACAAATTACAGAAAAAGTGATTAAATTACAGTAATTTCATTACTGTAATTCAATTACTGCCATGTCTGAAAAGTACCACATCAGCGAGGGGCGGTGTGGCGGTATAGTTATTACGACGATGAAGACCAAACATTATTTTACTTGTGTTGTTGCTCATCCGAATGATCGATGAACTTCAAATATTTTCCGATAAGATGTATGTTTGTGCTTTGTCCGTATACATCCGCAGTACATTGACGCTGGTCGGAAACGCGCATAAGCTCAGCTATAGTCCATCAGTATAATAAAAGTGGCGTCATCCTTTTTCTGGCTGGCTCCCCTCTTCGCCCATTATTGATCGCAAATAAACAAAAAGTGTCGCTATTTTCTTGCGACGCGATTGTGATTAGATTTACCGCGACGGTGGGTTTGGTCAAAAACTTTCTAGAAATATTAATATGCCCAGAAAGTAAGTGGTGTGCGAATGTTCGATAAGTCCCAGTAATGCTTCAAATATCCTCCTATTCGAACGAATCGAGTATGTCGTCAATATTACTCGAAATGGATCGAATTTGCAGTCAACTTTTGCTAATATTTTTCGAATAATTGGCGCAAGGTCTGCTCGGTAGTATTTTTCTTCCGCGACTGTTCGGGAAACAGGGTTCACATAGACGCGCAGTACATCATCCTTGTGTTCAAGCGCTCATAATGTTGATGCAAGGCCACAACGTTGGATGACGCAACGGAGCCCAAGCAAGTTCAGTAAACTCTGCCTTGAGTCATTATCACGGAGGTATCGAGCAAATTTTTTTCCTCCTACTCATATGAAGCTATCGCCCGTGCGATGTCCTCTGGGGGGGGGGGGGGGGGGGGGGGGGGGGCAGTTTTTTTCTTTTGCTTTTTTTTTTTTTTACACCAATGGGAAAAAGTAACTTTTCCGCTCGTATAAGTTAGGGCTCGTAGGGTTAATATTGAATTATCTTGCGGCCACTTTGTAGAAATCAGTTTCGTATCTTTTAACGGCTTTATTGCACCTAAATGCAGCGCCGGAGTTCGTGCTTTAATTTTGAACATTGTAGGGATCGTTTCGTACGAATATCCATCCGTATTCGAGTCGCTCCTATCGCTATTCGGAGCGCATTCTATTTGATAGCGGTGCTACACTGTTCGTATATGCTTTTTTCTTTTTTTTTAAGGAAAAAAGCGACGGTGAACACGTCGGTCTGCACTGGCATAAACCAGTAGCAGTAAGCTTCTGCTTAATGCCATCATCCCAGTCCCGCTTCAACTGTCTCGTAATTTTGTCTCCAATTTTGTATCCATTCGCTGTAAGCGACTCGTGCGCTAGGCTGTCACATTTGTTCTTGTTTTGCCTTTCCGTGAAAAGCATTTTGTTTTCTTTTTCTTTTCTGGAAAACGTCTCCACTTGATCGTTTGGTCATTGTTTCGCTTATTTTTCTTTGCATGTTTATCAGCAAGTGTGCAGTTCCTGCCCTACCTACAGATGAGCATTTTCATAAAATTTTGTAGGCTCGGTAGGAAAATTGCTTGTTCCTGTTTCATTTTCAGAAAACACATGAATAATTGAACAGCGAAAAAGCGTCTGGCAGTGCTCGTGCCATCGATAACATCACTCGGATGGATGGATGAAATATAGGAGCGTCCCCTTTGAAACGGGCTGGTAGCAGTAGCTATCATGCTCATTTTTCTCCCGATATCTTAATTATTGATTTAGAATGGTTAACTAAACCATCCTTCTATTTACTCGAGATCTCGACGCAGCGCCGATAGCGGGGAACGAAAACGATAGGAAGGAAAGCTGCGCTCTGGGGCTTTTTTTTTTTTTTTCTTTTGATTTCTCCCCTTTTCCTACTCATGACAACACCCGTCCATTTTCTCACTATTTTTTTTTTTTTCTCGTGTTGCCGCCCATCTCCGCCTTCTCATCATTCATTCATGGCTGCGTGTTTTGACTGCGTGCCTTGGACGGACTTCACACACGCGACGGCTCAGGGCCTGCTCCATAAATTAGCGAAAATGCATAGCTTAAACATCTGTCTTGTAATTTGTGAAATATATAAATATTTTTTTTTTTGCGCCACAGCAAAGTGGCTGCAATACATTTTCAATAAGAAAAAATATAGGTGACATTTTGCATGCAGGACATTCGACGGAAAGCGTGACATCAGTCTGACTCGTCATGCTGGTTAGCGAAGTGCTTGCGTGGGTACTCATTTGGCCACGCAAAGGTTCGAGTGCGCGCGCACAAGCGTTTGCATAGAGGTGCTGGCATGCGCTTTCCCGCAAGCCTGTTGCGTAGCGTAGTATGCATACTACCGAAGTTCGGCCAATTTGAGGAGCCAACATGCAAATGACGTAGGCGAAGCTGTTTTTTTTTTTTTTTTTTTTTTTTTTTTTAGGTACTTATGCCTCAGGCTCTGCGGGATGTTCTTCGTGATTGCGTGAGCCGTTTGTTTGTCCAGTGAGATTCTATCCTTGGGCTGTTACCGCTCTTTGAGGAGGTGTTGCGGCTGCCTGCGTGACTATGGCACGCACGAGGAGGCGCTAGACGGGAACACGAGATCGAGTGTCGCCGGTCGGCCACGTTTATGCTGGAGAGAACGCAAGAGCGCTCGAGGGGTATCACTACGACGATGCAGTGTACCTTTTTTATTTTTTTTTTTATTGCCGACGTTCTTTAGTGCAGCTGCATCGACAGAGTTCAGAAACGAGTGTCGTCTGCGTTTTTCAATTGATGTAACAATTCTCGCCGGTCCCCCGCAGCGTTATGGCCCAGTGATACACTGCCCCTTAGCGACACCCCGCAGCCGTTATGTCGCCAGCGCCTGATTTGGTCGTAAACGCCCCGATGCCCCGGCGCCGTTTCTCCTCGTGCCTTTTTATCTCTCTCCCCATGCTGCTCCACACGTCAAGTTTTCATGAACGCGCCGCGCCCTAGCAGTCCAGCCGGTCTGCAGTCGGTCACTCATCCCTGTTGCGTGTACGGGCTGGCTACCAAGGCACGATAAAAAAAAAAAAAAAAATCATATTTTGACTACAGAAAGGAAAGGAAAATGGCGTATGTCTCAGCTAGCCCGCTATCGAGGCGGGAGGAGTTCTTCCTCCCAGAGTTTGCGTCACCATCTCGTGGAGGGGCGTCGCGGCCTCTGTGATGGCGGATGATGATGCGAGGAGGGCGGCCGCGTCTTCCGGTCTGTGCTGTCATCTGGCACTGATTTGCGCGTGCGCACGCGTCACTTAACAGCCGGCGAGGGCGGCGCCGTTCCGGATTTCGTCTTCTTTGGATCTTGGCATCGCATTTTTGCCGGCTGCACTGCGCAAAGCGGGCGCGGCTTGTGGGCTGAGGGCTGAGTGTTGCATCTCTTCGGGTGCAGCTGGGGCATCGCTGACAAACGGGCGCACCCGCACGCTTTTTACTTGGCCGTGCTTTGCGATAGCTGTTTCTAAACGTGTTCGAGTTCAGCTGCCGCAGCTGTGGTGCATAGCCTTCTGCTCCATGAGCGTAACGTGCCTTGAAGCTAGGAGGCGCGTCAGCTGACCGCGATCTCTGTCGATAACTTAGTAAGGTCGCGGCGCGCGCCATTCACCTAGTCTAGCTTGCACGCTTCGACGTATGCTCCACTCTGCGGCAGCCAAGATTTATTCGTTCAGGTGTACGCCTTTCTTTCTTTCTGGCGTTGGCGCCGTTCCCGAGGCACTGTTCGTATTGCATGCACTGATGTGCATAGTTGCTGACGGCATGAGATCGTGCTTCAGGGCATGATGTATTTTTTTTTCAACCCATTTCAAGGCCTGTGTTGAAACAGCTTCCTTATTAAACGGTGAGTACTTCTAACACGTGCCCTTGGCGTAACTGCACTGACCCAAAATCATTGACGCCGGGAGCAGCTTCGATGTTCTACGGAGCCTAATTTTCCGTCCTGTGCGCCATCCGGCAAGGAAAACAAGAAGAAAGGAAAACATCTCGGACCACCGTCGCACTCCGTTTTTATTTCTTTTCGTACTTGATATTTAACTGACAGGAGCTATTCCCTTATATTACCATTCACCCTTGCTCGTCAGTGCTATTTGTCTATATAGTCGCTGCCTACGGTGAAGCTCCGCGCAAATTCAGGCCTTTGTTAATTATTATTATTATTTTTTTTTTTTTGCTTTGGTCTTAACGAGAAGCACGTCAAAAGGCGAAATTATTTGATGCCTCCGGTTTGTTTGACTACCCCCTCACCTTCCCCCTCCCATGAAGAAAGAAAGCGCTTTTCGATTATTGTTGGTATTCTCAAGACGAACTTATGGGCTATTTTCTAACTGTATTGCTCAGCTGGGAAATACGGTTCCCGGTAAGCATGACCCATTGTTACTAACTGCTGTTTTTTTTTTTTTTCTTCTTTTAGCTTGTAATCGACAGCAATTTAACGTACGCGCGGGTGCGACGTTTGCGAGCGACCGAACGGCCATGACCCCGACGGCGCTGTTAAATGCGATGTGGTATGTCATATACCGCACAGGCTAAAGATGAAGGCCTACTTCGCTGCTCCCGAATGCCCGGGACCAGCGGTGATGAAGCAATTGCAGCTTCTGTGGCCTCAGGCGAAGTTGACGCGAAGGCCGAGGGAAAGCAGGCGCTTGGATCAGTGAAATCAGAGCGCTTCCCGGTGCAATTAGAAGAAGCGCCTGAACTCTGGCTTACGTAACGAAACAGATGACGAATGCGTCGTCCATCTCCTAAAGAAGCGCCTCATGCGTGTTGGCCACCTGGCTGTGCACCAGCGTGATCCATGGACGTGCGCTCCTATGTGATATGGGCGACAGTGAAAAGAGGCCGCATTCTCGTGTTCTCATCTTGAATGCCTACAGGAATGATCTTCAGACGTTCCTCAGTATCCAGCTCGCTCCTATTCAGACACTTAGCCTCACGACATGGTTATCTCGTGCCGGACAGTTAACAGCCGTAGTTATGTAGTGTTCCCCGAAGATAAACATACTAGGTAGTTAACCCTGCCGGTACAAACATTTATTTTGCTTGTAGACCCAACAAGTGCACTCATATCGGCAGCAGTGAAGTCTTCGAGGAGGTGTTTCCCGGTTTTCGCGGGAGCAGAGAGGATTCATATCTCCCAGCATGGCCAAAAGGGTGGCCGAGAGGCAGCAACGAACCCCGGGGGCGCTCGTGATAGGGCCGGGTTCACTGACCGCCGCCGCTCATGCGGTTTTAGCCTCACTCTCCGCTTGGAACACGAAAGCAGCGAGCCTCTCGCGATCACCGCCTGTGCCCATCCTCCCACCTGAACCAGCATAATGCTGTAGCACTGCCATCTTCCCACCCTCTTCGTCGCTGGTTCATGTGACGTCATAGAGTTTCTTACTCTTACCTAGAGGGAAATCTGTGCTGCCGTCTACAGGAGTTTACATGGAGTTTCCAGACGGCCAGTTCAGCCACCATGGACGCTCAAAGCATCGTGGGCCGGAGAGCTACCGAGTGCAGAACTACAACTTTTGGCCAAAACTAATGCAAAGATAAATGTTGTTTTACCGTAAATAATGTCCTAAGATTGAATATTGTGACTATAAATTGCAAAAAGAGAGAAACAGCATGTCAGTGTGAGATTTATCCAATATAAGCGATGGCTCTTTGCTTAGTTTTGAGCAGCACACTTAATAGGTAAACTTTGAAATATAGAAACGTTATAAAAATATTCATGGTTATGCAATCACTTAAGGAAGTTTTTAGTGGCATTTCGGGAAACAGAAACCAATTATTGGCGACGTCTGTTTTTGCGCTTTCGCTACTATGGCTTTCGCGGTCTATGTACGCACTTTCAGATGATGATGATGACGAAAAAGAAACATCGCAGTAACGCCACTCCACGTACCCGAGAAAAACCGACTGTCCCGCACCAAGTAGCACACCGGCCCATGATTCTTAGCGCGCCCATGGTGACTGAAGTGCAGCGCCCTCAGCTTTCCCTCTAGCTAGTGTAAGGAACTCTATGTGTGACGTCGTGCCCCCTCGGCTGTCACCGGCGTCTTCTTGGTTGTCTCCGCGTGTGCGACTAGCAAGCGCCAAATTAGAGGGGAAATGTGTCCACTTTTCTTCATGCACGCGTAGGTCCATGTTTGCGCGCGCAAGTGCTGCTGATGGGTAATATTATATTGGCCCATCTTCGTTAACTTTCATCTGTATTCGAATAGAGAAGAATCAAGCGTTTCATCTTCTCTCTGCCTTCGCATATGTTCTGAAGCGTATAAATCCTTGCCTGCTGGCGGCGCTCCGAACGGAAACGGGTGCGGGCCGTGTCACGGCGTTGAAAGACATAGGGCTGGCAATACGTAGCCATGGCAACCGGCTCAACTGACGCTCCTTTCGGTTCCCCACCGCTACTTCCGAGTTCTCCGTGACCGATCCGATAGTTATAACCGCGCGGTCACTGAGCATGTAGGGCGCGATGCGCGGTGGTGCCGGAAGTGGGATAACTTAAGTGGAGTGAAATTTCACGGCTTGCTTGACTCGGGATCGCTTCAGCGCTTCTTCCTGTACATCTCGCTCTTTACTGTGGAAGCAGTTTGCCAGTAGTCACTTTCCGTGACGGTTCTTGTCTTCCTGGTTGCGTCTGCTTTACTGCCACTCTTGTCGATGTTACAGGAGTGAAAAGGATCCGGGCGCCGGGCACCTGTCTCTGGGCTAAAGTTTCTTCATTTCGCCTGCCTGGAGAGAATGCGGTCATCTGGCTTGCAGAGCCGGCAGTCGCTAAAGGCCACCTGTAAACTACTAGGACAAGTTTCACTCCAAGCGAGCAGACTTGAATGGTCGCAGTCGTTACGCGAGACGAGGGGCATGCCTTTGTTGCGCGTCATATGAACTTGACAGAATGCAGGTCGTTTTGATTTTTCGAGAGAAAGAGCGAATTTTTAGAGGAAAACTCGTGATTACAGCTATAGCTCTCTACTCTTTCTCTGTTTCTACACAAATTTTCCTCTAAAAGAGGACACGACTCGACTTTTGTCGAGTTCATGCAAACATAGCTTATGCGATCCGTCCTCGAGTGCTGTCTATAATGTTGAAAAAAAAAAAAAATATTTTCCACAAGTTCCACTTCCGTCGCCTTGTTTCTTAAGCGTTCCTTCGCAAACGTTGCATCCCAGGTTCGTTGTACGAGGAACAAAACGCAGGACTAGCAGTCTCTCTGCGGGGGCGTAGTATGTCGTCATTGTTGGCTCGTGGCTGCACGGTGCCATTGTTCGTCACTCCGTCACTTCTCGTCAGCCTGCCCACGGTTGTACACAGTAGGCCGAACATTTCGGCTCGACGTCTGTCGCGCTGCAGAGAAGCGCAGCATCGGCCACACTCTTCTGCGAAGTCGCCGCCGCGGCGATGTGTGGTGCGCCTTGATCGGTGCCAAGAGCGACAGCAGCGCGCGCGTTATTCATGGGCCACGACTGCGGCGGCATTGATTGACGACTTCCCGCCCTGCAGGAAGACGGCGCGAAGAGCAAGAGTCACCCCCCCCCCCCCCCCCCCCCCCCCCCCTCTAATGTCGCCGTTGGCCTCCGCCCTACGGGGGATCTTCGAACTAAACCCGGAGTGCCGAGAGTCTCTCTGGGTCGAGTTTAAAAGCACAATCACTCTGTCCCGTACTACTTCGGATTTCAACGTTTGTAGAAACCGCTTATCCCTAAACACTCGTTGCTTGCGCTGTACTTATGTCTCTTCCGGTAGAGGGGACGATTGCGATGTCCTGCACAGTCAAATGGGAGACTTGCGAGGAGACTTTTCTGCTAGAGCAGCAGCACAGCGACATCGAAAAACGTAGCCACAGAGTTAAAAGCTGCGAGTCGGGTGGGCGCACGAGAGAGATTGCCAGTTTGACGCCACGGCGGATGCATCACTGGCCGAAGTGTTTCAGTTGGTGGAATTAGGCGCTAACACGCATCGACGCATTCAAATACTTCACGCCTAAATTGGCAGAGACACGTTGGCAATGTATGCACTAAAGCACTAAGAAAAATTGAGTACCATTCGTTCGGCCCATTCTCGATATAGTTCGGTTGTCTGATCTGGCATTAACCTTTTGACGTTGACAACTTGGAACTTGGCGAAGACAAAACAGTGTCATCGATATGACCGCAGCTTTCCATCTCCTTCACGCGTTACTGAATTATCGCCTCAGCCGCTGAGGCGCATGCGTGACCGCATCTAAGTTTAACGATATCGTCCACCGATTCAACACCCAGTATATCACATTGAGTCGTACTCCCTTGGCCATAACCCGGCCTCTAATATGCTGTTTTGATTTTTTTTTCCTTTTTAATGCGAATACGCTGGTATGCTCACCACCACTGACCAAGAACCTTGTCCGACCGTCGTTGTTTGTGCACTAGCTCTGATTGGCTCTGATTGGCTGGGTTGTTTCGTGACGTCACAACCACGCGCGAACCTCCCGAGTGGTTTCTTGTTCGCCAGTAACTGCAAACGAGCTCTTGTACCGCTTTCACAGGAAGGAAAAAAAAAGGTCTGAGCGGATTCGAACCGGTTGGGTTCGAATTCGATCGGTTGGGTTCAGTAACTGAACGTTTTTGACACCGAGCCACCATATATATTCTTTTTCAACATGATCAATCATGAGAACATAATACGAAAGCACGGGAAGCTGCAGTTTCAGCTGTACATGTGGCGCCGTCTCTGACATTATTATTATTATTATTATTATTATTATTATTATTATTATTATTATTATTATTATTATTATTATTATTATTATTATTATTATTATTATTATTATTATTATTATTACACTGCGGTTATTCTGCGAAACGCGCCGTCTCGGTTCTCTTCTCTGCGTGCATGGCATATAGCGTAAGGAGCTTACCTCATTGCGTGACCTCATTGCATGCATGTCGTTTTCCAAGGGTCTGTTTGTGATTTCCGGCGGGCACTTTAAAGAAGCGTTCTGATGAGCGGCGGCAGCTGGAGTTATGGTGTAGAGCCAACAATTGGGCACCGGCGACGATTAGTTCATAAGGGAGCAAAACGCTGATCTTACAAGGCGTCTGCGGTCAGCTCCGCCAACGAGATGTGACTGGCAACTGTGAAGGGGATCTAACAAAAGCGGCTTCCCTTTGAGCGTGGCATGTCCGCATTGCTCGCATATGGTGCCAGCTCTGCTGGCTGCAGAGCGTGGTGGATGTTATTGTTGCTGAGAAACGACGCGAATTCGGTCACGAAGTTATCAAAGGTTATGCGGCGATCGGCGTTGTGGAGGGGAAAGCAACAGAACATCGTTCATGGATCCTTCCAAATCCCGTAACGCTGTTTTCTTTTGATAAAAATATAAACGCTCGTAGCCATGTATACAGTGGGCGTATAGGAATAGCTCAGAGGAGTAGAAAAAAAAAGCACACAAAAACTAGAAGGGTAACCTCCAAGTTATGTCTTTGTAAATGGCACTGTCGATACCTTTGACTGTGTTCCGTAGTACAGCACGCTTGTCGTATCTGCTTTAATCATGACAGTCTGCCATTAACGAAATAATTTAATTCTGCATTTCTTTGTGTTCTCCATTTTAATGGCGATTAAAATGAAATTGTCTTAACGACCCCTCGTGGATGGTAGTGATTTGCTTTTATTGGGGTTGGTGTTCTTATTTTGGCAGATGCAGTTATTTGTGAATTTCGCTTTCCGTGTCAATATTTTTGTGAACTTCTCCTACATTGCATGTCTGCAACCCATTCAACTAGACAACGTGGGCACTGTAAAAAAAAAAAAAAAAAAAAAAAAAAAAAGAAAAAAAAATGCGCGTGCACTTACCAGACACACCTCCATTTCCTCTTCTATTGTAATATCGTCTGATACCCTGCAAACGAATCCCAATCATTAATGATAAGGTGTACAACAGGCGAGCTTACAGATCTAAAGACGGAATTATTACTTCGATAGCGGTATGACCTACAAACCCGCCGCGCTGGTGCAGTGGTTAGGGCGCGCTTGACTGTGATGTGCCCAAGGAAGCGGGATCGAATCCCGACCGCGGCGGCCGCTTTTCGATAGAGGCGAAAAGCAAGGCGTCCATGTGCTACTTGTGTGATGCCAGTGCACGTTTAAGAAACCTAGGTGGTCAAAATTTGCGGCGCCCTCCAATAGGCGTCGCTCATAGCCTGATTCGCTTTGGTACGTTAAACCCCATAAACCAATCCAAACCGAACAAAGTTTGACCTACATACTCGCGCACGCGCGCCGGATGTCTCAACGTGCTATAAGCACCCCGCTGTACGCGAAACCGCTGCTGCGCTCGCACCACTAAGCAGCGTTAAATAACAGCAACCACTGGGGACAAGAAAAAACAAGTGCTTGCTGGAGACCGAAATATATTCGTCAGAAATGGCAAAAGCCAGCTCTGTTCCCTTGGCCCTGGAATTATAACCGAAGTGCGAGTGTACTTGTCACGAAAACAAGCCTCTATCCCAGCATTTCTAATTCTTTATTCCGCTATATTAATTTTTGTATTAAACATGATTTGTTTATATATTGATTAGGTCACGCTCTAAACGTCGGAATAGTGCAAAGCTAATCTTTTTTTTTTTTTTTTTTTTTTTTTTACAGACATTTTTGTCGCAGTCATGACATGAATGGAGTCGCTTTCCGCACGAGTTGTTGGCACACCCAGTTCAGGAGCACTTTACTAATGGCACATAATTAACGTCCCCACATGTATTAGCGCGTGGCTCCGTTTTTGTATCAATATATTGCTCCATAGTATTTGCTTATAATCGCTCTCGGCTGTAAAGCTGGTGTGCATAGTAGGCCTTGAAGGTATAGGACCAAAAACAAACGTTGTGCGCTCGTGATTAAACGCCTTGCGCTAACAACGCCGAGGCGCACCGCGTTGTATTACAGCTGTTCTGCAAACGGCGTGTCTCAGTAATCTGCGGAGGCATCAGGTTTTGCAGACCGAGGGCAACGGGGCGTTAATCGACTGGAAAATTGAAAAGGTGTAACGCAACGTTCCTCGCGGCGCTCACTGCTACATGCTCGAGCGAGGCCATCCTGGAGGTCTCGATGTCGATAAATCGCTTATGTTCGACGCACGGCTGTCTAGGCCGCCATGACACCCGGCGAAGCGTTTTCTCGCCGGCCATTTCTGGTCACGACTCGTTCAGTGGCCGCGTCTTTCATCTTTCTACGCTTAGCAAACATCGATTATACCAGTTATTTGTCCGGCAGCAAAGTATGCCTTTATTGCTAAAAAAAAAAAAAAGACTAATAAACCCTCCGTTTATTCGATTACAGCTAGTGACGTCTACACCGAAAAGGTTTCCGGAACCATAGTTTTGAAATTATGGTATACGTGCAGCTTAGCCTCTGGGTTCGGCGAACAAAAACATTCCTGCTGGCACTGAAGTCTGCTTAGGAGTAGTGATGCGAAAGCGTTTACGCGTCTTCATTTTTACTATTTTTTTTAACATTTCATTTTATTTGACCTTTCTAAAAAAAATTATTTCTTTGTTTCCTTCACCGCTCTACAGCGCCCTTATGCTACACAAAGACGATTATTGCTACGTTCGCCGGAAGTCGGCGTAGTGTTTAAGGCACTCGGACATGGAACTATGGTGGTTCGATTCCTGGCATGACATGGTTTTTTTTTTTTTTTTTTTTTTTCTCCTTCAGTGTCAGCAGTTGCGAACACACTCCGACGACAGGCTCTGCCGACACACTGGCGATGCCACTGTTGAGACAAGAAGGGTTTTCACATTAAAAAAGAAGACAAAAAAGCAGTCGGGGTATCGAAGCCTGCTTCCGAAATTCCAAATCGGCTGGTGACGGCGACACCGTTATTTACGTCCTTGGCCTTGGAATGCTGCAATCGATGTACACGCCGGCGTCAATTTCTCCACAGGGAAAAAAAAACGGGCATTTGATCTCGAAGACGTCACCCTCACCACAACAAAACTTTTGCGCCCTCGCCTCAACTTTTCAGGTGGCACTGGCAACTTCACTCAACCTCTTGTTATGAGATTACTCTACTCAGTCTCAAAAAGAAAAGACAACGAAGAATTCACACAGACACCCAACTTTAATATGTGTTGCCGTACGATAGACAGTTTTACAATCTTTTGGTGCCTTTGCCCCGCGTCTTTGTGATATTATTTCATCCTTGCGCAGTTGCGCATGCGTACCACAACCAGACATCTTCGGGTCACCTAACTGCTGATTAGATGTTACCGCGAAGGTGCCTAAAGGTTTCGGCGTGGACGCAGCAAAGGTGCATATAAAGAGTGTAGTTCTCACTTCCAGTCTGGTAGCACGTCACATCGTCGAACCAGTAGGCATTATCTGGCCTGGTGACGCGTTTCTATCCAGCCAATGGGCCACTCCTATGACTGGCCACACTTTTTTCCCTAGTGATGCTTCTAATGCTGTAGCATTAAAAAGTAAGTAAATGGACTATTCCCTCAGCACTGTATCAATATATATATATATATATATATCGACAATCCTGCCAGATAAGCGAGCCAAAATGGCGACGGTACCTTTCTGGCTGCTGTGTGCGTTGCGTTCGGCTTTTGATCGCATTTGGTGGCAAGAGTAGCAAGAGTGCAACCCTCCCTGACCGAGGCTGTCGGCGTGAACCTCGTTTGTAAAGGGGTGGAAACTTGGGGATGTTGGTAAGGAGCCACAACATAGCACCACAGGAACAAAGCACACAGGAGTAGAAGTGGGCAGTACGAAGTGTATCCTCCGTAGTGCATCCAACTTTTGTCTGTAATAACAGTGACATGTGTCTCTCTGGATATGTGATGATGTTTGCATTGGGGACAAAATTGAATTTGAAAATTCTCCCACCAAGGGCACGTTATCATCAATGGCTACCTACGTAACCGAGCATCAGGAATGATGCTGGCAATGATGCTGGAATTTGTATTTCGTTTTCGACCCTTTTAAAACGCTTGTACAAGCTGTTATTGAATGTGACAATCTGCACTCGAGTTTGCTCTCTTCGGGTCGTTACACGGCGGTCGGGCGTCGCCTCCGCCGCGTTGGTGTGGAGGCAGATGTCTCTCCGGGGCCTGTGCTTTATTTCGGGAGGCCAGCGCAGGCGGTTGAAGCGCGCGACAGGGCGGCGCACACGAGAGTGGGGGAGGGGGGGTGCACAGCTCCCGCTCGAAGCAGCGGCTGAAGACTGTCGGGCGCCCCGAGAGGGGCGCTCTGCAGGGTCACGGGCACCGAGCCACGTCGGCGGGTCGCGCCAGCACGCGCGGCCCAGACGGCGGTCGCGTGTCGTGCGTTCCCCCACCGGCGAAGACGTCTTTCCTCTTCTCCACGTCAGGCCATCCATATTTATTCTTGCTTTCTGGTGGTTCCTGGCCATCGGAAACTGACTGCAGGAGGGGTCGCCTTTTCTCGACCTCGCCCTTTTCTCGTTTCTCGCTTTCCCTTTTCCCGGTCGGTCCCCCATCTTTCGTCGCAGCAGATGCGGCTGTGACATCTGAACCCAGCCGCTGCCAAGAAGGAGACGGCGCTCGTATTGGCGCTGTAGCTTCCATTAATTGTCCTCATGTTCAGCGACTGCTGGCCATTGCGGCTATCGTGTGTGGCGTCTTGCTTTAATCGTGCGTCGCTGCAACTGTGACCTTTTGCGTCTCTTTTTTTCCGTTCCGATTTCCCTTCTTTCTTTCGCTGTCGTCCCGCTGTCCGGGTCCCAGCAGGAGCAACGCGCTGGTGGGTAGACTTGTTGATCGCTAGTACTTGCGAGCGGGCTAGTTGGCTATACGACTCCGACGACCTCTACGTTTTTTGTGATGCATTCTTCTTCGTACTACAAAAACAGGCAGTTGGTAGCTAGTGCATCATCTGTGTGAACGTCTTGGTTTAATTCTCTTTCGTGTGTGTTGTGTATAACCATGCAGCGCCAGAGGTCGTCAGAGTTGTTGATCACATTGGTTTTCGCGTCGAGCCGATCGATACGCGGTGGAGGCCGCCGCTCCTTCGCTTCATGTATCTCCTGCTCGGCGCTTTCTATCACGTGAAATTTCGTAAAATAATAAAAATGGTCATATATATATATATATATATATATATATATATATATATATATATATATATTAGCGCTCTTCTTGGGCGGATCAGCCGCTGGCATGTGCAGACCGTGTGAGAGGGGTGATGTGGTCCAGTTCATATATGTCGCCGTGACACACCGTGCCACATGCCTCCCACTTCTCTGAAGCGGGATTTTTCGCCCTACTTTGTCACCTGCCGACCGGGGGTTCACACGGACGGACACCTTTTTACGGGACCTGTAGTGCTCATTAAAAAGAAGAAACGTTAGAGGCAGCAAGTCGGAAGTAGCGAAAAAAAAAAACAAAAACAAAAGAAACGAGTCTTGTGGCACCCGCGGCCACCTCTTTCAAAGGGAATGCGCCCATCTGTTGCAGGTCTTGCCCGGAGCGCGATTAGGAAACCCAAGTTTAAATTTGCCGCGTTGTCCCCTGGCGCACAGAGGCGAAATTGAAAGAAGTGTAAATATACGATGGGCATTACAACGAGGGAGAAGAAGAAGATGGGCACGGGCCGCGAGCGCATGGCGCGAGATATTGAGGCGTTGACTGAAAAGCTAGAACTGTCGCTTTTCGAGGTCTGTCTCGGGCTTTCTCTGATCACAAGCCCCATTACGGGATAAGTGCGTAGCCGTGTCAAACGTGCTCACTATTATCCGTTGTTTCGCAGCGGTGTCGACTTTAATTCGCGTCTTCACAGAATGTTACTCTGCACAGGTCTTGAATACTCAGGAACCGCCATGAAAGAGAGCCTGACGGCACGCGGCCAGCCTTCCGAAGCCAAGTGCCGATGAAGCCGTTCCCTCTCCCGTTTTTTCGCTTTCCTAGTCAGTCTCTAATGTCTTTATGTCGGTATGTTTTAATGGATGCGTCTGATAGCCCTGGCGTGGGCGCGCGGCTCTTTGCTGTGGCGAGCATGGGTCACCGCGACGATTCCCCGGTGCTGCGCGGGCGGCCAGCCTAGGCCAGCCCCGCGCGGCGCCGATTCGCGCATGCGCGCGCGCGCTCAGCTGTTGTAGAGATCACTATTTAATATCACCGCACGCTATCATGTGGTCTAATCACGTGAGGACCGACTCGCCCCCTCTTTTATTTTTTTATGACTAAGCTTCAAGGGCATTGCCGCTCGCTCGCTCCTTAGCCTTTTTTTTTTTTTTTCCTCCATGGGAACCGCCCACGAAATTTCTCACCTTCCCAGACACGTGGTACCAAATGCGGGTCGAGGCGCGTAGCATGAATCGCAGCACTACGCAGAGGCTAGTGTTTATTGTGATTTTTTATCGGCGTGATTTGTATACAGCGCGTATCAGTATCAGTAATCGTAGGCATACCTTTGAGACTAACACGAATCCTGCCCACGGCGGACCTTCTCGCAGAAGACACGTGGCAGAGCATGGAATGATCTGGATTAACAGATTTCGATAGTCGGCTAGACAGCTGCAGTGTTTCCACGTTGGCCGCAGAGACAGCAGTGACAACCCATCTACCTTGGACAACCCCTGATGAACCTTATGGTGGCGGAACGCTATTCAGGGGATGCTGCTAGCTGTGAACTTGGGAGTGTATCGAAGCGACGGCCTATAGATAGCCGTGCCGGGAAGCTGTTCTCGCAGCCCGTCGCGTGTCTCCACCGCAGTTCTCCCGAGTGCACCGCGCGTCATCTGGCGCTGCTAAATATACGTAGGTGCTCGGGGCCCCTTCTCCATGGCGCCTCGCGTGGCTGCCGCCGCCGCACGTGTCGTTTCGCTGGCGGTGCGGTTTGCACATTTCCCTTCTAATTTCGCCTCAAAAGAACGGATTCGAAACTTCCCACTGGACCGTCATATGGCTTAGGAGCAAGCGGATCGTCTGCAAAGCCTCGTGCTGCTTGTGCGCCAAGTGATGTCACGTGACTTCCGGCGTACATAAAAAAAAAAAAAAGGCAGTACCGTCCGCTTGTTTCAGTGTACCGTGTGTGCTATTTTTGTTGGCGCACCGAGGATGAGAGAAAGGAGTGGAAGGCGATTATAAAGCACGCCATTGTGGGAAAACGAAAGCATGGGGGAAGGGGTGGGGGAGTGCAGAATCTTTAGGTGTGTAAGGAAATCATTGGGTGCTCTTGATACTTAGGCCAAACATGTACGCCGTGGGCTGCGCAGGAGGGGCGAGTGATTGTCATATTTGTAATCCATTCTTGTGTTTTTGCGATTTGGATCGTATAGCGGGTAGTCGTTGAGTAGCCTGCTCGTTTCCCTTGACGTATGACCACCAGCTCCTTCTCATTCTTGTTTCATGTGCAGAGAAGAGAGATGTCTGCTCTGCACGTTGCGTGGCCTCTCGATTGCCTATGGTGGGCTCACTTTGCGACCTGTTGAACGAGCCGCATTTTCTTGTGAAAAGAGTATTGGAGAGAACAAGCGGCTCTTCTCCTCTATATAACTCTGATTTCAGATGATTTTCGGTCGGTGTGATGAGGTGTTTGTCCGTTTACGGGCTTCTTGGAAAAGGGCGTTTGGTGTGACATCTGTAAGCTGCTTGCATCATACATTTTGTGGCCAGGCCTGTTCCTTGATGCATTTTACAAACTTAAAAGAGCAGCTCCGCCTTTCGCTGCCTCCACAATATCAGTATTGTGAAGTGCATGTGGCAGTGGTAATGGAAGCATTTGTTTTGCCTTTCGGTGCATATCTGTCAACCCACGAATAATGGGGACATCAGAATCCGGAACATTATAACCGACTCACAATCAACATGCTTCGGTTGTACGCCTCTGTACTACTATCAAAGCAGGCACATATATATCCAGGTGAAGAAAAGACCAGATTTCCAGATGGGAGTTGTTTATCCCATGTGTATTATTGAACTAGAAGTCATGTCTAGCTGGTCTAGATCATGACTTCACGTCTTCATGACATGCCTTCATTACTTCATGACATTTCTAGTCGCCGCAGTTTGGAACCCACAGCAACAGTACCTTTTGATAGTATTGAACTATCTGAAATCGTGCCGTTAGATTAGACATCAGAATAGACATGTCTATTCTGATTTTTCATCGTACACTAGTGTAAACAACTGTGCCAGCTTATCCCTACTTAAGCATCACCGAAAGTTAGCCAGTTTAGCTCTTTTTCACTATTCACTCCGATCAAGCGCCTACATCAAGAAACACTCCCCATTTCCAGCTCTTCACAAAAACAGTCAACAGGTGTCATACGTCCTTCCAAAAACCGAAAAAGTTGCACTGTCTTTCTTCATATGATCAGTAAACGATTGGAACGCCTTCCCAACATCGCTGTAATTATTGAAGATATGACTAAATTGAAAGACACATTGAAATCTATTTACGCACCTTAGTTTCCGGTATCTATCTACTGAAACATTGTTCTATTGTACTTGGTATTTAGTTTCCAGTTTTTTTCTTGTTTTCCAATGCATGCCCCAGATTTCCACCCAATGTTCGTCGCCTGTTGACCTTTTTTTTTGTTACTATTGCTTTTGTAACCGTTGCAGTACCTATGTCAAATTTCTATTTAGTCCCTCTGTATAGGCATTGTGCAGAATATGGACCATTTCTTGTTGTTTTAGTTGTGAATGCCCACCCCTCATGCAATGCCCCTCCTGGGGTCTTTTAGATTACAAAAGTAAAATAAAAAATGGCTGTGGTTTAACTCTGGTTAAGCTAAAGGCTTGCGAAAGCAATACTATGGGTGGCTCTCCCTTGCTTTAGCTCGGTTATGCTTGATTTATCAATGAAGACAGAGGTTTAGTCTCTCGGCATATCCGCCTCCGAACTCGAATCGGCTCGCCTAGCTGCTTTGGCGACTCTTCGTTTCTGTAACCATTCTTCTCGTTCTTTTGTTTCATTGGCCATATGCGTCGTCTTGTTACGCTCCACCGTTCTCGTTTGCCTAGGGGCCGGAGACCACTAGAACTCCAGGAATTGGCTTCAGAGTCACTTAGCATAGGTAAAGTGAGCTAGAGCATAGGCTCTTCATCGGTGGCATCCATGGAGTGAAAGATCAGCCTACACGTAGCTCACCGCTATATACCCCACCTCGCGGAACCGCCGCGGAGCCAGCGCAAGGGTGAGAGAGGAGATAGCGAGCGAACGTCATTGCGTTACTACGGCAACGGCGTTGCCATGGCGGCGGCGCGGCGGTGGTTCAAGGTCAAGCGGCGCGCTCCGTGGCGAGCCCTGGGCTACCGTGAAGGATGGTTCTACCTAGCATAGTAACTGCTTTCGCAATAAAAAAATATAAACAGAATGGTTCTTACTTCCAACTGAAAAGTTTACACTTTCAGTCTTCCAATCAGCTCCAGCTGGACTCGCGTCCACTTCCAACTGGAAAACCGCATTCCTGCTGGAAATTCAGCTGGAAATGTGCTTTCCCACATGAAATGGGTACCCCTGATAAGAGTCTGCCAAGTTTCCATTTTCTTCTGGGGTGTGTCACGCATCCTCCAACAGTGTTCCTAGGACATGCTTCCTCTCATTCAAATTATCTAGGCCTGAACCATGGTATGCCAAGTGGAGGGGCTAGGATATCTGGACAGAGATTTGCAGGTGAAAACAAGCAAGGCCGTAGCATCACCACCACCCACTGAAGATTTTACATGCTTATCCTTGAACCCTAAAGATACCAGAGAAGCACCTGCGGTAAAAAAAAAAGATGTTAACCTTGCGGGTCTTCTTCTAAGCCACTTTGTGCAGTTTGTACTTGTAACACATTTCCAGTGTTCTGAATCTCTTGATAAGAAATTTTTTTATCCTATCCTCTCTATTGGAAAGACCCTCCACTAATACTAAATCAGCGCCACCACACGGATCAGAAGCAGACCCCCTGGGCTCTACACATTTGAGAAAGGCTATAGTACAGCCATAATTAATTTAAACAGCGTGAACAAGAAGACAAAGGACAAGATAAAAGGAAGCCACCGTACAAGCGCTTGTACTGTTGCTTCCTTTTATCTTGTCCTTTGTCTTCTTGTTCGCACTGTTTAAATTAATAATGAATGTGTACCAACTCGCCCAACAAAGTATCTTGGTAAGCTATAGTACAGCCCCAGCCCCCCTTTTCCGTCAGTGCACACACAAGAAATCTCTCAACAAAACAAGCAGATGCTTTGCCGGAAGTGTGATATTAGCAGTGCTGTGCTGTTATAGCGACGCTCTTGAATAGTTGGAGCACTTGCTCAGAATTTTGCGGTAGTTCGGCTACTGGCTGTTGAAACCGAAGCCGGGAAAAAAGGGTAAACATACTGTTATCGAAATTCCCAAAAGATGCTGCTACTTATATTTTGTTAGTACAAGGTTTCCTGGCTTATGCTAGCTCTGTTTTTAGTAAAAAGGAGTTGTGACCTTGGAACACTTATCTCAATCTGACTGGTCTTAGTATTACCACTTAGTGAACAGCAGTGGATAAAATACTACATATTGTCAGGTGTTCTTGGCTTCATTTTTCTTTCAGTTAGCAATATGTTATAAGTCTTCGTGCAAGTGTTGAAAGGGCATCAGCTATCAGTGTAAAAAATTAAGTAACTTGCATTTTCCAGTCTTTTCTCAAGCCAGTGATAATGTAGTTGTTGTGTGCAGAACTTGACATTGTTAAAGATATGTCCTCTTTTGCCATATGGCCAAGTTGCTGAAGAAAGCATTGCTTGTGCTTGTCTTTCATAACATTAAAGAACAGTTTAAGGGACTTCACCCAACTCCTCCTTGGTCCATGCTTCTTAGCAGAGCACACCTTTTCATTGTTGTATAAACTGGGCTGGGCTGATGCACGGCCACCTCATAAAGATTACGCCTCTGATGTCAACTTTTTTTCTTCTTCTGCCTTGCTTTCTTGTAGGGCATCGATGGGGTGGACTGTGCCAACGTTCGAACTGGCCGTACGGGGCATGGCGCAGCACCGGATGCAGCTTTGGCTTCCACCCCGCGGCTAGATGGCTACCGCTTCTCCATGGTCAACCTGGAAGGTCTGCTGCAGCTTGTTTACAAAACACATAACTGTGTGGAACACCCTGTTTCCTCCACAGCACTGCACTCATTATGCATTAATTGGAAAGGGATGAGGTTATTGTTGTTTAATGCTGGAAACAAAAGCATGGCAAATCTGTTTGACAGCTTCATCATTCTCGAATGTGAGCTCTTGTGTTTCTTTAAGAAGCAAGGTGCATTGCTTTTTGTGCAACTTTACACAAGGGCATGCTTGTTTTTGTGTCCCGTCTTGAGTCAATACTCACGACGAATGGCAGGATACAATCACCTTGTGCCCTCTACTGATCAGTAGTCAGCATATACAGCCTTTGTCAGAAATATGTAGATCAGGGGATTGTGCTTGCAAGTGGGTCCCCAATAGCAACTATGGAAGTCCCGTTGTCTGGAGGAATCAGTGTGAGAGATTTTGAATACTGGTGATGCAAAACAAGTCCACTGCATACTGTAGAGGCAAACTTTTTCAGCTGCATATTTTCAGCAAGAGCTGAACATGCCAGAGGTGACAGGAAAGAAAATAACAAAAGGCATGAAATGGAGAATATGAGCATGCCATTTTTCAAGTTTGAACCAAACTAGCTCTCAGCAGGTAATCATATTTTGCTTTACACTAAAGCTTTCACACTTTGACCATTTATTTGGACAGTGAAGAACAAGATTGATTCTATGGTGTTCCACGTGCTTTGCACCTTTCTTCACACTGTACCACAGCTTGGTTAGGAACAATACGATGAACCAGACTAGCACTTGCTGGCGTTGTGTATGGCACCTTCTTTTATTATTTTTTTATTTGCACTGCTAGCACCACAAAAAAGGGGAGGGACTGCCTTGCTGCTTCTATGACGCAGGAGGCGATATAACTTTGAGGTGATATGCTTGCTGTTCTGTAACATCGTGTAACCAGAAAGTAGCAAGAGTTAGCAGTGCAGCCACTCCTTCTATGTCTGCGTTGCCTAGCATTTTTTGGCAATGCACAGTTCTTCAGGACTTCCGCAATCATGCCACGTTCACCAGATTGTTGCAGTATCATTGGCACGATAAAAGAATGCTGTGAGCGTTGAGAGAAGACGTGAATGTTTTTTTATGTAGTTTGAACCAGTTGGAACAAGGATTAATTCTTATACCTCTGAATTTGTGAAAAGTTCTAATGTGAAAAGTTTTGCATATCAGAAGAAGCACCAAACTCTGCGTTATTTGGCCAGGTATCTTTGTTCTGCACATTTTTTCCGTTCATTGAACCTGGTGAGACAACCAAGGTTATCGTTGCTCAGGTGAGCTGATAGCGCCATGCCTTTGCTCTGGCCATGTCATGGCCAGTAAATGTGTACCTCTGTGTCAGGCTGCAGGCTGCATTTTCACCCAGACTTATCCTTCAGAATTATTTGTTCAGATGACTGTGAATGAAGCCGCTGTTGGGAAAGTGAAATTCAGCAAATCATCTCTGCCAGTTTAAAATACAATTTTTTTATATTAAATAACTAATTAAGGTAGAAGTGCTCCTGATTTGTTCAGAAAACTGCTGTCATTATTGCACAAGCTTTAGCTACCTGCCTTGTGTAATGGGCGGCTTGTGTTAAGTACTCACAAAAATGCACAGCAGACGTAAGGCAGTTTGCATCTAGCATTTCGTGCATAGTTGTTCACGTGTGTTCCTTTCTCCTCTGTGCACCTTCCTTTTTTAACTTAAGCCTTAGTCTTCTGTATTATGCCTTGGTTGCCAACTAAGTCAAGTAAGCAGATTTGTCAAGTTTGTTTCTCCGGCACTTGGGTGTGATATTCAGCCCACACTGTTGAACGTTTTTAGATGATACTTCAAACTGACAAGCCCTTTCCTTTCTTTGTTTTTTCTGTGGCTCCCTCAGAGAGCCAGGATGTGGAGTTGGATGCAATCCTGGGAGAACTGTGTGCATTGGAGACCCAGTTTGAGCGTGAGATCAACCAGAAGGGAGTAAACTCGCGTTCTTACCTGGGCCGCAATGCCAGCACCAGCCCAGTGTCGCGCAGCCTTGCACCTCCCGCCTCTGCCGGGACCACCGTGTCTGCTGCTGCAGCGGGCATTCCGGCAAATCTGGCTCTATCTTCTCCGTTTGGCGTGGCGGTGAACTCAGGCCAGCAGTCTTCGAGCCACTATCGCTCCAGCTCTTCCAGTGGGGGCAGCCGAACCAAGCTGGACTTGGGTCCTTTCCAGGCAAGGGTTTATGCATCTGTCTAGACTGTAGAGAACAATCTGCCAAGCAAGTTTCAGAAATGTAGTCGAAATGAAGGGCATCAGTACTTCCGTTTCAAATCATTTCATGCTGGTGATGTGCACTAATATCATTTGCAGAAAAAAAAGATTGTATTGATATTTGCGGCATACATGATGGAGAACCCTGTTAAGCTCACATAACAGCGCAGTGACAGTAGCTATTGATTCCAACCTAAACGAATTAGCTAGCGCCTCAGTCAGGGATTGCATGGTAACTGAAGTGGAGGAGCTGGCCGTTGCTCTAGTGGTGGTAGCCGGGCATCGAAGCAACATGTCCCTTACCATTCTTATAGATTCAAGAGAAGCGTGCCGTAACTACATGAATGGTTGCATAGGTCGCGCCGCGCTCATGCTTCTCCAGAGCGCCACCCCATCAAAAGTCATACACAACATCTACTGGGTGCCAGGACACACCGACTTAGCAGGGAACAAATGCACCGACGAGGTAGCTCGAGGGTATACGAGCCGATCTTCCTCCCACTCGGACGATCTACTCGAGCGAGTCGGCCCTATCTACTCAGACATTCTGAGCTACTATAAGGGGGTACAGATCCGCTATCCGCCGCTTCATCGTGATCTAAATCAACAAGAGGTAGTGTACTAGCAAAGACTGCAGACAGGAGCATTCCCAAACATGCATATCCCTGGCAAGATTTACCCGTTGCAATATCGGGACACCTGCCCATGGTGTGGTAGCAAACCTTCATTATACCATATCACGTGGGAATGTCGAAATAACGATAGCTTTCTTGAAGACCCGAGTGCGAAATAATGGGAGAGCCGGCTCTCCAGCGGTGATCTGGGTTGCCAGCTAGGTCTGATCCAGCACTCCCAGCGAGCAGCGAAGCCCTGGAATAGGGGCACCGACCCTGTGAGAAGAAGGAAGATGGACCTCCTCTGCTACTAGCACAAGATCTTTCTAGAGAAATTAACGTATTTCCTATCCTATCCTATCCTGTTATGGCACACATTCTATATGCTGCTAGTGTATTAACATTGTTCAGTCTATTAAGTCTGTGTCTCTGTGCTTATCGCAGTCACTACTTTTCTTTGACCTTTGCCATCACCTAATACTTAGGCTCGAGCTGCTTGATTCAGTATTTAATGATCGGTATTGTACTTAAAAGGCATGGTCAAATGAAGGAATACAAGCAAAATGTATGGTGTGCAAACCTGAAAAAAATTCAGTAAATGTAGCTATTGTGGAAGCAGTATGACAAATAATGTTTTCATCTTAGCTAATTGACTGATTCCTGATTATGCGCACTGTATTCCTCATCATTCTTGCATTCCTGGTAGTGTGGTGCTTGATTTGTGATCACTTCTTCTCATGCAGCTCATTTTGTTTCATTGTTACAGTATTTTGAATGGTAACTGTCAGTCTGCTAGCTGCTTTATGGCTGGTTGCACTGTGTTTTCTGTCACAAGCAGCAAAGGAGGCTCAACAAAAACAAACTTTTGGGTTAGTTGGTCACGCATACTGGTTTTTGTAGCACAGAAAAACACGGGTCGATGGCTTTATGTGCTCATCATTGTTCTTCAAACTTGTCCTACGTTCATTCTTGTACTACAATAATCAAAACGGAGCCTTACTGAACTACGCTGTGGTGGTACCGTAAAAATGGATGTCACACCACAGAGACAGCAGTAGGGGTGGGCAGTCCTAGAAAAATAAAAGCAAACCAGGCCAGCAGCTTGGGTGAGTTTTGGCAGCCGTAGTTAGAGGCACAGAGCAGTAGAGAAATGACAGACGAGAGCATGGAAACGCAACACGTGCACTAGCTGATATGTGATGTTTATTTCACAATGATGTCTGCACAGAGAAGGTCACTGTGACTACCATTTGAAAGTAATTGGCAGGGCAGCCTTGTCTCCGAGATTCCTACCGAAAAGAGAACAGAAAAGGGAATATAAATAAGAAGGTGAGTGAATAACTAAGTGGAATCAGAGATAAGGTGAAATAATATAAACTGGGGCAAAACTTAAGGGGAAAAATCACAAATGCATACATCAGAATAAGGCAATAAAGAAGGTATAAGTATCTGTAGCCTTGTGTCAGATTTTTTTACTTTTTGTGCGTGCACTAGCCTAGTGGGCGGGAAGTAAAGGCCCGTTTCTTCCCAGCTAATAAGTAGCAAGTGCTCGGCGACTTATGGTTTTCCAACTCGTCTCTCTCTGCCGCACATATGCAGGATGGCATCATGTCTGCAAATGGAGCCCCCCGGACCGACAGTCCAGACAATGACTCTGCCTTCTCGGACAATGTTTCGATGCTCTCCTCTGAGTCGTCGGCCTCTTCTGGTGGAGGCAACAATGCTTTGCGCTCCGCGACCGACAGTTTGTCCAACCACCGAACCAAGGCTGTGGTCAACAGCAGCGGCTTGCCATCAGCATCATCGCCCTGTCAGGTATGAGGTGCCTGCTTCTGCATTCGTTGCATGCCACACTCCAAAGTGAATGCCTTGACTCGCACAGCTTGATATCACTGCACATGCTTTGAGCTCAGAGGCTTCAGAGGAACACTTGCTTGTTATTTACACCTGCCAGATACACGTTCATGCCTGCACAAGAACTGCACCAGCCACTGCTCTCCCAGGCCTGACTGGGGCATTTCTCACAGGAGATTTATTTGCTCAGCTAACTAAAAAGAGAAAAAAAAAAAACCTGGCAGTTTTTGATTTTGACCCAGTTTTCATTGCACCTTTGAAAATCTTTTATTTCTATTCTAAGGCAGGCTGAAATTACGTACAGCCGCAATGTGCAGTGGCATTTTGTCACGAACAGCTGTCTGCAAAGAACATATGAAAAAAAAAAAGAAACAGCATTTTTTTTGTGTGATGAGCAATGAAATCAACTCGAATATGGCATCAGAATGAATGCAGCATTTCCTCAGAAGCATAAGGATAGCTGTGGGCGCTTGCGAGTGGAAGGTACAAAATGTCTTGCTACAGCTGGGTACGGTGTGGAAGTAACATATTTATTTATTTATTTATTTCAGATACCTCAAGGACCCTTGAGTGAGGGCTTTACATGAGGGGTATTTGCACATATGTATTTGCAGTGGCACAGATTTGAATTCGCAGGCATTAAACAACATATTACGTTTCACAGTGGCAAGAAGGCTTGTAGTGGGTTGATTTTGGCTTGCGTAGCTTACATATCAAATATGGCAAAGGGAAAGCATTGGTCCCTCCGTCTACGTTCCTAAGTGTGCTTTGAGGGAATTTGAGGATGCTTGTGTCTTTCTTTAAATGGTCTGTTAGAAATTCTAACCCTTTAGTTCAAATCTCTTGGGATTGCATTTGTCATGCCCCTGCTTCTATGGAACAGTGTTCTAATTAGTAGTTGTTTTATTCATTAAGTAGAACAAGGGACAGTAAACCTCACCTTTGCATTGCACTTCCATGCTTAGAAATCACAATGATTTCTGCATCTTATGAGACATGCTGTGCAGAGCACTCCTGTATTTGCACTACCTGCAGCTCATCCTGCTTTGTCAGTGTCAACTGTCCTGCTGTGCTGTTGTGTGTGCTTGTTGTGTATTGGACTGCCAAGATGCATGTCTTGTGTTGGCTTGTGTGTGTGTTTGCACTTGCAGCTTTTAGAGGCCATCAATGCCAAGCTGAGGTCTATTCAGGCAGGCATTGAGCTGGATACTCCCCCCCCCGTGAGTCACATTTCTTGACAGTAACATCTACACTATATGCACTGTGTTGTCTCTGCTGCCGTTGTTTGTTTGTGTGTTTGTCATGCATCATCGAATGCAGGACACACTGCACTTTTTTCTGTTTCTCTTCTGTTTCTTAGGCAGCTCTGAAACCGTATTTGTTCATGTCAATTTGCAGTGTATATCTTATTAGGTCCCTGCAATAATTTGAACCAAGGGTCAAAAAAAAAAAAAAGCTGATAGATATTGAACCCCCCTAAAATCTTTCTGCAGAAATTTTTGACTTAGTTTAAAAAGTAGCACCAGAGATATTGGTCAATAAAGGTGGCCCTCTGCCTTTTCCGTCTGAACCTGTACACAGAGGGATCCAGGCTAAAATAGCAATTTCAAACTGTGAGCATGTTCTGCCCTTGAATGTGTCATCCAGCTCAGGTTTCTGCCTTTTTTTTTCTTTCGCACACATCACTTGGCACGTTATCAGAGGGGAGAGTGGAAGACAACCACACACCACTGTCTCTAGCTGGCTGTGGACCTGACTTGCTTTGTCTTTAAAAGTTACTGCAGTTTCTGGCAACCCAATGAAAGTCTCCTACGAAGGATGTTATGTGAGGCTCATGATGCTGCAAGGCAAGATTTCGCCTGACCAATCGTAGGTCAAGCTAATTGGAATTGAAAAATAAATTTCTTGATAATTGGCTCACCTTTGAAGACTTCTATGTGACATGAGTGCTCAAAAGCTTTAGGGATGCACACATTTCATATTTACTTAAGGGCAATCATGCATCCTGCCAAATTGTTCATTGTAAATTCTTTTGTTGGTCTTCTCATTACAGTGAACAGGAAAAAATGCCTTTCGCACAGTTTTGCTGGAAGAAGGGACAATCCTTAAGCATCTAGCTTCATATACTAATTCTGGTTGTACATTATGGAAGCTTTGTTGGTCACCTACAGCTACTCTTGTGACTGTGCCTCCAGCTGTTCGAGTGCATTCAGGATTTTGTTTTGCGATGGATTGGCATACAGAATGCATTGCTCAGTTGTGCTATTTGCCAGGTCCATGTATAGCCAGTGTCTACCCACAGCTTTTTTGTGTGTCGACGTTATTTGTGGCCTAGCCCTCTGGCTGTCTTTTGCACAAGCTGCCATATCTTGTGTCTGTCATTGGCAGGTTTATCAGCAGCTCTGACTTCTTACCAGCACATTTCTTTTCCCTAACTCACTGTGTGTTCCACATAAGAGTAATTCATTTACAGGAAAAGCCAACAAGGAATGATTTGTAATTCATATTTCATGCAATCTCTGGCAGCATGCCTTTATGTGTAGGCCAGTAAACCACTCAATTCCTATTTGTCCCCATTTAAACTTTAAGAATTAAAATGATAATCCTTTTCTCTTCTGAGCTTATGCTGGCTGAACACGGCTGAACAGCCATGTTGGTGTTTTGCAGCAAATTGTGCTGTCTTGTGCCCTGAGATAAATATGCGTGTGTGAGTGTGCTCTTGTCCTTTTCCCTTTTCTCTGCCTCTCTGTTCCTCCCTCCTCCTCTCCTGCTCTGTAGGCAGAACAAGCTGCGCGCCTCAAGGCCGAAAAGATTAAGATAGCTTTGGAGAAAATGAAGGAGGCCAGCGTGCAGAAGGTAGCGCCTTGTTGACACTTTTCTGTGGCACTCTTTTCTTCTCTCTTTCACGGCTGATTTGCCCTGTGAGGTGTGTCAGTGAGTTGTAGCTGGAACCAGTAACAGAATGTGGAGCTTAGTGCAGTATAAGTCAGGTCGGAGAGAAATGTTTTGTTAGAGCTGCTGTATTGTCAAATTATCTACGAACAAGTTCTAATCGTATTGATTTAATGCAAAAATTTGAAGAGGTTAATTTTATTCCAGTTTCTTCATGCCCCAGACAGGTTCTCGCACTTCAAAGATATTGATTCTATCATGTCAGCAGTCAAGGTATCACATTTTATATCCACTTTTATGATTTAAATCAAGGCATGAACCTTATCACCCTTTTGCTCTACTTTCTCTTCTGAGCAGTTGAAACAAAAGTGTGCCTTGGACTACAGTACTGAATAACAGCCACTAAATGAATCTCAAGTTGCCAGATACATTTTGTACCACTACATGACTGAAACGTGCAGCACTGTGTTGCTTCAAAAAGTTTCACTTTTTCTAAACACGTTGGTTGTATTGGGACAAGCATGTTTTTAATCACACATGCTGTTTATTGCCTAAGTTTGCTTGAAGTAGCATCATTAAGTAAGTGAGTACTGAAACCTTTATCAGGTTACTTCATTTTATGATGATATAGTACCTTGGTGAATATGTAGGAACACTGATATTTGGATCTGCTTTGGTCTCATTTACCCTTTTCTCGTCGCATATCTTTTCACATCTGTTCTTTTCACTGCTCCTGTGATATCTGTTACTTGTGCTGAAAAATTTCACCTTTTCTGTTTCATAACACAAACTGCACTCACACTAAGGTTGGTATTTTGGTTAATTTTCGGACATTAAAATTTTTCTTGGCGATCTGCCACATTAATTAGCAAGCACATACGTGTACCTTCAGAGTCAAAGAGAATTTGTGTTATTAAAAAGCTCTTACTGGATAAATAATGATTTATAAAAATGCAGTGGATGGATCTTTAGGTATGGAATATTTTCTGCCCTCAGGACTTTTAACTGCATCATTTGTCCAGTTGGATATGCAATACCCATTCTCTACACTTCGGCACTCGATGAGTTTCCTTGATAACTGAAAAATCAGGACTTGTGCAGCCCGCATATCTTGAAAGTTTTCACTCTTTATGGAGCAGTGAGGGTGGCTGTCTCTGAAGATAGATCACAAGTACATGGGTTTCCTTTGCAGCAGGATTAAGGATCAGTCAGATTGAAAAAGCAGACGTTCTTAGCTTAGATGTATTTTGGAATTTTGGTGAAGCTATCACTAGAGCCAAAAATTAAGGCATTTTCCTCTAAATGCCTTAGTGCATAATTCTAAATATACCTGCCTTGTTGCTAATTCTACAGCCATTTAGACCCAGTTTTGCTGGTAATGCCTTCTCTTCAGTTGATGCGGTAATGATGACAAACAGATATGTGTTGGGACAGATTCTGAAAGCGATGAGCACCAAGCGAGTGGCAGGCTCAGTAGCAAGCAAGGCTACATAGCCAGCATATTGGCAAAGATGCTAGTAGTTAATTGTGAGTCTGCTCCTGACTGCTATGTTTGCATTGGAGTCAGGGTAGAGTGGAGAAGGCAGTTAGAACAAAATAGGGCATTGCCATCCTTTCAGACATGAAATGAGTACCATGGGGAGAGAATACTGTTGTGTCAGTTGACTGATCAGATCTTTATTATTTTCAAATCTAAGTTCGTGTAATGAGCAAGAATCCTGTTTTTCAGCTTTTAAGGTTGTTGTGGCAAATGATATGTGCGCTATGGTTTAGAATCGTAAAAACATTGTTTATTGCAGCATGGATTCAATGGTGTGAGCCATCCGTCTCATACTATAATGGGATATAATGTAAGGGTTTGTGAATATTAGAAATTTGAAATATGAATCGAAGATGTTTGTTATTTGATATGTATTCAAAGAGCTGATATTCGAAATTTTCTAATTCATCACGGATCCCCCGCACTGCCTGGTTCATTGCAATGCTAGACCTCTTGGGCTGTGTAATGAAGCATCTTTGAAGCACGACGGGGCCGTTTTGTGAAGAGGGACCTTCTCTGTTGTGAAGAGCGTCTTCCCGGCAATGCGCAAAACGAAACACTTGAAGGAGCTGGGAAAAAAAGCGTCGTTCTTTCTTCGTTTTCGTATGAAATGCAAGCATCCATCGTACAGTTGTTCGTCAGATAAAATTAATGTCAGTAAATGGTTTTTGGCACTTTTTTCAGGCCCATTCGATAATTCGAGCTTTTAGTTATTTTACACATTTTTTCTGGTTCCTTTAGGCCAAATTAATGAGAGTTTACTGTATTCATCAGTGATCTGACAGCTCCACCTAGTTTCATGCTGGCCCTTCCTGTACAAAAAACCGGTATACAGATTTCTGTATGAAATTTATACTGGATTTATCGGCAGAGTATACACTTCTTTGGCAACTGTAGTCTAATTTTATTTGCAAATACCATCTGAATTGTGAAATAAACAAGACAAAAAATGTTTGCTATTTTTAAATTTTTCATTTTTTTTTATTGATCAGATATTTGATTGGATATTCAATAACATTTTTTCCCCATATTCATATTTTATTCATATTTCAAGAATTTCAATATTCACACACCCCTAATAATATAATGGGACGAATCGGGTGCTGCTCATTCGTTTCAGCAGTGTAAATGTTTTGATTCATTTTGTTTTACGGTTAATAATAGTATTTTAGCTTGATTTCAGCAATGAAAGATAAAAAGTTGCCTACATATACCTACAGTCTAATTGCCTACCTGTTTGGGACTTTTCAGTGTGTACATTTCTGGCGCTAGTGATGAATGTCATTCTCTTAATAATGTTGCCATACATAGTGATGAATGACATATCAGGTTTTAATGACCAGCTTCTTTCTGTGCACTGCTTTCCAAAATAGATAACCTTATGAAGGAATACTACTTTAAACCCACAATTGTTTCGCAGGTAAGCACTGGGTAGAAAAATAAGGCTCAGTGAAGCCCGAAACAAGCAAAGAAGTTGCAAGTTTCAGCCCTGTGTAGCTTTATTGGAGAAGTTCTGCACATACTGTTGTGTAGATACCACTTTTTCTTTCAAATTTCTTGCCATTAGAAAGTCAGATGCACTTGAACAAACCTGACAGCTGAAGCTTGCAGGGAAGTGCCTGTTAAAAACGGTAGCTGTTAAAGTAGCCTTCAGTGCAAGCTTTTAAGCTTCCACTTGAGTTCTAGTTTGTTGTAGCAATCTCTGTTGCGTGTGTTGCTGTCTTGCAGCTGTTCATCAAGGCATTCAGTGCGGACAACAGTGCCAAGAGTCTGCTGGTGGATGAGCGCATGAGCATCGTGCATGTGACCCGCCTGCTAGCTGACAAGAACCACGTTCCCATGGACCCCAAGTGGGCCATCCTAGAGAGCATCCCACAGCTCTACATGGGTTAGCATCATGCGCACTGCTTATATGCACGCCTTCCAGCATGTTTCTTTCCTGCTCTTTACTGAATGCAGGCCTTGGCCTCAGGAACTCACTTATGCCAGTTTAAGCATGTCAGTTCAAACATTAAAATGATGTTACTTAAAGGATACACAAAAGACCAGGCACAATATTGACTGCGAAGGATGCCACAACCATCGCCACTAGTTTGGTACCCCCATCACACTTTGGTGGCTTCTGGAACCATTTTAACCTAGTGAACCACTCATACCACCATGTGGATACATGGACCCATGTCCTGAGATATCCACATTTTCACTGCCCCCAGTGTTCATCTTTTTGTTCCCTCATCTTAGAGCCGTGTGCTTGTGTCAAGTACAGTGTAAATTTTACTTCACTATAATCAGCAGAAAGAAAAAGTTTAATTTATATTTCTTCGGACACAAATTCACTCTAGCACGAATTGTCCTGGAGTGAGTAGGTAACTACAGTTGTTTGAGATCGCTTGAAAATATTCCAGATATGATAGTACACACTATGGAGCAACTCATTTAGGTAAAGAAAATGGGATGAGCCAGGACATGTACTGCTGGGACCTGGCAAGTGGGTGAAATAGACACCTCCTGATGGCTCCTTCTTGGCTCTGGTGGGCCTCACACTTACTATTAGTGCACGAGGAGTAAATTGTTGTTCATGTACAGCAACCTACTAATTGAATTCAAACCTTGTTTTGTACCTGCATTGGATCTTGTTGTCCTTGTTATATTCTGTACAGCATATGACTTAGCCTGGTGTGCTGACCTGCATGACTACCCACCCAGAAGTACTGAATTTTTTATATCTGGTAGAAAATGTATTAGTAAGAAAAATGAGGGCAACAAAGAATTAACATTGTTATCATTGTCAGTGGTTTCAACTGGAGGATAGCTTAACTCAGCGACAGGATTTGGAACTCTTTAACTGGCTTTTTTCTGCTTGTGTTCAGAACGCGTCTACGAAGACCATGAGAACCTTGTTGAGAACCTGCTGCTATGGACACGCGATTCGTCCAACCGGATCCTGTTCATGGAGCGAGAAGATAAATACGACCTGTTTGTGAACCCGGAGGTGAGTGTGCAGTTCTGGACTGCCTGCTGAACAACTTGGGAAAAGTGCCAGGAAAGGAACGCTGTGTACTGAGCCTGCCAAGCAGGCTCTGCTTGGTTTGGAAGCTGCATTGGCTGCCGCTGCTGCTGCTGTTGCATGTGGCCATGAAGAGATGGTATTCAATTCTTGCAAATGGTAGAAATGCTTCAGACCAAGCTTTGACTTTAACTGTACTGAGAATCGACCCCAGGCATTACATCGATTGTCGGAAGCAGTAGTTACTGGTTCCAGTAGTTACTAAGATTGTGCTAATAAACCAGTACTACTGGAACCAGTAGGATCCCAGAAAGAAACCAGTAGGAAATTTTCACCTGGCTTTCATATGTAAATTTTGAAAGGCTTTAGAATCTCAGAGGGAATGAGAAAAGCCTTTCTGGTCTTAAGCGCTTTCTTGAATTAATGTGCCAATCGTGAGCCACCTGTATTAAATATGTTTTCCCAATACGAAAGACAGCTGAGCCTCTTAACGGCTGCATCAATTTGGTCGGTGTTAAAAGGTCAGGCACAATATTTGTGTTTGTTTACCATTGCAATTGCATTTGTACTGTCCCTGACCAGACACAGTCTTACTTGCTCTTGTCTGTAGTTTGTGGCCTTTCCCTGATGGAATGGTGCAGTGCATTCTCTTCCTTGTACTGTTTTAGAGCACAGCTCTTATGCGTCCATTCGGTGGTTGAGCTGCATTGTTGTCGGGATCGTAGTCGGTTTAATCCAGCGAAAGAGAGTCACAAGCCAAAGAGAATTTCTCAGAAGAAGAGAGAGAGCCAGAAGTTCAGCGCTATCAGACACCCAAGACGGCCTGCCGGGCAGAGTGCATGCCTCATCAAGGCAGGCACCAACAAACACCCTAAATGCATGCTCTCTCTCTCTCTCTCTCAGGCTTTCCGCTATTGTGCTCTCCTTCTGCATTCTCTTTTGCTTTGTGAGAAAAAGAGAAAGCTCAAGAGCTGCACTCAAATTTCGCATTAGGCATTGTCGTAATTATCCTCAGGTTTTTTTACATTTATTTTATTGTTAATTGCTATTATTAATTTTGAAGTTCCTGTTCCTGTCTTGTACACATTTTTCGTTTATCAATATACTTGTTTTGGTTGACTCAGCTATTTTTTCTTTTAATTTTTGTTTTATCCACTCGCAGAACTATTTTCTTGGTGCAAGTTCATCAGAACACCGAGCTGAGCTTGATGATGATGCCAAGTTGGCCTTGATTGATGTACGTAAGCTCTTTTACTTTTTCTCGCTATTCGTGCACATTATTGTGTTGAGCTACTCGACACTGGGATGCTTAAGAGTTTCAAATCAAACAAAATTGATACTAATGAACTTAAGTGAGGTAAATGGTCACATTCAGTTACAAGATAGGGGAGTTCATTTCTAAACATGGAAGTGCAAGGCTGCCACATGCTGGGGTGTGCCAGTAGTGTTGTATAGCCAGCAAGGGTGTAATGCTGTGCATTGGTAAAGGTACACGAAGGGCATAGTAAAGTTTACTAGCATCTATAACTCTGATGATTTTCTTTCTAAACCTTGCAAAAGCACTCATATATTGTAGCCAGAGTATTTATAGATGCCATGTGTGGGCATTGTACTTGCACAAACCCATAAAGAGGCCATTCCTAAGCAAAAACATTGCAGATATCTAAAGTGCCATTGCTCTTTCTTCCTAGACCCGTCTGCACAAAACCCATTTAGCAAAGCCGTTTGATGCATTTTCACCACCAGATGGAAAACACCTTTATCATCCCAAATGAAACTCTCCACCTTAATTCACAATGCCTCTGATTACTGTATCCTGCATCAGACTACATCACATGTTATTTTTGGGGCTGCTAACTCAGTTTTGTCTTTGTTGTTGCTTTTTTAATTAGCTGTAAGGAGAAAACAACATCTTGATGACTGTGAGCAGCGTGCGAAAAAAGCATTGCACAAATAGGCAAAAGATAAGCTGAATGGGGATGTGAAACAAAGGCAGCAGACTAAGTGAAGGCGGTAAACAGGAGGGAAAATAAAGGGTGAAATGGCTACAGGATCTCGCAGAGTATGGCAACAGGATGTGGAGGCGTTGCAGCGCCACATTGACCATTTGGTAGGCTGCATGCATTAAGTCACGTGCAGATTTTTTTTTTTTAATTGTCAGTCACATTTCTGAAATGTTGCTAAAAAAAACTAACTCTGAAAGCTTCAAAGCTGACGCTCTGTTCATGCATAGCCCTCAGCTACAGTTGCTCGGAATGCTTTGCACTGCCATTGTAATCATAATTTTTTTGTTTTTCCCTGAAAACTGAAGCACCCCCTTCATATTATATTTATGTATGATATATATCAGGGAAGATGCAGTAGCTGCATGTCACAGGAGCAGCAAGCAGGAAAATTTGCATATGTGAAATGAGTTCAGGCTGCAAAACACAATCAGAGAAGCCCCTCCTTCATACAGTGACATCAAACGGCTGCCAGATAGGTACCGGAACAAGAGCCCTCTTCCTGCCTTTGCTCAACCATGTGCCCTGGAGTAAATGTGTCATCTCTGTTAGTATAACACACATTACAATGCACACCACTGCATTTATGGGCTGATTGCTAATTTGAACAGCATGTGTACCACAATGTGCTGACTAGTGATTTCTTGCATTGGGCCTTGTAGGTGCATGGCAGAACTGTGATGAACAGAAGATCAGTGCTGCCTTTGAAACATGTTGCGCAGCTTAGATTCCTTCATGACAAGCTTAAGCTATCTGATTTTTTGTGTAATACTAGTTAAGTTGTATCAATGAGTGCAGCATTTTTGTGAAATAGATCTCTCCATGGGGGGGGCATGTTTTATGAAAAAGTATTTTTTTCATGATTCGAGTTAACAGCGTGTAACTGGAAAGTATTAGATTCAAATTGTGCTCGCCTATGCTGTTCATGCTCACTTTGTAATTTTTAAAAAAGACAGAGAAGATGAGTTGGAGTAATGTCTTTGAGTGCAGCATCTCCTCATGTGCATGTGAAAATGGGTGCGCAGGAGTTTTTTGGGGGACCGAGTGTTGGTGTGCCAGAGGTGGAAGGACTGCTGTACCTGAAGAGTGATGGCAAGAAAGCCTGGAAGAAGCACTTCTGCCTCCTGCGGGCCTCGGGCCTTTACTACTGCCCCAAGGGGAAGTCCAAGGTGACTGATCACTTTGGCTATCCTTAGAGTTGTGCTTAAGAACTGTGCCAAAAAAATTTGACACTCGAGGTGTGCTTGCAATTGGATACCTGCTGCTGTGGCTCAGTGTTGGCGTATACCATAATCTTTGTTTGGTGAATACCTGTCTTCTGATTTTTGTTGTTTCTGAGGGTGGGTTAAACTCGAAATTTCAAATATGAATAAAGTTTGATTGTTATTGGGTTTACATTTGTTTCTAGAAATCAGTTTTCAAGAATTCCTAAATTTTATGAGTTCTGAAATACCACATCGACATTATATGAATCTAGCCTGAAAGGTATTTTCTGGGAATCTTGCACTTACCAGGCTAATTAAATTAGCAGGGCCGCATTTCAATGTAGGCAGTATGCACTGTTGACCTCCATTTGCATTCAAATATGCTGGTCTTGCAGTTGTGTTGTCACATGCTTGTTGCTTTGTGGTGCGCTCAGTGCAATGACAGCAAAGAAGAACCATTTAAGACAGCAACAGAAAGTAACATGAAAGCTGATATGAATGCGTAAATTGTGCTTTGCTCATTTTTGTGAGCAAGAAAATCAGGTGTGCATTACAGTTATGTGATTACGACATGCGACACACTCTTCTATGTGACCTGCACAGTGGATGTTAGGCCTGCCTCTTGACAGCGATGGAATAGTGTTTTTTTTATGGCTTCTTTGTCGACTACTTTCCACAGAGGAGGTATAGCCATAAAATGTAACACCTTCTCCAAACAATAAAATAAAACAACAACTGTGTTTCAAGAACAACTTTCAATGCCTGTACAGGCTTTCAGCTGCATTTTGTATTTCAATGTGTTGTGCAATTTGATTTCTGTGCAGTTACCAAAAGACCTGGTTTGCCTCACCACTTTTGAAATGAACAACATTTACGTTGGTTTTGGGTGGAAAAAGAAGTACAAGGCACCAACAGATTTTGGCTTTGCGATCAAGGTGAGCCCTTTGTGTATAGAGACTTCTGTTAAAAGCAGTGGTTAAATGTGCCTACTTTTTCTGGGTTTTACATTTTGTTCCTGAATGAAATAAATTATGAAGCATTGCACTTTATTATGGTCACATTTCACTTCACAAATCGAGGCCCTGTTACTACCACCACTGCATGAAAATTACAAGAGTAAGCAGACAGCAGATGTACCAAAGCGCTGACAATAACTGCAAGCCCCGTAGCCTCCAGTAGACGATGCGTTTATGCTGTCGTGCAGAATATGCATTGATGTACAAGTTGCTGCTGCTGTTACATGAGGTGTAGTGATCCTGTGCTCACTTCCTTTTTTTTCTTTTAATTTTAACACATCACATCACTGGAGCTTCTTAACTGACTGCGCAGCACCATATACATTTTCCATGGCAATAATGGTGCAGCACTTTTTGGAAGGCAGACTACTGCAGTGGTGCTTTCTGTGCCACCAAACGTTACCTGGTGGCAGCTGTGCCTGTTCTGAATTCATTGGAAAAAGGAATGTGTTCTCAGTCGCGTCCACACCTATCAGCGAGTCTCTTGTAGGGAGTGGAGGTGCTGCAGGAACAAGAGTAAGACTAGAGAAACAGCTTTGAGCCTAAAGGGGCACTGCCAAAGCTTTGCAGCACCCTGCATCTAATTATACTCTGGGTGAACTTTCTGTGACTGTGCAGCAAAAGGTACACAGAACTGAATGGACTAATGATCCCCCTGCACGCAAGAACACAGTTCCTTCACAAATTTTTCAGATCCTGCTCTAGGTTATTATAGCATTTCAGTAATTATTAATATTATTTTTATATTGAGATTAACCAGTGCAGCATTAATATAGAGCATGGCTGCGCCACCTGTGAAATGTATGTGTGCCACGTCTGCTCCCCCTCCTCCCCTCCAATTTCCCTGCAATCGTAGACATACCTCTCATGTCAGTTGCTCGATCACTGCAACAGTAGGCGTACCTCTTATCTGAGTTCGTGTTTTGTCACCATGAAACTTGCATGGTTCGGAGGAATTCATCACTACCTACGAGACAGTCAGTGTAGCGAGTTCATTTTATCAAGGTGCACCACTGCCATATGTTTGTTAGATGGAGTTTTCAAATACACATTCTGCAATGGGGGTGGCACTGAGGAATTGAGAAATTTCGTAGTACTGATGAATTCGCTACATGAAGGTTCATTACATAGAGGTTTAGCTGTATTTTCTTTCATCTTGAGAAAACATTTAATTCAGAGGGTTGATGCATTAATTAAAAAAAAAGCTCTTGTGACCACAAAGGTGATATTCTATTCATTGCGATATTCTAGAGCCTTTCAACATTCACATAAGACAGTGCATAAGAATGGGGCAAACATTGGCCTGTACACACACGTGGTACGTAAAAGAAATTCATGGAGGTGTCGGGTCAGGTTAAAAATTCAATCATGATGCAAACACCACATTACTTGACATGTCTTGTTTTCTGCTGATGAGTTGTAAGATATGTTATGATTTTAGCTTCTCTTCCTTTGTTATGGCAGCACCCACAAATCCAGACCAAGTCATCAAAATACATCAAGTACCTCTGTGCTGAGGACAAGCAGACGTTGCAGAGATGGGTGACAGGATGCAGAATAGCAAAGGTGAGGTGGACTCTCTGGGCTGAAGGCTTGTGTTTACAGCAAGAATGCAGCAGCAGATAGCGATTTTCTTCTGCTCTGCATTCATCATGCTTATCAAGAAGAACAGCTAACCAGATGGCACAGTCTACTACCTCTGTGTTTCTCTTGGCCTCCAGACACTAAGCTGCTAGGGAGGATATGCCTTGCCTAAGAGGTGGTTTCATACGATCCTGGCAGAGCTTCAACTATTTGTATGATTTTTCAGCAAAATGTTTAAACTCTTTTATTACACCTTTTGGAGAACAGCATGTTCAGGGTGTGTCAATGCATTTGAGCCCACTTATAACATTACCAGTCATAACAATATGTTGGCTGTAACAATAAAAACTGTAGCACCATATAATTTACTGTGCGTGGCCTGTAGTAAGATGTCAGCTTACTAAATATGTTGTTGCCACATTATTGGCTATAATGATTAAAACAGGTGACTGTGAGTCAGCTTTAAAAGAAACAAAATGCGAGGTTCTGATGGAGACGCAAGTGCTCTTGGCAACCTGCACGTTAAGGTGCATTGCACTTTGCATGAGACCACTGCTCCCTTCGAGTTGAATCAACTTCACCTACTGATATGAAGACCCCCTCCCCACCAATGTTTTGTTGTCGCGATCACCTCCTAACATATGTGGTGGGTGGCAGCAACAGTAATTGGCGAGTTTCATAAGTGTTAATTACGAAGTCTGCTGGTGTGACTGCAGCGACTGTAGTGTTCTATTTTCCCATCAAAGAAGAGCAATGGTAGACTAACCTACAAAGTTTTTGCCATAGAAATGCACAACCCTGCTGCTAGTAAACGGAAAGTATGTGGCATTACCGCTGGAAAATGAGTCCAACGTTTCAACGGTGGAAACGTTCTTCTTTCCCACTAGTACCTTTAAAGGCTTGCAGTGCATGGATGCTAGAATGAATGGGAGCAGTGGACAAAAACAGCTGTGATGATGAGACTAAAAGTGACCTGGTTAGCTTAGTTGGTAGAGCGACTGCCCCCAAAAGGCGGTGTTCCCGGGTTCGATCCCCAGACTAGGACGAATTTTTATTTAAAGGGCAACTCCGGTGGTTTTTTCATCATTTTGTGTTTTTAATTGAATTACATTCCTCGGCACGTCCTGACTCCAACACAAAAAACCGTTTTCCAAAATTCCAATTAGAAGTATTTTTAAAAAAGAAAAGCAGCAAATCGAAACCGAAACTGATTACACGGCCAGAAACGACGTCACATTTGACGAAATGGTGACGTCACACTCAGTATTAGAAAAACACTCGTACGTGCGTTGGATTGTGAAAATAAAGTATGGAAATCATGACGCACTGCATAAAATGTCTGGGGTAGTTCAATATAAGCCTCACAATTTCATAATCACGCGGGAAGTAGACATTAACGCCTGTATACTGTTTGTGACGTCAGAAACTCAGTGTTGCCCGCAGAAATACTCTCAACTTAAGCCATGAAAATGGCATATTTTAAAGTCGTATTGCGCGTGAACGGATTATCGTATGACACCCAAATTTTGTAGAATGCGTCAGGACGGAGAGAAGAACCTGTGGTAAAAGTTTTACTACAATATTCGAATGTCAAAAAACCCCCGGAGTTGCCCTTTAAGCTGTATAACTTTTCTTTGTAGTCGTATAGCTGCACTTGGGTGAATGTTGACGAGTAATTTACAAATCTACTCCACCTTAGGGGATTCCCCTAAATATTCGACCGAACCGTGGCACACTAGATTAGCCTCTTCAAATTGTGTCCTCACAGGAGGCCTTATAAGGATGGTTCAATCCTTCCAGCCTTCATTTTAACGAGGGGCTTTCCACTTGATCATATGTGAAGCAACTTGAGAAAAATGAATGTCTATAAGCTTTGTGTGAAGCATGCCAAGGTGATTGGTGACAGACAGGGGCTTTTCCCTGAGCCAGTGAGGAACCTCCTGCTTGATTAAAATGTCTGAAGCTCTATCCTCACTTCTTTTCCCGCTGGTTATAACGACATTCAACTGGCACTTGAATATTATAAGTGGGCTCAAATGCAGACTGAACTTTTGAATAGTGCACTGAATATCCTGTTGTTTTTTTATTTGCTCTGTTAATTAAAGCACATTTTCAATATTGAGACAAACTGAATGTATTCTCAAGTTTTCAAATACTTGATGAATAACTGGCACGAAGTTGAATAATGCTTGACGTGCTCTCCAAAGGCGTTTTCAAAAACCACCTGCATACCAACCGCATGCTGTCCTGATCGGCTTGTGCTGATGAGAGAGGGGTGCACACCATGGCTGTCCAATTGTGTGGTAGCGTTCATAGTGCTCATACCTGACCTCAAAGATTGGGGAATGTGACAGAGCTGAGGCAGATTCAGGAAGCACTTCGTTGAAGCCCTACCTTAGAGGCCCTACCTCATCTTGCATTCATCATGCTGGGGCGTAGTGCTAGTTTATGCACTGTCGCCACTAGTAATGAGATATTATTCCTATGCATATGACATGATATTCATGCAGTTAGTACGCACATGATTTGATAGATGTAGCTATAATTACCGCACTGCAGAGTCATCTCTAGCCTAATCATGGCACCATACTAACTCACCCAAGTATCTACCCTTCTAGTACTTAGCGGTGTCACAGAAGTAGCATTTGTTTTGCATGAATATTTGTACAAATGCTAAATATTCATGGCGACTGCTTTCTTTCTGCACAGTCTTCCTCTAATTAGAAGCTAGGCATTTTAAATTAAAGCACATCAGGCCAAGAAAATGTTAGAGTTGGGTTCACTTAAGCTCTGCTCAGGACTGACGGCTGGACATTTCGTTTTAAACCAGAAAGAACTGTTAAGTGTGCCGACTTGAGCTTTGGCAATTTCTTTTTAACTGAAAAAGGTCTTGACAGACAAAGAATCGCGCTAGACGGCTCTTGAGTACAAGTTACTGTCAGTCAGAGTTCAAAACTAATTAAATAAGGAATCCAGGGGTGTGATGCGGTGTTAGTATTGTTGGATGTAAGTACAATTTGAGAAGTTGCTCCACTGTCATACATGCTTCTGCAGACTGGGAAGCCCACCTTCTCGCCGCCTCACTGTAGATTCTCGTGTAGTAAACTCAGATATGTAAAGCGGAACAGCAGTCCTATTTGGCCTTCCATGAATGACTGTATGCAGCATATGTATTTTTTTGTTTATAGTAAAACATATTTAATAATGAACAGTTATTGTAGAAAGTGTCCAGCTGCAGCAACATATTTCCCGTAGAATAATGACATTGCGGCCCGCAAGCAGTCTAGGGCCACGAGCCCAACGTTCGGAAGCAAATGGATACAAAAGACGTTAAAATGACGCTCTTTGAGTTGGCTTAACCACCTCAGGTTTTTAAGCTGCAGGGAGAAGCCAACTTTTTGAAAGTCTTGGAGCTGTGAGGTGCAAGTGTTTTTGCACGTGGGGAAACAAGACCTAGGCTGGCTATGAACATAGGTAAAAGATAGTGTGGGTTGCTGAGAAATAGACAGTTAACATGCAGTGAGGAGAAGGAAAGTGAAACGGGGGGGATAGTTCGCAAGCGCTGGTGTGCAGGTCTGTTGCTCTCGATCTTACCATGTTTCTTGAAATTATAGTGCCTCCTAATTAATGGTAAAGCCGCTGAAGATAACGCAAAGTCTATGCAGAGCTTTGTTTTTCGCATGAAATCAAACTCTGGTTATAGTCTTAGAAATGCAGCAGTTTAACAAGACCTAGATATCATAAAAATCTGATAACTGAAAATAAATGGTCATCATATAAATTGACGATAAGAGTTGATGGAAGATATTTCTCAGTATTTCTTGCATATACCAACACTATAATTTAGTAAGTATCCAGTTACCTACTAGACAGTATCCTCAGAACCATGCCATCATCAACAAGTGATGTAGTAAAGACACTGATATTTAGTAGATATAGTAGATATCTTCACTGGTTTGAGCAGCTTTATAATAAGGGTTTCTACTGGCTATAAGCACCGTTTGCTCACTGTCGATCATCCCCAGCTCAGAGCAATTAGTCAGTTAAGAAGGTGTATGAAACAAGCTATACAAACATGCCTGCGTGGCCATGAGTAGCATGTCTTATTCAGGATTCAATGGTCCCGGAGGGTTCTTCTCATCTCATTCTGCGAGCTCAAAGGAGAAGTCCAAGTTAACAGCTTCTTCCAACTCAGCCATTTCATGTGGTCTCATGATGTCACACAATCCACTGTCCAGTCAGTACCCATGTCACCTGCCAGTGACATGCTCGTGATTTTCCCCCCACAACAGCAATGCTGACGCCAGACATTCTGGAGGACGGGGCCTTTAACGCTGTTCAGTTAAAAAAGTAATTGGGCAGAATTAAAAGCCTTAGAGCTAGCTAGCAATACTGCCTCCTTGTACAATGCGGTACACGTGCGCTGTCTTGTGGCGTAGGCTTTTTTTATACCTTCAGATGGCAAGAGCATGTACCAACCATTGTGCTTGGGGTGTGGTGAAATAAATGTGTGAGGGTTAATCAAGCTGTCTCATCATTAATGCTGCGCTTGGGTAGACAATTGACAGCTGGTTATTTGTCTTAAGGCATCACAAGGGAGCATAGAAGGGATAGTTTTGCTTGCGTTGAAGCTCAAGTCAGCAGTGTTGCACACCTTCTGTGGCATCCTTTGATATCACTTCATCAGTAAGATGTCTGGCAGCCTTAAAATGCACGATGGCAACAACAGCTTATAATACTTCGTGGCAGCATTGACTAAGCTCCATTCTAATATTAGACTATCATACTAGGTTCCCTGACTGAACACAGTTATGTTAGTTTGTAAATTGGGCATATTTCTCAGTTATTCTTTTCTGTTATTCATCGTATGGGCTTTTGCTGCATTGTGGCCATTAGATCGACGAGTACAAACCAAGTTCTTCAGCCTAAGATTTTCTTAAGATTTGGCTTATGAGTATCATTCTGAAATGATATATACTCTGTTGTTTAGTACTATTAGAAGAAGAGGGTTCAGGAGATGTTTTTGTGATGTTAAAAAACATAAAACTTGAATAGTCAAACCAGCAGAACAACTGTGCGAATCATGTTGAATAGCAGATGCCTCCATATAACACTCATAACTTTAACTTTTTGTTCAGCTCTAAAATGGATGTTTTTAGCATTTAACAAAAGGGTAGTGTTTATTTATGCGATCTGCTAGTCAGGCTGAAGAGCAAGAACTTTCTATTTTTGTATTTGCTTTCTGGTCTGTGGTTGGTGTCTGATTTATGCTTTTTTTGCTTTCAGTATGGGCGACTCATCAAAGACAACTATGACAACCTGATGCGTGACATTGTTGAGGAAGATCTGGAAACCCTCGCTCATGCTCGAAGCTTTTCTATCTGCTCCATGGCCAAGACACTGGCAGCTGTGAGCCCTGACAGTGGATCTCCAGATCTCACTAGTCCGTCATCAGATCCCCAGGAGGAGCCGCATGCTTCCTCCGAGCGGAGAGGAAGCACGGACTCTGACTCAGGCCTAACCATTACAGCCAGTGATCTTGGCAACTCCCCATCTCAGGTGCGGCAGGCTCGGCTAGTTCGGAAAGAGTCTATGATTTCGAGTGGCAGCGGAAGTGGCGGTGCACCGTCTGAACGTGCGGACACGGCCACACCAACTGATCAGCAGATTGCCTTTTTTGATGCTGAGGTTCCAGTGGGAACAATCAAGAGAAAGCCGTCAATGACACCGAAGATACCCCTGACCAACACTACACGTACGCTGGCCAAGCAGTCATCGGTAGAACTTCCAGACAGTTCTGGAATTTATGACACGGTGGGAAGGAAAAGTGGGGCACATCTTGCTGGAAGTCTTGGAAGAACATCAGGGGGCCGAATGAGTCTGCGCCGGTCACAGACAGATGAAAGGATTTCTCTCTCTGCCTTGGGCACTGGCACTCTGACGAGAAATCGGCAGGGCAGCCTACCCCGTTCCAGCAATGCGAGAAGAGTGTCACCACCCTTATCAGCTGAACAGACTCCATCCAACATGTCCCCAGCTCAGTCTCCACTGCACAGCCCTGAGAAGGAACGCTCACCCCAGCTGCACATGTCAGGCGAAGCTCGTCTGTGCGAAGCATCAATTCCAGCACAACAGACAGCTGAGCTACCCGGATCACCTTTGGTGAGGTCCCCGGGGACGTCTCCTTTCAAATCCCCTCCAGCTGCTGAGTCACGAAGAGTAGCAGTCGCCAACACCGTATCTGTTGCTCCATCTGTGTCTCCTTTCCCTGATGATTTCACAGGTAGCACACTAAGCCTTGACTCATTTCCACCGCCACCTCCACCCTTGCAACTTGGCGATGTTCTCAGCTGGCCGAGCACATCAAGCCTTAACTCCTTGCCACCACCACCCTCTGAACTGGCCACGCCAACCAACAGCCCACCACCAGGGAGTACACAGACGACGCCTACCAACACGCCAACAAACAGCCCTCCAGCTGTGCCCCCAAAGCCAAGATCACCACGCTCTCCCCCAGATGCAACATTGGCAGCGTTTTGCCATGACAATGTCTCCTCCATTTATGCTGACCCACAACTCATCACTGATGGATATGAAACACTTCGAAGAAGAACTGATAGAGACTTTGTGAAACGCTGTCGCGACCAGACTGTTGGCCTTCAGAACACGCATGGTATCTACTCCACAGGACGTATGGAAATGAGCGGGCATGTATCTTCTTCCAACTCTTTGCCGCTTGGCAGCCACAATGCATATGAAGCTGTCAGGAGACAAGTCGTGGTAGAAGCGGCAGTTGCTCCACCACCCCCGCCACCTCCACCACCTCCTCCACCGCCGCCACCACCACCAATTCAGCCAGTCATGCGACAGAAGCCACCTCCACCAAAGCGCAGTGAAAGCACGCGACTGTCTTCTCCAGCGCGGCGGTCATTCTCATCACCTGCCGGCCCAGGCCAGATTGCCTGCCCACCAGACGTGTTTCTACGCGACCTGCAGCGGGTCATGGAGAAAAAATGGAAGGTTGCCCAGCAGCTTTCGTCCGAACCCACTGCTACTCCACATGAGATTTTGGGCTTCCGGGACCCCTGTTGCCTGCCGCCGCCAGGCACATTGGACAGCAGCAGTGATGACGCGTCACTCAGGCGCAAGGTTCCAGCACCACCCCCACCAAAGCGCAGTGATGCAACACAGCTGACCAGGAAGGTCTTTTAATCCCCAGGACACTATTCAGAAGGTGACAGCAGTGAGCTGCACTCTCAGGTCTCGAAATAGAAGCGACTCATTCCTGCCATTTGTTCTGTGGAAATCATTTTCATTACGTCTTTTGGTGAGAGCTAAATTGGTGTGCAGGCCTTGTTGCCGATCACAGCTGTGGTCAGGATCACCATTGATGTTTCTGGTCAACATGGAATCATTTGGTGCCCTGGAAAGATGTGAACGTTTCACAGGAGTAGCATGACTGTTGCTATTGGAAAAGGTGGCAACGACCAGGAACCCAGCGGTTGCTACTTACCTACAAGAGACTTGGGTTTGACTTTGTGTGCCAAAGGTGGCACTGATAATGAATTTAGCCCTTTTATTTGCTTGTGGCAACATGTGGAGGACATTTACAATTTTGGCTGTAGGCCTGTAATGCCATGTATCATTGTGGGGCTGATGAACTGTTCTGCTTACAATGGCTGTGCAGTTGCGCAAAAGGCCCCTGGTTCTTAAGAAGAGAGCCTTCTCCATGTGCCAGGTTTGTTGACTTTGCTCTGTGCAGCTCAGCTTGCAATTCTCCTAAGGGATGGTGCAGACCAAGCACTCGTCTGAAGCTGGTCTTGACGGGACTGCTTTGTTTTTGTGGTTGCAAGAGAAGTGACCCAAGAAGTGCCGAGAGCGGCAGTTTGTCTGCACTCTTGCCTGTTGTTGAGGAGGATAGTCTGACGTTTTGTAAACACAGCAGCTCTTTATATTTGTTAATTATTCTTTAGAATTCAAATCAACCTGAAAAGAGCTCAGATAACTTAGGCCACATTACACCTCTACTGAACCTCTTCATTATTGTGTATTTCCTCAGCGTATTGTTTAAAAAGGGATAGAAGAGCCAAACAGATATCTGGGGAAAAAAATAACTGAATTTAATGCTGCTGCACTGAATGACGTGGTCATTAGCCTTATTTGTAGAGTTTTACGCTTAACATCCAGTTCTAAATCTCCTTTAGCTGGACTCCGTGGTAGACTGAGCCAGTAGAGTTTAATCTTTGTTTTCATGGTACGGGACATGGCAGGCATCATTGCCCATGAGCATGGAGATTATAGTGCTCTGTTACATTAATGTGCGTTAAGAATAGACATTTAAAGCCAGAAGTTTCAGCATTCAGCAGTGATTTGTGGCCATCAGTGTGCAGTGAGAAATATGGTTTGTTGCTTACCCAGTGACTGCTTTAGGTGTGCAGTTTAGACTCCACTTCTCTACACTGCAAATGAGTTCAATAGGCACCTTTAAGCTCTGAAGCTTTGCCCATAAAAAAATTGAAAAAACCATCAGGGTAGACTGGAAGGACCACAAATGATGATGCTGGTGCCATCTAACTACCTTGAAAGTAAACATGGTTGCATAAACTGCGGTTAGCACAAACGGGATGCACAAAATGAGTCAAAAGACTGCATTGAAGAAAAGATAATGAGCAGGAAAAGCCTGTAGAAAAAAACAAAAAACTAGGAAATGGGGAGGAGGCTGTTTTGTTGTGTTCCCGCCTGAGCCTCACCTTCCTGCAGTGATATATGACTGGGATTGCAGCTGCCATGCAAGGTTTGCAGCCAGTGGCATACACAACAGAGAATATGAAATAGGAAAGTCAAATATGGTCTTCCTAGCTTGTTCTGCTTTTAATTTAGAAGCCGGAAAAATATCTTTTGACTGGCTTTGCACTGATCTCAAGATATAGATGACGAGCTTTTTGAAGTGCAGTAAATTTCGCTGAGAAAATTGAGTCACCCAGCTCCTCAAATGACCAATAATGTTTTAAGCATACTGCAGAACCTCGTTGATATGTTGCCAGTTTGTGCGCTCGAAATCATGGGCAGTAAAAATCTCGAAAAGTTACGCCATTTAAGATTAATGTTTTTCCAGATAACATGGTACTGCATTCAAAATTTTATCAAGTGTTCTTGTATGATACGTTTAATGATCAACAGAATATGTGCTAACACACGAGTGGGCCAAAACTGGCGGTCCGCAGAATGAAAAAAAGCTAGAAAGTAATGGTGCTCAACTACTTTGTATGTGCCATTATCTGAGGACAAAGCTACTACTACTAATACTGATTTTGGCGGCTTCTCTGCGATGCATAAGTGCACAAGGGTGAAGCATCAAGGAAAAACACCGGGCTAACATAGGCGCCCATTATCGCGGAGACACAATTTGAAGAGGGAAAATAATGCAGTGGCTTTTTTGCAGTGCCCTGTGGCATAAAGGTGAAGCATTCGAGAATATCTATGCGCTTACACACGAGTGGGACAGTTCTGGGGAATGCATTATATGAAGAGTAAGAACTTAGCAACAGTCAGCCATTGCGATGGCTTTTTCACAGGTCGAGAGTAAATAAGAGAAGCATTCAGCAAAAAAAGAAAATGAAGCAATTTTGTTTCTCTGTTGCCAGAAACGGACTGGATTTGTTGCTAAATCTCATCTGCATTAAGGGCATTGTAAGCGGGAACTGGATTTTGCGGGAACTAAAAGGTTTTCATACTTTGTCAAGAAATGCTAACGTACATTTTTATGCAATGAAAGAGTCAATACTGAATATTTTAGTACCTCATTCAGTAGCTACATTCGTCAAAATCGGGCAGTTATAATTGTGCATTTTTCCATGTCATGTTTTTCTCTATATTTAAAAGAAAAATACATCAGCGAGGTCTTACTGTATGATAAGTTCTTTAGCCTGTGAAGTAGGGTGTAGCATTCTTGGGAGCTGCGCATCCGAAAAATGCGTAACATTTGAAAGAAACACTCATTCAAAGCTTCAGCATTTTGCCATTAGTAAGATACTTTAGCAGGTTTAGGCAAATTTTTAGTGACTGTTTGCTGTGAATTCACAGCACATTCACAAATTGTACAGACGTTTCATTCACATGCACCTGACAACAGATTCACAATGTGTTTTACAAGCAGCCAGCATAATTCACATCTATATTAAAGAGAAATGTTTACCTCCTTGCCTGACTCAAACAATGATTATTTAAACTGGAGTGCAGTTGTTTTTTTTTTTGCAGTGTACACCAACTCTGAGTGAGAGAAGTGCTACTAGAGGTGTTTGAATACTGAGTATTTCGAATACAAAACAAATGTTTGTTAATTCAGAGTTGATTAAGGAAACTAATATTCATATCTTTTTAATATTGGAAATTTTCTAAATATTCAGCAGGGATTGAATATCATATCAATGTTCATAAAGCTGAGTATGCAAAACTGTAATACTAATCAACAAATTTTTGAAAAATCACGTTTACTTATATGTAAATGTATGCTGCATAATGGAGCAGTATACATTTCTGCACACGTTTTTTTTTCTTATGATGCTGAGTGAGTCTTGGTCTATTTATTTTGGTGACAAAGAGAATACACTTATCTGAAAAAGAAAAAAAGAAAACAAAGTATGGGCATCATTAACATTTTCCTGCACTGACCTTTTTTTTTTTTTTAAGATTATTTTTCTTGGACTGAACAAATATTTGACTCATTTAAAGATATTTTCTCTTAATTCATATTTTTAATTGATTTGTATTCAAAAGTTGCAATATTCACACATATTAGCAATCAGACATTATTTTTCATGCTGCGTGCATAGACATAAGGGCTAGCGCAGTGGGAAGCTGATGCTATTAAATGTCAAGCAGTGTGGTCACAGTAAAGTTGTTGGCATAAACTGAAGGCAGTGGTGTTGTGTGACTGTGTTAACTGTGAGGACTTGAATGACGGCCCGCACTGTGTTGAAAATGCTGCATTTGGTTTGAAACGATAGACCGGAACCAATGTGTAGTACGTTGAATTTTAAATTCCTTTTTATGGTGCAGCAAGTGCTTCATTGCAACTCAAGTTTAATCCTTTGGATTCTTGCGTGTGTGCACGGCGTGTGCATTTTATTCATGCCGACAACTGTTGCACAGTTACCATGAACAGACCGAACCTTGTTTTCCTCTGTTTTGTTTATACCTTTGTTTTTCATCCCACTTTGCTGTGTTTTGGTGAAAGCCAAGTTGCCAAAAAATGAACAAGCATTTTGTGTACGTGCCATGTGCCTTTGTTTTTGCATTTTTCTACTTTAGCTTAGAAGCCAGTGCTTTTTTCTGGCAACCAAATGTATTCGTGGCTAGTCTGGCCACTGCTTGTCCCCATATGCAATGTGATGCATGCAGCCCTTTGAAGGCACTGCACACTGCTTAGAATTCGTGTGTCTGTGTACTTGTTCATGTGCATCTGTCTTGCCACTTCATTAGCAGAGAACTCTTCAATGCAAGCTAGTCCAACACAATTTTATTTTGCACCTTGTATCACTGTGAATGTCAGTGTGTTGTGACATAAGATACCTATCTAAATACCGTGACTAACCTGCATATCAGAACAGCCACTTATAGCTGGGCGGACTTGCAAATGTTAGCTGCTTGCTAATGCATACTGCTACTTGTGGGGGAATACAGGATTGTGAAGAAGACTATGAATGTGCCTATGGTAAACTGCACTGGACACTGGTTAGCTTTGGTGTTAAGGGATATGTAAAATACCCTGTGAAGCGGTTAATGACGACTTGTCCGATGCTCTACTAGAGTGTAATGGTTGTTGTCCAGGAGAACCACTACGAGGAGAGGCTTATTACCTCTCTAGTTCGACGTGTTGTTCTGCTGGAGTCTGTTGACATGCGACTGGTACCTTTGATGTGCACTTTTTTGGTCATAACAGTTGCTGAAGGATTTCTGCTCTGGCTCTTGAGAAAAACACCTCGTCTACTCTTCCTTTGTGAAAACATAATCTGTCATTTTAGAATTCCATGAAACTGATGTGTGGCTAAATTTATCATGAATGTGCATGTACTTACCATTGGATGTTTTCCTGGGGATAATGACTCCCGGAGCCAAGCGAAGGATAAAATGTTCTGCACTGCCACTTACTTTAGCTCTTTCTTGGAACTGTTGAGGTCTGTGTTGGCAAGACACGGTTGTTTTATCTGTACTCCTTGTGCCATGTGTGCAGCTATTGCACTGCAAGCGGTGTAAGGTTTAATTACCTAGTACTGCTTCATCTGCTCGTTTGTGTGAGCTCACCATTTCAGCTGGAGCAAAAGGGGCACATTCTGTTTGATGTGGTTCTGGTCTCTTGTAGTCTTTGCAAACATTCTTGCTCATCCTTCAAATAATAAGTTTGGGTGAAGTGAAAACCTGGAAGCCTGGCACAGTGGGCACAGAGGGGTAACTCTGAGTGAAATTGAATTACAAGAAAAATAATGTAGTGTCACTAAATGTTTCAACGGAAGGGGCTTTTTATGCTGGAGTAAAAAGTCGCACCATGTTTCCACAGCAACTGCCTGTTTGCGTATCGTCTTTTGTCAACACCCTTACAGTGTTGTCAATTCTTGACGTTTTACACTTTCGTTTGGAAGCCTTGAAAATGGACACGAGCTTCTTGAACTGTGGTGCAGGCTGCTCTTTGCAAGCTGTACCATGTGTGTTTGTATGTGTGGATATTGCCAACAAAGCTGCAAAAGTTATGGAACTTGAAGTGCAGTGGACGTGATGACTTATCTTTCTTCCCTGCTTCTCTTTTTCTGAAATGTTAGTGTGCTTCGTGGTTGTCAACTATTGGACAGGTATTATTGAGCAATATGAAATGAAACACTTTCCTTATCACGTGGCAGCAGTGGCACAGAGTTATCCTGCCAAGACCAGTTGTGGCTTGATGCCCTGTATGTGTTCGCACTACAGCTGCCATCCAGTCCGATTCGAGCCATGAAGCGGCCCAAGTATAGATTGGCTTTACCTTTCCCGCCTACCTCAAAAAAATATTTTCGCTAGCTCTTGTTTGAGAACCACTGCACTAGAATGCACATATAATGCATAGCCCTTGTGTGCCACATCCATCTAATTTGCTCCCCAAAAGGGTAATTTTTACTCCCGGCTTTGGAATTCCATACAAATCAACTTTTGGAAGGTTTTCAGCAGATCGTTTCAAACTGGTCAGTATCATTCTGTGCTCGCTGGTCGCATATTCCAGCCTCCATACTGATGATTGGGATGGCTAAATGCACTGCTAGCAGAGAAGTTTGCAGCATCTTTTGAGAGCCTATTTCTGACTAAAATGGCAAAGATGAATCGGCTTAACTGAGGCCCAAGAGGCACCATTCTGGTTTGATTGCCTATTTGTCTAGCAGCTTTTCCAACACGCACCTTCTAAGCCATGACGCCACTGTCGCGTCTTAGCATGGCAAGATTGCACATATACTATTATGAGCAAAAGTAAGAGACTCCCCCATCCCAGTTCAGAACAGTCTTGCATTGGAGTTTCCCCAGGAAGGGATGTTGATAGCATTTCGGTTCCTATTTAGCATCCCTCTGCTGGTCAAGTTAGAGGCTAGTTTTCAATAAGGATTTGAACTGATGACATATGTTCCTCAAATAAGTGTAGGTGTCCACTGAAAATTGACAGATACTATTGACAGATACTAAATTGACAGATATGCCTTCCTTTCCTCAAAAACCAACTTAAAGAAAAAAATATAAAACTATTCGAGTAATGAAAAGAAAGGCAATTTTAAAGACACTATTGCGTCTACTCGTAAAGAGTAGCTGCTACACTTTTCGAGAATTTCGCGATATTCAAGAATTCTACATAGGCTGTAGATAATGCATGCAAAGTGTTTTTGTGCTAGCGTTCAAACTGATGATTAAACCTTGAGCTTCTCTTCACAGCATTGAAGTTCTGTGGAAAAGCTCGATGATGAAGTCACGGGCGGTAATATTTCTGATGTTCGTTGCCTTCGCCCACGTACTGGTGCGTCTTTTCTGACGGTGCTAATCAACATTTCTAGGGCTTTGTTTTAGGCAGCCTTGTTTTTATTCCTTCAAACCAAGTGTATCTATGCAGGAAATGTACCGGTACCGTCAATGACGTCATGATGTGTCCCCCACCCGTCGCTGTGTAGTGCGGTGAAGCCTTATAGCCATCGTAGTTTTAATTCCTAATTGCACCATTGTTTCAAATGCTAGCGCCAAGATATTTTGCACGCTTTAAGTGGAAGCTATAATCATTCAACTGCTCGAAACTCATCGAAATCTAAAACCGGTGCAGTTTCCCATTAAAATGAAACTAGAGCGTTCCCCTAAACTTTTTGGTAGACATCAGCATAATAAAATTTGTTACAAGTTACAGGGATTCCTTCAACAAATCAAACCTTCCCTTCTGGGATGTATGGCAATATCACCAGTACCACACAGCATGCAAGCACCACCTAACCATGCTCTCATGGATATTCTAGCTGGTGTTGAGACGAGAGCACTACGCAAGAACCTTGACACCAGGAATTCTGTCGTCAAGTGGCACCTTTATGCAGGGTGCACAGTTCGGATCTTGGAGGGATATTCTCTTACTTCTGCTCATGATATAATCCGTAAGGATACCCTCTCTGCTGAAGCAGTCAACTCCACGATCGCACCTACAAAGTTCAGCCGAACCTACAGCTCTGCCATGATAGCAAACCGCCGAGTGATGGTGCGCTCATCGTGTGCCGTTCATGATGCTGACGTAAGACCGCGCAACACTTTTGTTCATTGCACCCAATTTTTTGTTTATAGCTAGCATGTGCTAGCAGTGACTCTTTTCATCTTCAAAGAGTCACTGCTTTAATTGTTTTTTGTTTCTCTCTATCATGAATGCAATGGAAAAAATTTGATTGGAGCTATCTGATGGCGTGATCAGTAAAGGTGATGTTTAGTGTCATCAGGGATTAGCCATTCTGCTGTCTTTTCATTAACACTTGAAGGATAAAACTGCCAACCAATCGTACTCTTGAGAAGCAAATGCCAATGGACTGGTCTGAAAAGGGCTACGCATTTAGTCCTCAATTTCTTATCAGAGTCTGCACTATTTCCCTTGTTCCAGAGCTGTCACATTTTTATATCTTGTTGATTGTTGCCGAGTTTTTCAAGTGATTTACTGAGAGATCTGTTCAGTCTCAACCTGATGGCATCACAAAGAAGCACAAAGCTTTTGGGCTGTGTTCACTGGAGCTGCGTATTTTTAATTCTTTTTGTGTGATTTGGGTTATCAGTCAGTGATTATGTGATTATTATTAGCTTTTGATTATGTATACATGCGAAGCCTTCTTGTAGCGGCCAGAACGACATCTTATATAAGAGTGTGAGCTGCACAGGCCTGCACGTGTTCTAGAAAGGCACTAAAGTTTCACTGCCCCCCAGTAACTACATCTCATGCCCGCCGTATTTTATGCTAAGCATTGTCTAATGCACCCTCCCCCATAATTTAAAGGAGAAAAAGTGCGGTACGCAAACATTCCAGGTGTATGCAATCATTGTATACGATGTGGAAGCCTCCATTTGACCTCGGCTTAACATTTATGCATAATTTCAGAGGTACCAAAAGTTGCGAAAGATAAATACTGTGGCCTGTATATGTCAATTAATTGCTGCAAATATAGAAGTCGTGATCAAATACTTGAAGTTTCCTTTCCAAGCTTTTCCAGGTAGTTGATGCATTCACTACAACAACAATTGGTACACCATACTGTCCCGCCTTCATTCTTCATTTTGGAAAGTAATGCATCTTGCGATTCAGACCTGGATGACATGCGATACAACTAATGTCATGTTTTTAAATGCGGTAGCATTAGAGTTGTCGCACCAAAAGCTCGCTGCTGGATGTAACGAAATTTCAATTGGTTGTAATAATAATACTAATAATATACTTCAGTATAAGTAAAGAGAAGCTGCAAAAAAATGCTTTGAAGGGCAACTTGTTGAGCCAGCTGCCATCATATATGACAATATTTGTTACCAGGAGACAAATCATGGTCGAAAATGCAAACATAAATAAATAATGAATGGAATCGTAATTGAAGCTTAATGAGAGCAACGAGATAAATCAGGCAAAATATATGATTAATACAAAGTAGCATGTAAGAAAGGTAAAACTCCATTTAAAAGCATCCATGAGCATCCATAGAAACATATCTTAAAATAATTTGAAGGAAGCATGAAATCTTTGTTGCTAGTAATTGGGAGTTAATTTAATAAGACGGGAAGCGTGAAGCTCTGCTACGTGTGCTAAGAGTGTTTATTGTCTTTCTTTTTGGTGACACCCTGTTTATGTGAAAGCTTGTAATTACACAAATGTCATCTTAATAGTTTTTATCTACTAAATATTGGTTCTGTGTGCAAGAGGTGAGAAGCTGGTCTAATGGTTCTTTTTTGAGGCAGTAGTAACTTTGCAATGTTTTCTCCTGTTGCCCATACTAATCAGCAATAATGAAAAACTGAGGCAAAGAATTATAAAGGTAAATGTTATTTCAACATGTAAATACTATCAATATTGTCATAAGGAACTAATTGTGCATAATAATTCTCAGACTTAATAATTTATGTGAATGTCCTACATCATGTGCTGTGAAAAGTGGACTCTTAAACCTAGAGACAGATGATGACATAGGACCAGTCACAGAGCACCGTCAATTTTTAAAGCGGTCATCTCGGGAATTGGAGGGAGCAGTAATGAATTTGAAAGTGGTCTTCTCAAAAATATTCACACCGAATAGAATAAAAAAAAAAAGTTGACCTGAAAACAATGACTGTACCATAGATAAGTTTATCAGTTGGCCTAAGTCAAGTCAGCCCCCAAATGTGGCAGTCGCATCAAACTAATCCCCCCGTTTGAAGGCTCATGGTCCTCCCAAAATTGCAAGGGCTTCAAAAGGGTACACCCAAAAATGAACCCCAGTTGGCTCCATGCTAACTCCCCCACAAAATTTTGGATAGACCACCAACAAAAGTTTGGTGCACAAAGTATTGGCCAAAAAACGATGATTGCGCACTCACCCACAGGAGGAAAATTCAGAGGTAAACATCTTTTGGTATAGACTCGTAGATTATTGTTAAGGTGAAGTCGTATTAGGCTAATTACCTTGAGCTAATGAACATCTAGAGCAAAAGTTTAGAAGGCTCGTTACCTGAATGAGGATGCCACACCATCCTTCGGTGAATAAGTACACCTTAATAAGCACTTCTTATTTAGAGCATGTTTAGAAATTGCCCAAAGGAACGCACACCATTCTAGCATCCCTCCAGGGGTGCCTTCTAAAATTTGGCCGTCGGTCTTTGGTGAAAATGCAGCGGTGGTGTACACTCAGTGCTATCGCATCGGCTCAGAAGGGCAATTTTTTTTCAGTTTAATTAGTTTGTCATAATTTTTACTATGTTACTTCGCTACAAAATAGACATAGTTGTGACGTGCAGTCAGTGCAACCGCTTATGGCTTCATAGTGAACTCACACATGAGCTAACGGCAGAAAGCCTATGCTCAGTTGTACGCAAAGAGAGCGAATCTTTTTTTGTTGGCACCTCGGCGCCAGAGAGTTTGCGTTACATCTGCGGGATTGCGGGCTTGTGTGAAGTCAATTCATGATGGTGATGACCCATTGTGTAAGTTTTCAGAGTACATGTGCAATAAACGGTGCACAGGTAGTAAAGGTTCAGCGTAAAATTTATGAGCGACAACAACATGTGTGCCACATTTTACTGGTTGCATTTTGGTCATTCTCCTCAAGAAACTTTATAGTTGCTTTGCCTGCTAGCTGTTGCTGTGAGCGTGAAACTGAATGGTGTGGCGTGCATTTTGCAGATCTTCACAAAATATCAGCTTATATCTTTCTTTTTTCTTTGTAAAAGTTGATAAGAAGTGTTTGCTATTTTTATAGTTTTGTACTTTTTTCACTCTACTTATTTATAGCAAGAGTAAATGCAGTGTTTCCTCTGCCGGTCAGCTGGTGACGAGAATTTCGCAGGAGCACATGGCATTTTTTTTCTTCTCTTCTATGGCCGTGATGGAGCAATGTAGGCGCATCTCGGATATGAGGACAATGGCATAGCACCCACGACTGCATTGTCCAGGGGCTCTGTATGAAATGATTGGAGAATAAAGTCTCTGGTACGTTTTGTCTGTTGACTTTTTTTTATACCGGTGTATATGCAGACCTCGCCCTCCATCACTGGCAAAACGTTTGACTGCTCTTCACGACTGCCAATCTCATTATTATCCTGACTACTTTGGCTACTGTACAGATCAGTATAGAACTCCTTGGCTACTTTGACTATCTTATCCATATTCTGGTTGACATTGCCTGCTTTGGCCTTAAGGCTTACGTCTGATTTTCGCCTATGCCTAGTTTCCTCTAGGTTTTAGTAAAGGGTACTCAAATATCGAGCATATCCGTACCATCAACCAGGTGAGAGAAAAGTGCTCTGAGTATAACCAGCCCTTATGCATAAGAATTCATGGATTACGAAAAAGTATTTGATTCAGTAGAAACATCGGTAGTCATGCAGACATTGCAAGATCGGTGTAGACGAGCCGTATATGAAAGTACTGGAAGATGTATATATAGTGGCTGCACACCAACTATAGGTCTGCATAAAATTCCCATAAAGAAAGGTGTTAAGTAAGGAGACACTCCCCAGTGCTGTTCACAGCTTGCTTAGAGGAAATATTCAGACTTGGAATAGGAGCAGTTAGAAATAAGGGTTGATGGAGAATACCTCAGTATTCTACGATTTACAGATGACACCGTCTTTCTAAGTAATTACTCAGGGGATTAATTGCAAAAAATTATTGATGGCCTAGACACGAAAAGCAGAAAGGTGGGCTTAAAAATCAATATGCAGGAGCAAGATAATGTTCGGAAGGAAAAAGTTTGCAATAGGTACAGGAGCACTTGAAGTCTTGGATGAATATATGTTTACTTGGGACAGATAGTAACTGCAGATCCGGATCATGAAAGAGGAGAATAAAATTGTGATGGAGTGCATTAGGCAAATACTCTCAGATTATGACTATACTCGGGGACAACTTTGTGGCAATGGAGCCAAAGCTACGAGGGCGGGGCTTTCCTAACTGTGTTACTACGCCATGTAGTTCCGAGTACCTGGCCTCGGCTGCGGTTTCACCAGCGCGCACGACGTACGCTGTCAAAAGCAGACGCGCGATACGAACGCGCGCAGATACGGGCGGAGAAAAGCGGCAGACGCATATCCCACCTGGTCCCGCCTATGCTCTTGCGCTTTACGAGATTGTCGATAGGCCGCGCAGCCATCGACATGAATGCTGCCTATTAAACTCCCACTGTACTGGCTAGTACTGTAGTTTAGACCTGATGCAATAATAAGCTTAATAGTTCCGTAATGGTATAGGGGGTATTCACGTGACGTCACAGCTGACGTCAGTATGCAGTCGATGCCATATTTGTGTCCTGTTCAGACTAGTACTAGTACGGGGCGGCGGTTAGCTTAGCTGTTCGTGCGCGTCCGTTTGCTCTGCCACTCTGCCTCATGCCAGCACCGTTGTTATGAAAACTCAATCGATATTATGAGTGACAGTTTGATTTATCAGCAAAGTGTGCGTGATGCGGACAGAGACATGTACGAAACAAAACTTTGGTACCTACCCGTGTGCAGTCGATATGTGCAACTGCATGGTAAGTGTCGGCCTGTGCCCACGCATAGATATGTGCGACAATCACGAATTCTTTGTCCTACGGACGAGCTTCGTCACAAGAAACCAATCGCAAGCCTACTGACCACTTGAAGAATGCAACTATACGTTACAAGCGGCTGGGTTAAGAGCCGCGGTTGAAGCAGACGAACTCGCTCTTTGTGTAATTACGTGCGTGCCGTCCAACGTTTATACCAACTAAACCGCTGAGTTTTTGTAGCTGATATTCTGCATAGAAATGGCATTTGGTAATCAGTATCTTTTATACAAAGCTTGTTTGGTGTGCTCACCTCAATCAATCAGAAGAAGTCGGATGTTTGCATCGTGTGTGGCGGTAAGGAAGCAAAGGAAACCGCTGCCACAGGCCACAGCGGACACCGGTGGCGCCACCTCGTTGCCTAGCGGGCTCGAAATAACTTTTTGCAACGAAACTCTTGAAATACAGCGCAGTTTTGGCCAAGCTAAACTTGATTTGTTATTAGAGATAAATAAATTTGTAAAGTTCTTCAAACCTTCTGCAAAACAACTCTGCCCGCCTACGCTCCTTTTCCGAATCTGCATGCGGTCTGCTTTGATTACCAGACGACACAGACGATGCGAATATCCGACTTCTGATCGAATGAGGCAAGTACGACAAACACAACGTTCAGCGAGCCCTCTTTGAAGGATTTTATTGCAGCAAAACACGGCGAGGAGGTGTTGGCGGCGCGCTGTATGCATGCGCATGACTGGAAGCGATACCGCGCTGCTCTTTTACCGGGAATGTGTCTTCCGAGTGCGTGAAGAACAGTCGTGCACGGATAGTGACAAGAGCTGGCTGCTGGAGCACATCCGAAAGATTCCAATCCAGCCCATTTTGACATACATTTCTCACATTCCATGATACTTGTGCGTTTGAGCCGTGCCAGCCATACGTGACGTCGCATCTCGGTGAGGTATCTCGTTCGAGTGGAGTTGTTCGTGTGTACTTCCGGAACCTTAAAATGCAGAGGTCGTTCGCGCAGCTCTTCAGATTCCTTTGTTTACACTGTGCACGCGTCTATTATAGTCTACGATAGCTCAATAAACAACATATAGGTGCGGATGCCACTGATTGTAGAACCGCACGACAGCACTTGATACGTACGTTCGCCCTGTTCGTTCCGTGGACACAAAAATGGCCGACTGCGCCTCAATTACCCACAATGCACCGCGCACAGCGCGTCAGTGAATACCCCCTATAACCACGGCCGCTCAATGGAGGCGCACTTGGTGCGGCCCGTCGCGTCGCGCCTCAATGGCTGGGGAAGCGCGTATTGGGAGAAGTTACAGTTTCCGCCGTCATTCTCCGCGGGGGCGCCACCACTCCAGGACAAGGCGCCGCCGGCACGGACGAGCAGACGACGCAGAAGGAGCGTGCTGGCTGGGTTGGCGCGTTATCGGTTTGACTACTCAGTATAACAGCGTCCTATGCGTATGCAGCACCATGTCAGGCAACTGCTGTGTGCCGCTGTGCACCACGAAAGCAAGAAAAGATCGGTTACCATGAGTTCCCGTGCGATTCACAACGTCGAGCAGCATGGCTGAAAAACATATCTCGGGAGGACTAGGACGGAAAAGGAAGCCGGTGGGAGCCGAGTGACAAGTCACTGGTATTCTCACTGCACTTCACAGATGACGATTACAGGAAGAACATAAAGCTGAAGATCCTGCTTCCTTCAGCTGTCCCCTCCGTGTTCCCGAACTGCCCACATTACAAGTTAAGTTACTCACGCGGGCTCATGTTGAGCCAAACAACCTTGAAAATATTAATGTGCGCAGGTCAATAGCTTTATTTTCACCACTTGTTATAGCTACACTTCATTTCCTCCTTGGCAACCCTCCGTGTCATCCTGAAGCATGTGTGTTTCAAGATAGCTCCGCCACGATCACTTTTATGACAATGATATCAAAATGGTATGCCTTGAACAACATCGCATAAGTGAAGCCATGGAGACAACAAAAGGAGCCGCTCTTTTTGTCAAATGACGAGCGACTCTCTTGGTTAGAGTTCGACTTTACCATATCGAAGACATTCAGGACAAAGGAGGCACGTCGCAGCAAAGGCTAACCAAACGAACGTACGAAGCAACAATCATGACCACCAGATCCACAGTGGCACAAATTATAAGTACCTTCTTGATCACATCAAGTATCTTACATCAATGTCTTCTGTGTGCCTTACTAGTGCATTGCATTTACCCGAATCTTATTTTCAGCTTCCGATACACCCTAAAGCAGGCTCTGAAAGCGGGTCTATAGTACCGCTTTTTAGCAGCCTAAGGCAATTCAAAGGCGAGAACGACAAAGTTTACGCAAGGGCTGCAGTTTTCACCTCGGAGAAAATACTGAAGGTAGCACTAGCAATATATATATATATATATATATATATATATATATATATATATATATATATATATATATATATATATATATATATCGACTGACGTTATACACATTTTGCCATGCTTTGTGCAGGTTGGCATCTTGCAAGCATCGGTCTGCAAATGCATATAAACAATAGGCAGCTATAAAACTTGGAATTCGTGATTATAAAAGTCGTACCTTGCCAACTGCCATCTGCTGCAAGAGAGTTTTCAGCTTGGATTCAGCTGAAAACTCAGTCAGGATTCAGTCAGCTTGGATTCATTCATGTGGGGTGTGAACCAGCAGCTGAGATAGAGTTAGCACCGATTGCATTCTTGGCTGGTTACCTTGCACGTCCATTTGAAGAGAAAGTATGAATAGTGTTACAGAATCTCATGAAACATTTTTATTTATGCTGTTTTCAGTGCCTGTCCATGTTTTCATTATTTATATATTACCAAAGTTTAAATAACTTCTAGTGCTTACTTTAGAGTATCAATAATTTTATTTTATTAGTCCCCATCCATTTATTAACTTTGTGCCTTGTGATTCCTGCAAAACCCTGGACTTATCAAAATTCTTGATGACGGACGCCTAAGGTATCTGAAAATCACCATGCACCTTTGTTAGCAAGGTGATGAAGTGCCCGCATGTCATAAGAAGCAGCTAGCTATGCAACATGTGAATTTCATCCCTTCTTCCCTATTTTGTGCAATTTCCGGAGTTGATTTGCGAGAGAGAAGACCGCAGTCGCACTAAGGACCTAACCAAACTAATGCGACCACTGCTGACCAACTGGACAGGCAACATCAATCAGACAGTGGAAAAAATCACGCTTGCACATAAACCTTTTTCGAGAAAAGTTCTTCGCTTGTAAAATAAGCTTGCGTGTCTTCTGTGCATCACGCGGCTTCATAATCAAACGAGAAAAAAATTGCCTGAGGCTGCGGGCGTGTCGTTGAACTGGCTGTCTTGTGTTGTTTCTTTTGCAACAGTTTGTGTTAGCTAGTATGTTTTGGCGGTGGTACCCACTTTAATATTATTTCCAGTGAAAACGGAACAGGCTGAACAATAATGCTGAACACTACGTCCTGAATTGTAAGTTTCCAGAAAAGTGCACGCTGAATAAATGGCCCCAAACCATGTCTCGATTTCAAGATTGCAATATCTAATACGTTATTACAGTGGTTGAAACGCAACTAAATGGGTGCGCACTCAGCGAAGCACACGACTGCCTCGTTCTCGCTGTAAACGGAAGACCACGAATGACTTGGAAAAGCCTAGTGATGATGACTTGCCGCTATCACCTTATCAATAGCAAACATGCACATAGCATCACATACTGTGTGAAACACCACTCATAATCCTAAATTGAGCAAGCGCCGACCACGCGGGCGCCGAAACGAAAGCACAGCTATAGTGCTCTAGAAGATAGCACAGCCACGGCCGCTGCGCGCAGCTCTCCGCCCGGACTCGTCCCGGAGCGGTGGCGCCGCAGCGGTGGCGGTGAGAACTAGGCGCAATACGGCTCTTCTGGGCGACGCGACGGGCCGCACCCAAGTGCGCCTCCATTGAGCGGCCGTGCTATAACATTCCAGAGCATCCACTGCGAAATTTCTGGAGGCGCTATATTCTTGTGCGGAGTGAGCTGGTGCGTTTCGGCTCTGTAGCTTCCACCACATTGCCACAGAAAGTTGTCCCCGAGTATAGTAGCTTGAAAGAGAGTAGCTTGAGTAGAGTATGAAAGCTTCCAATCCAACAGACCAGATCGAATTGGCCGAGATATCAAAGCTAATCAATAAGCGCAAGGTGGCCGATATAAGGAAGTATAACATGGAGAAAATTGAGCATGCTGTAAAGAACGGGGGAAGCCTTAAAGCGGTAAAGAAGAAATTGGGCATAGGCAAAAACCAGATGTATGCGATAAGGGACAAGGCGGGCAACGTCATCACTAATATGGACAAGATAGTCAAAGTAGCCGAGGAGTCCTATACAGATCTCTACAGTAGCCAAAGTAGTCAGGACCGTAATGAGATTGGCGGTAGGGAAAAACAGTCAGACGTTCCACCAGTGACGAAGGACGAGGTCAAGAAAGCACTAGAAACTATGAAAAGGGGGAAATCAGCTGGAGAGGATCAGATAACTACAGATTTGCTGAAGGACGGGGGGGATATCGTGCTAGAAAAACTGACCACCCTGTACACGCAGTGCCTGGTGTCATCGACGGTACCGGAACCATGGAAGAATGCAAACATTATCCTCATTCACAAGAAAGGGGACTCTAAGGACCTTAGAAATTACAGACCGATCAGCTTACTGTCTGTTACGTATAAGGTATTTACTAAGGTAATGGCTAATAGAATCAGGACAAACTTAGACTGCAATCAAGCAAAGGATCAAGCAGGGTTTCGGAAACGGTACACTACTATCGATCATATCCATACCATCAATCAGGTGATAGAAAAATGCTCGGAATATAACCAGCCCTTATACATAGCATTCATTGATTACGAAAAAGCATTTGACTCAGTTGAAACCTCGGCGGTGATGCAGGCATTGCGAAATCAGGGGGTAGACGAGCCGTACGTGAAAGTGTTAGAAGATATATATAGTGGCTGCACAGCAACCATAGTTCTGCATAAAGAAAGTAACAAAATTCCCATAAAGAAAGGTGTTAGGCAAGGAGACACAATCTCCCCAGTACTATTCACAGCTTGTTTAGAGGAAGTATTCAGAGACTTGGAATGGGAGCAGTTAGGGATAAGGGTAGATGGAGAATACCTCAGTAATCTGCGATTTGCTGCTGACATTGCCTTGCTAAGCAAATCGGGGAATGAATTGCAAATAATGATTGATGACCTAGACAGAAAAAGTAGAAAGGTAGGCTTGAAAATCATTATGCAGAAGACTAAGGTAATGTTCAACAGCCTCGGGAAGGAACAGCAGTTTACATTAATTAGGTAGCGAAATACTGGAAGTAGTAGCCGGACCATGAAAAGGAAATAACAAGAAGAATAAGATTGGGATGGAGCGCATTTGGCAAGCACTCGCAGGTTATGACTAGCAGCTTACCGGTATCGCTCAAGAGGAAAGTATACAACAGTTGCATCTTGCCTGTACTCACCTATGGGGCTGAAACGTGGAGGCTAACCAAGAGAGTTCTACTTAAGTTGAGGACAACCCAGAGGGCTATGGAACGAAAAATGGTAGGGGTAACATTAAGAGATAGAAAGCGTGCAGAGTGGGTCAGAGAAATAACTCAAGTTACCGACATTCTAGTGGAAATTAAGAAGAAGAAATGGACATGGGCAGGACATGTAGTGCGAAGAGAGGATAACCGATGGTCGCTTAGGGTAACAAACTGGATTCCAAGGGAAGGAAAGCGTGGCAGGGGGCGGCAGAAAGTTAGGTGGGCGGATGAGATTAAGAAGTTCGCAGGGGTCAAGTGGGTGCAGCTAGCACAGAACCGGGTTAAGTGGAGAAATATGGGAGAGGCCTTCGCCCTGCAGTGGGTATAATCAGGCTGATGATGATGATGATAGTAGCTTGCTGATATCGTTCAAGAGAAAATTATATAACAGTTTCATCAATTATCTTGCCTGCATTACCTATGGGGCTGAAGCATGGAGGCTTCAGCCCCTTAGGTAATACCAACTAGCCCAGCGATACTGTTGACTAACGAAAATGGTTCTACTTAAGTTGAGGACAATGAAGAGGGCTATGGAGCGTAAAATGATAGGTGTAACATTGAGAGGTAGGAAGCGTGCAGAATGGATCAGAAATAACTCGAATTAATGACATTCTAGTAGAAATCGGGAAGAAATGGACATGGACAGAGCATGTAGTGCAAAGAGAGGACAACCGATGGTATACTTAGGGTAACAAATTGGATTCCAAGGGAAAGAAAGTAGCAGTGGGCAACGAAACGTTAGGTAGGCAGATGAGGTTAAGAAGTTTGCAAGGCTCTAGTGGATGCAGCTAGCACAAGACAATGCTAAGTGAAGAAATATGGGAGAGGCCTTCGCCCTGCAGTTGGTATATTCCGGCTGGTGATGATGATGTGCAGCCACCAGTCAGATGATTCTGGTGGAAGTGCCACCGCAACTTTATTTTTTAAAAAGGCGAACTGTCTCGCTATCCGTGGACACCTAAACTGCACCGTGAGAAAAGGGGTGAAAGAGGTATGCGCACTGGTGCAATCACCGCAGCCCTCTATTTTGGTGACGACCATCAGTATGCAGCCTCTTTTACCCGAACCCGCCCCCTCTCACCTTGACGTCGGAAATCCCGAAACCGCGTTTGCTAGTTTCTGCGGGTATTTAAAATGCATAGACTAACACCAGATGTAGGGAGAGGGAGAGCAGTGCGCACCCGTGCCGCCTGCATGCCTACGCGCGACCACGCTGGGCTGGGCAAAGAGCGGATAAAGGCACGCTCACACTAGCGGGGAACGGCGCTACACAGAACTTTCCCTACGCGTTATTTCTCACAGATGCCGGTTTTCAAGACAAAAGCCTTACTTGGTTGTTTTCGAAAACGTGTCCGCAAAAAGTGGTAAAATACGGGAGCAGAATGTAACGGGTTGAATGTGTATGTAATGACAGTTGTATAAAATTGTCATATGTCTAGTCATGTCAGGTGAGTCATAATAGTTAAGTTATGAGCCATAGTCATCGAGTCAGTCACATCGGATATCCAATGAGAATGACTATGGAGTCCATAAGTCAATCAAAGCCATGACCATACCTAGTGTCTAGTCATGAATCTCAAAAGTGCACACTATGAGATAAAGAGCTGCCAACGCACATGCTTTCGTATTTCTCGAATGCAGATCTCTGCATGTGCTCTCAAAGTTTTTTCGTCCACAGGCTATTTCGTTTGCCGTTCCTGAGAAGAAATCCAATAACCGATCGGAGTCGACAGTGGTCCGTGACCTGCAGTAGGTTACAATGCCTTCTAGCCACTGTAACAAGTCCAGTGACTCACCGGCGGCGGCTGCATGGTCACTTTGCTGGTAGGAACATGAAACTAGTGTCACGTGATTACCTTTCCGCTCTGTCCTTTACCATCCTCTCTCAGCATTGGCGTTATACATTCACGGTTGACGCATTGGAAAAACGCAAATGCGTCATTCGCGAGGAGCCGCAACTTGCCGCCGCCGTCAACGCTACGCCACTGCGGGAAGTTTCCCTCTAGATTTTGTTTTACCTCCTTGAATTTTAAAGCGAAAGCCTTGCTGTCGTGGTCAAAATGTGTCCCGCTTTTGCAGCGTTCTGACTGGCCGAGGCAGGATGACGTCATAGAGGTCTCGACCAATCACAGAGTGCCACAGTATGCGCGAACGCGTGCCGGCCATATGTCAATAAATGACCAATTACTAATTAATTAATAAATTACCAATCGACAACTAAATAAGCAATTCATCAATTACCTAAATAATGATTGAGTAATTGCTTAAGTAGTCAATTAATTACCTACCAAATTACTAATCATTTAATTAATTACTAATCAGTGTCAGTTGCGTAGCAGAATGCGGCACTCAGGCTTTCACCTTTCATTACTTTAGTCGCTTAAGTCTCTCGTAATTTTTGCTGAAACTTTCACGGCACGTTCTCCTCTATTTGTTGGTTATTCGTAGCGAGTGCAAATTCGTTGAAGTGCAAATTAATCTTAACATTTGCCATTTCTTGGCCTCAAGCGGGAAGATTTTGCGGGAAACCTCATATGCGTGACGTCTCCGGTTGCACGGCCGTCTATATTCGCCCTGCGTTTGCTGCAGGACAAAAGTTTTTGAACTTGCTTTTGAACATTGCAGATAAATAGTGACTCCACGCTGTAACTTAACAGTCGCCAGTTCAACTATCAAAGCGTACACGATTGGTTTTGTGACAGCATACGGAACATCGTATAGGTTGGTCAGTCATGACGTCACGGGCTGGTCGATATCTACTTTCGGTTTTCCTGTTCTTGATTTTTTTTTTTTTAGCGTCAATCACTCATACACTCATCGCCACCGACTAAGAACCTCTTTCGATATTTGACTGGCTTATCTATTCGCGAGACCACAACAACGCGGCCTTGCACGGGTAATTCGAACTAAGTCCGGTATAGCGGCTCCAACGCGCGAGTCTCCATTAAACAGTGTCCTATAGATGGGCAATGCATCAACTTTAAGAAGTGCCGTTTTGAACTTATTTTCTCGGCATCAATTTTTCTGCCAGCGCTATGGTTTCCGCTCCATCCGGCTATACGTACGTTTTCCTTCGCCAATAAGTGGTTTTGCATTGTGCTAGATATGACACCGCATACAGTGTATGCAGTCGCGAGCATTCGGTTCAGCATTGTGCTAAAATTTTGGTTGTCGGCGAGACGCCGTATCTCCAGAATAAGTTCATGGACACATCCACCTTCCTTCTGGGAGCAGTGACGGCTTCGTCGTATATAGATGAGTGCATTGTGCTTCGTTATGCCACTCTTCCAGCCAGTACTTGGACCTCGGACTCGGACCTGTACGCACCTCATCCATCGCGAGACTGAGCTACCAACCATGACAAAAACGTTATAGGTATATGTTGAGCGGCGAGATATCCATCTGGTAGCGAAGCTTTGGAACTGGCTGTTACGGACGCCAACAGCGCAATTCGAATTACTGTCTCCATTCGGGCACCAGCTCGAGCACGACGGCTGAGGAGAACGCCGTAGCGGTTGCACGCGCTTTCATATCCTACATGGACGCATGTGAAGAACACCACGTCAGTCTGGCATACATGATAATCAAAGATTCACAAGTTGCATGGCGAGCCTTTGCACAGAATGCATTATATGCGCAGGCTGCGCGCGATATCCTACCGTGACATATGCGGATACGTTCCCTTCAGTTAGAATCGTTTGGACCCCTGCCCACGCTTCCCTTCCTGGTAAAGTGTGCACCTTCCGGGCGTTGTCGACGAAAGCGGAGGTGGAAGCAGACTCAGCGGACGCCTAGGCAGCTCTGCAATCTTACGCACAGAAGAATTACACTGCCACCTCCGCACCCAAAACTCACCAAGACCGGAGCTGTGGCATGTCGTCAGCTTCAGACTCACAAGTATAATAATAACCTGTACCAAAAACACCTGTTCTTCCACACTCGCTATTCACAGAAATGTCCCATGCGCCAACACCGACCTAAACTATGCCGTTTTGTTTGGGCCTGCCAAAAACCACCCGCTGGTGTTCCACCCATAACTCTGCCCAGTCCCTCCTCTTTGGAAGATGCCTTGTCCCGCACAGAACCGACTGAACAACGTCGGCTGATCGAGATAACCGAGGGAATAGCTGTGGCAAACAGGGCTGTGGACTAAGTGCTTACAATTGTTCCAAAGACCGCTTTGACTAGCAACAGCCCGTAAGACAAACGATATCTGCTCTGGTGGACATACAGGATCCTGGCGGCAATGAAGCCTGATACTTTCATCAGGAATGCAAGGAAATTATAAAACAAAAGTTTTTTTCTCTCCCTTCACCTCGGTGGCTTCAGGCAGTGTTACGGGCGAGGAAGGCGAAGAAGCGGGCAGTGGCGTGGGCAGGAGCGCTCGCGCTGGGCCAGCGTCGTCTAGATGGCGCTGACTAGGCCCGCTCCGTAACAGCTCTGTCGGTCACTCAGCGGTCGTACTCGTGGGTAGTGCTACGGATGAGGAAGGTGAAGAAGCGAGCAGTGGCGTGGGCGCGTGATTCCGTTCTCTCAACAGTAGGGTCCTCTGAGCTGCGTCACCTGGCGACAAATAGCCGAAATATTGTCAAAACGAATAAGAGCGCATTTAAAGCCCACCATGCCCGTCGCGAATATGTCCATTTGATGCACTTTTCTTAATCATTTGTGCACAGTTCATGCACATAGGACATTGTTTCAGTGTAATAAATACCACGCTAAAATAGCTTCTGTGGCACAATAGATTAACACTGCTTATCTCAGCATTGAATCATCTGTTCGAGTCCTCTGAGAGTACCTTCCGTTTTTTACAATTCAGAACATTCATATAAATTACTGACACCTTGCCTGTGGTGTGTTTCCCTTTATGTTGCTTTATGTGCTGTTTTTGATGCTCAACAGCCGCAAAACCAGCCTTAAACAGAGCCAAGAGGTGACGGTATGGCAAGGGTACACTAGTCAAGTACCTTCACCGTAATCATTTCCTGTCTTCAGTGAGCGTTACGTTTAGGTTGCGTTCAGAGACACCGCTCAGCAACAATGCCGTTTGACTCGCTAAGAGATTATCAGTGAGCAGAAAGAAGGTGCGGCTCCCTACTGTTGAGAGAACATAATTCCGCGGCGTGGGCAGGAGCGCTTGCGCTAGGCCCGTGCCGGCGGTCGCTCTAGAGGCTCAAGGTCAAACACGCAAGTGAATGACCTTGGGAGTTGCAGTGAGACAGTAGGGGTACTCTCCAAAATGTCATCGTTAGTAGAGGCACTGTAAAAAGCGAAGTTAACGCTGATACATTTAAAGCTACTAAAGCTATGAGGCAATTCATAGGAAAAGTTTATGTTCCGAGTACTTAATTCTTTCTCTCACTTTAGCAATTTCGAAATTTGATGCAAAAACTCGCTGGTTTCTTTGTTATCTACGGCTAAATGACAATAGATCGAAAATGCGCCAGATTCGCAGCATACCGCGACTTCCAGCGTAGGCGAGGTGCAAGCTGAAAGCGACGCGGTGATGAGCGTTTTACTTTTGCGATGGCTAAAGTTGTTCGGTGGCTGGCCGACAGCCCACTGTATACAGTTGTCGTTGCGCACTGCCAAGGAAGAAGAGCAAGATTCGAACCTGTCTCATGTTATCTTTCTGCGCATACGTATTCTGGGCACTAGAAACAGGCCAACATCTTGAGTTTATCCATCAGTCTGGCTCTCTGACTCTGCATTTGTGGTTCGAACGCTGAGAGGTGGCAACAAAGTGCGCAGCATGCGTGACGGCTGCCTCTGGGCTGGAGCGAAGTCAAACGGCCCTGATATTTTGTGCGGAAACACGGAAGCTAGAGGTGCTCTGGCACCTCGAGCTCGCAGCTTTTAGTAAGAACCACAGGAAGTTGTTCCCAAGCATAGCTTGCTTCCACTGAGAAAGTCCCAGGGACCCATTAAAAATTCCTCTAGGCCACTGCATCGGCTCCCTCCTAATGACGAAGTGCGTTTTAGCACACGTTGAAACGGATCGAGCGCCATTAGAGCGTCCCCGTCGTTGGCTTGTATTTGCGAACAAATGCGATTGGGAGAGGCTCTTTCTAAACTCTTGCACTTAAGAGTCTCCAACGGGGCTGGTGGGAGCGGTTGAAAGAACGCAGCGGTGGGCGTGGAACGGTGCATTTCTTTTTGTTGCGGCGTCAGTTCGCTATAGGTGGCTGCTCGCTAACCACCTTCAGTTTTAAGAAAATTCCAGGGCCTGCATAGGCACTCTGAGATCTATTACAGATAATAAAAAAAAAAAAAATCACGATTAAAATTAGCCGTGGTTTAGCTTTGGTTAACCCTATGTTGAATTGCGAAGGCAACGGCGGAAGCTTCTTTTGTCTGCTACATTATTTTGGACATTTAAGCTCATTCTTTAAGGGTATGACACGAGAGGGTAAGCTACCAGCCCACATATAAAGTCACGCTTCAACGAAGCCGTATGGACGTGTCTGCGTGTCGTAGGGGTAACGAGAATGCAAACGGTCCTGGCAGGCTTATTCTGATATCAACTAACCGAGTTGGCAGCTCCTGCCCGTGGCATATCGGTAACGTGAATTCAAATGCCATCGCAGACTGATTTTTTTTTTTTTTTTTTAGGAGACCGTATCTACACCTCTTCACGGCGTAGCTGCCTCTTTACAACGTAGCTGGGGCCACCCGAGGTCTCGCCTAAC